>NC_137936.1:23387626-24815126 GCF_963969265.1 Rhamphochromis sp. 'chilingali' | reverse complement strand
ATTGTTGTGAAAATTAAGATAATATAATCCTTTTTATAAGGCGTTAAAGGTCCATAGATGCTACAGATGGGTCATTTTAGGCTGTAGGTGGGTGGTTGCTAGGCAACATCATGACATCAATATAGGATCAAACAATATATGATATATAGATAAGAACTTTCAGGTGTCTAAGATGTACCTGTGTGCCAAGCTTGTTTGCCCAACTCCTAATTGTGTAGGAGGGGTTTGCAGACAGACACTGGATTTGTGTAGTAAGCTTTTGTTATCTATATTTGTAGATTCTGATACCAGCATTCGTTTTTAAAACACAACTCAGTTGCTATCATGAAATAAATTTACAGCAAGATATTAAACTAAATAAGTCATGTATATGTTTTTCTAAAGTGTTGTTTTGTTTTGGACAGGTATTGCAGATTGTGTGTTTGTGTAAATAATAATTTTGCTCTAAAGACATTTAAAAGAACATTATTTTTCCTTATACTTAGGAAAAAAAAATGAAAATTTAGACAGAGATTTCAGTTTTGTACATATATTGATGTAATGGAATAATAAGATTTGCATATAAAACCTGGTTTTGATTTATTTGTGTCAGGTTGTTCATTTCTCAACTTGGAGCAATATCATCTTTCAAGGTGTTGCGTCAGCTTCATACAATTCTTTTGAGCAAGCATTTGCTCTTAAACATAGAGAAATATTAAAAGCAAAATAAAGAAATGAACTTTGATTGTATAAACTACTTTGAAATACATTAAAACCTCGTTTATCTTTTTTTTTTTCCAATATTTTCAGGGAAGTGCAGTTTTTTAAATGCAGTACCTAAGCCAATGGACCGTGAATTAGTTCATTAAAATGCATTCAGGCTCATAAAAGCACCCGTATCAGGATTTCAGTAATACATATTGTTTATTGTTTATTCACCTGAATGTAAAAAATTGATAAAGTGTTGAAAAATGAGGGAAAACAAATAACATATAGAGCCGGTAAGCTACAAACCTCAAGGGGCTTGTGATAACCTTTCACCCCACAACAAAGCTCAGAGATGAAAGAAAACACCAAAAAAACAGACAGCATAAGGAAAAAATATTGATCTCCAAGGCCCAAGGAAAGCTTCGAGCTCTTAAATTCATGAGAAACAAAGACTACATTATGAACAAAGAAATGTTTTTGTGATAACAATCTGGTTGTGAGTATGCCACAACTGTGATTCTTTCTATTGTATGAAGAACTGGCAATGGCTGACGTGAAAAGTGAGAGGATAGTAAACAGCATCTTGTTTTAAATACTTAATCTTTCAATTCCATTAGGAGCAGCATTTATTAAAATGAGTGCGATACATCTATTTTTCAGGGTGAGGTATTTAATGCAAGTGATTTGTAATTTTAGTTTTTTTTACTATTGTCATATTTTTTTTTATAACTGTTGCGATGAGTTCTAAGTTTGATCCAGATTTAGAGTAAAAGAACAACTTCATATGAGTAGAACTCCCTTATTCTCTGTCTGCACATACAGTACTGCATGTATGTTCCAAAAGCTAAATACACAGTGCCAGCATCTGGATGATGTAGTTAGCTTTTTACATCTGTGTTGATTACACTTACTTACCTTGGTTCAGGATGGTCAACGGTTTTATTTTTATCCATCCATTTTCTTCCACTTAACTGATTACTTAACTGAAGCCTTTCCCAGCTGTCACAGAGCAAAAGGCAGGGTACACCCTGGAAAGGTCACCAGTCTATCGCAGGGCTAACACATCAGTAATTAACCTAACCTAACCTACCCCCAAGCATGTCTTTGAACTGTGAAAGAAAGCCAGAGGGAACCTACAAGTAAGTACAGGGAAAACATGCAAACTTTGTACATAAAGACCCCATCTGGCTGGTCAGTATTAACCTAGGACAGGGGTGGGCAACTCGAGGCCTCGAGGGCTGGTGTCCCTGCAGGTTTTATATGTGTCCTTGAACCAACACAGCTGATTGAAATGGCTAAATTAGCTCCTCAACATGTCCTGAAATTCTCCAGAGGCCTGGTAACAAACTAATCATGTGATTCAGGTGTGTTGACCCAAGGTGAGATCTAAAACCTGCAGGGACACCGGCCCTCGAGGCCTGGAATTGCCCACCCCTGACCTAGGACCTTGTCACACAGTGGAAATTTGTATTTATCTTGTATATTGTTTTTATTCAGATTTTTAGTGTTTATTTATGAGTGTTGTTTTGTTTGCATGGTTTTATTCTGTTTCTATTGCATGGTTTTTAGTGTTTTATGTGACATGGTTTTTATCCACTGTGGACTGGCTGCACATGGGACAAATTAGCTGATAGGGACCACCTGCTGAGGCAGGGGTGTGTCCAGAGGTGGCCTATCAGCTGTGTAAAGACCTTTTAAATACAGGCTAGCTGAGCACTGAAGGAGAGAGGCCCCAGACTGGAAGGTTAATGCGGCGACCAAGTCCTGACCTCATGGAGCGGCAACAGTAAGAGACAACGCGTGTGATTGGCAGCAGGGCAGAGGTCTACCTCTGCCTGCATTTGACACCGACGCAAGGGGAGCTGTGGCGGTGGTCGCATCATGGATTCGGGTGCAGAACGCAAGCCGGGCTGGGAAGTGATGGGCCAGCGGAAGGACAAGAAGATGGGTGGCTCTTTCTTGTCTGCTGAAGACGGAGCTGGCGTGGACTCTGCTCTAAAGGAGGAATTCCTGGCCTGCTGATGGACCCATAATGAACATGTGGCCTAATTATAGCCCCCTGCTATAATTGGGGGGGGGGGGTTTAGTGAATGTAGAAAATGGTAGTTTTACGGGTTTTAGAATTGTTTTTAGTAGAGAGCGAACATTTTATTATGTACATTTTAAGGGTGTTTTATTTGTGCTCCCTGGCCTAGTAATAAACTGTTTCTGATCAGACCTGCATTCCTCTCTGTGCCCGTGGTATCTGACTTGCTTGCTCCCCCTTGTATTTTAAAGAATCTTTCTTTTTAGCGTGACATTCTGGCGCGACCGCTTTAGTGTTCGCCACGCGCTACAACCTTCTTATGGTGAGGCAACAGTGCTAACCACTGCAGCACCAAGGTTTTTTTTTTTTCTTCATTTTTGCTGGTATGAATCCAGATTGTAATCTCAATGTGGAAACGAACTGCAAAGGATCAGGTCTCTTTCAAGAATACAGACTTAAATGTGTGATATGCAGATCTCTTTGTGTTGAGTATTCCTTTTAATGCTGAGACGACCAGTGTAGTTCTTGCATATGCAGTATCTTATATAATCTCTTTGGTACAGTAGGATGTGGGTTTGAAACTACAATACCGAGTTGCAGCGCTAAATCTGAAGGTGTGAGAGATTAGCAGATAAGAAGAAAATGCTATTATAAATGTGAGGTTAATTTAAAGCTCAAACACCAAAAGAGAGCATGACAGAAACATTAATCAACTAATGGATAGAATTGAATAATTTTATTTCCCAATGGTGTCCTTGTATTTCTTTCAGGATAACAACTTCACCATGTTCCAACATCAACAAACAAGTGGGTCCAATCTTACATCTCCCAGAACACAACTTGAAGGTCACCCTGGATCTCATAATGTGAACCTAACACCTCCACGTAACACCAGTATGCAGCCTCATTCCAGTGGGAAAGCTGAACCTGGGCTGTTTCCCACACGGTGCTTCTCACCTAATGGACTGGAACAGAAGCGTGGTCCAAGAGTTTCAGAGAAAGTAAACCGGGTTCTTGATGTGAGCAGCAGCATATCAGTTTGTAGAAGACTCCTGCAAGAAGTCAAATTGGATGATTCAAAACAGCACAAGGTAGGGGTTACAATTTTAACAACCATCAGCTCTCACCCGGTATCATGGCTCAGTATTTTTGTGATAGTTACTCATAGCTGAATAGTGCTCAAATTTATTGCTGAAAAAAAAAAGAGATTCAGATCACCTCTTATTGTGTCAACACCCAGGATGGCATGCTCATTAAGATGTCACACTGACCAGTGAAGACACACTTTACAACCCATGAAAAATCGTGTTCATTTGCATTGAAAAGAAAAAGTTAATATTTGTTTTATTCATATTTTTTATATTTACTTTAAGATCTTTAATTTTATTGTTTCAATTCAATTATTTGCTGAAAATGAGTGGGGTAAGGGGATGCCCATAGCTCAAAATTAGAGAATTAAAATTGCAGCATTACAGAGCTTTTGGACTCATTCAAGCACATTTTTTGGTTTCATGCACTGCAAATTTGCAGTCTTATTGTCTGAGCCTGAGTCTGAGTCCCTCACAACAAGCCCCGTAGGCAACTGTTTCCACTAAAAAAGCTTTGATGAGTCCACTACACAATATTTGTCTAGGACCAATCATCAAAAACACAAAGTTATCAAGTGGCAAAAAAGAAAAAAAGTTGAGACTGAGCAGGCTAGCTCAAACAACCAGACATGTTTGTCTGAAGTTGTTGGAGTCCACAGCAGAATAGAAATGAGGGCTAATGTTTATGTTTTACCCCCTTGAAAATTGATTAATGCAGCATGGTTTAATGAAAATTCTTTTGATTAAATTCCATCTTTGGTAGATGGGTTAACTCAATTCTTTTAGTATGCAGTCATAAAGGTGCTGAGCTCTAACTATGATGTGCAAGTGGGGGTTTGGAGTCCTTGTGGCAAATGTGCATCTTATTAAAAACTTTGATGTTCGTACACCCAGCTGTCTCTCTTTACTCATAGTAATGTGTGATCACTGCTGATTTGGACAGCTAAAAAGAGCTGGGGAAAAGGTTTGCCGGATCAGTCTATGGTCTGTTACAAATTGAGGTAGGCCCCAGCACCAGTTGAAACGATCCAGGATCAGAGGATAGTCAACTGAAGCGATCACAAGGCCTGAAGGGAGATCTGTCACTTGATGGTTGCTTTCTGCATTTACACAACTTGCTGCTGAGTGATATCCCAGTTTCCTTCATCAGTGTAGCTCCTGACTGCTGATTTGTGCCAACTACAGCAGGCAACATGCAGTGAAGGCTTTGACTGAAAGATTGTCTGATGAATATGACAAGGAGTTTGTTTCCCTCCCTGCAGCCTTGGTTTATTGACTGCTATTGATTCGTCACCAGGGTATCACAAGACTTCCTTACACTTTGTCAGAAAAATCCTGTTACCATAGTCTGCTAAATCAATAGATCCACAGTTAAAAGACATTTCCTCAGTGGGTCAAAACAATGGCGTATGTCCAGAATTGCCTTGAGCTCTATCTGGGACTAAAGCTTATTGTTAAGACTTTCAGTACTTTATTTGTCTGCACAAAACATTATATCAGTGTGTATATCTGACTGTGACTAAGTGCAAGGTATTGTATTGTGGATTGCTCCCAAAAAGGTAATCTCCGTTTTATTGGTGATAAATTTGAAGGAGGAAGAAGAAGATGAGACACTAAAGCCTGTTGATTCCAGTCATTGCGACTCGGACCTGCTCGGCAGTCCGCAGACACAAGATGATGAGGAGCTTCGAATGCTGGCTAGCCTAAAAAGAGAGCAAGAGGAAGATGAATGTAAAGCCTCGGGCCTCAGTGCATCTCAGATCCACCGGTGTAATGTCAGCATCAGCATGAGCAGTGACGATACTTCTACATGGACCCACATCTCTCTGGTCTGTATTGTCCAGCTTTGCTACTCTTCATATTTTATTGACTCTTCACTAACAAGCAGCACATGTGCAGCTCATCTACCACTTACAATCATTAGCACGTTGTTCCTCTTTTTGTCCTCCTGTCTCGAATATTTTGTTTGACCCGGGTTGATCCTCATTCTTGCTCATTTCCATTTCAAACCCCAACTTACACCACCATGAAGTGCTAATGCACCTCTTCCACCAGTATGTTTTTGCATTATAAAAGGTTATTGAGATAGAAATACATTAATTGGCCTCTTCCAGTTTTTAAATATACACTGGCGCAATATCCACAGGTCCCTCAGTGACTAAAAATTATTTAGGTCATTTGAAAATTTCCCCAGAGATCTTTTTAGAATTTAAAGATGGTGCAGTTTTCTCTCGGCTATTGAAGGTCATTTAGATCTATGGTCCATTAACAAAAGTATGTTTCACTTATGGAGAGATAACACTATCATGCCTGGCTCTGCTGAGTCCACTGTAGGATCCCCAGTGAATAAAATCATTACAAATTCTTGAGTTATACGCCTGTTACCATTTCTGTATATTCAGGTATCCATTAATGTCCTAAGATTTAAGGACACAATGAATAGTGCTATTACCTCAGGGATTACCACCTCATTGTTTCTATTGAGGACACAATTATGTGGCCACCAATAAAGACATGTATCTTTAGACCCCACTTTAGGATTTACATTTTACTCTATCATGCCCTGAAGTTATGTTTTTTTTTTCTTTCTATCTTTCTTTTTTTTCAATTAGCTGTTGTGTTTATAATTGTAATGTATGGCAACAGCACCACCAACAGTATTGTAAGAAAACACTTTGCTGATAACGTGAAAGTGAGGAAGATAAAGAAAGATACCACACATTAAACAGATCACAAATGAAGAGAAATAGAGATATAACATTTTAGTGAATCTAACACCTAAAACTTCCATCAAAAGGATAGATTTCTCTAAAAAAAAGACACTAAGTGATTTCAAGACCTAAATAGTCATTGTCTGGGGCTGGGACTCCTCCATTGGCAATGATAATCCATCTCTGGACCCTGGATGTTGTGATTCAAGTGGTTTCTGCTGCTGTGATTTATGGCAGTGCAGACTAAACTTAACCTCCAGACAAACGTGTGCTAAGCTTCCATTACAATGTTGAAAACAAAACACTACAAAAAAAATATATTATATAAAAAAGTGTTATTATTTAATTCTTCAATAAAGAGTCTTACATGTAAAGAAATAAAGAAAAGGGTGCAAGAATAATGGCAGATAAATAATTGTAGTTTCATATTTTTTTGGTAGCTCATTCCTATTTGTAGGCAGCACAGTATTTAAATCCAAGTACAGCTGTTAGAATGTCCTATGACCTGATATTCTAAGTACTGTATTTAAATTTAAGCTCTGAACAAGGCAATCTTTGTAGAAGAGCCTTGTAAATAAACGGCATACAGTCTTGCTCTCTCCCTGTTTGTTAAGGATGAGTATCCCACAAAGAATGACCTGTGATAGATCACAACACACTGTGGTTAAGCAAACATGCATATGAGCCACTGTAAAATAATCTCATAAAAAATAGTTTTTTCTGTATAAAAAAAGTAAAATAAATTTCTCTTTCATTTTCTAAGTTGTCTGGGATCCAGTAAGCATCCTACGTATTTAGAAACACTAACAGATTCAGTTTTATGACCATGGGGGGAGTACGCTGGTTACTTTGTGGTGACCTCGTGAATAGCATGCACTTAGTTTTATCACTTTAAACTAAGCTTACTTTTGATGAGAGATTTTGGAAATGCATCAAAAGAGGCTGTAGATTTGCAAAGGTTACATCAAGGGAAGAGCCAGTGGCATATAAAATTGTATAATCTCCATAAAAAAATGTACATTATAGATTAAATGTGACGAATTAGATTTCTGACACAGTGGTATGTTGTCCTAGATGTGAAACATATTCTTTGTGGACACATGGCTACAGCAGTGTCATTTTAGAATAAAAATGATACATTTGCAAATCTGATAATTGCTGTACAAGTGGGAGACTGAGACAAAAAAAATGTAAGCAGTGTTTTTAGTAATTTAACCTGAAGAGTGATTTTTTTTTTTTTTATTTGATAAAGAAAATTGACTAATTTGAAATTCTGGCATCAAAATTGTCTTCAACATAAAGTTACCCTGTCAAACACATCTCACGATGGAATTAAAGATTTAAAAAACATTTAGCCATATCACTTTAATTAATGGGAAGTTGGTAATTAAAAAGTTAAAGTGATTTAATGATTATGTGACTGTGAAATCGACAATAAATCGAAGTGCCAAATGTTTTCTTTTTAATGATTTTACTAAATCAAACGATCAATCTGCAGTTATATGTTGGATTATTATCCAGACCCCGCCACAGTCCTGCAGCCACCCCTCACTCAGCGTCTCAGAGTGCCACTCACTCACAAGTTCTCCTGCTGCACTGAGGGAGACTCAGCGGTGCATCACGCTGTCAAAGTGTGTGCTTTGTTAAGCAGGAGAGGAAGCCGCTGGGATTAATTTGTAAATTTGACTGCTCTGCTTTGGCAAACAGATAATAATGCTTTGTTAATGACACATAAACACTGTTGATCTCTCTCATCTCTGACCAGCTACTTCCACCTCGTAGTTGATGGGTTTGGTTTCTTAGCATTGTTACATACAAAAATCCTGACTATCTGAATGTTGGAACAACACTGGTAAAAACCTTCATCGTGAGAAAAACTGCTTGTTTTTCTCATGATGTGTCTTCTACCAAATAAAAAATACATTATGGACACAAGTCTAGGCCTAAATATTTGATTTTCTTAGGACGGGGTCTTTAAATTTAATGGAGTTTATTATTATTATATGTGTTATTACAAAAATTATATTGGAATGAAGAGTGAGAGGTCTGAGATTTAGTTTTGTAATACAACCCAGTCTGTAATTTTTCATGGGCAGATGTAAAGTGGAAATAAATAATAGAAAATAGCCACTTGAGGGGAATTCAGCCACCATTCATTTGTCTCAAAGAAAATACCTGGTTAAAAAAAGCAGAAAGCTATGGAAATAAATTATCTATCATTTGTTGACTCGACCTCTCTGCCAAATAGGTTTGTGCAGCATAAGTTTCCAAACAAACACTTTACATGCACTGCTCTGTTTTAATATTTTCCTAATAGATAGTTGCAGAAACAGAAATCAGAACCTAAGACTATGTCGATCAGATACATGTGAAGCTCTTTAGATTTCTGATTGTTTGATCCGGCATACAGGGGAATAAAGGATGTATAATGGTTGATATATAAAGGGAAGAGTCAATAAAGTCCAAGGTGTTTCCACCAGGGAGACAATACAAACATTATAGATGTCAGCTCCAAGAGCAAATGAGAAGTGTGTGGGCTTCGCAGACACACAGCAGATAGTGTGCCAGGCAAGTCATCACATTGACTCCCAAGCTACTGACAGCCAGCGCTGCTATATTGAACATCCTCACCACATTTTGCTGTTTGGTCACGAGGTGATGTTTGTTCAAAATAAGTGATGCACTTCTGTTGGCAGCAGATGTACTTAGTGCTCTCTTTGAAACTGGAGTTCATGCAGGTGCGATCGACCATGTGAGGTACTGGGTTTAATGTTACAGTTGGAATATAGAAATGGTTGCTATTTCCTAGATCCCCAGAGTTTCTCCATCCCTTGACAGGCAAGTAACTCATCATCATCATCATCATCCTCGGTCCATATTACCAGCAGAATTCCACAGGCTGCAATTTTAGGTCCTGTCTTATTCTAAGAAGGTGATTAGATAAAGAAGGTACGGAAGCATACAGATAGCTAAAATAAACTCAAGAACTGTAAGGACTGCAGCTTCAACATGAGTGCTTCTTCATCAAAGTCATGTAATGTAATAGCCTTTAACAGCCACTACGCTTAAAAATCCTCCTGAGGCTATAATATGGTCTTTAACTTTGACAAGATGGAGAGGGTAATGTGCTTGTGTTTCATGCAGCTGAAAATGAGTATATATTAAAAAGGAAATCATTGCTGTCTTCTACCTGTAATTCTACCTATGCTTTAGGTCCTTCATACTTACAGAGTATAGGGACATCTAAAGTTTTGAACACATTATTAGATTCCACGGATTACTTGATCACGGTTTGTTCACCCTTTATTGCTCACCCATCCCTCCTGTTCCTTGCTGCTCAGATTTGTCATACTTGATTTTTATGCCAAGGCACAAAACATAGAATTAGGTTTTTGCAGTACAAGGATTTTCATCAACTGTTAATTTGTAAAGAAGAAAAAGAAGAAGAAGAGTAAAGGCTAATTTGTGGTTGGACTAAAGCTTTTGTTAACAAAGAAAAATGTTCACTTAGCTTAATTTTCTCAGGTGATGTTCTTTAAGTGTAATTTCAGGGAGCCTTGAACGGGCAACTTTGTGGATGTCCTGAACAGCTGTGTCTCCACAAAATGTTGCTCCTCATGCTTTATTTATATCTGAGTGACACCTCACAGCACGACATGGCACAGTTTAATTCTCTGGCAAGACTGCATTAAATGCATTAATTCATGAATCTGCACAGGAAAAATTATAAATTTATCTCTTGATCCTGAAGGACTCAACCTGTATTGCAAAAGTAGTGAAATATCAAAGCACATTGCAGCAGTTGCCTTTGACTCAACGACACGATGTGCACAACAGTAGCAAAAGGCCCAGTGACACTTATCAGTTACAGGTAAGTGTTGTGGCACAATTTTCATAGAGAGACAGGGCGACTGGGCTTAAAAAGGAGTCAAATGGCGGCGACCTTCATTACTGCCTTACTGAATGAAACAGGTCACTCTGAACCAAAAAATATTTTCGATTTTGATGTGCTGCACAAGTAAATCTTTTTCCTTTTTGCGCCTTAATCGAGTACTTGGTGGTCTTTTCAACTGAACCTAATGAGAATTCTTGGGAAAAATGATTTGCATTGGAGCATCTGGTGACATTTTAACACAGCTTTCCTCTACTTCTGCTCTAGCCAACTAATCAGGGACACCACTATCAGACGGAAATGAACCCCTTCCTGCAATCAAACCCCAGGTAAGAAGTGTGTGTTATTACACACACTATTTTCTTTTTTTTACACATTATTTTTTAGCATTCCAGTGTATTATACATGGAAGTCTGACTATTAACCCTCTCAGGCTCAAATTAAACTTTTTGTTGCTAATGCACAACCAAGTTCTGCAGTGGTACTTCTGAGTAAAAAAAACTCATAAAATATGTATGTGGGGTAATCAGGTTGTTAGTTTTTAACTGTTGCAAATCGGCAACGCCTGCCTTGAGAGGGTTAAGAGACCCTTTATTTAAAATGAATGGACACATATTTTAAATTGTTGATAACTTCGGCAAGTAGAATATAATTTTTAAAGTCCTGCTGGTGTGTACCTTCAAGCCTCTATTTATAATTGGCTCCATCATCTAGATTGGATGGTTATGAGTCAGTGCAATATTTGTTGCTAAATGTCAGCTGTCAGGTAGATTTTCTGAATGGGGCTAACCTTACTCACATGAGTGCAAATAACCTGGAGGTGTGGTAGGTACAGTTCTTTTATTCTCGTAACACAAAATTGATAAGGGTAATAGTAATAGAGAAGCTAATAGAGGAGAATAGTACTGTTCCATCCCCACCCTCCAAATAGAGGCTTCAAGGTATTATTTCATATACAAGATATACATCTGTGGGGCTTTCAGAGTTTGATCGTGTTCATTTCCTTCTGATAGTGGTGCCTCTGATTAGCTGCCCAGAGCAAAGGTAAAAGAAAGCAGTCCGAAGATGTGTCATTGTGCTTGTCAGACTTGTCAGAAGTTGTTAAAGCATTTGTTTGTTTGCTATACAGTAGACATCAGCTTTCAGATTCACCTGAATTCAAAATGCACGTGTTAGATTTTCTGCACAGCAGGGGCTTCGGTTCAGTAATTCATAATGCAAAACAGCCATAAGACACGTTCCACCTTGCTTTGCCTACCTACAGCTTAAAACCAAATAAAATTCTCTTCAAAAAGAAAGAATATTGATGGATGGCTTTGTATTGCTGAGGGCGAAAGAAAAAAAAGTGTTATATCCAGTATCAACTTAAGGCTTATGAAGTGTGAAACAGAATAACAGAAAAGATATTTTAGAAGTTGGAGAAATGCATCCCTCCCCCAAAAAAAGTAAATAACCACCAGAGGTTTATCAAGTAAAGGTAAAGAAATTTTGCAAGCTTTCAAAGACTTCTGAAAACATCCTTTGACATGTGTTGAGAATTACAGATTGTCATTATGTAGCAGTGAAAGGAGAATGACTAGATCCCCCCCCCTCCCCCCCCCCCCCCCCCCCCCCCCCCCGGCCCCTCTCGTACTCGTAAGTTAAATAGGATTTGTCATTGTCAAGGCAAGATGAAGTAAAATGTTTTCTATAACCATCATTTTTGTGTAAGTGTGTGTGTGTGTGTGTGTGTGTGTGTGTGTGTGTTTTCTTCTAATGTTCCTTGAAGGGGAAAATAGCTCAGAATTAAGGCTTGAGTCAAACACCTCTTGGAACAGATTCAGTGTGTTGATTTAGAGCACAAGGTGAAAGAGTCTCAGAAATACAGCTCAAATACTTTCAATTTAACAGATTAACACTAGGAGGATATTACTGCCCACTTCACAACACTGAATACCATTATTTCAAACTCGCTTTCAGGTGTTTTTATGCATCTAAAAAACACAAAAAAACAAACTGCGGCAGGGTACGAATAGATCCAGTTCACCTTGGAAGGTTCTGGAGAAATCCTGTAGCCCCGCAGCTGGCAGTTATAGAGCCGCGTCCCTGCACACCTCCATCTCTTTGTGAATATAGACAACCATGTGGTCTGTTACACAACCATGTTGTAGGTTACAAAAGAAGACAAAAGAATTGCATCACGGTTTCACTACTGAAATTACGCAACCCCCATCTCTCAAACACATTTGATTTGTTGATGAAAACCAAGGTAGCATGGTGTGGACATGTGTAGACTTCCTTGAGCTGAAATCTTTGTATTTGCATTACTGTATCATGCAGATTTAAAGATTTCAAATTTATCCATCCAGCCGACTGGCAAATATCTAGTTAAGCGATGCTGTTTGATTGAATAACCACTGAAATTAATATTACTGTTCACAAACACTGACGGAGCTCTGCAGCTTCCACAGCTGTAGTCCTGAAATGAGACTTCGAAGTAAGCCTCGATTTACATACTGAATAGCAGCTGCACAGGATTTGTCGTTGTTTTCTTTCATTTCTTTTAGGCATTGCATTCTGAGACACCCTTACAGAGAATTCTATCATGGTGTTTTTTGAGCATCCTGGCACCACTGCAAGGCTTTCTTGCTGTTGAGAGCAACAGCTTCCCTGACAGCTAAAATGCCCCGATTGCTGTGCTTAATGTTGCCAGGGCTTTTCTGGCATTTTAACATGCTTCTTTGCACGTAATAATTGTGTCTGCCTTTGGCTAGAATGCTAAAGTTGAAACAGCAAATAAGGCTGTCAGTGAGACTTTGACTAGAAATACAGTTGTACATTACATACTATTGTGAACTTTTGTTACCACCGTGTGAGACAAACAGAGTTTCTTGATACTGTTTCTTTTCGAGATATTTAGAAAGCTCATTTTCAGTACACTCAACCACTG
This sequence comes from Rhamphochromis sp. 'chilingali', assembly GCF_963969265.1. Classification (NCBI taxonomy): domain Eukaryota; kingdom Metazoa; phylum Chordata; class Actinopteri; order Cichliformes; family Cichlidae; genus Rhamphochromis; species Rhamphochromis sp. 'chilingali'. The sequence goes on along the minus strand of NC_137936.1, from coordinate 24,801,793 downwards.
TGCAAAAGCAGTGTGCTTTCTCTAATTGAATAAAACCAATTTATTCCCTTTATCTCTGGTCTATATTTGGATTATAATGACTTGAAAATCTAAGAGTTTAATCACTCTTGCCAAGTCCCACTTAACAGTTTGAAGTTCAATTTACAGTTCAGTAGCAGAGGCTTTTGTCCTTGAAAATTGCTTCCATTAACTTTTGTACAATGTTCCTGCCTATCACGCAGTCAAATGGGTGTTGAAAAGAAGAGGCGGATGCTTTTGTTAGAAAGAAAAATCAGAGCCTCAACAGAGATAATGCACTTTATCACTTAAAGACATAAAGAATATGAAATGAATGTACGCTTAAATGTATGGGAAGATCAGATAAAAAAGGAAACCTTCTTTCTGTAGGTTTAATGTATCATATAATTTACTCTTGATCATAGGAGGGTTTTTTTATTAGCTATTATCAGAAGACCACATCACTAAAGAGGACTGCTCATAAGTAATTTCTGTATTTTAATATTTCCCAGTAAAGATTTCCCATGGTTTAAAATGGAGCACTGTAACAAAAAATAATTTCCCCCAGGGATCAATAAAGTATTCTGATTCTGATTCTGATTAAAAACATGGACACAAGAGTAGAGCCAGTGAAAATAAAAAGTAGTAGTATTAAGTACACCATGGTGTAAAGGATCACACTGTAGAGATAGCATGAATGGTTTTCTAGTTTAGGTAAAATACTTTGTTTTGAGAAAGAGTGACATTATCAATCGCTGCACTTGATGATGGTGAGGCGGGCTTAGCAGAGAATATTGTGCATAAGACGATTATACTGTAATTCCTCATTAAATATGCTATGATGTGTTCTCATGAGAGGTTTTGTCCAAAGGCAGAAGATGTTAATGCATAATTGCACAACTGATGTATAGCCAAAAATGATTATGGATGCTGTTTAACAAATGAATGTTGCATTGCCTCCAAGTAAAAGAATTCATCTTGTGATATTTTCTCCTCTGGCTGTAATCTGTTACGCCATACTAAAACAGAGCAGTGTTTTCATTTAGTGGAAAATGACTGATGTATAGTTGTAGCCTGAGTACATCGCAGACAGGGAGGATAAACTCATTTAGAGAGAAATGAAGTCATGCTCTCTCTGAAGCAGGCAAGGTTAAGACCCCTACTCCGTGCCCGAATGTGGACACTTGGAAGTCACAGCTTGAGTCAAAATCTAATAAGTGATCCTTCAAGTAAAACTGTGGAGCTGCAGGAGAAGTGGCTCAAGGACAGTGGGAGCTTAGATGGGCTTCTCAGAACCCACGATGATGGGACTTCATTGTTAAAATGTCATAGAGTAGGTTGGTAAGTGTAATGGTATGTGTTGTCATGTCTGTCTGCTTTTATGGTCTTTCCCCTAGGGAATGGATGGATGTGCTCAGCCCTCCTATTATGCCTCCCAGCCAGCAGAGAAGGTCAGGCAATACATGGAACAATGGGGGAAGTCTAGTCAGAGGTACAGAAACCTTCATATTAGTCCCTTTGCCTGCAGACTGCCTTTTTGTATGTGAAAGTCAGGAAGACAGAAAACAATCCAGTACTGTAGCATTAACACTAATGGCATAAATGGATACAGCTAATGGAAACATTCACTGATGTCAGAGCTTGCAGAAATGTTAGGGTACAGAAATCCACCAAAGACTACACACAACATGGTGGGAAAGCAGGTGAAACTGTATCTAATTAAGAATAAAAAAAAAGAAAAAGAGTGAAGGTCCGTGTCCTCCACATTATGCCAAAGGTCACAAGAGACAGGCTCATTACAGGTCTGTACCCCCTAGACACATGGACAAGGTTAATTGATGAAACCTTTCCAGTTTACAACATCATTTTTAAAGCTCTTACACAATGTGTCTTATAATTAGTTTTCATTATTGTTGCCCGAGTTCTGATAAGATAAAATGTTCGTCCCGGAGCATTCCATAACCTTTTTAGTGTTTAACTGCCCGTCAATTTAACAGCTAAATTCTCATGCTTTAAAGTCGTGGGGATTACAGGGAATCTCTTTACAGCTTCATAATGTGGTACTGGGCCTGGGTGTCTTGGGTCTTGATTGATGAAGAAAAAAATGGCAGCGGCAGAAAACTTAAATCCACCTGAGTCTGAAGGTCACCCCACCATCCAGACTTCTCATTTTATTCCAGTAACAGCTGACAGAGTAGGCTCTTATTCATATCTGCTATGGCTATTCCGGTGTGCATTAAAAACATGATGTCTTACAATTATACATTTTATTTGTGCAAATTCCATTATGGATCGCTGTTGTACTGTTAGTTATGTACTTTTTGAACAGCTATACCCAGTGCCGCTTAATGGTTCTCTGGCTTTATTGCAGGAGGAGATGAGTCAGTGAAGGAAGAGGAGAACGAGGATGAGTATTTGAATCTGCTCTATGATCCTTGCCTGAACTGCTATTTTGATCCAAAGACAGGAAAGTACTATGAACTGGCATAACTTGAAGTCAATTAGAGCCAAAAATAATAAATCAAATTGAAAGTGGATGAATGGCTTCAGGATTTATCAGCTGAGCTTATTGATCGGTATTGAATTCCCAATTCAGAAAAAAATCACTTTCTGTCTATCCGTTCGTTTGTGGAAGCTAACAGGAGCTTTGTGTCACCATATGTAGTGTCATGTAAGCCTGTAAGAGCCTGGGAATGTAATACAGATACTTGCTTTTTGAAAGTTCTTGCTTATTCATTCGCACATGTGATGCTAAAAAGAGTCTGTTCATGAAGCTTGGCTGGCAAACTCTTATCGGGCTTCCTGAAAGAACGTACTGAATCTGTGATATTTCAGTTTTACATGTTACAATACAGATAATTTATGGTGTCACAAAATCATAAAACCATGCTGTGCGTATGTGTAATGTGAATTAAATTAAATTTGAAATAGCAGTGGTTTGAATTTCTTGTGTTTATCTGGATTTAAAATGAGTAATTTGACAGAATTGGGACAAGGATAAAGGAAGATGATTGTTTTTTAATATACTCAATGCATGTAAAAATCTTCAAAATTAGGATCTCATGGCCTGCAACTGTAACTGGGAGTACAACAGGCGGGTTGCTCATGAGGCTGGCAAGTCTTTTCGTCAGTCTCGCCAAATCACTCATCACACCTGATGAGCGCCTGATACCAGCTTGAATCATTATTTTCAGCCTGATATAAACTGTTGCCTAACCATGAAGAAAAAAATGGCAGAAAAGAAAATCACATCCTGGGAAATGCTTTATTATTTGTAGAAATTCAGGAAACAATAGCAGAGTGACAAATGTTCAATTTCACAATGTATTGTTTCCAATTAACAGTTACAAGCTGCCAAAACAAGACCTTGGACAGAGAAAAATCAACATTTCTGAATTTTAATGCGCTTATGACTCACAAAACTGGTCCTAGGAACTGTGTGACAGCCTCGAAAAGGCACTGAATGTTACATAAGGAACTGTCTCGCATTTCAAGCATGATCTCAGTGCTTTATATAGTACAGGACCCAATAAAAAACATGCCAAAGGATCATTAGTTAAAACTGACTTCCTCTCTAAAGTAATCAGACACATACGTCACCACTTGTAAGTACTATCACACTTTAAGAGCGGATCGTTTGCAGCAAAAACGACAGGTCTGAAAATAAGTTTTAAATAGGCCATCGGAAGGTCACGTGACACATAACTTTATGTCACATGGTGTGCTTTAACAGGGGCGGGGAAACAGGTGAAAAAAGCAGAAGCAGGAAGTAAACAGCTGTAGATCTTACGACTATACTCGGACCAAAAAAAACAACAACGTTTAAATGCTTTTAAATCGCTTCAGTTTGGATCCTTGCAGGCTATATAATGTTCACAGTTCGAGGCTGCATAATGAAAATAAGTTAGCCGGGCTTTAAAGGTAACAAGGATGTCTGAACAGGTATGTAAGGCCGCATGAGTAATGAGATCCGATAAACTCGAGGTAAAAGTTAAATTAGTTTACAAACACGGTCCCTAATTTATGGCGATGTAACCATTTATACCCATAGTGCAGTGGACTTACTTTAATTTAGATGGAGATTAAGTTTTCGTATCTCTGGTCTCAGCTTGTTGACTTGTAGTGAAATAGCCTGAAGCACTTCTTGGAAGTCTAAAAGCACAAGCTGATATATGACTGAGACTGATGCATTTTGGAGGAACAGTACTCCATTTCCTAAAGCATATTTATACCCCTCTGAATTCACTCAGTGTTACTGTGCACCTCGTCATCTTTGTGTTGCAGACGTTGCTGTTTTTCAAATTTATCTGGAACCACAGATGGGTTAGGGTTCCTGTTCCAGTGTGTGTGTATTACTGCATATCTACACATGCGTTTTATTATGTAGACATTGCCAGTACTGACTTGAACCCCATTTTTGCCTTCACCGCTGCTTTAATTCTTTGTTGCATAGATTCAACAAAGAGCTGGAACCGTTCCTCAGAGATTGTAGTTCTTATTGAAAAGATATAATCACAGAGTTGCTGCACATCTATGATTCATCCTATTCTACCACATCCCAAAGATGCTTGTTGGATTGTGATCTGGTCACTGTCATGAATTTGAGATAATTTGAGCTTTGTGACATGTTGCATTATCCTGCTGGAAGCAGCCATAAGAACATTGGTACACTTTAGTCATAAAGGAAGGGGCATGGTCAGCAACAACTGTGCCGAGAAAGTATCCCCCACATCATTACAACAGCACCGCCACCAGCCTGAACCGTTGATGCAAGGCGGGATGGAGCCGTGCTTTCATGTTTACATCAAATACTGATCTGAATGTTGCTGCAGAAATCAAGACTCATCAGAGCAGGCATTATTTTTCAGATCTCCTATTGTTCATTTTTGGGTAACCTGTGAAAATTGTAGCTTCGGTTTCCTGTTCTTAGCTGACAGGAGTGGTACCTGGCTCTTCTGCATAACGTAACAAGTGGTTATTTGAGTTACTGCTGCCTTTCTAATAGCTCGAAGCAGTCTGGCCATTCTCCTCTGACCTCTGGCATCAACAAGACATTTTCTCCCAGAGAACTGCCACTCACTGGATATGTTCTCTTTTTCAGACCATTTTCTGTAAACTCTAGAGATGGTGTAGGAAAATCCCAGTAGGTGAAGTTTGTGAAATACTCAGACCGGCCCATCTGGCACCAACAACCACGCCACATTCAAAGTCGCTTAAATCATCTTCTCTGTTCTAATGCTTAGTTTGCACTTCAATACCTTTATCATGTCTCCATGTGTAAATGCTGCCAGTAGTAAACAAAAGAGAAAAAATGAGCTTCATAACCATCAAACCCCACCCATCTCTGTTTGGTTGATTGTGATTGTGATTTTGTTTGGCACCACCAAACAAAATTGTTCGTGTTCAATGTCACATTTTGGTCACGCTCCATCTGAATTATTGCTACAGAGATTAATTTTGTCATACTTTGTTCCAAATCATGTAATGGACAGGCCCGACTTAAAGATATTATAGTGATCTGCAGTACGATGTGACGAAATGTCATCCGGATTGCATCAGTTTCTCCTCTTGGCCAGAGACTTGCAGCCCTGCTGCTGAGCTTTTGGGATGTACCCCACCACTATGATTTATAATGCACCGCTGTTCAGCTGTCATATCTCCTGCTGTATTTCCTTTTTATCTTTGCCACACTTCATGAACTGAGCTGTTAGGTTTATGGGCTCTTTAACTACCCCACTGTTAGATCTTATTGGATTCATTTGTCTTTTTAGGCCGGGTTAAGGCTTCACCCCGGGATTATTGCATCAGTGATCTTGGTGTCTGCGGTGGCGGTAGCTGCTGCCGTATTGATCATCCGAAAATACTGCTTCCCAGTCAAGTAATGAAAATTTATTAATGAGCCTTAACGTGTTTATTTTAAACACTTAGATTGCAGTAAAAACAACTCACCCTGGTTTTGCCACATAACTTTCTTATCAGTGAGGCAACTTACAGATACTCAGTGCTGAGACAGATGGAGGAGGGGCATTCAGCAGCGGCAGAGGAGGATGGCGACAGGAGGTCGCGCACAGTGGGAGAGGATTCAGACGAGGTCAGTGCATCGTGGCTTCTCTGATTGTAGCTTTCGCTGTCATCTCTCTTCCAGTACAAGCCAGCACCACTGTATCCTTCCTAATCACATCACAAGTCAATTTCAACTTCCTTTTCTCTCCCCTTACAGGATCTTTTGGAATAAATCTCCAACTGGGAAGCTGCTGGACTGACTGCAATGGAGTTTATTCTATAAACTGTGTGGTGTATGAATGAAATGGAGGATTGTTTTCGTAGCGGGGATAAAAAGCGAGCCAAGAATGTGAAAACCAAAAATATACAATTACAGATAAAATAAGTGAGGAAATAGTATTCCATATTTGCAGTTATATCTTAAACTGTAATTCTGAGATTAAATGTGATTTCTATTTGTGCAGCTTCATACTCTTAGATGTGAAATAATGACCTTCATTTGAATCATCACTGACATTTTCTTTTCTTTTTTTTCCTTTTTTACACATAACACATGACATTTGATGTCTTTGGCTACTACCCAACCCTCTGATGGGTGGAGGTTGTTCCCGCAGGCACAGCTCAGGGCTTAAAAAAGGTGTTCTTTTTTTCCAGCATAAAACTCATTTAATCCTTATTTCTCACAATCAATATTCTGCTAAAATATGCTACAATAAAACAACCAACAAAACATTCAGTGTTAGCTGTGGTAGATAAGAGTCGTAATGAATTGTCAACAAAATTGAATGTGTTATTTGGCGATACGGTCAGTGCATTAAAGCAGCAATTCATGCAGCCTTTTTAAATTATTCTTTTATTTTGGAAAGCCTGATAACTACTGAGCTATCTGCACATCTTTCAGCTGCATTTATTTTGTTGTTGTTTTTTGGACGAATGGAGCTCTGAGACCTATGCGTTTGATAAGACTTGTGGGTATGTGATTTGGATGCTAATGCTGCTGATCATATGGAGAGTCAACACTCCACTATTTACTCCATTATTTCCACTATTTAACTTTAAATTTAAATTTATACCTTAAATATAAAATCTAAAGCGGAACATTATTTCCTGTATTATTTACTGGCAGTGCAATAAATGTCAGTGGGACATTGAAAGGGCAGACGCACTCACATTCGCTCAATGTTTGTCTGTCTGCCACAGAACATGTAAATGTGCAATGCTATGAATTAAGCGGTTGTTACAAAGTCGCACATGGAGATGTGATGTTTCGCACACCCCAAATGATGTGCAAAGGTAGTCAAAATAGGACTTCAGCTGTCTGCCAGTTGGGCAGTTTCCCTTTGAAAGGATTTGCTGTTTCATCGTTCCACTTAAAGGCAATTTGCAGTTTAGTCCACTGGGTCTTTAATGTAGCGCTGGGCTGAATGATGTACCCTGATCTCTCTGACAGCCATACTTGTCACAGATAGAAAAAAAGCCACTTACCTGGTTGGGAACTGCAAGTGAACATTCTGACGTGAACGTCAGTGTCACAGCTCAAACTAACGACTGGTTCATTTTAGGTTATTCGTGTGATCAACAAATCAGACACCGAGACCCGATTCTTGTGTTTTCCAATCATCTTTTGCTGTGTAGTTACTGATGTTGATGTGGATCAGTATTTATAAAACCTACTGTATCTTTTTATTTATTTTGTGGACATCTGGGATCTAAATCTGCTGGTTATTAAACATATTAATCATGTGGACTGGTTAAGTGTGCTCTGTATGTACTTATTTTCCCCCCAGTTTGTTACCTTGATGATTTGTGTCCTTATATAAAGGGAATGTTTTATTAAATGTAGCTCTGGAATAAAAAATCCAGGAGCTATGGAGTCAAATGTTGAAAAATATTGCCGGCGTTCATTTGATTGCTGTCTGCAGAATGTCGATAATCATACAAAAGGAAAGCGATTCCCTCACTGTGTGCTTTGTGTTACCGCTGATCAGTAAACGGCAGTACACAAATACCACCTGCTGGTCACCTTTAGTAATACACCATCGTCACCTGAAATTGGTGTGAACATAATGTGAAATCCTTGATACTAAATAGTTTTGTGCTTTGTTTGTAATTCTTCAGCCTTTCAAGGTTTTAAACAATCTTAAAAGTTCTGATAGGAATTCAGTTGGTGAGTTCAAACAAAGCAGAAACACAACAGCACTCTTCAACATCCCAGGCTCCTTGTGTGATACCTTCTGTCTTATTCAAGGGTGTTAAGGCAAGACGATTTTAATCCAAAAGCCATGCTTTGTACAAGGGAGTCAAAATCCATTTATTGGAGTTTAGTTGATGATTCTGTGGTAAAATCATGTAAAGTTAAGTAGTAAATCTGTTAAACTTCATTTGGCTACAAATATGGAAAAATAATTGGTAATTTTTCAGCTCAACAAGTCTGTTTGGTTGTTTTGCTGACTCTGTAGAAGTGCTTCACACTGTTGTCATAAGAAGAAAACGAAACACAAATTTAGAAGAAAAGAGTACATCCCTTCATACTGTTTTGAGGAATTTATGCCGGGAAGATCTGATGCTGATGCTGTCCTGGAGGAAAACAACACCTTTGCAACATTTTAGATAAATTGGTACAATAGCTTGATGAGGGGGAAACAGCTCAAGCAGAAAAGAGCTCAACAAAATAAAACAAAATTGAGTAGCTAGAAAAAAAAACTAAAGGCAATAAAATAAAATGGCTCGATGAGTGTAAGAGCTCAATAAAATTAAACAAAAAATAAAAACAGATCACTACGTGTAATAGGAAATAAACGGCGAGATAAAAGTGTAGCAAACAGTGCAGTTTGAAATAAAGCCCATAAAATGAGACTATAGTATTATCTCCATGATAGATGTGCCGGTTGTTGTTATTGGACGAGGTTGTAAAGATCTGTATCCATCCACGTGGCAGCAGAGCGAAATCAGTCTGTTAGAGAAAATGATCATTGTGTTCATCTGTGCGCTCGATTTGCCAGAATATGATACAAGGAGATGCTGTTTTTGTTTACGAGCTCTCCAGGCAGGAAAGGCTTGAGCTCAGCTACTGCTGAAGGATCAGCAGGGCAGATGCTTTGTGACAGACAGGCTTGACCTCCTCCTTGGGGATTACCACGTCTTTCACCATCTAAATGTGACTAATGGCTTATTCCTGTGCCAACAACGCGTTTGTCTTAAATGCCTTAAAAAACACCAGCTCTATTGCCCTGTCGTTGTGTTTTTTATTCTAGATAATTGACTTCTCGTTCTCCGCCGTGGTCAGCTTTCCAGGTTTTGTGAGTTACTTTCCCATTTGATTCTGCTATGTTTCTTTTCAGCAACGCTGTCTTTGCCCTTTCCCATAGTTATTTTTTAGTTCTGAGTAAAATCTTTTGATTTTTTTTTCTTTTCTAGTTTCTAGCATGTTTTTTTTCTTCTGGGTATGAGCTGCTTTATGCCGATCCTTCCACACATCATATGGGTTTTTACCCAAATTTACATACAAATGGAAAACTCTGACAGCTGGTACAATGATTCTTTAAATCCCTTTTTCTCTTACTCATCCCATTTGAAATATGAGGCTTTTGGGCCATCCTCAGTGTCTTTTCTCTCTCTAGGTTTCAGAGGCTTGTTTATACACCTGCAACACACAATCGGCTGTTTGCAAGCCTTGTTGTTGACTACAAATAGTATCTGTTACTTGTGGACACCTTCCTTTGTTTGACATTGTGAAAAGGAGAAACTTAATCATCTAGTTTTCAGTAGCTATATACATGTATCACAGAAAGAAGGGTTTTCCCCACAAGTGATGGGTTATAGGAATTATCAGGATGCGTTTTCACAGATGAGATGACACCAAAGCTCTGCTAGCATGTCTTTCTTTTCTCAGTTCTTCGGGTGAGTTTGAAAGGTCTCAACTCTTCCCCTCAGGACTGAAAAAAAAGCTCTCTGATCTGTTGCAGATATGAAATATCGAGGTAAGCTTTTCCTTCATTTTGCAACAGCTGCTTTTAGTTGTGTGACTGCAGATTTAATCTACTATCTTTTTACTGTTGACAGCTGTTTTGCCCCTTGCTGCTGTAATTATTGTCCTCCTAATCACATGGGGAATATCCATCAATTCATCCGTAGCACAGGAGAGAGAAAGGAATACTCTCGGTGAGATGTTTTGCTTATTAAATCCGGAGCTACAGCTTTTTAGTGACAGTTTATGCCTGCTGTCTCCACCATACTGTCTCATTTCTTTCAACTTAGGGTTTTATAACGCAGATCAAGTCAAAGCGAATCTCAAACAATGTCTTTTTAGCAACATTGTACAAAGTATTTATTTCTCACATGTCATTATCTGAGTTTAAATATGGTAAAATCACAGTATTCCTGCTGTAAAATCTTTTCTGTGCCTTTTTAGCTCCACCTACGTCTGTGCCAAAGTGCAGCCTCTCAAGAGTGTGTCCACCCAACCATATTGCTTTACGTATCAGGAGCGGCGCCGCTGATATTGTCGGGCCAACAGTCTGTTTTGATGGCAAAATGTATGTATTCATTTGGTAACACCTGAATTAACAGAGTACTTTAAAAAAAACAAACAAGATTCTGCAGTGAAACTGAACCCTGTCAGTGCTTCAACAGCATAATGAGTCATGCACTGAATAACGTGGGACCAGGGCTAAACATTGCAGTGATAAATGGTGAGTATAATACTCAGACCTCTCATAAACATGCATAAACATTGAAAAAATGAACTGGTAAAATAGTCTTTTAAAGATTCGTAATAACCAATAATAGTAGCTTAATAATAATATTAATAATAATACCATAATTCTAACTTGGAAATAGCTGGTCTGGAGTCTTAGTGTTTTTATGTGCCATGCAAAAGTCTTGCACATTCTCTTATTTCTTTATATCTTCCAGCAAATCAAACATTCTTTAAACTTTTAAAAGTGCTCTTGAGCAATAGTTTTCCAGGATTTCTGAAGATTTTTCAAAGTTTATCATTTATCAACAGTCTAGACTTTGTACCTGAGCATTTTCAGAGGAATGTTTGTTTGTTAAGCACCGACCTATGATTCATTCAAGCATAAAAAAAGGCACCTAACATAACAGACAACTTAGCGAGGAAACAATTTTAAATGATAACTTTGGGGACTTTGTTACTAGCAGCCTGTTGCAAAAAAATCAGTCAATAATGAAAAAACACCCACAAAAAAACCTGTATTTTTGCATCTGCAAAGTCATTAGCAAAACACTATTAGTAGAAACTGTGGCATATCTTGGCATAGTGTGCAGCGTGTGCTTTAAGGGTTTTTGGACAAGTGGAGGAGAAAGGAAGAAAGAGATTTTATAAGAGATAAAAATCTGACACAGGACCTGATAGATGCATCTACGCCTTCATCAGACAGATCTGAATGTGTGGCTGTGGAGATGAATCCAAATTTGAAATATGTGATTCAAATCATTGTCAGTAAGTACAGAGGAGGTCAGGAGAGAGGTACAATAGTGAATGCCAACAGCCATTTTTAAAACAAGACGGAGGCTCTGTTTTGATTTGGAGCTGCGTTTCGGTCAATGGCGTTGGAGAGATCATGTCAAGATTTGTGGAATTCTTAACCCAGAAAAAAAGCGATCTACTGCGCAATACTGTCTGAAAAGTGTCCCACAGTGACAATGATCCCAAACACACTGGCGATACATAAAAAGCATACCTGGATAGAAAAACACTATCAGTCATGGACTGGCCATCTGTTTTTTTTCACAGAACTCAACACATCACTGCATCTATTTCCATTCTTCCTTGCAAAATAGGAAGAATTGCATTGTGACTCTAGATTTTGTGCAGAACTGCATGCATAATATTCTTCTGTCTGTTATTATTATAATTATTTTTGATCAATGCAATTTTTTAATCATAGGTGAAACTGGAGTTGTAGAAAAATCTGTCTGTCTTAACATGAAAACAGGAGGTAAGCGCTTTTCTTTCTTTAAATCTTCTAATCAAGTTTTTGATTTAATCTTGTAAGGGAGCTTTGACTTTCTTTTTTTTTTTTTTTTTTTTTTCAATTTTATACTCTGACAAAAGACCCAAAAGACATCCTTGCACACCTGAAGAAGATAAAACGTGGAATGATCGTTTTGGTGGCCTCCTTTGATGATGTCACACAAAAGTAAGTCCATATCTAAGTTATTCAACATTTAAAACAAATTTAATGTCACAAAATGTGACCCGCTCTACTACTTTGTGGCAGAATGACAAATGAAATGAGGGAGATATTCAGTGAAATGGGAAGCACTTTGATCAGGTCTGTGAAGCGCAGAGACAGCTGGGTGTTTGCTGGAAGAGCAGGCACAAAAATCAAAAGCCTCTTTGAGAAGGTTAGTGAACCTGTTAAGTGCAGTTTCATTTGTTCTATTTGTGTCAGAAAAGACCATCTATTTTAAAATCTGCTGCCTGGAAGGGGAAAAATGATAAAAACAACCGTTCTCTTCTCCTCTGTTCATCTGTCAGCAAGCTGTTAATGATGAAAAAAACAACATTTATGGAGGATGGCCAGAGATGGTGGAGGTGGGCGGCTGTTTCCCAAGAGTCTTCAGCGACTGACTGACTGACTGACTTACATAAACATTAATTAACATGAACTGTAAAAAGTGACTGCATTTTTTTTAATGGCAAAACATACCTGTCTATAATTTCAGCAAAAGCACATATTAATATTTTCCCTACATCACATGGTAGAGATCACCTGTGGATCATCGGCGAGGAAAGATGATTACGTGACTTTGAAGATGGCATGGTTGTTGGTCTATTTCAGAAACTGCTGATCTACTGGGATTTTCCCACACAACCATCTCTAGGGTTTCCAGAGAATGCTCCAAAAAAGAAAAATTATGAATGGCCAAACTGCTTTGAGGTGATAGGAGCTCAAATAACCATCCATTATAGTCAAGATATGCACAAAAATACACAGTGCATTGAATCCAGAAACAGATGGGCTGCAGCAGCAGAAGAAGACCACACCAGCTGCTGTCAACTAAGACCTGGAAACTGAAGCTGCAGTTTGCTTATGTAATACTATGCATGAGTATCAATTTCTGCTGAAACCTGCAGATGGGAGCGTGAGAATTTGACCTAAATAACATGAAAGCATGGGTCCATCCTGTCTTGTTTCAGTGGCTCAGGCTGCTGCTGGTGTAATGGTGTTTATTTTGTTGTCACACTTTGGGCTCCTTAAACACCACAGCCCACCTAAGAATTGTCGACCGTGTCCATCCCTTTATGACCGCGGTGCCTCCATCTTCTGATGGCTGCTTCCAGCAGAATAACGCACCATGTCACAAAGCTCAGAACTCACTGTCATGGTTTTTTGACCTTGACAGTAAGTTCACTGTACTATAATGGCCTGCCAGTCCAATCCTTCAAGGATTAGTATTTCTTCCCCCGTTGATATTCCTTGATATTTTTATCCTAATGAAAGCTCCAAGTATAGATTAGTGATTGTGGGCTGTATAGTAAATGTTCAAATAGTAGAAGTCAAGTTACTGAGTACTGTGCACATATCTCTTACTAATGGCCTTGAAACACTTTTGTTCCTTTACAACAAAGCTGCTTTACCACTAGACTAATTACTTTGGTTCAGTGGTTCAAAGCAGAGGTGGGACCAAGTCATTGTTTTGCAAGTCTCAAGTAAGTCTCAAGTCTTTATCCTCAAGTCTCAAGTCAAGTCTCAAGTAATGTCAGGCAAGTCAGAGTCGAGTCTCAAGTCACTGGTGTAAAAGTCCGAGTCAAGTCACAAGTCTGAAATTTTGAATTTCAAGTCCTTTCGAGTCATTAAAAAAAACGAAAAACGAAAAAATAATGTTGCAGTTATGCTAAATGTAAATATTAGACCATGTAATTTTTAAATCTGTGTTTTTCTCAACACATGACAAAATAGTGAACTTAGAAAATATACACAAATTGTGAAATTGCACCTCTTTAGAATGCAGCTCAATTAAACCTAGCTCCAAGAATAATTTTCACCGACAGTTCTGAGATAAGCTGCATGTTATTCTTGGATGCGGTTGTAGGACCGGCTTTAAAATCGCATGACAAAAATATCATACACATTAAAAAAAAACTGCATCACCAACGTAGCCTGGAAAACATTTGCTAGTTAGATGAAGTCAGCTATCTCATCGTAGCATATTTATATGCATATTTATAAGCATACGGTTCTTGGAGTGAGTGCACACACTCATGAAGTTTAGTAACTTCCGGTCACTGCAACAAGCCCAGGTACAGTTTACCGCCGGATGGGTGCAGGACCTTGAAATGCACCGTGTAGAACGAAAGATCATCGTACGTATCACAAGTTTACCAGTCTCACAAATTGTCGTCATAAATACACATTCCTTAACCGTTTATTAATAGGACCTTTGAGCTCAACGGTAATTAATTAGTAGTGGAAATAATTTCTGGTACGCATCACAGAAATGTAGCAGTGACAATAATACTGTATGCTGTAATCGTACTGGGCAATTAGTGATACAAAAAACCTGTTTTATCCTGTGAATAAAAGTATATGTTTTTGTCACTGTACCATAATAACAGAAGCGAAACGCAATATTGTGTCAGGACAATTCACTATTTATGCACAATAAACAAAGGAGCATAGCGCGACAATTTCTGTTCAGCACCAGACTTGCTTGTAACCTATATCACCAATTATGTTATGAAAATGACGTATTAACTACAACAGCAGACTGACCTTTGTGGAAATGCTTGGAGCAGACTAACCTGTGAGCTGGAGTGTTCTGGGACGTTATATTTGATCTTTGAATGGCTGCAATCCAGGCCATCCGTCGCCTGTTTGTCACTTCGGAAACATGGCTGAACAATTTCTCTTAAACGTCGTAATCCGATAACAACCGATCTCTTTACCCGTCGGCTTCCCGTGGCTGTCATGCGACCGGCTATTGCAGTTAATAATACAACAGCTTCTTGACATTTTTGTGTTTCTTTTTATCGCTGTGTAACTGATTTTAATTGAAAGCCTGTGTGCGCTAGTACTTCTTGCCACGAGTTCCCAGAATCCTTTGCGGTTCTACCCGTGAATGACGTCACATTTTCAATCTCTATATAATATGCGTGTTAAATTTTATATTTGGGGTGAAATATCAAGTCTTTTCAAGTAAACCGGTTCAAGTCCAATTCAAGTCCCAAGTCATTGGTGTAAAAGTCCAAGTCAAGTCACAAGTCTTAGAACATTTTTTCAAGTCAAGTCTAAAGTCATAAAATTAATGACTCGAGTCTGACTCGAGTCCAAGTCATGTGACTCAAGTCCACACCTCTGGTTCAAAGCATACAGCGACGGCTCCTGTAAGGGGGTCACAAGTTTAAATGTGACAGATTAGAAAATGATTAATGGGACAGAGAAGAAGTAGTTCTGTTCTCTTGTAATTTTATAGACTTTTCCCCGAGCCTTGTGTGGTTAATTTAAAATCTTAAATCTTTTTAGCTAAATCCATCCAGCCATCCATTCATCCATTTAGCCGGCCTATGGCAGTGCTTTAAAATAAACAGTCCAATAAAATGCGTGTATACAAATTTACTTAAATACAGCACTTAATGAGTAGGTATAGAGTTAAATGTTTTGGCTTTTTTTGCTGAACACCTTTAGTCTGCTCAACAGGAGCTTTTCTCGGTAGAGGCTTCCCTCTGGTCCAAACACAGGGCACTTTCCTGCCTCTGTGGCATTCTTGGCTGCTGGAGCAGAGAGAGAGGGGGTAACCTCAAATTATTGCTGAAACCCCGTAAAGTGTGAACTAACGGAATCTGTGCAAGCACCAAATCTGGACTCACTCTGAAGACATGGGAGTCACTCATGGGAAGAAGGTAAGTTTGTCGTTATCGTCCTAATTTTCATTTAAAGTACTTTGGGAGCATCAGGAGGTGTGCGCGCGTGCATGTGTGTGTGTGTGTGTGTTTGTGTGTGTAAGTGGTATTTTCAGAATTCAAATGTTGTAAGTGACACAACCTGTCACTTACAATACTGTAAGTTATTTATATTTACCAAAGTATAACTTTACTGCTATCCTTAAATTGGTTTTCCTTTTGCTTTTAAAATAAAGTTCCGTCTGTAATACTCGATATATACTTTGCTATTACCTGGTTATAACTTTGTTTTGCTTAGTTATTACCTCGTCACTGTACTTTGGTATCATTGTGTTATTACTGAGCTTGACATGAAGTGCTCACAGCTTTTGTCCTACAGTACCATTTTTCCTGTGGCAGATTTTTCTCTTACTGACATCTCTCGTTTTTGTTACCCATTGCTCAAAGGCAGTGAATGCTTAAACAAATATTGGTTTTTATATCCAACTGAAAAAATGCACTCTGAAAAATGCACTCTGAGAAGCTGCCCTTGGAGACTGTTTATCCTGTCATGTCCTATTAATTCTTCTCCCTACAATATCCACTGTGTGAGCTTTACAAAACAAGACCCCCCCCCCCCCCCCCCCCCCCCCCCCGAAAAAAACAGTGGCTAGCAGCAATTTGTCATTAAAATGTATTCATTCCTCATCTAGATTCCCTCTCATTCTGACAATTTACTGTCATCTTGTATTTTTTCCATTTATTTGGATATTGTTGCTGGAATTTGATCACATTGAGCATTCAAATTCTTTTTTTTTTTTGCCTGTTTAAATGTAGCTCAAATGTCACTATGGCAAGCTGGAAAGCTCCGAAGTAGCAGACAGTTTTCAAACAAAAAAGGTTTTATGCTACCATGCATGCTTTTCCTGCATATTTATGAAATACTTCAGTAAGCAACAAGAGCTGAAAGAACTGTTTATTCAGCTGTCCAGACTGATTCACAGAGGATAATGATTCTTGTCCCAGCTATTAATTCTGCTTAAATTCCAGCAAGCAAATAACTCAGTGGGAATTAACTGTGTTTTGTTTGATCCTGTCATTAATGAGGTGGCAGCCTTCCACCTCAACAGTAAGGGTTCTCGCTTCACTGGACATGTGTAAGGAGCTGACACTTCATTTGTCTGTCAGCATCATAATGCAGCTTTGTGTTTGTGCTATTTCCAATAAGATGCAGTGTTGACTCGACTTGGAGATTTCTATTTGTTTCCTTTTCTCTGTGCTGCTTTTATTTTTGCATGTACGTATCTATAAAACAGCAATATTTGTCTGGGGGATGTTGGTATCTCTAGGATGTATTATTTCCTTTCCCCCCCACCTTTTTCTGTTGACAGAGAGATCTTCAGCATTTTCCAGGTAGAGATGAGACACAGTTTCATTTGTATGGTGAGGAAATATCAGAGTGATGTTGTATATCCTGTCTAGTTGAAATACTGTTGTAATATATAGATTATAAATTTGTTGTTTTAACAGTAAAACATTTTTACCTCATTAAAGCTTGTTGTAAATGTGTCTGGCAAACCTTAGAGTGAGTTTGGTATGTAAAACTGAATCTTACAAATCTGAGGCAGAATTCCACCCAGAAATCATCTTGATAGGAAAACATATTTATGTAAACTGTTTGTTCCCTTTAGCCTCCATGATGCAGACTCATCAAACCAAACTTGAAGGCCGATTTTCAGAGCTTCAGGCTTTTCCATCCCAAATGCAGAGTGAGGAGGAGAGCAGTAATCTAATCAGACCCCTAAAAGCTACTAGTGCGATAACTGCCCTGGAGAGCCACCGGGAGCTGCATAAGGAACTGCAGATGACCCACAAGAGGTTGGGCAGAGAGATTAAAGGTCAGAAATGCTCATACTCCAGTGTCATTGCGTGCATAAACCATTAAGTGTGTCTGTGTGCCTGAAAGGAAGAGAGTGTCTCAAGAAGGAAAGACTGAACTCCAGCGAGTTCTGGAAAAAAGGAAATGGGAACAAAGATTGAAAGCGAGCAGGGATCAAGAGGAGGCAAAGAAGAAGACATCAGAGCTACACCAAGAGCTGCTGAAAAGACAACAGAGGCTTGAAAATGTGAGCACAGGACACACAGCATTTTTTCTTTTATACATTTACTCATGAATATTCTTGTTACACATACACACACACAAGCATGTCTGCTTTGCTATCCTCGTGGGGACATCCCATTGACATAATGCTCTCCCTAGCTGCCACTTACCCTAACCCTAACCATCAAAAATGAATGCCTAAACCTAACCCTTAGCCTAAAGCTAAACATAACCTAATTGTAACCCTGACACTAAAACCACATTTTGAGTCTCAAAAATGGCTTCAACCTTGTGAGGACAGCCACTTTTGTCCTCACGTTACTGTTGGTCCCCACAACTATGGCAACACTCCAATTTTTGGTCCTCACAAAGATGTCTAAACAGGTACACATACACAGGTATATCACACTCACCAGCTACTTTGTTAGGTACACCTTCTTATTGCAGCTACTCAGTACATTTAGGCATGTAGATATCAAGACAACCTGATGACGTGCATCAGCACAGGGAAGAAGGCTGATTCAAGTGACGTTGAATGTGGTGTGGTGGGTGGTGCCAGGCAGAGTGGTCTGAGTATTTCAGAAACTGCTAATCTGCTCAGATGTTCTTGCACAACTCTAAGGTTTGCAGAGAATGAAAAAGAGAGGTCAGGGGAGAATGGGTGGACTGCTTCGAGCTTAGAGTGGGCAACAGTTACTCAAACAACCAAGGTATGGAGAAGAGCATAACTGAATGCATCAAACCTTGGAGCAGGTGGGCTTCAGCAGCAGAAGATCATGGTGGGTGCCACTCCTATCAAGCAAAGAACAGGAAACTGAGGCTACAATTTCCATGTACTCAACAGAAAATCTTGGTTTCTGCTACAACATTTTGGTCATAGGGTCAGATTTGGCATAAACAACATGATAGCAGGGATCCATCCTGCCTTGTATCAATGATTCAGCCCGCTGATGGTGGTGTAATGGAGTGCAGATGATTTTCTCGGCACACTTTGAGCATCATTTTTTTTTTTTTTTTTTTTTTTTTTTTGAACTTTTAATTGCAGAGCAGGAAAACAGCAGTCACCAGCATATACATACACAGGACAAAGATGCATCTACATGTATAGCAGGACGTGGGAGGCAGAAAGAGAAAGCCAACAGCAATATTAATAAACAATGAAAAAGGTTAACAATCGTCCCTTTGTTGCCAGGCTAAATCCCGTAAGCCCGATTTCAACCTCTGAGCAGAAGGAGTGTTCAGGTGGGCCAAAAAAGGGTCCCATATGCGATAGAAAAGGAAAGGTTTGTCCTTAAGTGCTGTAGAGAAGGCTTCCATTGGCATGATACATATCACAGACTGTAGCCACTGGTTGACAGATGGGGCCTTATCAGAAATCCACAGTACCATAATGCACTTTCGAGCGTAGTGCAGCAGTATGTGAAGGAGATCTTTGCTGCGAAAGCCGGCAGGTAGCTCATCGTTCAGTCCTAACAGGCAAGTCCTTGGACCCAGATGCAGTCGGCAATTAAATATAGTACATAGCTTGTCTATAAGTGATCTCCAAAACTGTAGAATAACAGGGCAGCTCCACAGACAATGAAAAAAGGAACCAACAGCAGACTGACATTTGTTACAGAGATTAGGCAAAGCTGGATACATTATGTGTCTCTTCTCGGGTGTAATATAAAGCCTATTTATAAGTTTAAACTGCCTTTCCCAAATAGAATTAGATGCCAAGGCTTTAAAAGGACGACAACACAACTCATCCCAAGCTTCAGCATCTATAGCGCCTACGTCTGATTCCCATTGGCCCTTGATTTTGTTAGAGTTATCCATTCTAAGATCAGAGAGAATGTTATAAATCTTTTTAGTGATACATTTTAGTTGGGTAGTTTTTACCATGAGTGATTCTATAGGAGAAAGACCAAACCCTCCATTCAAATCCTTCAATTTAGAAGTAATATAGTGCTTTACCTGAAAGTACTTCAAAAAATCCTTATTGGTCAGACCAAACTTGCTTTTCAGTTGATTAAAAGTAAGAAGAGAGTTCTCATGAACAAGATCACCCACTGTATTAATCCCTTTTTGAGACCAGTCCGCAAAACCAGCCTGAAGACCAGGTAAGAAGTCAGGGTTTTCATGAATAGGAGTAAGAAGGGAGAAACAATTATAATATCCTTCCAGGCGCCTGACTTTGCGCCAAATAACGAGCATATTCTTTAGCACCATATTATCTTGTGTTAGAACTGTGGCTTTACCTGAGGAAATATATAGCAGGTTCCGCAACGGAATGCCCTTTAAAGAAGCGGACTCAGCGCTGAGGTAAATGGAATCCGGATCGTCCATAAACCATTCTGTAAGAAATTTAAACTGTGCAGCCAAGAGGTATTGTGGGAAGGAGGGAGCGGCAAGACCGCCTTTCTGAACAGGCAAACACAGAAAACTGTATCTCAGCCTAGGTCTTTTCTTACGCCATATAAAAGAAATAATTGAACCATTTAATTTTGACAAAACCTTTTTGGACAGAGCAAGCGGTAACATCTGGAATAAATACAAGAGGCGAGGGAGGATATTCATCTTGACCAGATGAATACGACCTAAGAGAGACAGAGGGAGGCTGCACCACCTACCCAAATCGCGATTGATGGTCTGAATTAAAGGGGTGTAGTTCAGACTATACATTTCTTTTAGATTCGGTGAAATCTTTACCCCTAAATAAGTGAAACCGGAGGGAGACCAACGAAAAGGCTGAGAAATGTTTGGATCAACCTCATTTAGAACAGAGAGGGGCATAGCCTCACTTTTAGAAAAATTGATCTTGTAGCCTGAGAAGGAGCCGTATTGGGAAATTAACGCAACTAATCTAGGAATTGAGTGAGCAGGAGAATTTAGAAAAATTAAGACGTCATCTGCATAAAGTGAAATCTTATGTTGAGAATTGTTCAAACAGAGTCCTTCAATAGCAGCATCCTTCCTAATGGCTGTGGCAAGGGGTTCCATAGCCAGGGCGAATAACAAAGGGCTCAGCGGACAGCCCTGTCGACTGCCACGTTCAATACTGAAATTGTCTGACCTATAACCATTGGTAATCACTGCCGAAAGAGGGGAAGTATAAAGGATCTGGATCCATTTAACGAAGTTGTCACCTAAACCAAATTCTTGAAGTGTGAAAAGAAGAAACGGCCATTCCAGACGGTCAAAGGCCTTTTCAGCGTCAAGTGAGATGACTAGAGCCTCAGGGTTAAACAAAGATGAGTGCTGAATAATGTTAAGTAGGCGCCTCACGCTATGTGTGGAATACCGCCCTCGTATAAAACCAGTTTGATCATTCTCAACGATCGAAGGTAGTATTGGCTCAAGACGTACAGCCAGGACCTTAGCAAGTATCTTCAAATCAAGATTTAAAACAGATATAGGCCTATAGGAGGTGCATTCTTCTGGAGGTTTCCCCTTCTTCAGAATTAGCGAAATATTAGCCTCCATTAAGGAGGGGGGGAGAGTGCCTGCCTCAAAAGAGGACAGAAGCATCTTATACAGTGGGGAAGTCAGAATCTTACTAAATTTCTTAAAGAATTCCCCCGTGAACCCGTCTGGACCCGGGGCTTTGTTATTTGGAAGCATCTGAATAACTTTCAAAATTTCACTTTGCGTTATAGATTTACATAAATCATCCCTTTGGATTTCAGTAACTTTAGGTAAATTTAGTCCTGAGAAGAAGTGATGCATACCTTGTTCCAATGTTGGTTTAAACTGGGAGGTATATAACTGCTTATAAAAAGTTTTAAAAGTATCATTAATAATTAAATTGTCATATTTAGGTAAACCAGATGAGTCTCTTTGGATATTACAACCAGCACCCTTATTATGAAGAAGATTGGCCAGATAGCGGTTAGGTTTATTAGCAAACTCATATAACCTCTGCCTCATGAAGAAAAGAGATTTCTCAGCCTTTCTTGTCAATAGTGCCTCCAAAGCTGTTTTAACCACCTGAATTTCATTCCTTAATTGCTCTGAAGGTGATTCATTATGTTTAGCTTGCAGTTCGTGCAATTCCAGTTCCAATTTCCGTTGTTCCATCTGATTTTTCCGCTTCAGGCCTGCTGAATATGATATAATCAGTCTACGGGTGTAAGCCTTCAGGGTGTCCCAAAGCAGGCCTGGAGAAACTTCAGGGGTTGCATTGACCTTTAAAAAATGTTCAAGCTGATCATTTAAAAATATTTCGAATTTTGGGTCGTGAATCAAAAAATTGTTAAATCTCCAGGTATGAGACCGAGGGACAGGATTTAGATCACTTAGCTGAACAAAAACCGGCGCATGATCTGATATAATAATATCGCCTATTGTACATCTCAAAATGTTTCCCAGTGATCGCTTGGGGGTGAAAACGAGATCGATCCTACTACTTGTTCTATGAACACCGGAAAAAAAAGTAAATTCTTTATCGTTAGGATGAAGAGTCCGCCAGGTATCAACCAGATCAAGTTCGTTACAAGTATCTAAAAGTGCTTTGGCCCTTGTAGACATTTGAATTTGTTTAGGAGGGGATCTGTCCTTAGTTGTAGAAAAATAACAGTTAAAATCACCGGCTATCACAGAATTATCACAAACCCAATCAGAAAAGGAAGAGAAAGTATGAGCAATAAAGTCGTTAGACTGTACTGGCGGAAAGTAAATATTCAGAAATGACACCGCCTGACCACCTAGGGTGCCTTTTAAGGAAACATATCTACCAGACTTATCACAAATTGTTTGGTCAACTGTCAGCGGTAGGTGTTTATGTATTAAAACGGCTACACCGCGGCTCTTACTCGTAAAGGAGGAACTAAAAACTTGACCGACCCAATCACGTTTCAGTTTTAGATGCTCCTGAGGAGACAGGTGAGTTTCTTGCAACAAGGCAACATGTACATTCTCCCTCTTAAGAAAGCTCAATATTTTTTTCCGTTTAACAGGGTTATGTATACCTCCTACATTCCAGGAACAAACATTCAACATTGAATTATCACTTATCATACAACATTTTAAATAAGCATGGAACCACGCTCAGGTGACCAAAGCATAGCTGATATGTAGGGCTCCCAAACACTGCTCTACAACACCAGTGGCAAGTAAAATACACATAGAAAAACAAACGTCCTGCTCTGCTAACAATTAACAGAAAACTATTTATAAGAAACAGAACCGTCAAGAAACCAGTGAGTATGGAGGTCAGACAAAGGTCTTCAACGCCCAGCAGGGGGCGCAAGCAAACTTTCCAACTTGGACATAGAAAGATGCTGGACCAGAGTACGAGTCTTTTCTTAATCAGTAACGTGAAACAGTTGCCCGCCTGCAGCTAAAACAAGAATTCGGATTATAAATGGCTAAATAAAATAGTCTATGTGTATGGGGTTATTATCTCCGCACAGACCCGAAAAGAAAAAAAAAAGGAACCAAACAGAAAAAATAACAATAATAATAAACAGGGAAGGAAAAGAAAAAAAAAAAAAAAGGAGGAGGAGGAGGAGACGAGGGATTGGCGAATGCCTCAGGTATGGGACAGGAGCACAGATCAACAGTCCACTGGAGCCACCGAGGATGAGCGCGGCCCCGCCCCTTGAGGTACGTTATCCAGGTAAGCTGAGACTGCTTCTGGAGATCTAAAAGATTTCTCCTGGCCATCGATCTTGATCCTAAGGACAGCCGGGTACATCATAGCGAAGGGGACACCCATCTCCCTAAGGCGTTGTTTGACGTGGTAGAATCCCTGGCGTTTCTTCAGAACAGCGGCGGAGAAGTCCTCGAATATCATAATAGGAATGCCATTATGAAATAAGGACTGCTTCCTCCTAGCCGCTTGCATGATCCGTGCTTTATCCTGGAAGTTGTGGGGCTTTATGATGACCGCGCGGGGCCGCTGGGCACTGGAAGGGAGGCGTGCAAGCACCCAGTGGCAGCGATCGATTTTAACAGCGCCGCCCTTGAAACTCACAGCCACCAACTCCGGTAACCACGTTTTGAAAAAAGACACAGGGTTGGTACCTTCACTGCCTTCGGGTAGCCCAATAACACGTATGTTACACCGTCGGCTCCTGTTCTCCAAGTCATCAATCTTATCCAAAGCGGCCTCCAGCTTAAGCTCCACTTCAGAAATCTTGGCGCCATATCCCGCTGTAACATCTTCCTGCGTTGATATACGTGCCTCTGCCTCCTTCATTTTAACATCCAATGCAGAGATGTTAGCTGCGCATGTTTCCAGTCTTTTCAGAACCGGATCAATCTTCTTCTCAAAGGAGGCCTCCACCGCCCTCAGCACCTCCGCCGATATCCTCTCCACCAATTTGTCGACGTCCATTCGGTCGAGAAGTGGGGGCGACTGGGCCTCCGCCATAACCGCTACAGCATGATCGCTGAGCGGAGGGTGATTTTCTCCGGATTTGCCCGGTTTCGACCCAAGGTTGAGCTTCTTCTGGGTGCTTGGCATCGTACGAAGTTTAAAAGTCGAAATAAACAGAGACTTTAACCAAACAAGACATATAAAGGCCTAAACAAATGCCAAGCTGCGGGAGCGGGCGAGAAACACAGCTACTCCGCCATTGACGTCACGTGACCCCCCTTTGAGCATCATTTAAGCAACACAGACTATCTGAGTGCTGTTACTGACCATAATCATTCTTTTATGACCACAGTGTGCTCATCTTCTGATGCCCTAATTCCAACAGGATAACACACCATGTCATAAAACTCAAATCATCACAAACTGGTTTCTTGAACATTGACATCGACTTCACTGTACTCAAATGACCTCCACAGTCACCATATCTCAGTCCAATATAGCACCTTTGGGATGTGGTGGAATGGAAAAAGTCATATCATGGATGTGACAAATCTGCAGCCACTGTGTGATGCTATCATGTCAATAGGAAGCCAAATCTCTGAGGAATGTTTACAGCACCTTGTTGAGTCTGTGCCATGATGGACTAAGGTAGTTCAGAAGGCAAAAGAGGGTCCAACCCAGTGCTAGCAAGGTGTACCTCATGGAAATATAAAGAAACAGAACATTAAGTTGTTCTGCATACAGCCAGTTGAGGGCAGTCTAGTCCACTCTGGAGTCCAATAGCGCAACAAATCTGTTTCTCTGCTGGACAGTTTACCTTTGTTTAGCATTAGCTTCTAGCTACATGGCCTAACAGTGAATCAGTAATCACTGATGATTTCAAATATGTCATATCTATGCAATGTTATGCAATATAAATATCAATATGACCTTTTTTAAATATTTTGTCACAAATAAAAGATCCTGCAAAAGGTTTAAACAAAGGACTCAGTTGCAAAAGGAAAATAAGAAAAAAGAAATAGACACAGTGGGTGTATTATAGTCTTGGTGTTACAATAACGAGGCACTTTTAAATGTGTAAATGTAATTCTTTCAGCCAGAAGAGATGGAGGTTATTTTTCAGTACAGTTCATGAAATCTGTAAAATATATAGAATCTCTGCCTGTCAAATAAATGTAATTGTGTAAAGTCAACATACTGAGTAAAGGCTTCGCCTCTGAATTCTACTAAATTCATGCATAAGAAGGAAACAATGAGAGCACATACACTGTGTACATTATGTCTGCACTCAGTTAAATGTACTTAAGCTTAATTCCATGAATGTATTTAGGTAATTCACTACAGTTTATATGATTTGTGTCATTTCTAAGTTGTTTTCTCTTTTCTCCACAGCTGGAAAAAGATCAGAAAGTTAAACAAGAAGAACCAGAGTTCATCCAAGTCAAAGAGAGACTGAGGAAGACTGCAGTGCCCTGTACAAGGGCAAAAGAAGTGTGACCGTTTTATAACTACGTGTGTGTTTTGTATTCACAGTCGGTGCAATTGACTGTTGGGAGTAACTGACCTGGTGAAGGATTCTTCTGCTATAAATAGAATAGATAGATAATACAGCTCAATGCTCATGATCGAGGCGACACCTTCTGGTCAAGTGGAGACACGTCATCACTGTGAATAGTGTCTTTTGTGTTTTTGTTTTTCTTCTCAATACTTTGGTTAAATGTGACTTAGAGCAAAACGTTCAGTAAAAAAAGAAAACTATAAAAAATTGTATTGTATACAGACATTGTTGATTCGTTTTTCTCCAGCAGCACAATTTATTAGGTGTTTATTTTGTCCATTTAATCCATAATAAAACATTTTTTACATGCTTTCTATCTACATTCTTACTGTGTGCAGAATTTTTGACATTCATATTATTATCTGAAAGAAGAACCTCATACCATACATACTGTATACTAGACGAGCAAACATGTACATTTGTGATTAATGTTACCACTGACAATTACTCTAGATCTGTAGATATGAAATATACTTTAAATACTTTTTAATCAAACGAATTTGATCGTGGTTATTTTAAAAGTTGTAATTTTGTAGTATTGAGATTGGCGAGTTAAGAAGCACCGCATTTAAAAAAGTGAATGCATTGCCTTTTGCAGACTATTTGGAATCAGCACACTTTACATTTCTACAGTTTCACCTGAAATCTTTCAGAAACCTGGTTATTATATTATGACAGAACACACAATGCATAGACAAGGAAGTTTTATTTCAGTTTCAGCAATCATATCTCTGTGGGTACAAATCTTATTTTCTTACATCTTGTTCAATAACCCATGATGCATTGCATCCATACATTTGTAGCTCAAAACAGCTTTTACAAAAAAGGATATACAATATATACTTATATTTATATTTATATATATAATATACACGTGTTTCTTTATGAATTTAGATGTGTTTGTAATGGGTAATATAAGCTTTAAAAAACACAGCCAAGTGGAAACAAATCCCAGGAAAGGTTGAACAGAAGGTCATTACCAAACATATAATAGCCAGTTTCTCAAAGTCATCAACACTGGCTATCTTACAGTTAACATTAAGCCCTTCAAACACAGTTTGCATATTTTCCACAATTACAGTCATGTAAATCCAGAGTGATAGCCTTCTTTTACTGTACTATATGTATCAATAACAAAATGAGGGGAAATAATAATACGAGTGGGGGAAATAAACAGGTTTAAATTCAACTAAAGTGGACTGCTTGCGTACTAATGTAACACAACACAACAAGTGTCAGGATTTAAGTAATTCTAGCAAGCCGTTGGAGGGAAAATGCTTTGTCACACTCCTTTTCTGTTTTAAATCTCTCGAAGGCCGTCCTTCACCTGAGTCATACATTTAAAAAATGATGACATGCTTGATCTGTATCTTTAGTAAAGCATTCCAATTTCCCTGTATGGCTTTAGTATTTTGGGCCTTTTGCTCTGGAGGAACAAAGCTTGTACACTGGCAGACAGGTGATGCACACAATGGCACTGATGTGTTTTTTCCCCTATCACTGTCTAGATATCAGCTAGTAATGATTTGTTGGAGAGATTCAACATAAGTAATAAAAGCAAAAAAAACCAGAACGATTAAAAGAGAGTCCAGATGGAAATAAACATAGTACAGGAGAATTGTCACTCAGGTAGAGACTTGACCATCACAGTCAATGCAAATGATAAGTCCACTGTGCTGTGTTGTATTCTGTTAACAACATTACTTCTGGTGTTACTCACTTCACATTATATATCTCAAAATTACAGTATTACATCTTTTTTTTTTCAGTACAACAGAGTAATAATAATCATGTGTGTTTATACTAATTGATCATCATTCATGTAAACATATTGAACCAGGTCATGCAAACAGTAGACCAAAACTTCTTCCACTAGAGGTGCACAGCACAAAGCAGGCGGAGCGCGCAGACTGAGATCCCTCTGGAGCCAGACCTCGAGACTGACAGCCGGCGGACATTTAGACACTTTGTCAGAAACAAAACAGGGAGGATGAACATGATATGGTTATGTTTGTTTTCTTCCCACTTGTTGTGGATTCTCTGTATGCTTTTTCTAACATGACGAATGCCAATGGAGGAAGGTGAGATTACTGTGATTTCCAGACTTTTGGGGATCTCAGTTTGAGCCTCAGATAACAGAACAGCCATAAAACAAACAAACAAACAAAGAAAAAAAAAACAAAGAAGTCTCCTTTTGATATTCGTACATTTCAGTGTTTTCCCTAACAAAAAGCATGCAGACACTTCAGGTCAGAATGACCCTTCACAAACCCAGTCTGAGCCAGAATAGAGTCCATAACCCCAGAATCACCCTTCACTTTCAATTATCTCCTTTGCAAATAGGCTTTAAACAAAAGAAGTGAATACTTATTTTTTTTTAAAGACAGAAACACTAAATAGTGACAATGTGAGGGGGAAAAAGGGGTTAACCAAACAGAAATAGATAGGCAGGTGAAATCAGCAGTGAAGACACAGCTTGAGATTTAACTAAACAGCTACTTGGTCGATGACTAGACTGAGTCATATTGATGGGTGAAGAGTATAAAGACATGCAGAAGGAGCTTTCAGTACTCTTTTCATTAGCTTTTTTCCCCCCTGTCTGGCCAGATTTTTGGAGAAGGCTGCGAGAAATGTCTAGCATGTGGTCCAGATGGACGCCCATTGTAATTGCGATTAGAGGTACTGCAGATGACAGATAATATAAGAGATACGTAATCAAAGAGAATACCTTTATCTCATCACAGATTAAAACTCTAGGCCCTTCCTGAAGCCAACCACTTATAGTACTAGCAAAATGTCAATGGCCACATTCACCTAGATTTTTTCAGCAGCGTGCTTTAATGGTGGTGGTGGAGGAGTATTGGCGGAGGGTTTCTGGACCAACATATTGCAAGATCCTTTAAAAGAGCCATGCCTACTTGAAGCAGCTTTGTTTACCATTAATGCAATGCAGTTAAAACTTGTAAATCTTCACTCATGAAGTTTTTTCTTTTTTAAAAATTATTATTTATCTTTTCTTTTTCTTTTTTTTCCCAGGCAAAGGAAATGTATGTTTTGTCTGCACTGTAACAGTGACCTGCTGGCTGTGGATGTACTCTGGTGGACCGTGCCTGATAGCTGCTCTGCATTCCTGGCCAGACTGGGCGGGTCGGCGGGTCAGCGGGTCGGCGGGCTCTGGGCGCTCCAGGGATTCGATGTGACATGACAACACTATTAGGTTGTGCTCAGATCCGACTAGTTGGCCTGCAGCAGTAGGTGCAGCTTCTCAGGCTGTCCCGATCCGTGCTGCCCTCATTGCTTCCACGACGGCCATCCTCGTAGTTAGACACTGGATGTTAGAGCAGAGCACGGATTATTCTGGGGTCTGAGATTATCCATGGTTGGTGTAAGAGCTTGAGTCTGTCTGTTCAAAGTAAGTGTAAATTGGCCTAATCCAGCTAGCTCCTCTTCCTAATTCTACACCCACATCATATTGGGCTGATGATAGAAATAGGCAAGATTTCCAATTGTACCAGATTCACATCTCATGACAAATCAGTGTGGTTGTATGACTGAAAACCTTACCGCAAACATCATAAATTATTGTGAACTTACATTTTAGGGCTATCCTAAATAAGGAAGAAATTTTGTCTAAAATAAAATAGTTTGTTTTTGGTTTAATTGCAGCTGATAATTACAGTAACTATGATATTATTATATACATGTTAAACTCATCTCCTTTGACATGAAAATTCACACAATTTCTAAAAACATACACCTTGAATCACCTAAATTTTCCTGGGAAAAAATTGAATTTCCATATGTTCATTCACTGTGAACTGCTAACTTACAGCTCTCCTCCTCGCCATTCCCCAAATCGTCATCCTCCTCCTCCTCTTCCTCTGGGAGCAGATGTCCATGGCAGGGGCTGGTGGGAGTAATCTGACTGGGTCCCTCGAGACTAGTGCCCAGCTGCAACTTCCGCATGTGGCGCACCACTGCTGTGGCATTAAATGCTTGCTACATGGAGAGAGGGAAGAGTGGAAGGGGGAAAAAAATAGTAAGAACCTTCTGTGTCTGACAGCTACTGAAGGAGGAAAACAGTTAAGCCGTACAAAATGAAACTCCTGGCAATCTTAATACACCTCTTCCCACAGGGTGCTGCGTGATTCAGCCGAGGAACTGACCTTCCATTTACTTTTGGCAAAGTTCTTCTTGATTTGTGCGCTGACAGATTCGTGGATATTCTTATCCAGAGCTGTGTCACCACATATCCTGAAAGTCACCAAGAATTGGAGAAATTACAGGAATTTTAGGCACATGACTGAGACATCATATTGTAAACAATTAGCATCATTCATGGCTAAGCATTACTTCACTGAAGCATAAGCCAATCTGTAGAACACTGATCTGCTGATCTGCAATGTAGAAATGTTTCTTTGGGCTTTTCCCAAACATCTGACAATGCACAATCAAAGAGATGAGTCAGCTAAAGCAATCAGTTATATGCACACTGACAGTAAGAAAAAACAATAAACAATATTGCAGTCAATAACTGATTGATTGTTGTATCTTGCGATATTAAAGAAGCCGAAATGTCACCCCTGAGAAACCAGAAAAATTTAAAAAATAAAATATAACAAATATATAAATAAAAACTTGAAAACATTTTCAGACTGCTGCTTATGACATTATAGCAGCTACATATAGATCCAGTATTTTAGCTTTCCTACCATGGATGCTGGAGCGCCTGCTCACATGTGTATCTTTTCAAAGGGTCTTTTTCCATCAGGTGACAGATGAAGTCTTTGGCTGCCAACGAAATTTAAGTTCATGTACAAATAATAATCTCATTTGTTGCTATTTATGTATTTTTTTAATCTGTATTTGTAGTAGACATTTCATGGTTACCTGAATCTGAGATGTCATCCCAGTATGGAGAGTCAAATTCATATTCTGCTTTCAGAATCTGCTCAAACAACTTGGCGTCATTCTCATCGTAAAACGGAGGATAGCCACATAAGCTGTAGAAACGACATTGGATTTTATTTAATGCAAGAAACCCCCTCCAAACGCTCTCTATACTTCTCAGGGATAAATAAACTGTGACTTACAGAATATAAGAAATTACTCCTATGGACCAGCAATCCACTGCTTTACTGTATGGCTTCTGAGCGAGCACCTCAGGAGCTGCAGTCAACATTCACAGAGTGAGAAAGTATAGAGACAGAGCAGCGGTGAGGATGAATTCAAGTAATCTTGACCTTTCAGTAATA
The DNA here is from genome assembly GCF_963969265.1 of Rhamphochromis sp. 'chilingali'. Taxonomy (NCBI): domain Eukaryota; kingdom Metazoa; phylum Chordata; class Actinopteri; order Cichliformes; family Cichlidae; genus Rhamphochromis; species Rhamphochromis sp. 'chilingali'. The sequence goes on along the minus strand of NC_137936.1, from coordinate 24,770,728 downwards.
CTATGTGATCTGCCAGGTCATGTTAAACAGGTAGAGAGCACTTCTGAAACACTTGCAGTTGACTCAATAGTGGATGAAAGAGCCTCTCACAATGCAGAGTATAAAGAGGGGATATCAGCTGAAACAGCTAGTGCTAAGCTCACATGAAAGAGAAGGGGGGACGTGAGAAGACCAGAAAATTGAATGCCTCACCCACATATCCAGGAGTACCACAGGCTGTGGACATGACGCTGCCCGCCCCCTCAATTTTTGACAGTCCAAAGTCACTGATCATAATCTTCGAGTCTTCATCCATACTGTAATACAGCAAATTCTCCGGCTGCAGAGACAAGAAGAAAGATCAAAGAGGAAGGTTAGAAAAAAAAGAGAAAAGAAAGAAAAACAAGCCAACTGCAAGACAGGTTGAGCTTTTATATCTCTGTCTTTTGCTGAATTAAGATACCTTCAAGTCTCTGTGGACTATCCCCATATCATGGAGGTATTTGACTGCATCCAAGATTTGATGGATGAGCTGGCTGGCATCTCTCTCCGTGTAGAAACCTTTCTCCACAATTCTGTCAAAAAGCTCACCTCCAGACACCCTGTCAGTAAAACAAAATCAGGGAAAAGAGTCTCTACAGTACTGCAAATATTAGAAGTGATTTTCTCTTCAACATGAGCTTAAATTTGTTTAAATTAAAAAAAATCTATTATCTTATTCTTTTATGATTATTACTGTCGTTTCCAACGGTTTACTGAATTTTAGCAAATTGTCCGAATTACGTAAGACTGCTTCATCCTGCTAGTGATTTCATGAGTTTGAACATTTGAAATGACATATATTAATACGAATATGATACACTGTCAAATTTGAGGTGTTACATAATGCCATATGTAACAGATTTTTTTTAAAAAAGAAGCTTTTTCCTGATTTGTTTTCTCTAAATTAACAGAACAAAATCAAATGTTTCCAGGCTATTTTAAAGAAAAATATGAGAGGCATGTGTATCTTGTGTTGTGCAGTTGGCAGTGTGAAAGCAATGAGGAAGGAGAACTCACAGCTGCATGACAAGATAAAGGTGGGATGTACTTTCAAAGATGTCCTCCAGCGAAACAATATTGGGGTGCTTGATTCTGAAAATTCACAAACAGAAATCATCAGAAATCTGTTTTTTTTTTTATTCATTCATTTTCTTTTTTAAACAAGTCACATTTCACCAAACACCAAACGTTTATATTTAATTGGTCACCAGATGGCATTCTTGCTGCATAATTCCCATTTTAGTGAGCGCTGCTCTCTCTTTTCCCTGATGTGTACAATGGTGAACTCAGGTTAAAACAAGGTATTTACACTGCTCCCTAAAAATAGAAAATGTGACAGCCTCCCAGAAAAATCACAGCTAAGTTTTAGACAGATTACCTCTTGACTCTTTTCTGCACCTGCAGAAATGAACGAAAAACACTTATAGGGCCTAATAGCATGGTTATAACAAATGTTAGTCTCTTAAAACATTGATTTGGATTGCTTATTGTTATGAACCAGCCAACAGAAGGTTGAGCATCTCTCTCGGCTGCTGAGTCAAGTTGAAAGCATATGAGGCATCACTAACACAACAGCAGCTGAGAAGGGCTAATGTGACTTTTCGTAGGGTGAGAGAATCCCTCTGTCTTTTCTCAGATCATTTTTTTCAAACTTCCCTCATCTCCCTCACTCTCATGTCTCTCTTATTTATTTCATTCTGACTTAAATATTCTGTCCACTCCTCCCATTCTTTCATATCATTCTCCCTCTATAATACTCCCCCCACCCCACCCTCTCCACTTCTCCTCCCTCTATGTCTCTTTCTCTTTCTTCAGTACACTGCTGCGGGGAACTCCACACCATCTCCGCCTCTGTGTGCTGTTGCCCTGGCAACAGGGACACTAAAAATAGGTCTATCTTCTTTACTCCTGACATTTCCGGTGCACAATCCTACTGTTTCAACTGACACCATGCATTTAGTCACCCATTCAATTGACCCCTTGCATATATTTTGGAGTGATGTATATGCACTGTAGTACCAGGCTGCACTGATTGATCCTTCCAGCTGGACACAAAGCAGCAGCCGATGCATCGCGAGCAACTCCAGCGGCCTCACCTGTGTAGTACTGCGATCTCATTTTCGATATTGTTCTCTTTGCCTTCCAACGCTTTCTTGGGAATGCACTTAATGGCCACGAGCCTCTGAGTCCTCTTTTCCTCTGCTAGAACCACCTCGGAGAAAGCACCCCTAAAACACACACAAGCGTACATGCACCAATCAGACAGTAATTGAGAGACGTGTGGACTGAAACGGACAAAATCAGAAAGCTTTGTGCCACGATGCCTAGAGAGTGTGACATGAAAGAATAACACATGAAGAGTTGTTTTTTGTTTTGTTTTTTTAACAAAACATTCATGCTTATAAGCTCTAATAAATAAAAAATAACTATATATGTTTGAATATACAGGTTTTTGGTGCAATCTTCTTATTTCTTCTTATATGTTCTGCTAACTGGAAGGTTGGTGGTTTGAACCCCAGCTCCTCTGGTGTGCATGTTGTTCCGTCCTTGTGCAAAATAATGAAAATGAATTTCCCTCTCTGAGAGTGTCATTGATAAAGGGCTGCACGCACAATGGCACTGAATTGTGCATTAATGCATGAGCGGTCAATAGGCCTGGAAAAGTGCTATGAAAACACCAATGTTTAATTTACCACTTAACCACACCAGACCTCATACACTGCATTCAAACCATCAGGGTTTGTGTTTGTGTTGCAAAGGTGTGCGTGAGAGAGCGATGTTTAGATGAATAATTCACAACGGTGGCATTACCAAGAGGATTTTGGGGGGCCGAGAAAAGGCTCGGGAGGTGATGCAACAGTCACGTAGAAAGATGGGAAGAGAAGTTGTTTTAAAAAAGGAAACGATGTTCAATAATAGATAGAGTAAATGTAGTGTAGCTGTATCTGAGGGAGACTAGACTGCATTATAGATTACGGTCTGGTGATGATGAGAGGCAGAATAGTTTGTATTTACACAGTCTCCCCACAGGAGCGTGGGAGGGAGCTCAGGAGGAGACCTGAATGCACCAACATTGTTAGCAACCACAGGGATCCTTTCCATGTGTGCGAAGCAACACTGTCACTCAAAACACAAACAGATGTTTGATGTTCAAGTTTTAGAATACGTCATCTTTTGAGCCAAAACTGAAAATGTTTGGATTTTAATAAAAATCTTAAATAATAATTGCTCGCTTTATATTCCTTCTGCTTTTAAAGTTAATTAATATGTAATTACAAAGCTGATGTAATGTTCTTCTTCTTCTATTTTTTCTGTCATCTCTCCATAATAAATGCTCTGCCTGAATCCGTGGTAATCCTTGAGATGGCTTTGCACCGTGGCCATCTTGTGCTCAGCGAACCAAAGCACTGGAAACATTTGCATAGTGAAGCTGATGCACAAGAAAGCAACCAATTCTAACACACATCTCTGGTTTCATTTTTAAAACGTCCTTAAAATAGTCTCAGAGCAAAATTGCATAAACGTCCATTTCTCATCGACCCCTGAAAGCATTTTAATATGTTTAAGCCTGCAGCATTTGTAGCTACATAGGCTTTCATCAGAGGGTCAAGAGTGCTAAACTTACACTATCGGTCAGTAAAACTCTGTCTAACTTTATGGGGATTATTGAAAGTAAGGCAATCAACACCTCAGGGGGGAGAGAGACCTATGGAAATCCTAATTTGATCACGTGTCTTTCTCATGGAAATGTAGGCAGTATTATCTCATTTTAACATGTGTCTGAAATGTACTGTTACATTGTATAAGAACTGCCTCATCAACTTTATAAATGGCATTTACACACTTCCTTGCTTTGATACATTTCTCTGAAATTCTTAGAACTACCTGTTCAACTTCCACATTACCGCACACATCATAGGGCTCATTCCTTTTAAAGCTTTGGCACATTTGTGGACATTAATACTAACTGCCCACATTATTAAATGCTTGTGTAATGCAGCTCAAATTGTATAGAACAGCTCCTTCTATACTAACTCTAAAGCACCCAGGTGTCAATCCTTTTGAACAAGTTAAAACATGCCGAAATAACAGAATTTCATTGTGACCGATTCTGATAAAGGGCTGTGAAAGAGTCTTATCTTTTTATTTTCCATATCAAAATAATAGGATCTGTTAGCAAATTGCAGTACAAATTACACAGGTATAAATGTGAATCTTGTCCAGTCACCCATATGCTGTAATGTGTACTGTTGTACTGGAAAAGTGTGACCTTGTGGATTTTCAATCATTGCCTTTAAACCCACAGTGCAGTTTACGTCACAAAACACAGAATTCACTGTTACACTGACAGCTAAAGTCTGTTTACTTTGTACTGATAAAGATTTTGAGTGTGCAGACTACTGTGTGTTTTTGATAAGAAACACCACCAGTAATTGTTCTGCAGTGATTTGAGATATGCATCAAAGTGACTGACAAAACAGTGAAACAACAAGAAAGAAAAATCATCACTTTTTATAGGTGCAGAGTGCAAATCTGTACTGTTCAAAATGCTATAATATCAGACAGCAAAATATCAGCACAATACAATAGCCATAAAAAACAATAAACAACAAATGAAGATTAAAAGACATAAATACATATAGTGCTTAACAAATTATTAGATCCCACCAAAGGTAAGGTTAATGCCACAGCCGCTGTAAATTAAAGTTACTGGTAATTACAAAAATATATTTTTTCACGTTTTTATGTGAAACATTTTAATGGAAAAATGTAATTATTGTTATTATCTATGAATTTTCTCATTTACTGTTTTACAAAAAAGGAAAGGAAAAAACAGTAAAGAAGATCGATATTTTTTATTACTTTGCAAATTAAAATTTTACTTTTTAAGTTTGAAGTTTTACTTTCCTGAACAGAAAAACGTGCCAGCTCAGGTTTGGGTTTAAAATGTCATCAGTTTTTTTTAGCAGTTATAGCTACCATCTGGACCATTAGGGCTGTGCCTTATCATACAATATTACTGGAGTACATTTAAAAACACCCTCTCACAGTAGGGAGCAAACAACAATGGCACTAGCACAGGCATGTCCGAGAGTGAGAGCATGGAGTCAGTCCCCAGTGAAGACTAAGTACATAAAATGCAATGCTTTGCAAAATATGCAAACAAACAAAACAAAAACAACTGTTCCCACTAAAAGCGGAAAAAAACTTGTTCCACCATTTGAGGCGGAAAAAAAAAAAAAACAAGCTTTAAAGATTCATGAGGAGGTGATTCTAGCAGATAGCAACAATGTCAACCTAACTATCATCTCCAGTAGAAAATATTTTTCGATTTCAGCTTTATTATGTAACAATATTTTACTGACTACTAAACAGTTACAATGCTAGGTTGCTAGGTATTCTGTCAAGCAGTTTTTTTTAGTACGTTTACTTTAAAATTTCAGTGAAAAACATGACCTAGGCTACTTTTTGTGCTTACATGGGATTTATGCTGTGTCACTGGAAATAATGCTGTGTCACCACTATTGTACTATAATGGTGCATCTACTGCAAGCACCTTGTGGGAATAGATTCACATTTTGAATTAGGTAGTCTGTCATCAGTGACAGTACCTCATTGGAAAAGAAGGATGGGAAGTGCTTTTCATTGTGTTTGCACTGATAAATACTGCTGCCTGCAAGCTGCAATTACTGATGAAACATTGTTGAGGTTTTTTTCTATATTATCATAGATTTCATAGTCACAGATTTCCTTGATATATAATGATATAATTTTCAAGCTGTATCGCCCACCTCTCATCACTATTGCCTAATTGAGAGTTCAATCCCACAGTTTATTCACTTTGCTCTAAACAATGTCATGTGACTGAAAAAAGTCAGTCTCTTAGTACTACAGTAAAGGCTGAGACAAGAATGGAAAAAGAATATACATAAAAGAATATAAAAATATATTATCCAAAATGTAATTTAACATGTGTAAACATAAAATATCATTAGCTGTAACAGAACTATGAGGCTGTATAATGGTCGAAAGTGTTCTTAAAACAATATGACTGCGTGATTTCAGCACAGATCTGTGAGTGACAGAATGACAGAGCAGACGACAGAGCCAGAAAAGGATCATCATAGATGTACATATAAACACGCACATACACACACATGTACACACTTCCCCACTGTTGCCATGAGACACACTGTAATTAACCATCCAGTTGCTCATTTCTCCTTGGAGACATAGTAGGGGTGGACTCTCAATGGGTTTTGGAGAGGAACACAGAGGAAGCTACTGTAGCTGTTGCTCTAAACTAATGAGAATATGTGGAGTGCTGTGTATTTTAACCCTGGACAGGCGCAAAAATGGGGCTGTATGTTCTCATCCAGCTGTAAGGTTTTCTTTTTTTCAGTCTCTGATTAAAACATTGTTTCTGTATCTAACCAGCAATTGGTAACATACAATGGAAATGTATTTAATGCCAGTAAATAATCCTGGCATGTGCATCAACTCGCTGTTAAGAAACTAAAATAAATACATTTCACATGAGTCACTGGACTCAAGACTCATAACTGATGCATCTGTCATCTTGGCAGTTAGAATAAGACATCTTGTAAAAGAAGATAGATAGATAGATAGATAGATAGATAGATAGATAGATAGATAGATAGATAGATAGATAGATAGATAGATAGATAGATAGATAGATAGATAGATAGATAGATAGATAGATAGATAGATAGACACACACACAAAAAAAAACACAAGTTGGTGATGACACTATCAGCCCAGCTGTCTAAATGGACAAATATTGATTCACACATTCTCATATCAATGTCTCGCATTGCTTTCACTCTAATTAGTGGTATCACTGTACTGTACAACACACACACACACACATGCTTTCATTTTTGTACATATACAGTACTGTGCAAAAGTCTTGAGCCACCCCTCATTTTTTTGTTAATTTTTTAAAGTGGTCGGATCAAAATTTTCCGTTGGTGATTGGTTGCAGATAATAAGAGAGGAAGCACAGTGAATGTCTGTAGCCATCTGTAGAGGCATTAACACGGTACAAACTCTGTCATTGCCTTACATGCTATTTCTATGTATTTTTACACAGGTTTCAAGAGAAGGCTTTTGCACATATATACACCCATTGGCCACTTCATTAGGTACACCTTTTCAATACTTTGTTAACACAAATGTCATAGGCAGCATATAGACCTGCAGGAGTTCAAATCGAGCATCAGAAAGGAGGAGAAAGGTGTCTTTGAACATGGTCTGATTGATGGTGATTGATTGATCTGAATATTTCAAAAACTTCTGATCTAGTTGGATTTTCTCACACAACAATCTGAAAACAGAGTTTCCAGAGACTGGTCAGGAAAAATAAAATATCCAGTGACCCTCAGTTCTCTGTGTGAAAATGCCTTGTTGTTTCCAGAGGTCAGAGGACAATGGGCAGAACTGATATGCAGGTAACTATAACTCAAATAATCCCTTGTTAAAACCAAGGCTTCTAACAAGCTGTATCTAATGAAGTGGCCAGTGAGTGTATTTGCACCGTTTTAGTCTTAAGCCAGTGACTTCATACAGTTGCAACATAAAGTTGCAGCCTTAACCCCCTGGGTTCTAAGTATCATAGATGGTAACCCTAACTGTACACTAACACTATATATTCACTGAACACAGGTTGTCACATACGGGTCTAAGTATTTGCTACTTAAGAATGAATACTTTTTCTAAGTTCTGAGAGTTCCTTAGTTCAAAAATATAATTTTTTGTGGCAATTACTTTTATCAGGTTCTTTTTTTATTTTAGGTGATAGCTTCACAATCAGTAAAAACTGTTGCCCTTTTTGAAAACATCTACAAGGACCCGTAAGCCTATCGATCTCACCTGATACAAAATACTCACTTCAAACCCAACACGCCTCCAAGTCCCAAAAAAACCATTCCCGTTTTAGTCCAATCCATAATGTGTGTGTGTGTGTGTGTGTGTGTGTGTGTGTGTGTGTGTGTGTGTGTGTGTGTGTGTGTGTGTGTGTGTGTGTGTGTGTGTGTGTGTGTGTGCTTGAGAGAGTGTAAAAGAAGACTGCATCTCTGTGGATATATAGTACAATCCAATTCAAAATTATCTCTAGATCCATTTTTCGCATTGCAAAAATATCTTTATACATTCACACCACCAAAGCTTGGGAGTGGAGTGGACTATTCACCAACAATTGTACAACTGTACGTTCTCCCTTCACACTGCTAGAGTTATGTGTAAGTCGAACCTCTTCACTCCTCTCCTATTCTCTTCAAACAAACTAACCAGCACAAGTGCTTTCCAGTGATTCTGAGTACTGCACAGTCACAATATTTATACTCATCATCCACCTTTACAGCACAAGTAGTTCTTAAAGCTGACCTGCCTCATCTCTTTGTTTTATTTGAAATTAAGGCTCATTTTATTGTTATCCTGTCTTTATGAGTCATACTTTATGCCAAATAGCTTCCCTTTTAAAATGTCAGTTAGGTCTTGATGTTAAAACTAATTGAAACAAGGGGTATTCCAAAAGTGAGTCAGATACCATCGCTTAGGTGTAAACTATGATTGTGAACTTATTGCATTATTCCTCTAAAACCTGTATCATGTAATTACCTTGTTCCTTAACCGGGGGCTCTAAAAGAAGAATCAGGCATCAGCAGTAAACTTCAGAATCACTCTGCTGTGGAAGCTTAAGACTGATTTTACTACTGTTTTGTGGTTTAAATGATTTGTTAAGTAGCCTCTGTGTAGCTCATTTCTGTTAGACAAGCTACCAGCTCATGGGTATAATCCCTGTCCACAGCACTCATAAACTGAACTTATGTTCCTGCACACTATCACTGTTCATGATTAAAGTCAAGCTGCAGCGTTCTGTTTTGTAAATAAACACAGTAAATTAAGTGATTTCAGAGGACATTTATCCACACTGTAAAACAAAAAGACATCTATTTGGACAACTGAGATACAGAAAAGCGAAGGCTTTCAGTATTAATGGCAGTAATAAACCACAGTAACTACAGCAATGCCTCGGTCCCTGGACTCTCCTTCCATCTTAAAGTCTTAAACAAACACTCTCGGTAAAGAGGGCCAACACAGAAGAAACTTGAGTCAGCTAGACTGTCATCGCATGTTACACCTCCATAACAAGTATCAAAATATAATCTGAACTTTTGTCTACTAGTTATGACTATTAATTCCAGGAACAAACAAACAAACAAAAAGATTCTATCTGTATTTGTTTACTGCATTTTTCATGATGAAAGATTTACCCTTGACCCTTTGAGATTGACCCTTGACCCTTTGGTAACACGTTCTGCATTCATGTAGGCTACTTCCTTTTAACATTAGTAGTTCCACAAAGTAAAGGTTGACTGATATAAGCTCTTTAAGATGGATATCGATACTTCATGACACTTTATGATTTATAAATGTGATACTCTGATATATCTAGAGATGGGAATGAAGAACCAGTTTGAGTAGTTTGATTCCTTGGAATGCATTGTCGGCTTTTCTATCTGTCCTACTAGCAAATACGCTACAATCAGTTGATTTCAGTTTGTGTGCTGGAGGAGGGAAGTTGTTGTGCAGTCTAAAGTGGAGCTATGGACATTTTGTTTTGACTGCACAAAAGGAGAAGAGTGCAATGGTAAAGTATAAATTGCAAACAACTACATTATGCTGCTAACGCACCTTTTGCTCTTAGAAATCACCTGCACAGACAGCATGCTAACGGTAAGCTAGCGAAGACCCCAGAGTGATGTTAAAGCTGAGTGAATGCTGATCCCACCCCAGCAGCCAGACCCTGAACTGCAACAGGAAACAAACTGCTGAGCAGTCAGGCAGCAGGCTTCGTTTTTACCTGTTCATGTTGGAGTAATTAAGTAACATACTGCTTTATTTAAAAATATTCTGTGTGATATGTGTAATACATTACTTTTTTGAGTAATGACCCCAACTCTGGGGGAAAAACATCCAACATGCACAAACATTTGAACACACAGCATGCAATTAATTTGCACAAATGTAGTGTCTTTGTATATGCTGGTGCATATACAAATCATGGTGGTGACTAAAAATGGAGCCAATGAGAACACAACGTCAGCATTCATCACAGGGTTGAAAGTTGTTTCTCATGTCTCTTCTCACTTTTTACATTTTAATTTATCAACTGTTATGAATACACATTCCAATAGATCATCAAATATCTAATAATAGCTGATAATATTGACCCATAAATAAATTAGGCTCACAGTCATACATTAGGAACAGGGAGGGGGCTAGAGCGTGCCACCACATGAGCCCCAACCAGCCCCGATTAGGTAGGTGTTAAAAACTGTATCTTGATGGAGTCTCACTTGGTTGCCTGACACAATTTATCTAATCATCCGATGACACTTGGGTTTTGTCAATAAATGAAAAAAAAAGTGTGTTGAGGATTAGAGTGAATGTGCTCTGGAGAAACTGGTAGATTGAACGCATTACCTCTGGACAGAAACAAGTTGTCTGTTTTCAGGAGGTGTCCTAAATAAACCGATGAATAGTTTAACACACCAAGAGGCTAAAAAGTGGCAAATTTTTAAGAGCATGACACCCAAATATTCTGTTTTGGGAAAAGTACAATTTTGTGTACAATTTCATTACACTAACAGAATCCCAAGACTCTATAGTGCCCTACAACTCTGTCTCATTCATTTCATTCTTGGTAATTCACAGTGTTGAAGGAGAAAAGCATGACAATAACAAAAGTGAAAAACAGTCTCCAAAGCAAGGCAGGTATATTAATTGTAGAGGGGGGATTTCTTTTCCCCCATCTGCTAACACTACCATGAGGACAATTTGTTCTCCAGTGGACTTCAAACAGAGGTAGAACTGTGAGGATTATTCGGATCTGAATATAATATTTCAACATAAATCAATTAACTTCACACACTGAATTCCTGGATAAAGCTCCCCAGTAATCTTTTCTCTGAGCATAAGGAGCTTTCCGTCAACACATTAATTCTACCCTCTGCTAGGTCCAGCTATAGTGACAGGAGGGAAAGAATATTACTACAGCATTTTCTTTTTCTCGTTTTTTTCTGGAATAAGAGAGCATGGCATCCTGGCATTTTACTCACTTCAATCCAAGTTATATAACCTTTAATATCATACTTTAACAGTCACTGTTTTAAGTTGCTGTGGAGTCCTGGTAGAATCATTTCAGGAGTTATGAGCATTAAGCAGCAGTCATGAAATCTGAAACATACAGTCAAAGTGCATTACAGACAGCATGCACAGCTCTGAGAGACAGATTTTCTGTCTCTTACAGTGTTTTAGATAACGAGACAGTGTCATCTACCCACTGCTATCTCACAGTTTTGGATGGGGACCAGAGTTGTGCAGTCATTAATATCTGATTCTGTGTTGCCTCTCTGGGGAAGCAGGTGTGATTCCAAGAGGAGAGAAAACAGCCACACTACATATGGCACACCCGTGTCATCACAGGTGGATGTGTGCTAGGTCACTTGTACTCAGTTTAGGGGTGGAGAGGTGCCCACCTGACCATCTGGGCTCAGTCCTGTCCCCCTGGAGGGTGCAGATGCAGGTCTGCATGAACCCATGCTTCACCATCACAGACTGCAAGGCAACCTGAACCCAGCTGGTTGAAGATTAATTTGGTAGACTTATTAAATCAAGATTTAAAATGTATTTCAAATTCCAGACTATGAGGCAATAACAAAATGTAATCAGGGTCAATATGAGGGCAGCGGGAAATATGATTCACCGCCAGATTTTACATGACTGGTTGGACTCAAGCTTCAACAGATTTTCTGGCAAACTGCAGTCAGCAGTTACAGCCAACTTCTCCTGATTACCCAAGTTTGGAGTTCATACAACAGTCTTATATCCTCCTGTCAGCCATGATGGAGTAGCTCCCACAGACACATATGAAAAGGATAAAGAGTAACAAGTCATACTGAAAATTACAATTTCATAACTGGTTTAAATAAAAGGGATCTATCCAGTTACATTGATTTTATGTTAGTATGAAATGTGTTCTTATTCTTTCTTTTTTTTACTTTAGAGTTTTCATAAAAGGAGAAAATGTATTATGTATACTGTAGGAAAGAGGAAACCCAGAACAAACAGCCTACAAGTATTTCACATCCTCCTCAAGCACTAACCTCTGGAGCCAAAAGTTTTTTTTACGTTTGTGTTGAAAACTGCAGTTCTTCTGCTGACCACTGGAGGCAAGTTCCCAAAACAAATCAGTCCCATTAGACTCCATGTTAAAATGACAAAATTTAAAGCACTAAACAGTCTGTTTTACATTCTGGTACGAAAAGTGTTTTCATCTCTATGGATAGTTTCTCCCTTCATAACAATTCGAGAGAGTACATTTGCTTTTTGCTTTTTTTATTGCATTTAATTGTATTTTTTACACAGGCAGCTGCAGTCGATTGGTATCTGCTGGTCCCTTTCTCCACTAGTTGGAGTCACTGAACTGGACCACTACACTGTGCTTCTGCTTTTGATACCTTTTGAAGCATTTTAATTGAATTATCTGACAACTAACAAATGCACTAACATGGTTTACTTGTTACCATGACAACTCCACCCTCTTGCTGAAATATGGTCATTGCTACCTAAACAAAACAAACAAATAACAACAACAACAACAACAGCAAAAAATGAGGATAGTAAAAACACTGAAGCTTGCAGTTGCAAATCAGTTGGTGATGCCATGGTAGCTGCCTTCCTGAGAGCATGGTTTAGATCAGTGATAGGTGCTACACAGTCGTTAAATGGTGTGGAAATATATGGTAGAATGGCTATGTCAGGCTGTGTTAATCCTCATTATTTTGCTTTCACCACATTAAATCATGCAACATGCGTATGCACTCTGTCACCTGCAAGTACTCATAAGTTACAATGCGCATGGACAACAAATGCCAGCTTCACTATATGATGTCTCAGACTTTACAAACCTACCAGTACTTGTATGGGTTTTTATCTTTGTGATGATAGACTCTCCAATAATGAAGGGAAATTTAATTCAAATTCTAAACATACATGGTTGTTTTTGTATCTAGTTATCCATAGTGTTATAGAGGCATTCCCGTTGCTGAGATTTCAGCAGTATTGGTGTAATGCAGACACAGCAAAAAGGAGCGTGACATCCAAATATTCCCAAAAGGTGTGGAAGTGCCTTTGCAAGTTTCGGCCAGTCAGCCATCGAGTCGAAATCTGTCAACTAAACAGTAAGTACTACTTACGTTCCCAGCACTTCTTTGAAGTCGTAATGTTCTTTGATGTCTGATGTCTTCTTTTTCCATCCATTTCCATCCTCTCCAAGAGGCATCCTACAATGCTGATGGGAAACGCCACACTACAGCTGTGGAAAAAAATAATCAAGGAAAAGACTCAGAGTATACACAATTAAGTTCAGATCAACTGCATTGATTTTCAATAGAGAAACAAATTAAATGATCAATTCGGGGAATTAGTGACTTGGTTACATTCTAAGACTTTTTTTTTTTAATTCTTAAGGAAAAAACATCCACTTTTTCTCTTCTACTTTTATGTTTGCAAAGATTTAAATGCAAAGTGGAGATATACATGTTTAGGAATTTGTATACAATCTGTGCATTCCTACAGTGTTTAATATTGAAAATTAAACAAAAATATTCAGTGTTTTTTAATTGTTTTAGATTAAACTCTGGTTATATGGTGTGCTGCACTGAATGACAAGAAAAAAAGCTGGAAGTAAGCGCATGATGACAAAATACAAAATTACAACAGCTCTTGTGTTTGAATTTATTAAACAGGACAAATTAGATGACCAAGGTATGTCTTATTAAGATGTAGACATTAATGAGATAAGAAATAGAAATAAATCACGACAAAACAAACCTTTAGCAACAAACCTAGGACAAGTTTACAAACAGAAACCACAAACCACTAAAAATGACAGTTCTCCAGTTCTAAAAACCACTAATAAAGTAGGGCAAACAGTGCAGCAGAGGCTGTCACAAGAAAGCGACCATATACCGTGGCAAAAACAAACGCATGGTCAGTAGGTTGTAGGCAGACACTAGCTGGGGGACCTGTGCTATATTTAACACTTCGCTTGAAACAATTGGGTTTCTCTGAAGAATGAGTATCTACAAATATACAAATCCTTGGAGATCTTTGAAGTGGAAAGTGTAGGCTATTCCAGTGATTAGGGTTTGACAATAGAGGCTGCAGGGCTGCAGGGCGTGAATGGCAAGCAAGCAAGGAGTTTGAATGGAAATTAAAAACGATGCGATATGCTTCTAATGCCACAGCGAGCTCGTTTTTCGTGGGTCGTGGTGAACATGCAACTATCATAGACTACAGGAAGAATAGACGATGTGGGTGTGCGAACCATACTGCAGTGCTCAAGGGTACGGCAGTCAAATCAAGACAGCATCTTAAGGTTTAAGCAGGAGGCTGCGGACATGCGACAAGGAAGTGGAGCAAAGGCACTTTGTCTCACAGATAAAAATAACACAACGCAAACAAGCCTGCAATGAATGTTGAACTGAAAAGGGAACGTACCTAAATGGCGATCTGTGGCTGTGATGCGTTCTTCTTCCCTCTGGGAGCGAGTGTGCTTGCTGTGCTTGTGCGCAGCGCTGGGTCCGCTCCGACTTCTCCTGACGTCAAGAAAGCCAGACGTCTATGGACGTAGTGCACCATAAAATCACTATCTGTTCCCTCAACAACGCGATCTGCGATTCACCTTATGACTGTCGAGCGACTGTCTGTTACAGCTGAAGAGTTTTTATTTTTGGCGATACTATAGCGCAGATAATTCTCCTCCTTAAGCACTGTGCGAGTTAGATTCAGGCAAATTTTCAAGAGTTTTTGAAAGTCATAACAACCCAGTTTGAATAAATTATCAATCACAGCCAGAGAAGCCGGTTTAGCTACAGCAGACTAAACATTTTAAACGCAAAATGGCCCCAGGATGAATTATTATTTTACGCATGAATTATCAGAGGATTAAATCTCCCTTCCGCACCAAGCATCTTTCTTTTGCAGCTCTGTGCACTCTCACACTTAAACCATTTCCTGGCAGCCAAGTGACATGCAAAGGTGTGGACAAACAAAAAGCAGGTGAGAAGATCCGGGAAGAAATAAAATGTCTCACTCACTCATTAAAAGTTTATCGTTCCCCCTTGAATGAAGTTTGATTATTGTTTCTTTTTTAGTTTAATATTTATGTCGTAATTCAGTGCTTGTTATTCCTTTATTTTTATCACCACTTGCAGGATACTGTCCACATACTAAGAAGACAATCACTGAGTATCTAAATGTATATTCTTGGTAAACGTATACGGAGAACTCCACCAACCAGTCTCCATGGAACATCACAGGGAGAAAAAGCTCCACAGGGATGGTAGCACACAGCCCGCCATTTCTGGGAAAAGGCAGGGAGTTGTCCTTCTCAGTGTATCATTGTAAATAAATGTTGGTTGGGCGTACTGCATAGCCAACATTGTAAATCCAAGCACAATACATTATAATACAAATGTCCTTAATAACACAGAAAAGCTAAGTGAAATTCTCTCTCATAAAAAGCTCTAGTGTCTGAACACTTACTCCAATACTATAAAAACCATCACTGAGTGCCGTTCCTTTATGTGTTTTTTATTTCCTTTCTTTTGTCTTAAGCACTTGTTTAAATGTGCTTTTCAAACAAAGTGATGCTGAAGTACAAGTAATATGCCATTACCACAACTTCTTCTAGTAATCATAATTACCATAATGAAAAAAACTCTTCTTTAACTCCCATTTATAATTTTCACAACAAACTACTACATTATACTTTTGTACAGTTTTTTTTTCAGTTTCTTGTGGATACAGTAACCATAGATGTGATTTGTCATATGTTACGCTTCTTCTTTCAGCTCTTCACCATAGCAGATTATCTGACTCCATCTCACTGCATCCCCCGCATCCTCCTCTGTCACACCAGCCCTCTTCATGTCCTCCTTCACTACATCCATGAATCTGGCAGCTCCATCTTCAACATCCTTTACCCCATAAATCCATTCTCCCTTCCCTGCACATGTCCAAACATCTCAGCCTTCCCTCCCTAACTTTGTCTGAACCCGAGCTGTCCCTCTGGTGTTCTCATATTTAAGCTTGTCCACTCTGGTCACTCCTAATGAAAATCTTAGCATCTTTAGCTCTTTCACATCCCACCATCTCCAAACCAAACATCATAGCAGGTTTTGCAATCAAACATATAAACCTTTCTTTTCACTCTTGTTGCTATCCTTCAGTCACAGATCACCCCTGAGACTTGTCTTCACCTACTCCAACCTACTTGCACTCTCTTCTTCACCTCTCTTGTGGACTGCCCTTTGCTTTGGATCATTCTCCCCATGTATTTAAATGATCTACCTTCGCTACATCTGCTTTTTACAGCTTTACTGTTAAGCCTGTCTCCTTCTTATTCACACACATTTTCTGTTTTTCTTCTATGGATTTTCATTCTTCTTCTCACCAGAGGATACCTCCACCTATCAAGACTCTCCTCTGACGTTCTCTATTCTTCTGTATCAACACTCTCAAAGCAAACATTGGATTGCTCTTTCTTAGCATGAAGCATATAAGCAAGCATATATATATATATATATATATATATATATATATATATATATATATATATATATATATATATATATATATATATATATATATATATATAATAAAAAAAAAACACCCAGCACGCCCCTGCGGGCGGTTTATCCTTCAAGCTCGGGTCCTCTACCAGAGGCCTGGGAGCTTGAGGGTCCTGCGCAGTATCTTAGCTGTTCCCAGG
Source organism: Rhamphochromis sp. 'chilingali' (assembly GCF_963969265.1). Classification (NCBI taxonomy): domain Eukaryota; kingdom Metazoa; phylum Chordata; class Actinopteri; order Cichliformes; family Cichlidae; genus Rhamphochromis; species Rhamphochromis sp. 'chilingali'. The sequence continues at coordinate 24,753,843 of NC_137936.1, read as the reverse complement.
ACTGCGCTCTTCTGGACAGAGATCTCCGATGTTGTTCCCGGGATCTGCTGGAGCCACTCGCCTAGCTTGGGAGTCACCGCACCTAGTGCTCCGATTACCACGGGGACCACCGTTACCTTCACCCTCCACATCCTCTCGAGCTCTTCTCTGAGCCCTTGGTATTTCTCCAGCTTCTCGTGTTCCTTCTTCCTGATATTGCTGTCATTCGGAACCGCTACATCGATCACTACGGCCGTCTTCTTCTGTTTGTCTACCACCACTATGTCCGGTTGGTTAGCCACCACCATTTTGTCCGTCTGTATCTGGAAGTCCCACAGGATCTTAGCTCGGTCATTCTCCACCACCCTTGGGGGCATCTCCCATCTTGACCTCGGGACTTCCAGGTTATACTCGGCACAGATGTTCCTGTACACTATGCCGGCCACTTGGTTATGGCGTTCCATGTATGCCTTGCCTGCTAGCATCTTGCACCCTGCTGTTATGTGCTGGATTGTCTCTGGGGCATCTTTACACAGCCTGCACCTGGGGTCTTGCCTGGTGTGATAGACCCCAGCCTCTATGGATCTTGTACTCAGAGCTTGTTCTTGTGCTGCCATGATTAGTGCCTCTGTGCTGTCTTTCAGTCCAGCTTTGTCCAGCCACTGGTAGGATTTCTGGATATCAGCCACCTCCTCTATCTGCCGGTGGTACATACCGTGCAGGGGCCTGTCCTTCCATGATGGTTCCTCGTCTCCCTCCTCTTTCTTGGGTTTCTGCTGCCTGAGGTATTCACTGAGCACTCGGTCAGTTGGGGCCATCTTCCCAATGTATTCTTGGATGTTCCTTGTCTCATCCTGGACTGTGGTGCTGACACTCACCAGTCCCCGGCCCCCTTCCTTCCGCTTAGCGTACAGCCTCAGGGTGCTGGACTTGGGGTGAAACCCTCCATGCATGGTAAGGAGCTTTCTTGTCTTTATGTCAGTGGCTTCTATCTCCTCCTTTGGCCAGCCTATTACCCCAGCAGGGTACCTGATCACGGGCAGGGCGTATGTGTTGATGGCCCGGATTTTGTTCTTACCATTCAGCTGACTCCTCAGGACTTGCCTGACCCTCTGCAGGTACTTGGTGGTTGCAGCCTTTCTAGCGGCCTCTTCATGGTTCCCATTTGCCTGCGGGATCCCCAGGTACTTGTAACTGTCCTCTATGTCTGCAATGTTGCCTTCTGGTAGTTCAATCCCCTCAGTTCTGACTACCTTCCCTCTCTTATATATGCATGCTGATCATCACCTCTCTTCCTAACCTAGCTTTAACAACTCTTTCCCTTCTGTCTCCACAGTATGGCTCATCAACTTGATCCCTCTGTAGTTGATGTCATATGTTTGTTAAAATACAGGGACAACATACAGGGTGAAGACTCTGCTCAATGGTTCTAGCTCAGAATGCATTGTGTCCACTGGTTCTTGGGCTTGGGACTTCTGAGATATTAGTTCTCATTACCACTCCATGTTATGATGTTTGTACTCTGGTGATTCAGGTGACTTTGATTGGAGTGGAGGTGTCCTCTCCACATAAATCACCACATTGCCTGGTTTTATTTCTGTGCATTTCTTTAATCTTCTTTAATTTTTTTGGTTGCCAAGTTTGTGATGAAACACAACTGGGTGGGTTTGCAGTCTCTGACACCCCCCCCCAAAAAAAAAGTCATGAAAAAGGTTCAACCTGACCAAATCTTTAGGTCAAAACACAAAGAAGTGGTGTGGATACCATTGTTGCCTGACACCAAGAAAGTACTGAGTTCGAATCCCTAACTGGCTGGGGCCTGTTTGCGTGGGTTGCTTCTGGGTACTCTGGCTTTCTCCCACGGTCCAAAGACATGAGTTAGGTTAATTTATGATTCTAAGTGTAAATGGTTGTCTGTCTCCGTGAAAGACTGGTGACCTGTCCTGGGTGTACCCCCACCTGGGTCAATTGTGATTTCTTATTCAATTTTTTTTAATATAAATTCTGTGATTGTTTTAAATGTTATTTGTTTCCCATGAATGTGCTTCTTGTTATGTAATGCTTCCAGAAGCTCCACTATGAAAAACCACTTGATCCATATGAAATTTCTTTTAGTATTTCAGTGTTGATTCATATAAATGTATGGCTTGTGATTTAAATCGGCGTGAACTAGAAATCAGTCAATCAATGAATCATATTCGTGTAAAAATGTTCGTTGAATATAGTACACGGTGCAGTATTACAGCTGGACTCTAGGGGTCAGCACTGCCTCGGTTGGCACTTTTGCCTCTGCCTTCCAAACACAACCTCAACATCCGGGCAGGAGTTTTCAAACAACACTGGCTAGCCGGTTAGCCGCTAAACATTTTTGCTCAGGGAATTACGGCTAACTTTTCTGAGATTTTGGTAAGACTTGTTTTTGAAATTTAAATTATTTGTTATTTTCCCCCCAGCTTGCGCGTATTTTATTGGGGGAGAACTTTATCGTTTTTAATTTACTCGTGTTGCAGTAGCATGCTAACTGCCGCTCGTTTGTTTGCTTTGTTTCATACATCCAAGCGACGCTAACGTTATCTGATTAAGTACTACTTTCCATTTTAGACTTTATAAATGAATAAAAAACCGACTGTCCTCTTTATACTAAGTTGATTGAAAATAAATTTACAGTGGCGTTATTATTTCTTTCTCTGTTTTTGTAGCCGTGGGCTAGCCTGTTGTTTAACCAGCCAGCGATGTCAGCGAGCTCCAAGCGGAGACGAGCTACTTCTCCCTCCAGCAGTGTGAGCGGAGGGGGAGACCTCGATGATGTCTCTTCCTCTACTCCTGGAAGTGGCAGAAAAAGAAAAAGAGTCTCCAATGTCCCTCCTGTGGATACGGTAAATGCGCCTGTGTGTGTGTGTGTGTGTGTGTGTGTGTGTGTGTGTGTGTGTATATTTTACATGACCTGACTTTAGCAAGGCCGATGTGATCTGTACGTGCCTTTGAAACCATAGTAAAAGTATATTGGAGTTTTAAATGCTTTCCCACCCCCTCTTAGATTGCTGTATGCCATGAATTGTTCAACACTATCAGAGACTACAAGGATGATCAAGGGAGGCAGCTTAGTGAAGTCTTCCAAAGGGTGCCAAAGAGGAGGTACTGTATCTGTTTGATATTACAATACTGAAGAGGAGTTAAGGTAATCTTTGCAGAAAAGCTAAAGCTTCCCTACATAGTAATGTTTAGAAGCTGCAAAAGACAAACACACAAAATGTGTACTGAATATATGGAATAATGGACGTTGCTATGAAAAAAGTATTTACCCCTTTGTTGTTTTATTCTTTTTAAATATCTGTCACAATTACATTGTTTGATATTTAATATTAGGTAAAGAAAGCCTGAGTAAATAAAAAAATGAAGATTTCATTTATTATGGGGAAGAAGGTTAGAAAAAAAATAACTGGTCACCCTTTGTTAAAACACGAATTAAACTTTTAATATTGTAAAAAAAAAAAATTAAAACCTGGTTGTGCCACCCTTGGCAGCAACGGTTAGCTGCAAGCTGTGGGAAACGCAATCAAGTGTTCCCAAACGTCTCGGGGATTGTCAAGATGTTTTTTGGTAAATGTGAGCCTTTATGTTCTTTTTATACAGCAATGGTTTCCAGCTTGGAATTCTCCCATTTTTGTAGTCTCTTTTTTATTGTTGAATCATGAAGTCATCATGAACTTGTGACTTCCTGGACGAGTTGTTTCTCTAAGTAATATTGGTAGGCCAGCAACTCCGGGGAAGGTTCAATGCTCTTCCAAGTTTCTGCCATTTGTGGATAATGACTCTCACTGTTGTTTGCTAGATTATCAAAACCTTAGAAATGCTTTTGTAACTCTTTTCAGACTGATAGATGTCAATGACTTTGTTTTTCATCTGTTTGTTTAGTTTGTGGCATGAAATGTTGGTTTTTGACATCTTTTCCTACTCAATTTGGTTCAGTTTGATTGACTACTTATGGAGAGAAATTTACCTCAAAAGTGCCTAAAATATGATCCACAAGCATAAACTAAGATTTACAAATGTGTACAATGATTTGTGTGTAACGTTTGAGGACTCACAAACATGTGTTTTAATCCACACACAAATACAAAGCACTCTGACCACATGTAAAACAATTATACACATTCATACATTCAAACCTGAATAAATACTGATCATTGTACTCGTTGTGCACATTTGCAAGAATTAGTTATGCTTGTGGATTATTTGATTGGCATTTGCAACCCTTTTGAGCCAAATTTCTCCCCATAATTTCTTGATTCACACACAGGGCCAGAGATGGGTTTGGACAGTTTTTTCCCCTAATAAATGACATTTTCATGTAAAAACTGAATTTTGTATTTACTCTGATTATTATATATTTATTTTATGTTATTATGCCTATTTTTAAAATTAAATTGATGTGAAATGTGTTAATGTGACAAATATGCAGGAAAAAAAAGAAATGTTTTCACACTTTTGTAAAATGAATGAATAATGTTTATTGAACATACTCAATAATGTTGGATAATGTGAAAGTGTTTCAATTAGCCTGTTTTTTTTCTTTTTCAGGAATCAGCCTGATTATTATGAAGTGGTGTCCCAGCCAATTGATATGACGAAGATTCAGTATAAACTGAAGTCTGAGGATTATAATGATGTTGAGCAGCTTACTGCAGATTTTCAGCTCCTGTTCAACAATGCCAGATCATTCTACAAGGTAGGTTTTGGAGAACGACAGTGCTTTCTTTTTTCCTACAGGTAGCCTCTAAGGTTATAATAAATACACTATTACTTCAGCTTCATTATATAAGCTTTTACTTAGGTATGCATCTCCTAATGTAAACCTTATGTGATTGTTTATTTTGCCTCATGTTTAATGATTCAGAGGGACAGTGAGGAGTATCAAGCTGCATGCAAGCTTTGGGAAGTGTATTTTCAAACAAGGAATGAGTTTGTGCAACCTGGAGACAGAGATGAGGATGATGAAGATGGTGATGATATGGATAACCCAGGAATGGCAACTGAAGAGGAGGTAAGTCCTCATTACATGTAAGACTGAGTTGCCCTGTGTGTATGATTGCCAGTTATTAAGATAAGATAAGATAAGATAACCTTTATTAGTCCCACACGTGGGAAATTTGTTTTGTCAATTATTATTAGCTCAATAATAAGAAAGGGTTCATATTTCTTTATTGAATTTAAAAATATTAAAATCTGTTTCAGGATATTGCCTTTGTATTATGAAGAAATAGCACCACTGTGTGGGGTCAGAACTTATTTATACATATTTGTCTTTTAGACTTCAGCTGGAAGTTTGAAGGAAGTGCTGGAGCAACTTTTGGAGGCTATAGTCTCACATGCTGATCCCTCAGGGCGTCTGGTCAGTGAACTGTTCCAGAAATTGCCTTCCAAAGTGGTAAGTTGCACTTGAAATTGATTAACTGTTCTTCACACAAAGCATAATAATATAAGACAGGTTGAACAAAGCTTCACTTTGCGATTTTCTTACATATAGGTTTTTTTTATTCAAGCCACTTTAGGAGTGTAAAGTCCAGTTGTTTTCCTGTGTTTGTGGTTTTGTGTACCAACTCCAGTCCGTTATAGAATTGTTCTTTCTTTTTTAGCATTACCCAGACTACTATGCCATTATAAAGGAGCCGATAGATCTGAGAACAATCGCTCAAAGAATACAGGTAGTCATTTTGCTTCCTGACCTTTAACCATTTGTTAATTTTACAGCTTCAGTGTGTTGCATTTCTAACCATCAAAATGTAATTTAATTTGCATAGATTGGATACTATAAAAATGTCAATGCTATGGCCAAGGATGTTGAACTGATGACCAAAAATGCTAAAACTTACAATGAGCCAGGATCTCAGGTTTTTAAGGTAAAAGTCCTTTTCTCAGTTTTCTTCTTTATGAGTTTTAATACTCTGAATATTAACAATTGCTCTTTTATTCTATAGGACGCCAACACCATAAAGAAAGTCTTCATCCAACGTAAGACAGAGCTTGAGCACGCAGAACCTACTAAATCTAGTCTTCGTATCAGGTATTAAACAACAGTATAACATTGCTCTTAGCGTTGTCTTTGTGTCAAATTAAATATGCTTGTTATACCAACAGAAAAATCTCATACCTTTAAGATATATATGGTGAATTGTGTGTCTTGTGTTACTATTTAGAAATCGCAGGTCTGGTCAGGGAGATCGAATTTCTGGTGTCAGCGTAGCTCTACAGTATGGCTCTGAGAGTGAGGACGATCCTGTGCTCTCAGGTAATTCTTATCAGTTCATGTAGCAGACAAATTTACTTTGTGGCTGTGCAGAAAAAAGTAACACTTTGTGTTGTCGATGTTTGCAGGTTCTGTATGCTATGATGAGGGAGAGTCAGAAGCTGAGAGTCAGAGTTCAAGTATGGAGATGAGCAACCCAATCTTCCAACTGTACGAAGCTGTGAGGGGTGCCAGAAATAACCAGGGCCAGATGTTCTCTGAACCCTTTCAGCAGCTGCCCTCTCGCAGGGAATACCCTGACTATTATCAGCAGATAAAACAACCCACTTCTCTCCAGCAAATCAGGCAAGAACCAGATATTCATACCATATGGTATTTAAAAATGAACCCTTTTCCCACCAAATTACATTCCTGGGGGGAGTTTAAAAAAAGTTTTTTCTTTCTCCTTCTTAGGGCAAAGATGAAGAATGGCGAGTATGAAAGCGTGGAACAAATTGAGGCTGACCTCAATCTGATGTTTGAGAATGCAAAGCGCTACAACATGCCTAACTCAAGCATCTATAAACGGGCTTTCAGGCTTCAGCAGATCATGCAGGTAGCACCTTGTCAATCATTCTGTCAGGTTGTGCTTAAAACAGTTTTACCTGTACATTTAAAAGTCAAAGAGCACATTATAAAAGCACAATATTTGAAGCAGACTGTAGATAATGGATAATAATAGGCAAGGCAATGTACCCATCTGCCTGTTCTGTGTAGGCAAAAAAGAGGGAACTTCTAAGGAGAGATGACGAAGATGGGGACAGCATTCTGTCTTCTGATGCAGGGAGCGTTAAGAGAAAAAGGTATTATTATTTCTATTGATACTAATGCTTTTGAAATATAAAGTATTAAAATTGCAAACGTTGTTTATAATTTGTTTATGTTTTCTCAATGTCTCAGTGTTGTCATACTTTTATCTATTTTTAATTTTTGTCCAGCCACAAAAAAAATGTGAAAAAGAACCGAATGAAAGCCTTTTATGCTGCCGTGACTGAGGCCAGGGAGGCAGGCACAAATCGACGACTGTGTGATCTCTTTATGGTTAAACCATCCAAGAAGGATTACCCTGACTACTATAACGTCATCCTTGAACCGATGGACCTGAAAACAATTGAACATAACATTCGCAATGAGCGCTATGCCACAGAGGAAGCTCTGATGGAAGACATGAAGCTAATGTTCCGCAATGCCCGGCATTACAACGAAGAGGGATCTCAGGTTGGGACTTTGACTCCTTCTGTGATAAAACTTAAATTTTTCTTATAGTCAAATTTATAACGATTTTAAGTCTTCTGACTCCCCAATTTCTGGTTTATGTAGGTATATAATGATGCTGACATTTTGGAAAAGATACTGAAAGATAAGCGCAAGGAGATGGGTCCTCCACCTGAGGAGGAGGATGTGGGATCTCCCAAACTGAAACTAAGTAAGTGGGAATGCTTGTGCATGTTGGTTGAAAATACTTCTGCACTTGTAAAATATTACCATGTAATAACACTGAGGTCTGTGTGTCCTTGACCCGTTTTTCACTAATTGGTTAGTCTTTAATTTTCAAAAATTAATTAATTTGTTGAACTACTTCTTTGCACTTTTTTGGGGGGGGGGTGTAACCTACTATATAGTTGTTCCTCTTAAATTATTATCAGCCAAAGCGCTGCCTGTCTCGCTTAAAACAGCAGCTGTGGAAATCAGGGCTGGCTGGAAAGTTACATGGCTTAGTGGTTGGACTTGCACAGTATGTGAACAAATGCCATTAGTAACGAGTTGTTTCATTTCCCAGCCAGTCGGACTGTAGCTGCATATTATTCTCCTGCATCTTGTCTGTATCTGCTGTGACTATCTAATAGCGCAAAAATGTTCAAAAATCAACTTAAAAAAAAAGAACAAGAAAGGCATTTTTAAGTATTTCGGACAGTTTGAGCTGTATTGCTCTTTTGTTTTCTGGCTCTTTTTAGCTTCTGTTTCACTTTTTTTTTTTCTTCTTTTAAAAGCTTTTTAAAACTAACATACATTTTTTATGATAAGGAAAGAGTGGTGTTTCTCCAAAGAAGTCCAAATACCTCACCCCTCTTCAGCAGAGGTTAAATGAGCTGTATGATGCTGTGCGAAACTTCACTGACCGCCGAGGTCGGCGCCTAAGCACAATCTTCCTCCGTCTACCCTCTCGTGCCGAGTTGCCTGACTACTACGCTACAATCAAGAGACCAATCGACATGGAACGTGTGCGAAGCCACATGGCTGCAGGCCGTTACCAAGATGTCGACGCCCTGGTGGAGGACTTTGCTTTGATGTTCAATAATGCCTGCATATACAACGAGCCTGAGTCTCTGATTTATCGGGATGCTTTAGTGTTGCACCGAGTGTTGTTGGAGACACGGAAACAGCAAGAGGGAGGGGAGGAGTTTGGCCCTCCAGCTGTGGGTCTTCTGGTGCGAGAACTGATCAGGAACCTGTTTGTATCCGTGATGGGTCACCAGGATGAAGAGGGTCGCTGCTATAGTGACTCACTGGCTGAGATTCCTGCTGTTGATCCAGCTGCCCCTGAAAAGCCGCCGCTTAATTTTGATGTCATCAGAATGAATGTGGAGCGCGGTCGCTACAGGAGACTCGATGTCTTCCAGGAACACACGTTTGAAGTGCTAGAGAAGGCAAGAAGGTTACACAGGTATGGGAAATTATTATGAGCTTGGTGTATTATTTTTTTTTCTTTAATTGTTTATCCATTAAAGTAAAGTGCATTTGCTTTGAGCGGTTCACCAAGGCTTCAAAAACCAGAGAAATGGCAAATGAAAATGGGTGTTCACAACATAAATAAATGTCTGACAATGCTAAGTGGTTAGAACATTTTTACCTTGAAACATTGCCTTTGTTATATTTTCCATTTTGTAAAGATCAAACATTTTGTTTGTGTGCTGCTCTTCAGGAGAAATAAAAAAAATGTATATGCATTAAATGTAATCAATTTTATTGTAAGCAAATCAATGTTTATTGTTAAATATGTGGCTCTTCCTAATAAATGAGTCCTGTTTTTACTTGCTTTGCTACACTAGGTGATACAACTCAAATGTGTGCCAGTGTTTTCTTATGATGAATGTTTTTCATGTTGACAGGACTGACTCTGAGATATTTGAGGATGCAGTGGAGCTACAACAGTTTTTCATCAAAATCAGGGATGAGCTGTGCAAGAATGGCGAGATTTTACTGTCCGTTGCACTCAACTACACGTTAAAACACCTCCACAGTGACGTAGACCAGGAAAAGAGGGAGAAAATTCCCAAAGAGATTGAAGAGGACAAACAAAAGAAGGATGAGGATGAAAACCAAGGTGTGTAAACTTATAGAAGACATGCAGGAGGTGTGAAGAATATTAAATGTGGTTGTGGCATTGAATCATGACATGTTTCTCACCTTAAGAAGACGAGAAGCCCGAGGACCTGGCGGGAGAGGCGTGGCAGTCAAAGCCAGAGCATGTGTACAGTCAAGACTGCAGATTTGAAAACAGTACCTACCACGTGGGGGACTTCGTCTATGTGGAGCCGTCAGAACCAAACCTCCAGCCCCACATTGTCTGTATAGAACGTCTTTGGGAGGATGAAGCAGGTAGCCTAACTTGAAAATTATAGGAAGAATTATAGAATTACATCATGATTTTAAATACTTCTGTTTCTGCAAGTTAGCTGATTCAACATCTTGATTTTGTTTCCATTTAGTCAGTATATTTTGCTAAAAATAGATTGTGTTTTATATATGCAGGTGAGAAGTGGCTCTATGGCTGCTGGTTCTACAGACCCAGTGAAACCTTTCACTTGGCCACACGCAAGTTTCTGGAAAAAGAAGTCTTCAAGAGTGACTACTACAACAAAGTGTCCATCAGTAAGGTTTTGGGCAAATGTGTGGTCATTTTTGTGAAGGTGAGAAAGTGAACCACATATTGAAAATGGTTTAATTTAAGCCGCCAAAAGTCCATTGTCTAATTACGAATCTTTCTGTAGGATTATTTCAGAATGCAACCCGAGGGCTTCAGACCTGAGGACGTTTATGTGTGTGAATCCCGCTACACTGCCAGGAACAAGTTTTTCAAAAAGATCAAGATTTGGGCCATGCCGGAGAGTTCCTTTAAATTAGTCCCTCGGGAGGCGCCTCTTCCTGTTGTTCGTGTAGCCTCAATGTTTGTGAAGCCTGACCAGGAAAAACCGGTGGCATATACAGTCAATGGCTTTGTAGAGAAGGTAAGGTGAGATTGTATATTCTAGGCTTTGAACATATATAATGTTGCTTTTAGAAGAATATATATCTATAGATATATCTATATAGATATATTTATCAGGGTGACCGTGGTTCAGGGGGTTGGGAAGCTCATCTTGTAACCAGAAGGTTGCCGGTTCGATCCCCAGCTCTGTCTATCTTGGTCGTTGTGTCCTTGGGCAAGACACCGATGGCCGATGGAGCGATATGGCAGCCTTGCTTCTGTCAGTCTGCTCCAAGGCAGCTGTGGCTACAACTGTAGCTTCCCTCCACCATTGTGTGAATGTGAGAGTGAATGAATAGTGGAATTGTTAAGTGCTTTGAGGGTCTCGAAAGGCACTATATAAATGCAATCCGTTATTATTATATATAATAATAATAACGGATAATAGATATAAAAACTTAGTCCTTGGAGGAAGCCAGCCCAGCTTTACCCGCCCCGCCCTATGTTCACTACTCCAAAAAAACGAAACAGTTGGCGTTAATTTGAAAGCATGAACTCATAAACTATTAGCACACTGATAAGGAGCCTGTTGATTGTTTTCCATATAATAAACACCTGAATCCTCTGTCTGTGTTTGTTTAGGAGAGAGAGGATGTCCCTACGGAGATGAGTGGAGCTGAGCCCGGCTGCCAGTACTATGAACAGTTATGCTACAAAAACATGTGGTTTAAAGTGGGAGACTGTGTTTACATTCAGTCTCATGGATTATCAAAACCTAGGGTTGCCAGGTTGGTTGACATATATTATGCTACATTGACACCTTTTGAAATAGGGCCTTATGTGTTGATTGGGGGTGTTTAGATAAGATGGAGTTATTAGCTGTTAGTAACATGACTTCCTGTGCTGGGCTATAGGATAGAGAAGCTGTGGCTACAGAATGGAACTACATTCTTCTTTGGACCCATCTTCATTCACCCTGAGGAAACGGAGCACGAGCCCACGAAGATGTTTTACAAGAGGGAGGTGTTTCTGAGTCATTTGGAGGAGACGCTGCCCATGACTTGTGTCATAGGTATGATTTTGAAAACTTACCAAAGATTTCTTGAGTCAGCTCATTTACTCCTCGTGTAATGCATTTAAATGAATTGTGCACTAAAGAAAAAAATAATTTTGTTTTTCTAGCAGAAAACAAATTGGTTAAATGGCAACCTCATAGACTTGAGAAATAGGTTTAGATAAGACAGACAAAAGTGCATTTCCCAGAAGGCCATTTCGTGTATTAATGTTTAAATGAACATTAAAGCTATAATTTTAAACATTTGAGTCACCTCAGAACAAGTTTTTCATCAGCAGTCTTTTCTAATCTTTTATTCTGCCTGTCTGCTCTCCAGGCAAATGTGTAGTGTCTTCCTTTAAGGACTACCTGTCATGCAGACCCACCGAGCTTTCAGAAGACGATGTACTGCTGTGCGAGAGCCGTTACATTGAGAGTGAGAAGATGATGAAAAAGTTCAAGGGTCTGAAACGCTTCTCGTACTCTTCCAAAGTGGTCGAGGATGAGATCTTCTACTTCAGGTCTGTTGGTTAAACAGAGCACTTATTAGGATCATAGATGGTATAAAGGATGGATGTAGCCAACAGGAAGTTGCCAATAAGCTTTTTTTTGTGCTTGATATTGAAATTAACTGACTACACCTATATTTAGAAAACAGTCCAACCTTTTGGATCAACTTTAAAACTAACCAAACCTCTGAGCACTGTGTGGGGATTGAACTTACTCTATTTTGCCCCATTCAGTAAAGCTGTTCTTGTAAAACTGGAGCTGATGAGTGAGGGGCGGTCTGATCTCATTGGCTGATTCTCGTTTCTGACACGAATAACGATCATAATGGACTTTATGTTTTACTCAGGATGACCTGAAACTGCACTGGTGAAGTTGCCCCCTGCTGGGAATTGAGTAGAACGTTAGCTTTGAGGCACATGGGCTTCTCTTTTCAGACCTGAAGCCACAGCCATCTTTTATGCTCTCTATGATTCTGATTTAAATTTAACGATTAGCACTGAGGTGCTATGATGTCTGCTTATTTTATTCCATGTAGAAAATTAATAGTGCCACAGAAGGAAGCATCACCAATTTTGGACAAGAAGATAGATGAGCTTGAGGTTAAACTGGCAGATATGGAGGATGCAGATGATGACATGGAAGACATGGATGAGGATGAGGAAGCTCCAGAGACACCTTCTTTGCCTCAGATGCAAACCCCACTTACAAACGACATGGATGTCATGCCATACACACCCTCGCAGGTCTAATTTTTTTAAACCATCTGTTCCTTGTTTGAAAATGTTGATGTTTTTTTTTTATATATATAAACTTGTGTCTTTGCTTTTCCATTTAGACCACTCCTAAGGTTAAAGGCTTGTCAAAGAAGGAAGGGGCCAAGAGAAAGATCAACATGAGTGGTTATATCCTCTTCAGCAGTGAAATGAGAGCAGTGATAAAAGCTCGTCACCCAGACTTTTCCTTCGGGGAGCTGAGTCGACTGGTAGGCACCGAGTGGAGGAACCTCGAAGCTTCCAAGAAGGCAGAGTATGAAGGTCAGATAAAATAATTAAATGAATACAAATATGAATCTATTTGAACTTGTGCTAGCAAAACCAAAAAAAAATAAAATCACATCTTTGGATGTTTCAGAGCGTGCAGCCAAAATAGTGGAACAGCAAGAGCGTGAGAGGCCACCTCAGAAGCAAGCTTCCCCAAGAGCAGGTACCCCTGTAGGGGCACTGATGGGGGTGGTACCTTCGCCTAGCACTATGGGAATGATAAACCAGACCATGACACCTGTGTCAGGTAACCCCTCTCAGAGACAGCACGAGTGTTTGACAGCAGGAAAAATGAGGCTGGACTGAATTAAAGACAGTAATCCTGTAATTTTCTAACACTTGAAAAGAAGTTTATCTCAAAACGATGTTGTTATTGCAGTTTTTCCTCTTTATTTGCTGCTATTTGTTTGTAGTTTTGTCATCAACCTTCATATTTTATATTGCATGACGTGAATTGCATGAATATTATTTTTTTTTAACTATGAATGCCTTTTGTTAATATTTCATTTCCCATTCATGCTTGTTTTGCTAACATTCTCAAACCCATATGTATTGTCTGCCCCTTTCACACGAAACCTTCAATATCAACCATCAACTGTGTCTATTTATCTTTGCCGATGACCATGTGTGGCTGGAGGCCAACATTTCTTTTTTTGGAAATGTAATCAGTGCAAGAATGAGCTGACTAGATTTCAGTGGTCTAAGGTCACTGTGATCTTATCTCAGGAATTCCCATGCTAACAACAACATTTCACACAGTGGTGGAATTTTATCTCCCATACGGTCATCTTTGCCGTTCGGAGCTCACAAATGAGGAAAAAATGTAGTTGCATGAATGGTAGAAAGTCTGCAGACATGCGAAAACTTTTAAATTAACAGCCCTTGTGGTTTAAGGTACTTGTGTGAAAGGGGCCACTGTGTGCAGTAGTAGTGCATGTTATTTTGGTGTCAGCTGCATGTCACTTATGCATGGATATGTTGTCCTCTCCTCACACTTTTCCCAAAGGCATGATGGGAGCTTACGGTCCACCTTACATGCCAATGCAGGGCCCCCATGAGGGTTTGCTGAGTGTGGCCCCAATGCCACCTCACCCTACAGGGGGTCCTCACCTGCCTCCTCACCATCTCCAGCAAGGTATGCCCGGGTACCCTGGCATGCCTCATCAGGGTAAGGGCCACTGTCCTAGCCGCACCTGCTCAGTCACATCCAGTCGTGTCTCTCCTGCTGGAGGGGGTTTACCTGGTCCACAGGCTGCAAAGCCTGATCTACACACTGAGCAGTCAAAGCAGTCTCTTCTAAAGTGCTCTCACATTTCACACTTAAAATATACAAACAAATATATGAAATTCACACATGGAATGCATGCAAAACTGATACCAAACCACTAACGTTCAACTGGTAGTTAAAAAAACTAACATTTCCATGAGTCATTATAAAGCTTAACATAAAATGAACAAAAACAAGAGTTTACCACAGTTACAAAATGCACACAAGCTAAATATTTTCATTTACAACAGGGTTGATGGGCACTGGTATGAATGGCATGGCGGGAAGTCCTGCACAAGGAAACTTTATTCAGCAGGTGAGCCTGAGTGCAGAAAAACCCTGGCTGTATAGGTGTTATTTCATATTTCTATATAGTTTATATTGGTGTTTTTAACTGTTCAAGAAAATATGGATTTTGTTTTGTTTCCTGCATAATCAGACATCACCTGCTTCAGTTTTACTAGCAAGTGTATATATAGGCCTATTTTTTTTTTTTTTTTTTTTTTTTTTGTTTGCAAATAATGATAATCAAAATGATAATTTAAATTATGCATTCTATGTATCATCTACATACTAACAAAATGTTGTCATTGTGTGACCTTAGCCTGGGATGTTTAGCCCAGGACAGCATGCTCCTCCACCCTACCCTGGACAAGGACAGTTAGGCCAACCCTCACATTTGCAGCCCACCACTCCCATGTTTGTGGCTCCACCACCAAAGACTCAGAGAGTGCTTCACTCAGAGGCCTACCTGAAGTACATAGAGGGCTTAAATTCAGACTCCAGCACTGTTAGCAAGTGGGACCAAGCACTCAAAGGTAGGTTCTTTGTTTTTACTTTTATTTCTAGAAAACTCTCCATCACTGCTTTTTTTTTTTTTTTTTCAGTTGCTTTGTCTTTTTTTTTTCTTTTTTTTTTAACATTTTTGTATTTTTAAGCTCTGAAGAGTTATTGCAACAACTGTAAAGACTGCATTTTGCTCTGAAGTTTTTTTTTTTCTTATGTTAAAATTATGTCTAAGTCATTGTCACAAAAATTAAAGCAACATAATAACACCCCTCTGTAAGAGGTTGGAAAACTGAGAGGACCAGATTCCTGTAATACAAAGCAGGATTTCGGCTTGTCTGAGAAACTTGAGGGTTGACACTGGGTTTTCAGTGCAACGAAGGTGGATCACCTCCTACCGGGGTAGAGCGCCATGGTAACTTAGGTTAGGTTCCTGATTAGAGGTCAACATGTATGAAATCAAGAGGGGAGAGAGAGTGGGGAAAGACACGCAGTAAAAACAATATTTAAATTAAAAGTTCAATTATAATTATCAGACTCAGTCATGTCTTAATGAGAAGAGTTGTGATTATAAGATTGGTAACTTCTCTCAGTCCTACATTGCTGCCAGCTTTCCTTCATATGGGTTCAAATGGGCAACATTTAATTAACCGAGCAGTTTTTTTTCCTGTCTTATTGACCAACACACTTAAATGGCACACTTTTAATATGTTAATACTCTCATACAAATGCTTTCATTTTGTATTGTATGTTTAACCTATTCATATTTTTACTATAGTATAACTTTTATAAAGTTCTTTCAACCAAGAAAAAAAAATCAGCTACTCTCCAGTGCTATTTACTGATAAGTGATATTTCTGCTTATCAGTAATTGTAAATGATTACATGCTACCAGTATCAACCCTTTCATGGGTACATTTAGGGGAAATAGCTAAATGATAGCTTCTGATGCACTGTAGATGATGAAATCCACAAATCCTTTTTTTTTTTTTTTTACATTTTACATTGATGATATTATGAATTGTTCCACCTTTCAAAGATTTGACCTCTATGGGGAGCTTATTTTAGAGCCAGTCATGTTGCTGACCTCCTTCCAATCAGCCTAATTAGCTCTGAGGCATTCAAGCAGGAGCTTACACAATACTTTTTTCCCCCCATATGTGATGCTGGCCTTACATGATAGGAATATATTTCTAAAATGTTGACTGTGTTGCCTTAATTTTTGCATTAAGCCCAAATTGTCATTTCCCAGCATGTTTACCAGTTTGAGTGTGTGCATATCTTTGTTTTTGTTTGCTTTCAAAGGCAATAGTGAACATTATTTGCCTTTTGAATAATCACACTTAAGGAGAAATATGCGTTTCCATTAACAGCGCAAAGGCGAGATTCTCACCTGACCAAAGAACAAGAGAGTCGGCTGCCAGCTCACTGGCTGAAGAGCAAAGGAGCCCACACCACCATGGTGGATGCACTGTGGCGTCTGCGTGACCTGATGTTAAGAGACTCTCTGAACATCTGTCAGGCTCACAACCTGTAACCTGTTGAACTTACAGACCGCTCTGCTCAGTCACTGCTCTTATCCTCAAGTCACAGAGTTTAGCTTGTAGACCCTAGAAGTAATATTTTATAGTGAATCATGAGCAATTTTATATTTATTAGCTAACAGTTAATTGTGTGCTGCATTTCATTTTTTTTTATACCATTTGGATGAATAGTTCTGCTAAACCTGTGATTTTTGGCTTATTGGTGCAAATAAATTTGTCAATACCCCAAATAGACTGTGTCCTCTTTTTGTTGATGGTGTTTGTTTTGTTTTTTTTAAATGTGATTGACCTCAACATGTTTGTTTTACTCCTTTGTGCTTCACAAGCCTCTCGGTCCTGAATGATAATATTTGAGATCGTGGAAGTACTTCCTCCTAGTCGATGTCACTTCCTGCAGAGTGAAGCGAGATAGTGCCATTCTCTTTAGTGTTTGCCCTGTCTTCCCAATGTCCACCTCCTCACCGCTCGCATTTCGATATCAAAATAACGCACTGTGATTCTCCAAACTGGCCATTAACAAAAGCAAACGACCGTAAATCAGCGTGTCATATGGAGTAACTAAAAACCGCACAGAAGGAGCGACGAGGTGAGCTTTACTTTGTGCTCAGACTTTGTCGGCGTTAGCTAGCTAGCGGTGACACCGGGTGCTCCCAGACTCGCTTTGAATTAAACACAAGATGTTTCCTCCCCTTTTTTCTGATGTATTAATTTAATAAACACATGTCAAGTGCTGTTGTCAGTGAGTTGTGGGCGTTGTCTTGCTGTTCTCAGCACCTGTTCAGCAACGAGTCTTGTTTTTTTGCAAAGATTGTCCTATCATGTCCACCCCTGCCTTTCGTAGCGAATATGCTAGTTAGCGAGCATGTTTCCCCTGTAAAGCTTGTACATCCACCCGGCGGCCTGATTTTAATTAGGAATTATCTGCCAGTAGCTTGTGCTGCTCACAGCTAGTCAAATCATTGACGAATATACAGGTCCAGAAAGCCTACCAGTTAGTAATCGTGGTTGTTTGCAAGCGGCTGTATCAGCTAACCACCTAGCCTCAGTTTTTCGTGTTGTAAATCGAGCTAATAGTAAACATTTTTTCTTAAACAAATTAGTTATTATTAGTATTATTTTTGTATTTAACCATGCTTAGCATGAGATGCAGGTTACAGTCGTTGCATGTAAATGGTGGTTCTGCTCTATCACAGTTAGTGAAGGCTCCCAGGGCCCCTTTGACAGCACGGACCCTCCCAGCTGTGGTTTGAATGAGAACAAAAAGTGATTTGAGTTTTTATCAGCAGCATCCTTACTGTGAGATCAAGGCAGCGAAAATGCTGTTAATAAACATTACTGTGCTGTATTATTATAGGCACTATATGGCTACGGTGTTCCCTTGGTCACTTGGCAGATTATCACTTTTTGGCACAAAAAGTGATTTCCAGTGATTCCATGCGTTTTTGTTTCCCATGTTTCCAGTCCTTTTTGGCCATTTAAAATACCTTTAAATAACTATTTTTATATTTCTTGAAGTTTCTGGTGTCCTCTTGGCCAGATTACTCTTAAAAAGCCATTTTTGTTTTGTCAATGAAACTTTTTAACTTGTTAAAAATGGATATATAATAGCCATAAACTGATTCTACCATGTGATAGGAATGTTGTTTGTGGCTCAAGATAACTTGATATCATTCATGAGGGATACATTTGACATATGTTTTACACAGTATAGGCCAACAAGTTATTTTTAGCAGTTTAAATACAGCCAATCGCTTTTTGGCAAAGGCTGTTAATCCGTTTTGGGCACAACACTGTTCTTATAGGCTGATTGATAAAGTTATCTCCCCAGTATAGACAAACTGGGTGACCTGTGCTGGGACCAACACATATTACTGTTTCTGTCCTGCTTTTCTTTAAATTGGCAAATTGTCTGTAGTGCTCAAATGAACACAAAATTTGTATTTAACTACCAGAGTGATTTTTTTTTTTCATGCTATGCTGTCAAATGTCTGTTACTTACAATGAAATGTATTTATACCCTTAAACCACCTTAAATGGGTTTCATATTGTTATGCAGATGATATCTGATTGTACATTTCTTTTTCTTCACCTCACAATGTTCCAAAAATATCTATCCTTCATGACTTTAATGATGCCACAAAGCACTGCATGGCTGCTGATTACATTTTAGTTATTACTGGAAGTAACCATTGAAGCTCTTCTGAACTGAGCAGTTTGTGTCATATTTCAGGCGTACTTATGGAACAAAATGACTGTGCGTGTTTGGCAGAAGTCGGTGCAGGTGGTCTCTACCTGGGCAGCTACCGAAACTATTCTTAAGGCCCCAAGATCACATCTTTATTGATATATACAGAGATTCAAAACTTGTCATTAATGGTACAGGGAAAGTTTTCAAATGATGTCTTTATGGGGAAAGTATTAATAGTCTTGTGCGATCCTGCTTTTTTAATCTTGGCGATCACTTTCAGAGATGTGCATTATCAAATGCCTGCTTACATTCGTGAACTCTTTCGTCCTTATATAACGTGCAGATAATTCAAGTCTTTCTGCTCGACACCTATTGCCAGACTAAAAAAAAGAGAGACTGTGCTTTCAAAGTTGCAGCTTCAAACTATGGAATGCACTACCATTACATTTGAGATCTGTGGACTGTATTGAAACATTAGTTTGAATCAAAAGAAAACACATTCTTCTACATCTTGAATAAAAAGAAAAATTGTTTTGTAAAAAAGCCAGGCTTTCTTCATTGCATTCCTGACTGATTGAATGTGCTAGAAAGAACATTTTGTTTTTGGCAACTGCAAAATGCAGAAAAATAAATAGTAAATTCACATAGTGCTGTTTACTTTTTTAGTGTAGCTGATAATATTAGGTTGACTTAAGCTTAGTGTACAGCAGTGCTGATTGACTGCTGGACGGTGCTACTCTTGGTTCCCTTATCTGTTTTTGTTTCACTTGTAAGTAAATTGTTCAGGTGTTTAAGTCTTTGTTTAACAGTCCTGCAATTGACACCTTTTATCTTTGACTTCTAGGATTTCTGCTCTTGTGAAGGTTTTGATGCTGCTTTATTTTTTCAAAATGAAGATTTTCTTATATTCTAGTTATTTATTATTTGAAAACTTATGTCCTCTTTTTCCAGGTAGACCCTACATTCAGATCACCTCAATCAGCAGTCCTCCCCCACTGTAAATTTATATTCTTGACCTCATCTTACTGTTAACTTAGCTATAGCAGCGAGGATGTCTCAGCTCCAGTTTCAGTGTCCAGCTAGCCCCATGCCCGCTGCTTCTGCCCCCCTGCAGCCACAGCCTAGCTACAGCATCCCTTGTGCCTCAGGCACCCTACCGTCAGAGAGCGCCAGCCAGCCCATCAGGAGCTCCGCTCTCCCCGCAGGGTCAGCCACTCCCTACAATAGCACCACAGGTAGGTTTTCTGATTTTGTTTGGTCAAAAAGCTTACTTATCGGTGATGGCATTTAAATTAATTAGTTTGGGATTTATTGTTTAGTTTTTATGATCACATTATGCATCTCACACCCCTTTTATTGCAATGTTTTGTTAAAAAATTTGTTAGAACCTGGAATGCTTTTGCCAGATAGTATGTGTATGAGATTGTGAGACTTTATGATGGTTCCTGTAGATAGTTATAAAGAGAATTTTGGATCTTTCTTTTCCATAAACAGTATCTAACATGGCAAACCCTAAAGAGAAGACCCCTATGTGTTTGGTGAATGAGTTAGCCCGTTTTAACAAGATTCAACCTGAATATAAGCTGCTTTGTGAGCAAGGGCCAGCTCACTCAAAGGTACGAGTTGCTCACATCATTTTATTATTACTGTTGTCCTGTTCTGCTGCAACTTTGTGCTAATGATGGAGAATCAATTTTAGATTTTCTCAGTGAGGCTCACGCTGGGAGATCAGCATTGGGAGGCAGAGGGGACCAGTATCAAGAAAGCTCAGCATTCCGCTGCTGCATCAGCCCTCGCTGAGACTACACTCCCTAAACCCACTGTGAGGACACCCCGCAGCACAGGAAAGCACCAAGGTACGCTCTTCCCACTGGTTTTATTGTATTCTCTTTTCTAATTGTTGCTAACACCTTGTAAAATAGAAGCAGTGAATTCATTTTTGGTTTTTTTTGTTTATCTCAAAGCAGATGGCATGACGCATATTACAGAGCTGAGTGCACTATGCATCAAACTTGGTAAAAAGCCTCTCTATAAACCCATCGACGCATATACGGGGATGAGACCACCAAACTTCAACTACAATGTGCGGGCTCCAGGGCCTTACCAGCGCTCTATGCAACAGTGAGTTTGCATCATTTAGAAATCTGAGCAGAAATCTTATTGTCTCTCTCTCTTTTTTTGAGGAAATGGGGGGGAAATGGGTTGTATTTAACTTCAATTGTCATCCAGGTACTACTACCCATTTCCTCCTGTGGGACCAATGTTATATCATGTGGAGCTTTCTATTGGAGGCCAGCAGTTTTTTGGGAAAGGACGAACGCGGCAGTTAGCCAAACACGATGCTGCTGCCAAGGCCTTGAAAGTACTGCAGAAGGAGCCAATACTGCAACAGTTGCCAGTGGTGAGGAAAGAAGCCCACACTCGGCATCTGTGATATTTATTGCTTCTGGGTTTTTTTTGTCGTTGTTGTTTGTTTTGTTTTTTTTAAAACATGTCCTCTTTTTTGACAGGTGAATGGAGAGCCCGAGGAGGAGAACCTGAACAAATCAGAAATCAGTCAAGTCTTTGAAATTGCACTTAAACGCAACTTACCTGTCAGCTTTGAGGTTTAAATGGATTTTATTTATCATTTAGGGGGGGATTTATGTCATTCACCAATTTGTACTCCACTGCATGTTCCTTCTGCCCATAATCTATTGAGTTTAATAGAATAAATGCTCCCCTACATCAGGTGTTTCCACTTTTGCTTTCCAGGTTTTAAAAGAAGAGGGCCCTCCACACATGAAGACTTTTGTAGTGCGTGTTACAGTTGGCGAGTTCACAGGAGAGGGCGAGGGAAAAAGTAAAAAGATTGCAAAGAAGCTAGCAGCAGCAGCTGTGCTGGGAGAGTTGAAGAGACTACCCCATATACCCAGTGTAGAAAAGACGCAGCCCCGCATCAAAAAGAAAACCAAATCTATCATCAAGGTAGTGCAAGTTTTATACTAGAGTTGGGATAGTGATTACACACCTAACGGCTTCCTTAAGCAATCATTAACCTGTCGTGCCAACAGCTGCAGACCAGTCCAGAATATGGACAGGGAATGAATCCCATCAGCCGCTTGGCTCAGATCCAGCAGGCCAAGAAGGAGAAGGAGCCGGAGTATAGCATGGTGACAGAGAGAGGGCTGCCACGGCGCAGGGAGTTTGTCATGCAGGTGAGTCAGCTGCAGCCGAGGCAGCAGCACTTATGCAACATCTGTCTCTGCTTTCCTCTGTCTCCGCTTGTTAATTTCTCATTTCGTTCATCTTTTCCATCTGTTTATTCTGGTCCAGGTTACTGTGTGTGGGCAGTCTGCAGAGGGAATGGGACCCAGCAAGAAGGTGGCCAAGAGGAACGCAGCAGAGAAAATGCTGGAGCTCTTGGGGTATAAAGTGCCTCAGCCTCAACCCCCAAAACCGGCACTCAAAACTGATGAAAAGGTACTGCTTAGACCTTCTCAGGAAAGTCTCATAAATAAGTTAGGTGGCCAATGTTTATATTATATTTATATAGTAAAATTGTTGTTATATTTAGACCCCAGTGAAAAAGCCAGGTGATGGGCGCAAAGTGACCTTCTACGAACCTGGTTCTGTAGAGGAGGGGACACTGGGTAAGACTTGATGGGAAAATAAAAAACTATTAACAATCATGAAGAAAATCATTAACCTTGGAGCCTTTTGTTCAAAAGGTTCCAAGGAGGAGGACTTCCGCCTGCCTTACCTGAGCCACCAGCAGCTGCCTGCAGGGATCCTGCCCATGATGCCTGAGGTGGCACAAGCAGTTGGGGCCTGCCAAGGATCCCAGGCCAAGGACTACAGTCGAAGTATACCCAACCCAGGCAAGACCACGATCACTGCCATGATTGCCAACGAGCTGCTTTATGCTGGGACATCACTGACTGCAGAGACTATCCTGAAGACTAAAAATAACATGAATCAACTGCCCCACGGCCCCCTAACCAGGCCATCGGAACAGCTCGGCTATCTGGCATCTGTGCAGGGTCTACAGGTAAACAATGGGTTTGACTTTCATGAGCTTAATTATTCAGTTTGAATTGTATAAATTGTTTTTTATGGTACAAATTAGTATAAATAATTTAAAATGTATCATCTGCTTGCAGGTGGAATACAAGGATTTTCCCAAAAACAATAAGAATGAGTTTGTGTCACTGATTAACTGCTCCTCCCAGCCACCGCTCATCAGTCATGGGATTGGGAAAGATGTAGAATCCTGTCATGATATGGTGAGTATTTATTTCAGAAACTACAGATTTAACACTCATTGACGCCCTTTGTGAGTGAGCCACAATAGTGATCAGGGAAATATATTTTCAGTGATGGGGGGTATAGTCAGCTGTTGATGTATAATAATCATTTGTTAAATATTTATTTCGTGAGTGGAAGAGGGAGCTTTCAAAGGTAATACGGGTTTCTTTCTCAGTGTGCAAGTCCCGAGCCCTTGCTACTAACAGAAAAACACATTTAATAATTCCTAACTTTATCCCAGCAACTTTCCATGAAGAGGATTTGGAATAAATCTTGTGTGGAGTCGTGCAAGTGTGACCAAAAGGCACACGATTGCTGTTAATGTCATGATGACACATTACAAAGGCTTTAGGCCAGCCGTTTCCAAAATAGGGGCTGTATAAGCCAGCTGCTTCATGCACTCCCATTCCTTTTTGTTGCTTCTTCCAAGACAGTAAGACTTCCAAGACTCATACTTTTCAGGTTACAGCTCAGATAACGCATACTGTTGCTTATTTTTTTAGGCTGCACTGAACATATTGAAGTTGCTCTCAGAGTTGGACCAGCAGTCAAACGAAAGGACAGGAAATGGACCAGTTTCTGGGTAAGCTATGAGAAACACTGCCTTTCAACTTGTAAAACATTTACATTTTCATTGCTGTTACGTCTTTAAAAACCTCATTTTCTCTTGTTCCAGTCAGGAAAGAGTTAAATAAAACCTTCAGACAAATGCAGCTGTCCAAAATCTGATGAATCACATACAGTGATGTCAGTTTGCATAGATGTCTGTTAGATCTGAAAAGTAAAAATGAGAGTGAAAAGAGGTTTTGGTGGTGTAGTGTTATAGAGAAGGGAACTTTACCTATATCTACATATTGGACTAACAATATAACACACCTGATTCTCTGATTAAGTTGAGTTGCATTGTAGATGATGTGAGGTTGAAGTTTGAGATGGCACGAGAATACATCCTTGGGGTTCGTGTATTTAGATTGTTCAAGGAGGAAGAGTGTGTGTGGGATGGTTCAAAAAAAAAGAAGAAGAAAATCTGGACGTCTGATGCTTTTTTTATGCTAATAGTGACACTAAACAGTGGTTGGAGATGCAACCAAAGATTATGTGTGATGAACTTGTGACCTTGTTACCTTGGAAATGATTGGTTTGAAACCCAGGACCAGGTTTGAGCCACTTGTTAGTCAGCTGCGGTCTTCAAAGCAATTTTGGTGTGTGAGTATGGAGTCAGTCTGCGATCAGTTTTCAGTTGAACAGGGTCAAGCTGGCAATTACGTGCAATCTGTCTGTGATAATACAATATTAACTGTGATAAATTGGTGAAAATGGAAAATGTTTGCAACTCTATCCCTTTATACATGCATAGAAATTGACATTAACTGTCTATATTCAGCCCGAACCTTATAAATTTGAAATAGAAATGCAGAAATAACTTGGATGGGGATTTAAATGCAAACTTACATAGACGCTCAGCAGCTTTGCTTTTAGATCAGAGTATAACCAGAATACACCAACTGGCAAGTAGTTAAGTCCAGTCGGTGCAGACTGACTCTGATTGCAACATGTTAGCAATCTTTCTATGTTTTTAAATTAGGCTTTGGTGACAAATAACAAATAATACATCTCTCTGAGAGTGACCACAGTCAAAATCACACCACAAATTTTTGGAGACAGGTTGCCTCTCATCAGGCAACCTGTGCCGATACCCTCTGATCGAAAGTGGTGCCGCAACTGCTAGTTGTGCAGCAAATGCAAGTCACAAAGAGGTTTCTGTCTTTTATTGTGTTACTGAGCTTATAAGGGGTGTAGAAAGAAGTAAACGCCACATCTTGTTAGATGTTAAATGATGCGGGGCTCTGTAAACACAACAGAATTGTCACATGTAAATTCTTCCATGTTATTTTTAAAAATGAAGTGAATATATTCCACTTCAATAAACACTTGTGTATGGAGACAAAAAAAAGAGTGTTATGTGAGAGCTCAGCTAAGTTAATAATTTTTTATTTTCCGCAGGTGTGGCAAACAAGAAATTGAAGGGGACTTGCACATCAAACAGGCTAACTCAAGCACATTGGCACAGACCCTGGATGGCACTGTTTAGATTATGAGGTTTGGTTGTAAAAGCACTAGAGAAAACTCAGACACTGTGTTCTTAGTCAGATTTAGAAGGCTACAGGAAACTTTGGACTCTGTAGACTCTAAACCATCACTGTTCATATTCACCGTTACAAAATGTTCACAGTTAAACAAGATTAATAGGAAAAATAGACTATCCTCCTTGATGTTGTTTAATTGTACACATTATTTTTCTGTTGCTTTGTAGGGAAAAAAAAGTAGCTGCATCCTAGCCAATCAATTGGGAGGAGGGGTGCTTGATAAGGGGAGGAGAAAAAGGAAGAAGTGATTTACTGTGAACTCTTTATTTTGCATAGAACTTGTTTACTCTTTGTGAGAACTGCTAACTCTTGTTTTTAAGTGTTTTACGTTTTGTCCCCTGCAGAGGTAGTTCATTAAAGAATATTCTCAATATGGTTTAGATCTTTGTCTAGGGTGCAGCTGGCGAACCTCTGATTTTCCTAGAGTGCTTTATATCAACAACCACAAGTGAAGTGTTATCAACATTACCATGTAGGGCTGGGAAGAATCTGTGACTAAATGTAGCGTGTTGTAATGTGATCTTGTCGAATCTGTGTGTGGCAGGGATGTTTCCCTGTTGCACCAGTTTCCTTGAAAATCCCTTTTCCTCCCTTATGTCAAACTCTCCCTACTCTTTCTGCTCCCCATGGTAATTAAATGTGCTTACATGCACAAAACTAAGATTTGCCATTTTGTCTCTTTCTTTGTAATGTATAGAGGTGTGCTCGATTATGATTTTGCACTGATGTTGGCCAATTTAAGAGTTGTTACAGATATACTAACTCTTTAATATCCTTCACATATGCTAAATCTTGTGAATCTCTGGGCAGATTGCATATTTTGGTGATTCATTTTTTTTGATGTTTAAAAAAATGTAAATAAAGCCCCTGCAGCAAGCACGCACGGAGTGAACATTTCATAAACTGGTATCAAGGGGGTATATATTGTCTAATATGCCCTGATTGGACAGTTTATTTAGGTAGAACATAAAATTGACTCAATATTCAACTGTTTATGATACTGTCAACATCATCTGCAGCAAATAACTATTTCGTAGCAAGTTGTTTACTGAAAAAGAGAAAATATCCAGTAAGGGGCAGTTTTCTGGGTGAAAAAGCCTTTTTGATACCAGAGGTCAGGTGAAAATGGCCAGACTTCTCGGAGCTGATAGGCCAGCGGAAGTAACTCAAATAACCACATGCAGATGATCACGTCTGAACATATTGCCTGAAAGTTGATTCTGTTCATGACAACAGAGCGTTTTCAGTCAGAGGAGCGTTTAATCACTCATCCAAATGACATCTTGAGTCCCAGCTGACTGCAGGTTTCCCAAACCTTATAAACAGTGCATTTGCATAATGACCAAAACTAGCACCATTGCATAACAATGAGCCATGGGCTTAGTTTCATGATTGTTAATATGCAAATCAAGAAACTAAGCTTGTGCAAATAAGTTCTCGGCAACCTGTACGCTGCTGAGACTGAAGAAGTCACTTGGATGACTGATGAAACATTTGCTCCATTGAAAACGCTGGATCGCTCTGCATGCATCAAAGACACCTCTGAATACACAGCACATGGAGCACTGAAGCAGATGGGCTACGACAACAGAAGACTAAGACACTATGAGCAGGAAACTGAGGTTACAATAAACATGGCTATAGCTTGCTAACATTTTTATAGAAAATACTTTAAATTGCTTTTATTGCACCTTTAATGTCCCATTCAGTGGTTGAAGGTATCATTACAGTAAATCTATATCTGAATAAATATTGATTCTGCTAATTGAATTCAGGGTTAGTTTTACAGTATCGTACGCAATCGTTTGTTGCGTTATAACCAAATATTTGCTTCATAAAAACAAACGTGTATGATCTGAATCTTCTCATCCAAGACTTTTCAGTTGTTCTTCCTTGAGTGCACAAACAAGAGCTCATTCTGGGAATTATGACCAGAGACATTTACAACACCACATTGTGCTGCAGGAAATGTTTCATCGTTAGTCATACTCGTTCACTTGCATAAAATTAGAGAATGTTTGTCCAGTGACTGTGATTAGTATTGCTAATCTCACAAGACAGAAGTGTCACTTCTGTCTTGTGAGATTAGTAATACTTTTTAGCCTTCTTCTGCTACGTAAACTACACGTGCACTCATACATGCATGATCTGCAAGTGCAGTTTGTCCAGAATTTTCCACTCAAAAGTCCATATTAGCATTCAGTCAGTGGAGCTAAGCATCTTTTTTCTAGAAGGGACAGTTCTTATTCTGACAATTCTGATTCTGATTACATATTTTTATATGTAAGTCATACGTCATAAATACTAGACACATTATTATTAAAGTTATTATTCTTGGTCTACATAGAGAAAGATTAATAAAATTCCCCTTTTGCAGTGTTACTTACTTTTTCTTGCTTACAGTTTATGATCTTTACAGGAAAACAATGCACCAGACGCGTCGCTTGCTGTGTTCTAACAGCATTTGTAGGTGTTGTTTTAGGTCATTTTATTATATGTGAATATAACAGAGTATAGAGGATTGCATAACAGCTATTAAAGAAGCTTTCCCATTTCGATCAGTGTAGGATTTAATCACTGTTTGGGCATTTCACAGATTTATGGTGAAAACATTTCAAGGGCACTTTACATTTCATATGAGCATTATTGAAATCTTCTTGGAGGCTGATGACTACTTGGCTGAGTTGTCATCCAGTACAGACTTCCAAATGATCAGCCTGAAAATGTAAAGTCTGTTTTATTATATCCATTTGACTGACTCATGGCTGCAGATGGACAATTTGGCCTGTTGTTCACAAAACCCACATTTTTTTCTTTCTTTTTTTTTTGTCCTGTCTGATGTATTGTGGACCCTTTGAAATACCTTTGAAGGTATTGTTAACATTTGTACTCCTAAAGTTGTTTCTTTGTGTAAAAATGTATGACTAGGCGACTGCAACAGAGCCATTTGTCACTTGTTTTTTCGTGGTTTCAATAAAGGGGTACATGCACTTGTCAGAACCCATGAAGCGATAAGTGGTCACGTTAGATTCCCATGGCAACAACCTGAAAAAGAACAAAGACAGTAGAAGCTTAAATACCGTAATCAGCTGTTGAAAATGGATAGAAAAGGACATTTTCGAAAAGCATTCATCTTTATTTAGTATCTGGAAAATGTGAAGGTTGTGAGACTCACGCTCTGAAAAGAACAGGCAGGTAGGTGAGGCGAGGGATACACACTAATGGCTGGTTTACCAGGATAGCGTTCATAGCCTGCTCAACACAATACTGGGGCTCCAGAGGGGGCAGGAGCAGTTCCACTTCCTCCCTAACATCAAGGAACATTTAAAATATCAAGCAACATGAAACATTAGCAATAGACTCATACATAGGTTGTGTCATTGAGTATTTGAGGACATTTTTTTGTCCGTTTAAGAGCAAAATTGGATTTAGCCTTCTACAGGGAGTGCAGAATTATTAGGCAAGTTGTATTTTTGAGGAATAATTTTATTATTGAACAACAACCATGTTCTCAATGAACCCAAAAAACTCATTAATATCAAAGCTGAATGTTTTTGGAAGTAGTTTTTAGTTTGTTTTTAGTTTTAGCTATTTTAGGGGGATATCTGTGTGTGCAGGTGACTATTACTGTGCATAATTATTAGACAACTTAACAAAAAACAAATATATACCCATTTCAATTATTTATTTTTACCAGTGAAACCAATATAACATCTCCACATTCACAAATATACATTTCTGACATTCAAAAACAAAACAAAAACAAATCAGCGACCAATATAGCCACCTTTCTTTGCAAGGACACTCAAAAGCCTGCCATCCATGGATTCTGTCAGTGTTTTGATCTGTTCACCATCAACATTGCATGCAGCAGCAACCACAGCCTCCCAGACACTGTTCAGAGAGGTGTACTGTTTTCCCTCCTTGTAAATCTCACATTTGATGATGGACCACAGGTTCTCAATGGGGTTCAGATCAGGTGAACAAGGTGGCCATGTCATTAGTTTTTCTTCTTTTATACCCTTTCTTGCCAGCCACGCTGTGGAGTACTTGGACGCGTGTGATGGAGCATTGTCCTGCATGAAAATCATGTTTTTCTTGAAGGATGCAGACTTCTTCCTGTACCACTGCTTGAAGGTGTCTTCCAGAAACTGGCAGTAGGACTGGGAGTTGAGCTTGACTCCATCCTCGACCCGAAAAGGCCCCACAAGCTCATCTTTGATGATACCAGCCCAAACCAGTACTCCACCTCCACCTTGCTGGCGTCTGAGTCGGACTGGAGCTCTCTGCCCTTTACCAGTCCAGCCACAGGCCCATCCATCTGGCCCATCAAGACTCACTCTCATTTCATCAGTCCATAAAACCTTAGAAAAACCAGTCTTGAGATATTTCTTGGCCCAGTCTTGACGTTTCAGCTTGTGTGTCTTGTTCAGTGGTGGTCGTCTTTCAGCCTTTCTTACCTTGGCCATGTCTCTGAGTATTGCACACCTTGTGCTTTTGGGCACTCCAGTGATGTTGCAGCTCTGAAATATGGCCAAACTGGTGGCAAGTGGCATCTTGGCAGCTGCACGCTTGACTTTTCTCAGTTCATGGGCAGTTATTTTGCGCCTTGGTTTTTCCACACGCTTCTTGCGACCCTGTTGACTATTTTGAATGAAATGCTTGATTGTTCGATGATCACGCTTCAGAAGCTTTGCAATTTTGAGACTGCTGCATCCCTCTGCAAGATATCTCACTATTTTTGACTTTTCTGAGCCTGTCAAGTCCTTCTTTTGACCCATTTTGCCAAAAGAAAGGACGTTGCCTAATAATTATGCACACCTGATATAGGGTGTTGATGTCATTAGACCACACCCCTTCTCATTACAGAGATGCACATCACCTAATATGCTTAATTGGTAGTAGGCTTTCGAGCCTATACAGCTTGGAGTAAGACAACATGCATGAAGAGGATGATGTGGACAAAATACTCATTTGCCTAATAATTCTGCACTTCCTGTATGATGGACCCTCAAAGAATGATCAGTCTGTATGTGTATGTGAGTGAGGTATATTCAGGTCTACAGACTAAACTCTCCTTGTTTGTGTCTAAACTATGACACTCAAAATAAATTTAGAGTTAGGAGTAAACATGTTAGGATTGTCAGTGACACAGTTTTCATAATTTTTCACATGGCAAGCTACAACTGAAATACAGACCTTTAATTTTTAATAACCAATTAAATTCTCAGTTCAATTCAATTTTCAGTTCAAATGAGTCCCGTTTTATTTATATAGCACCAAATCACAACACCCTTTACTTTTATATTCTAAGGTAAAGACCTTACAGTAATACAAAGAAAACAGGGAAAACCCCAACAATCATATGGTCTCCTATGAGCAAGCGCTTTGGCAACAATGGGAAGTAAAAACTCCCTTTTAACAGGAAGAAACCTCCAGCAGAACCAGGATCAGCGAGTGCCGCGGCCGGTTGGGGGTGAGTGGATGAAGACAGTACACAGACATGCTTTGAGATTAACAGTAACTAATAATTAGATCAAAATTTAGCTCTTGCTGAGGGTGATGAATTGTTCATACTTTCTAGGGAACTCTATATTTTCTCTTTGCTGTAGTCTTCTACATAGATGGATAGAGATAAACCTAAAAAATAAACCTGTGTGTGTTTTATCTTATTTTAATGTTCCTGAGTGTACCAAACTGTTGAGTTGGCCTGTGATGGATTTTTGTTTTGTTTTTAATTTCTCTTTTACTTGTTCACATATATAGCTTCTAGATTCAAAATACTACCTCGAGAGTCAACGCTAGACCTTTTACCATCTAATTAATGGGAAAAAAGGAAAAGAAATAAAGAATTACAGAAAAATAGCCTTGTTGTCTTCAGTGATATTTCCAATTAACAGAAAATAGGGGACTCTGGATAAAAATGGCAGTAATTCCTCAACAGTTAATGCAATGTTTTAGTTAAATGCCTTGATTTAAGGTTGAGTCTGCACTCTTGTCACATCGTCACTGTTTCATGAAAGAGAGCCAAATTTATGAAAATTGTTTCACTCACCATAGTTTTTGGACCTTAACTGTATATGATTATTATGTTGGCATACCTTATCTTGCAGCCTTCAAACATGCCCGTGTCCACGATGTAGGGACACACAAGGGTTGTCTTCACTCCTTCTACCTCCTCAGACAGCAGCTCGTGGGCCAGAGACTCATGGAAGCCCACTGCAGCAAACTTGCTGGCACAGTAATCCTACCACAAAGAAAATCTATCCATCAGAGCTTATTCACGCTGCTTTTAAAGATGCTGAATATTCATTATTTGTGATTTGCCAGCCCTGCTTTGACTGCCAGTGCCGTTATATGCATTTTAATGTGTTACTTGATTTTGGGACTTTGTGAGAGAACAGTGTAAAACACAATAATAAAGCTGCCATATTCTTATTAGTTATATTCTCATATAGACTTATTGTAGCGGTATTTCTCCTGCATTGGCTCATCTCCACACAAGCTGTGCTGAAGAGACAGAGGACGCTGGCAATGGTCACGATGTGTCCGTGATTCAGGGCCTTCATTTGGGGGAGGAAAGCCTTCACTGTCTGAGGCCCACACATAGGAACAACCAGACAAACATGCATTGTCATAGCAGCAAAATGGAATGAGGCAACAAACTGTGCAGTGTTGTTAAATGTGACTTAAATACTGTTCGATGTGTAGGTTATTATGTGTAGCTTACGTTGCACAAGCACCTTGTTAATAAGAGGATTGACGTCAAAGTTGCTAGTCCATAGGGTGAATGGGATAATGCTCTTGACGCAAAGCAATTTTACATTTCAAGTGTCCCTCAATAACATGCTCTGTGTACAGCCGACTGTAAAAAGATTATCCAGTATGAAATCCAAAAGAAAGAATTCCAGCTCTCTGATTCTTAGTCGGTAAAAGTTACTGGCCAAAGATGTGCTATGATTTGATTGTGTAATGCGTATTGTCTGTGATGTGCTGCTAAACCATTCTGCCTTTTGTTCCAGCGTTTGGCATTTTCACAGCTGATTAACTTTCAGCATTTATCTTCTGGATGTGCATGGTTAGTGACCTTGATTGATTTCTGATCAGTAGTTTGCAATGATAGTTGCATATTTAGACAGGAACACATTTTCTTTTGACCATACTCATAAAAAACACAGTATTGCTCTGGATAATCAAGTTAGAAAAAAGAAAAGAAAAGAAGCTATGATAAGCCCCAAAGCTTAGCATCTAAAATTTTGTGATACACTGGCATCTACAAGTATATCCAGCTAACAAGAAAGTTGGAAAGATGAAGTAAATCTGGACTGTTAAACCACTCAAATAAGAAGCTTCATTGCTTCAGATGTGACTGGGGAAATGTCTTCTATACATTTGATTTTAAACATTGAGTTCTCACCTAGAACAGAGCATGACAGTTGACTTTCATAGTCCTCTCAATCAGCTCATCAGGACAGTCTAGGATGCGCTTCCCAGCCACCACTCCAGCATTGTTCACTAGTATTGTAACGTCCCGGCCAAGGTCCTTTCTCATAAGCTCTGCGTTGCGGTACACATCTTCCCGGCTGGTTAAGTCCACTGCGTAGGTGTACGCCTTTCCCCCCCATCTCATGCACCAGCTTGGCTGTCTGCTCATTGGAATTGCTATTAATGTCCCACAGCACCACTTCTGCCCCTTGCTTGGTGAATTCCAGAGCAAAGAGACGGCCCAGGCCACTGCCTGATCCGGTTATGAGCACCAGCTCGCCATCAATGGGCTTGGTGCATGGAGGCAAGATAACCCGCAAAGAATTTCTCAGGATGAAGTAAATGACATCCAGCAGCATCATCTGGAGGTCCATTAGAAAGATCATTTTTGGTTTGTTTGTTTTTTTGTTGTTTTTTTACCCTACAGAAGCTCAGACTTTACCCCTGTTACCTGAAAAGGTGTATTTTCCTACCTGTCCTACAACCAAGTTGGTGCTTTCCTCCTCCTGTGACCCTCAGTCTTCAACTGTGGCTAAATACTCTCCTCCCAGATTAGAGGAAATAACTTGAGCTCCTAAGCTGTAAATGTATGAATTATTATAGATGAAAAATGTGGACCAACAGCTTTGCAGCGAGTTCAGGTTTAACCTTTTAAAGTTCACAGCTGACAAATACTAACAGATGCACCTCAGTAAATACTTTGAATACTTTATGTAAAATATCTTTTTTTTTATGTATGCATACAGTAACATTGGCTGAAAGTGAGAGGTGGTGAGGCACTGCTTTAAATGATGGAGACAAATTATTAAATGGATAATAGAGACAGGTGATTTTTCATCATTAGTTCACATTAATACAGAGCTCCATTAATATAGCTTTCAGGCAAAGTGATCAGTAATTAAATTGTATCCTAATAAATATTTGTGATGGGGAAACAAGAAGCTCGGTTAATAAACTTTTCAGTTCCACCTGTACCCAAGTCAAGCAACCCGAAAGATTAGTGCGGCGTAGTTAGCATTTTTGAAATAATACAGATTTAGTCAAACAAGAAAGAAGAGCTTACTGAAAGTCCAGGAACATATTCTAAACCCTCTAAACTCCCACAGATCTTAGACAAAAGGACAGCAGTGGCTCTGAGGGTTAGTTACAGTTACCTCGCAAGATAGATCTTAATTTGTTCAGTGAAGGGATACGATTCAGTGATAAGATTTGGTCCCAGCTCTACAGCTGCTCAGTAGAGCAGCAAGAATCATATTAAATGAGAACATAAGGAGATAATGTCTATGAACTATAAATCTCTGCACTCTTACTTATATCCCATGAAGCCTGCTTGCTGTGTATCACGTTCTTGTTTTCTAGGTGAGCAGTGCAAGCCTTGTTTACTTTCAGCATTGGCATGTGAGCCACTTTTATCAACCAATAGCCATTTTAACCCATTTCTTGTCATTTTTTTATAGGTAATGTTAATATATGTATTTTTATAGGATTTACAAAGAACATTTACTTACCATGAGGCAATGCATATCCCACAGCAGTGCTTTAGTTGTGATGGATGGCCCCAGTTTGAATCTATGCATAATTTGCTCTCATATTGAAATGTGAATTAAAGAGGTGGTGGGGGGTAAATTATGAAACAAAATTAAGGTAAGATAAAATCCATGTGCATGTGTTTCTACATCAAATTCTTTTTTAAACAGCAAATCTGCTTTTTAAGCTGGTACTAGTTTGTGTCTAACAAGCATTTAACATGTTAAATTCTGTCAAGTGTGCTGGTTTAGCAATCCAGTACAGAGCTGTGTATCATTGCTTGCTTCCTCTGGTGGACATGCATGGATAACGATACATTTTCTAACAGTATTCAGCATCCTTACTGTTGTGAGCCATTTAAAACTGGGCTGTTTCAATATTTTGTGAACTGCAAATAAACCTTTGAATATAATATATTTTAGCACAAACTGAGTAAAGCAGATTTTGTTCCCTGTTGTGAAATGGAGACAAATATAATGAAGTAATAACCGGTTGGCATGGACAGGATGAATGACCATAACAAGCAAAACCTGTTTCATGGGTTTCTCCATGCAGACGTTAGACAGGTTGAGTCAAGTCAGTATATTTACAGAGCACATGTCAAAACCGGAAATGATGACCAGTCGGGTTTTTACAGGGTGGCAACATTGAGATGTTGTTTATTTCATAATTACTATCCTAATAAGTAGAGTAATATAAAAATCACTATGAAAATAATTTATCAATAATTTATTAAAATGATCAGAGCAAAGTACTTTCCTCCTTTGTGATTTCTTATTTTTTTTGCATATTTATCACACTTAGATCTTTCACACCAAACCAATTTAATATTAGACAAAGATAACCGGAATAAACACAAAATGCTGTTTTTAAATGATGATTTAATTTCTTATGAGAAAAAAGATATCCAAGCCTACCTGGATTGTGGCCGACCTACAAAAAATGACCTCCAAGAGCACATTAGTTTAATTTTAAATGGATTTTTTATGCTAAAAAAATCTCCAATGTGTAAGAATTAAAACAATTCTGCAAAGAAGAGTGGGCCAAAATTCCCTCACAGTGATGTAAAAGACTCATTGACAGCTATCGGAAACACTTGACTGTAGTTCTTGCTGCAATGACCATTTAATAGGTTTAGGGAGCAAATGGTTTTCCACATAGAGCCAGGTAGGTTTGAATAGCTTTTTCCCCTATAACAAATAAAATAATCATTTAAAAACTGCATTTTGTTTTCACTCATGTTATCTTCGTCTCATATTATTAATTGTTTGATTACTCGAAACATCTAAATGTGATAACTAAGCCAAAAAAAGTGAAAAAAATCAAGAAGGGAGCAAACGCTTTTTCACAGCACTGTGTCAATAAAATCATAAACTAACTGGAGAAATTGTAACTGACTGAAATCTGCTCTTGTTCCCAAATGGATATCATTTCCTCTTATTTCATTGTGAATCTGACCTTTTGGTCTGAGAAGCATTCTTTAGAAAATAAAACATATTCTTTTGAAAATCTTTTAGTTCTGTAATGTGTGTTTTTTATGACATGCATTGCAACGATAATAATACTTATTTGGCCTGGTGCTGTACTCTGCGAGAGTTGTCTCTCTGTTTACTCGAGCAGCAAATAAATGAGGTCATACCTCTGAGAGCTCTGGAGTTTTATGGATACATATAGAGGAAGTTAGAGTCAAGAAAAGAAGAAAAATGAGCCACGCTGTCATGTCTTTGTTTTTCATTACGTTTCCTGTTTCAGTGCAGGGCGAGTCTTAAAGTTGTGAGGTTGTGATTATAACCAATATTTCATGTCCACACATTACCCCTTCCTTCTTCTCTTGCTGTAGCAGCAAATTGGAAATCTGAGTTTAACGATAAGAAGTCTGACAGGACAATAGTCCTACTTTACGCTACCCGAGTGAATAACAGCGACTGGCCTTTTTTCAAAGTCATTCAAAGTATTGCATAGTACATTAAACTTTTTAAATTTGTTGCTGTGTTGGGTGGAGTTGTGATGTCATTTCCCATAAACACTGTGTGTCACTGATTTTTCTCTTCAAGCGTATTTATTTCTCGTATGCCAAGTGGGTTGTCCTAATGGAGGTCTGAGATGCATCGGCCAGGATCCATCATGAATTAGTACAGGATGGAGATCTGACCGATTATACTACTGTGATCACTGCAGACTGTTGCCAGGACTTTCAAACTGCATCTCCAGGTAGGTATTTTTCAAAAGAGGAATATTATTTTCTCAGTATTTATGAGACTAATGTCTAAATTTTAGGGTTTGTGAATGTTTTACATTATTACAAAGCCAGAAGGCAATGAAGTGTCTGACCCCAGTACATTATGGTGTGCAGTACATAGTACTGTGTATCCAAAAATCACCTTTATGTGCCTGTTTCATTTATAATGTTTGGATTTTATGACACTCAAATTGCAACTTGACCTGCAGATGCACGATTCTCTAAATACACTCGTTTTGGTCTTTGCCGCTTTCAGCAATATACTCTTTACCTCAGCAGTGTCCCGTGTGCCGAGTGAGTAGACAGAGTGGTCAGGCTGTGCTGAGGTCTGCAGCAGGAGCAGGACAATCCTGTAGGAGCCACTCAGTTTATGCAATCCCTGTCCCAGTTTTGAGAAGGGCACTTTCTGTGCAGAGTGCTGTTCCAAGCAAGGACACTGTAAAAACCTACTTTAGTACAAGTGTGTGTGTGTGTGGGGGGGGGGGGTCATACATTTTTTAATTTACTTCTTAAGAAAAAAGGAGCATCTGTAAGTGTGAGGCCTCCTTTTGATTCATATCTAATAATCTCACAACAGGCAAAATTTGAGAAGTTGTGTCATAAATTCCCAAATTAGCAAATTTTGACTCAGAGACAGTTGGCGGGTTTAGAAGCTTTATTGCAGACATAATTTTAATTGTACTGAGCAGAGATATTGTAACAAGATAATTTTTCCAACCCACCTACTGAGACACGGGGAAATGAGTGCGATATATAGAAACAACACACTGAGAGCAAAACTAGGAGAAGAGGTGAGTCAAAAAGGTAAGCAAGAACACATTGCATAAAAAAAAATCTTGTCTACCTAGATCATTGTGTTGCCACTGAGTAGCTGTACAGCCTGGAAAGGAATCGGTGGAAGAATGGATTGTTAAATACACAGCAAGCTTGATGAGGAAATGGTTAGGTGTGCTTCATGAAGCTCAGTTGGCGTTTGACTGAGGAGATTGCCAGTCCCAGAGGAACAGCGGGACTTACCCACCTGAGAGGAAAGAGAAGTATGGAGGGAAAAGACAGAAAGAGGGGATCCTGACAGATGGATAAGGGGGCTGATACTGCTAAGACCATAACAAGCTACCTGTTTTTAGGAAATCTTTGATGGCTTGCTTTGGCCTTCAGACTGGGTCTTCTAACTGTTACTGTCTCTTATCTTACATCCAGAAATGACAACACTTTTGAGGTTGTAACACATAAACTTGGGTTTCCTCAGACTACAAGTTTGGCTGGAAGCTTGTTCATTTTTATAGGATAGGTCTTCCTTGATCTCACTCCCATTATTTTTGGCCATGCTTTAAAATTCAAAGTGTGCATGTTGGAATTAATGTATGACCATATGTTTGACTTCATGCTTGAACATGTAGCACTTTGTAACGTTTTAAAGTGCTTTACAAATAATGTTTTCTTCTTGTTCTCCACAGCATGTACGTATTTTGAATAAAAACATATGCATTTGATGTGGAACAACCCATCTCCATTATCCCAAAGTTAATATCCAAATTGAGGGTGTGCTACTTAACCCTTTAAAGTCAAATGTTCATTTTTACTTTCTTTTTAAAAACAAATGTCAAATTCCTGTAATTATTTCATGGTACACTCTGTACAGAGTTAACACTTATCTGGATGTAGGGTGAAAAAAAGGCAATTTTTGAAATTTGCCAAAATAAAGACGTTTTCAGGGGTAAACTGCAACAGCTGGTGTTTGTGACAACCATTCTGTAGTGTCTGTAATGAAAAACAAAATATCACCAGTTCCCTTTGAAGAATTATATCTGACCAAGATAATACCTAACACATCAAACGTAAGGTATGATCTATATGTTTATTATTATGTGTATTGTCATTTCATATGTATCAGTAAAAGTCTTGCAAATTACAGACTGTAGTCATTTTATATATGCTACATAGCATTAAAGCACTCATATGAGAAACATTTTTGGTTATCATCATATTGGAAAGGAAAAGTGGGAAGAAGCTACTACATAGTGCAGGATTTGTTTTATAGCCTAGTTTCAGTATACTGCATGTAGTATAAATGACAGACAATGGCGTGTACAAGTCAAAACAATGAAACAGAAATTACTTCATTTGCAGGTCCACTCATGTAAAATTTCCTAGCACAATGTAAAAGG
Organism: Rhamphochromis sp. 'chilingali'; assembly: GCF_963969265.1. Taxonomy (NCBI): domain Eukaryota; kingdom Metazoa; phylum Chordata; class Actinopteri; order Cichliformes; family Cichlidae; genus Rhamphochromis; species Rhamphochromis sp. 'chilingali'. The sequence continues at coordinate 24,715,147 of NC_137936.1, read as the reverse complement.
GTTAAAAGCGTATTTGAACATATGGTGCTACTAATGTTCTTATCATAAATGCTTTTGCTGTAGTTCCAGCAGTTATTACCCTGTGTGACTATGGCAACGCTGGCAAGAGAGAGGTGTCCCTCACAGCAGCAATGTGATAGGTTAACACTTAGAGACAACCTAGAAAAATGTGAAATTATACTCTTTAGCTTTTTCACTGTATATTTTTTTGTTAACTGCGTGCACATGTGCGGACCTGTGTGCATGTCTATGTCTGTTTGTATAAAATAGGCAATGTGTCCACTTTCGGTTGACCTTTCTAACAGAAGGCTGCCAGCAGAGTAAGGGCCCACATACCAGGTGGATGTAGCACTTGAAGGAGGGGCACTGTGTGTGTCGTGTGCCAGCCACCTGCTGGTGCTGCCGGACGAAACACGAAGAGGAAAACAACACGGATAGGCTGAAGACAGTTTAAGTATTTTGCATGGAAACATCAAAGCTAATTATCTGCTTTGTTTCACCAGGATGTGCTTGACAGTCAGCAACACTGAATTTAGATTTGAGTTGTTCAGAAAATATCAATAATCAAGTGAGATAGGTAAGGTATTCAAGCATACCTTGACCCATAGACTGTATATAAGAGATGGACTTACAGGTTCCAGATAAAGCTATTAGGTGCCCTAAACCTGCATTTCAAATTTGACTGAATACAGCATGATAGTTAATCTCTAAACTAAGATCCGGTGTAGGGTCAAATTGATGAATGAAACCGAGTGTTCTTCTGGTCGTGGCTACCTTCTGGTTGATGCAGCACAGAAACTAATCATTTTGATGTGAAGGAGAAAAATTTAAGTTCACTACACCAATGTGACCTTTCTGCCACTGCAGAGTTATCTTAAATACCCCTGATCTAATTTCTATTTGAGTCACACTGCACTAGTCCATATCTATTTTTATTTGGTCCATTTGTTGCTAGTGAACAACCACTGCTGGTCCCAAAGCTGGATAGATGGGAGGGTTGCATCTGGTGTGAAAACAAATAAGGAGATTAATCTGCTGTGGGGAATGAGGGGGCAGTTTACTAATGCCAAAAGTAATTTTAAAAAGTAATTAAAATACATTAACTAAAATTATGATTTAAGAACCCGGTAAATGTTTTCAAATCTTATTTAGGATCAGCCCTAATAACATAAAGACAAGACAATACAAATATTGGTATATTGCATAAAACATAATTTTAAAAAGTCTTCCAAAAACACAAATATTCCTTAATTTAACATACCAGTGAACATACTTACTGTAAACCTGGCTAACAGTTATTGTGCATACAGGATCCTGTCCATACCTGCTGGAGCACATAGTTATACATGTATCTGAGCCAATACGTGTGCATCTGCTGATCTGCACGTCTGCATTTTGAGAGGTTCAGGGTTAGCTTAAGTGCAGCTGTACTGTAATAACACAGGTTTTTTGTTTCTTTGTTTTGTTTTTCATCTCAGATTTCTGATCTGAAACTTATCGTTTCAGCCTAATTGGTTAACAGTGACCACTGCCACTAGATGGCAACATTGCTTATCACTTGAGTTTAAGGCAAAGACCTGTGACCACTAAATAATTTCTCCCTTCCCCCCCTGCAGAAGGCAGTCTCTCCAGTGGCAGGCAGTGGGAAACCCTAGATGCAGGGGAGTGTGGAGATGTGTGGGGAGGCTGGAAGCTTGTTCCAGCTCAACAGTCAACAGCTTCCTCTTCATCTAACCTCGTCCTGCTTTCTTCTGATGGCCTGCATTCTGTACATACAATGATCACTTTTCATGTGATTTTTACTTACATAAATTTACAGTTTTATTCACATAGCACCAAATTACAACAGTAATTGCCTCAAGGCTCTTTATATTGTAAGGTAAAGACCCTACAATCAAACGACCCCTTTTGAACAAGCACTTGGCGACATTGGGAAGGAAAAACTCCCTTTTAACAGGAAGAAACCTCCAGCAGGCTCAGGGAGGGGCCTGAGCCTGTATAAACACACAGTGAAAGAGTGAGTGAGTGAAGAAGAAGCACTCAGTGCATCATGGGAAGCCCCTAGCAGTCTACTGCAGCGTGACTAAAAGAGGTCACCTGATCCACCCAGCCAGAATAATGGTTACTAAACCTGTTTATATGAATAGTGCTGATCAATGCACAACTGTAGCTTTCTCAAACAGCTTAGTATAAATTTCGATATGTCAGAAAATAACATTAGTTGAACTATTATGTGCTGGAAACAGTGAAATCAAAGCCAACAATTCTTAATCAAAATGTAAAGTGATCTGATTTATTTCATTTTTGATTCATTTAAGGGAAACGTTGCTTTTTATTAAGAAATAAAAATATCTTGGGACATTGAGACACTTTCTTTTAACATGTAAAGTACTGGCTCTGTGTGAATCACAACCAGTTACAACGCCAAAGTTACAACATGCACTGAACAATAGAACATTTATACAGAAACAACAGCATAGAAAGTCAACAGGTAAAAATGTTTTTCTCTTTTTGTTTTTGTTTTACAAAACAGACAGCCTCGGGACCTACAAACAACATTGTATAAGAGCTGGCTAAGGTCATTCAAATATCTTTTTTCAATTCCCTGGAAACAGTGTACTTTACAAAGACTGATGGCTTAGGCAAGGTTGGGGTCAATTCCACTGAGAGGTTAAAATATAGGGAAAAAATAGTTTATGTTTGAATTTGTCCGTTTCTCATGCTTTAATACTGCTTTTTATTATAGCGCCACGTGTGATGTGTCTTGTGCACCACCTTGAATCGACCCCAACCCTGTAATACAGTGTTAGATTCAAAGAATGTGGAATTGGACTACTTGCTAAAGCAGTAGTTCTCACCAGGTTTTGGAAACTATCACGTCCTTGAAAAAGTCCTGTGGGGTTTGAAGAATAAATTAAAGAAATAAGAAAACAAAAGAACGGAAACTCCTTTAACCTCTTTTTTAAATTTAGCAGCTAGCTAAACAATTCAATTCTCTTTTAGATTTTAACTAAATGCCTAATACTGTACAGCTGGGAGTCATATGGGATGATTAGGAATTGTATTTATAAAAATCTTAGAGAACTTGTGCTCTTAATTTTAATTGGTATCAATAAAGAAGAGGTAAAAGAAGTCACTAGATTGTGTTGTCTTGATAAAGAGTCATGGTTTAGTCCTTTGATTCACATCGGATTGCTCCACAGGGAACCTCGGTGAAATTAAAAGGTCTGCTATACTATTAGATTCAATTAATTTGAATGGCTCCCTTGAAAATGGAGTGGATTTAAGCGTCCAAATAAAATGAAATGAAGCTAAATGTAGAAATGAAAGACACTTTTTTTTTTACTATTATTATTATGGTGGTATTGTGTCACAGTATCACAGTCTAAATATGAAATCAAACATCATACTTGATGTTTCTTTGCTCTCTCCTTTCTAAAAGCTTAATTCTAAGAATGCTAGTGTCAGGATTTCAGTACTTGTAAGTGTGTGCGCACATGGTTGTGCATTTGCGTAATATTTTTCCAAGATAAATCTCAGGTCTCTACACTAGTGCTTGCTGCCCATTCGTGATATATTGATTGTCATCATTGTTGAGAGATATTTCAGTGAAAAATGGTCCCTGACTACAATAATATAGAAAACCGAAATGATAGGACAGAAGCTCACGTGGTGCTTAAGGAGGGGTTGTGTGAGCTCAATGCCCTTCATATTTCATATTTATCTCTTAGTTCACCCTAAAATATTTGTCTGGCTGCTTTTTGTTTTTTCTTGACTCAAGTAACAAAATCAAAATGGACAGTAAGGTATAATCAGGTGAAATAAGTTGAACTGTATTTTTTCTTGTTGAAACTGAAGAAAATAAAATCTGTTTGACTAAAGTTGTCATGAATTCCTTTGGGATTTAACCTGTGACTTCAACCTCAGGAAAATGTGAAGAATTACAGACATTTACTGGACAGTATACATGTAGGAACGTAACCAAAGAACATTACCAGAGACCATCTGGATCGTTTTCAATACCCACAGTCAACTGTTGTGCAACAGGATATTTTCTTATAACAAAAATCTATTTAACAGCTGTTTGTGGGTAATTATTGTAATTTTTTATCATTGTGGGGGATTTTTTTGTTTTTGTTTTTTTGGTACTTCAAATAAAGAAAGACATTAAATAAAAAAAAATATCTACACACACAGGAAAAATGTAAAGGTGTAATACAACGTGAGTCAATGAGATGAAGCTATTCTCAGTACAGTTATCTGCTTAATTATACTAAACATGATTCATAAAATGCTCCTCCCGTATCTCGTTTCCCAGCTATAAATAAAGCTGCACTTCAAAAACATCGACTAAAAATAATCCTATTTTCTCACACAACTCTAATATTTTCTTTGTGTTGCAATCTGCATTACTGCTGCATGTTACAGTCAGGACTGTAGATGGAATAGAGAGAAAACAAAAGGCAGGATTCCCCCAGCCCGCACATTCATATTGGAAACAGTTCATTCTTTTCCATTAAGCAGCAGCCACACTGCTATAATGCCCCAGCTTTACAGCAGTCTCCCTTTCTCTCTCTCACACACACACACATACACACAGTTCCCTCTGCTTCTCGCAGTCGTTGGTATTCCTTTCACACCTCAGCTCCTCTCACTATGGGAGAGCAATATGAAATGGTCCAACTCTGTGATTAAAACAGGAAATGAAATCAGGATTTGTGATTAGACTCTAAACTACAACACTAAAACGATATGTGTCAATCAACTTAGGTTGGATAAATTCTGAAAAAATAGATTTATAATAGTGCAATGCTCTTATTTGCGTGCATCATTTGCCAGTATATTTGTGTCAGGAAAAGACTGAGAAAGATTTTAAAGTTATTCTTTTTTCTTTTGACAGTATATTTTGTTGGCACTGAGGTTCTTTGCTCATCTTGTTAACATTTGTGAAAGATGTGATGACAGAAGGCGTACTGTACCTACTCAAAAGACTTTTAAAGACGTTACAAAAACCTTGTACTTTTGCACTAGAAATTAGATTTCAAGAGATTGTGGAAGGACTCTTGATACTGTAACTCAGCTTATGTTAATGAGTGGAAATCTTGTATATAAAAGATGGACTTAGCTTTAAAGTAAATCCCTTACATAAGTGCTGAAACATTTAATATTTCTGATGTCCAATGGCTGCAAAAGAGAAAGTCTTTCAGAAAGTTATTCCATTGCTCTCTTAGTTTAGGACCATGGTAAATACTTTTCTGTTGAGTTCATGTTTGCAATCCCGTCTTCTAAGTCTTATTAATCATGTTTTTTTCTTTTTATAGGAAGCAGGTGAAAGAGAGCCTGGAGAGGTGGAGGTATGCGCTGGAGAGAAGAGGAATGAAAATCAGTAGAAGCAAGACAAAATACATGTGTGTGAATGCGATGGAGACAGGCGTAACAGTGAAGGTACAACGAGCAGAAGCAGTGAAGGTGGATGAGTTCTAATACCTGGCGTCAACCATTCACAGCAATGGATGGTGAAGAAGAGAAGAGTGCAGGCAGGGTGAAGGTGAGTAACATGGGTGATTTGTGACAGCAAAATGTGAAAGAGAAGTGTGGAAGCATTGGGAGTGACCAGGATGGACAGGTCAGGCAGGAGGAAAAATGAAGAAGACCACAGAGAAGATTCATAGATGTAGTAAAGAAGGACATGAGAAGAGTTGGCGTGGCAGAAAAGAATGCTAGGGACAGGGTGATAATCCTGTGGTGGACTCTTGGTTGATTCTCGTGAAGGAGTCGCTCTCATGACTCATCCAGTGACATCACTACCTGCCTAATCAGTGGCATGCAGTCTGTTGACGTCAGATTTTCAGCTCAACTCAGCTCACTTGGGAACGTACTAAAAATACTGGTGGACACCCCTCAGCCAGTAGATCCAGATATGGTATAAACTGGAATATCTTAGGTGGGGTCTGTCTGGAGTTATCACATTCATAAGATTTTCAGAAAACTTAATCTCTAAACTTGACCTTGACATTGAGGTCATGACATTCCAACTCGTCTGAGATTTTTGCTAGGTGCACCTACGGTATGAATGTCAACATCGCCTCGTTTTGAGTGGTCGCATTCACAACTTAGGTGACCACACTGCTCGCCCGCCAGTGACATCAATACCATATCAGCCTTTTACGGTTGAAGGGTAAAAAGTACCTGATAACAGGAACCACTGAGTCGAGTCAAACTAACTAGGTACTAGTGGAACAGAGGCTAAAATGCTCCAGGCACCAGTGGCTGATTTCACATTGGCTAAGTCCATGTTTCATATACAATCTGGCGTGTAAAGCAGCACTTAATATATTTTTAAGATCACGAGGACCACTTCTGTTTTGCCTCTCTCACCATCTACAATCTGTATGAAGAGTGCAGCAATTCTTGTTAAGCAACTGGTCCTCACTATACTATGTAGCAGTGTAATCACACAGGCATACGGAGAATTGTGTCTGCCAATCCAGGGGATAACAGAACATATATTAAAACTGAATTCATGAACATAAATAATAAAGTACAAAGTCCTTATATTATAATGTTAGATTTACACAGTACTCATGAATATGCACAGTGAGGAGTGGCTCAGCTAACATGCAACTACTGTCGCTTTATGGGTTCACGTGTCTCCGTGTGTGATTTGTAAAAGTGTGTGAGCATATGTTACATGTAAGTCGACCTTCGCCACTCCAATTAACAAATCACTGCTTAGCTGTTGCCAACATTTGAGGGAAACAGCTATCACCATGGAAACTAAACGTATCTATGGTATCCTGAAAATTGTCTCCAGTACCTGGATGTATAGTTTGCCGGTGTGTGTGTGTGTGCACTCATGCATGAGTTTTATCAATTCTGGCATTTGCACCCGATTAATGGTAAGCTGGGTAGATTGCGGACTGTTTTATATATATATATATTTTTTTATCATTTAAGAAACAAAATAGGGGTTGGATAACTCCCCTGCTTTTGCTGTTTTATACACATATCGTTCATGCATTTGTGAACAATTTGGCTGCTTTTATGTTGGTCAAACGAAGGCTGATGCATGCTGAACAACTGCTCTAAACATCATGTCAGTAGGCTAGGAGGATTTCCTTATATATGTTTTTTTTTATTTAGAGATGATGGACAAGCAAATCATCATGTTATTTTATGTTATGAGACTGGGTACACGCATGCTTTCATAATGTGCATTTTATGCAGCAATCCGCATAATTCTTTCTTTTGTTAGCCCATGTCAAAAAGAAACCTCTTGATCCAAAAAAAAGATTCTAATGTGCTAGGAAATCTATCCGTCATTCGATCATTCACTCTCACCAAGACAGGTTAACATGAGTTAGCAAAACACTGTTAACAGGAAAAGTGGTCATTATAATGCATGATGAGCTGGAGCAGCGTCTGTGCCAAAACACTGAACCTCATACGAGATAACTCTTCACATGTGATTATGACACAGCAGACCAGAAATGTACTTATTTCTAATAGGAACTTTCTCTTATCTATAGAAAAATAAATCAGGCTAGACAATCTCAAGAGTGTGTGTACATGAATTATCATTTGGCCATTCATTACTGTTCACTCTCTCTTGCTCTGTCTCTTATAGACACAGGCACACATATAAGCAGACATACACACCCCTACGAATGTAAATGACTAAGGCCAGGTTTGGGAATGGAGGGCACAAGTAAGTAGCTTATAGGCTTCTAGGTCCTCTCCTGTATCTTCAAGACTACAAAATCAATCGGGACTTAGTTCTGGAAAGTGGCTGCGGGGATTTTTTAGAGATAACCCCCTGCGACTAAAACCATCATTTAGCTGGGTTTCGCACTTATAACTACAGCTTTATTTCTCTGATGACTCTACATCTCTGAACAGACCCATTGGCTACTTGGGATTGCTCTTTTGTTGTGTGTGTGGAATATCTCCTTATAGGAATGAGCTGAAGGAGGGGCAGTGACATTCTTCAATTAAGAAATGTTTTTCTCCCAGAGTATTCACTACACATGTTCACCCAAGGCTTATTGCCCAGTGGCATGCTCAGGTAATTTGTGAAATGTTTTAGCGAGACCGGTTGTCTCGCCTTCCTTTGTCTCTGGCTTGGAGTGTTTTAGCCTTTAAGGTGTCTCTACCAAAAACACTCTGTCCCAAACTTGCTGTTAGTTTTTGCTTCACTTGCACCTCAGAGGCCTTTATCCAAAGTATTTTGACGTCCCCTCTCAGCCTTTGGTCTACGTGTCATCTCTGGTCCTATGTGATTTTCATGAGCTAGCCCACGAATCCCTTCTAGCGGGAACAGACAATTCTGACCCAGCATTTTCTGGGCTGCTTCTAAATGGTTAGTGCCCCTCTGGTAATTTATATTAATGCTGCGTTTCGGGCTTGCATCAGCCAGGAGACGCTCAGAGGGACTGGTGTCAGACATGTCACGGAGGTGCTCATCATCGTCTGTATCGGCATCAATGTACTTGCTGATGGAGGAGTCATGGAAGGTGAAGACAGTTGGGGCCAGGGGAGTGCCTTCTGGAGACTTTGGTGGGGTCCTGCTGCTGGCAGTAGTGTACGCAGAGGTTTCGGGGCTTAACAGAGAGTGATCTGACACAACTGAGCTGTCTGAAAGTGGGGAAAGTCCTGATTCCCCGTCACTGCGGCAGCCTCCTTTGGGAATAAGGCTTTTTGAGGAGATTCCAGAAAAGAAAAATTTCCTTGTGCTGTCCGTCTTTGTGACAGACACAGGGGTCAGCATGGGCTCACGGTCCCCTGTTGTTTGCTGGCCGGTTTTTGTATTGGTGTGCTGGGACAATGCTGTCGCTGGACTGTATGAGAAGCGGTTGCTTTCCTGAAGACCAAGATCTATTGCAGGACTGTGGGAGAAGCGTGGATTCTCCTGGAAGTCTGTTGCACAACTAATGTAGCTGTCAATGCTGGATAAGCTTTTCATGTCTCCAACTCCATCCCTGGTTCCTAGGGCTTGTTGACCATGGTCATGTATAGCCCCCAGCTCTATCTCATCCCTCTGTTTACCAACTCTGGAGGCCCTTTCTTTAGCATTGAGGTTGGGTTGTGACTGTGTCTTTGCCATCTGGTTGTACATCTCTTCTAGTTTCTGAACATTTAACCTCTGGGGACTGGTGGCTCGGGCCTTGCTGGGAGAGCCTAACTCCTGGGCATTGAAAGAACGGTTTGAGCTTGTCTCTGATGCAGCCCTCTTGGGAGTCCATTTCCAGCGGCTGGGTGAGAGGTGGTTGTCATGAGGCCTCTCACTCTTCTCCACCACCACATCCATCAGCTCTGCACTACGTGCAAATGCTTCTTTCAAGTTCATTGAGACAATGCTGCCATTTCTCTTTGCCCTTTCTAAGGCTTCTCTTCTTTTAAGGGCCTTTTCTTGCCTCTTCTGTTCCTTATAGAATTCAGAAAAGTTATTTACAATAATAGGAATAGGTAGAGCGATCACAAGTACTCCAGCTATGCAGCATAACCCCCCGACAATCTTTCCCAAGAGAGTTTTGGGGTAGATGTCACCATAGCCCACTGTGGTCATAGTAATTGTAGCCCACCAGAAAGAAGCTGGAATGCTTTTAAACTTTGTATCCTCTTCATCCTTCTCAGCAAAAAATACCAGACTGGAGAAAATCATGATACCCATGGCAAGGAAAAGAATAAGTAGGCCCAACTCATTGTAACTCCTCCTAAGGGTAAAACCCAGAGACTGAAGACCTGTAGAGTGACGAGCCAGTTTCAAGATACGTAGAATACGCATGATCCTAAAAATCTGAACCACACGCCGAACATTTTGAAACTGTAATACACTCTTGTTGGATTCTGTCAGGAAAATGGTGACGTAGTAGGGCAGGATGGCCAACAAGTCAATAACATTTAGAGGACCCTTAAAGAACTTCCATTTATTCGGGGAGGAGAGGAAACGGAGCAGGTATTCCATGGTAAACCAGGCAATGCAGACAGCCTCCACATGGGCAAGTTGAGGGTTGTCTGTGGATTGGCCAAACTCATCTGTATCCTGTAGCTCTGGTAGGGTGTTCAGAGACAGGGCAATGGTGGAAAGCACGATGAAGAGGATGGAGATGATGGCAAGTATCTGAAAGACAAAATTAGTCAATATGAGATTTTATGCATCAGAGAATGGCTTACAGTAATTAAAACTTTGGTCACTTGAGAGGTTTTGTTGCAGACATTGAAGACACTCAGCGAGCTCAAGGTGTTGGGAACAGCAAACCTGCTAAAAACCTTGAAAACTGCACTCAGGTGTATTTAGAAGAAATGGTACTATTTTAAAGACAAAAAAATTTGGTATAATTTACCTTTTTCTATTTACAGCTTTGTGTACGATATTGCATGAAAAACATTTTTTCGCCTTAATGACTTAAACTTGAAGTTGAAAGCTGCATTAAGTGGAAACTATGAAATTGAAATCATCGTCAAGTGTGCACTTTAGCATACTTTTATTACCTGATCACACAATTAAGCTATATGCAAGTAATTAAACTATAACAGTTTAAATAAACCTTCTATAAATGCTTGACTGACAGTGTGACTGCCTGAGAGCTAATGGATTAGACAAACTTGGACCACTTATTTATTCATAACTCACTTATCAGGCTGATCCACATGAGTGAGTGTGCTTGAGTGGACAATTATGTTTAGCACCAATCAACAAAAACAAAAGTATCACAGCAACACATATCAGACTCACTGAATAATTTTCTAAAACATAAAACTGGGAACTGGGTAAAACAGTAAATGCTTATTTTTGGTGTAGAAAGTTTTTTTAAAATGATATTTTATGACATTTTCCAAACTGGAGGTTGGACAGAGCCCTCGAGAGCTCAAATGGGCTCTTGAGCACTTACCCCTGCGCTGAAATTGTCATGTTAAGATAATTAAGATGAGCCTACCATTATCACAGAGTGCTGAACCTACTTGCTAGCCACGAAATCAGTGACTAATTGAAAGGCTTCGGTGCTCTCTATTTAAAAGTAGGATAAAGGTAAAACATAATCCACATGTAGTTTTACACTGTTTTCTCCCATTATGGTCTCTCTAGAATTACTGAGGAGAGACCTCTCACTCGCCGTCACTTGACACCATCATGTAATGAAAATGAACCTGCAATAACCACATAGGAGCAGAATGTCCCCAGAATCTACTGCACTTGATGATGCTGATGATTCACTTTACGCAGTACACAGAACTGGGAAGTCTGTCAAAAAACAGCACCCTGACCCACACACACACGCTACCCCACCCACTCTCCACCAATCATGCTAACAAGCACGTACGTGGTGGCAGACTACACCTCTCTGAGCACTGACAGCACCCCCATCAACCAGGATTCATTGTGTAAACAAAAAAATGGTTGCGTTTGCTTTGAAGAATGTTATTCTTGAGTTTGTTTGATCTGAGTAAATGACTGCGTAATATTGTATGAAAAATACTTGAGAAAATGTTGCAGTGCCATCCAGCTTGCGATATACCATCAAGTCCAGCTCTCACACACACACACACACACACACACACACACACACACACACACACACACACACACACACACACACACACACACACACACACACACACAAAACAAAAAAAATAGCTAGAATGATTTTACATCTAACTTTGTAGAAGACAAAAAACTTAGTTATGCCTCATATTAAAGGTTAGTTTACAAAAATCACTTGAATGAAATCTTGAGGTTTGATTTGATTTAGTATGACACTTTAAAATTTTAGTCCTCGAGCTGTCATGTGGAACAGTAGCTCCCGAAATGGTCTAATAAGGAACACTGTGCCGAAAAATAATATCGGGGTTAGATAAACAAAGACAGATGGACTATGATGTAAATAAAGCAAAGAGTTTTTCTCTTTTTTACCTCATTTCCTACTAAGTTAGACAGATGTCTAAATTTATCTGTTGCACAAAGAACTTTAGTTGCTAACTAGTCTAAAAAGAAAAACTTTTAATAATAATAGTAATACAATTTATTTAAAAGCGCCTTTCAAAACACCCAAGGACACTGTACAGAGCAAAAAAGACAAGCATAAAAACAGGAAATAAACACATTAATAAAAGAAGGTTTAAGAGCATATGAGTTCAATGAGTTCTGGGCAAATTATACCTTTTGAAGAAGAAAAACAGCTGAGTTCACTATTTGTCGTTCTTTTCTCTGGCTGAAAGATACTTGTCCTCAACACCTGACCATTACAAGGATGTTTTAACTGGAAAATTTAGCAGCACAGAATTTCAATAATTTTTTTAAATGTTAGGAAAAAAATGATAGTAACAGTAGATAGTGTAAATAGCATTGGAAACTTCCTGTTGCCTTAAATCGCCTTTAATGCAGTCAAACAAAAATGGCAGATCACATATTGACCATTGATTCAACAGTGTTTAGTCTGATTAGGGTTGTCACCAGAACTGATACTTATAGTACCATTTGACACACACAGTGGCCGTTGTTTTTGGGTTTTCAATAATGTATCAGCATAAAAAACCTAAAAGATTTGTCACAAATTATAATCTACTACCAATGGATTCTAAAAATTACTGTCAGATTAGAAACTCTTTTGCAACAGTGTCATCTTCACTTCCTTCAGCGCACACACATTTACACACAGACAGACAGACACACCGCCCCTCCCCTCACTAGCAGCTGAACACGTGAAGAGCAGCAGAACAAACTTGATGAACACGGACACCTTAGCCTTTATGGAACATTTTGTGAGGTCAGTAAAACTCCTGTTTCAACAAAATTTAAGTATTAATTACCATAAGCATTAACCTGGCCAGTGCACACATTGACATAACCATTTAGCTATAATCAGTTATCTACATTAGCTGTTTGTTTGGTTATTGTCACAAGATAGTGGCTAACAGCTATGGCTAATTATAAAATGATAACATTAATATGCCCATTTGTATGATGATAACACAATTATTTGTGTCTGACATTTTTCTCTTAAGGGCAAACAGTGAAGCTGAGGAAACTATACCAAAACGGCAGCTGCATAGCTTACCAGCTGATCTGTAACAAAGCTATGGTGTCAAGTGAGAGGCACAGGAAATAAAACAGGACTGTAGATGAATATTTTTGCCTAAAAGGAACCGGCCCAATGAGCTGAATGACTTCCGACCGGTGGCACTGACGTCACATCTTATGAAGACTCTAGAGCGGCTCTTCCTCAACTTCCTCCGACCACAGGTACAACATGCCCAGGACCCACTACAGTTTGCATACAAGGCGGGTGTCGGAGTGGAGGATGCCATCCTGTACCTCCTACACAGAGCCCACTCACACCTGGATGGGGGAAAAGGCACGGTCAGGATACTGTTTCTTGACTTTTCCAGTGCCTTTAATACCATCCGGCCCTGTATGCTTCAGGAAAAACTGAACAGGATGGAGGTGGACCCCTGCCTGGTGGCTTGGATCTCCGACTACCTCACCGACAGACCACAGTACGTCAGGCTGAAGGACATCACGTCTGACACTGTGGTCAGCGGCACAGGAGCACCACAGGGAACTGTGCTGTCCCCTCTTCTCTTCACCCTGTACACCTCTGACTTCTGCTACAACTCTGAATTATGCCATATTCAGAAGTTTGCAGATGACACGGCCATCATGGGGTGTATCTGGGATGATCAGGAAGAGGAGTACAGAAGTCTGGTGAGGAACTTTGTCGCATGGAGTCACACAAACCACCTGCAACTCAACACCTCAAAGACTAAGGAACTGGTTGTGGACTTCGGGAGGTCCAGAGAAGGTCCACTGCCGGTTCAGATAGAGGGGGAGGAGGTGGAGGTGGTCAACAAGTACAAGTACCTCGGGCTGTGGGTGGACAATAAACTGGACTGGTCATGCAACACAGAGCACCTGTATAAAAAAGCCCAAAGCCGACTGTACTTCCTCAGGAGGCTGAGGTCTTTTAACATCTGCAGGAAGCTCCTGAGGATGTTTTACCAGTCGGTGGTTGCTGGAGTACTTTTCTATGCTGTATGCTGTGGTGTGCTGGGGGAGCAGCACAGCAAAGAGGGACTCATCCAGGCTGGAGAAACTGATCAGGAAGGCTAGCTCTGTGGTCGGCATGAAGCTGGACACTCTGGTGACAGTGGCAGAGAAAAGGACATTAAAGAAACTGCTGGACATTATGAACAATGCTGGGCATCCTCTGCACATAACAATAAACATAAACAATCAGAAGAGTCTGTTCAGTGACAGGTTGCTTCTCCCCAAGACAAGAACTAACAGACTTAAAAACTCCTTTGTCCCACACGCCATCAAACTGTTTAACTCCTCTCTGGAGGGGAGAGGGAGGGGAAACAGGAGGACAAAGGAGGGGGGAACAACTAAGCTGTAGTGCCTCTTCACCTCACTGTACAATACCTTGTGCAATACTTTTTGTAAATAGTCAACAGTGCAATAGACTCAATACTTGAAATGTGCAATTCACTTGTATTTTTATTTTTTATTCCTATTTATTCTATTTATCCCCTTTGTATATTTTATTTATATTTGTCTCTGTATTTATATATATGTGTGTGTGTATATATATATATATATATATATATATATATATATATATATATATATATATATATAACAATTCTGTAACTGTAACTTCGGTCGTTGCTGTGCTTTTTGGAAGTCGAATTTCCCAGAGGAACCCACCCGAGGGATTAATAAAGTTCTATCTTATCTTATCTTATCTTATCTTATCTTATCTTATCTTAATGCTTTAGTTTTTGATGCAACAAGCTAAATGGGTGCATGTAAACGTTTGTAAAAGAAACTTGGCCTTCCGCAGAAGATAACCTATTCTGAACCAGAAGCAGAAAGACCTGGATTATGTGAAAGTGTCTAACAAGGTCTTTGCAACTCAGTACATGTATAATTGCTGGTGGTAAGCTAGTTTTAGAAGCTGCAAATAGACTATCCAAAATAAAATTCAAACGAAGATCTAATTACAGAGGCTATCTTTTACAGATATAAATAAATATGCTTTGAAATTTTGGCTCACACTTTGGTTGCCTAAGGCAAAACACTTTGAAAACCACTGACTTAGAATATGTGTAAAATATACTCATTCTTTTTTATGGTTCTACTTCATACCTGTTATAAAAAAAATATCCAAGTCAGACACTGACTATCCCTGTGTGCATTTCAGTGATAACAGCTTAAAAAACTCTCCAGCTTTCCTTTATAACTGGGAATAAAGGGAACAAATCCAGCAGGTCTCTCGTGATCTTAATGCTGAGGTAAAAGAGAGGGGCTCCTGTCCCTGTCTGACTTGAGTGAGGATGAATCACAGAGTCAACATAATCCAGTGGTGTATATTTTGTGTATTTATCATAAACTAATATACTGTATGCTGCTTTTTTTTAGTTTACAGTGACTGATACAAAATGTCACATACTATATACAGTACTGTGCAGAGGTCTTCAGCCAATCCTCATTTCTTTATATTTTGCTTCCAAGGAGCCAGACCATCCATCCATGGTGTGGAGCTTATCCCAGCTGCCACAGGGCAAGAGGTGGGGTAACTCAGACAGACATCCTTTTGCACCTATGGACAGTTTAGAATCACCAAGTAACCCGACCCCACTAACTGGGTGTTTTTGGAATGTGGGTGGAAGCTGGAGTGCCCTGTGAGAACACAAACAATGACCCACACAAACATGGGGAGACCATGAAATCACCAGCTCCTTTACCCTGGTAACCTGCAAGCTAGTTTGCAGCTGACATGCTTCCTCCAAAATATTCCCAGGCCCGATAACTGGTAATAAATAATCTGCTGGCTATAATCATAAATCAAAGACTCGGCAAACAGAAAATATGCAAAAAAAAAAAAAGGTTCCAAAACACACTGCCATTGCAATAAAACATAAACATTTCAATAAATTGCTAAACCAATTTCCTACTTTCCTGGGCAAAATATGAAAAATTAAGGTGTGGCTCAGGACTTTTGCACAGGACTGTATCACATACTGTTTACTGATGACTTACATCTTTGTCTATTACTATATTAAATGATTTGAGGCTTCAAGATGAATGTAATGTTACATCTGATTCCTTTAGTTCCTTACTTCATGAACTTCAGTCCGCATTTGTTATATTAACCCTAAATGACTCCAGCTCCAAACAGCACAACTTGGAGGATGAGTAGGAGGCTGCAGCTAGAACACTGAGCCTGTTTTGGCAATAGCCCACACAAAAGAGGTTAGGATGTTATATGATGAAATCAATCATAGGATAGTTAAAATACTCCAAAAATGAGTGCAGTGTTGGACCAAAATGCCGCATAGGGGGTGAGATATACTATTCAGTCCAGCAGTTTAACATAGCTAACAGTAAAAAGTGAAATATTTCACTGTGACTTCCTTCCTTGATCAAAACCTCAGTGATAAACTGAATCTGCGGGTAATACATGGATCAACAAAAGAACCAAAGCCTCACATGGAGCACTTGATATATTGTTTTTTGTATAAATCATCTAGAAGAAATCACAACTTACAGGCAAAAAAAGGAAGGGTTTTAACAAAACAAAGGTTGTTAGAAGGTGACTGACAGCAATGATTGACAGCGAGGGCCTTGACATGGTCTAACAATTCGGACTCCCAAGAGTAAAAGTGACGGCTCAAAAAACAACCTTATCTACGACCAATCAGAGCAGGAGGAGACTGTTGCCATAGCATCGTGGCAGACATGAATAATGACCCTATCTGTTTATTTTCTTCCCTCTGTGCTCCTCTCCCTCCTGCCCTGGAGGAAATCTGTTTGAATCAAACACTTGAAGAGAAGAGAGGTGCTGGGACTGGAGAGTGAGGGTGGAGCTGACAAAGCCAGCACGAAAGTAAAGGGGTGGAGATGATGCAGTGAAAAAACACGATGCCGTTAAAGAGAAAACTTCGACATGTTATACTTGTAACAGGGTGTGTTACAAGTATAACACAACATATTAAAGTTCGCCCACTTATTACTCGATACAGTAGAATCGTAACGAGTCAGGAAAGATACAGAAACAGGAGGACAAAAACGGGCAGAAGGTAATAGATTGAGAAGCTATAAAAAGGTCGCTAATGAAGGCACACTGGTGCTGCTGTGTCTTATGGTTATGAGGTTAAGTTCCACTAGGAAACCCTGAACATTTCCCAGTAGCCTCTGTCCCTAATGGCCTTGCCTCTACAAACTGTGCTCGCTCTCTATCCCTGCCTGACTTGTCTTTATCTCTTACTTCCTTAAATTGTTCAGTGTCATGGGGTGCTAATTTCATAAGATTACTGAACCCCAAATCTGTGATAAAACCTTTCAGCTTACTAGAAAAAAGAGACCGCAAGCATGTGCATGTTAGGAAAATGTTAAATGGAGCTCAAACATAACCGACTATTTTTAGACTCTCAGTTGTCCACATGACAAAACGGATGTAAATAGCAGCCACACCCAAGATCCTACCCTGCAATTTTTCTGTGGTGGATACTGTATAATTGATTTCATTATATTAACCAAAATAAAAAATGACAGCAACTACCGATGAATGCGCCATGGTCTAATAAAGGGGATAAAGGACAAAGGGAGGGAGATATTAATATCTAGAGGAGAGGAGAAGACTACATGTGAGCAAGTGCAGAGTGACAGGAAATCCCACCGTGACACTAAACAAAGCCAGATCACACTGGTCCCTCATGGCACACTTGTGCAGACACAATAGTCTGCAGCAACACCATCTTTTTGGACAAGGTGACACCAGCCCTCATTAGTGTGCTTGAAAAAGAAGTCCTGGACATAACTGGTATGAAGGATGCCCTCAAATGTCATCCAAAAGAGTAAGTTTTTATAAATGGAATTCTCTGCAGAGGGAATACTGTCTCATACACTATCCTTAGCACTTGGGACTCGAAACAGGGCAAACTCCTTGTCAAATTATTTTTGCCCATCTTCTTGTGCTTGTACCTGGGCGTGCTTCACTACCCACTCTCTTTCAGATACAACAGCCTGCTTTTATGCTGGCTGTGTCGCAGCAGCTGTGATTCATTTCTTTGCGCTGCATTGGCTTTGCCAGGGTCAGGCTCATTCATCTATCAACCCAGTTCTCATACAGCAAGGAGAGAACCTTGAACTTTACACATATATATGTGTATATATATACATATATATGTGTAAAGCTCTGGAAACAAACCATGGCAACATTGAAATTACAGTTATAGTAATTCTCTAAAACTGTAGTTTTATTTCATACCTCTTTTTTTCCTTAGAGAATATGAACAGCTACAAAAAACAGGTTGTTATTCATGATTTTAAATTACTGTATTTCCAATTCCCTCATTGCCTGAAACTAAAGTATCAAGAGGTTTCAAACAGGTGGAGTAAAGCTTTTTATAGAGCAACTGGAAATGAAACCTACCCAACCCCAACAAGTCTGTTTACAGGATATATAAAAAGGTTAAACTGTGTTCTTTAACTCTTTTTCCCTTGGACACCAAATAGGAGGAACTGTTGTTTGTCTTTTCTGAATTGAGCAGTTCAGGTCTGCTTCCAGAAACAAATTTACTGGGTGTGTGTCAGAAATTAGTGAGGTTTCAAAACTTTTCATCAAAGGTACATGAGAGGTCATTAAATTTCATCTTTATGGGAGAAAGAGTTAAGCATACTTTCCAGCTGTGTTCTTACTACAAAGGTGCTCCTATGCAATTATGCAGAGGAAATGTATTACTGCATTAATAGTATTACTGTTAAACGCAACTGAATTCAGGTTAGTATTCTCACTCCGCACTAAGTCTGGTGGCATCCCAAGTGACAGTTAAGGAACTCTCTGACTCCCAGTGCTCTGGCTGGCACCTTGTCTCATTAGCAGCAACAGGAGCAACAGACTCTTCTGCTTTAACAGTGTGCCTGTGAGTCCCAGCATCCCTGTCTGTTACCTTTGCCAGCACTCACCCAGGGAAACACGTTAGACCTACATTATAATGACACGCTCTCCTTAAACTTAAACACCTGAACAAGCATGGTCTGAAGCGTAGGTGAGCGGGCTCTATTTTTGGCTGAGTAAATTCAGGTCTTGCTTGCTCACTAAGATCCACTCACAACTGACTTGCTTTCCCATCATCCCATGAGCCACATTGGAGGCCACTGGGAAACCATGCAACACTCTCCCAGCCTTGACTGCCAGCCACTGTCACCATGACAACCCCCTTGAAGCTCGACAGGAGGTGGCTACGTGGACCTGCTTGTGAAAAGCAAGTCTGACAGAGTCTCCTTCTCTGTCTCTTCCTCTCTCTTTCCCTCTGTCCCTGATTTGTACCTTTCTGAGAGCTCACCAAGCTTTAAACCATCTGCTTCTGTCTCTATTCTGTGTCCAGGTTTCTCTGGTATTTGTGTCACATCGCTTTTTGCGTTTTAGCAGAGCTTCAACTGCAGTAGCATAGGCAGTTGGTTAATATTTTTCTATGGCACTGTGGCTCAATATTTAAATAAAACTAAAAGCCCCCATCATTATTTAAAAAGGAAACAGACATGAGTGTGCCAGACACCACCTTTACTTGCAGATGTTTGCACCACGTGCCACATGCTAGGTCTTCTACTATTTGACTGGATGAACAGGAATCATAAAACCAAGCCATCGTTCTTCGTTTTCTTCAGGATGTTATTATCAGTGGTCAGTAGTATGTGAGTAATAATGTGAGCGCTAAATAATGTGGAATAATTCACACTCCTGTTTCGAATAGAATGGCTCTGCCTCTTCGCTGCCTGTGAAAGAGATGGGGTTTCCATGGAGACGGGAGGAGACTGTGTCTTCCACATTTTCCCCCAGCATGATAGCTTGAAATACGCACACACAATTTGCAGTGGCTCAGCTGTAGTCTCCCCAGCAGACATCGCTTCTTAACTTTGAACAGCACAGCCTCATTTATCTTAACCTCCCACATCTTGCCAAAATGAATAACTTATATCTCATGGCCCTTCGTGGGAGATCCTGCCAGTATCGTGACCTTGCTTCCGTGACATTCATTCTACTGTACTCTTAGCCTTCTTGTATGTGGCTTAGTGAGGCAAAGGTGAATAGCACATTATTGAATGTTTGGATATCACATCCACGCGATTTATTTTTCCTTCAGACCACTTAATTTTAAAAAATGTAGTGAAATCACATCTCATGCTCAAACTGTAACCTTTTTGAACTGATTCGAGATTAGATGTAGGAATGTAATTATGTGATTCTCTATGTTTAATAGCAGTTGTGCGCCTTTATACTATACCACTCAAAAAAACCTTTTGTTTTTGAAAGAAAAGCACAGTTGTTTTTAGTAGATAAGTTAAGAAATGCTATAAATGGAAATTCATCATTTTCATTCATCATTTATAGTTTTTAATAAAATATTTACATAAGCAACCATAAAAGCAGCCATTTGTCCAGTGGTGCATCTTGTTACCTAATGTTGATACCTAATATGATAGCACAGCTAAAAACTGTGCTGTTGATTAAAGACACATACATTTGGCTATTAATGGGTCCACAGCTTGCCAATGTTTGATTACAATGTCTTAATCCTCTTCAAATAAAGCACTTTCTTCAGAAATTCATCAGCATATTCTCAGACTAAGAAAGGCTCATTTGCAGTACACGACAACTTATCTAAGTGGGAAATACCCCAAAAAGCCATACAACAGTATGCATATAAATTATAGATGGTGAAAGATTTCATTAATCCTCATCATTGTTGAGCAACCCCAAACTTTTGAGTGGTTGTATATGTGATGAGCTTGTATTTATTTCTCCGTTTTATAATTTCGCCTTTTAAAAATATGTGCTTTGAGGGAATAGAAAAGTCTGAAACAGGCCATTTTTGGGATCTTCAGCAAACTTTTCCCCAACTCATGCAGTGCTTACATGCACAAAGTGCACCAGAACCCAATTCAGTAAACCACTAAAGTAGGTAGGAAATCTATGCTTGCCCCATCCATCTCCTGAATGAATCCCACCTCATCGCCTCTCCCTCTCAATTATTCATGCATTTCAGATGAAGAAGAGAATCCAGACTCAGCATCTATATTTAAACTCTGACTGGTCCATGGTGGTTATATAAATAGAAACAGTATACAGTCTGGTTTGATACACCAAAGAAAGCTGTTCTCATCAGAAATAACAGTGTAACGTGAACTACAAAGCATTTAAAACATTCACAGGGAATTAAAAGATTAATCAGTGGGTATGAGTGTAGACTGATGATTTTACAGGACAGTTAAGGGTAATTAATGCAATGTGTGGTGAAGCTTCACCTGTTCCTTCTGTCTATGAAATGCATAAAAATAACACCTTAAGAACTTCTCTCATCAAAAACAAAAACAAAACAAAGAGGCAAGGTTATTACATCGTTCAGAGATATTTCGCTGCTATATTGTCTAATAGAATGCAGTTCACACAGTGTGCCATTCTACAATGATTTATTTATTACCAAATCAGAGAACATCATGAAGTACTCCGCACACATCAGAACAGAAGGAAAAGTTAAAAGCGAGTGAAACACTGACTTGAAACGCAAAGATAGATGTAGGCAGCAAAAGACCCACACATAACTCCCTTACAGAAATGCACACAACAACACACACACACACACACACACACACACACACACACACACACACACACACACACACACACACACACACACACACACACACACACACATTGTCAATCAACAATGATGCTTGAATAGAAGGCAGCTGCATGTTTCACAGAAATGACAGTTACCATGGTGATAGTGACAGTGAACTCTTAAACATTTCAGCGCTGGTAGTGAAAGAGTGAAATAAAGAAGCTCAAAAACACAGACACAAAGGCAAGTTATGCATGACCTAGCCTGCAAGATGTGGATGCCATGTATTCTATTCGCAGAGCGAGAGCAATATAAAGCAAGATCGCTCTTAATCCTACACTCAAACACGCTTACTGCAGATATTCAACTTGCTAACAGCATAACGGTCCTTATTTCACAGTTTGAGAGCACCAAAATCAGCGGCCATTCAGTCTGAGTGCTGTTAATCCCATTGAGTGTTACCCTCAAATTAACATGCAAATCCTTAAAGTTTTTGGTAATTGGACAGCTATGAGCACTTGATTTTGCTCTTAAAAAAATCTCTTTTGATTTTTCCCAACAACTCAGTGTCAGACCGTGACGAAACCACGTGTCATTTCTAGTAAAATAATGTATCATTCCACCAGGATGAGCACAATATCAAATGTTTTGGTTTAGTGACAAAAAAGTACTGGCAGAGCACAAAACTCTAATTTAACAGTGCATGGGCTATAATCCACAACAATAGCTTTTTTTTTTTTTTGCTGTACAAGCTTTACAGGACACTACTGTTAGCTGTTGTCTAAAATGCTTTTATTTTAGTGTTCCTACTCTAAAATCTGCACGCCCTCACCCATTTATCTGGATTTCAGTTAGCTCAGTGGAGTTGAGGACAGCATCAGACAGACTAATCTAATTTAACAGTAGCAGTAAAACAATACAGTAATGGTAAAAAATGAAATAAATAGCCTACTGTTTTGTTTTTTAACCTAATAAAACAGAAGTCAGCTCCATTCATTAACCTCCAAAGGGTCTAGGTACCCGGGTCTAGGTACCCTTGCCCCCTCCAGGGGCAAGGGTACCTAGACCCGGTTTGTAGAGTACGCTTGGGGAGTGTGATTGTGTGTACAGCGTCTCTTTATGTCTGTCTCCACGTTGGTTGAGTGTGGAGTGAGTGCATGAGAGCATGAGGGTGGGAATGGATGTTTGTGTCTGTGGGTGCCTGTATGTCTGTGTCTATATGTCAGGTTGGGTATCAGACGCCACCTCTCTGGGGACACCTCAGGCCCTCCAAGGTTTGGAGGCCTATCTCCACCCACCACCACTTCCCCTGCCGGTGGCGGACTCCCTCAGGTGTCGGTGTGTTGGTGGTTCTTTGTGTCTGGGGGTGGGCGTCCGGGTACACACCGGCTCACTCCTTGGCGGCCGCTTGTCGGGGCCTGGGGCCTGGGGCTCGCTCGGGCCCCTTTGGAGGTGGGGTGCCCCCGGCCTCTCGGCCTGGGGCTCGGTCACTCAGGCACAGCTGGGGGCCGGCGGAGCTCACGGGCGCGTCACTGCAACTCCCCCTGACTTCTGCTCCGCGGCTGCTGGGCGAGCCCTCATCTGGGACTCTCCTCAGCTCTTACTGGGACAGTGGCGCGGCTGCCCCTCTGTTGGTCTTCCATGGTCTCTTGTGTTCTGGGGGCCTCTGGATGTCTGGAGTTTTGATCTCCTCCATACCCGCTTCACACCCTGGAGGACGGGGCTGTGGCCCCCCCACACTCCCTAGCAGATCATTACATGGAGAAACCTTTGGAATGCAAGCATGCTGATCCACACAGGTATGCACACATGGGTATTCACAGACGCGGACTAAAGCTTTCTTGGCTGCTGCCTCAAAGCACACTGTGCGCTGTCTATCTTGCGTGCTGCACAATATCGTTTATTATTTAGTAAATATTGATATCTATGACTAGCTAGTTTATTGTGATGGTGCTTTGTTTTCTCTATTATTATGTTGCTCTTTGTTGTTTGCTGTCTCCTCTGTTTGTTTGTTTTTTTGTTTTTTGTTTTTTTTTCTCTCCATACAGGTGACCCAGGAGTTCTTTTTTTTTTTTTTTCTCTCTCTTCCCCCCCCCTCTCACCGTCTCTTCTCCCCTTTGGTTTTCTTTCTTTCTCTCCCCCTCTTTCTCTCATTCATTCCCCCTGTCCTATTTATAAAAAAAAAAAAAAAAAAAATGACAAAGGATGAACTGAAGCTCTGCCATCACGTAATGTCGCATACTGCTGTTTCTGATGTCATTTAAAAAAAAAAACAAAAAAAAAAAACCTCCAAACAAGACACTTTGCAATATGTAAATCTTTACAGTATACATACACACTGTACCCAACCTAGGGTTTCTATTAGCATAATTCAGCTGACAATTATTATATTGTTATTGCATTAAAAAATATGTTTATAAAAGGGACACCAATAATAATGTCTTCCATAATTTCATATTAAATTATAATAGTTTAATAGCTTTTATGCATCCTTTTACAGTAGATCTATTATAGAACATTAAACCAAATTTCCTCAGCAAATCTTAATCAAACTACTTTATTGGAACAGAGAATAAACATTAGTCTGTGGAATCAATCAACAGGGCAAAATAGTAAACAAAAAAAATCCTAAAACATTTTGTAGCCGTATCTAATCATTTATTCACATGTGTAACTGGTTACCTGCTAAATTAACATCAAACCACTCACCCTGTTCTAACAAACTAGCTCAGGTGGAAAAAAAATCACACTCTTTAGTACATATTAGGATATAATAAAAAAAAAAGGTCCTTAGCCAGACTTGAAATTAGGTAAATACACTTCTCAGATGAAGAAGAACATGACACATTAGACTGTGCCCTTATTTATGTAATAAAAACGAATTAAGCCAAAATGCAGAAGCAGTGTGTTAAAAACTAAGTGTACCCCATCAGCAGCTTGCAGATACACCTTCAGTAGAAGTAACTTGAAGTAATCATTCTGTATGACTTTATCAGTCTCAAAGTTTTGGAGGAATTGTGGCCCACTCTTCTTTACAAGGTTGCTTCAGTTCATTAGGCATTGCAGAGATCCCACCACAGCATTTCAATTTAGTTGAGACCTGGACTTTGACTGAACCACTACAACATGACTAATTCTTTTTTTATTTAGCCATTCTATTGTAGATCTACTGCTTGGGATCATCGTCCTGTTGCATGACCCAGTGCCAGAAAACCTTGGACAGATAGCCTCACATATGCCTTTAAAATACTTTGGTACACAGAAAACTCTGTGGTTGACTTAATGGTTGCAACGTGACAGGTCCTGTGGCTAGAAACAATCCCAAAGGGTGGCTGTAATTATCTAGTGGCTATAGCTCAAGAGGCAGAGCAGGTTATCTACTAGTCATTTAGTTTTATGGTTCAATCCCTGGGTACTCCAGTCTGCATGCCAGGTATCCTAAATTGCTCTCCGATGCATACTTTGGATTATGAATGTGTGTGAATGTTAGGTAGAAAGCACTTCAGCTTTGAATGTGTGAATCATGCAAGCTGTATAAAGAGTGGTATGAGTAGAAAAGCGCTATACAAGAAGCAGCAATTTACCACCCTCCACAGCTGTCCTTGATCATTGGTATGAGGTGTTTCTGTTGAGATTTCTTCGTGATCCACCAAATATGTTGCTGTGCAGCATGGCTAAACATCTCTAACCTGTTTTCCTAATTTGTGCTGCCATATTTTGTTCAGAGAGAGGAGACTTTCTTCCAACAACACTTTCAAATAAGCCATACTTGTCCAGTCTTGTACTTTCAGTCGTTTCCTGTGTCTCGTTCTCCCCAGCTGTGTTCACTTCCCCAACTGTCCGTCTGTATGTCCTCCCACTAGTTCTTTGAGTGTCTCTTCCTCTCGCTTTAGTGTTTTTATTTTTTAGCTCACACTGTATTTTCTGGTAGTTTATAGTTTTCAGTTTTCCCTTTTTTAACTTTATGTTTTGTCTTTTTTGGATTACCTGCCATCAGCCTAAAGAAACAGCTTGATATTCGCTGAACTCTGCTTGCCTTCGCACTGGCATTTTGGGTCCTCACTTCTTACGCCTCGTTAGCCTAACTAGCCCAGCCTGTTGGGAGTCCAGCTGCCCAGCACCCGAGTGCTTCTTTTTGTTGGAACGGTGGTCTGAGGATGAGAGGCCTTCCAGCGGCGCACTCCCTGGTCCTTCCTCCAGGAGGAAGCAGGCATTCCTCGCCACAGTCCACAATGGCCCTCAGCCTGAGCCTGCATCCCTGGCCGCATCAGCTTCACTGCTGGCTTCAGCTCCTATATCTAGCTCTGTGGCTTGGCCTGCCCCCAAAACTGCTACATCTCCTCTGTTTAGCCTCATGGCCAGCCAATTCCCAGAATTGCTTTTTTTGAACTCTCCTTCTCCCTGTTGCTATTTCTTTTGTCCCAATCAAAATTTCATGGAGCCTTGCCTGCCTTTTGTGCCCTGCATTTTAGGTCCTCACTTGTCACATTTCTCCACATGACACTGAATGCTTCAGACCTGAAAATTGCCAAAACGTCTGTTTTTATAGATGTGCTCACACTTGTGGATGAACAATTAATGACTAACATATACTCTCTTAATTTAAAGTGTGCAGGGCTTCTGTGTTTTGATTTAAGTCTTTGTAAGATAATTAATGGCACAGGTTTTATTTACCATATTTTAAGATGTGCTAAGTACCATATCCTGATATGTTAAGCCTTAGCATTGGAAGTGAGTATGCTTTCATTTCAAAACGTGATAAGTTTTTTCATAGCACTACATAGCACTTTTTAAAATTGTACTTTTGATTTTGAACAAAGGCAACAGCCTGTTTACATTCACTGTGACTGGTTAATCCCTGTTTGGGGTAAGCAAACAGTCTAAAAGACATAGCCTGCGAAGAAGAAAAAAGCAGTACTGTAAACTGACTATTTGTGTTTTTTCTGCACAAAACGGTGTGTCTCTTCATTTGGATTTACATGTTGTAACCTGGAACCAGAACAAAGTTTAAGTGAAAGTGTTATTTTCGGTGAAAAGCCTCTTGCACTAATAGTCAAGTCTCCTTTCCATATTCCCTTGATAAATATGTCTCCTTTACCACAGTAGAGTGGCCTTCACTCTATTCAGTTGCCTTTCAAAATAACCTGCACAGTGAAGTGAAATCCACCAATGAAGAAAGCAGCAAAAGCCACCAGAATCAGATCAGCTTGTTCCTGTGAAACCTTTATAGTGATTCTGTTGATCTGAGCACATATATGTTATGTTGAGAATTGGATATGAAGTGCAGGGAGGTTGCATTCAAAGGTAATAGAGAAATAGCCTCACTGAAGGACCGTGAGCAGACTATAACGCCATGCTACTTTTTTCTGTATTGTGTGTAAGAAATGAA
This sequence comes from Rhamphochromis sp. 'chilingali', assembly GCF_963969265.1. Lineage (NCBI taxonomy): Eukaryota > Metazoa > Chordata > Actinopteri > Cichliformes > Cichlidae > Rhamphochromis > Rhamphochromis sp. 'chilingali'. The sequence goes on along the minus strand of NC_137936.1, from coordinate 24,688,134 downwards.
GAAGACAGGAAATGAACAAACAGTTCTATATTATCTGTAATAATAAATGTTTGTATAAATTACTGAATGCCATCATACAATGATATGCTGATATGCTGTATACATCAGCTTTTAAGCAAACACATAATACTGTTTACTGCATATTTTATTTAATGGATCAAAGCCTGTGAGTTGGTTCAGGGAAAACATGCCGAGTTGTTCTGATGCATAAGGCACATGACAAACTGTACCTGATGCAAGATGCTGTATATCTAATGCCCCCTTGCAATAACTAAATCTCACTGCCAATGCCCCACAACATCAACTCATCTGCTCTGCTGTGCTCCTGTAACAGTGATGCAAACACTTGCTACTCTTGCTGCTGCTCAATCTGTCTCCATCTGCAGGGTAAATCTAAATGACTCTAGAAAAGTTTATTACTGACACCTCTTAACCATCCCAGCCCGTTTTGTAGGCTTTTTGTAGGCTTGTGAGGACTGCTTAGGGTACATATTATCTGTATTAATGTAAAATAAATCTAATCCATTAGGGCTAGCTGACCAATTAATTAGCTCCTCATTCACTGGACAGTGAGCAGTGTAGAAAGATGACACTGACAGTTTCCACATTAAATACGTATGAGCATATGATATGCAAGTATGAATTTATTATTCACCAGTGATTCTCTTAGGATTTATTTCAGACTTTCAGACATTGCTCAGATATTAGTAAATGGTAAGAGTAAAAGCAACTAAATGTATTTTATTTGAAGTTCAGGCATAAATCTCAGTGATGGCCTGCCTACGACCCCATGTTGGATGGTAAAAAAAAAAATGTACAGATGAATGACTGGTATGTTCAGGATTTGATAAGCTCAATTTGTTTTAGTCCTTCAGCTTCGTTTTGACGCTTTTTATTCTTCAAACCTCTAGGAAAAGGAGCCCTAGCAAAAAATAGGATTTCCCAGCACAACTTCAAGTATAACCTGGAAGTTACACACACGGTAACTTACACAACAGAGAAAACTATTACTGCCACACTAACTCTCCAGAGTTGCAAAATCTTTACATCTTGCATATTCTTCTTAAATTTCTCACCACTTTTCCAAAAAGGGAACATTGTTGCTCAGAGGTTTCAAATTTTCAATGTTGCTTAAGCAGCATGTCGTACACACTAATATCATGATTCAGCAGTTGTGCCAGTCCTTGATGGGCTCGCTCCTTCAGGGCTAGTACTTACTTGGAATAACTTACATAGGAGTTTCAATATTAATCACTACACATACTGTTACATCTACATGTGAGACAAAACTTTAGTGCACAGTACACTCTCTTTTTGACACCAACTGCAATAATGAAAGTACCAAATCAAAAATGTCTTTCAATTTACCATAAACCAGACTGTTTTTTGTTTTTTATAGATTAAAGAGTAGGGAACACATATTATAGTGTATATGTCTTCATGTTAAAGAGTGAAGCCAATCGTTGATGCTTTTCCTTCCTAGCTGTGCTAAATATTTTATGATTAATGCAACCACACACGTGTTTTCTCCAGAGCCGCTGTGTCCCAGAATGACTTTTTCTGGAAACTACATCTACGGAGGAACTGTTAGACGAGAGTTAATTGTTGACTAATTTTCCTGTGATTTTTTGCTTTGTTTTAAAGGATAAGCCCCATCCTTTCGAACCTAATCTAATGTAAAGGAAAAAATAATAATAAAATAAAATTCTCTCCATAAAAGTGATTATCAGAAGCTTTTCAAGTAATGTTATCCAGGTTTACCTTAATAGTTAAAGAACTGAGTCTTTACTGTCTATGTAAATACATATGTCTTTGTAGACATACCCCATTTTCAAACAGGACAAATGAATAGTAGAATATGTACGATCCACGCCAATATTATGCAGAATAATTAAAAAAGGCAAGGTTAAACCACCACATAATGCAGCCATCACTCACTTAAAAGTACATCATATTTATAGTTTAACATGGAAATTGCCAGAAATTATGCACTACTTAAAATTACTTGGAGTATATCCCTGAAGGTTCCTACTCCAGATAAAAGATCAGCTTTCTGAGATCTCCTTACCTTGATGTTTGAGCATGAGCATTGTAGCTGAAATTTTTGTATTCAAACTTGCCACTGTTTTTTTCTTCCCACTTTTGCCAAAGTGCTTGCTCAAGTGGGGTTATATAATTGTTGGGTCTCTGTCTTCTTTGTATTATTGTAGGGTCTTTACCTTACAATATAAAGCATGACTGTAAGAGGCAACTGTCGTTGTGAACTGGAGTTATACAAATAAAATAAAATTGACCTGAATAGAAAAAAGGGAGACACAGAGCACAGACATATACAGGTGGGCTAAAGAATAAACCAGAGATACTTCTGGGTTTCACACAGCATTTCAGCATTTAATAGGTGAAAGTTGTTTGCTTAACCCACTGAACACCAACCACATCAGGAGAGACAGGTGGTGTCTTTTCATAAATAGAGCAATTTTCATCTGTGGTGGGAAGGTTGTGAAGGTCTAACCCTAATTATACGTATTCAGTTAAGAGAAGTTTTGTTTATATTGTGAAGTGAAAGATTGCTGTCATCTGAGGCCCTACAGACACAATGCTATGACCACATGATTTCCATATCTGTAAGAGGCAGATATTAAACGAATACATCGCCATATAGAGACAACCCAGAATTTGAAGTGTTCTTTCCCCAGGCTAAGAGAAGCACTTGATTTCTTTTTACCCTAAGTGAGAAATCTGCTTCTTTATTATTCTGTTTTCCTGACTCGATTTCTACATGTCACACAAATAATTTTCATAGTTTCAGTCTTCAGTTTTCCAGATCTCCTGATCTCTAATTTGTTTCCCCTTACAGCCATTGGCCCTGAGGCTTCATTCCTCTTTGGAAATGTGATGTCTTAATGTCTTTCCCTAGCTCATGTAACAGCTTAACTCCAAATTGAATGAAAGGCGCTTGCAGCTGACCACCTCCTCACACTCTACTATTCTACGAAAGTCATGATTTTTCTTCATCAGTAAAAATACACTTCTGACAAAACAAAACAAAAATCGACTTTTTCTAAGCATATCCTTGCACAACAATTAAAAATTTAGAATAAGGTCCACAACTGTTACTCTGATGACCATAGTTACATAATTTATATCACAGAAACAGACAGAACATGTCCACTGAAATTAGTAAACTGAGCAAACCAACAAACCACCTTCACTAAAACTTGTTATGCCCCGGTGCAAACCTGAGGAACTGAAATGACACCACCAGTTCAGATCTATCCACTACAAAATGCATGACATGACTTATGAAATACTCACAAACACAACTCTGCCAGACCCTCTGCACATTAACAGTGAATGAACATGAAATATGCAGCACATTGTTGAAACAGCTACTGCAGAAGTTAACTAATAATACTCATTGTTAACTAATAATACTGATCAATATATTACAATTTCAAAAATCTTTAGCACGGCTTTATCTTTCTTTTGTTTGTTGTGTGGTCAGCAATTAGATAACCTAATGTATCCGTAATGCACAAAATTAAAACAACCAATGCCATGATAATTATATAATGATTTCTACTGCACTTACCACTGACTATGTAAGGAAATTTGCAAAGAACATTCAGTCTCCAAACAGGACTGACCTTTCCTTCTATTCTTTTCATCAGCCCAAATAAGATGCAAAAAGATAGAATCCCACCATTTATATATATATATATATATATACGCCCACAGGACACTTCTACGTGTAGCTAGTTCAGAGCTGGAATTCTTTTTGCCTTCAGAACAGTCTTCATTCTTCGTGGCACAGATTCAATGAGATGCTGAAAACATTTCTCAGATATTTCGGACTATGTTGACATGATAGCATCGCACAGTTGCTGCAGATCGCCGCACATCAATGGTGTCAGTTTGCACAATCTCCCACAGGCCCACTACTGGATTGAGATCTGGTGATTGTGGGGGACATTTGAGAATCATGAACCGACTGCCACATTCATGATCATTAACAATATTCAAGTAGGCTGGGGCATTTAAATAATGCTTAATCGGTACTAAGGTGTGCCAAGAAAACATCCCATACTACATTACACCATCAGCAGCCTGAACCACTGATACACGGCAGCTTTGGTCCCTGCTTTTTTTTTGTTTTAACCAAATTCTACCCAGGGGTGTCAAACTCATTTTACATCGCGGGTCGAATACAGCCCCGGACCGGTGAAACTGTCTGTGTAAAGAAGTGACGTATTCAACTGTTTTTGTACCTGACAAAGAAAAAGCTGCTGTGACAAAGAAAGAAATGTGGCAACAAAACTCTTTGGACGTAAACCAATTATGTGTAAAATTACAGAAACTCTTCTGGTAGCTCATTGGCCAGGCTGTCCACTTTTTTGTTGTTGTGTGTTGTGTTTACATCATTTTGTGGAATCTGTTTACCTGCTCTAGCTGTTTGGTGACTGTTGAAAGGGTTTTGTGAACACTTCGCTGAGATTCTGGCGTGTCTGTGGGTATGATGCATGTCTACATTTAAATAAAAGATCTGGGAGTACATCCTGTTAAACCAGATGTTCTCCCTCTCTTGCGTCCGGTACCGCGGGCATTGGGGTTCAAGAGGTTAATTGTTTATTGCTAAATTACTTTGTGTAGTATGAATGTTCATAAGGGAGGTTTTTATGAGTAGGAAAAGCTGTAAAACTTATGAAAATACAGTTAAAAGTCCAAAATGTATGCTTGTGCTTGTTTGTGGTGAGCAGATCAAACAAGTTAAGAATTATAAATGGCTTCAAGCGCAAACTCAGGCCTGTGAGACTCATTTAGACACTCAGGCACTGAGCCATGGCTCTGTGGTACATGCAGACGTTTCTGCACCTCTACCATTCAAAGACACTTTGCATATAGTTTACATAATATTCAACACTGAACTGTAAATCTAGCCTTTTTCAATAAAACAATTTTTATTCAGTGTTTTCATAAAAGCCGTATTTTTATGCATTAGCTACTAATAGGAAGAACACACATGAGGTTTAGGGCCTGAACAAGTTAGAAACCTTTTGTCCTCCATAATGGAAAATGGCTGAAAATATCCAGCTCCTAATTGTATAAATTCTGCATTCAGCGTTTCAGTCTCCAATATCACTGAAGTGCAGCCAGATGCTCCTCGTTTTACGTTTTCGCTAAAGTCCCACACCTGCCTGCATGGATTCTCAGCAAAAAGGCTGAAGACTGGGCTCCGACATATCGACGGGTCATTATTGATTGACATATGAAATTATCTCGTGGGCCGGATATAATTGTATCGCGGCCGGATGTGGCCTGCAGGCCAAATGTTTGAAACCCCTATTCTAACCCTGCAGCAGACATTGAGGCTTCTCAGACCAGGCAATGTTTTTCCAATCTTGTATTTTGTAACATCAGTGTTCTGTTTTTAGTTTACTTAAGTGGGACCAGGTTTGGCCTTCAGCTGCTATAACCCATCTACGCCAAGGTTCAACATACTGCACATTCAAAGATGTTCTTCTGCATACTGTGGATCTATAGGTGGGTACTTGAGTTACTGTTGCCTTCCTATCAGTTCAAAACAGCTTTGCCATTGTCCTCTGACATCTGAAATGAACAATCTTCTTCCCCATTCTGATGCTTGGTTTGAATTCAGCATGCTGTCTTCACCATGTTTGCATTAATAAGCAGCTAAACAGGTATAGCTAAAAAAAAGTAGCAAATGAGTGTAAGTTTCCTTAAAACCAATAAAATTATACCAGGATTCATATAAACTGGTTCATATAATTCATATAATCTTGTACTGCAGTTTCTTCCACATGGAGCTGTGATTACTTAGTTATGGCATATGATGGTCTGTTGACAGCTGTAATCATTAAAGATCATCCATTTACTGGATGAAAAAAAAAGCCCAAAACAAAAACAACGCCAAAAATATGTTTTTGTGAATTTTGTCAAAACAATTCACTTATGATTTAATTGGTTGCTTCAATTCCTGCCCTTCAGGCCTTTCGGTGTACCTTTACATGATCTGTTAGTTATTTTTACTGTCTCTGTTCTTCCATTCTACATATCTGACACATTCAATAATGAAATAGAGCAACACCATTAATTATAATAGTCTAAGGAACATTTTTCTCTAAATGTCAGCATTAACCTCCTGAAGCTTTCTGTCTGTCTCAATATAAATATATATATATATGTGTGAGTGTGTGATGTGTGTGTAGGTGTGTAAAAATGGGGGAGGGTGGAGCTTGAGTAAAAGGAAGTAAAATGTCAGTTTTCTTACATTTAAATAAATTTATTCTAAAATTCATAATGAACACTGGAGATACGGTTTTACTGCATTCTAAACATGAAACCATGCAAATACATATAAAAAAGGGTAATGTGAGCATGAGTGTGTATTTGCTTGTGTAGGAAATAGTGATGACAAAATCGATGATAGGTGAGCGTGGTTAATCAATTCCTGTAGTTAGTAAGTCCATATTTTAAGCACTGTGGTTGAGGTTTTCAGTTTATTTCAACTTTAACCTTTAGAGGCTGCAGTAGACTTTGAATGGCTGCCTTTGACTTTGACTTGAGGGCAAGTTAGAAGGGACACTCAGAAGATGTTGACGAGGAGACAGTGTGACAGGCAGAGAGCGACTGCCGTGAAAGCAATCTCTGGGGCGCTCAAGCTCCTAGCACACATGATCCCAGCCTAAATCTCTGCACCGAACAGACCAAGATAAGATGGACAAATAACCCAAGAAAAGGATGTTACTCCTCAAGTACAGTTAGTAACTTTAGTGCTGCATGGTTACTCAACAGCTTTCTGTCAGTGAAGCGTGTGATTCTCATTTACTTCTCTCTTTCTACAGCTGCTTCATCAACACATACAGTGCCAATCAAAGGTTTGGAGGTACTCGCCCATTACTTCTCACTAGGACTGTACCACGCGTGCTCTGATGTTAACAATCCGCTAGCAGCAACTTCAAAGTAGACACCAAAGCACTCTCTCCTCAAAGTTGGATAAAAACAAATTTGACAAAGGGCTTTAAAATATTCATCAGTGCCCTGTGCAACTGTTATGAGGCATTTAGAGAATAGGAAAATGCCTCACAGTCTGTGTATGAATGTGTTTTGTTTTTGTTTTTGTCTTTTGCAAAGTAACGACACAGTTTAAAGGATAAACGTATAATTGCTGTTGAGATGGCGATCTTTCTAAGATATTAATGAACATCATAGAAGGAAATATTCACAAAGGTACTGTTAAGTCTAATTGTTGAATGTTGTCATTGTGCTTCTTAAATTTGTAAACTCTTCCATCTATAGGATCAAGACATTCCTTTGTCTCTGACCACCTCTCCAGCCACTTTGTGCTGGGGAGGTGCTTGTGTTGTATTGTGTATTGTAACAGTTGTCAATAAATAGCTGCCAGCGAGCTGCTCTTTGAAGGACTTTGGGCTGGAGACAGGTTAGGAGCGTGAGCTTCAAGAGCTGGTTCTTGACCAAAGACTTCCCTCGCTAGCGGGTTGAAGATCTTCTGTTATGTCTTGTTTTCTTCATGATGAATAAGTCTCTAAACTAGCAGGGCTTGTGGAAACACAGACCCAACATTTATACCTCCTTTACTCAAGTGCCTTTAATCAAAATGTCCATTTATATGTGTAACATTAACATTGCATTAGCAGTTGATTCAATAAATATACTGTGTGAGCAACTACAGTCAAATTTCTACGCAAACTCACTGGAGATTAATAAGCAGACTGTCAGGAAACTGAAAAGAAGATCCTGACACTCATACTTATTCAATACATTCTGATTTAAAACTGTCTTTAGTCATTTTAGTTTACCCTTTTTTATATTTCAGCTTTTCTTCTGTTCATTTAATGCATTATTTTCACAACTTAGGTTGCCTTGTATCAAAATACTTATTTGATACGAGTTATCTATGACATAATTATTACAAATAAACTTGCATTGCTTCATCTTGCCAAATGTAAAATGAATAGACAGAGAGCCCAGCTTTCAGTTTAAATAATTTAACTTCATCAAGTTTTAAAAGGTTTAGGGATAGACAGAGTTTAATTAGAGGCAAGTAGAATAATTTATATTAGTAGGCATGCTGGAACATATAACCATGAGTCATTTCATTAGCTAGAGGATGAGGATATAGTTGTTATCTAATGAGTAAGGAAAATTATATAAGGAAAATTGTCTGCTGACTGGGGAACATTATATAAACTGAAAACAACAGCATACTCACAATGGACATATAGTGGAAACCACAAAAAACACTTCACAGGTTTAAAACATCTACTCTATATTTACGCAAGTTTCTAGATGACATGAGCATTCACACTGATCAATCCTGTCAAAAGCAGGATTAAATCTTAAAGGTTGATTCAGTCCCAGATGTCAAAAGGACATTGGCAATCTTGGCCTGGACTGTTATAGTCACATAGGAAGCTCATGAATCTCATCTAATAACTGTTAAAAACTCGAAAGCTACATCTTAAAATGGACAAAAAGGCCAGTCTAAACTTGTTCACCCTCTTCAGATATCCCTGTCTGTCCAGTCGACAGCTAGAAATAGAGAAGGATGGACAATGCTCCAAATTTGTGGGATTTCTACATATGTATACAATCATAGGCAAGTACAGATATTGTACAGCCTTCGTTGGTCTTCTATGAAATATTTAGTGCAGGCTCTGGATGATCCAGCCCATGATTGATGACAGGAATTCTAGTCTTGTTTTTTTATGGCTTCTTATACATCATCTAACCAGCTGTGACTGTCCAGATGTCAGAAACAGTGACCGATTCTAGTCTGGGTGCTTGTATTGGATTCTGCTGCAGACTGATTTATGAGTAGGAATATCGCCAAGCCACATTTATTTGTCATGTTAACTGTGACATGAGAGTAGCATTATTGGAATTTGTTGCCTGCCATCTGATGCACAATACCCACTGACGGAGCAGGAACTGGTAATTCCACATTTATTAATGCATGGAGGACAAAGATGACAGCAATACTCACGTTTGGCTTTGGTTTCTTCTGTAAATTGTCTGAAGGCGAGCCCATATTAATAGCAGATTTTAAATAAAACCTTCAAAATAAAATCTATTTAAGATTTTATTATTTAGTAATGGTTTCAGAGGAAGTGGGACACAATTGGTTTTGAGCAATGAACAAAAGAAAATGCTTACAAATTTTACTCTGAATATAAACTTATATACTATGGGATTCAAACTATAACTTGAAACATTTATATAAGTATTGTGATTTTTAAGAATATTGTCAAAGTCCTAATCTGTAAACAGATATTTGTGATATTATGAATAGCAGAAACCAGCAGGATCTAACATGATGTTACATAAATGCTACTGCAGGTGAAAAAGGCTTTTCTTGGTGTTAGGCACTGCTTTGCCAGCGGTCAGACACAATCTCATTTTATGGTGACTGGAATCTGATCTGGGATCTGAGTGCGAGACAGACAATGCTTTGTCAACTTTCCATTGACAAAGAATGTAAACAGAGAGAGGGAAGCTTCAAATTGGGCCTAGAGTCTCCTGGAGAATAATTAATGTGACATTTCCCTGACATTTAGTCAGAAGTATATACCAGAGGAGCCTCAAGAAGGAAGGAAGGGAGGAGAGATATGAGCCAATGCAGAGAAAAGAAAGCCAGGAAGGATGGCAGGGCAGAGAAAACACAGGCAGCAACACTGAGATTTTGTTTTTAAACATTTTTCCCCTGAACATCTAAAAATTGTAGCTTCTTGTTTTGTTTTGTACAAACATTAAAACAGGAACTAAACAGAAGTGCAATTACACAGAAACACAAACAGGCCCACTCCTGTTCAATACCCACTCCTTCGGCGATGATAAAATCGTACTTTTGTTGCCTGGTAACCATTTGTTTTGTGCTAATCGCTACCATTCACCATCTTTTTATGGGCTGCTGCACATTTTTGGTCCAGGATAGGAGAGCACAGCTGATCAGTCTGTGGTTCAAGTTGGATTGCTCAACAAGCCCACAGTTAAATAAATAAATAAAAGAACTAAGACAATACATGAACCCCTTGAATGGTTTTGGTAGCTTGGTCTGTGGTTTAATGTGGTCCTTTTTTAACTAATTAGGAATTAATAAACTCTGCTGCTTGCTATGTCAAGTTTGCTCCTTTTTCTGTCTATCCCTACCCTCCACTATCAAGATATAATGATGCCAAGCCAGGAGGTGATGTGAATTAGCAGCTCAGTTAAATTCTTTTAACATGAATAATAGATATATATAGACATTGAGAGCTAGAGATTCGCCGAAACCACTTTGCATAAGCAATTTTCTGTGTTATTATTCAAAGTGAATCGCTGTACCCATCTTCGTCGAGCACTTCACAACAGTTTGTCGCTGATATTTTGATAAATTGCAGGTATCGCGGCGTGATAACGGAGACAAGAACTTATGGTCGACTCCGAGTGGTCATCTCCTTTTTGTAGGCTACAGCACTTTCTTAGCGCTAACCCAATAAGCATCGATTTTACATCTCTTTGATTCCTGTGAAGAAGACATTTCACTGACAGACTCACAGCACTCATCTCACTCTGTTTGTGGATTAGAGCTGACAGTTCTAACAAATCCTCGCTGCAAAGCATCAGCCGGCACAAATTGCTAATAGTTTCATTTCCATTTCCCATGCAATAATAGCTGCAAGACAAACAAGGCACGCTGCTCCCCTTAAAACTGAGCTGGAAAGAAACAGCCCCCCTCTTTGATCCTTCCAATCCAACTGAGAAGAGTGTGATCAAAGGTTGCTCATGTTTAACACTGCTGTGGTCTCCCAGGTTGCAGTTGCAGGTGTGGCTCTGTGAAAGACCTGCTGATGGCATAACATGCATTGACTAACGGTGCGGGTTAGGGTTATGGTTGAAAGAATTCCATGTCATTTCCAGCTTCTTGTTCATGTGCACAGAGCTAAAATTCAATATCTCAAACCTCTTAATCTCAAAATGATTTTTTTTTTGGGGGGGGGGGTCACAAAAAAGCAAGTGCTTTAGTTATTTTAATGTAGTTGCACTTTATATTACAGCTTGGTAACAGTGAGATAATAAGGTGGAAAAAAATTAAGTAATATTGTGGAAATAACAAGTTATTACCAACTGGTCCATTTGGTCCACTGGTCTGTTTGTTTGAAGGTCTGTTTTTGGTTTTGATGATAATGATGATGGCAATAATACAGCAACGGTCCTTTGTAACTGCAGCATTACAGGACACAAGGCTAATGAGCCCAATGTCACGTTTTAAAGATGTTTTATAGCGATAAATAAAGGCAGCCATTTATGTTGTTACCAAATTCGTCTTCCTGTTTTGTTCCCAGGTTTCAAATCACAATAACTGCAGACAACAGCACACAAATCCCATGTGAACAAATGGCATTGACAGGCTTTTTCTATGATTTCCAGCATTTACTCCATGTTCCAACTTTTGAACAATCAAAATGTAATGACTGATACATTTTGTGTAATCATAAGCTGTTTCCTCTCCGTGCAATGGCAGTAATCTAAGGTCACCTGGCTGTGCTGATATTTGGTACAGGAGCACTTCCTATTATTTGATTTTTCTTGAATAAACTGAAATTTCAAGCACAACACCGCAGGTATTTCTGCGACAGGGGTCAAAGTGAACATAACCATGATCAACTCACACCCAAAATCCCGTGGCATTACCTTTGCTGCAACAGATGAGCTGGGCTTCTCCAGGAGGTCCCAAAGTTTCTTTCTTTTTTCGGCACAGCAGGTGTTGTCAAATTCTTCTCCCTCTCTGTCTTTTAAGTTGTCTGCCTCCCTTTTGAGTTCTTCATTCATTTGCTCCTTTTTCTGGTGATATCTTGCTTGGCAACACGACTCCAGGTAGATCTCATCGATGCCCCAGTAGTCTAGTTCTTGACTAAATGAAAGGGCGCACATTTCCTCCATCATGTGCAGCTTACCCGTGCGGTAAAAGTTCAGAATAGATGTAAACGCCCCTGGATGCCGGTCGAAAAAGTACTCATTCTCCTCCAGACTGTAATCATCGCACACTTCCATCAGTGATTCGTGCGAGTTGCAATCTCTTAACTTTCCCAAACGCGTTCGTGGTAGCCTGTCTAACGTTCGCCACAAGACCTCATGCGGGAGCCCTCCAACGTTTAGCCTGACTCTGCGGAAACATGACTTGCTGCGAACGATGTCCACTGGTTCAGGTGGCAGCGATGATGTTGACCGAGAGCCGGCTTTATTTAACTCGGCCAAGGATTTCTCCATGATAACTTTAGGTAAAGAGAGCATGAGGACCGCTGAGGCTATGGACTACACTTGATTGTCTCTTCATTCATTATCGTATCTGAAGGAATCACAAAATAAAAACAAACCATTAGTGTTACAGAGCTTAATACAAATGTCAGAGGCCCATTGATTTCTGTTGTAACAGTCGTAACACCTTGCTGCTCTGGCTCTGGGATACATTACCCCAGAAAGGCAAACCTGACTATTGTTAAAATGATGATAAAAGTAAAACAAAATTATTTCACTCACATTAATTCTTCCATATTTCTTCTGAAAATGTCGTTCAACAATCATAAAATGCTTTCTTAACTGTTCACTGGTTGAACTGCTCATGCAAAAATACTGGAAATCAATAAAATTAAGTTATTTCTAATGATATTTCCCAATCAGTTACTGCTGTTCTTGTTGTCTTCAGCATTATTCTATTTTTTTTTTAATTTCTTCCTAAAACCACAAGAATCTCTTGGTGAACAGATGGGGGTTATTAAGATGACTCATTCACATATAAACAAGGCAAAAAAAAAAAAAAAAACAGAATCCCAGCTTATTATTGTGCTGCAATCATCTAAAACTGATACTGCAAAAAGCCTCATGTTCTAAAATCTTACAAAACACTTTTGACACTTCTAACAACAGGAACAGAAGAAAAACTGCCTCAGATGCTATAGATCAGATACATTTAGAATAAAGAAATGAAATCATCCTAATCTACCTAAAAAGCTGTTGTGACTTAAATGAATAAAACAGTCCAATCTTCTTTTTTAAAATTGTTTCCTCATCCAATAGTAGAAAAAAAAAATGCTCAGAAAGATAAAAGGCTAAAGCCAGCACACACTGTCATGCATTTCTTTTGGGGGGTTAAAAGATATTTTGGGAAACTTTACCAAAATGCATCCATGCTGTTCTATCATCAATTTAAGCCAGTGTGGGGGAAAAATGCTGATGATAACAAGTTCCCAAAACTTTACACAACCTATTTGTGCTGACCAATTCTGAAGAGAGCTCTCCTCTGTGGTAACAGATGAAATATTTATCTTTATGACAACAACTATTTCTGCTGTGATGGCTTAGATGGCTGCACAAGGTGGCAAAAGAGGTCATCGTGCCCATTTTTTCTTACTATTAATATTATTATTATTATTTTGCCTCCACAGAGGTCGATCTGTACCCGTATGACGCCCATGCAGTGCTGTGGGTGGGTGAGACGCAGAACACCACGCAGTGATGAATGTCGTACAAAGTGAGCGCTGTCCAGTCCAATGGTGCTGAAACACCAGGAAGCAAATGTTCACTCCCTGAATCACGGCGAGCTCCCTTGGGAGGGCAGGCTATCTGACAAGAAAATATAGCCTACGTTACATCCTCTTGTGACGAAGAGGCCAATATTTTTATGGACCATTTATGACAGTACACGTGGCACAAGCTTCACATTGAAACGTATATATTGAGCTTGTGTGTTGTGTGATGAGGGCACGGAAAAGTCCACAACACATCGGGCCTGCAGATGTGATCACTGTCTCACAAAGTTTGTAATCTTTCACAAGCACGAATAGGCCTGAGGACTAGTTTCAAAATGCGCATGCAAAAAATTTTTGAAAAAAAGAAAGAATGAAAAAACTGAACACAAAAGTCTACTGCTGAATTCAAAATGTAGATATTGTTATATCTGTGTTGTGGATGTTGCTGAAATAAATAAAACAATAACAACAATAATAATAATAAATATTCATTTGAAGCCGCCTCCACCCTCCTCCTGCTTTATCCAAGTCAAAGCTTCGACAAAACAGATTAAACAAACCACAAAACAAACATCAGCCCCACCTTTGTACACACTGGCAATCTGCGTAGCTACATTGGGAATGGTACTAGCCATCTAAAAGTGCAATGTAGTGAATGCAAATCTTCCATCTTTTCCCGTGTCTTTCAAAGGCTCCGTGCTCCATAATGGTGCAAGCTTAAACGCACAGTGTTCCCCCCCATGCAACTGGAAAGCTATTACAATTGATAGGTTGCACATTACACAAAGTCCAGAAATGGAAAATTAGCTCAAAAATACCTTCGTGAGTTGTCATCCTACACTGAATCAAACCAGCACGTACCGCCTTGTGAACAATCAATCCGCTGCCACAAACAAAAAGGAAGCAGTAGCATTTAAAAAAAAAAAAAAAAAAAATTGAGGCGCCGTTATTGGTTTACTATTGCCAGGGTCTAAACCAATCCATTTCCCCCTCCTCTGCCTCCGACATGGCAGAGATATCTTCTGCACGATCTACTGTCTACCCGCCGGTTTCCTGCTCCGCATCTTGCTTCCCTGATTCACCCTGAAGATCAACAAGTACGCCGACAAGCTCGTTCGGACAGACTACCTGTGTTCCCAGTCAGCTGTGTGAGGAGGCGCCGCATCTCTGTGAAGGTGGATCCATGGCAGCTCGGCGCTCTCTTTCACATCTGTTTAACTCTTTCACCACCGCCTCCTGCAAATCTATCATCAAAAACACACAGCTACGTGTAGCCTACGTCAGACTATGATGTCTCCAGAAAAAGACGCGTAAATGTGCATGTGCACAAAAGCCTAGCATCTGAAAACACACCCGCAGCTCCCACCTGACTGGAGAGACACACTGTAGCTCTATTTATTACGTTATTAGGCACTAGTGATGCATCGTTGTATGGTGTGTGACTGATGTGATCACTTCTAGATTGATCAGTTTCACTAGTCTGCTTTGCAGTCCACCATAACCTGTGGGGAGCGGGCGGGGGTCAGGCCTCCAATGAAGAGTGTGGTGAAATATTTTATATTACACGGCACTACAGTGCAAGCATTTAAATAATTTCAAAGCTGATATCAATCCTGACCCATTACAAAATCAATATAATCGAGCTGTTGCACTGATCTTTAATGTTGCATCTTCTGTATTTGCATTTCCTTTAGAAAATAACTTCTGAACACAGATAAGAAATCGGAGTCATTAAAAATGAGACAAAATCAGCTGGTTAGTGTTTCCTTTAGTTTTTTATTAACATACAAAATTACAAAATTCAAAAAGTTAAATAGGATTTAAGGTGGACTGATCAAATATAAGATACAATACATAATATTACAGTATGTCAGTAAGTAGTTTGTACAGTAAGGTGCTATGTTCTCTTCAGTCTGTATCGGACCTGCAGGTCTCCGTCTGGCTGGAGCATCCCAAACCCATAACGACTGGGATTAACAGGAGGCAGTTTAGCCTCAGGGTCACACGGCTCCAGATCAAGATGGGTCAAGGCCAAAAAGACAAATCTAAAGAAAAAAGAGGTAAAAACTGTTTACATCTTTTCACACATATTAGTGCACCTGAGGCTGTTTTAACATTTGTACAGGACGTCTGACATTGGCTGTTACGAGTGACTGTTCTCTAATATCCTTCACCTCTGTCATACAGGTCCGTACAGAGAATAAGCAATGGCTGTATAACAGCTTCTTACTTTATGATTGAGAACATAAAAGCAGGACTGAAATGATAAAAAGGGGGGATATTATGTGAAGATGGCCAGAACGAGTAATCAGGTTGAAATTGCATGGAACTCTTTGATGATGAAAGTATTATTTATTTTTCAACTTC
The DNA here is from genome assembly GCF_963969265.1 of Rhamphochromis sp. 'chilingali'. Lineage (NCBI taxonomy): Eukaryota > Metazoa > Chordata > Actinopteri > Cichliformes > Cichlidae > Rhamphochromis > Rhamphochromis sp. 'chilingali'. The sequence continues at coordinate 24,672,220 of NC_137936.1, read as the reverse complement.
AGATAAATAATGGAAATATGTTACAAATGATTTTAACACTCACTGTTTAATAGTTGAAATAGCAAACTCTTTCCCAACGCAGCTGTTTTCCCCTGCACCCCAAGGCATGCTGCAATACTTCAGCTTTTTTCCATCCTTGTAGAATTCATCCTTCACTGTCATATCATCATTTAGGAAGCGGTCGTACTTGAAAGTCTGTCAAGAGCAAAACATGTGGGCTTCGTTAGCTGTGTGTGTTATGATATCATGAAAACAAGCTTGACTTTTTGGCTATAAAATAACATTTCACCTCTAATGAATTAAGACAAATAATAAGAATGAACATTAATAAATAACCAAGCCCTAGTCCTTGACAAAGAATTTGTAGGCATTTACCAGCTTATGCCAGGGGAAGTATTATGCCTGTGTTTTAAATCACAGTGTTTAATCATGCCACCTCGAGGCCAGCTTATTTGCCATAATATAATTAGTATAGAGGGGCCCATGTTGGTGCTGTTAATGCATATATCCTATTCTAGATTAATGCACTTCATATGTACACACTAAATACCTGTGGCTCTTGGTGTATCTGTGGGTCCATTTGAGGGCTGAGGAAAGGGAACAGACACACTCTGTCCCCTCGTCTGAGGTGGTACCTCTTTCCATTGGCCATGTCCAGGATCTTATCCTGCACCACCTCTCTTCTGATCATTACTGCAGCAGTGAGCCGTAGGGTCTCACTCAAAATGCTATCTGTAGAATTGAAAGGACAGCAGAGTGGATGATGTCAGAGGGGTGTCAGTGTGAGTTAAGTCAGCGGTGCCCTCAGGCGTAATTTGGCGACGAACAAACATTGCACAGATACGATTATATGAAAAAGGCAATCAACATTTAATTGGTTCAAAGTTCAAACTGCCATGGCTGCTGTCACTGTTTCAATACACTGCAGTTATTTCTAACAGCTCAAAATGAGCTTTTGTTTCCATCCCACTGGAGCAATTAAACCCCAAGGTAGAAGGGCTCAAGTGAATAACAGAAAAGGCTGCTAGCAGCTGTTACGTACCAAATACAGGTGTGCTGTGCGCTTCCAGCGGGTTGTTCTGGGGCTGCTGAAAGGAAGTATCCCGCCGAGTGGAAAGGCCTCTGATCTCTGACTTAACAGCCTCCATGGCCTCTGGGTGAGTGAGCAGGAAGCCAAGGAGCCAAAAGGCAGCAGGTCCAGCATTACACTGAAACAAACATTGCACGCACACAAACCTTTACACGAGTTTCAGATGAAAAAAAACAACAGAATTCATTTTGTACGTATAAAGCTAATATATACCTAAAATAGAGATACTTCTGATGATGGCTATTATTTGCTTTCCTCTAATTTCTCTGTACTGCTGCTGTGTGAATATGACTGATGTGAGGAGAAGCCAATAAGTCACCCCATGCTTTGTAGGCACCTCTGTCAACCACTGTGGGAGACACCTGAGCCTGTCAGACAGTAATTGCTGTGGGTTAGGGGAGCTGTTCTTACTGCTGCTCATCTCAGGTCAACTTTCCATTGACAGGCAGGGCAAATGAGCAAAAGTGACTAGAAGTACATCACACTGTCTTTCTGCCCTCTTAGATCTTCAGATCACCTTATATAATGCCTCAGGTTGTAATATGAGTCTATCCCAACAGCTGCAGATTCTTAGAGGAAAAATACCTGTCATTTTGGGAATTATAACTGAAGAGAGAGAAGAAAAAAAACATTTCCATTTGCACACAAAGCAGGTATAACAGTGCAGTTTTTAAATGGAAATTTGCATTAAAGGTTATAGAAGGTCATTTTAGTTATATAGCTATTCCCATTAATCTATCCATCAATCTTTTCAACCACTTATCCCACTTATAGGGTTGCAAGGGAATTCAAGCAGACCCCAGCTAACATAGTGGAAAAGGCAGAAAACGAATATACAAAATCAACATGATTTGGACTATAGGAAGAAACTGAAATCCAGAGAAAACTACTGGAGACAAACTTCCCACAGGAAGGCCCAACAACCCAGGAAATTCCAACTAGGAGCCTTCTAACTGTGAGGTAATAGTGCTCACCAGCACGACCCCCATACCACTCATTTCCCAACTATTCACGGTCCAAAATGCTTTGCTGGCCAGCTATTGGCTTTGACTATATGACTAAATGTGAAAGCGGTGTTGAATAACCTGCAGCATTAAAACCACAGTTGCTATAATGTTTAGGCCCAACTTGTGCAGCAAAAATAGGTCTGACCCATGCCAGGTTATAAACACTGGACCTTGAGGTATGTTTTACGGATGTTGGTGGGGAGGTGAGGTTGCCATTGATTCAATTCAATTCAATTCAATTTTATTTATATAGCGCCAAATCACAACAAAAGTCGCCTCAAGGCGCTTCATAGATACAGAGAAAAACCCAACAATCATATGACTCCCTATGAGCAAGCACTTTGGCGACAGTGGGAAGGAAAAACTCCCTTTTAACAGGAAGAAACCTCCGGCAGAACCAGGCTCAGGGAGGGGCGGGGCCATCTGCTGCGACCGATCAGGTTTGTTCACTGCAGCCCATAAATGCGTGATCACGTTAGGATCTGGCAAATTTCATTCAGCTTCTTGGGTTCTTTGTCATGTTCCTGTTAGGATGCCTGGGTCGTTGACCCAGGGTTTTTGAGTGTATGATATTATTCATATTTTCTAGTTTTTTGGTTTCTTTGAGTTCTGTCTCATGGTTTATGTCTCTGTCTTCTTTAGTTGCTCTGTCTCCCCTATCACCTGCATCCCCTTGTCTAGTTCGCGTCTATGTGTATCCTTAGTTCCTATATCCCCGTGTCCACTCAGTGTTTGTGTCTGCCCTGGTCCCACGTCTCTGTTCCCTCTGTAGTGCCTACATGTGAGGCTGTGTCTTTGTTCAGTCTGTGTTATGTGTTTCCTGTTTTACTTTGAAGGTCTCTGTCTTTTCTCAGTGTGTTCAGGTTACGCTTCTTTGGTCTCGTCAGTTCTGATTTGTCCCAGCTGTGTTTCCCTCCTGTTACTCATTCCCTGATTGCTCCCTCTGTGTATTTAAGCCCTGTGTTTCTCTGTGTCCGTGTCGCGATCTACCGTTTATTTTGCTGTGTGTTTTGTCTGTCCACCGGTGTAAGTTTATTTTGAGTTTTTCAAGTTATGTCATGTTGCGTTCAGAATTAAAGCCTTTTTTGAGTTCACGTCTGTCTCCGGAGTCTGCACCTTGGGTCCTATTCCTGCCTGCACACAGCCACGCCTAACAGTTCCGTCACCTATTCATGCCCAATTTTTCACTACTGCTGCATTCAATGTCCTGGCAGAAGAAGGTAGTGACTGACTGGGAGTGTTGATAGGGTGTGCTTGTTCAGCATCAGTGTTTGTGTGCACTGTATGTGATAAAAACATGATCCAAGGTTTCCCAGCAGAACATTTCGATGTGATGAGAAGCTGGACGTTATTCCCTTCGCTTGTCAATGGTCTTAATGTTGCGGCTGATCGGTGTATGTTTCAGTCAATAATATTGATTCCTTGCAAATGGAAAAAGAACAGCAACCTCCAGCTTGTGCAAGACTCATGACGATGTAGGCGACTTCAGTGAAATCCTAGCATTTACACTTTACACGAAGAAAAAAAAAAAAAACAAACCCCATCAATCTGCCTGTAACACATGTATAAGCTTCACTCTGGCACCTCTCGCCAGTCTCACATTTAATCCTTCTATTCACTGCAGTGGTGCTCCAGTTTCCATTCAAGACAGAGACTGTGTGCTCCAATATCCCAGCAGACATGATAATGCAGAAATATACGTGGGGACTGGCGGGCTTTCCCAAACATGCACAGCAGGTGTGAGAGCCTGCAGTGTGGATAGGTTCATCATTGTTAGAATTACATACATCTGTGTTTAAGGGTGAACAAAGCTTTCTCCAGGGAGAATAACAGGTTAACGATGATGTAAAACTATTAGAGCTAAAATGTAGCATAGAGCAACAGCAGAAACAAAGACCAAATACAGCTCACTATCCCCCCCACCTGGCAGCATGAGTAGTGACCTCATTGCTCCACCACTGAGACCTGTCTGAACTAGTGAAAAACCTTAAATCCCACAGTCACACCTGTGTAAATATTGCTAACAATGGAAACACTTTATATTAAAGCCCAATAAAACAAAATTAATAATATTTCAGCAAGGTTTCATGGAAGATACTGGTGTTACTGGATAGTGTAAAAGAGAGTTCTGCACTAGAGGAAGTATCCATGGGAGTATCAATGTGAGTCTTTTTAAAATGATTTTCATCCATGCACACCGGTTAAACAACATTATCAGAGGAATTGGACTCTAGCCATAAAAACAAAAGAAAAAAACAAAAACAAAAGACTGACAGCACAACTGCCTGGTATGATGCCTGAAACTGTCAGAAAAAGAGGAAGCAACTTCAACTGACTAACACTGTTCTCATTCTCAGTGTTTGCATGTGTAATTCTTCACACTCAAGGAATACAGAGTGACGTGGAAAACTGATTCATGGGAACTCCAGTTCAAGTTACATGTTGAAGCAGGTAGCTCTGAGTGACTTAGCCACGGGGAATCTAGCATCTATGATTTCATGTTGGCAAGCTGAACACTGTTGTGTGAAATGGTATTCAAGCGATGGGTGCGGAGGAGTTTTTATGCATTGATGCCACTGTAAGGAATTTGTGGATGTTTATGGTTTGTGTGTGAACGGGAAACAATACAGACAATTAAACCGTTCTTACCTGTGTGGTCCACAACTGTAACAGCAGTGCTTTTTTCTGCATATCTGCATTTATCCCCTCCTGTTGTAGGAAGTCACAGTAACTTTGTTGCCAGGTGCTTGACTCTGACCCTCCCCTCAGCCCGCACGGGGAAAGCAGTTCCCACAGTCGCTCCTGCGAGTGGCTGACTGTTCTGCGTTCTTCTGTAATGAAACCATCAGACATTTGCATTATGGTGCTGCGCAGATGCAAGTTTAGTTTATATGTCCATCGAACATCTGTTTTATTTTTGTTAAGCTGCAGTGCAACTTACCGCGCCTGAGTGAGCCACGAGCCAGTTTGGTGAGAAGATTGTCAAATTTGCGGAACTCTTGGTAAGCAACAGCCGCGTTGTCTGTCCTCTCAAAGAATGTAAAATATCCAGCCCTGATAACAACAACAAAAACGGTAAAAACTCTCTTTTTGCTTGTCACAGGTAAAAGCATAAGAATACCACCATGTTTATCATGTTCTTTTTTAAAATGTTAGAGTATTTTTTGCTAGGTTAAAATATTATGCCTTACCTAAAAAGAAGACTATAGCAGAGGTCAAAAAGTCCTTCTTGTTTCCACTCTGAAGGGGCGGACCCATTGTGGCAATGCAGGAGCAGGGTCTGAAGGTGAGTGTTCATGGAGCTGCTGAGCTTGGGAAGGCTGCAACCTTGAAAATGCCTAAGAAATGCAAATTAAAGATAGCATTAAGATTTGCAACACTGATTTCAGTCATATAATTTTGTTGCTTATAAAATCGATAAAGACATATTTATTACTGTTCCATCCATTTCCTCTCCAAGGTAGGCTCGATGTTTGTCGGCTGCAGACTGAACACTTTTTGTATGACCTGGCTTCTGATCCGGGTAAAGTCAAAGGAATCTCTGTCATTCAGCACACTATCAAATGAGTGTGGGTCCAACAGCACTGTCACACGGAGACCGGCAACACGCACCTGTGAGGACAGATTGTTAGTTTGCTCACCTCACCTATCCCCGAAATGTTCAGTATAATATTTTTTACGATTAAAAAATAAACTGCATTCAAGCTTTTGGATTCAAAGAGTAAGTATTAAATTAATTAATCAGAACTTACTGTGAATATATCTCCATGTTTTTCTTTCATCCGGGCCAAAAACTTTGCGGCATCTTTCCCAAACTCAATGGCATGTCCCAGCCATGGAATCCAACCTTCGTCCAGAGGAGGCTCATTTCTCCGCCTGTCATACACGGAAATTCATATCGCAAAAGCATTAGCGTTTGCTTCCTTTCACTTTACATGAATCTGACACAACAGGTTTGCATTCGCATTAAGCAATGCCAAAAGGAGGATTTCTTTAGTTAAAAAGGCAATTGGCAAGTCGTCTTCAGTATAAATCACACTATATTTTGCCGTTAAAAGCAACCCCAAATGCTAAATATTCAATTAGTGATACAGCGTTAAAGTAGTGATCTAATATCAACTACTTTTCCTTCATTTTAATGAATTTTGATTAGGATTAAATGCGCCAAACAAAATAAATAAGTAATCGGTAAAGCTATAACATTTGCAAAATATGCATTTACACAGTAAACAAGCCTTAGTACTAATTTATTATCTGCAAAATCAACATGCTGTAACACTTATCTTACCTTCTGCGAGTGGAGAAACGGAGAACTAGTATAAGCACTCCAGCAATGACTGACAATAGTGTCCACCACATGGTTCTGTAAAGTCTGGCACTCGAGCTGCTCCGTGAACAATGCAGTCCATAGCCCCTGGCGTCTCGCTTATATGTTTAAGCTCGGCTTAACTGTAATTACCACTTTTTAGGAAGGCGTGGAAAAGGTGTGGCCGGTGACAAACAGTTTTGCGCAATGGCCTACCTCACAATAAGCGGTGTCAGACACTGCAAAAACCACACATCACCGACTCCACACAGACAGAAATGATTTAGCCTGACAATTAACCATGTTTACTCTGAGCACCTCGGCTCAAATGTAGTTACACCTCGCAGAGACTGCAGCGTGACAGTGTCGCTTTCAAAGAAAAGCAGCTTGTCCGTACATTTCGAAGCCGTGGCATCACCGAGAAAAAGCAGGTCGTGGTTCAAAGGAAGCATACTTTAAAGAGGATGTCATAAAGTTAAGGTCAGCAACGACATAGTTCAGTTTCCCTTTGGTATTGAGAAACGTTTATTTTTAGCGTCCTTTAGATGACTTATGAAGAGTCATAGAAACATGTGGTTTTTGTTGATGACGTGTTTGTGTACCGAAACTAATTATTGATGACCTGTTTTGGAGTTAGATGGCTCAGGTATGTTTTTTCTTCTTTTTTCTTTTCTCGGTGACATCATGTTATTATCATTTTACTACTAAATGACAAATTAAATAAAAATAAAATCAGCAAGAAACACGACATTTTTGAACTGGTGAACCTAATTAATTATGAAGAAATTATGGCACTGGTAGCTGGTAATTTGTTGCTTGCTTATTAAACTGTTTACCAGCAGAGGGAGTCATAGCTTTACCGTTCCTCAGTAGCATTGTGCGCGTCCTTCTCATACAGGGGAGGAGAATCAACACAAAGCTTCAGTTCCTGTTGGCAAACATTTAAGTATAATGTCCACGAATGAGCAGATCTGAATCACTGTGAATTAAGCTATGAAAACAAATATGCATTCGTGTTGCTTGCCTTTCAGAAACATGTATGAACGAAATGTGTCAAGGTTTCCATAATGACCTCAGCAGAATACCTTATCATACACCAAAATAAAGTTATGTTCAACAAAATGTATTAAGGGAAACAAAAAAAACAAAACAAAAAAACAAACAACAAAATACTCTTGTCCATGTAAAAAGGTCTAACTATTACAACTTGATTAAAACCCACAGTGGGCATACACTTGCCATTGGATTCTTAATGCTGTGATGCAATGTAATAACTAAAGTGATAACAAGAAAACACTAATATTTTACAAATCTGTCAAAACCACATTTAAAACAAACAAAAACAAAAATAGTGAATTCACTGAATTGAATTCAACTTTTTGTTTTTCCCCAAATTTGAGCAAATCTCATGTATTGTTTAGCCACTAAAAATATTTTTTTCTGTTCAGGAGTGCAGGTAAACAAGTGTAGTTTGACAATCTAATAAAAAAAATAATGTGGAAATTCATTTATAAAAACAAACATTATAGCTGAGCGTTAAAATAGTCATTTTAGTTAAAGAGCTTCCACATACTGGTGGATTAGCTATTATAGAAACATAAAACATGATTTTGGTAATACCAAAGTACCAGAGCTGTAATGACCAATACTATGAACTGCTTTGGGGGATGATTGGGGAAACTTTAGCATTAATTAAGCATTAATCATATAATGATTTAAGTTAGGCATCTTTATTAGCTTCCTGAAGGACCCTAATCTTTCCTTGGTGGAGACCTGGATGATTATTTTGCCCATAAAGACCTGGATGTCATTAAAGTTTCCTTAGCAAAGTTACACACAAGTTTTTCCACATTATTTTCAAACCCACCCAACTTTTAACAGGTACACAGTTAGTTGGTGAGTAACTTTTCCACAGAAAAAATTAGAAATTGCGATTGTTAAGATTGCATGATAGGGACTGCAGATTTCTCAGGGGCTTTCCACCAAGAGCTCGCTGAGAGATTTCCCCCAAAATTTAGGGCAAAGGAAGATGGGGATCTCTTGTCACATACCAAAATGCAATTTTTTCACAGGCTCGATTATCCCTGTCCTACACACCACTTTACATTGCTCTGAGACAAAAACACATTTTGGGAGAACTAAAGATGAAAGACGTTGCACACATTTGCACTTGAGATCATACAGGAAGTCATTTGACAGAAGGTGTCAGCAAATTGTGTGAAATGCACTTCTCATAGGGGAAATGCAGAGCAGAGCAACACACTTTCTCTGGGGAAGTGTTTTATCACTGTTAACGCAGCAGTGCACACCATGTTTAGTTACACCAGAAGGCTTTTCTTATAGCCCAACTTTCACCAATTACAAACAAAGTAAGAATCAGCTTGTTTTGTTGACACTTCAAGACTGATAATGCAAAAAGAAAGAAAGAAAGAAAGAAAGAAAGAAAGAAAGAAAGAAAGAAAGAAAGAAAGAAAGAAAGAAAGAAAGAAAGAAAGAAAGAAAGAAAAAAGCTCAACACATGGAGATGATGGAGTTGATTAAACTCAGATAAATAAAAATTCTGAGTCTGATCTGTTCAGATAGAGATGTTGCACTTGAACACAACCATAAGGAACAATAGGTGTAGAATTCAAGTGGAAAACACGAGATCTGCTTGGTCTCAGAAACTACAGTATTATTTCCTTGGGCAACAACAACTGCTTGTACTGGTATGCATAATTTCACATACTCTGACATCAGTTCTAAAATTTTTGAAAGCTCTTCTATGCTAAATTCTGTCACATGCAAAATGTTTGGGGGTTTACTTGCATTTAAAGCTTATTTCCAATTCCTCCCAAAACATCTCAGCTGGAGTCAAATGTGGGCTTTGACTAGGCCACTAGTCTCACCACATAATCCAGCATTTCTTCTTCTTTTTGAGCAATTCTTTGGTGGATTCACTAGTGTCTCATTGAAGGCTCCACGTCATCTTTTGGACAGATGGCCTCACATTATCTTTAAGCACTCTTTGCTGTGATTCAGACATACGAATCAAGCGCCGCAACTCCTCAATCTTTGAGGCAGGGGAACAAACCCAGACTGTTACATAGTCACTGCCATGCTTCACAAGTGAACTGAGCTTCTTCTCCTAAAAATCTGCCTTTGGTTGTTGCCCAAACATGTTTGCTGTTACTGTAGCCAAACAACACTATCTTTGATGTGTCTGTCCTGAGCATATTATTCCAACAGACCTGGTCTTTACAGATATGTTTATTGGCAAACTGTAGCTGGTCTCTTTTCCAAGCACACCTCCCATGCAGGTCACATTTCTGCAGTCGCTTTCTGATTGTAGCCAAAATCACTTTGACACCAACAGTTGCAAGAGTCACCTGCTGATCCTGTGATGAATTTTCTTGTTATTGTAAATTTGTTTCTGCATCAAACACTCCACTCTTGTGGTTGAATTTGCTGGGGTGGAAACACCACTGTGAACACTACTTGTAGATGTTTTATTTTAATTGTAGAGCACAGTTTATTTAAAATCATTTGGACTTTTTTTTATTACTTTGTCAGAACTATATGTTACCAATTTTTTCTCTGAAGCTCTTTAGATAGTGCCACGGTGATTCTACACACTTCAGTTTCAAAACGAACACCAACCCTTATATGTCAAAGATTTTATGAGACTTGTTTCACCTGTCAATCTTTAAGAAGCCTGTAGTCACTGGCACCAAATGAAGGATCCACGGTTCTAATTCTATGGATTTAAAGGTGTGATAAAATATTGAGGTATGAATATACTTTTTCACATGGCAGTTGTGTTTTTATTGGCTCAAATGATAGAATTAAATAAAAATGGAAAATCTGTTGACATTTTTTTTCATTTTGAGTGACAGAGTCTGTAGGCACTGTTTGAAAGAAGATCAAAAATTTGCTCCTCCAAATATTTTATGTCAAAAACACCCACACTTGTATCTACATAACTACGAATGGATGTCATGGGTGCACACTAATGACAAAAATATTGCAATGAGCTCACTGTGGCTCCCACACAACAGAAACCAGTGAGCTGAGTGAACAGTATTCCTAATACTGAGATGTGTCCAAACAGAAGAATATTGTTGTGCTGCACGAGTAGAAAGTCAGTATTTTGGCAAAATGTTGGAACTTTTGCAACATTACATTTTTAACTCTGTCATTTCCAAGTTCCCTCAAACTGATGAAATCCTATCATAGTTGTTTCTATATAGTTTTTCTCATAACAAAGACACGTTTATTGCAGCTGCTCCAAAATGACGCAGGGCTTTGCTTTTCTTTTTTTTCTTTCTTTCGTTTTTCTTTTTACTGAGATTCAGAGATTATAGTGCTATGAACCTGGTTTTTTTTAAAGGCTGTGGTTGCAGGAAGTCGGAATATTTCATAAGAACATTTTCACACATGTAGCAAACACTGGGTGTGATTTTCAGGCTGCACAACATGTTCTATTACATCAGTTATAAAAGTGGTGCACAAGACTAAATATAATTTTGTGTTGGATAATTGTTTTGCAAAGTAGAATAAATACTTTTACTTAGCTAAAATGTATAATTGTACTCGAGCAGCTTAAGTAGTGCACAAGTTGTATAATCACAATATCTCTGAATTGCCAAAAGTAAAGATACCTTATAGAATACCACCTTTCAGAATCAAGTGCATTGTATTATATTATATTGTCTTTAGTTTTTTTAGTTGTTGATTATTTTAATTGCTTATATGTAAATGGGTAGCCTAATGTATACTAATTAAATTTTTCACTTCAGTTCAATTTATATTTAAATAGTGTCAATTCACAAGGCATCTTACACTGTAGGGTAAAGACCTTACAAAATATGAAAGAAAACTCAAACTATCGGGCAACTCCCTATAAACAAAAAACATGGGGAAAGTGGGAAGGAAAAACTCCTCTCCCACAGGAAGAAACCTCCCAGAACCCCCATGGCTCTGGGAGCCATCTCCTGTGACCGGTTAGGTGTGAAGGGAAAAAAAGAGTGCAGAGGAGGACAGGACCAAAGGGACACTATGGAAGAGAAAACAGAGCTTAATAAATACGAGAACTGTTTTAAACATTTGTAATAGTGGTATATAAACATGAGAGTTGGGTAGAGAAGAAATGCACAGTGCATCATGGGAAGCATCCCAGCAGCCTAAGGCTATTGCAGCACAATGAAGGAAGGATTCAGGGTCACCTGATTCCAGCTCTAACCATAAACTTTATCAAAAAGACATGTTTCAGCCTGCAGCCTGTGTGTGAAGTGCAACAATGTCATTAATCTGCTAAATAATAAGACGCGAAAGGGTTAAAATAGATGCTAATAATAATGCAATAAGCGCTTCTAAAATATAGGGAATTACAAGCAAGAAGTAGTATAAGAAATACTTCAATAAAACAAAAGTACTTTAAACCTGTACTTAAGTAAACCGGTCGAGTAAATGTACTCGGTTACAATCCTACTGGTCCTCTGCATACATTGTGTATATAACGTGTATTTTCCTTAATGTTTAGACTAAGAATATTTGCAATGACAAATCTTTGTTCATCACCGGAGCTATAAGTAAATTGGTTTAAATATAATCGCATCTGATTAATCCACGCTACTCCCTCTGTTCCTGTGCTCTGCCAGGTTTACGCCGCTGATGTTCTCGAAACAGATCAGCTAAATCCCGATCATCCACAAACAATATTCCCCTCAGCTCCAGACATCTTCTCTGTTATTGGCAAAGGCTTTTCGGTTCACACACAGGGGGAATCTTAAATCATCCATGAAAAGAAAAGTGGTGAGGGAAGAAGGGAGGGAGCTGGAGGAGGAGGAGCCTCGCGTTGACTTTCACATCCATTCAGCCTTTTTTGCTGCAGCATTGAACTTGCAGAGAGAGCGAGAAAGGGTGAAAAAGGGCAGTCTGGACGTGCAGAAGGCGCTCTGTGCTATTATCACTGGGACTAGTAGGTTTCCTAGCCGAGGCTTTATGAAATGTAAATAAAAAAGGGGACCGCTTTGCGATTCACTGAGGAGTGTTGCTGAAGAGGAGGGGCTGGGGACCAAGAGAATAATTATGCACTTTTAGATCGACGTCGCCCTGAACGCAGCGCAGCAACATCGCAGAACCTCAAGTGCGTTTAATCTCCGAAGTTGTGTGTGTCAAGCGGGCGATGATTCATGTCTGATTGTTGCTGTACTATATGGAGAGGACTGCACAAGGGCTAACGCTGCATCGTGGCTACTGAGATTCCTGCCTGAGGATTGCACAATCTGTTCTCCCCAAAAATGTCATCTCAGGCGAAAGTCAAGAAGGACAAAGAGATTATTGCCGAATATGAGACCCAAGTGAAAGGTTGGTAACGCGCAGGCCCGAACGTATTGTTATTGTCTGTGTGTAGGCACAATTGCGTAACTTTACCACAAGCTTTATTTGGCTTCAGTATGCAGTCTTGTGGGCTGGGACAGATTTTATAGTTGTGTGCGAGTCATTTGTTTTCACCAGAAAAAAACGTCTTTTAGTTCATGCATTCAAGCGTTAACTCCAGTTGTCCATCTGGGGTGAGGTTATTACTTGAAATTACCTTGGGTTAACCGGTATCTGTGTTGCGTTGTGTTGAGATGAGTGTCAGGGTTGTGGCATGCCTAGTCTGTATACATATGTGCCAGCTATTAGACCGTCATAATTTGTTTAAAAGTGAAGCTGTTTTATTTGTTTTGTTTTTTTGTTTTAGTTTTTCTTTTTCTTTTTCTTTTTTATAGTTCTACCAATCAGGTAACCTGAGATTTCCACCCATATGTATTTAGTTAAACATGTAAATATATCTAGTAAAAAGCCTAAATTAAATGATACGGTTTTAGTCTTTAAAGGGAGTATATTTATGAGTTTTCCCGTCACACTGTAAGGATAAGGAGTGATTGCTCAAGAAGGTCACACAGCCAACAGTTCAGAAAGTCCATAAATAATGTATGCTGTCTGTATGAATTATGAACCATGAAAGGATTTCACTGTCTGCCACTAAATATGTGACTGGCTAAACCACCCAGAGAGAGAAAGAGAGAGAGGAGAGGCGGGAACACTGATGCTGGATTGGAGCAGACAGTGTAGGTTGTAAATGGGTGGGATATCCTCCCAGCCATTTAGAGATAACTTTAGACGGTACTAGGTCTCAACGCTTGGTGCATCAGCTATCAGGGAAGTAGTTTTATGTAAGGCTACCGCAAAGACAGGGCAGCTTCCTTATACCATAGGTTGATATTTTTCAAACTAGGTAGAACTGGAAAGGTCATTCAACTAGTTCATCAGTCCAATGAGAAAAAAAATAAAAATACAAAAATGAACTGAGATACTAATGCTTGGCAGATAAATATGTGCAAACCTAGTAAGACATTCCAGTTTGGGTTTGGTTTCATAAATATTAACTATAGGCTATACTTTAGCTAATTAACTTGTCATATTGCACATACATTGTCTAGTAGCAGGCATTTTTCTGTCACTGCAGCACCAAAATAAGCTTGACTATTTTGGTTATGCGACAAGGCAGTGCGGAGCTAAGCACTTTTGCCTCACAGCAAGAAGGTCCTGGATTTAAATCCAGCGTGGGGCCTTGGCGTGTGGAGGTTCTCCTGTGTCTGTGTGGGTTCTCTTCAGATTCTCTGGCTTCCTCCCACAGTCCAAAGTCAGGCATGCGGTTAGGTTAATTTGTGATACTAAATTGACCATAGGTGTGAATGTGAGCATGAATGGATGTCTGTTTCTCTGTGTTAGTCGTGCGACAGATTGACTCACGACCTGTCCAGCTTGTAGCCTGCCTCTCACCGCATGAAGGTTGGATAGGCCCAACACCCACAACCCAGAATTAGATAAGTTGAAAAAAATGGTTGCATGGACAGATATTGTACATATAGGCCTCTCTACACTTACTTTGATGAGATTTAGATTAGACAATCAGCACTTCTTTGAAATCTGTACAGTAAGTTAGCGATAGCGGATGGCTTGCTTAAAGGAGCAAATGGCTAAGCTTATACTAACCCCATTTACCCAGTCACACATATTCACAAAACCACTTTCTTCTATACCTAAACTCCAGTCTCCCTTTTTTGCCAGAATTAAACCTAAACTAAGTCCGGCATTGATTTTTTTTCATCATTTCATCTTTGTTTGAAAGGTTAAACTATGATTGTTATAGGCAATTAAAATTTTTTATATCATGATATGAGACTAAATGAATGTTTTAATTTCACACTGGACCCCAGCAGACATTAAACTCATTAATTTTCATGACATTATCATCATATACTAGGAATATGCTAATATATCAGCTTTATGACATCAGCTGACTTATTGGATGTTTATTAACATTTTGGAAAACAAAATGAACAAACACAATCATCTGCACTGGTTATCAGTTAAGAGCTTATCTTAAACGTTGGCATCAGCCCAAAATTTGACCCAGAATGCTTCTTGTTATATACACACATTAGACCTCATTGCTGTTCTACAAGGAAATGTCAAGAGCTTATTAGCATGTGTCTGGAATGAAGAGTATGATAAGCATTTTCAGTCAGAGGTGTGGTGGAGTTTCTCCTTGTCACTATCTCTGTTTGTTTGTTTGTCTCGTGCACTCGTATTCAGACGCTCTTCCTCCGGTCTACACATCAGCTCTGCAGTTGTTAGAGCGCCATCATCTCGATTTCAGGAAAAGCTTTTAAGCTGACATCTTAAGCTCATTTGCAAACTGAGCTTGGATCGGTTCGGAGCTGTGGGAGCTTTATTCTGACACTGACACTGGCCTCCAATAATGCTGAATTGCTGATTGCACAGCAGTTCAACACACAAGCCTAATGCACTTTGTGGCATTTTTCAACATGCCACATTTCAGCAGACAGTCAGGTCTCAGTTACAATTTACGTGGGAGTTTATGTTTTCAAATCACATAAAATGTGTTATAAAATTCTAATTATTATTAAATCTTTCTTTATACTGTTTATAGTATTTCCTTATTCAGCTGAATATTGTTGTTCTAGAGTGTGTAGCTGAGCACCCCGAAGTGTCTCTAGGCTTCTGTCTAATCTGACACTAAAGCACAATTAAATGAGGGGATGCCCCTGTCATGTGTCATTCTGGACTTCTAGTTTTAAAACCCATTATCTTTAATGCAATTGGATCAG
Organism: Rhamphochromis sp. 'chilingali'; assembly: GCF_963969265.1. Taxonomy (NCBI): domain Eukaryota; kingdom Metazoa; phylum Chordata; class Actinopteri; order Cichliformes; family Cichlidae; genus Rhamphochromis; species Rhamphochromis sp. 'chilingali'. The sequence goes on along the minus strand of NC_137936.1, from coordinate 24,656,653 downwards.
TTTGGAGTCGTATGCACTAATCGCTGTAATAGTCCATAACACAAAACCTTTGCAAGATGTGCTGTTGCTATGCTACTACAGAATGAAAAGCAGAGTAGAGTAGTATGAAGTGGAAACGCTTGTGACATTTGTGTTTACTGACAATGCATTTGTAACAACACAGGTGTTAGAATAAGCTCTCTTTCTGACCCCATATTCACTGCAGATATACATCCAGACATACCCCCTTCTGGGTATTCATCAGCTTGAAATAATGCACAGAATGATGCTGTCTCAAAATGACAGCGAAACGACATCTTTGTTGCCTGTTTTTTGGTATCATGTATTAAATGCTGTGCTGACAGTTGAGTTTCTTACCCAGTTTAAAGTGAAAATTGCCTGGAATTCTGATGTTTTTTGGCCTTTGGCTGCACAAACTGTGAGGAGAAGTAATGAAATCTCAAGCAAATAGATTATAGAGTCATGCCATAGCTATTATTACATTAGGAAGACACGTGTCCACAGAACACAACCTTGATTTGTACCAAATTATGTCAACGTGTCACTCTGGGTTAGACTTTGTATGACTAGCCATGCATGGCTAACTAACCCCAGAGATTGCTGCTGGCCATCGCAGTAACTACTAAGCTAGCTTGAATGGGATATGTGGGTGCCAGTGATATGTGATATTTGTTCCTTTATCCTGCAGTGATGCAGGAGCTCAAATAGGGGGAAATTATGGTTCAGCTGTGGTTGTGCATTGGCACGAAATGCACAACCACAGCTGCAGAATGCGCACCTACCTGCACAGAGTGTTTGTTGTCAGATGGGGGCAGTGACAAAAAATGTGTTACAACCAGTCTGTGAGCTACTCCTGCACGTGCTGTTGTTGGTCAGCAACAGAGAAGGTCAGAGTTTTAACATACAAAGAGCCAAAGTGAAAACAAGTGTTAGAAACAAAGTGTCCACTGTAGGCACCATCTATAATTTCCATACTATATTTTTTCTTTTTTTTTCTCTCTTCATCCATTCATGGTGAATGATGTTGCCCCCAAACGTTGGTCCTTGTTCTGGCTCACGTGTTAGCCAAAAAGCATTCTGCTGTACTTATGCTATTACGGTTATGTACATTGTCTCTTACCACACCACACCACAATTGTGCTTCGGTTGCACCAGTTGTGCAAAAAATACAGTATGAAAAATATAGACTGCAGTTGCAGTGGACAGCTTTAATTGTTTGTAACTCTCAGTTTCAATTCAGCCCTCAGCAGCTCAAGCAAGAGCCCACAGACTGATTAGGTTACATATTTTTAACACAGCCAGGTAGACAGGGTGTCTGAAGCTGCCACCACCACCACTACCTACCACCACTAACCCATAATTTCTCCATTCAACTGATGCACAGTATCATGCACATTAAGCACTGTGCAGTTGGGATTTGGAGGACCGCTGGGGAGCAAGTCTGCATTGGTTAAAAACACCATCTCAGAAAGCAAATGCATACACAAATAGACACCATTTTGATACCATAAATTAGAAATAATTTGTAGAGCTACAAGGCAACAAGCAAAGATGCCCCCAAATTCAGGTTGGGTTTGCTGTCTGCGTACTTTGTACTTCCTCTATGATGCAAGCAATTATACAAGTTCTCTTTATTTAATTAAGCTGCAGGGTTACCATCTAAGTCTCTGTAAGCAATTATTTTTTGCTGAACATGCTTGGTAAAGTTACCACTGCGTCTCTGGATGTTAACCATATGGTTTAGAAGGGGAATAGCTACAAATGTCCTATTAGTGAATTTCCACAAGCCTTTAGGTGTGGAACATTTTATTCACTTTGGCTGCACACTGTTCTCATGCAGAGGAAGCATGTCTGGCTCAGTATTTTATGGCTCTTGTGTCACCAGTGAAAAGATAGAAAAGTGTCAGATTTAGAGAGCTTTTGACGCTTTTTTCAATGTATATAATTCACTTGAACTCCTTGCTAGCTCTGTGTAATTATGCATTACACTGCAAAGGCTTGAATGATTCATCAAAAGTACTGCAGTATTGCACAGTCCCTAGTAACAGTTTAAGTTCTAAAAATAACATGCTCACAGGAGAGCAAGTGCAAATATCACAAGTCTGTTTGATGTTTCCTTTATAAATTTGTGCAGTGAAATCAATTTACATCAACTCATTATATTGTTTGCTCGCTCTTTTAAACTCTCCCCATACGATTAAAATTATTTCAGTCACAGAGGCCCACAAATTGTGCTGTTCAGTGGTCTATTTTAGCACATAACCATTCCTTCTGTTCTGAACCCGATTGCTGTCTCATTCATCGTCACAGGCTGTTTGTTGAGTATTTCGAAGCAGAGTAAGTTGCCCTTGTCCTTGGCCATTATGCTAAACAGACTGACTGCTGCGACTGTCAGAACAGGGAACTGGCCTGCTCTCATTGAAATGCCTCCAGAGGCATGTAACCAGGCAACTGGGCAACTGTGGGGACCATGAGGGGTACATCTCCAGATAGCAAGGGACTACATATTTACACAGATTTTCTCACTCTCTCTCACTCATTCACATTTTTCGCACACAGTCGTTTGGGGGAGGATTAAAAAGAAAAAGAAAAACCTTTTATTCTAGATACAGGAGCACCATTTAGATGCTAACAAATGGCCTTTTCTTCTGCTGAGCAATCTTTTCCATTGATACATTTATACAAAGTGTCTTTCAGTCCTCAGGATCTTATGCATGGTTGTAACAGAATGTCATAGTGGAATCTTCAGCCATCTCAGCTGTATCTTGTTGTCTTGTACAAAGAGAAGCGTTGTTTACCCCGCCCCCTTTGTAGTTCTATGACTGATTAATCCAGAGATGTAAATTTACCAGTGATTCAGTTCAGCGTGGTGTATGGTAAAATAACTACTGCTCTCTCTGAGATCTGTGATAATGCAGGAGAAGTCTGGGCAGGAAGTTAACATGGTTGTTTATCTGCTTTCAGCAAAATTACGCAGCACTAAAAATTTCCTCAGCAAAATTCTGCAATACAGAGTGATAGTTACAAGGAAGCTATGATTAAGATTTAACGAAACATAAAAGTGCTACATAAGAGCTGTTTACTGTTTTCAGCATCCGTTCTAGCCAACTCCTATGGATGCTTGCTGCTTTTTTGTATGCGCATTGGCAGTAGCAGGGTATTTAAACACAGCCCTCAGTCCTGACATGATATATGGTTCACAGCCAGCAGCCTCTTAACCTTCGGATTTATGACAGCCTTGCCATAAACTGTACGTGGAAGACATTGAATGTGATTTGTTTTCCTTTTTAGTGTTAATGTAAGACTGTAAAGGGGATTTTACTGTTTTATTTGATGTTTTTATTACCTGAAATCCCAGAGGTATTCAGGAATAACCAGTTGGAATACCAGTAGGGACTGTCTGGTCGTGGTGGGGGTAAGTCATTAAAATATGGCCACAGAGAAGAAGTTCAGGAAGGTAAATAATTATATTAGCTTTAGAGTAGAAAAACATGTCTGAATACCTCCTGAAAATTGACCAACATACTCAATATAAAAATCTAAAGCTTGTACTAATATTGCTTCTCTATCAAACATCCAATATTGTCCCAGCTGTATTTATAAAAAAGGACTGAAATACATTTATCCCTAATTCTCATTTTCAATGAACAGAATCAGACTTTCCAGATGTCATGAAAAGAAACCACAGTAATCTTATAATTGTAAGAATGCCTATGATTTGTTTTCTCAAGTCAAACTTCTCTTAAGGCTCGCTCAGCACAATGCATTTTGAGAAGCTGACCTATTTTATATTTTCTCTGCTGTCTGCTGTAATCATCAGACTTGCATCTCATATACACATGTGCTACCCCAGCATTTGGTCCCCCCCCCCCACCCCACATGCACACCACCACCTCATTCACCACACGCACAAACTCAGACAGCAGACAAATACAGTTTGACGTCCGGTTTTATCCAATTGTGACGACTTTGCTCTTTTATTAGTGCCTGCGCTAGCTTGATTGTATCCTTACATATTTGTGTTTACATGCTTTGCTCAATCCACTGTGGAAAGATTGTGGGTTTAATTTTGACCTGCAGCCCTGTTTGGCAGACAGAAGTAAGGCCCAGCATGCAAGCCTGATCCCCCAGAGAGGCGGTATTTATTCTGAACATAGTCTCCCTTTTTGATATGCAGAGATCCGTAACCAGCTGGTGGAGCAGTTCCGCTGTCTGGAGCAGCAGTCCGAGTCCCGGCTGCAGCTGCTGCAGGACCTGCAGGAGTTCTTCCGCAGAAAGGCCGAGCTCCAGCTTGAGTACTCCAGAGGCCTGGACAAACTGGCTGAGCGCTACTCCTCCAAGATCCGCTCCTCCAGAGAGCACCAGCACTTCAAGTGAGTCCAGCCAAAGACTTTTGCACAGTGGAACATTTGTATCCCATGTGTCTGACTGGTAAACAACCCCCATATATTTGATGCTGATTGCTACACAGACAGTTAAAACAGAGACAAAGGAAAAAGAGAGAAGGCATAAACAGAAAAATTTAAAAAAGAAACAGAGGGGGGATGAAAGCAGAAGAAATGACCTGAAATGAAGCCAGGGCCAAGGAAGCTTGTGGCCTCAGGCTGCTGTGTTTTTTCCAACTAGGTCAGACTCTTTACCACCACCCCCCTTTCTTTTCTCTGTGGCTGTCATTTTATTTCCATTCTCAAACAGCTTCTTCATGCCAGGGTGCTACTCAGATACTCATATTTTCTCAATGGATGCAGGAAATAAATCACAGCTTCATTTAGAAATCTAAAGAACCAGACAATAGGGGTTATTTTACTTGGGTTTACTTAACTGGCTTAAGCTGTTTGTATGTGGGAGATTACTGGTGATGAAACAAGCACACCCTGCAGTATGCTGAGAAGCCACTTCCTCTCTGTTAAAACCAGCCTGCAACAGACTCTTGACTTTCAGATCAAGATCTGTAGTTCTGTTGTGTATGCTGCCCATTGCCATTTATTCCTATAGAAGTCCAAGCCAAAAAAAGAATACTTATGTTTTCTGAAAATCACAGTTATAATTATTTGTTTGTTTAGCAATTCAGCAATTAATTAAAAACAAAAATAAACAATCAAATTAGATTTTAAGAATAACAGTTAAAAATACAGAAAAATGTGCCTTTACTTATTTTGACAAATGAAAGACTATCTGTCATAGCAATGATTAGCAATATAGAAAATTACAGCATAGGCATCCATTCATGTGACCTAGCTGTGTAAGTCAGGCATAACTAACTCGTTGGTTTATTCAGGAGAGGTCTTTCCAGCTCTCTTTCAGCCTCTCCAGCCAATTGGACAGGAAGCGTAATCATGGTGGAGAGCTCCACCACTGACACATTGATAAATGGAGCATACCCTCAAAGGGAGACCCCTATTAGGAAAAACCCTCTCATGGCTTCTCTCATCCCACTGTCCCAGATTTCCCCCTGCCATAATATATTGTTATCACTATATCCGTCTGTCAAAAGCTGGATTCCTTACTTGAAGACTCCATTGAAATGACTGGATGAAGTCTCAGTCATTATTAATACTGTGCGGTCCTCTCTGTTGGAGTCTTAGAACAAGCTCTGCACTCTCACTTTGATAGTTTATTTCAAACAGCGAAAACTTATTGCCCACTTTTTTCTTATCAGTCGTCCTTTCATATTTTAATTTGCAGCTACTAAAAGGGCTATCAGGAGAACATCTGGGAACATTTTCAAAACCTCCTATACCAAAGTGCTACCTGTGAGAAAATTCAAATCGCTCTATGTTTCAAAACGCTGTTTTTGGTGTCGTTTGTAGCAGTTAGTAGGTGCGCTGTGTGTTTCACTGTCACTAAATTGTAATTCATATGAGGGTGGCATTCTCCTAAAGGTTTCTTGAAACAAGTGTTGTTGTACTTGTTATAGTTGTACAACAATGGCACATAAACTGTCCTAAAAACTTGACGAGCAGCCAACCGCAAAACATTGGCAGTCAGGTCAGCACCATCCCATGTCCTGGATCAAACAACTGCTCTGCTTGAAAGGAGTGCCTATAGGGAAAGGATAGCTTGTTCATGTTCTTTTCAAAGAGTTACAGGATGAAAAGAAAAGCAAAAAGAAAAAGCTGATGACCAGTACTCAAAATTAGCTTTAGAACCACACATCTAGTGTTCACTGAATCCTCATCAGAAATATTCTCAGTGGATTTGTGGCTGTCAAGATGCCATTCTTAAGAAAGGGAAACAGGTAGGAGCAGCTGATATATGCCTAATTACATAAGTACTGGACTGAAAATCAGTAGCAACAGATCATATGGAATAGTAGTTCAAATCATAGTAAGTATGCACAGAAGAGATCAGCGGAGAGGTAAACAGTGAGTGACTACATTCATCAAAAACACAAGTAAAGCATGGTGGACTCTGTCATGCATTTCAGCTTGTTAATATTGATGGAATTATTAATGCAGAAATGTACAGTCGGATTTTGGAAAGTGCCAACACCTTCATTTTTCAGGATGAAAATGATCTCAAAAACACTGCCAATGCAGTAAATGCATTTATAGATATCTGCATATCTATAAATGCAGATTGGCACAGCACTGTCAGATCAGAAACCTTGCCTGGTCTAATGAACCAGTGAGTCTTGATTGTGGCTTTGGCACTGGGATAGTAGGGTCAGGTTTTTGGCATATCCCTTTAGCACCCTTTATGCTGTCGCTCAGGAGGAAGTGCGGGTCATCTACTAATCGGTCCCTGGCTGCTCCAGTCTACATGCCAAATATCCTTGGGCAAGATACCAACCCCAAGTTGCTTTTCAGTGCATAGGAAGAACTTGCATAGAAAAAAGTGCTTGTGTGAATGGGTGAATGAGGCAGGTGGGGAAAGCATCTTGAGTGTTCAGAGTAGAAGAGCGCTATGTAACAACCAGTCCATTTACCATTTTTTGATGGCTGCTTCCACCAGGACATCACGCTCTTCCATATCATGTCAATATGGACCAAAGATTTCAGAGGAATTTTTCCAGCACTACGTTGAATCTGTGCCTTGAAGAATCGAGGAAGTTACGAAGACACAAAGACACATTCAACACAGTACTAGCAAGGTGTACCTTATAAAATGGCCGGTCAGTGTATAATACTGATTATGAATGGGACTGAAACAATGCAGTGTTTATGCCTTGGACAAAAAAAGACAATGACAATGGAAACATGTTCATGTTCAGTTCGTGTGCATGACAGAGTTAATTTTTTCCCACTGAAACAACTTAGGAGTTTAAAAAATAGCACAACAAAAAAGGTTTTGAACAGTCTTAGATTACATTTCAGCATTGTTTTGGATGCACTGAGGGAGCTGGAGAGGGCCTATAGTGCCTTTCTTCTCCTTTGTTATAGTGCAGAAATGAGCGCTAGCTGAAGATTAGAGTGAGCTTCGCCAAGGCAGAAAAACAGCTATAATTCACTTCAAAAAGAAAATGAAAGCATAAATACAATTCTCCACGGATGAAACTGATCAAAGTTTTGCAGCAGTTGAGAGAAAACAAGTCAGGACGACTCTTTCAGTGTGATCTTCAAAACCAATATTAGAGTCAAAAATAACTTCCGTATTTTTGATTCACACTGAAAACGAAGAAGCTGTTGTGGATCAGAAAAAGTGCAGCGGGTTCACCACAAGAAAAGCATCTGTAATTTGAGGTTATTTACTGGAACTAATTGCACAGACAACTGAACCAGACATTGTGTTTTAAGAAAAGTCATATTTTTGAAGCTAAACAGTATTAAGAGCATATGTTACTGCCATGGGATTTCAGCCATGGAAGGATATGTAAGGCTTCTAACTTTACTTGGTGATCGCAGTAAGCAATGAGCAATGATCTAGAATGCAACACTAAGAGATCGAAGAGAATATGTGACACATCCGATATGACTGTACATTTTCACATGTGTATGTTTAGCACTTTTTGAGTCACTATTTGTGACTCTTATTCAGCATGAGTGGTTTCTGTGCAGTCTACTTAAAAGCTAGAGTCTTAAGAGAGATGGTTTTTAACTTGCTGTTTGACTGATAAATAATAGTACTGGGCAGGAACCCATTTGAATAAATTAAAATGACTGTGTAAACTTATCAGTGCTCAGTCTTGGGCGACGTGTCAGTGGTTTCTTATTTAAAAAACTTGACTTGGGGTATAAAAACTTGTAACTAGCATGACTTTATAACTCTACAAAGGGTAGATTTTAGTGCAGCATATTGCTGATACAAACTGAGGTCATCATCTTATTAGACATGGTTGTTTAAAGCACTTATTTTGCTACCTGGGGTTTTAGTGCTGGTTTCTACTAATGACACACTTTGCGGCATGCTGGTATAATCATGACGCATTAGGTTCCCCATTAAATTAAGATGAACTTTTCACATTAAATTTACTGGGAGTTTTCTAATGCTTTCCATCTTAGTTGATAATGTGTTTTTTAGAAGTTATGAAAATGGTGATCTTAGCCCAAATGTCCAAACTCTTCCTTTTGCTCAGGTTGTGTGGCAAAAAGAATTCTGTGGTCTGATTGTCTTTTTCACATCCCCAAAGAAATGCAAACTGTGAAATTAATTCATCCCAAATTCACTGTTCTCCTTTCACAATTCAATTTTGTCTGATTCGCAGCACAGGTCAGCTATTGGCTGATAGCAAAAAATGTTTTATTTTTACTGTGTGCATCCAGCAGTGTCACAGAGCATTTGTATATGCTGTCATGCTAAAGTGTTCTCTAAAGACAAAATGAGAAGAAAAATACCTCCATTAAATCTTTGGTGTGATGATAATTAAACTCACATGTCCTCTTAAGCAAGGAGGCAGCCAGCATGCCTTCTGAGTTTGTGTGTCAACAAGTGCGTATGCTGCCTTTACTTGCTGATTCCCCCCACATGAGCTGTGACCACTTGATCTCTGATATGTGAAGCCCACAGGCGGCACCAAATAGTAAATAAGCTAGGATTAAAATGAATGTTGGGTGGTGTAAGAAAGTCGTGACCATACATACACGTTCTCTTAGGTGTCCTCTTTAGTTTTCTTGTTAGCCTTTATCCCATTTGGTTTACATTTCCTGAAGGCCTTTCATTCATTAACAAAGTATTTCTCTCGCTGTTTCAGGAAAGATCAAAATCTCCTCTCCACTGTGAACTGCTGGTATTTGGTCTTGGATCAAACCCGACGCGAGAGCAAAGACCACGCCACACTCAGCGACATCTACAACAACAACGTCATTGTCCGTTTGGCGCACGTGGGTGAAGATGTCATCAGACTTTTCAAAAAGGTCAGAATCAGAATTAAATGAATGAGGTCATGCTCCCCTGACAGTAACTAACACACACATTTCATCTGCTCAAATGTCATGACAGGTAATATGTAAAAATATAATTAATATATAAAAAATATATAAAAAAATCTAATTAGGGGAAGGGCATGAAAATATCAGTTAGGGATGTCAAACTCATTTTAGTGTACGGGTCAGGTATTTCCCATTTTGATCTCGAATGGTTTGATCAGTAAAACCACTGCATTATAGCCCATAAAAAAAACAAAGGAACAAACAAAAAAAATTTCCTTTGTCTTCTCTTACTTTTAGTGTAACCAAGTAAATGTACTTTAGTGTACTACAGTGATACTAGTGCATTGCTCACGATGTTTAGAATAATGGAGGACTAGCTCTACAAATTCTTCACCTTCACCTAAAATCAACAGCTATCAGATGGTTGAAACTTGGGCACAGTTGTTCCATCAGGACAATGATCCCGAACACATCAGGACAGGTTTTTAGAAAGGATAGAGGAGGCTAACATTAACCTTCTGGAATGGTCTTCCCAAAGCCCCAACCTCAACCCCGTTGAGAATTTGTGAAATGATTTGTGGGTTGGTGCCAGGAAACCAACTAATTTGAATGGACTCCACCACCTTCTGCCAAGAAGAGCGATCAAACATTCAGCCGAAATTGTGCCAGAAGCTTCTGGATGGCTAGCAAAAGTGTCTGGTTGAGGTGCAAGTTGATAAGGAACATTTAACCAAATATTAGTGGGGGTGTATGAATCCTGGGAGGATTAGAGAATATTCAAAAATAATTTCAATCTCATCCACCCAAAGTCAGTAAAGATTTATGCTGTTCAATCATTCCACCCTGGAAAAAACAACAGTTCAAAGAAATCATTAAAGCCAAAACTTAGCTTGACACTCATGCTATATTAACTTTATGTAAACTTCTGACCACAACTGTAACTTTCTTTCATTTATCCAAAATTTTGTCTTTCAAACATATGTCTGAAACTATATATACTATATATATGCTTTAGTATACTATATATGCTTTATACTGTTACATATAAGAGTATACATAACATATGCTTTGCATGAGAGTAGCAGAGTACATGTGGAAAAGCACCCGCAACCACCTTAGGGATTTTATATCAGTATCATATCATTTGACAGCAGCAGGAGTTTAGAGTAATTTATGCCTTCTAGGGGGCTCTGCAGTATCTTGATGGGAGCCCTGATGAGAATGGGATGGCCTGTAACCCATGCTAGGAAAAACACTAACTGCCTGCAGAAAATCTTTTTTTTTTCTTTTTCAAAATGTTAGCTCAAATTCTGGTAAAGTTCTGAACAATAATCCTGTTATACTCCAGTATCCTGGTTCAGCTGCAGTCTTGATGTTAATAAATGACACATGGGGGGAGGGAAATGAATCAACTCTGGCATCTTTTTAAACAAAGACTAAATGTACTGAATGTGCTAAAGTCTAATGCCTGTCACATGTGAAATTGCAAGGTTGCTGTTTTGACAAAGTAGTCCCTGAGAGGTGACAAAAAACAAAACAAAAACAGGATTGGTTGAGCTGAGCATTACTCCGTATTACCTCAAACGGATTTCTAGGCTCACTCTCCACTGGCATCATTCCCCGTCTTAGGTTATAACCCTTTTGTGGGACATGTCCAATTCATCATAGGCTCTCATCCTTTAAAACCAAACGGAAACTGCGACTCCGCTCAATGGGAAATGCTCTGCAGTTACTGCGCTGTTCTATTTTAGTCTGCATTTGCACTTTGGGCATTGTATCTTTTCTGGTGCAGCGTAATGATAGCATTTCAATACTGATGACATCCATCACATACAAAATAAAACTGGCACACAGCTTTCAAGTGTCTCACATGTGGGAAAGCAGTTCTGTTAACTAACCCAGTTCTTGTTCTTAGATGTTTGAATACTTGTCTTCATTTGTCCTTTAAATGTGGTATTATTTTCCTCTACAAAGCTGTCTCCTGTTTTTCTTTTTTTACAGAGTAAAGACATCGGCGTACAGATGCATGAAGAGTTAGTGAAAGTCACCAATGAACTGTACACGGTGAGTTGCTGTTGCTTGTGTTGAAAGCCTATGGGATGTCAATCTTAAAGCCAGGCTTTTTTTAAATACCTAAACCTGCAACCTGTGGGTTTGACACCACACAGAGCAGATGTGCCTTTTCAGCAGAGCAGCCTGTAACAGGTCATCTCTTCCCTCTCCTGAGGTCATGAAAGGATAAAATTTGCATTCTTCCTCCTGCTGTGAATTGCTACATGAGTTGAAGGAGACAGTGTTCGTGCTCCTAGCTGTGCTTCAAGCAGACTCAGCAGTCTGTGCTACAGAGGTGCACTGTGCTTACAGCAAAATGAGCTTCTGTAATGTTTTCAGCTAATGTTACATGTAATCTGACACCTCTGCTTGCCTCATATGTTAACAGTTGTCACTCTCGGTGGACTGTTATAACCACATACTGCATATAGAAATGTGTGCATATGCATACTAGTAAACACACAGCAAAGGTTTGTGCAGTGGTGCAGACACAAAACATCTGCGTTTATCTGCACTGCATCTTCATTTGGCAAAAGAAAAGGAACTGAGGCGTATCACTGGCTGCATGTGGGACAGTACAGCAGACTCGCCAGAATGCATTCTTCTGGCTCTAATTGCTCGGTGATATCCTTATCTTTACTTACTGCTCAATGGCTAATATGATTCATAGCATAAACGAAAAAACAATTTACAAGCATAAACAGACTAGATGTAATTAAGACTACGATGAAAGTGTATTTTGGCAAGCAGGACAATAGCATGCTGTGAAACAGAATACCCTCGTGGATTATTTTTTCCCTCGTCACATCCACAATTCATTGTTTTTCATTTCAGTGATTAAACAGAGCAGTCACCAAATTGTGTTTTAAAGGTCTTAAAACATTCCATTGCAAATAAGATGAGAAACAACAACATGCTCTTATAGATTTGCACTACTTTTCACTGTAAATTTGATTTATTTCATGACCGAGCGTCATTTCTTTTGCAGGATGTATAAAACTCCACTCTTGGCTGCTTGCACGTTCAATCCTTTCTCTTGACATCCTAGTTGTTGTCAGCTTAATTGTGCAGGTGATTAATCCTTTATCGTGGTCCTGTAAAACTGGCTAAACATAATTGCAGCAAAGTTTGACAACCCTGTGATTTGATTCATTTATGATAAAGGAGCAAAAAGCGAAGATGAGCAGAAAGTAGGTCAATTGTGGATTTTTTTTTTTTTTACAGTTAGTTTCGCAAATTGTTAGTAATTTACAAAATTACTAAATTAAAAAAAAGAGTTGGTGGCAAAAGGAAAAAAAATGACCTAGTAAGAAAGCTAAGCACATGTGCACATTGCAAAATGATGTGTATGCAGCACATCACAAATGGATTTGAATCTGGATTACTGAAATCGTATAAACCACATGAGAATAGTTCTCACATGTAACATTGTACCGTGCATGTTATATTACTGCTATACTGATATTGATTTTTCCTCCCTCTGATTCATGCATTATTAAATGCCTGTCTGCAGCTCCCACACACAGCATAAGGAATAGCAGGAGTCTGCTCAACTTTATAATTGAGAAAAGTGTAGAGTTTAAGAGAAAATATAATCATTGTGTGGTTATTTTATCATTTGCATTTTAAATAAGCAAATGTTGTCAGGCAGCAGGTCCCTGGTTTTGGTCAGCTGCTGAGTTTTTGCAAAAATTGAGGAGTTTTTCGTTTCATCTGTAGCAGAGGAGGTTGCTCACTGTCACTTTGTAACCTCCTTCCTCCCCTGCTGATCGATCTCAATGTCCTTTGCACGTCCGTTGCAGACGGGGTTGCTAGGAAACCAGAACTTGAGAATCAGTGATGGTGAAGCAGATGTTGTGCGACTGTGCTGTTGATTCAGGTTTACTAGTTAAACATTTACATGTGGCTTTTTTGATAAAACCATGAAACATTTATCCAAAAACAGAGATTGTTTTTGTAAAAGTACCACGACTGTCTTACTTTACTTTGCTGGGATATTTAATTTGTCTTGCTATTCTGTGGTTAGGCTATTCAGACAGTGTGGTGACATCAGACAAACGTACTGGACACTCCAGCTGAGTTAGAAAATGTCAATGAAAATATGACAGTCCCATGAGAATGATGAGTATGCTACACTCACTAATGTTTACTTGTGTGATGAACAAAAGTACTCCGGCGTCTTATTGGTATCTTTCTAAGCAGCTGCTGTGTTTATTAAGTCATGATGATCTGGTTATAAAATTAATAAGAAAGGTTCATAAAAAAGAGAATACTGACAATTCTTAGTTTATTTAGCCAAAATCTAATGACCTCATGCCGTGGCGAGGCGTCTCTCTTCTGTCTGTCCGTTAATAATTCACAAGAATCTTTCTTCCTCCTAACTACAGAATATTGGTCATATTTTAGTGGAGCCTGCACACAGTGATCATCTCACAGGTCTCCATCAAATTTGTGTTGAAGGTCAAGTTCAAAGTCACATTTGTCATTCTCATTGGATTTTAAAATTCAGATTACGTGGTGTTTTGGCCCGTTTTTGCTGGCCACTTAGTGTGTTTTCAGTCCTGTAGTTGATTCTTTGTCCTAAAGAACAAACCACAGGGTGTCTCCCTACGGTTTTTCTTTCTCTTATTTCTTTCTCCTTAACTTAGCCTGGTTCAGACTGAAGTTTTTTCTACGTACTGTCGGATCTTTGAGTTTTTTTCTGTAAGGTTGCAGAATCTTTAGGTTACAAAGTAAAATAATCTGATGATCAACAAGGATTCTGTACCAAAATTTGAGGATATTGCTTTTCTTCATCATACTTATCAGCTTCCTTGCTCGTTTAACTGTGATGTCCTTTATACTTGCTGTGTATTCTTGCAGGTGATGAAGACATACCACATGTACCACACTGAGAGTCTCAGTGCTGAGAGCAAACTGAAGGAGGCAGAAAAGCAGGAGGAGAAGCACATTGGCAAGGCTAATGACATTGGCCTGCGTTATGGCTACGATGATCGTCCACAGCGTCGAAGTTCTGTAAAGAAGATGGAGAAACTGAAGGAGAAGGTCTGTTTTTAGCCCATGTATGATGAGGATTTATGTCATGCACATTACTCCCAATGCACTCTATCTATTCGACTGCAAACAAGCTGTAAATGCATTTGTAATTGAAGTGTCCAAGTAAATCCAACTATTTTATACATGCACACTGACAGATTATAGAGAAGATACAACTGTTTAATGTATAATGCATTCTTAGAGTACATTAGGAAACCATTTTGCTTCCTCCCTTGATGGGACTCTCGCTCTTCCTTTTACACCCCCAGAGACAAGCCAAGTACTCTGAAAACAAGATGAAATGCACAAAGGCCCGGAATGACTATCTTCTCAATCTGGCAGCTACTAATGCCCTGGTGGCCAAATACTACATCCACGATGTCTCCGACATGATAGATGTAAGTCAGAGCCAAGAATGGAAATATGGATGGAAATGGAAATACTCTCTTTTTGTCAGAGTGCATTTTTATTCAGGTTAAGTTTGTTTTTGGATCTGTAATTACTATGGTTTGTTTTTTTGTCCCCAGTGTTGCGACTTAGGGTACCATGCAAGCTTAGCACGCACCTTGAGAACCTACCTTTCTGCAGAATATAGTCTAGAAACTTCTCGGCACGAAGGGTTGGACTTATTGGAGGGAGCAGTGGATGCCATGGACACCAGAGGAGACAAGCTGAAGTTTATGGACACACATTGCCAGATCTTCTGTCCTCCTGCATGCTTTGACTATCAGCCACACATGGGAGATGAGGTGAGTCAACAGGGAGGGTAATGATTTAAAAAGGCTTTCTTTGAAGGTCTTTATTCTTGCTATGTTTATTTTGCACTGTGTTAAGTCACTTTCGGAAATATCCCTTTATTTCTTAATCCCAGGTGTGTCAAGTGAGTGCACAGCAGCCTGTCCAGACAGAACTCTTGATGCGCTACCACCAGCTGCAATCACGTCTGGCCACACTAAAAATAGAAAATGAAGAGGTGAGCAGCTCATTTTAAAGCAAAACAAGCTCACTGATGTGCTTAGGTATACGTTTTAGATGGCCTTATCCATACTCACGCTCAGTTCATATTTGGCCTTTGATATGTGAAGCAGCATCTGTATTCTTTTCTCTATTCTCTAAGGTCAATATTTTCCTGTAGTATATCCTGATGTTTCATTGAGATAATGTTACACAGATACCAGAGTCTTTTGAGAAAGAGTCTTTATGTACAAAGGTGTACATAAAGACAAATGAGAAATGTATGCAAGTGATTATCAGTGATAGTGAAGTTAGATCCTGAATCCTGTATAGGGTCTCATAGGGGAAGCTGTTAACATAGTAGTCTGAGTTGCTGAGTTTGAATATAGAGGTTGCACCATCAGTGTATTAATGCAAAATACTGTGCAAGGAAGTGAAGTTGTTATCATTCAAACCATCGACTAAATGTAGAAGAACAGGGAAAAAAACACATATCTGCTGCTCTAAATGCAAGAGTCTTTAAAACAACACGCTAAGACACCAGAGTCCTTGAGAAAGAGTCTTTATTGCCGTTAGATTGATGTGTTACATTTAGTTTTATACTTCATAATTTTTGCAAACACTCTCACACTTTCCCTTACATCTGAAGCTATAAGCTAACCAGCTACTAATCAGTCATTAGGTAGTTAGCTTAGTTTAGCTAGCTTTGATCAATATCATCCACTGAATACTGAAATCACTGAAATCGATCTCTTATTATTGTTTCTTTTACCTTTATTCAACCAGGAAAACCCCATTTAGATCAAATCTCTTTTCCAAGGGAGCCCTCGTCTGATCTTTCTGTAAATTATTCCATGTCCAAGTGAATAGTAAGAAAAAGCTTTTTTCCCCAGCCTTTTAGAATTCTAGGCACATTAAAAAGAAACCATTTACAGAAGTGTAGCTGGTAAATGTTGGTGCTGGGACAGAGAAGGGTAAGGTGAAACTAAAAGTTGTAGAGAAAGAAATACCAATACTGTTTTTTGCAAGTGGTCAATGATGCCCAATCCATAAAATCTGCATAGCAGGCATGAAAGTAATATATCTGTGTTTTCATTCATCTTTTTTAGCAAACAAAATAATTTTTCACAAAACTATTCCTTTAGGAAAAACAGAACCCATCCCTCCGATTAGTCTATCACTCATCATCATGGCACAGGAGGCACTTTCATACCTTCATTTACTGTGTTGTGTTTAATAATGCGGGCCACCAACACCCTCCACTACAAACATGTAACAACAGCCAGCCACTCTCCAGAGCTGTCACTATGCATTCATATTCATTCATTAAATCTGACACTGATATGTGGGGTCGTATCTCATCCAGTCTCCTGCTTCCAATGGGGGCCACCCCCAGCATGGTCACCAAGGCCACTGTGACTCACACAGACATGTTTAAAGGTCACCAGGGTGTGTGTATGTGTCAGTGGCTGTCTGTCATGAATAAGGAAATCCACGGTCCCTTCCTGTCTGCCTCACATGGAAGGCACATAGTTAATCTTTCATGTCGTGATGCATCAAGCTAGCAAGCTAATTACTCTATTGTTCACTCTGTCAGTCTAACTACGGTGCAAATAGCCTGCAGCAGTATAATCTGAGCTGCCGTGTTTACACCACAGTTTGTTCGAGACACTGAGAAGACTAATGAAAATATGCCCAGTGGTACAAATATTCTTTTATTATTTTATGTGTACAAATGACCAGTTTGCTATCTTTTTTTAATATAATTGTATTTAAACAAATATATTCATGTTGTGATTAATGCTGAAATGACAACTAAAGTTTACATCTATATTTGTTTCAGGTGAGGAAGACTCTTGACGCCACCTTGCAGACCCTCCATGATATGCTTACTGTGGAGGACTTTGATGTTTCAGAGGCTTTCCAGCACAGCCAATCCACAGAGTCTGTGAAATCAGCCTCATCTGACTCTTACATGAGCAAGGCAAACATCGCCAAAAGACGAGCCAATCAACAAGAGACTGAGGGCTTCTACTTTACTGTGAGTAGTCGGACAAATGAACAAAGAAATTGCAGCGTGGTGTAAATGTGCACAGTACAACACAAAGAATGTCTAGAAATAGCACTAATTGTCTTTTTGTCTTTCTTATCAATAGAAATACAAGGAGTACTTGAATGGCAGCAATCTCATTGTCAAACTGCAGGCTAAGCATGACCTTCTGAAGCAGACGCTAGGAGAAGGTGAGACTTATTAAAATGTTGTCGCACTGTGTTTAGCGGTGTAGAAAGTTCTATATTAAAGTAACTGCCAAGAAAGCAAGTATCTCTAGAGTATATTAGTACCTTGATATATAGAAGCACATATAGAAAATCTATTATAGCTGTTTTTATCCAAAGGAAGTAGAGCTACTTTCAGCAGCTCCCTTATTTACAAGATGTCACCATAGCAGGTACAGTAACTCTGCATGTTTGATTTGGCACATTTTTTACACCAGATGCCCATCCTGATGCAACCCCAAAGGAATTTGTGTCTCCTTCTGGGATTGAACCAGAGCTCTTTCACTTGTTAGGCAAATATGTAACAACACTATACAGCCAATTTAGCCAAAGGAAGTAATTTTTAAAAAAAACATAATATCTTCAGTTTGTATGTAGCCTACCCCATGCTTTTAGAAAATACAATACAAAATTATATCATTCAGAGCTATATTAAGAGAACAAAAACCCTGCAGTCCATGATAACAAGCACTGTTATACAAATTTAAGACCCGAGAGCTGTTAAAATAATGAAGCCAAAGGGTCAGTAAGGGTCTGTGTCTTTTAATGTCACAATGTTGCTACTTTGGAATCACAAACATGTGTTAAATAATTTTGTTTTGTTGGGAATATTAAAAGTTTTCAGACTCCCATATATCACAGTTGTGTCTGCTGTACACAGATTCTTTTAGAAATCAGATAATTAAATATTGATCAAAACAAAACACCAAATTATATTACTTATTATATTACTTATATTATTATAAATGATATTATGCAGTAAAGTTGTAGTTCTCATGGCATCCTGAAAACTGCACGATCTAAAAGCAGGTCATCTCAAACCATGGATTACTAGTATAGCATTGAAAGGATATTTCTTCCCATGCTTTCCTTACATATTCATGATATTAAATATGTGTTAAACTCATCCAGAAGAGAGAAGAAAAGTATATTTGATGTCATGATGTCATGGTGATCATCAGACTCTTGCTAGCGTATGCTTTAAGGTTGGAATTATGTGTTTGACATAAAGAAGGATTGTGCTGGAAGCTGCTTTACACATGACATGATCCTTGAACAAACATTTCTGACTGACTGATCAAAGCGAGGCCTTAATTTGTTTGCTATACTGAAACGTGCGTGTGAGTGTGCTAATGTGGTGCACATATCATGAAATCATAATACTGTACAAATCAGCTCCCACTCTTGTTGCCTCTGGATACATTTTCACTTTCACAGAGCTAGTCTGCAGCCTAGTCCCCTTCTGGGGCTCTTGTGCTGTTTCTAGGGCGACCGTTGAATGACCACTGCCTGGCGGTGAGTCAGATTCAACCATGGCGTTCACCCCATTCAGCCTGACTGAATAGATGCCCGTTTTCTCATAACACCCCTTTCCTTCTCCATCTGCCAGCCATGTATAGTCAGCCAGCACTCAACCGTGCTGCTAACTTCTGTGATTGTAAAACTAGTGTGTTCTAATTTAGTCTCTCTCTGTGTGTGCTTATTCCTTTTAGGGGAGAGGGCTGAATATGGAACAACGAGGTAAGGTTTTCAGTGACAAGAGGGTGAATAAAGTTGGCAATGATGTGTAAAATCCTTCCTGTGTCCTTGGATATGGCACAAATAAAGTCACAGTGTAGGAATATCGTTACCTCACCATGTTGAATGGTTTGGATCCAAATTAGAGATGCTTTTATCTATAGATATATCTTAAGACTAGGGACTGAAATGCCAGTGAGATGGATAATGATTTGATTAATAAAAACAATTAAATGAGGAGAAAATTAAAAAATATTGACAAGAAGGGCGTGTGACAAATACAAATGCTTGACTTTTATTTTGATCAATTAAATTTTATATTTAATTATATCTGTATTGAGTATTTTGTGATGTATTACCTTTCAGTCATTATTACTTTGAGAAAGTCACAGGAGCTCCATCCTTGTATTATTTTTACTTTTAGGTTAATACACAAATTTGCTTTCTTGCCAAGTGTTAAATGAGAAAGTTGATGCCAGAAAGCTGATTCTGTTCATCCTGATGGTGTGTTGGTCCCACTCAGATGATTGTATGCTCAGATTGAGGCTACAGCAAAGGGTTTGCTAATTTAAGTTAGCATTTAGTAGCAAATAGCTAGTGCAAGCACAATGTATCATTTGTATAATTTGGATTTTAGATAATAAGCAACACAAAATATTATACATTTAAAGCCACTAGCTAAGCAATTTCAAGGTACTTATTTATTTATTTTTGGTTTTAAAACATTGTGCTAAGCTAGATAATATGATTATGGCTTTATAGAGACAGCGTAATACATTATACACTCACTTATTGATTGCCCACTAAATGAAACATATTCCACTGTACTTTGTAGTGCAGTACTTTGTACTGTCTATAGAAAGTATTAATAATGGATGTAGCAGGTTTTTCGCTTAATTTACCCAAAATGCCTAAAACTGACATATTTCACATTCTCTATTAATTTGTTTTTTTGTTAAGTTGCCCATCTTTATCTTTTCTTCTTTATCTCTGTCATATCAGGTTTGTAGTTTTTTGACAGGTGACAGAACTGTAACGGATACACCTTTATGCTATTCAAAATTAATGGAGAGCCATGAATTATTTTCCCTTCCTGTCTGAGCGAGAGTTTGACTAATTGCACTCTGTCTCTTCATATTTATCATGAAGATATGAAAAGAGTATCGGCTGTCTCATCTAGCTCTCAGCAAGAAAGCAAATGACTGTAGCCTATCTCAGAAACGGTCAATATATGACTACCATATTCTTTATGATTTGGAGCAGCCTATTGTTTTGGTAAAGATCTGAAAAGAAAAACATCTTAAGCAAAATCAGTTTTACTGTTGCATATTGCATTATTTTTCATGTTTGCATTGTACCAACCCTACAAACCCCACCATCTCCCCAGGCCCCCAACTCTTCCCCCTAAACCCCAGAGAATGCGGAAGTGTAGACCTCGCTCCATTTTTAACCCTAGGCTGTTTAACGGCAATATGGAGGCCTTCATTCAGGTATAAGCCCATCTGTGCCCTCTGTCTCTCATGAGCTCAGCTTTCTCGCTAGCAGTCCTTGGGGGTTCTCTTGCCTGTGACCACTCTTTTATCCAAACATTGCCTCACTCATGCACTGACTTTCCTCTTGCTCAATGCTTGTCTTCACATTTGACGAAAACACTAGATAAGGTGAAAGCTGGTCCAGCAGCTTGATGTGAAGATGGTGTATTTTCAAAAGCACCAGTATAAGGTTTGTTCTTGTGAGCCCCCAGCCTCCGTACACTGAATTAATTTGGCTGTATGTCAGTTGGCCACACAGCAGCTATGCAAATAAACAGATGGCCACTTCCACTCTAATGCTAATCAAACTCAGCAGACAAGCAGGGCATGCACCGACAAAAGTACAGAGATAAAACGATTAACCAATGAATCAACTGACAAAAAAACAAAAGGAAAAAAAATTTTTTTTTTTGCTTTATTGATTTTTTTGTATAGTGTTGTATGTTTTATTATCATTATTTATATCTTAGTAGTTCTTCAATGGGCTTTTTTCTCACAGAACAAATAAAGAATCAGTTAGTTGAGGAGATGTCGTAATTAGCAGATCGACTGATAAATCGATTCTAATTTCCCTCCAAGTCAAGAAGCTGTTTTTGGCTGGAAAAATATGTGTCTTCCCCCCACCCACCATGCTCTGAAGTAGGCCCTTCCCTCCCACTCCCCCCCAAACCATGCCCTCATGTCTCACACGCCACATGGCACTGATGCTTTTCTCAGGCCATGCCTCGTCCTTCTCTCTCTCTCTCTCTCTCTCTCTCTCTCTCTCTCTCTGTCTGTCTGTCTGTCTGTCTGTCTGTCTGTCTCTCTTTGTAAGATCTGTCTCTCTCACTAACCTGTTGTGGTTGTTGTTGCTTCTCTTCCTCTGTCTACGTGCCTTACTGCTCTCTGCCCAGGGGAAGACGGAATGTCCGTGCGAGGAGTCAGGTACTCTGTCTTATAGCTGGGTGGGATCATTACACTGTATTTAGTATGCTAACCAACATTTCTGTGCCTCTGTCCCATTGGGATTCCTGTGAAAATACTGTTATCGTGGTGCACTAATTTATTTTTGTTTTGCATATTGTGACTCAGAAAGTTAACGTTAAGTGATAAATGATATCATCTCAGCCTTCTCATCATAATGGCTTGCTAGTGTGACTGTTTCTTATGGTTATTAATTTCTGATTTAGTGGTTTCTCTAGTAATAATTTGATTGTGTCTATAGGATTCAGGCCAGCCTATACCAGCGGTGGTTGAGAGCTGTATTCGATACATCAACCTGTATGGTATGTTCCAGTTCTATTCATAAGTTATCTTTCCACAAAGGCTGATGTTTTATTTGTGTAGTGCAAATTTACAACAAAATTCAACAAATTCAAATTTAACAAAACAAAAATGCATCGGATTCTGCATTAAGGATTCTTATATTGCAAAGTAGAGACCCTGCAATTTTAGATAGAAACGACGACAATAAGAGCGCTTATGTCTCTCCAGACTCTCAATATAAAGTTTTCACCTAAATTAATCAACTCGAGCTTTTATTGGTGTCTATCATCACACAAAATTTGAAAATTATATCTTAACCCTTTCACGTATAGTGGTCACTACAGTGGAGAGATATTCAAAGGCTGTTTTCCTGTATGTGTGTCAGGGTTGATGGTATACTTGCACATGATCACAACACACAGTGTATATTATTTATTCGTTTGTCAACTTCATAAGCCAAAAACGTATGTTGTCCACCTAAGTGGACATGAAAAAAAAAACTTTTAAAAATACATGTGTAAAAAAATTAAGTTCAAAAATCTTTTTTTCATGCCTAAAGATGAATAAAAATGTAAAAAATCCTGATTGAGGTTGTCATAATTCATGCATGAAAGGGTTAAAAACTGCAATAGAGTGCTAACAGACCAACAGACAGACAGTTATTCATTACAGCAAGTAGACAGAGCAGACAGAGTTTCCCTTTTCATTTTCTTGCTTACATGTAGTTTTCAGTCTGTATAATCAAAACACAACAAAACATATAATTTTATACAATCTGATTGTTAGGGTTTTCTCTCTGTTATTGTAGGGTCTTTACCTAATATAAAGTGCCCTGGTGTGACTGTTGTTGGGATTCAGTCCTATATAAATAAAATAAAACTGAATGATATGTATATACAACCTTAATATTGTTAATAGTAGCCATTCACATATTTTTGGTATTTTAGAAGTTATTAGCAGTGAAATAGCATTCAATGTGAGATAATATAACTGCTCCAACTGGATCGTTTGGAAAATCTTAAACTGGAGCATTTCATATGTACAAGCCTGGATGAGAGAGTGAGGTGAAATATTAATTTCTATGATTCATTCATTTCTCAAAATGGGTTGCATTCTAATATTCATGATGCTCAGCTTACATTAATCCTTATATATAAGAAAGAAGATGGGGTGTAAGTGATAAACAGGACTTCTACTGTCCAAGAGATGCTAATGAATCTCTTACTAACTAATAGTAACGTCTGTCTTGTGAAGATTGTTATAATAAGAAAAACAATGTAATTTTGATTTCCACCAGTTATGACTGAAAAAGCAGAAGCTTTGGCCCCACCCCTCAATTTTTGAATTAAGGTGTTTATAGTCTAATTGCCACATTCATCCATCCATTTTCTTCCGCTTATCCGGGGCCGGGTCGCAGGGGCAGCAGCCCAAGCAGAGAAGATATAATCTCTCCAGCGTGTCCCAGGGCATCCTCCTGGTGAGACATGCCCGGAAAACCTCGCCCAGGAGGCGCACAGGGGGCATCCTTGTCAGATGCCCGAACCACCTCAACTGGCTCCTTTCAATGCGGAGGAGCAGCGGCTCTACTTTGAGCCCCTCCCGAATGGCCGAACTTCTAACTCTATCTCTAAGGGAGAGGCCAGCCACCCTTCAGAGGGTGTCCCCAACCCGGAGTGGGCACTCCATCCTTTTCCAACTGAGGACCATGGCCTCAGATTTGGAGGTGCTGATTCTCATTCCCACTGCTTCACACTCGGCTGCGAACCATTCCAAGGCGAGCTGGAGGCCATCACCTGATGAAGCCAACAGGACCATATCATCTGCGAAAAGCAGAGATGAGATCCTGAGACCACCAAAGTGAAAGCCTTCCGCCACTTGGCCACGCCTAGAAATTCTGTCCATAAAAATTATGAACAGAATCAGTGACAAAGGGTAGCCCTGGCAGAGCCCATCACCCACCAGGAACGAGTCCGACTTATTGCCGGCAATGCGGACCAAGCTCTTGCAACGGTCATATAAGGACTGAATGGCCCGTAGCAATGGTCCAGACACCCCATACTCCCGGAGCATCCCCCACAGGACCCCCGAGGGACACGGTCGAATGTATTCTCCAAGTCCACAAAGCACATGTAGACTGGTAGGGCAAACTCCCATGTTCCCTCGAGTATCCTCAAGAGGATAAAGAGCTGGTCCAGTGTTCCATGGCCAAGACAAAAACCGCATTGTTCCTCCTGTATCCGAGGTTCAAACTCTCCTCTCCAGCACCCTGGCATAGACTTTCCCAGGGAGGCTGAGGAGTGTGATTCCCCTGTAGTTGGAACACACCCTCTGGTCCACTTTCTTAAAGATGGGGACCACCACCTCGGTCTGCCAGTCCAGGGGTACTGCCCCCAATCCCCACGCAACATTGCAGAGACGTGTCAACCAAGACAGCCTTAAAACATCCAGAGCCTTCAGGAACTTGGGGTGGACGAGGCTCTGCCACCAAGGAGTTGTTTAACTGCCTCAGTAACCTCGTCCCCAGAGATTGACGGGTCATCCCCTTCGTCCCCGGACTCTGCTTCCACCACGGAAGATGTGCCAGTGGGATTGAGGAGGTCCTCAAAGTATTCCTTCCACCGCCTGATGATTTTCTCTGTCGAAGTCAACAGCACCTCTGGAGTCCCACAAGCTAACCAAGCCCGGTAGGACTCCTTCTTAAGCTTGGTGGCTCCCCTCCCCTCAGGTGTCCACCATTTGGTTCGGGGGTTACCACCATGGCAGGCACCAACTACCCTGTAGCCGCAGCTCCATGCAGTGGCTTCGGCAATGGAGGTGCTGAACATGGTCCATTCGGACTCAATGTCCCCAGTCTCCCTCGGAATGCTGTTGAAGCTCTGCCAGAGGTGTGCGTTGAAGATCTTGCAGACTGGGGCCTCTGCTAGACGTTCCCAGCACACCCTCGCTGTACGTTTGGGTGCGCCAGGTCTGTCCAGCGTCCTCCTTCGCCACCTGATCCAACTCACCACCAGGTGGTGATCAGTTGACAGCTCAGCCCCTCCCTTTACCCGAGTGTCCAAAACATATGGCCTCAGGTCTGGTGATACGATTACATACCACATCGACCTGTGGCCTAGAGCAGGGGTGTCAAACTCAAATACGCAGTGGGCCAAAATTCAAAACTGGAACAAAGTCGCGGGCTAACATGAATATTTATTGAAAAAAAAATCTTCCTCCAGATATAAGAATGAATCTTTTCTTATGGACTCAAATAAGTTTTGCTGGAAAACTGAATATGGAACAAGCAAAGCTTAATACTAAACAATATATATATTAGCTGTATAATACCAGTAGGCCTGCTCTAATAGTAATTTGGTATGGCTTTGCGGGCCAAATGTAATTAGGCTGCGGGCCAAATTTGGCCCGCGGGCCAGAGTTTGACACCTATGGCCTAGAGTGTCCTGGTGCCATGTGCACTTATGGATTCTCTTATGTTCGAACATGGTGTTCATTATGGCCAAACTGTGGTTTGCACGGAAGTCCAATAACAAAACACCGCTCGGGTTCAGATCCGGGAGGCCATTCCTCCCAATCACGCCCTTCCAGGTCTCACTGTCATTGCCCATGTGAGCATTGAAGTCTCCCAGTAGGACAACAGAGTCCCCAGGAGGAGCACCCGCCAGTGCCCCACTCAGGGACTCCAAGAAGGCTGGGTACTCTGAACTGCTGCTCAGCGCATAAGCACAGACGACAGTCAGGACCTGGCCTGAAAGGCGAAGGGGTGAGCCCGACTATATCTAGCCGGTACCTCTCAACCTCACGCACTAGCTCAGGCTCCCTCCCCACCAGAGAGGTGACATTCCATGTCCCAATTGCCAGTCTTGTTAGCCGGGGATCGGTCTGCCAGGGCCTCCGCTCCTGGCCGCCGCCTGACTCACATTGCACCCGACCCCTACGGTGCCTCCTGCGGGTGGTGGGCCTGCAGGAAGATGGGCCCATGGCCCTTTTTCAGGCTGTGCCCGGCCGGGCTCCATGGACTAAGGCCCGGCCACCAGACGCTCGCCCTCAGACACCCTTCCCTTTCCTTTGTTTTTTTTAATATGTTTGAAGTCTCCTATCTTTAAGCTTGTTTTTATACTTAGATACAAAAAACAGAAGAAACTCCTTTACTGAGACATTCAACAGAAATAAATCTGGTTTATTTTTAAGGGGGTGTGCCATTTATATTAATACCTTTTTTTCCATTTTAGACTAACAGCTTTATATGTCCACAGGTCTTCAGCAGCAAGGTATATTTCGAGTTCCAGGATCCCAGGTCGAAGTCAATGATATTAAAAATGCATTTGAAAGAGGTTAGTCCCAGGTCACTTAGCCATCTACTCTTGATTGATTTTAAATTTCGTTTTGCCCACCTCAGAAACCGCAGTTACTCTCACAGGACTCTAAAGTGCAAATAAAGAGCCTGTGTGCCATATGTAACCCTGTAATGGACATGTAAACCATTTAATGCATAATACATGAGATCAGCATCCTAAATGAGCAAACATAACTGCACTCTTAATGCATACATTAACTTCCGAATTTGAAATGTATATTAAGAATCACTGCTATCTTACATGAAAGTGAGTGCAATGGATGAATACTGAGTAGACTGAAAATATGCTACATCTACAGGAGAAGATCCACTGATGGATGATCAGACAGATCATGATATTAACTCTGTGGCGGGAGTTCTTAAGCTTTACTTCCGGGGGTTGGAAAACCCCCTGTTCCCTAAAGAGCGTTTCGCCGACCTCATATCCACTACCAGTGAGTAACATTCCAGGAAAACATGTGGAATATGTTTTATTTAGTGTAGCACTCTGTGATTGTTGTTGTTTATTACTTTTAGAGCTTGACTCTGGTGCAGAAAGAGCTCATCACCTTCAGCAGATAATCGTGACTCTTCCGCGGCCTGTGATCATCGTCATGAGATACCTGTTTGCATTTCTAAACCAGTAAGTCTCGTCACTACAAATTTTCCGGTGTGCAAAATTAAAATAATGATACTTACTGGTTCTGTTTTCCACAGTCTTTCCCAGTACAGCGATGAGAACATGATGGACCCCTACAATCTCGCTATTTGCTTTGGCCCCACACTGATGCCCATACCAGATGACCAAGATCCTGTGGCCTGCCAAGCACATGTTAATGAGATCATTAAGACAATCATCATCCACCATGAGGTCATCTTTCCAACCCAGCGAGAACTGGAGGGACCTGTGTATGAGAAGTGCATGGCTGGAGGGGACGAATACTGGTAGGTTCAAAGCTAGGTGTCCAAAATGTGCTGTGTTTTCTGAGCCATTAACAACTTGGCCTTGGAAAAATAGCACCATGTAACATTTTCCACTTCCTACCCTGGCTCTAAGCCATTTTGTACAAGGCTGTAGATTTTACACTCAATACTGAATTATCTTCTTAGACAGACACCTAATAAAGGGTATTGGCTTTTTTCTCATAAACACAAGACTTATTTTCTATAGCGACGCTAGCAAGTGTTGTTTATTTAAAGACTGTATGCACCAGCAATATGATTATTGAATAACATCAATAATGCCTTTCTTAAATGATCCAACTGCTAGAATTAACCCTTGTATGGTGTTCGGGTCTGTGAGACCCGTGTTCAGTTTTTTTCAAAAGAAAAATTAAACAATTAATTATTTTTTCACGTGTAAATGTGTTGTGTCTTTCCACTCACTCCACTTGATTATAACTGATTTATTTATAACATTTTATATAAAAGAAAAACGAGAAGCACATTAATTCATAAATGTGATCTAACAAAGGTAAAGGGAAAAAATTAACCATGTTTGCTGTTCATATGTCTTGTAATTGGGATGAAGTAAACATCTGTTGAGTAATTTAACATAAAATTGTTTGATAGTGTTAATTTGGAAAGCCAAAACTCTAGCGGGTCCACCAGACCCATGAACACTGGCTGAGTAACAAAAATACGAACACCACACAAGGGTTAAAGAATGAAGAGTAGCTGTTCAGTTCCTTGTTAAAAGGATTTATCCTGATCAGTCATTTAATTGGATAGTATGAATCTCACATTTAATGTAGTAGGTAGTTTGGATTTTGCTTTAATTTGGTGTATAAAGTGTATGTTTTAGAGGTTTCCAAAAAATACATGAAAAAATATGCATATAGAAAAATTAAAAAGGCCAGGATCTTTTTTAGCTTTTCATTTGCATGAACAACATTTGCAATAAAAACTGACACTTTATTAGGCACAGTTTGCTAATACTGGGTTGGAGTCCCTTTTGCCTTCCGAGCTGTTTTATTATTCATGGCATATCTTCATTAAGGTCCTGGAAGATTTTGGTCCAAGCTGACATGATAGCATCATGCAGTTGCTGCAGATCTGTTTGTTGCACTTCCACGATGCGAATCTCCCATTCCGCTCTCAAAGACTATCAGATTAGGATCAGGTGACCGTGGAGGCCGTTTGACTACAGTGAATTCATTGTCATTTGCAACATAACAGTTTGAGATGATTTGAGCTTTGTGACATGGCATGTTATTGTCCCGAAAGCAACCATCAGAAGTACGCTGTGAAGGCTGAATATGGTCAACAACAGTACTTAGGTAGGCTGTGGCATCTAAATAATGCTTAGTTAGTCCTGAGTGTCCCAAGAAAATGTCCCCTACACCATTACACCACCAGCAGCCTTAACCGCTGACACAATGCTCTGATTCTGACCCTACCATCTGAATGTCACAAAAAACATTGAACCTGTGCTGATTAAAAGATGCTGATTTGGTACTGACAGGCCCAGAGTATCACAAGACCCATCTCTTATGCTATTACACCACCTGTTGATACAAGGCACAATGGACCAATGCTTTCATGTTCCTGGTGCCAAATTATGACACTACTATCTGAATATAAAGGAAGAAAGACCAGGAAATATTTTTCCAGTCTTTTGTTGTCCAACTTTGGTAAGTCCACATGACTTGTAGACTTACTGACAGGAATGGCACTAGGTGTGCAATCACTGATATTTTTTTGGATACCTTGATTGTAACAAGTACTTATTTAGGATGCTGTTGCCTTCCTACCAGCTGGAAGCAGTCTGACCATTTTTCCATCACCTCTTACTGAATATTTTCTTTTTTGCGGATCATTCTCTGTAAACCCTAGCTGTGGTGGGAAAATCCCAGTAGATCAGCAGTTTCCGAAATGATAAGACCAGCTGATAAATCACGTAAATCATCTTTCTTTCATGTTCCGATGGTTGGTTTGAATGTCAGCAGGTTGTCTTGACTGTCTGCATGCCTCGGTCTATTGAGGTTGCTGCCACATGATAAATATAATATTGGTCTGGTAATTAAGGATTCCTTTGTTATAAAAGGTAATGATTGAAGAATAAGAGTGCGTAAATGGCTCTTATTTTTTTCATTTCCTTTTCTGCATCTCCTCTCTCCAGTGAAAGCCCCCACAGTGAACCAGGAGCTCTGGATGAGATTGACAATGGTACCGGGCCTAACACAAGTGATGATGGTGAGTCAGCAAACACATCAATCCATTGTGAAGACAGCAGCTGGATGTTGAGAAGCTGACAGAGAAAATAATGAGATTTCCTCTGATCTTTTTTCATATGGCAGAATTGGAGCAAATCGAAGCCATAGCCAAATTTGACTACGTGGGCCGAAGTCCAAGAGAGCTGTCCTTTAAGAAGGGAGCCTCTCTGCTGCTCTACCTGCGAGCTTCTCAGGACTGGTGGGAAGGGCGACATAATGGTGTGGATGGGCTGATCCCACATCAATACATTGTGGTACAAGACATGTAAGTTAGATTTATTTAGGCTGTGAAGCCCATAAAAAGTTAAAAAAAAAAAAAGCTTGTCAGTTGTGTTCCATTTTCAGAAAGTTTGGCCTTAATGAAATCTTCCTAATGAAAGGATCATTATGAATAAAATGCTACACTTTTATTTTATTGCATTCTTATTGGAGCAACAGATACTCAAAGAGGGCAGACCTCAACTAAGCACATTAATCACTCTTATTTATTCCAAAATGTGTTGAGATCTTTATTTGGCTACAATCCATCTTTTCATGATTCAGATTCAAGTGGTAGTTATTCTGTAATTCTGCTAACAGACAAAGGGTAACAAAAACATAACCTTTGTGGTCGAAGCAATTACCCTCTGATCCACAATTTGCTAAAAAGAGATTTTCTTCGAATGGACATTCACTCAGGTCACGTATTGAATGGAGGCCTTTAATTTCTTAATAGCTTCTTTTCTGATAAATAGTAGGCAGGTAACAAAATTAAAGCTAAATTAGGAAGAGTAGTGATTTATGCAGAAAAGGACCAAAAGGACAGAGTAATTAGTGGTTAATGTTTCCCTTTAAAAGAATGGGCTTGGTAGGTACAATGCTGTGGTGGTTTTGTGCAGGGATGTGATTATTAAGGATTCTCATTTGATTTTCAACAACTATAATGAAAGAAGTTGAAGACAGTGAAACTGCCTGAAACTGCAGTTCCCTATTGACTTCTAGACACTGACTCCAAGGAAATTACAACTCTGTTACGTCGGCTTTGGCTTCAGAATCAAGCACTTACAGTTCTGGCTTTAACAGATTGTATACTTTGTACAAAAACTCAATGAACAGTTGCTTTAAATGAAATGGGAATGTAGTTATCAATGATTCATTCATCAAGAAAAAAATCTTTAAAAAAATTGAACACAGAAATGAATTAACAGTTCAAACACTGCAGAACTCCTTATTTAGTTTATCTAGCAGACTACTGTCAATTATTTTCTATGTTAAACATGAATAAAAAAGCGTCATCGATATGCATCTATATCAGGGACGACGCGTTCTCAGAGAGCATTCATCGGACTGAGAGTGAGACCGGCAGTGGGCCGCACCACGATGACAGAACCTCATCAAGGAATGAGCGTCAGTCTCCTTGTGAACACACACCTGAGAACCGCTTTGGACCAGCATTAGGAAGGTAGTAACAGTTAGATATTTGGGATGGACTTGAGAGAGGAAGGACATTGAATATTTATCCAGAGCAAAGAAACTGAAACTATTCACGAATTAAATATCAATTTCATCGCCTCTTTTTAGGGTGCGAGTGCGATCAGATGGCGCTGCAGCTCCACGCCATAGGAATGGCGCCGACAGCCTGAGCCCCACCAGAGCTGCTGATCTACCCCCCAGGGTTATGCCTCGCCCCCAGAGTCCACACAAAATAGCTGTCAGCAGGGGTCTAACTGACAGTCCCGAGAAACGCCGTCTCACCACATTTGGCAGTGCTGGCTGCATCAGCCACCCTGATAGAAAGGCGTTTGTCGACAGCCACTCTCAAAGATCATCACCAAGCACCACCCGGCATGCAAGTTTAGGAGACCACAAGGCTCTTGAGACCGAGGCACTCGCTGAGGTGATTAAAATCCTTAAAAGCACATGCAGTTTTTATTAATATAGACTTTTCTTATTTTATTGTATAACAAACATGTACGTATACAACTATCCTATATGTATGGCTTCTCTAAAAAGGGAGCTTCCTTTTATAGCTTCATCTGAAAAATCATAACTGTATCGAGGCAAAATTAAGGAGGAAAAAAATCTCAATTCTCGCTACCATTCCTAAATATTATGTGCATCATTAGCTCTTTGATGGGTACCAAAACATTACACAGTTGGCAAATAAAATTTTGGGTTTAGTTTTTCCACCATCACATAAAAAGGCTCGAGCTCTGAGGAATAAAACTTAAAATAGATTTAGCTACTCTCTGCTTGGTTGCTTGACATCAGTGTCTTTTGTTTTTTCCTCTACTTATGCTTCTCAGGATATAGAGAAAACAATGAATACAGCCCTGCATGAGTTGCGTGAGTTGGAGAGGCAGAATGTAGCCAAGCACGCGCCTGACGTTGTGCTCGACACATTGGAGCCGCTTAAGCACCCTGGTGGAGTGCAGGAGGTGTCTGCCAGCCCTCTCCATACCATGGTGATCAGGGATCCAGATGCAGCCCAGCGACGCAGCAGTAGTAGCTCCTCATCTGAGACTATGACCACTTTTAAGCCCGCTCTGTCAGTCCGTAGACCAAGTGCTCCTTTAAGGCCCCCGCCTGTCAGACCTGTTCGACCGGCTCCTGTGATTGGACAGGGCCAAGGACCTCACCGCTCCAGCAGCTCCAGTTCGTCTGGTTTGGGCAGCCCGAGCATTACTCCCACTGACAGGGTCTTCCCCAAAGCACCGTCTCCATCACCATCCACCTCCTCTTCTTCCTCGGACAAACAAGGTAACATGTAGCTCCAGTCAGACAAGTGGTTGAAGAATGCTGTGGATACAGAGTGATTCAGATTATCATCATGTCCCTTCCCCTTTTTTTGGACGGCAAAACAAACATTGACACCCGATGAATATTTACCACTAATCTTGTGTAGTGTAGGATAGGTGCTTGTTTCTGCCCACAACATCCACTCTGTTTCCATGTGTGTTGGGAACAAGTCAATGTACTGTACTGCAGTGATATGTTACGCAAAAATAGGATTTAAATCTATGAGAATTATTTTATAGTAATGCTGTCATGCTGAATAGCCATGCTGGGTAAAGGGATGCACTGGAAAATGCTTCTGTTTACAGAAACACAACAGAGAAGTATCTCAATGAAATGTTATTAGGTTACAAAGATGCCATGAGCGTGTTCTTTGTGAGTGGTTTCCTGCTCCATTATAAAGAGAATACTTAAGGGAATATTTCACCACTAATCATGTAGACATCTAGTCTGTGGTGGTGGTTCATAATATTCCTTTTATATACCATTTATATTGAAAGAAGTTGTCTCAGCAAGCCTGTCCCACAGCGTCACAGCATAAGCAGACAGACAGACAACATGGCTGGATGGGGAAAACACAGTGGACCTGTCTCAAACTGCAGTTTTTCTAATGACCACTAGATGCTGGCTCCAAGGAAATTGCAGCTGTGTAATGTTATCATGGGCTTCGGCCCCAAGCCGTTAAAAGATTCTATACAAAACCTCTATGCACGGTGGCTTTAAATGAAATCCTCCAAATGTTACCTTGAAATGTAAGGAGCTGGGTAAAGCTAAGAAAAAAGTGTTGGTGAAACTCCTGGCAGCAGACTGATTGGCAACTAAAGCACAAATGGGCCTAATTGGCACCAGTTTGCCAGCTTGTGCTGCTGCTTCAGTCTGGCAAGTTTACGGCCACTGCGATGGTAGTCTCATTGTCCAATAGCCTGTGTCAGGCAAAGTTGTGTCAGGCGGCAGCAGTGCAGCTCCTCTTCTCCCTCCATTTGTTACATTTCCTCAGCAGTGGACCAGGACTGTTATATACCCACTGTGATTCTAATATTTGATAGTGTCCACTCCGTGTCAGGACTGGGAATCTGTTTCTAAAGTTACTTCTTAATTCTTATATATCAAAAGAAAAGTAAGTGATTTCCTTAGCCAAAACTACTTTCTCTTTTTTCTTCATCTGTTAATGTCAGAATGGGCCAGAGAGTAGCAAAATAACCTGAAGTACAGTAATACAAATAATACCGAAAGTTGTTGTGACCATTATAGATATGCTGTGCCTATAATTAAAACAATGAAATAAAGACAAACATAAAAAAAAGAGCTTATATTATTGTCAACTCTCTATATTAAAGGATTAGCTGTGTTACCTCAACAGACTCTCGTACACTTCAAATGACTAATGCACTTATACAAAAAACACTACAGGGAACTGTGCTGCATTTGTAAGTTTTGTGTTTTCATTTTGATGAACTTGTACTAGGAACATGATATAGCACATCATCATTGAAGCTTGTCAAGCCTCGTCTAGAGTACACATGGTCACTGCAGGCTGTGCGTACGTTTAGCCAAACTTGTTTACTGTTGGTGATATTTGTGGTCCGTCTTATGAGGATGATCAGTATATCTTTAATGTGTAATAGGTACATCGGAATGAATATATACATATTGTTAAAGGACGCTTGTAAAAGTAACATTGTATGATAGAAACAGGATATATTATCATCTCTAGTGTGTAGATTTTTGTAATTCTTACCCTTGCACAGAAATTGGTAAAACAATAAATCAATGAAACCTCCCAGAAATGTCTTCAATGTCTCTGTGGTGATTTTGAGTTAAAAACAAAACAATGTAGATGATCGATATTGAACAGTAGCTGTGTTGCAAATGCACCTCACAAAATGTAAGTAATGCAGTGACTTTACTTCTTTGTAAGAAATGAAAATCAACATAATGTATAATCACTTTGACTTAAATGCATGTACAGTGGAAATGCTGTAGCTATAGTTGTGTTGCAGGGCCATCTACTGGCTGGCATGGATTATAGTGCCATCCTGAAAGGCTAAATAATCACTGAAAGAAAACATTTGAAACTGCAAACATACATGAAAGATATAATGCAACATGCGCTGACAGTCAATTAGTGTCAAATGTATTTTCTTTCTTTTTATTTTATCTTTAGTCATTTGATGGTCAGATCCACATGGTCAGATCCCTGCAATGATATCTCAGTATGTTTTTTTTTTCAATTTTTTATAATGAATGTTCCTTTTTGCACTAGCGACAATCTTCTCACTGGATTAATGTCTCATAACTATAACATATTAGTAATGGTTCACGGTTAATGTTTAAGAAGCCATTCAATGACCACATTTGTCCTGTGGATGGAGACATTGTGCTTCTTGGGTCCTTGAAAGGAGACTGAAATGCTCTGCCGAATTGAAAAGGTTCAAAGAGTCTCCTTTTATTGATATGCACGTGTACTCAGAGGCCAGCCCAGTACATGGAAGTCATCTTCACTGCGGGAAACACACAACTTATTTTCATCCAAAGAGTTGCGAGACAACTCTTTGGAGTTGTCTCGCAACTCCAAAGAAAAAAAAAGTGAAAAAACAAAAAAGAAGTAAGCATACTAGCTTTCCACCTTTTCAAAAGCAAAAACTCTCTTTTCCCCCCATATCCTGATCAAGATGAGTCTGTTTTGCTTCTTCCATAACCAGCACTCAGTGTCAAGTTTAATTCACTTAGGTGTGTTTATTGAGATTAAAAGTGGGAATATAATCAGATTGTGGCCTTAACTGAGGCCTGAATGCCTGCCAAGAGCGAATGAACAACCTGTAGACTAACACCCAGCTTTCCGGCTATGGGTTCTTATTTCAAAAGGCCTTTTCATTGATGTTGTTATATGATTAGCAAGGCCACCAGAGTCGAACCAAGCACAAAGTAAAGTATTTCCTGGCAATACAGTATTCAGGTCCCCCACTTACAAGTGTAACAGTACGTATGAAACTTGAGTGAAGAAGGGAGACGTACGTTTATTGGAGCATCACGTGCTATTTTACAGTCCATATTTTGATCATTTAGACTTGATGATACTCTGCCTAAAACATGAAAATTTAATTTCCAATGTTAGAACACATTTTTAGTTCGAAGGTGTTTTTAATTTTCAATATTAAATAAACGTTTCTGTTTTTGCTCTCAGTTACAGTAACCTTTTGTTGCCATGTTGGCCCAGTATTCTTAGTTTTCGTGTGTTTTGTATTTTGTTCTTTATTTATGCCTTGGTTCCTAGGTTGTTCTGTTAAGATGTTCCTTATTTGATTACCCCCTGTGTGCCCCTCTGTGTATCTGTGAGCCCTCGTTTCCCCTCCTTGTGTTTTATTCCATGTTTTCCCCAGCCCGTTATGTCTGTGCTCTCCCCGTGCTCTCTCTCCTCCTGTCTGAACCTCTGTTTACTTCCTGTTTTACTTTGACAGTCTCTCGTCAGTATGTGTCATGTTGTGTTCGATCCTGCCCTGTCTCATTACGATTATCTGTGTCAGCTGTGTTCCCCGTGTGTCCCACTTCCCTCGTTAACCCTCTGTGTATTTATGGCCGCGTCTCCCTCAGTTCAGTGTCGCGTTCTCTAGAGGTGGGAATCACCATACATCCCACGATACGATATTATCACAATACTTAACGCACGATACGATATTATTGCAATTTTTTTTAAATATTTTGCGATATTCAGATTCTGTACATAAAGGTAAACTTTATCAATATTCATTTTATCTAATATCAAAGTCTCGCACTCAGTTTTTCTCTCATTTCAGTCAGTTTTATTGTTGACAAACTGAACGGTTTGTATTACAGTCTAGTCCAACTTAACTGAATGCAACCATCTGGTACAATTATAGCTATTCTGAACTATGCAATTTATGAAAACTATGCAGCCCCTTCAGCAACCGAAGAATTTTAAAGTGAATTAAAACAAAATATAATTTTACATTAAATAAAAAAGTTTTAAACTTAATTAAAATAAAACATGTCTTAAATTAAAATAAGTAAACTGTCATGTTTATTGCTGCCAAAAAAAAGTTAAACACATTTGGACAGTGAAGGAATGTCAGGATCCTTGCTCAGAAAAAGGAGCTGATCAACATGCTCTGAAGTCAGAGCACAAAACCTTTTTTTGTAACAAAATATCGACTTCTGCTGTCCCTGTATCGATACATTATTAGCAAACAAAATATCACGATACTACACAGTATCGATTTTTTCCCCCACCCCTAGCGTTCTCCCTCATGACTGTGTGCCCCTCTGTGTGTTTCCTTGTGAGTCAGTTCCTTTATGACTTCCCAGTTTAGTTTCATATTATTTTGTATCGCCTTAACTTCCGTCAGCAATAAAACTGTGTTTTGAGTTCATTCCTGCCTCCGTGAGCTTGCGTTTGCGTCCTCATCCTGCCTGCACACAGCCAATACAACTGGAAATCAAATGTGAACAGCATGAGTCTTACTACACTGCCTTTGTCTCCTCTTCCCCCTCTGGTGTGAGAGATCTGTTTTCAATCAGTGGGACATGGTGGAGTGAGTAACCCTCTGGCATCTGCTCCCTGGCGCTGCTATATTTTACTTCAATAAGTTAAAGATGCTGAGGTAACTGTCAGGAGATATATATGAGCCTGATAAAAAAAAATCCAATGGGAACTCTGGCCCATGAGGAAGATGAAGAAACACTCAGATAATACCTGCTGACTGGAGGCAGACGTCAATGTGCCAAAACACTTGTGCCAGGTCACAGCGATTAATTTCTCATTCAGTGAGAATCAAGATCTATCACTGGAACTAATATGCTTACGGAAAAATGCAGGTTTTCTGTTTCCTGAGCTGGGAGGAATGGACCTGGATATAAAGAGAAAATTCTCCTCTCAATCTCAAATTAAACCTTTTTTTCAATCTTTTTTTCCAGCTTAACATGCCTTGGGCTTAAGAAATGATGATTTCATGATGTAGAGGACACAGCAGGTTATTCTGGCCAAAAGTTCATATTTTCCATGAGGCCAAACATTTACTAGTTCTTAATTTTTAAATCTGCACAAATCACTCTCCGTGACAAACCTAGGGATGAGGATCACCTCTGTTGTTTCTTTAAACTTTAAGTAGTATTTATGGGTCTGTCAGAGGATTTTTAATTTTTTACCAATTTTAATTAAGGACTTTCTCTGGTGCTTATCCCAGGGTCTCTGTTGTTGGCACCCCAGTGTGCTCTGGATTCCTGACCTCGCCTAAGGGTATTGAAAGAGCATAATATAATAAAATAAGTGTTTGTGACATTGAACTTCTCAGAGTCACAGGCAGTTATTTTTTTCTTTAAATTAATCTTATTTTACAAAATAATGTATAATGTGGGAAATTGAAATTTACAGTTCTAACAAGTACATTCACACGAGGGAAAACAATAAACAACAGCATGAACAACATTGCTGCGACCATGTTTTATGTACTTACAATTTTGCTGCCTTTGAAAGGGTCGCTTTGAAGATAGGGATCAGGTCTGCAACCACTCACAGTCAGTTTCTGTCTTTGTTGGCTTTTGTGATAAAATGGCAATAAGATTATAATATTAAAAATAATACGAGTCAGTCAGCCATTAGTTTAAAACTGAATGGTGTCAAGTTGGCAAAACAATGACGTAGTTTCTGTAAATGTAACTGCAAAGGCACTCAGGCATTCAGCAACCTTGCTGTAATATAGGAATATAACTAGAAGACATCCAATTGTCAACTAGTTGTATTGAGTCCCACATTGCAAAGAGACACATGGCAGATTACTTGCACTCACTGCAATTTAATTGCAAAGGATTGGCAATCTGTCTGAATTGACAAATTAGACTGCAATTAGTTTCAAACCTTCGCCAATCTGTCTGACAGTTTTTGTAGCCAGTCCAAGCCAGAAAGTCTGTATGGAAACAGGTTCCTGGATACAGTGGGATCTCCAAACAATCAACCACTTTTGATCACCTTGTGAGTATAATAGGTTACCTGGAGGTTAAGGGTATTGCACGATGAACATTTGGGCAACCAGATGGTTGCCAAAACTACCTGTAATCACGGGCTGAATGCAAAAAAGCAAACCAGCAAAAACAAAACCAACAAAAACCTCAATTCAGTCACAGGAAAACCACCCATTTTTTCTTGTCTTCTTTTTTATTGGTTGACAATGTTATGTTGGGGTCAACAACATCCTCAAGGGATGAATCCTCATCTTTAAATGGCCTGTATATTAGGGTAAATCTTATGGAGTTGTGATACTTTGAACTGCAAATTGTACCACCATGAAGAAAACAATTAAATTTGTCATCTATGACTAAGTATCTGCACACGCAATAGCATTTTCATGAGCCTCAGCAGGACTTAATATAATATAAATAATCTAATTAAATTATGCTAACTAAACTTGTTTTCATTAACAACATATCTACTAAGTACCACAGTTTTAGAATATACACTCCAAGAATCTTAACATTATTTCTTTAAGAATAAACTGACATGTTAAGCAATAATTATTCAAAAAATTTACAGTCCTTATGTAAGTTTGGATAAAGAACAGTAGCCAAGCTTCTGAAAAGAAAAGAATTTGCTGTAATGCTGATCCAAATTCTTTTTTGTCTGCTGCATTAAATCAAGTGTAGCAGATGAGAGCCTTTTGCTCTTATATAGCTTTTTAAAAATGAGCATAAAGTAATGTCTTCAGAGGAGTAAAAAACCATTTACATTTTTTTCAAGCTTCTGTGATCATGGTGAGAAATACTGAATACGTTGAACTCTGTTAAGCTGGTCAAATGGAAATGTGGTTCAAGAGGATACCCATGCATTTCACAGGAATAATGAGATCTGATGCATCAAAGCTGAATAACTTACAATGGTAATCCTTGTAAATCATTTGCCCGTAATCAATTTGTAAATATTTAAAATCTGTGAATGCATAAATGTTACAGAATTTTCTATATTTCTCTGTTTCTCCAATCACATCCAATTATGTAAACAGTGGCTTCAGCAGAATACAGGATGATGTAATTTGAATAAACCTAACTAAAGTTCCATATATGTTGTTCAGTGCTGATCTGTAAGAGCAATTTTAAAACATTATAGTTAAAGGTTTGTGTAGAATATATATAGCATTGTTTAACTTTTAAAAATGAACCGCTTGATGCTGAGCCAAATGCTGCAGAAAAGAACTGTTAATTAATAAGCTTAAAAATGAAATGTTCTCTTATTTCGGATGAAAAAAAAAAAGTAAATATGTATTGAGACAAGACTTGCCATATTTAGATGTTTCCTTGCAGTGTGGCAGTGATTAGCTAAAGGGCTTTGGAGAGCTGTTTAGTATCCATATGTGTGTGCTTAGAACAAAAGACAAAGAACTGGAAAAACTGATTATATTTGTTTGGTTTATGAAATAACCAACAGTGTGCTGGGGAGAGTCTCAGTGAAATACATCATATCAGCACTAAAAATATCTTGCAAGTTGCTTTTTGGTGAAAGGTTGCATATTAACTCAGGGAAGTTACATAAATCAAAGAAGGTTTTTGCTTTGATCTAATTCACAAAGTTCAGGCAAGGTGTCTGATCAAAACACTGTATGAAAATGTTGAAGAATCATTTCTATTTGCATGTTCTGTGTACACGAATGATGTAGTGTAAACAACTGGCCAAAAGTTCAGTTAAATGTCTAACATATTGCAAAGGCATGATGAAAACTGTTTAAACTACTTTTTACAAATGTGTGCAATTTAACTAATTTGACATGCCACATTAATGTGCATGCATTTGTGACAGTCACAAATATATACTGTAAAAACATCAAAACACCAAAAAATGCATTATAAAAACACAAGATGACTTGAGAAAAAACATGTATTATTCTTATGATATTTCATAATTCATAATGACACTTTTTACACGTGTATTTATTAATGTCATTGTGTAGTCTCAACAAAGCAGTTGGTGAGTGAATATGAGGATTCGTACACATGTTCAGACTGACATGGCATGATTTACATACCCTGCCTACCAGCAGCTCCATCTCACATCTCACCCATTTTTCAATCTAATATCTAAGATTTGGATGGTAGGGTCAGAATTTGCATGAAACATGAATGTTTACATTCAGGATAACATACCATGTCACAAAGCTCCAGCCATCTTAAAATGGTTTCTTGAACATGACAATGAGTTTATTGCACTCAAATGGTCTCCACCGTTACCAGATCTCAGTGAAAGAGAGAAGCTCTGCGGTGTGGTGGGACTGAATGATGTAGTCTAAAGAGTCGACGGGACAAAACTTGGCTGTCCATCTGCATCTAAAGGACAAGGGCCACTCTTTTGAGGACACCAATGTTAACATTTTGGACAAAGAAGACAGATGGTTCGAAAGAGGAGTGAAAGAAGCCATCTATGTCCACTGTGAACGACCATCTTTGAACAGAGGGGGTGGCTTACGACACCAACTGTCTGCCATCTATAATCCAGTTTTGAGATCCATTCTCAGACGCCTTAATGCCCACTCACACCCTGGGCCATCTGACCTCAGTAAATCACATGATAGGGTGATGAGCTCACCTGAAATCTTGGCTGAATGTGACCCACACCCATTTTCACACCTTGGCTCGTGTGATTAGGTAGAGGATCAATATGGGGTCCATGACCCTCTTGGGGACACTCCCATGGGGCTTCAAATCTGGGACTCTCCACCAATTGCTCTTACAAGTCAAGAAGCTTCTCGGATGAGAGGTGAAACATCTTCAAGGAAACTTAACAAAGTCTAGACGCTTTTCTTTCCAAGCTCCTTAAATGGTAAATGGCCTGCATTTGTATAGCGCTTTTCTAGTCCATAGGACCCCAAAGCGCTTTACACTACATTCAGTCATCCACCCATTTACACACACATTCACACACTGGCGATAGCAAGCTACATTGTAACCACAGCTGCCCTGGGGCGCACTGACAGAGGCGAGGCTGCCGGACAAAGGCGCCACCGGGCCCTCTGACCACCACCAGTAGGCAAACACGGGGTTAGTATCTTGCCCAAGGATATTTGGCATGCAGCCAGGGTGCAGCCTGGGATCGAACCACCGACCTTCTGATTAGTGGCTGACCTGCTCTGCCACCTGAGCTACAGCCACCCTTAGACTACAATGACATGGTGTACTGAGAACCTTCACAGACACTGAGTCACGTAGGTGCAGCAGACAAATCTGCAGCAGCTGTGTGATGCTATCATGTCAGTAGGGAGCAAAATCTCTAAAATTTGGGAGGAAGATTTGCAGCACCTTATTGCATCAATGCCACGAGGAAACCAAAAACTAAAACATAACCTGGTACTACCAAAGTGTGCCTAAGAGAATGCTACAAGTTCATTATAAATATTGATCCATCCATGAATACCACCAACACCAAGACTATTACATGTATCAAATTCCATATCCCATATATACAAATTTATTCTTTTTTAATGAAATATTTATTTAATATTTGTTTTAAAAAAAAGTATTTTTTATATAAATTTGTCAGATTTGGCAATTATTTCATGGTTCAGACTTTAAAAGGTCAATTCTATCATTAAGTGTTTCTTCATTTAGACACTACTACGATGTCAAACTAAGAGTCGTGACTGAATTACAAGAGAAAAACAGCCTGTATCCTAATGCCAAGCAGATATTACTGATAAAATCTCTTGAGACATGGTGATTGTTATGTGGTTCTCAGAGGTTTGACAGGCATGAACAAATAACACTGTAACAAAAAATAATTTCCCCCAGGGATCAATAAAGTATTCTGATTCTGATTCTGATTCTGATAACACACGAGACTTTCATTACTTTAGCAAATAGTTTTGGAGTTAACTGTCTGAGTTGCCTTGGTGGGAATGTCTCAGTGGCCTTGATTATCTCCTGCATCAAATCATATCTGACTTTGACATAATGCAGCTAAAAAGAAAAACACAAATAAAGATCAACTGTCAACAGCCTTTCATCAAAAACAGAGCTGATAAGCGGGTGTGTTGTTCATCTTACACCGAGCCGACAGGCTAGCAGATGACTCCGGCAAGACCAGAGGTGGAGGTTTGTGCATTTATATTAACAATGCTTGGTGCATGAACTCCACTACTACTGAGAGTCACTGCTCACCTAATGCGGAGTTTTTAATGGTCAAATGCAGACCTTATTATCTCCCCAGAGAATTCACTTCGATCATACTCACTGCCGTGTGAGAAAGAACTTTCTGCAGCCATTAACAAACACCAGAATAAACACCCCGAGGCTGCTTTTATTGTTGCTGGCGACTTCAACCACACCAACTTAAAGACAGTCCTCCCCAGATTCCACCAACATGTCTCCTGCCACACCAGAGGAGACAAGACTTTAGACCATGTGTATTCCAACCTGGCTGGAGCCTACAAAGCCACACCCCTCCCCCACATTGGACAATCGGACCATCTCTCCCTGTTCCTCACACCTCGGTATTCACCACTCATCCAACGTGTGAAACCTGCTGTGAGGACAATTAAAGTGTGGCCAGTACGCCTCATCTGTACTGGATTACATCTCCAAAACCACAGACAGTGTCACCACCCAGAAACGGATCACCATGTACCCCAACCAGAAGCCTTG
Organism: Rhamphochromis sp. 'chilingali'; assembly: GCF_963969265.1. Taxonomy (NCBI): domain Eukaryota; kingdom Metazoa; phylum Chordata; class Actinopteri; order Cichliformes; family Cichlidae; genus Rhamphochromis; species Rhamphochromis sp. 'chilingali'. The sequence goes on along the minus strand of NC_137936.1, from coordinate 24,613,773 downwards.
GATGAACCGGGATGTTCGTCTCCTCCTGAAGGCCCGCAACACTGCCTTTAGGTCAGGAGATGCACACGCCTACAGTACAGCCAGGGCTAATCTAAAGAAGGGCATCAAAAAAGCCAAACACCATTACAAAAAGAAGGTAGAAGAACACTTCTCCAACTCCAACCCCCGACGCATGTGGCAAGGACTCCAGACCATCACAGACTACAGGACCACCAAACCCTCCGCCGCATCCTCTGATGTCTCCTTCCTCAACGAGCTCAACAACTTTTATGCTCGTTTTGAGCGAGGGAACCCCACAACCACAACCAAAGCAGACATGACGCCAGACCACCAACCTATGACTCTCTCCCCCACCGATGTAGGAGCGGTGCTGAGCAGGATCAATGTCCACAAGGCTGCAGGCCCTGATGGCATCCCTGGGCGTGTTCTCAGAGCGTGTTCTGGGGAGCTTGCAGGAGTGCTCACAGACATATTCAATCTGTCCTTGGCCCACGCTGTGGTACCGGCCTGCTTCAAATCCACCTCCATCGTCCCGATACCCAAAAACTCCAACCCATCTTGCCTCAATGATTACCGCCCAGTAGCACTCACCCCCATCATCACTAAGTGCTTAGAGCGACTGGTCCTAGCACACTTCAAATCCTGTCTCCCCCCCACCCTGGACCCCCACCAATTCGCATACCGCCGGAACAGGAGCACAGAGGATGCAGTCTCCATCGCAATGCACTCTGTCCTCTCACACCTGGACAACAACAACACCTACGCCAGAATGCTGTTTATAGACTTCAGTTCAGCATTCAATACAATCCACCCCTCACAACTCATCAGGAAACTGACAGACCTGGGTATCAGTTCCCTCATCTGCAAATGGTTACTGGACTTCCTGACCAACCGCCCCCAACATGTCCGGCTGGATAACCGCTGCTCATCTACCATCACAATGAACACCGGTGTACCACAAGGCTGTGTGATGAGCCCTTTCCTCTACTCCCTCTTCACCCACGACTGCAGACCTGCTGATGGTTCCAACACCATCATTAAGTTTGCAGATGACACCACGGTGATTGGCCTCATCAGTGACAACGATGAGGCCGCCTACAGGGAGGAGGTGGATCGTCTGGCTGAGTGGTGCGACAGAAACAACCTGCTGCTTAACACCGAGAAGACCAAGGAGCTCATCGTGGACTACAGGAGGAATGCTGACCCACATCCACCCATCCACATTAAGGGGACGGCTGTGGAGCGTGTGAGCAGCTTCAAGTTCCTGGGAGTCCACATCTCCGAGGATCTCACCTGGACGACCAACTGCTCCAAGCTGGTCAAGAAGGCTCACCAGCGCCTCTTCTTCTTGAGGACTCTGAGGAAGAACCACCTGTCCTCAGACATCCTGGTGAACTTCTATCGCTGCACCATCGAGAGCATCCTGACCAACTGTATAACAGTCTGGTACGGGAACTGCTCTGCCTCGGACCGGAAGGCGTTGCAGAGGGTCGTGAAAACTGCCCAGCGCATCGCCGGAGCACCACTTCCTGCCATAAAAGACATCTACAGGAAGCGGTGTCTGAAAAGGGCTGGGAAAATCATCAAAGACCCCAGTCACCCATCACATGGACTCTTCACCCTCCTGCCCTCTGGGAGGCGCCACAGGAGCCTCCGGACTAAGACCACCAGGTACCGGAACAGCTTCTTCCCCACAGCTGTCAGACTCCTGAACTCTGCCTCCTGACATCTGACCCACGTTAAACTCATGGACTGAACATACACACACCCACAATGGACAACTGTACCCTCAAACACAATAATAACATGGACTGAACCACCACTCACAACCACTAGCACTTTATATAGCCTCTGTAGAAACTATCTACACCCTCACTTATCTTAACTGCACTACTGTATAGCTCTGTGTAAATAATCATTCTGTACATTCGATAATCTTTAATCCTACAACTGTTTACAACTTGCATAGTTCCCATTTCTGTATAGCTGTATATCCCAGATTCTGTAAAGTTATTTATTTCATTTCATATTCTGTATAGTTTTTCATATTTATATCCTGTTCATATCCTGTACATAGCTTGTACTCACTACAGCCTGTACATACTTATAGTTATAGAATATTCACAACATACTTCATACCGTGTACATTATAACATACCATAATAGACCCATTTCTGTAATATACTCACATATCTATATTATTGCTAATATATATTGTAATATATCTATATCACTAAAGCACTTCTGGATGGATGCAAACTGCATTTCGTTGCCCTGTACCTGTGCATGTGCAATGACAATAAAGTTGAATTCTATTCTATTCTATTCTATTAATTTATTCTGTACGTTGACATGTATGTGCAAGAACCAAGCTCCACACTAACATCTCCTGCCTTGAACAACACAATTCAATAAGCAAAGGGATTTTTGCATCTGAAGAAAATTGATTAATCGACTAATAAATTCTATTGGTTGTTTGCTACTTACTGTACATGCTCTCTCTGTACTTTGTGATTATGGATTAGTTAATAGAATTACTCATTTCTAAATAACAAAACAAAAAAGCAAATATGTGTCAAGTATCTGTAATCAGTGGGCTATTCGTGTTACCGTATGTGTGTATAGGGATGTTGAGAACTGTTCCAAATTGTCTAATCTAATGGAATCATGTGCCTCCAAGTTTACTATTTTCTTTTATCAGTGCTGGCCTGTGTATCAGGCAGTTTTGCATTGTTAAACAGTGATGTCATATATGTGTTAGTGCTCAGCTTTTGCTCACGTTCAGAAAAACACAAAACACAAAAACAGTTTTGCTTGTCTGTGTAGACCTGCTTTTTCATATAGAAAACTTAAAAGGAATTATTAAGTCGTTTAATAAACTATCCATTCAGTCATGTATGCATATTTCACAATCCACAGCAACTGATCTTTCTGTGTCACTTTAAAATTACTCACTTTTTGACAAGGTAGATCTGCATATTGTATTTTTTGTAAATTTAAAAAAAAATCTTACAGCAGTGAAAAAATACCCCCCCCCCCCCCCCCCCAATGCACACATTCCAGGCATTTAAGTGAAAAACACATCAGACAGTGTTTGTTTTGGTTGGCACAAACCTTGTGTTAGTCACATTAAGTTCTGCATGAGATTTCTGACCCTTCCACCACCCCGCACATGCTTCAGGTTAGGAGCAAGAGAGTGACTGCTGGTTTATGCCTGCTCGAGTGCACGGAAACCACAGGACAGCTGTACCAGCACACTGGTTTATTATCCTTTGCTGCAGTGACCCTCATGTGCTCAGACACCACCACAGCAAGATGTCTCATTATTTACATTAGCTCAACCAACTCTCAGTAACGTATACTGATGACTAATGATGCATAAAGATGTCAGATCAATGTTTGTGTAATCAAGAGTGCACTGGATTTTTTTCTCTCTTTTTATACAGTACTGTGCACAAGTCTGGAGTCACCCTTAATTATTTAAATATTATTTGCTAGGAAAATGGAAAATGAAGTTATTTATTGAAACTGGTGCACGCACAAATGGAAATACAATAAAGGATGCAATGAAAAAACAGTTTGTGCAATTCTAGCAAGCTTGAAAGTCAATATCTGGTGTGGCAACCTTATTCTTCAACATAGCTTGAATGCTATCAGGCAAACTTTTGGGTAACTTCTGTGAGGTGTCTTCAGGAGTATTGACGTCTGGGCTCTACAGAGGCCAGTCCACGACAGATAATGATTTTATGCCGACATGACTTTCACATATCGTTAATCTATTGTAGATATTTTTCTAGACCTGTCACGTCATCCTTTGTGCTCCAATGTTTTTTTAAAAACACACTGTGTACTATATGCCTTTCTGACTTTGTTATGGTTTGAATTGTTCGATAGATTCAACAATTCCGGGTCTTGACTTTTGTGGTTTCACGACTCCTTTAGGTTTTGAGTATCATTCTGTGTTGTTTTGCATTTTTGTTATATCAGCATTTTCTGGTTGGGTTCTTTCTGTTTAGATTCTGGGTCATTCATTTCACATCTAGTCCTCTTCTAGTTCATGATTAATGTTTGGGTCATTTGTTTTATGTTGAAACCACATTGTGCTGAAGACAATCTGCAAAATGTGCTTTTACACAGGGCAGCCTGTGAAAATATCCATCATTACACAGGCTGAAATGTTAAAGAAAAAGGAATATTTAGGGCCTGATTTACTAACATTTGCACCGCTTTGTTTATTATGTCGATTGTTTTCAATGATGGTCAGATGTTCTGTTGCTATGAATTATGGGATGGCATTTTCTCCTCCCCTTTTATCCGGTCCAGTTTACCCAGATATTAAAGGAAGCAATAGAGGAAGTATTGAAGCTCCTTTGCTCAGTATTTGGAGAACTGACGCAGCTCTTATTATGACCATCACGCAGATACTTTAAGGTCACCTCTCTAAATTAGGAACATCCTAAGCAAAATGGACTATTGGAGTGCACCATCTGTCTCTGTGTTAGGCTAATTCCATGTTATGTTGGCAATATTTTGTGTCTTGTACTTTGCTTTGTGTTCAGTTTGACCTCCTTTTGAGTCATCATGTTAGTTTCAGACAGCTAATGTTCCCACCTGTTTCCTCCCCCCTCATCATTTTGTAAGTATTTATTTTCTGAGTTTCCCCTCTGTCCTTTGTTATGTCCTCTCTCTTGGCAGTGTGTTTCCTTGTTCCACATTTTCCGGAAATTCCTAGTTTTTGGATTGTTTGCCAGCTACACTTTGTCAGCTACAGTCTGTAGTTTTGTGTATTTTTGAGTTAAGCATTAAAGCTGCCTTTGAGTTCATATCTTGTCTTCTGATTCCAGCATTTGGGTCCAAATCCTGGCTGCCACACTGCCAAACCTTGACAGTGGCACACTGCTAGCAACAGCCTGTTAGTAACCCCTTTTCTGTAAGTGATCTGCTATGTGCAGACACAACACTGGCTCATCCTTTGAGTTTGGTGCCTTTTTGTGCTTGAATGATTTATAACATAATGTTATTTGAGTTAAACAAAAAAAAATGGCCAGGTACAATGACTAGACAGAAAATGAGTAAAAAAGCAGTCAATCTTCAAAAAACCACTTTGAGAGATCTTCACCCAGAGAACAATTACTGTTTAAAGAACCACTTTAAATAGTACAAGAAAATGTGGCTCACTGAAAGCAAAATATTAAGAAAGAGGAGTGATTCAAGACTTTTGCACAGTACTGTCAGAATGACCAGAGTGGGATATGAAGCCCTTAAAACATATGCAGTGTCCCAAATAATGTACTACTACTAAGTATTTTGTTTCCATAAGTGCAAGGTACAAGTACCTATATCTCTAATGGTCAAAAATTCAAGTTTAAAATGGCAATGTAACTACGCTAGGGTTCAGGGTTACCTGATCCAGCCCAAATCTATGCTTTATCAAAAAGAAAAGGTTTAAGTTTATCTTAAAACTAGAGAGGCTGTCTTAGAAGATGTAGCCTGATTATTCAAGACCTTATCTTTGATGATGGACACATCAGAGAAAACTCTGAGTTCAGAATATTGCCCAAGGATGTTTTGACATACAGAATGGAGGCATTGGGAATCAATTTTCCAACCTTCAGATTGATATAAGACCTCTTTTACCACCTAAGTTCCAACAAGCCCCACTTGCACAACTTGAACAAGTGCACAACTTTCCATGAAACAAGATTACCCAGTTGATATTTATACACTACCTAGGTACATAGTGTGCATATTGTAAACAGCGAGAGGGAAGTGCACCAACAGTAGTATCTAAATTAATACAGTGACACTTGATTGAGTTTTAAGGGTTGTCTTTTGGATTGAGGTCAAATGGCTTGTCAATATTAGAAAAATGGATAATGCAAGAAAAAAAGAATGATGATGATTGTAAAAACATGGGAAAAATTACAACAATCAAAAGGAGACTTCATGACCTGCAGTGAAAGGCAAGGCTATCGTTGACAAACACTCACAAAAGAAAGGAAAAGATGGAGACGAGTGGGTGGAGTAAAAATTCCCCACTCATAAGCCAACATGCGTCATCTACAGTGGGCATAGTTTCATTATGGCACACTGGCAGTTTTTAAGTATTTCATTGCTGAATGAAGTGATTGAATGAAATAGCAGCATTTTGCTCCATTAGGTCAAAAGCATCAACAAGTCAACAATCCTTAATACACAACCAAAGCAACCAGGGAAGAATAGGTATGTAAAAGCGCTATACAAATACAGGCCATTTACCATTTACCATTATGTATATGTAACATAGTTAAATAGAGTTGAAGTTAAATCCCGCTAAATGGGACATTGGCGCCACCTACTGTCGAAAAAGTGACCCTGCAATATTCACAAAGGGCAAGGGATTCTGGGTAATCCTCAGAATAATGGAGGATTCCTGCGAGGTAAGGAATGCGCAAATGTCGTGGGGAGGAAAAATCATATCGCAGGCTGTTAAAGTAATACAGTCTGACCCGATTATTTTTGTTGTTTATACATCATTTGTTGCGGGTCATTTCTCCAGTCTTTATGTTGAACTGAGTGCACGTTTATGTGAGATTTCTTTATTGGGAGGAGAGGAAACAAAATGGGAGCATAGTTAGCTAACTCTGTTGTTGCTTTCCCGTTTAGATTTTGTGCTGATTGCCCACGACATTAAAAAGAGAGCATTCTAACCATTGCCTTTTTGTTGTGAATGCAGGTATGTGACTGTGCCACACTGTTTAGAGAATTTACATTGTTTCATGTACAGCTTTAAAATATATTTCTATATTCCTTTCATTTGGGAAATTTAACATGCAATGTTAATGGTGTTGAAGTTTTTCTATTTTGGTTGTATAAATTTACCACTATACGATCACACTGCAAGTGGAAATGTAATCCTCAGAATAATGGAGGATTCCTGCGAGATTTTGTGCTGATTGCCCACGACATTAAAAAGAGAGCATTCTAACCATTACCTTTTTGTTGTGAATGCAGACCAGAGAAGACACTACATAGAGGTCACATTGGTGCCGTGACTCCTTCGTGACACTGCTGAATCGGGCTGGTGTCCTCTCGTCGCAGCATCATCGTGGAGCATCAGCTTCCTTATTGTTTAGTCTGTTGGGTAACGGAATCAAACTTTGGGGACTGTTGGACATACTTTTATATTGGCTTTGTATATTGCCATATTGTATTAAGTCCACCTTAGCTCTATTAATATTCTGCTAGATATGGATCTAAGTGACTCTGATGACACCCCAAATGTGACTCCCCTTGTTGTGGGTAGGGGCAGAGGGTTCACAACTGTTCCTTTTTCACTGGGTGACTGTCGGGTGGGGCATAGAGCAGCAGATAGTTCTTGTGAGCTGGTGGCTGAGTCGCAGTCAGTACAGTGCACTAAGTCATCTACCTCAGACCCCCCAATAACTGATGTGAGTCTAGTCGACCAAATGAGCGACATTGTGCAGCAAATTGGGCAACGCCTGGCTGATAGCAATCTGTCACACCTGACTACGCCACACACTTCGAGCCCTGCATCTGCTACATATACATGTCCTGAGGTGGCGCATGAAACAACAGATCTCCCCTCCAGCCGCTCACTAGATCTCTCTCAAGTCCAGCTGGTGGCTCCACGACAGGTTAAAGACCCACCTGTGTTTCGGGGGGAGAGTTCGGACTCATTGTCTGTTGATGAGTGGCAGGAAGCCATGCAGAGTTACATAAAGAAGAGTGCCATTCTTCCAGAAAACCAAGCTGAGGAGATTTTGATGCATCTGAGAGGCAGGGCAAAAGATGTTGTGAAATTTGGTGTGAGGAATGGTGGAATTGATGTCCAGCATAATCCACAAGCTATCTACAGACTTCTGCACAAACATTTTAGTTCCACCCAGTGCTCGTCTGTGCCCCTGGCTGACTTTTATTCCACCCTGCTGAAGGACCGAGAGGATCCATATGAGTACTGGCTGAGGCTGAACAAGGCTGCTGATGTTGTTGGCAACTGTCTTAAGGAGCAGGGGAAATCTTTTGAGAACTCTGGTGTGGAGGTTGCACGCATGTTCATCAGACACTGCCCCTGCAGAGACTTGGCTCTTATTTTTAGAACCAAAACATGTGATAAATGGTCAGCTCGTGAAGTTCAGGAGGTACTGGATGAGTATCACCTGGGTAAGGGGTTCCAGTCTCCTCCACAGACGGGTAACTGTGTCTATGTGAATGAGGCAGAGGTTAGCACAAATGGTACTCCTTGTTTGGCTGACCATGAGCAGAGGCCAGCTGTGAGTCAGGATGGCTCTGCTATTGAGAGGTTGATCAGCATGCTAGAGAAGGTGCTGCTTCAAGGCCCAGGCTATGCTCGAGCTAATGCCAGGCGACAGAGTGCCCGACTGCTGAGAATACCGGGCTTAGATGACACACCATGTTCCATCTGCAGAGATAACTCCCACTCCACACTCACGCACTGTCGGGAAAACAGATTGTGCTTCATGTGTCACCTACCTGGTCATTCGAGACGTAACTGCCCAGAGGGCAAGTGTACTCCTTCCAGTGGTCATCAGGGAAACTGAACGATCTGCGTGGAGGGGAGGACAGCGCAGATCCAGCAAGTAAGCCTCCCATCTTGGATGTGACTGATATTAATGATTATGACACTTTGTATTCTACTTACAGTGGCATTGTCCCGCCAAATAAAACACTGATTGCATAGGGCTTGCATAGGCTCTCAAACACTGATAGTTTATTCTACTCTGCAGTGACTACTAGTGGTGGACAAGTTCTTAAAGCATTAGTGGACAGTGGCTCTATGGCGTGCACCATAAGTGAGACAGTTGATGAGAAACTTTCACAATCGATACCTGATATTGAGAGACGTTCAGCTGAAGACGTTGTCATTGTTGGTTGTGGGGGTCACCTCGTTACGCCTTCTGCTATGTATGATCTTACAGTGTCAATATATGGCTTTAAGGTGGTGATTCCTGTTCTGGTGGTTCCGGGCCAGGCTGATGACATGATTCTGGGCAGCAATGCGATAAAGTGGCTTATTTCACAGTTAAAAATGACTGTTGGTACCCAGGATGATGCTTTCCCTCATTTGGCAACTTTGCTGTCCTATTCTGATGACTGTGGTGGCAGAGCAATGCCTCCAAGTTTCGGCACTGCAAAGCTTAAGAGACGCATCACCTTGCAGCCCTTGTCTGAACATTTAGTGTGGGCTAAGCTGCCTGCTCCTGATGCCTCAGCGGTGGGAAGTGCTGTCATTATTGAACCCACTCAGTCTCGATCCAAACCTGCACAGATCCTAGTGGGGCGAGTTGTCACTTCCTTGTTTGGGGATGGTTGGGTCCCTGTTAAAGTGGTGAATCCCTCCGACAAGCCCCTCACTCTCAGGAGAAATGCTAAGGTTGCTGATGTGTCCCCCTGTCTTTCTGTGCAGGACTTACCTGAACCTGTTCAAATTCGATCCAGTACACAATACACACAGAACTCGTCGCCCGCACCGAGATCAGAAGCGGAGATGTCACAGCGCTTGTGTGATTTGGGCCTGCAGGACCTGGACCTCTCGTCCTGTGAAGTTTCCCCAGAATGGAGAGATAGGCTGCTGCGACTCATTGAGCAGTATGAGTCCATCTTTTCAAGGCACAAAATGGACTGCGGTGAGGCTGCTGACTTTGTCCACAGAATCCGCCTGGTGGATGACAAGCCCTTCAGACTGCCATACAGACGGGTCCCACCATGCCATTATGAGAAGCTTCGCACTGCCCTAGATGAGATGGGGGAGTCAGGGATAATCCGTAAGTCCCAGAGTGAATTCTCATCCCCCCTTGTCTTAGTTGTTAAGCCAAATGGTGACCTGCGCATATGCAATGACTTTAGATGGTTAAATGCAAGAACAGTTAAAGATGCACATCCATTGCCTCATCAGTCAGACGCCCTCGCAGCACTTGGTGGGAATGTTTTTTTTTCTACAATGGATCTCACATCGGGGTTTTACAATGTCAGACTCCACGAGGACGACAAAAAATACACGGCATTCTCCTCCCCATTTGGCCTTCATGAATATAACAGGATGCCTCAAGGCCTGACAAATAGTCCTGCTACTTTTATGCGGATGATGATGTCCATTTTTGGTGATGAGAACTTCACAAGTTTGTTGTGTTATCTGGATGACCTTATGGTCTATGCCCCATCCGAACAGGTGGCTCTTGAACGTCTGCAGATGGTTTTCTCACGACTTTCTGCCAACAACCTGAAGCTCGCACCAAAGAAATGCCACTTTCTTCAGCGGTCTGTGAAGTTCCTGGGACACATCATATGTGGTGAGGGTGTGAAAACAGACCCAAGTAAAGTGCAGGCTATAGACAATGTGGAGGAAGCAGACCTGATGGAGTCTGACGGGGTGACACCATGTGCAAGGAAAATCAGATCCTTCCTGGGGATGGTTCTCTACTACCATCATTTTATCGAGCGGTGCTCTGCAAAAGCTAAGCCACTGTTTGATCTTGTGGCTGAACCAGCTGCGCTACGCAAGAGAGGTAGAGGCCGTAAGCCTAAATTTAAAAGGGGCCACGTGAAGCTGTCTCCGGCTGACTGGACTGATGAGTGCAGGGAAGCATTCAAGGCCCTAAAACATGAACTTGTGCATAGTGTCACATTAGCCCATCCAGATTTTACTGCGCCCTTTCTCCTTGCAGTTGATGCTTCCTTTGACGGCCTTGGAGCCGTCCTCTCACAGTTGCCCCCTGATGGTAGCATCGCCAGACCAGTGGCATTCGCCAGTAAGACCCTGTCACACTCTCAGCTAAACTATCCAGCGCATCGTTTGGAGTTTCTTGCTCTGAAATGGGCAGTCTGTGACAAGTTTAGCCATTGGCTGAAAGGGAGCCACTTCACAGTGTGGACGGACAATAACCCGCTGACATACATCTTAACCAAGCCTAGGTTAGATGCATGTGAGCAACGATGGGTTTCAAAGCTTGCAGCATACAGTTTTGAACTGAAGTATGTCCCTGGCACCAAAAATGTTGTCGCGGATGCATTGAGTAGAGAGCCATTTGTCCAGTCGTGCATAGGCCACAGGCTAGTCACTGAACCTTATGCTGCCCTATTGAACCAAATGCACGGTCTGGTGGATGGGACTGTGCAGGATATGTTTCGGTGTGCTGCAAACTGCCAGTTGGTTGTGGATCAGTCTGAGGAAGGAGCTACAACTATCCTAGCTAACCCTCAAGGTTCTCTCTCGTCACAGGATGTTTCTGCTGTGTTGGCTGCACATGACACTGGTGGTATCAGCCATGTGAGAGGTGTGGGATCTGATATCCCTCAGGTCCCAACTATTGCCCGTCCAGCCTGTACGCCGAGAAGTGAACTCGCTAACCTGCAGGAACAAGATGAGGTTTTGGGCAGAGTTTTCTTTTATGTCCGGCGTCACAAGAGGCCCACCAGGCATGAACGTGCTAGCGAGTCCCGTGGTGTAATGAAATTACTCAGACATTGGTCCAGACTCTTGATTAAAGATGGTATGTTGTATAAGGTGAAGAAAGACAGGAACATGAACGTGACGATTTACCAGTTTGTTGTCCCAGACACTCTGAAGACTGAAGTTCTCCGAGGCATCCATGATACGGCGGGTCATCAGGGCCAAGTCCGCACCCTGTCTCTTGCAAGGCAGAGATTCTTTTGGACAGGGATGGAGCGTGACATCATCAATCATGTGAAAGGCTGTTTTCGTTGTGTGGTTGGGAAAACCCCAGAGCCGAATGACCGTGCCACACTGGAGAGCATTTGTACCACTGAACCGATGGAGCTAGTCTGCATCGACTTCTGGACTGCTGAACAGACTGACAAGAAGTGCGTTGATGTTTTGGTTGTCACAGACCATTTTTCCAAATTAGCGCATGCATTCCCTTGTAAGAATCAGTCTGCCAAGCAGGTTGCTCGCCGCCTGTGGAATGACTTTTTCTGTGTGTACGGCTTTCCCAGACGTATACACTCTGATCAAGGAGCCAACTTTGAGAGTCAACTCATTAAGGAGCTCCTGGACATGGCTGGCATCCAGAAATCACACACCACTCCTTACCACCCAATGGGGAATGGTATTGTCGAGCGATACAACAGGACCTTGGGAAATATGATACGGGCTTTGCCCCCTCAATCCAAAGCCAGGTGGCCGCAAATGCTTCAGATGTTGACGTTCTGCTACAATTGCACTGAACATGAAACAACAGGTTTCGCACCTTTTTTTCTCGTATTTGGGAGAATTCCTCGTCTGCCTGTTGATGTTGTTTTCCAGCATGTTCTCCCTGATGGTGCCGTTGTTGACCACGGTGAATTTGTCGCCCATTTGAAGCGTGACCTGTCTGAGGCTGCCCGCATTGCCAGGCAGAACAGCCGTATTGCCCAGGCTCGCCAGGCGAGGAATTATGACCGCAAGGCTAAGGGTGCGCCCCTCTCAGTCGGTGACAGAGTCTTGCTTGCTAATCGTGGTGAGAGAGGAAAGAGGAAGATCGCTGACAAATGGGAATCCACAGTTTTTGAGGTGGCGTCTGTGAAACCTGACATCAATGTGTACCACATCAGAGACCCTGTGACTCTCAGGGAAAAAGTTGTTCACCGAAACCTACTACTTCCTGTGAGTTTCATTCCTGCAGGAAACGAGTGCATACCAGTGTCAACCTGCCCCTCGGTTGCGGATAGTGGACAAGGTGAACCAGAACTTCCAGGTGATGTGCAGGATGGTGAGACGAAGACGGTTCGCTGGCTCATGCAGATGGACCAAGCAAGTGACAGGGACTCTGCGGTTGGTCAACCTGGTTGTTCTCTTGGTGCGGCTTTCAGCGTCCCAACCTCTGAGGCAGAATCGACTGTGGCCCCGCCTGCTGGGTGTGACCCGTTGGTTTCCCGGTTGCCCTCCCCTGCCCCCTCTATTGAATCTGTTGTGTCCCGGAGTGCCTCCTCGCAGCTTCTGGCGGGAGATGCTCCACATGTCCTTTCCCCTGAGCTTGTGACTGACACACGACTGAGTACAGGGGACCGTGTAGTGCGTACACAGCCACCACCTCTTTGTACTAGATCAGGTAGACCTGTGAAACCTCCAACACGTCTCATTTGTGAGATCAATGAACAACAGGTTGATGATTCAGTGTCGACAGTTGACTCCTTGTTTTCATTTGTGCGAAATATGTTTTCAGGATAGATTACTAGCCGTTTTGCAAATGTGCTGTTACTCAGAACGTTTTGGGTAATACCTGCGTGGAGCAATGTTCACATCATGGGAGGTGTATACGGCATCTTTCATATCTGGGTTGGCAGGGGAATTGGCCGCTCTCTTGCTTGCCTTATTCCATATGGAAAGTTTTTTTAACTGACTTGAACTATCTTGTGCTCCCACGGTCACACTGTTATGTTTTATGCATTGGAAGTTTCTGTTTTTCTGTTGTCATGCCCCAATTTAGCAGGATTTAAGGGGGGTGTGTGTAACATAGTTAAATAGAGTTGAAGTTAAATCCCGCTAAATGGGACATTGGCGCCACCTACTGTCGAAAAAGTGACCCTGCAATATTCACAAAGGGCAAGGGATTCTGGGTAATCCTCAGAATAATGGAGGATTCCTGCGAGGTAAGGAATGCGCAAATGTCGTGGGGAGGAAAAATCATATCGCAGGCTGTTAAAGTAATACAGTCTGACCCGATTATTTTTGTTGTTTATATATCATTTGTTGCGGGTCATTTCTCCAGTCTTTATGTTGAACTGAGTGCACGTTTATGTGAGATTTCTTTATTGGGAGGAGAGGAAACAAAATGGGAGCATAGTTAGCTAACTCTGTTGTTGCTTTCCCGTTTAGATTTTGTGCTGATTGCCCACGACATTAAAAAGAGAGCATTCTAACCATTGCCTTTTTGTTGTGAATGCAGGTATGTGACTGTGCCACACTGTTTAGAGAATTTACATTGTTTCATGTACAGCTTTAAAATATATTTCTATATTCCTTTCATTTGGGAAATTTAACATGCAATGTTAATGGTGTTGAAGTTTTTCTATTTTGGTTGTATAAATTTACCACTATACGATCACACTGCAAGTGGAAATGTAATCCTCAGAATAATGGAGGATTCCTGCGAGATTTTGTGCTGATTGCCCACGACATTAAAAAGAGAGCATTCTAACCATTGCCTTTTTGTTGTGAATGCAGACCAGAGAAGACACTACACAGAGGTCACATATACTCTTGGTTAGTTAAGTGACTCTCTTGGTCCCAATTCAAGTGAGCTGCATTTTATTTGAAGAGAATCAGACTAATGGCAAGGAAACTGCCAAATAAAAATGAGTCAAAGGTGGCTGCAATGAAAGCCTCAGAGACCATTAGCAGGGAATATACAGAGCGTAGGCTTGTGTCTGTGGGTGTGTCGATTATATTTGACTTTATGTTTCTGTCCAGTTACTTTTTAACCCATAAGCTTTTTATTTAAAAAATATAGATCCCCCTGCCACTTCATTGGGTACACCTGTTCAACTGTTTGTGAGTGTAAATATCTAATCAGTGATTAACATGGCACAACTCAATGCATTAAGGCATGTAGACATAGTCAAGATGACAGGCCAGAGTTCAAATCAAGGATCCAAATGAAAAAGAAAAGTGATTTAAGTGACTTTAAATATGTTGTGGTTGGGGGCTGAAAAAGAGAAAATATTCAGTCAGCAGCAGTTCTCTTCGCCTAATTAATTTCAGAGACCAGTGGAGAATAGCCAGACTGCATGAACGTGATAAGAATCCAACTAAAAGTAACCACTTGCTGCAACCTAAGGTATGCAGAAGAGCATTTCTGAATGCAGAACACATTGAAGCTTGATGCAGATGGCCTACAGCATAAGACCCCACCAGGTGCCATTCATATCAGCAAAGGACAAGAAACTGAGGTCACAGTTTATTCAGGCTCACCAAAATTGGACAGCAGAAGATGGGAAAAAGGTTGCCTGGGCCGATGTGTCTCAAAGCCTTTCGGTCTGTGACACTGAGAAGTTAAGCAGTTAAAAACGTTTTTATTTAAACAAGCTTTCTGTTGAGAGATTTTATTGAATTATTGTTTATGAAACTACCCGTTTATTTTTTTGTGACTGTTGAATATTTGGTTGGGTTTTTTTGTTGTTGTTTTTTAATGGCTATTGCGGCATTTAATGTTCTTATTTAGTTTTTTCTTTTTGTGTAAAAGCTGTTAATATGTTACATATCCAGGTTGAGACAAAGAGCTGGGTTTGGTGTGTTCAGGTTTTATCAGCTGGCATGTGTCACTATTTTCTACAAACTGGAAAGGAAGAGAGTGTTGGAATTTTCCTGTCAGACTGTAATTAATGAAATAAAGTGTACATTTGCTCAGGAAAATATCCTCAGAATCTCAAATGATTAGGGTCCAGATGTCCTCATCGTGGGAACGGTATAACCTTATCTGATGTGGGGTCATAGATCTGTTCTGTTCAAAATCATTTAAACTTGTGTTCAAAGCTGACTTTATTAGCATTAATCTCTTGGCCATATTTTTTGGGGGGGGAAAGCAAAAGCTGACTCAGTACTGACTGGCAGACTATTTTTCTGATAAAGTCCTTTGCTCTAAGAGCACACACAGTTACTTCTGTGAGTCGGTCTGGCATATTTTCTTGTAAGTAAATTATAGCTTTCTGTCACAATAAGCGAGCCTCTTGGGTCTGACGTAAGTATGGTTTGGTCTGGGGTTTAAGTTTATACCCCAATGGAAACTTTGATCTGTTCTGTGTTCTCTTATTAACTGCTTAGTCCCTGTTGTTGACCTAAGGTCAGTGTAATCAACCATTTGTTTGCTCTAATGTCACAGATGCTTTTTATTTTATTTTATCTGACAACAAGACATTAAAATCTAAAGGTCCCTGAGAACCATTTAACAGATATCTCACCCAACCAGTAGAGGCCACTAGTTCAGAGATGACAGAACCCGGTTAATGTCGTTTTTATGTCCCCACATAAATATTTAAAAATTACTGAAGGAGGTGGAAAGTTTTTTTTTTATCGGTTAAATCTGCCAGGATTTATTTCTTGAAGCTATTGCTTCAAGAAATGGATTAGAATTCATACACTGCTGGGAGTTTGCTATTTGAAACCATTTCAAGTATTATGAAAACTTATTTGACCTCTAATCTACAGCTTCCTTCTCACTAATTAAATTTTGCCTATTATGCAAAGAGGAGCCATGAGCCAAAACAGAGACATCATCATTAGTATTATTATTATTGAGAGATTTTCCAAGCATTTCTGAGTTCTTACTTCTAAATAAGATATTTTTATATTTTCAAGGCAACATGCTGGTAGGTGCTTGTATTGCGGTTTTTATGACGGCTTTATGGGCAGCACTGACACGCCACAGTGTAGAGTGCCAGTGCTTGGGGATGTGCCCAAATGCTAATGTCTGGTGCAATGAGTGACTTTTATTCAACAAAAAGAGGTTAAGAACAGTACTTTGTAGTACAGTGCATTACTTACAATGACTCAAAGCTGTACTGCATTGCATATTAAGCAGTTAGTCATAAAGATGTCTTGAGATTTATTTGGATAAATAATTAAACATGGACAGTAGTTTGGTCAATACATTCAGAGGTGTCCTGAGACATAAATGAACTAAGTGCCTCTTATATTAAGTACATGTACTTAATATAATGAGCAATGTAAATTTCTTACATATTTTGAAATAGTTATTTATGTTCTTTTCTATGTTTCATGTACTCTGTGTGAGCGCTCCATGCTTTATGCCAAGTTATCAATTTACAGGCAGTGAAAATAGAGGATGTTATAGCTCATTCTCGTTGCTATTCATCATTGCCTTAGGTCAACTAGTTGAGCCAAAAGCAAAAACATGTAGGTTACATGTACTGATACCTAAATGGGAAAAAAAAGAGCGAGACAGAGAAATCTGCCAACATGTCTGGTTAGATTAAATTTAACAGACAAGGCAATTCAGACAGGCCAGTTCAGCTGAGTGATAACAGACAATAGAACACCTGCAAGTGTTCATCTGCACCTATTCTAAGATAAACTGAAAGGAACAAATGTCTTTCATACTGTACATCTGATGTTCCCATGTTCATGTTCATTAAGAACAATAAATATTTCTTATCGAGTCAAAATAAAAGAGACCCGTTTGCAGTGAAGCAAATAAGAAACACTGGATTTAATAAAGAAAGTAAAGATTTTAATGAAATAAGATTACCTTCATACACTGAAATCACGGTTATTGTTTTTAAGTAACTAAAATATGTCAGAAATATATAATGATTTTTTTCAGAATTGAATTGCTATAAGGTTGTTCTATAAAGAAATGATAAAACATTAAATTACTGCTTTAAAATGGATGAGAGTGATTTCATGGAGTCTGAATCAAAAGTAGGATATCTGACATTTAAACAAAATGACTACATTCATTTTGGCTGTTGCATGAGAGTGAAGGGCACTTTTGATGGTATTAATGACATCAACCCACATTCTTTATGTGCAATTGGATTCAGTGAGTCACTTCCCTTGCACAGTTATTATGCTTTTTGCTATTACCTGACAGACCCTTAGCATAAAGTGCCAAATTACAGCACCACATCACAATCCCATATATAATGGCATTCATCCAGATAACATCCTTTTCCATATACGGTATCTTTGAGAAAATATTGACCTTTATAGTCCAGACTGGAATTTTTGGACTCCAACAACAGCTCGCTTTAAATAATGTAGATGCTGAAAGCACTAACTGTGAAACTGTGAAACAAAAATGACACTGCTTTTAGGCTATTGGGATGATTTGGCTCAAAGTATTTCACATTGTCAAAGCTTACACTAAGTGAACGTATGGGGGAGGAAGAGCGAGACAGAAAGAACTATAAGGTCCATACCCAAGTAAGCAGTTTCCTTCGAAGGAAAATGAAACGAGGGGAGGGAGTTACTGACACTGGTAGCAAGCAGAGCTTCGGTAGATCAGACATCAAACTGGAGGCAGCGAGTGATGAGGACAGTGGTGCTCCAAAGTCCCTAAGAGAAGATAGGATGATTTAGTGGGTGAGCGCCTTTTGAACATAATCACTTAAATACTGTTATTTCGTTAATTTACTGTTTATTAGTTTAAAGATTAAAGTGCAATGACCAAGAGTTTTCAATAATAATGTTTTCCCTTCTCTCTGCAGACTGCAGTCCTGAGTTCGGATTATTAAACAGAAAGGGAAAATAATAATAATAATAGCGGGGTGTGCTGGCAGAAAATTACGTAGGGAAACTAAGCTAACACAGCTGATAGAGGTCCCGAACCTGGGTTTGTGATGTGACTGCTGGCTGCGCCTAAGTGGCGCTTTTACGCACGATGGAAGACCTTTTACGCGAGCAGTACAGTTGGTCTCACAATCTCACATGGAGCAGCTCAAGTCGTGAAAATGAAAGCTACGTAGGAAACACCACGGTGAACCCTCTGAAACGAAATGAAGAAGTGGCTAAAGTGGAAGTTACCGTTCTGGTCCTTGTGCTGCTTCTCGCGCTGACAGGCAATATGTGCGTCCTGTGGGCTATTCACACCACCAAGCACAGTCAGTCTCGGATGTATTACTTCATGAAGCACCTGAGCATCGCAGACCTTGTAGTTGCAATCTTTCAGGTTTTACCTCAGCTCATCTGGGATATCACTTTTCGCTTCTATGGACCCGATTTGCTGTGCAGGTTGGTGAAATACCTCCAGGTCGTGGGTATGTTTGCGTCTACGTACATGCTGGTTTTAATGTCGATAGACAGGTGCTTGGCAGTCTGCCAGCCACTTCGCTCCGTGCACAAGAAAAAAGACCGCTTCTGTGTGATCGCCTCTTGGATGCTCAGCCTGATATTCAGCAGTCCTCAAGCTTACATATTTTCTCTTAGGGAGGTCGGTAATGGTGTGTATGACTGCTGGGGGGACTTCGTGCAGCCTTGGGGTGCCAAAGCATACATCACTTGGATGAGTTTGAGCATTTACATTTTCCCAGTGGCCATTTTAAGCATCTGCTATGGTTTGATATGTTTTAAAATATGGGAGAATTTCAATCTAAAAACCAGAAGGGAGCACTTTCTGGCTCTCACTCCAAGGCCCTCCAAAGGCGCCCAACCCTTTTCTCGTGTGAGCAGCGTGAGACTCATTTCGAAGGCTAAGATCCGCACAGTAAAAATGACATTTGTAGTGGTACTTGCTTATATTGTGTGCTGGACTCCTTTTTTCTTTGTCCAGATGTGGTCGGCATGGGATCCTGCTGCACCAAGAGAAGGTAAAAGCGCACCCAACGGCCTTCGTTTTACCATAACAGTTTTTCTTTTTAAAGTGTTTACACATTTTGATTAATGGCAATATTTATTGGTTTATGACGCCGTTTTCTTCCTTCTATTGTGGGCAAAGTGCTTAGTGACACAATGACTAATGCGTCGTCTTTGTCCAAGATTAATGGTGTTGATTTTTTTTTCTTGCCAAAAGCACTTAATAGGGAAAAAAAAATTCTGTTCCACAAGTGTCCCACGCAAACAAAAATCATTCTTCCACCTCACAACACATCTTTAGGAATGCACAAGAAATCCGCCGTTCTTTCAAGGCAACACAATGGTGTTTAAAATCAGACTTCCCCAGAGTAAACAGAAATGGATGGGCGTAACATTCACAGTGGTTATCAGTTTGAAGAAAGACCTCAGAGCCTCTAGGGGAGTAAATGTACCAGAACATCAAAGCGTTTCTGTCTCAATTCCCAGTGCTATTTTGTCTAATATCCATTTAATTGAACTGTTTGTTCAGATATACTCCTCAGATCTTGTCAGTTTGCCATTAAAGTAGACATTCAAGCTGCATTATCTTAAAAACATCCACAAATGTGCATTCAGAGCTTTCAGAGATTCCAATCAATGTTTTGGTGGCCAGACTTTCCCCCCAGAATAATCATTTTCCTGTTGCTCTCATTTAAAAAAAATAAAAAATACCAAGGCCAAAAATGTGTCAAACAAGCACAAATTACATTTAAAATATATCTAAAAAGAAAAAAAATCCCAGAAGGCTGTGTTATATTAGGGACTCCAGATTGCTTGAAGTATTGAAGTATTTTTTGTCAGAGTGCATTTAGCAATATAAGTATTATCTGTGGACACAAAAAGTACGTTTAGTGGCTTAGAAATAAAGAATAAAACTTTAGAAATAAAGAAAATTTATGTTGGTCTCACATTCATATATTATATCAACTTTCAAAATTTTTTCTGTCTTCATCTTCTTGGTTTACTCAGGTCAAGCAGTATCATCTGTTTCTCAATAAATACACCTGAACAATAATTGAAAAAAGTTACACATATATTTTGCCATTAAGCAGCCACAATAAAAACTTGTTTCCTTCTTTATAACTCAGTGGGATAGCAATGTTACCGGATTTAACACTCTAATATTAAGCATATATTTAATATTTGTAAATCCAAATAATAATGCAGAATAGGGGAACGAACAGTGCAATCACTTTAAATTGATCAGTCTTTTTTATTACGAACAAAGCCAAGCCAAGGACTGGAGAAGGGTTTCCAAACCTACCACTGACTTAATCTTTGCCACGTCTCTGTCTGTCATGCAAGCAGCGGGGAAGCCTCTTTCGGTGTTGCACATATTATTATCTTATCAGCAGACTGTTATTGTAGAATCATTTCTCTACTGTTCCCACTCTGGTAAATTTTAAAAAGCCTTTTTAATTGTAATTATACTTTTTAACTTGAAGCAAGTAAGAAAGCATTGCTTAAGGAGCTCAAAAATTTTATAAATCAGTAGAGGGTTACAAAAAATTCCTTTGACATATAGTCATGCTTGCATAAGTAAATCATAAGAGTGAGTGACTGGTCTGCCTCTGGTACTATTTACATGGCATAACAAAAATACAGTGGGGCTTAATACATCAGTATAATTTGTGGAACTGGAGCAGTTTTATGAGAGGCAGACAACAGATTGAATTTAAATCAGGCTTTGTGGTTTCAGTGCACATCAAATTCTTTTAGATTTCAAAAAATACTTTTCCAAGGAAAGTCTCTGTGCAAATCTATATGCAAAAGTAAAGATAATTTAGATTCTCTATATTTTCTGACTCATTGCAGTCTCTTTGAAGTAATGCCACATGGGTTAAGACTCCATGAAGGTCGTGTTTATCAGGGCATTTGATCCAGCATGAAACCTGTGAACTTTTTTCCAGGGCCTGCACTTCAGTCATAACATCACACTGTAAAACTTCCAAAGGATTCACTGATAATGGAGGAGAATGTGGCTTCTTGCACTCCTGCAATGTTTTCTTAACTTTTTATCCTCAAACTTATCTTTGATATAGAGCCTGTTCTTCCACAAAGTGACAGCAGCTCTGTTTTTGAAGTTGACATCTCATCCTTTATATTTCTCCTGAAAAGAGCAGTAAATCACAATGCTGAAAAGGAGTTAAGATAAATGTTTTTCTTTCATTTCAGAAAGTGATGAATGCATTGTACCAATATAAAAAGGAAAAGTTGAATGCTGTCATTTTCAGTTTTTTTCCCCTCTGTATTTCCAGTGGCTAGGATTTCTTGCACCAAATGATTTTTACAACTCTGGGCAGGCTGTTAAACACTTTTCAGAATTTTAATGGGCCATTTGGTTGGCACACCTCTCACAATAAAGCAAAGTACTGTGGGGACTCAGAGTACAGGGAAGAGAATGGGTCAGTGCTTGAGGACCGACGCCAGCAAGCTCTAAATCTCTCTCACCCTATTTAGGATAAAGAGGGGGGACTTGGAAGTTGTCCTCTTTCCACTTTTCAGATTATGTGCTTATTCAGTGTACTCCAGGGCTCTAATAATTGGAATGTAATCAATTGAGTGAATGAAAAAAAAAGCTGTATTTTTTCCACCAAGGACAGGTTCTTTTAATCGAAGCTGTTCGTCATATTTGTTTTCAAGCAACCTAAAGTTCTATCTGTGAGGCATCCAGCAGCTACCATGTTTCATTTTTATGATCCAAAATGTTTTTTGGAGGAGGAAGTCTGAATTGCATTAGCTTGTCAGCTAATATAATTCTGTATGAATAATGTGGGTATACAATAAGTACATCAGATTGACAGATTTACAATACATACATGAAATTAAGCATTAAAAAGGGCCCCAGTGGTTTTACTGGGTTTTATGACCCCAACCCAGTACTTTTAGTGACCTAAAAGATTATCAACCACACTATTAGATATGCTATCCTAAAATATTACATCAGATGGTGGGGCTTGATGAAAAAGCAGGGTGTTTAAGTTGTTAGACTATAAAGTAGTTGTTCAGATATTTAAATACAAACTAAAAGTGTTGGCTCAAGTAATAAATTGCCATTACCCTTCCTAGAGCCTCGTGAAGCTTGAACAACTTATGAATAAACAAACTTTCAAACCTAAGCATCGAGTGATTACATCTTACTGTGATGGGGAAAGACTTGCTAGTCTTTTTAAAGATCAACCCACTTCTTCTTTCTAAACTGTTCATTTTATTCATGGTGGCAAGGTCTGGTATTTTTCCCATCTTTATTTTCATCACTGTCAGCAAATGCAGTGAAAAGCTGACAACTAGATACGTGTTAGTTTGTCTCTTAACGCTTCTCCGCACTGTTTGTAGCTATAATTCTCACATCTGGTGGTTTCTACAGATGATCAAAATCTTTAAAAAAAAAAGTAGTTTGCTACTAAAGTATTAAAAGAAAGTTTCAAAAATACACAATTTAAAACAGGAAGACAGTGTATTTGTTGGGTATGTATTTGTTTCAAATTATTTGGTAAATATATCTGTAGGACTGAACGCCAATGTGGTTGTAAATTATTGTGCCAATGGTCATGTTTATGACAAAACATGTTATCCAGTTTAACGCTGCGTGTCACTCATATGTTTTTAATATCATCTGGATAAGATCAGTCGAGCTACACAGCTGATATTTGTTAGTAGAGTCAGTTCAATGTTGGTTGTGGCTTTTCTGGGAAATAACAGACTAAAAGAAGAATGTATGAAGAGGGGAAAAAAAGTCTTTCAAAATAACCTCTTATATGTTCTTGTTTCTCTCCGTCTTCCTAGACATGGCTTTCATCATTGCAATGTTGCTAGCCAGTCTCAATAGCTGCTGTAACCCGTGGATTTACATGTTCTTCGCGGGTCACCTATTCCATGACCTGATGCAGTGTTTCTTCTGCTGCTGTCGACGGTACCTGACAGAATGCTCGTGCAGCTGTGATCAACAGTGCAGACACAAAAGGGGCTCCTCCACTTACGTTAACAAGAACACCAACAGTCAGAGGAGCCTCTCACGCACATCCAGTATGGTACACTGAAAAGCCAGCTAAAAGGCATGCAAGCTTCGTGCAATCAAGTAATCTAGCACTCATACAGCTACCCATTTCACCCATTTAACTGACTACAGAGGCAGTGTGCTGGCTATTGCTGCACATTTTTTCTGTAACATTTTGAATCGAGCTAAACTGACAATGTAAACTTCCTGTCCAGATGACACCCTGCACCCACTGGTGACAGAAAACAGTACAAATGGTGTTTTATATATATCGTGTATAGAATTTGAACAAAATGTGATGTAAAATTTAAAAAGAATTTGTTATCATTTTCATCTTTCTTTGCAACAAAAAATATGTGTAAAGGTAAGGTAATATGTAATGTGTGATGTGAAAGGTCAGCTACGTTTATTCATATATGTTTGTTGTGAATTGTCAAAGAAAACATTGTAGTGTATAGCCTCCACAGGGAGAAGCTTTAAGGTGGAGGAGGGGATTATATAAAAGGGTTGGGGCATTAGTGTCAGCAGTAGAGCTGTCAAATAAAAAACAGTCTGTCTGCGAGAGGGAAAGTGCTCTGATTTGTGATTCGGGTGAAGTTATACTAATTTGACCTGAAGATTGAACCCTCCAAACCAACCAAAGTTTCATAATTCACACTTATAAGACACAAAGACTTTTTTTTCCTCAAAAGCTCAAATCAGTGTGGAAATAAATCTGCAAATACGTAATTGGTCCAATACCATCACACAGTAAATTTCATAAGTCATGAATGATAGTTATCTGTCCACTTTCTGCCATCCTGTCTGTCTATAGATATTATATCTAACAGAGATTTCTCTTAGACATAGCATATGCCACAGTAAATTCTGATGTGCATGGATTTCTGCAACAATAAAGTGTGCCAGTGAAGTCGATCTCTGTCGTGTGAATGTGGATGCCACTGCACATCTGTTCCTGCCTGTTGTTAGTGACAGCTGTGGGAGTGGAAGAGTGACATCAGAAACACCTATTTCAATCAAGTGTTTGCTGCCTCAAATTGCTAAATGTACTGTAGGCAATCTTGACACATCACAATAACTAACTGGATATACAGTATCTCCCTGCATGGTCATTTGTCTTCAAGCAAGAAGATAAAGAGATGACACAGGAAAACTTAACCTTATATTAGGGATGTTGCAACAAAAGAGCATATCATCGTTGTATTTGAAAAATGCTTTAATAATGTCTTTTTAATATCAACAATAAGTCTAAAAGTGTATTAGTTTAAAAACCATATTAAACCATGTCTTTTACTTTCATTTCCTTCCAGGACAATACATCAAATATTAATTATTATTATTCAGAAACATATTCTTGATATTCTGTTCAATGCTAAACCTTTAACAATTATAAAGTTTCTTTCTCTATGACCACAACTGAGCCGTGATAGAGGAGAAGCTCATGTCCAGTAATTATAATTGTGAAATGAAAGATATTTGCACAATCAAATATTTTTTCATTGACAAAGTAGAACTCATTTCAACACTTGGTACAAGGTAACTGAACTCTTTTTTTCTGACTAGACAAAGTATTGTTAAAGCCCCTTTTCATACATCCTCAAACCTAGATCTTGAAAAGCCCAAACTCTATTACATATTATGTAATATTCAAATTGCAAAAAATGATTTCTGCATGCATTTCTTAAACTATAATCCCTCAGAGTGAAAAAAGAACTACATGCTGAGCAAAAAGAGTCACTAAAATGGTTTCACATCCCGAATGTGAAACGAAGAATTGCGTCACCATTGATTTTTTACTTCAAGTCTCAGCAGATACTATCGAACTTTAATAATAGCTATAAATAATGGGTGTTACATTTTGGATAAAGTATTTTTTTTTAAATGCTGCTTGGTTTGGGTCCACGTGACCACACAACAGTAAGTGCACTTGTCCATGTCAATGAGCATTTGCAGTCTTGAAGTGCTTCTCACATGTGAGTCTCATTCTTTGGCCAGGTGAATGCTGAAGCCACCACAACATTTTCTAGCACTTGTGAGAAAAGGCTGTACAATGACACCAAGGACAATGCTCCATAGGCTCTGCAGCCAGCGAGTGCCAATAAGGAGACACTGGATACAGGGACTAACCAACCTGTCATAGAAGAGAACACAAAAATGTTTGTTTTAATATGTAACAGTAATAATTTCCTATTTCTAATTTCTCATGTTGAATTAATATATAACACTCTGCTATAACACTTTGTTTCTCAACAATGAAGTGAAGAGATTAGTACTTATATGGCATCTTAAAGTTATCCTAATGCAGAAAAGCTCGGAAAACACCTGGCTTCCCAAAACAAAATTGGAGGGGGGCTTGAATCAGACCCATCCCACCTTTCAGCAGTCATGTCTTTCAGACTTCACATAACCACAAGGTTTTAATTGACATCATCGAGGTCATTTCTTTGAGCGATTTGAAAGCTCCCTCCAGGCCACGGAAGCTATCGCCCATGGAGTGACACTTTAATAGCATTATAGAAAATTTTTCCCCATCAATATTTCTCAGATTCTTGTCTCATCTCCAGAGGGGTCAGGTGGCTCTTTAGCCTCGAGGCCGGAGGTTCGGATATGTTTTGATGACCATGTGCCAATTTAGGGAGCCACCCAACAGAGGCAAAATGCACTTATGTTGGCATGGTTCATTTCTGTGTCAGTTTATAATTATAACAACCATTATGGAGGAGGATGTTATATTCTCTGACCGCAGCTGTATGTGTCAGTCTTAGGAAGGCTTAGTCTTTTATGATGGTTGGGAAAAAAAATCAAGCTGAAGAAAAAATTTGTCTAGTTCATGCTGCTATACCACAGTATGATGTGTACTGGGGAAAGATTAAAATGTATAGTAATGCATTCTTTCACTGTTGTGTGTGCAGGCTCAATAAGCGGTCACAAAAGGTCACCTGTACATTACTTTAATTGAAAACAAAAATCTTAATTACTAACCTAGAGGTCCGAATCTAAACCTACCAGATATGAAGACAGCTGAGGATGGCGAACAGGAGTCCAGAGATTATTGACACAGGAATGGCCAAAAATACTGTGACTATCCGGTAAATCCAAATCCTAGACACCTCGAACAGGGCATGGCTCCAGATCCACACTCTGTCACCGCTCCGCACTGATACCGGCTCAGCTATAACATCCTCAAACGTCACCTAAAGAAACAAAGAGAGACTGATGCTAGTGCTACCGAGGTAAACCAATAGCTAGTGTTCTTAGGGGTCTTGAGTCAATTTTTGCAGATAAATGATGTCCACTAGAGAGCGGTGCAATCAGTAAAGCAGCTCTTTGGTCCCCTGTGTCAATATTTAAGTGCTTTCTGTTTTTTTCAGCTAATGTGCAGCATGACAAATGTACAGATAGACCATGAGATAAAGTTTAATAGAGCTACTGCAGAAAGAATGCAATACCTTAAGGCAGTCATTGATACCTCGGGAGTCTCTTGCATTAATCAGCGGCTTGGTATCACTGATTTCCACTAGTGTAGACGTGTGAATGTTTTCCTCCTCTTCCATAGCAGGAGAGGCCTTCCACAGTGTCTCACGTTGCTCCCCATTTTCAAAGTCTTCAGGGTCACTGGAGTCCCCCAAATCTATATCCACTTCCTCTGAATCGTCCCCTTTCATCATGGTGTTAATTAAATGCAAAAAAAAAAGCACAACCAAAGAAAAACAGAGTGGGAAATTGTTACATTAGTAACACTCCAGACTGTGTGAGGCCATTGACTGGAACAGCCCAGCTGGCTGTGCCGGGAGGTTATATTGGGAACGTTACAGTGCCCTGGGTGGTATTTGCAGATGGTCTTTCAAGTGAAGATCATTTTCCTCTGCTGTGGGAAGATATGGGAGGAGGATATAAATACTATGGGCATGAACAGAGATAGCTCTGTATACACTGATACGCCCAAGTGGGACAGACAGACACTAAAGTATAAAGGTCAATTCAGCTTTATTTAACTGGCAACTGTAAACAATAAAAAAAAATCAATTCAGGAATCCGTGCATTGCAATGACCTTACAGTATCATAGACTGAAACTAAATGATTTCCTTCATCTTTTACTTTAGTTGTTTGTAATACAACAAGGCAGAGATGCAGAACTAAAAAGGATTTCAACCGAACATATGCAGTGATACTGGAATTCCTGTCATGCTGATTCTAAAATGTTATTCATAGGCTCCATTACTTCTGCATCTAAAAAGCCTTTAACTACGAGACAACACTGCCCCTATCTGGCCTTTTATGGAAATTAACTACTTATCTTTGCCTGTTCCTAATCTAAACACTGAAATGCTATCCAGTTCTATACAAGTAATATTTACATCGTGGTTCACTGCTATCAGTAGGTCAAATACTCATCCAATCAGACCATATAAGATACACAAAACTAAGCAACACATACACAAGAGATAGTAAGAAACAAAATCTATACAGTAAATATTGGTGTATGATGTTGTACAATGTAGAACCTAAAATAAAAGAAGCTTACATCAGCAAGGCAAATAGCATGGTGCTGGGTGGATGGAGAGAGAGCAAAAACTGAGGCAGCCAGCTTTTAGAGATGGGCCAGGAGCTTCCAGTTGCATTCATTAACTCTAACAGGGGCTATCACAGTGCATACATCAGGATTTACATAATGGCAGCCCACAGTTCCAACCAGACACTCCATGGGTTCCCTGGCTCAAAACTAAATGAGTTTAAGATGAGCAAATTAAATATAAGGACCAAAACTTAACATATTTAATTTCTTAAGAACATAGCAGCTTTCTGACTTCCTATCCAAAGTTTAATTAGACAATTGTATATAAGTGGCTTGACGGTTGTAGATGGTGTTCTGACCAAGCAGTTGCACAATATTCTAAATGTAAATATGTGGTTGAATGAATTAAACTTTTGCAGTATGAAATGGTAGATTGTCTCTAATGGCTGTAAATGGATGATGGCTTTTGTAACTTTTATCACCCTTTACCTTTATGTCCAAAAAAAAAGAAAAAAAAAGCACATAAAAATTGAGTAATCATATCTTGATCAATATTAAGAGTAATGCATTAAAAAGTTTTGCTCTTTTCAATCCTGAAAAACAGTTTAAAGAAACAAATAAAATGGGGGAAAAAGCCAAGCCTGATCTGAAAGACTGAATGAACATGGCACTACGTAACAACCTGCTGTCGAGTATGTAACAAACTGTACATTTGTTCAGAGTTGGGGATAAGTGCTCTACTCTGTGATGAGCACTCTACGGTCTCCATGGTAATGATAATTTCTGCCTGCTGGATGGAGATAGAGAGAGAACACAGTGTATGGATGGCAGTGAATTTCCTGTGTTGGTGCAGGAGACAATGGTATGCTAATGGACTGCACACTTCACCAGA
This sequence comes from Rhamphochromis sp. 'chilingali', assembly GCF_963969265.1. Lineage (NCBI taxonomy): Eukaryota > Metazoa > Chordata > Actinopteri > Cichliformes > Cichlidae > Rhamphochromis > Rhamphochromis sp. 'chilingali'. Next base: position 24,585,061 of record NC_137936.1, on the reverse strand, counting down.
TGGGGTTTGTTTGTTTCCGGCTTCACAGGTGAGGTCAACAGACGGTGAGTGCATGTGTGAAGCAGCCAGATAGGGAGAGAGGGGAGAAGCAACCATGAGGGAAAGATAGAAAAAGAAACACGAATATCCCAGCTCACTGAATAATGCTATTCTTACCCCAAGGCTACAATTCTGAGGGCTTGCAAGATAAGATAAGCTTCAGCTAATAAACAAATAATTGGGAGCAGTACTGTCTTTGTCATGTTTACTGAAACATATTTTTAAATAAACTTGTATGTAATAGTTGGAACATGATTTATACTTTTTATATAACAAATTACACTACTTACTTTCTTTTTATATAAATTGCATGGAGTACAAAACACTGTAAAGAAATGGTGTCACAGTTTAGGTATTTTCAAACAGGTAAATTTAAAGCTAAAAATAGAGAAAGAAAAATTTAGGAGAAAAGGTTATTTTCAGATTTTATTATTATGAGGGTTTAAGGGTTCAAGGACGATAATATTGCTTTGCAACACACGTAGAGCAGCACACTAGCCTCCAGTCACAGCTCTGATACAGAGCAGCAAATCAAATGCTCTTTTGGACTTTCTTTTATTCATCCTTCTAAATGAAGTGAAGCGTCAGAGGGCCCAGCCCCCATAGTCAGGTGCAGATTTCATGAAGACTTCACTGCAGAGGACCACGTGAACCATCACCTCATCTCTGATGGTGTTGATTTTTTAGCTTCCTGTTTCCTGTTTAGTAAACCTTTTATATGAGGGCTGTGTAGACGTGGTTTGATCAGATTTGGTCGAGAGTGACCCAGGAACATACTCACACAGCCAGGCAACTGTCATTACATTCTGAGTCAAATTTTGCTAAATCCCAGCTGCCGCGTGGAATTACGTGAAATCCTCTTTTTAACTGATGTCCACCTACTTCAGACTAGTAGGATAAACAAAGACAGACAGTACTATTTTGTCACAAGTTAAATCAAATGTGATCATGCATGTTGTGTCCAAGACTTGTAAAAGAAAATATTATGTGGAAGAATGCTGCATTATCACATTTTCCCTTATAGACTAAAATAGAGGAAAAACTGTGCAAATCACAGACTCACAATAAAGAAATTCATGTCACTGAGTGGAGAAATATTATGTTTGCTTTAAATAATCTAATATTTTAACGCCAGCTGAAGCTCAGATCCTTTTCTGCCAGCAGTAGCATTTTATGTGGGGCACAAGAGATGTCAGACAGTGTTTCTTCTCAGCACCTGCCGGTCCAGCTGTTTTCAGCACAATAGGTCAGACTGACCGTTATGTCATGATTCCCACAGTATCATGTATGAACATCTGCAGGTCAGCAAAGCAGCTCTGATACGAAGCACCGGCATCCCCAACACTTGGCATGACTATATAACAGAAAAGCTTAAAATATCCATCCAGTCAGTTCTTTTCTGTTTATTCAGTTTGGGGTCCCAGGGGGGCTGGAACCTAAGCTTAAAATATAAAAAATATATATAAAAATAAAGCATTTGGCAACACTGGTTCAAATATAGTAGATTCGACAGAACTAGTTCCATGAAAAACAGCTGGTTGCTAACCATCTACATTATGCCAAGAGGACTTCATGTCAGTGAAGCACTGTTGCTCTTGCTGCTGCTCTCTAAGCAGGATTATCTGAGTGAATTATTTTATTTTGCATAATTTGACCAGATGTGTCAATTTGCAGCCAATTTGCAGAACTCCTTACATCCTATCACACAGCTAATCTGTGTTCCTTTGGTTTGAGAGGCTAAATGGAGAGCGTAACAGCAGAAAGTGAAATGACTCATTAAAGCCAGTTCAAAAAGGAAATGCAGAGCAGAAATGGAAATGAAATGAAGGAAAGAAATTGCCATTTTAAATGTCAGAATAATCTGAATTTTGAATCCATTTACTTTTTTCTCTTTTTAAATTATTATTTTTTTAAATTAAAAAACAAAACAATTTATTGAGTGTTTAATGTGGCTTTCTATAAGTCAATCAAGTTTATCAATAGCTTTGTTTGTTTTACATTCTTTCCTGCTTTTGGACAGTAATTATTCTATCGATTGTGAATAAACTGGGCAGGAGGTTATGCTCTGTGAGCACTGCGAACAAGGTTAAATACCTGTTGTGTTAGTTTGTATGCACTTCTGAGGAAACTCTAGGAAAATGCTGTTACTGTATAAGAGGAAGTTCTGGCAAAATAATTTGTTTCGCACCATCTGACAGCACCATCAATCAAACCTTCTCCCTTTGATTCTTCTGAAGTGATTCTCCCATTATTATGTCAGAGCATCATTCATCCTTTTGTGAAACACCAAAGCAGGCCTTCCAGCAAACAAACAGCACTGGGTATAGAAAGGGAAGAATTTTAAGTCTTTTCAGCATACTTACTATTCAGTACAGTAATGTATTACATATTAAATGTTATTTAATTGTTAAGCAGTATGACTGTGTCACCCTGTGATTTTCCTCCTCCTGTATAGTGCAAGTGCAGGAATCCATGCTGGGTGGAACTGTATTTACCCAGCATGCAGATAACTGCCAGTCAGACAACTTTGTAATGCAAGTAATTTTATTTCAAATGTAATGTAATTACTGAATTGATTACAGTAATGCATTACTGTAATGTGTTAGTGAAAAATGTAATGTGATGAGCTGATGCGCTACAAAGTAATGTGATAATTTGTAATGTGTTACTTGTCTTAACACATTACAAATTATTACTTAAAACATTATTATATCTAATACAAAGTGATGTGTTACTTTGTAGCACACAAACACTGTCGTGGTTTGCACATTCTCCTAACAAGTGAAGCCTGTTTAATTCTGAGAGAGTACACAAAGTCGGGCTGTGGCAGGAGGGACATCATTTAAAAAAAACAACCCAAGAAACTAAAATCTAATTCCAAATCAAACATGTGGATCTGCTGTGGTAATCCCTGATGGATAAGGGAGCTTTTTAAGATCCAATAGTCCTTTGGTCCTCTTTGTCCAGTCGTCTCTTTCCTTTGTGGACTTTCAATGAAAGCTCACCTGAACCACCTTTATTACCAACGGTTCCTGAGACCAGACGTGTCTCGTCATATGATTTTATGAAGTGTGACATAAGGGCCAAAGGTCACAAACATTCAATATTGGTTATCTAGCTTGTCCTGTGTGTATTCATTTCTCTGGATTCTGTAAATCCTTTAATGATGGGATGAACTATAAATCCTCGAATCCTTTGCAATTTCACATTGAACTATTTATCCCACACACTCTTTAATAGCTTCTTAAGCATTTTTAAGCTCTTTTTCATTCTTAAATGTGTTTCTGGTATCAAGTTCAAAATGTATTTTATTTTTCTTTCATCAATCAGCAGCATTTTATCATCACTTATCTCTTTGCTTCTTCACGTTCTTCTTTAAGTTGCTCACATCATGGGTGACCAAATTGGATCATCTGCTTCTATCTCACCCTGTTCTTGGCATAGTTTTCTGTCAGGGCAACAATCTGCATGCCCTCCTCCACTGCACCCGTAAAACTCCTCTGTGGCCTTCTTCTTTTCTTCTTGTCTGACACCTCCATAGTTAACAGCCCTTGTGCAGTATATTCACTGTCCCTCTTCTGCGCATGTCCAAACCATTTCACCCTTGTCTCTTTGTCTCCAAAAGACTCAAGCTGAGGTGTCTCTCAGATATACTCACTTCTAATGCTGTCCATCCTGATCACAAAAATCTTAGCAACTCTGCCACGTCCAGCTTTGCCTCTTGTCTTTTTATCTTTATACTGTATTTTCCGATAAATGTAGGGATCTAAATGTTTTGAAAGTCATTGCATTTTGTTAATTATACACACGCACACATATCTTAGTGAGCACATCTAATTGAGAAAATACTTTCCCTAGCTGCCTACCCTAACTCTAACCTTCAAAAACGATTGCCTAGCCCTGACCCTTAGCCTAAACGTAACCATAACCTAATTGTAACTAAAACCACATTTGAGCCTCAAAAATGCCTTCAAACTTGTGGGGATGGGCATTTTGTTCCCATAAGTGACTGTTGGTCCCCGCAAGTATGGTAGCATGCCAATTTTCTGTCCTCACAAAGATGTCTAAACATGTACACACATACACAAACACACACATGGTGAAAACAACACCAATGTTATCAGAGACTAACACTCCGCAGCACTTACTTGAACGTGTTTACAGCCAGACACCATAAAAAGGCAGCGTTATCTCACTTTTAACATATCTAGATGTCTATAAACTGGATTTCAGTTACTGTGTGTATGTGTGTATGCGTGCATGTGTGTGTGTGCATGTGTCTTATTACATTTTGTGTATTGTGTGTGTTGAGGAGTTATCTGTTCTGCTGCCTTTCAGTATGCAGTTGTCACTCTTCCAATTGTTATTTCTCTCTTTAAGATCTCTGCAAATCACCATGTATTTAATTTATTGGCTTACTGGTTTATCTTTTCATTTGTCCACATAAGCATGTCTGCCTGATGTTATCCCAAAAGTCTAATCTCTGTGGGAAAGCTGTGCATAGCCTCAAAATATTCACAACAGACAAATCATCAGAAACATTAAACTGTCTCTAATGACTTATCTAAATAAATAAACATCAAAGTTTAATAAGAATAACTTCATACACCAGAAGTCAATTGCCAAGCTGATTGTAAGTAAATACAGAAAATTACAAATTCTTTGCTGTTAATCTGCTCATGTACTCATATTAAATGTTATTAGAGACAACCACTTCATCTATTATGAAATGGCATTTTCTGCTTATATAATGATGTTTTAACTGGGCTCAATTTTACTTACAGTGCTTTCATAAGTGGGCACAGGGAGGGCACGGAGGTCAGAAACCATAAATTCAAACCCACAATGTCTGTCCTGAGACAAACTGTCGAACATAAATTGGGCAAATGAGTGTCTTTAGGCACGTATTAGTTATCTCTTGCAGAAAGTAAACTCAAGCAAACCTTAACAATATGCCTGAAGGACTTGGGTTGGCTGTTGAATCATGGTCACAACAGCCTAGCAGCCCCAGTGCACTCTTAGAGGCTGTTTCTGTGAGATTAATTAACTATGTGGTATATTAGTTAATGTTAACAGAATACAAAACATGAAGAAGAAATGAAGACATGCAGTTTACATAACTGTATATAATCCCGAACATCTTTCACCAGAGAATAAAGTAGATCCGATTTTAGACCAACATGCTAAAAAAAAGTTTTATATAAATCTCATACTTATTTCTAATGTACAAACATTGTTTATCAACATTATTAAAATGCCAGAAATTTATTTTCACATTTAAATTGATAAGAAATAAAATATCCTTGAACAAAACAAATATTTCCTCCTGTTTGTGTATAATAAATAACATTTACATAAATTCCTGGAATATAAATACAATAGGACAACATTTGATTGTGTAATAATTACTTGTGTTGATTCATTTTCATAAAACAGAACTATTGATTGTAGATAAAGAGTAACTTTACTTTAGGCTAGCTAATAAAATTAAAGTGATCTTTAAGGACTCGTTAAGGCTTGTTTCACCACAGTAATGCTTTTTTTAAAAGTCCATTTAGTACTTCTTTGAATCTTTATAGAAACGATTCAAAGACGAAAACAGTTTTTTTTTCTGTATGCTGTCTCTCACTTGTTATTACTGTCTGCAAAAATTTGCTTGTCATATTGCATATGATCTTTAAATAACTTAATCCCCCAAACTTTCAATTATTTGTGGCACAACACTGAGGTACAGTAGAGCAAAATCTAACTGAACTCCTCTGGAATCTGTCCTGGTATCCTGAAACCAGTCTGCCCAGTATAATCCAGAGAACTGGGAGTAGCAAAGCTTGGACGTGTCTCTAAACTGCAGCTGGTCCTGTTGAGAAACTGCAAGAAGTTCTCATGACCCGAGCCCTCCTGGCTGGACGCTGGCAATTCCATTGGCCGAGTCGAGTAGCAGCGCCTTAGTTTACAAAGCTCTTCCCTAATCTGCCGATTTAGAAGCCCATAGAAAAAAGGGTTAATAGCAAATGACGAATATGCCAGCCAGGTGACAGTTTCCTCCAGGTCATCGGGGATCTGGGGTGTTGCATCAAGTATCAAATGAAGGTGGAAGGCAAAATAAGGCAGCCAGCAGATTAGAAACTGCCCAACAATGACCACCAGAGTAAGAGCAGCCTTACCACCCCCGAAAGGCCGTTCTCGGGTAATCCTGCGTGGGGCATTGCGAGTTGTAATGATGGTAGTCTGACTGTTTATTGAGTCAGAGCGATGCTTCAGTTGACTGTTTGTCCAGGAGGGCAGAGGTCCATGTTGCCGGGCAGCCACACGGGCCACTTTGTAGATATTACAGTAGACAGCAAAAATCACAACTGCTGGCAGACAGAAACAGGTGACACTGAAGAGCACAGAGAAAATACGCCTGTGGTCACTGTTGCTCCAGTACAGTGAGCAGTGTGCTGCACTGACGGAGGTCAGGCTGCCATAAGACGGCCATCCAAACACAGTAGACAATCCCAGCCCTGCAGAAGCGACCCACACTATCACCATCACAGCTGCAGTCAGCTTCAGCGTCATCTTGACCTCATATCGCATGGGGTGAACAATGTAGTAATAACGCTCCACGCTAATAGCTGTGATGGTGAAGATGGAGGCTGCTATGAGGATTACATTGAGGAAGACATAGATCTGGCACTCCAGCATAGTGAACACCACACCAGCAAAGTACCCCGAGCTGGACACAATGCCGAGTGGCATGATCAAGATGGCACACAGAAGGTCCACTGCACAAAGATGGCACAAAAATACAAATTTCCTGAGATGAGGGGCTTTGATGACAACCACAAGAACAGCAGTGTTGGCCAGAAGTGCAAGAAAATTTAGGGTCACCATGAAAAATAATCCCATGAGGTCCTTGAGACGTGTTTGTGGGCTGGGAACATTTCCTAAGTGTCTGCTGGGTGCAGAAGGCTCTATTGGCCAAGCGGCAGTGCTTTCATTGTACTCAGTCACAAATGAACTGTACTCTTCCATGATTCATAATAAAGAACGAGTTAAGATCTGTATTCCAGTGGCTCCCATTGTTAAGCGACGAAGCTAAAAAGTTCTTCAGACATCAAAAGAAATACACCTCACTTCTGTAAAGACAAAATGAAGAAAAGGATAAATATATCAATGGCAAATTTTGCATCTTTTCATTTGCATCAGATGGCTTTACTTTTGCACAGTGGAAACACTTTCTAGTAAAGCATTACGTATTATTTCGCAAATTTGGAGCTACTTTCCAATAAGTTTTGCTAAATCCTCGTCTGTATTCACCCAGTAGTTGCTCATTTTATCTGCACTGAGCCCTTTGTAATTTGTCTCAAACAGTTAACTGCTTTAGCTTAAAATGACGATGGTAGTTGAGGGCAAACTAAAACAGAACAGCTTTAGGCTGAAAATCTTTAAAATGCTCTCCAGAGCTCAGATAGCCTGCAGCTGGGTGATAATTGTTTGCAGGTTCTTTGATAGGAACGGGCCTTTTCACAAGTAGCTATATTGATTACAGTAAGGACAAAGAATGTTAACAATACACGCTATAAGTTACACAAAGCACTGTTAAGGGGGTTATTTAATACCTATTAGATCATTTCTGAATGATAAATTCTAAACATCTTTCCAACTTTAAACCTGCATTCCTAAAGCCATATGTAGTCTCAAGGCATGAGTTGAGATAACCCTAATGACATCACAACAATGGCATTAGCCATTTAAAAAAGCACATCCAGAGCCACAGAAGGCATTACATACAACAGTTTTTAACGTACAATATTACATTTGTTGTCAAATTGATCATAACTCATCACACTAACTGTATCTGACATACTCTGCAGTGTGATATATAAATACAAACATCCAGGAGTACTCACTACAACCTTCATCAAAACACACAGACGTTCACCTTATTAGTTAGGCTGTTTATGCCATTTTGTATCTATAGTGAGGGAGAAACATGATCAATGGGAATAATTCATGGAGGACACTGTGTTTCTCCTCCATCCATCCCCATCCTTTAGAAATGAAAGATAATGAGCATGCTTGTTTTAGCCCAGCTGCAGTGAACTGCCTGCATTGATTAGTATGTGTTCAGTGTCACCCTTCACCATACCATCAAAGAGGAGACCTTAAACCAGAACACGCCTGACCCCTAATCACCGAGCAATCTAGAAATAGTATATAAAACAATGTAACAAATGTAACATTAATCCGTTTACATTTAGTTTCACGTCTGTGCTGCCCTTCATGTGCCTCCCCCATAAATGTATCTAACTATCTTGTTCTGATAATCATAATCAGGTTTCAGGCTGTGGAGGACGCTGTGTCCTAAATACATGTGCTCTCTATCCACTGGTTATCCACTGATTCTCTCTGCCGCTGTAATCTTCTATGGTGGACAGCTATTGGCATGCCACGTTTGCACTGAGATTTATCCCCAGGAAGGACTAGTACATGTACATTCTCATACACATTATGTAAGGCTGTCCTCGTTCTCATCATGTTCCAGTTGCAGCCCAGCATGTGATGTTCTTCAGTCCACAAATGACTTCTGAACAGGTTTACCTTTTCTAGCCACTGCTCAGTTTCACTTTATTTGATTCTCCAAAACATTTGTAGTTATTTTACATCTATGTTTAATACTTCTGTCTGATTTTATCGCTCCTCTTGGTTTTTCAAATAAATCCTTTTTAAAAGCCAAAAAAGGTCTTAAGAACCATTTTAATGTATTTAAGCTTGCATAATGTTAGTGATGAGCATTTATTCCATTATCTGACTTTTCTGTTGAATTTGAATTGCACAAATAGGTTTTAAAGAGTTCAAACTTAACGCAAGAAACTGAAAGTGTTGACCAATTTTAATTAGATTTAAAAATGAGGTCTCCAATAACTGTTAACTCAGCTCATTCTGATACAAAATGAATGACACTTCAACATGCAGCTGCAAAATTCCATCCATGTGCTACAGTATGTTGAAATGCTGAAAGTTCATAAGTTTAGGTTAATAATTTCATTCATTCATTCATTATAATAAATTCACTAGAAGGCAACATTTCATCAGCTTGTAATGTACTTGGACTTTGTGGGTTTTAAATGTGTAGTGAACCCTATGAATTGATGCACAGTTATATTCTTAACTAGCATTATCTATCCAGTTTTTCTGAATGACATAATTTGAGAGACTTTTTTATTTCTGGCATGGCTCAACTTGGTGTTAAACTTGCTCAACTTTAAGAAAAAAACCATTAAGGCAGTGTCAGTGAAATCTGCTAAACAAATTCTAACAATTTCAGGAAGTGTTACACAAACGTCTCAGTCATTTGATCTGATAGAACAAAATAAATCAATGAAATAAGTAAATATGAAAGTGAAATGCTTTACTTTACTTTGCATTTTACTTTAAGCAATGAACCAAACAAATAGAATAATATATATTCTTTCACATCATAGTTAAGTGTTATATAATCAAATAGCTATATACTTACATCAAAGCACTTTCATTTTGAAAATTGGTCCTTAAAAAGTTCTTGTAAACTAGAAATCTTCCAAAACACTCTGATATTTCAGAAACTTTGAAAAGCATCAAATTCAGTACTCAGGTGTTGCTGCAGGTGCATAATGGTCCACCGGGAACTATCCTGCTGTGTTGCAACTTCTCATGAAAACAGCTGATTTCCGACAGGAAAAAAAAGGCTTTTGAGGCTTGACAGAGGACCCCTGGGAGGACTGAGGGTATCGGAGAGAGGTGATGTGCTGTGAGTCCACTGAGGCAGCCCAGCTAGCCCGAGGGAGGGGGGGGGGGGGGGGGGGGGGGGGCGAGGAGCCAGCCTTTGGTTGTCCAAATCACATCTTTCAAGCGAAGATGACTGCATCAAACCGCCTCCCACTGACATTAACCATGTCCCACACACACTGTCGTTCATCAGTCAGTCAGTATGTGGCTGTGACTGTTACACACTGTTCTTGTTCTTACACTTGCTCCTCTATTCCCTTCATAGCTCCAGAGAACGAGGACACTGGTGTATTGCTTGAATGTAATGACTCATTTACCATTTAACACACAGTACTTCCTTAATTTAGTTAACCGAGTTTCTTTCTTTTCTTTTTTTGTTTACTTAAGTAACAGTCACCTTTCAGCGGAGTAGATCAATACTACAACAGGGGAAACAGGGGTCAGTACTGACATCTGTTGGCTGAGGAGGAAACAATACTGTAGGTTACTGTGCTGATGGAAGAAAGATTCAAATAACTGAAAAAATATCAGCTGCAAAACTTTATTGTTTGTTAGAGTGAAGCACAGAAAACACATGACAAACATTTTGAAACAGTTATCACATACAGTATACCTTGAAATTACCTGCAATGCACAAGTTGGAATGAACAACAGGGCAAAAGTGAGATCCCTGTCCTACTCACACGTGTAAAGGTCAGCTGACTGACTGATTCTAGCTTAAAAGGTTATTAACTTATAACCACTCTCTTAAATACAGTAAGAAAACCTAAATAAGAACACTTGTTTACAGTATTAATGATTACATATGTGGCAGTGTATAGCGCTATCGAACGTCTGGGTGTGGACACCATGTGACACTCAAGGTGAAAACAATCTAACAGACATTAACTGCTGTCAACGTAAAAATATAAATACTTATCATTCTTAAAAAATAAAGAACTAGATTTTAATGCTGAATGAACTATAGTGGATAAAAAAGGCAATCTGTGACCTATTTCTATCAGACATGAAATACGTGTGACCAACGGATGAAGACAGAGGTGAAGGACTATAACTGAGAGTCACTTGTCATTGCTCCGTCGTCGGGCAGAAGCGAGGCATCTTGGCAAAAGCTTTGCTCAGCATTAGCTCTGTTTTCTGTTTTACCCAACCCCAGTCTCTTCTTCAATAATTTATCCTCATTGTTCAACTTTGTGCGGATTGCGGTTTTTATTTGGCTGCTGTCAACACTGAACTTGGCTGCCACATGATCTGCAGGAAAGAAACAGAAACCTCTGGTTATCAAATTAGTACGTACAGTGGTGTGAAAAAGTGTTTGCCTTCTTCCTGATTTTCTAGTGTTTTGCATATTTGTCACACCTCTATGTTTCAGATCTGTTTCAGAAGTAATGCCCCCTCTTGTTAAATCACAAATTTACTATGATTCTTGTTTTGTTAATCATTGTTTTGGAAAGTGTTTTACTACAGACACCCAGGCCTGAATACTGGCAGACCTGTTGAATCAAGAAATCACTTGAGAAACAAAGTCAGAGATATTCATCAGTCTGGAAAGGGTTACAAAGACATTTCTAAGGCTTTGGGACTCCAGTGAACCAGAGTGAGAGCCATTACACACAAATAGAAAAACTTGGAAAAGTGGTGAAGCTTCCCAGCAGTGACTGGCCTACCAAGATTACTCCAAGAGCACACCAATGACTCATCCAGGACAATATTATGGAACCACAAGCTTCACATGTCTCAGTTAAGGTCAGAGTTCATGATTCAACAATAATAAAGAGACTGGGCAAAAATGCCATCCGTGGGAGAGTTCAAGGAGAAAACCACTGCTGACCAAAAAGAACACAAAGACTCGGCTCATATTTGCCTGAAAACATCTTGATGTTCCTCAAGAATTTGGGGGAAATACTCTGTGGACTGACAAGAACAAATGCTGACATTTTTAGAAGCATGTGTCCCATTGCATCTTCATCTCATCTTTCATTTCAGAAAAGGATCATACTGGCAGTAAAATATAGTGGTGGCAGTGTGATGGTCTGGGGCTGTTTTGCTGCTTTAGGACCTGGAAGACTTGCTGTGATAAATGGAACCATGAATTCTATGGCGTTATTTTTGTGCCACTATTCTGAGCGCACGGAAAAAAAAATTTTGAGCGCACGTAAAAAAAAGTTTGCAGGTGCAAGTGTTGCATTTTGAGGAGAAATTTATTTTGAGCGAAGAAAAGCTAAATTTGAGTGAACAAAACTCATTGCTGCGTGCAAAAAAAAAAAATGTATTTCAGTGTTTGCTATTATCCACACACACAAACACACAATAGCAGCCCCTCTCGCTCAGTTTTTGCATTTGCGCTTGCTCTCAACGTGTTACTCGCGCTCTCAACATTTCTGCCCGTGCGCGCTCAACATTTCTGCCCGTGCGCGCTCAACATTTCTGCCCGTGCGCGCTCAACTCTTTCTCTACACCGTTATATTTGTGCCACAAAACCAGCCAATCACAGACTTGGATGCAAAAAAATCCAAGCTGAGCGCGCACGGGCAGAAATGTTGAGAGCGCGAGCAACACATTGCGAGCGAGCGCAAATGCAAAAACTGAGCGAGAGGGGCTGCTGTTGTGTGTGTGTGGATAATCGCAAACACTGAAACACATTTTTTTGCACGCAGCAATGAATTTTGTTCACTCAAATTCAGCTTTTCTTCGCTCAAAATAAATTTCTCCTCAAAATACAACACTTGCACCTGCAAACTCTTTTTATGTGCGCTCAGAATAGTTGCACAAAAATAACGCCATAGAATTCTGCTGTCTACAAAAAATCCTGAAGGAGAAGGTCTGTTTCTGACCTCAAGCTGAAGCACTATTCAAGCACAATGATCCAAAATACACCAGCAGGTCCACCTCTGAATTGCTTAAGAAAAACAAAATAAAGGCTTTGGAGAGACCCAGTCAAAGTCCTGACATAAATCCGATTGAGATGCTGTGGCATGACCTTAAAAAGGTGGTTCATGCTCAAAAGGCATGCCAGTTATCGCTAATGCTTGATTGTAGCTGTTGCTGCTAAGGGCGGCACCAACCAGTTAGTAGTTTTAGGGGGCAATCACTTTTTCATACAGGGCCATGTAGTTTTGTATTATTTTCCTCTTAATAATAAAAATCTTCATATAGAAACTCCATTTTGTGTTTAATTGTGTAATTGTGTTATGTTTGTCTGATTTTCAAATTTGTTCGATGATCTGAAACGTTAAAGTGTGACAAACATACAAAAAATAGGAAATCGGGAAGGGGGCCAACACTTTTTTCAATCACCATATACAGCATTTACAAAGAAGGCTAATGTTTCTAAGGCATCCTTAGTGTTCCTTGATTTACCGATTAAACTTTTCAAAATCTCAGGTGGGAGCTGTGGCTTGTGGCAATCCTCTCCCGTAAAGGTATTCCTACGGCCCTGCAGAGAGTGGGTGGCCAGCGTTTCTCTGTCAAAAAGTATCATGAGCAGGGCTGAAGTGTACTTCTTGTAGTCTGCAATTTCTGCAATGCGCTCATAAAGATTTTTTGGCACTCGAAGATTCTCTGAGAGATAGATGAAATTGTGGTCATCCTACAAAGAAAAAGAAATATCTTTTATAAAAACATTACATTTCATTGGTGTTTGATCCCAAATTAACCACTTATAAAATAACAAATTAGTGCTAGCCTGCCTGAGCTTAAAAACAATGAACATTTCAAATGAGCACCAATGACATATAACTTCTTCTAAGATAACAAAATGTTAATGAACTGATCAATCTGCCAACTCAGTTATACAAAGAAAGTACAAAGTCTACAGCACACAGGAGCGTTGACCTCTGGTATATTATGAAGCGCTCTCATTTCTGCCTCAGGCTCAGTCAGGAAAGAGATAGTCTCATCAGAGTTTTGTGGCGCAACTGCTCCTTCGCCTCCGTGGAGAACATGATCCAGGGTGACCCGCAGTTCATGTGCCGTGTGCCTCATCTGCATCATGAGAGTGTTCATCTCTGAAAAACGTTACAAACCACTGAAGTAAATCCGACACATGGTGAAGATATTCATCAGATAAATTATTTCATTTTATGTTTACAGCATAAACTCAGACAGAAAACTAAAAAGACTGACGGGATCCAATTTTTCCTTCCGCACATGTTATCAATGCACTAGACAGTTACACAGACGAATACTCAACATTTGACATTTAAATTTTAATAAGGCCCTGTTCTTGTCATTGTTGTTAAGAAATTCCCTTAAGTAATCTTCAGGAAAAGTTCTCCTGGCTTCTTGAAAGAAGCTCAAAGCTCTTCTTTGGATGTTGGCTGCCTTTTGTTTCTTTCTGTTTTCTCTGTCACGCACTGCTTCAGTAATATTTGCTCTGTCAAGGCCAATCCATGACTGTGTGTTTGGAATCACTGTCAGTATAAAAAAATGAAGCTGTTGCCAATCAGAAATTTTCCAAATGGTACCTCGCTGTTCTTCTGCTCACAAAAGTTTGGCAAATTCAAATTTTCCATACCCATTTCCTTCCTTACGCATGGCTTCTTGACAGCCACCCTCCAGCTGAGACTGTTTGTGATGAGGCTTCAGTGAACAGTAGATGGATCAACTGAAAGGCCAGATGCATCTCCTCAGATCTTTTCTGGCTTTTTTCCTAATTATTAAGGACATGACTTTCACATACTGTAGATATTTTTCTAACACTTCTTTTGTCCTCTGCTTATCCAGAACAAATTCTCCACAAGTTCTATAAGGACACACTTCCCACCATGTTGAGATGTACCAACTTTTAAGCTAATAGCTCTGTGAGAATTACCATGATGGTACAAAAATACAATTTTATGCCCATCAACATAAATTATCTTTGGCATATTCAGTTCATTTAACTAAAGAAATGGGAACAAATTACATGCTTTTCGCCACAGGCTGCTAGTAACAAAGATACAATTTAAAATGAACTCTTTGCTAAGTTGTCTGGAAAGTGTAGTCAAAACACTGATTCGTCTCCTCACTTGGGTGCCTTTTTATGCTTGAATGATTCATAGGTCAGTCTTAAGTGGATTAACAAAGACAAAGGATTTCCTTGGAATTGGCAAGTATAAGAACTCAACTGAAAATGAGTGAAAAAGCAACCAGTGACCAAAGAAAAACTTTGGTGAAAGAGCTTCCTGCTCTTCCACTTTTTAAAAAAATTACAAGAAGGTCTAACTCCCAGGAAGAAAAATACAAAGAAATGCAGGATGACTCATTCGGATTTGTCCTTGTAGCATCTAAACCAGTTAGGTTTAGTTAGAGTAATGTGTGTGCTACAATAAATATTAATGTGGTCTGACAGTATTTTTAAAGGATATAAATTAACTGATTGATTGATTAGTTAATTTTTCCCACCCACCTTTGAGTTCCCTCAGCTCTCTCTCAGCCAAAATTCTGCATCTGCGTTCATATTTCAGTTGTGCCTGCAGCTGCTCTATTTTCATGAGAAGGCTGATGGTGTCTGTTCTGATTCCCGGGCTTGCAACATTGTCTTCATCAAATTCAGTAGTGTCAAGCTGCCACAAGAGTTGAAAAAGAACACATAAAAAAATCCAAGTTATACACAAGTTACTTATTCTGATAATTAAACAATGAACTCTCACGTCATTGTTGGGATAAGGTGAGTAGCTGGCCTCTTCATGGAGCCTAAACTTATCCTCGCCTGAATGACAGCCAAACTCTTGTGCATCTGTAACGTTATCGATCTTTATCATCTTAATGGGTGGCTGTGCTGCAGTCGCACCTGCGTCTCTCTTGGGTGGCATGGTGGTGAACAATCTGGGAAGAGTAAAAAGCACGTTGACACACCAAGTGCTGCTGCTTTTCTGCACAGGACAAACTCAAAGTTGGAGCCAAACTTTTTTCTTTTTTTTCACTCACTCAGCGACGATCTCTGCTCGTTTTAAACTCCCCCATGCAAAAACAGAGAGACAAAAAAAGGTTTGCAGTCAAGCTTGCATCCCCCTCCCGCTGTCTCATCCCCCCTCCTCCTACCTACTACTAGCCTCCAGCTGCTGGAGCCAATGAGTGATGCAAACTGCATTTCAAAACATGTTCAAATACACGTGATATTTACTGTGCGATAGTTTAGAGGAACCTCACCTCAGGTTGAGCTCAACGACAAACTGTAAACACAGTCACTGAAGACAAAGGCAGTGCAGTACATGGAAATACTGCGTAGTAGAGGAAGTAGTAATACTACTGCAGTAGTACAGTACATAGATCCTGATATAATTAGGGATTTTTTTTAACCGCCGCGCATAACATTTTCGATTAAATATGTGTGAAATACTAATCTTACGTTTACCTTCCACTGTGTGTGGCGCGCACATTTATGGGATTACCATCTTGTCAAATGCATATTTTTACAATTATGTGCGGAACAAAGCTGCGAAAACTTATTCCCCGAGGGAAGTATTTCGCCCCAGCACAATTTCCTGTTCATCGAAATTCCTACACGGGCCAATTAAAATCCAGAATTTTAATAAAGGGTGGGACATGTTAGAGTGAACGTGACAATTAGCCAATCAGTGTGCGCTCGCGGCCCATCTCAGCTTCCTAGTTTGGTTGCAGTCGACCCATGTGGGTTCAATGTTGACTTGCGGCTTGAGAAAGTTGAAGAGTTAACGCTGCATAACTGTTGTCAGTTTTGAAACGCTGCTTGTTGCGTTTCGACATGTCTTCATCATTCTTTTTAAAAACAAAAGAAAACCCCAAGTTTGCCAAGAAGGGGAAAAATACGGCGGGCACGAAGCGAAAGGTAGGTGAATTGAACTGTTAGCGGGTAAGCTAAACCATAGGGTTCACTCGTGGCTTCTTAACTGGTTTCCACTGTTGTTATAACGCTTTTATTTACGCTTTTGTGGTAGATACATCGTATTTTTTCCCCCTCGCAGGGTGATGTGGATCCTACCGGAAAAGGCAAATTACGAGCGAAGAAATCGAGCTCGAAATATAATGAAGAGATTTCCAGCGACTCAGAGACGGAGAGGTGCGTTTTCAGTGGGGGTTATACATTAATCACAAGCCTTTGGCCTCTAAATAAAAGCACGAGTCTTAATGATCTTTGTGATAATTTGATTTTTCCAGTGCCACAGCGCCAAAGAAAAGGCAGTCCACCGAGCAGATTGAGTATGAGGAGACTCCACAGGAGAAGAAGCTGAGATTAGCTAAACTTTACCTGGAGCAGCTCAAGGAAGAAGGTAAACTTGTGTCATTTACACAGGCACAACATTAAAATTCATTATTCCAGAATGAATGAAAAGAATTCTTCTTATCTTCAGAGGAAAATAAAGCAGAAGAAGCCTCCTTTGAGACAGATCTAATTGCGGGAAGACTTCAAGAAGAAGTGGTAAGACATTTCCTATGTGAGCCCGTTTAATAAATGGTAGCTGTAGTACCAGGGTACCTTACATGACTTGGTTATTACACTGCCAGTTTCATGTGTTGAGCTATGTCTCTGTGTACTAACATTTACTCAGATTGTCCCCTCACAATGAAAATATCGTGTTGCCAACTCTACACCTAACATTACAAAGTGTTGAGCCTGTTGGCCAGATGTTCCTTAGATCATGCTGTTGTGAACGCCATTCATCCTGTCATTAATTGAGTTTTCACTTCTGGTCGATTTGCCCTTGCTCCTTTGTATGAATCGATCTCTCTATGCTCGGCAGTAACACAAGTCCTCCTGAATATGTAGCAGAAATGCGCTCAGTATTTTGTTTTTGTTTTGGTTTGTTTTTTTTACTTGAGGCAGACATTTGATGGTATCTGTGGGTCCTTATATTTTGGCAATAATTATTATGCTCTCAATTCCAAAAAGTTGATTCTGTTCATCTGGACGTAGTATTTTCAGTGGGAGAAACATTTTGTCACTCATCAAAGTGACTTCTTCAGTCTCTGAAGACTGACATGACTTCTTCAGAAGTCACTTGGATGAGTGAATTGACAGTACTGAACAGGTTGATCAACATAGAGGTAGACTACACTTCAGAGTTTCAGAGGGGTTTGCTGTTATGACATTCCTATGGCATAGATTCAACTCAGATGTCTAAATCAAATCTTAATAAAGTTTTTTATGTTCCCATGATTTTTCAAAGTTTAGTTAGGCCACAGTTTAGTTTCAGTTTCACAAGACAATTTTCTCTAAATTAAATAATGACTGATGTAAAAATGCTGATGTGGTCTTCTGGGTTACAGTTCAGTAATTTTTAATAATTTGCAGCTTTACATCTTATGATCAGATGCAAGAAATATTTTGGTTGTACTTGATCACATCAAAAACAGTATCTCATTGATACTGTTGTTTTTTTTTTTTGTTGTTTTTTTTTGGATTTACTGTACTTGATTTGCTGGACTTGTGTTTATAATATTGATATTTCTGTGGATGTGAGTTTATTTTATTTTTTCCTTCTCCCATCAGCTTGAACAGAGAGGAAAGCTCCAGCGGCTCATCGCCAAAGATGTAATTATCAGAATTTTCATCCTTTTAATCCCGCTGTGTGTCTAATAAGAAGTTTAATGTTATTTATTTCTGTGTGTTTTTTGTTTGCTTGTTTTTAGCTCATACCACCAGATCCTTCAGAGATCAGGATGTTCAGAGGACACAAACTTCCAATTACGTGCCTGGTCATCACTCCAGATGACAAGTACATCTTTTCTGCTGCCAAAGACTGCTCCATCATTAAATGTTAGTGTATAGTTAATCCTTACAATTTTTTTTAAACTCCTGTCGTGAAAATAAATTCAAATTATTTCACAGTTGTGAAGGCTAATACTTTAATAATAATATGTTTGGAAATGTTCTTATTAGGGGATGTTGAGAGTGGTAAAAAAATACATACAATACCTGGTGGAAGGAAGGGTACAGAGGATCGCCATGTTGGACATACAGCCCACATCTTGTGTATGGCCATATCATCGGATGGCAAGTACTTGGTGAGTAGTTCTTCCTCAGCAATTCCTGCTTTTACCAATTTTGGGAATCCAGCTTATTCTACCTTTCTTACCAAAGTGTGACCATAACGTCTTTGTTTACATATTTTTAGGCCACTGGAGACATGAACAACCTGATCATGATTTGGGAGGCAGAATCGTGTAAACATTTGTATAAATTTACAGGACACAAAGGTGCTGTGTCGGTATGTTCTTGATGGTTTTTTTTTTTTGGTTTTTTTTGTTTGTTTGTTTGTTTTTTTTCCCCCCTCACTAGTTGGCTACAATTTTGACATTTTAACATCTCAGCTGTACGTTGGTGATACCTGCAGTTCTCTTATAACACAATCTTCTTTTTCCTTCACAGGGCCTTTCATTCAGGAAGGGGACTCATGATCTGTACAGCGCCTCTCATGACCGCTCAATCAAAGTGTGGAATGTGGATGAGAATGCATATGTAGAAACTCTGTGAGTGACCAATCAGAAAATAATTTCTCACATTCATTTGGCTCTAGTGTGTGAAATTAACTGTGACTGTAAATTCCTGTAGCTTTGGCCATCAGGACTCGATCACAGGACTGGACAGCCTGAGCCGTGAGCGCTGTGTGACTGCAGGAGGGCGGGACGGTACTGTACGGGTGTGGAAGATAGCTGAAGAGTCTCAGCTGGTGTTCCATGGCCATGAGTGAGTCTCTTGACTTCTGTGCATTGCTTGTTCTCACCAGTGTGCACAAATTCAGGTGCTTTGTCTGTTTGCTTGTTTTCTAAGATTCATATAAAAGCATTTAATAATTGCACAGAAATGTTCATAGTCTGCATTAAAAATATATGCAAAATTACCATCTGAAATAAGAGAACCTGAGAATGAAGCCAGAGTGTTTCCACAGGAGTGGTAATTGTTATTATTTATTTTTAAACAGAAAAAGCGATGCTTGGCTGGAATGACAAGTATGCTGAAGATTGCTTCCCCAAAGACAAACTAGCTCAAGTTAAAACTTGACTTTGTAGTTGGTGTGGGGGGGAATCTAAGCAGAATGTAAGAAAGAGAAGACAGTGGATAGCAAGGTGCACCTCATCTGTTGGCTTCAGATGAGAAATTATTTCAAATATTGAAAAAACCCCATATTCTTCAGCATATGCAATAAATAGTTAAAATAAGATAACTAGTATATATGAAAAATGTTAAAGTCTACACATTCTCATTTTTGTTCTTTATAGGCAATTTAATATTTTATAGTGTTGTATTTAATTCTAAATTTGAGCATTTTTGACCTATGGTCTTTTGGAATAGGGTAAATATTGACCAAAACAGAAAACGTAATATGGAAATATTGTGCTAATACACATGGTTTACACGCAGATTTGTTCACAAGCACTGTTTGTGAACCAATCACATTTTACTTTTTTGGCCTGAAAAAATAAATTAATAAATCTTAAAATTAGAAACCATTAGGAAATTATTTTTGGACACTGCAAATGTCAGCTAAACCACTAGAAGAAAGAAGTGGCTCGGTGGTGTAGTCGTTAACACATTAACCTTACATGCAAAAGATCTTCAGTTCAAGACGGAGAGCAAACAAACCCAGAGTCATGCTACTCAGAGAGCCAGTCGCAGGCTTGGATAAATGTTGTGTCAGAAGGTATCTGGCTGTGCCAAATCATACACGCAGATCCCATCTGCTGTGGCAACCCCTAGGGAAATAAGGGAGCAACCAAAAATGGCCAAAAATCAGCACAATTTCTCATGGATGATCTTGCTCTTCTGCTGCTGGCACTATACTCTCATATAAAGTTTGAAAAAATATGAAAGAAATCAAATTATTACTACCTTTGTTACTACCTTTGTTACTACCTTTTTGACTGCTGCGTGGGTTTTATTGTCCCTCTACCATTAAACATGTCTGTTGGTTGATTTATATAAAATCTTTTGATATTAGATGTATTGGAGTAATTTTCATTCTGAAAATTTAACAGCACAGCTTGATTTTTTTAATTTTTTTTAATAGATGTACACATTCATAAATGCATATTTGTTTATAGTCTATTTTTCTTTAAGCATACAGTGAGACTGACAACTCTGATTTTGTTGTCTTTTATTAAGGGGTTCAATTGACTGTATCCAACTCATAAATGAGGAACACATGGTAACAGGAGCAGATGATGGGTAATAATTTGCTGCTATGTTGATTCAGTTTCTTTCTCTCCATTTTTATTTATTCGGTGTGTAATAGTGTGAACTAACTCATTCATATTTCCTGACAACCTCAGCTCTGTGTGTCTTTGGAGTGTCAACAAGAAGAAACCTCTCAGCACAGTGAAACGGGCCCACGGTTGCCATGGTGATGCAGGGATTGAGCAGCCTCATTGGGTCTCTTCAGTGGCGGCACTTCAGAACTCTGATACTATTGCCTCAGGTGCCTATAGCTGTGAGAAACCTCTTCATGTGCTTTTCAGTAACACATGGACCCGTTTTTATTCGCAGGATAATGTAAATAAAGTGTTTTACGAGTGATTTGTTTGAATGCAGATGTATTCAGTGCAAGTAATAAATTCATTCCTGATGAAAAGGACATCAAAGTAATACATCAACCTAGGTTGGTGTTTAAGTAAGCTGTCGTCATTTGGCTTTGTATAACAACGGATCTTCCTTGCAGGTTCCCACAACTCAGAGGTTAATGTGTGGAAATGTGGCCAGAATTATCGTGGGCTTCAGCCTCTGTTCAGTGTACCAGTGGTAAGCAGTTAACCCTTTCCTCTCATTTAAATAAATAAATAATAATAAGTTGCATAAATGCTTATTTTCTTTCTCTACTTTCCTTTCCTGCCTAGTCTGGTTTCGTCAACAGTTTGAAGTTTTCAAGCTCTGGTCAGTTCTTGGTTGCAGGAGTTGGACAGGAGCACAGGTACATTTATACTCATGTTTCCATAGAAACTAAAGTTCCTGAAAACTAATGAATGTCAGCACAAGTTCATGTTTAGTGGACAAAACATCCACTAGGTGGCAGTGTTAATCCATCTTTAACATTTTAGAATTTTTAGGTTGACTTGGCCTCATTCATATAGTTATGCAGTTACTAACTGAAGGTAACCAGGAAGTATGATGTTGGATAATGTCACACTTGTCATGTAGTATTTTCGATCAGTTTAGCTGAATGCAAGGTAAAATAAAATGTGCAAGTGGATCAGATATTTTGTCTTGATGCATGCTCAATCATCCAGGTCAGTAAATCCACAAAAGATGATTCTGTTCATGTTGGGGAAACCTGCAGTCAGCTGAGACTGAAGAAGTCACTTGAATGAGTGATGAAGCATTTCTCCCACTGAAAATCTGTCCAGATGAACAAAATCAACTTTTGTGGATCGGATATTTTGTTTTGGTGTGTCGATCATAGTTACAGATTTTACAGAATGACATGTAAATCTGAACTGTTTTTTTTCTTTTTTTTTTTCTTTATTTTGATTGTATTGACATATGAAACAAACAGTGTTAAACTTGACCACTGTGAAAATTGCTGAGGGGAACTGACAGTGATTATTGTAATTTGATATCCAAAATGCTTTCTTGTGTACTGGAGGGTCTGAGCTGCTCTATAGTAAATCCATCCACCCACTCATGGCTGTAGCTCAGGTCATCTACTGATCAGAAGGTCAGTGGTTCGATCCCTGGATGCCCCTAGTCTTCACTCATCCATTGGTGTATGAATGTGTGTGAATGGTACTAAGCACTTAGACGCATACAAGGTGGTGCTTGTGTGAATGGGGTGAATGTGGCATGTTGTATAGAGTGCTTTGAGTACTATATAAGAATCAGTCCATTTTACCATTTACCATCTCTTCCACTTATCCATTTCAGGGGGGATTATCCCAGCTACCACAGAGCGAACTGTTCTCTACAGTACAGTTTAATTAATCCAAAACCTTGTCCGACAGATAGGATTTTTATGACTAATACCTGTATTGACCAATTACTCGTTTGCTCTCTGGACCAGCTGTTGCTTATAGGGAAGTTACAGATTGCCTTCATCTGCAATCAAAACTTATGACTTATCTGAAGGGATCTTGTCTTTTCTTTACTTTGTAAATGTTTATCAGTCATTATAAATACCAAAACCTCGGGATCAGGAAATGGCCTAGCTGATATGTCAGTCAGACTAATTGTGCCTCCAAAGATGTGCAGGTTACTCGTACTGTGTGCATTAATACTGCTCTATAGCAGTGTTTTTAAACTGTGTACTGATAACACGTCAGGTGGTCCCCCACCCTTTTTTATTTCCAAAGGTGCAATATCCGTGTTTTCCAAAAAAGTTTTATTGGAGCATTGGAGAGGTGCTTTTTTTTTCTTTTCTAACCTTACCTGAATCCATCTTAGATGAGCTCGGGCTCAGAGACAGCTTCTGCATTTCTCAATCACTGTTTATTCCCTCGAGGTTTTTGCTTTGCATGCTAGAGTTTTAATGAACTGACAGTTTTCAGGAGTGTGCCTGAGCCTGTGCATTGATTTCTACTTCAGAATTGTCTGTTTCCAGCACGGTGTTGCCTGAGGACACACAGATCACAGACATTAATTACTGGTTTTCAACCTTTGCGCAAAGAGATTTCTCCGGATCTCTGATTTTTAATGTACCATAGATGATGAAATTCTTTGCAGTCTTCTATTGAGTGGGCAAACCATCCTCAATTTTTCTTCTGAAAGCCTCAAGCTCACTGTGGTGATCGTTTAATACAAAATGTTTATGACCTGTTACCAGATATCAGATTTAAACCATTTCTCCAGTGTTTTATTACTCCATCCCTCCTTATTTGTTTTTTAATTAACAATCCATATGGTGGTTAATCATTAATCTTCAGTGAACTGTTAGTGTTAAAATAATGATTTGTAAATAAATCTTTGTTTTGTTTACAGATTGGGACGATGGTGGAGACTAAAGGAAGCCAAGAATGGAATTTATGTTATTCCTCTTAAAAGGAAACCCTCTGATCCAGAGGAAACTAAAAGCGCTGAATAGAAAACTGTTAAATGCTTTTCCTTTTGTAAATTAAAGATCTAAAAATAAAAAATAAAATCTCAGGATTTTTTTAATTTTATTTATTTTTTCTTTACTTACTTTAAAAAATAAAAAATAAAATCCAGACAGTATCTGTTTCTACAGTTGTCTGTGGATTCCTCTTGTTATTAAAAGACAATAACAGCTTTTGGTTTAGTGAAGAAGTCAAAGCATTGTTGGTAAGGCATCCCTGCATAAAAATAAAGTGTGAAGAGGCTGAATTGTAGGAGAGGAAAAAAGACTGCTGGTTCTATTTTGTGATCATAAAGTTTTGAAGTGTCATGATGTTCTATGAAAGTTAGGCTGTAAGTGTGTCTGGAAAAGTGATGACTGCTTCTGTGTGTAGGGTATTGGAGGAGTCAGATCAAAAGTTGTGAATCATAGATATGGTGGTAGCAGACCAGCATATCATTTGAATCTCATAAAAATGTAATTGAAAGTATATTGGCATCTTTTAGTAATAAGGGAAAAAAAAGGTTTACAGCTTATTTCTACTTTTACTTTACTTGACATTTACTTGGTATTTACAGGAGGGAAAGTGCACAAAATCTTAATTATACAAGTGATTTGTCAGACCAGCCTCAGGGACTGCAAGCTGTTGACTAGTGACATTATGTCAGTGACAGTTATTGTTATATAATAACCAAGAATTACCAAGAATTGGTATTTGCACCATCTTCAGTCATCCTGCAGGTGTCCACTTAGACCCAGGTGGACATGTTGATGCCATTTTCATTAGGAATCGTTTTATTATCCAACTCTTAATTTTGTATGCCATATAGGGGGGAAAAAACAGTATCATCTTCTTTCACAGTTAAACATGCAGACAATAACATTTAAATTTTTAATAAAGTCACTTCTATTTATGCTGCAGGCAGACAGTGGGTACAGTTTCACATCTAAAACGCCAGTCCGCATTTAATGTGTAAATGTAGGATTCGTGTGAACTTTTTTTTTCCCCCATGTACAATTGCAGGTACTCAACTATTAAAACAACAGCTATCCTGCACTAGTTTGGTAACTGAAAATTTACTGAAATGGCAGAAATCGGCTAATCACGCATCCAGATCTCAATTGCGATTCTTGTGCATAGCTCCTCTGAATTTGACTGAAAGTGGGAACCCAAACAAAGTAGAATTTGATCTTTTAATATTAAAAAAGAACATTTTATTTACATAAATTACAAGTAAGCACGCACTGCTATACCAGTCTACATTAACACACGTCCTTTACGTTGTCTAGTTGCCTAGTTTTCATCACATTCACTATAGTTAGTCACACATTTTGCTTAACAGAAGGGCTAACTTTATCTCAAAGCATTTTTTTGTCAATGTCTAAACATCTGGATATATTCACAGCACTGTAAGAACACAATAAGAACAGCCTTTTGTTTTTGTATAACACTATTGCTTCACAACCACCCATTTGACAACAAGACTCTTTAGGACAAGGCACGGTGCATTTAATCACATCTATCTGTAAACCAAGGAGATCACAGCATATTAAATCTATACAAAAAAAAAGGCTTTACAGTTGATACATACTGCTCACTGTAAGAACATCGTTACGCTTTCACAGTTAGAGTTACCATTGCCACTGTCAGTCTAGTTATCTCTCTGCAACATGTTAGATGCCATGGGGGCTTTGTCATACACAGCTCTGTTGGATGGAAGGATGATTGATGACAGGATGGTTGCTTCTGCTTAGAGAGGAATGTTTTTCACAAAGAGGATGTTGTGGAGTCCACCACTTCTCGCCCGTTGCAAACTGCTGGCACATAGTTGGAGGCTGATCCTGAGGGAATAAAAGCAGTGATGTTAGAGTTTCCTGCAAACCAGAGATAAAAGCTGCGAGGAGCAAGTGGTCCAAATACATTAGGCACCCTGTCTTTAAGTACAATTTTGAGGTATCCTTTTTGTGCATGACTTTTATTGTGAAGTTTATTTGGCTGATCACGATTATACAGACTTGCACATAAAATGTTACAAAACAATACAGTTTCTGTCCGGTTGCTTCATCACTAGCTATAATTGAACAATGTGAAATACTGCAACCAGAAATCCATCACAGCTTACAGTGCTATTTTCCAGACAGTATCCTTACATTGTTGAATTCCTACTTTTAATTGCAGCAATTAAATACTTTTTATTTCTTACATCATTTTTTTTTCTGACAACAGAAATCACTTTAGTCTAAGAGACGAGATAAAGCATAAAGTGTCAGAAGCCTTTTAATGCGCAGCTTTTCTTTTGGACTAAAAGCAGTGTGAGGTCTCCCAGCTATAAAAGAGTAAATGGCACGCTCACTATAGAACCATGTAAACGTCTCATATATATTTAATGTGTTTTTTGTCTGTGAACATAGTCAGTTTATTAATTGGTTTCAGATAAGACTTTCTCTTACCCAAAATGAAAAGAAAAACATAATGGCATGGTTATTAATTGCAGAGCTATGCTGCAAAACTACAGAAACAAGCAGGAAAAACCTTTCAGTATTATATAGAAATTTCTTCACTCTTACCCATGTTCCACTAAATAAGAATAATAAATTTAAAAAAAAAAATGAAATAAATGATATTTCAGTGTTTTACTGCAATGCTGTCATTTTGATCTGAGTTTCACAGTGAAACTGTCAACTGTTACCCAGTTTTATTTCTGATTTTATTGTGAAGCACTTTTGTGATTCTTATACATTTTAATTACTTACTTTTTTGTAATACTTACTTAATTTTTTAATTATGTAAGATGCCCTATCCGTATGGAAAAGGGTATCTCAGCTTAGAAAGAACACAGACAGGCATATTCTTATTTGCCTGCCAGCACCTCACAAATTTAAACAGTACTGTATATTTCATTTACAGTGCTGTGAAAAAGTAATTGCTCCCTAAACCTAATAACTGGTGTTGGCACCCCTGGCAGCCAGAGATTAGGCAGTAACACGTTACTTGTAACGTGTATAGTAACGCGTTACTTGTAACTATTTGAAAGACTGAGTGTAAACACAAAAAATATTTTATTTTTTGTGCTGGAATGTGCAGAAAATAGGTTTAAATGTTAAACTAATTTCTTCAAGTCAGAGAATGTTGCATATAATTAAATTTTTACTTGATGCATAAAGTTAAAAGATTAAAACTGATAAAACAAGTTAAAAAAAAAAGAGACTTTTCCATTTGATTACATTTTGTATGATGGATTATGCAGAAAAAGTAGAAGTGGGCTGAAAGATCTATCGCTTTATTAGTTATTCAGGTTGTAAATCGTGTTTTTAAAAAGTAACTAAGTAATTAATTACTTTTGAAAATAAATAATCAGTAAAGTAACGGGATTACTTTTTTGGGGAAGTAATCAGTAATTAGTTACTGATTACTTTTTTCAAGTAACTTGACCAACACTGCTGGCAGCAAGAACAATGCGATAAAGCATTACTCTTTCACACAGGGCCAAGTTGGTTTGACTGGGCTTTTTATTTCCTGTGAAGTGTGACAAATATGCAAAAAAATATCATAAATAAATAAAATTAAAAATAAAAAGGCCAATTAAAATAATGGGCAAATCCTGAAACAACAGATTTTTCAGCTTGCAGCCCATTTGTGCTCGTCTACAAATTAAATAATCTCCAAGTTTTACGTAGACTGATTGTTTAATATTGGAGAAAGCCATGTTAGCTGATAAGTTGTGTTAAATCTCCTGGCTGTATATTCATATTTACCATATAAAGTGTGTATGTTAGCATGTTGAGCTAAAGACCATCTGGTAGTCCTTTGTCTTTATGTTGTGTTAATAGTTTCTTTTACAAGTAAAGAACCATATTCTGTATACTCTGCATTAGTACCTTTTGAGAAGCTTGAGCTGGGGGCAGAGGCAGACGTAGAAACTGTGGTACTGAAGCGGTTGGTTGTGACTCTTAGTGTGGCCACATTTTTCTGGGGCTGAAAAAGGATGATGTGGACCTTTGGGGCGAAGAGGCACCCGAGAACCACGGAGCCACTCAGACTGACGGAGATGCACATGGTGGTGGTCTGTACCTGGGATGAAAGAGAGCATGTGTGTAATGATGGCTACATCAGTCTGCTCTTTGTTTTTTGTTTTTTCATTTGGTCTTCAAAAAGACTAATGAAGTTCATTCAAAGGGCACCTGGTCCCAGTTCTTCTCTCTCACACAGCCTTTGATCAAATCACTCATATTTTCATTTATTCCCTGTTCTGGTTATTTACAAACCTTAACCTTAATGTGTGGTTCCTTTCAAACATCCATTAATCAATCTTTACATTAACATCTTTTCTAAAAGTCAATCAAAAACCAAACACAACCCTGTAACAAATATTCACTTATACATGGATATAAGCTTTACTAATAAATAGTGATATAATAAATTAGATGTTTAACAGAAGGTTAACAACTGATAATCAACTTTTTGTTCAAGAAACAGAAAGCAAAAGAAAACGTTACCTGGATGGAATCAAAATGAAAAACAAATCAAATTTGTCCCTTTCAGGTTTCTTATAGTTATTATTCTCACATTATTAGCCATATTTTACATTTTGAACAGTGTGTGGTTTTCAGCTGCGTTTGTTAGCAATTCTAATTGTCCATTTATATGCGCATGAACATGAGGGCAAGAAGTCGAAAGAGAGATAAGCACAGCTGGCCGTCCTGGAAAGTCGGAGCCTTGTTAGTCATATTTCAGCTGCTAATGTGAGCTGACTGCTGGGGTCATCTTCCTGAGCTCCGTCTCTTCCCACCCCACTGGTTACCCCTGCAGTCCAGGAACTTCTATTTGCAGAACCACAGCATGAAGTGAAATCTCTCCCAAACATACTGCACAATAACAGCACTGCAGAAATATGAGAAGTCATCATGCATTTCAACTTCAAAAATAAGTAGTGAAAAGCACCACCAGGACTCCTGGTAACATAACTTTGCCTTCTCTCTGCAGCTCCTAATCTTTTTCAGCCATAAAGATAACTTTCTAGCAGCTATTCCCTTTAAACAGATTACACAAGTAATTAGAAACCACCAGTGTTTGCAACAGCACAACATGAGCTGTATTTGTATGATGTATTTCATTGTTAGACATTTGCATTTAATGTCGTTTTTAGCTTATTACTCTTTCTTAAATTTCCTTCCCTTTTATGAAGCACAATTTAATGTACTTTAATTTAGCCTTTATAGGTTGTTTACTCACTGTTTTATTACCCAGTGAGTAAAGTTCATACTACAGAAACTATTCTGTAGAAAGGAGACGGAAAAAAATTAAAGGTTTTGAACATGAAAGAAAATGTGTCTACATAACAGTAAAACCTTGGGCTCATCATGATTCACTAGGCTACCCTCATTACGATATTACCGTGTTATCCAACTCTAATTTGAAATGTGGCAGCTGAACCCACAGCCATTGTTATTGTTGTCACACAGAACCAAATCATCAAGATCTCCAGTGCAGTGTGAAACCCCTCATTCCTTCAGTTAATCTCTCGGTTGCAATTTTAGTATGAAGCCTTATTTCCTACAAAATGTATCTGGTCTCTTAGGGGCCACTAAGGATCAGGAAAGTTGGCTTTTGGTTCATGGGTTGGGTACCCAAAAGGCTGCTTACAACAGTCATGAAAAGCCAGAGGTTTCTCATGATACAAACCCTCTGTGACCCTAGACCTCCCCCCTATCTGTTTGCACAACAAAGGCCTTGTTGCACACTTCGACCAAAATGCTGTGACAGTAGCCTTGGGACTGCCTAAGGCATCAGCACTCATAACTTACATGGTCTGTCAGTTTTATGCTTAAAGTTTTGTCTTATTTATCCTATGTCACATTGCACAAATAAATAAATGCATTTATATATGCAGATATTAATAAGACTAATATGCTATATGGCTAAAGTCACAATGCATATTCAGCATGCTTATTCAGTGTAGTTTGATGCACTACAGACTAAATTTAGCCTGTAGTGATTTTTTTAAAGGCTAAATGCTGCAAAAACATTATCCCTATGCGACAACTCTGTAGCAGATTTGTCAAATTTCCTATTAGGGAGGTAGTGCCACAAAATGGGCAACAGTAGGCCGCTCAAAATGATTATTAATACAGACCATAATGTTGCTTATTGTGTTCCCTGTATGGGTTCCCACTGGGATTTAGCCTAGGTTTTTAAAAACAAAACCTATTGTAAATCTCTAGAATCCATCTCTTAGCTGAAAAAATGGGTCAAAGAGCATTTAGTAATGCCACGGTTTAATGAATCAATCTGACTGTCTTTAACTATTTCTATGGGTATATTCAGACCTGATCTGTCTCCAGTCTTTGTTGTTTTCTTGAAAGATCCTTCAACTCACATGAAAAGAAAGCTTTCATGAGTCTAGGTGAAGGTGATCAAATGGAATGTGAAAGTGACACCTTCTTCAGGGATGCTAAAAACACAGGGGACAGTCATTTATAGACTTTGTTTGCACTACTCCACATAAGTTGGCTTTAGAGGTTTATAGAAATATGAATTATAAATACTCAATTTGCTATTTATCAGGAAAAAAAAAATTCTGGATAGTTACCCTGTAGTCACTGGCTGTGACGTAGAAGATAGGCTGAAAGGCGAGCCAGATGATGCAGGTGGTGTACATGGTAAACCCAATGAACTTGGCCTCGTTGAAGTTTTCGGGACACTTTCTTGTCTTGAAAGCGTAGACGGTGCAGAGGATGATGAGAATGCAATTGTAGGTGAGAGAGATGAGCATGCTGGTGTCCCTACTGTTGCACTTGAGCGTAACAATGTTTCTCCTCTCTGGGCTCACCTCCTTTCGAACCCCTGGCACCTCCACAAGCAGCCAGATAACAGCCACTAGAAGCTGGCAGGAGATAAGAGCACCACAGATTGCTACCTGGGAGGCCGGGCTGATGAAACGTGGCCGCTGCGCTCCATCCTTTACCCCACTGAAGATGCGAGCGATGCGGTTCGTCTTGGTTAGGAGAGCTGAGTAACATACTGCGAAGGAGGTCCCCAGGCCTAGACGGCGTAGGGTGCAAACAGCTGTGGAAGGCTTGGTGATGTAGATAAAGGTCATGCTGTAGCACATCAGCACTCCCAACAACAGGATGTAGGAGAGCTCACGTCCACTTGCTTTAACCACCGGTGTTTCATTGTGCTTGAAGAATACGCCTACTACTGACAGGGTACACAGTATGCCAAGGCAAGAAATGGTAACAGGCCCAATAGCCCAGGCATCCTCCCACCGGATGTATTCTTCAGGCAGATCATAGCAGCCAGTCAAGTTAGCCAGAGGCCACTGACCGAAACTACAGTCAGCACAGGTGAACTCATCCTGCAGGTACTGGTAGGACTGACAGGGAATACAGATCCAGCAGCACACATCACCAGGCTGCATGCTCTTCACTTCATTCTTCCTGCAAGGGTCACTACATTGGGAGGTTGGTGGCACATCACCACGCCAGTGCACCATGGTGGTATTCAAGGTCAGGTTCTGGTCCCAGTAACCAACTTTCTTGTAGACGAACTTCCCCTCGTCTTTGTGGTAATGAAAGATGTTGTAGCGGCTTATGCCATCACCAACTGAATCAAAGCGCACCATATTCTCTGTGTCTGCAGGTTTGAATGGTGCTGGTGGGAAGCATAAAATACAGCAATGAAGACTTAAAGGAAATATAAAGGATTTAAAAATTCAAAGCCAGGAATATAATAATAATAATGACAACAACAACAACAACAACAACAACAACAACAACAACAACAATAATAATAATAATAATAATAATAATATAAGAATAACACAAAAGGCAAAAAAAGAAAAAGAGAGCCAAAGTTCAATTCATGGACTGAAGAACACATGTTTTTGTATAATTTAAATTAAAATACTTTTTTTTCTGCTATTTCATGTAACAGGAAATATAAATGCACTGCGTTATATACAGCTTTTCCTATCAAGCCCTCTAAGCCCTTTATACTACAAATCACATTTTTAACATAAGACAGTTTCACGCATATGTTGTTAGTGTTAGTTCAGGAGGGCAATGGCACTTTGACAGCAAATTAGAGGATCCAAGGATCCAAACCACTGACCTTAGGATTAATGCACCTATTCAACACCTATTCAACCTCCTGAGCCACAGCTGTTCTCTGAATTTGTTCATTCATTCGTCCTGTCAGTATTATTTTAAGAAAAGTATGTTCCCTGCCCGCTGTTTCTTCAGTGCCAATTCATGGATTATTTTTTGCTAATTGAATAATTACAAAGCCTTTCTCTGCTCAGCAGAAGTTGTTTGCTTAATCCTGTGTCATGGCTCTTTGCAACCCTTATTTGCTTTGTATCCATGGTGAAATATTACCACTTCCAACCATTTAAAAAACATGTTAAATTCTTTTTTTTTTCATGTTTGTTGTTTACTTATGTTGTGCATACCTTCAAATTTGGTCTTCAAGATGAACTCCTTGTAGAACCTTTTGCCATTACCTGGTTTCATAGCATCGCAGACCTTAGATGTGTTGGAGCACACTGCTTGCCTCATGTTGTGCAGGGCATAGGCCATCGCATAGACTGCGTTCACCACAAACATGATTTTGGATTCCTGTTCGAAAGTTCCATCTCGTAAGCTGTAGTCAGCACAGCCAGGCTCCTGTAGGTTGCAGTCAAACCGGTGCTCCCAGAACTCCCTGAACCACGGGTTCCTCATATTGGTCGATGGGTTCAGTTTGGTAAAGTAGTCTTCAAACTCTCTGACAGGATAGGAGGCTAGTTCAATGGTGAAAGCTCCATCTGCTGCAGTCTCGCTGCCCCTCACCAAACCCTCCTGTGCTCCCCACCCATCACTGGCCACCCAAGTGAAAGTGACATTCATTCTGGCAGCAGCCACAAGGAGCTCGCGAGCGTCCTCACTGCGCGTGAACAGGATGACAACCTTTGCGTTAGACTTTTGTTGCAAGGAGCGGATCACATTCTCATAGCCCTGGCGGTTCATGGAACGACTCACTTTGGCTGAAGTGGCAATGCAGATTTGGCGAGAGCGGGCCTCCTGCTGGAAGGCGTCAATGCCTGTTTCACCATAGTCACCCTCTGATGCTACTGTTGACACGTATGTCCAGTTAAAGTAACGCAGAATCTCAGCCATTGCTTTAGCTTGGTAGAAGTCAGGGGGCACGGTGCGAGCGAAGTAGTCATAGCGGGTTTTATCACTGAGCTTTGCACTAGTAGAGGCATAGCTGATCTGAGGGATCTGGAACAGTCGCAGGAGGTTAGCCACCTGAGGAAAGCAAAGAAATGAAAATGCTATCAAAACAGTCTCATCACATCCTCTCATATATATATATATATATATATATATATATATATATATATATATATATATATATATATATATATATATATATATATATATATATATATATATACAGGAAATGCTGGGAAAAAAGGAAATAGGTGCAGTGATATATTGAAATATATTTAAACATAAATAAACATACAAATAAGGGGAAAAATAGTTTGTACAATTCTAAAAGCTTGAAAGTCAATATTTGGTATGAGCATCTTTATTCTTAGACACAGCCTGAGCTCTCTTAGGCAGGCTTTCTTTTCTAATCTTTGATGAGTCTACAGGTATAGTTCTCCAGGCTTCTTGGAGGACATTCAAAGCATTGCTTTGGATGTTGGCTGCCTTTTGTTTTGTTCTCTGTTGTGATGATCCCACACTGCTTCAGTAATGTTGAGGTCCAGGCTCTGGGGAGGCCAATCCATGACTGATAGTGCTGCATTCTGTGCTTAGCTAGGTATGGTTTTACTGCATTGACCCCAACCGGTCGCAGCAGACGGCCGCCCCTCCCTGAGCCTGGTTCTGCCGGAGGTTTCTTCCTGTTAAAAGGGAGTTTTTCCTTCCCACTGTCGCCAAAGTGCTTGCTCATAGGGGGTCATTTGATTGTTGGGGTTTTCTCTGTATGTATTATTCTAGGGTCTAAGGGTCTACCTTAAAATATAAAGCACGTTGAGGCGACTGTTGTTGTGATTTGGCGCTGTATAAATAAAATTGAATTGAATTGAATTCATTGGCAGAGTGTTTGGGATCATTTTCATGCTGAAAATGAAGATGCTACCACAAAGACACATTGCATGATGGATCAAAATCTGATGGTACTTTGCTGTGTTCATGTCCATCAATTTTGACAAGATCCCCAACACCACTAGCGACACTGCAGACCCTCACCATGACAGTGCCTCCACTGTATTTTGTATGTCAGACAAACCAAGTGATTATTTGCTGGAATTTCAGAAAAAGGCTTGAGCCGTACACTGATGTGCTCCCAACACTACAAAGTTGAACAAGATTTTTTAAACATACAGTCATATTTGTTTAAATTTATTAAATATACCTATTCCTTTAATTGTACTTTTTAACCTGTCTTGCATTACACATAGATGTTTTATCAATTCTTAATTACAAAAATATGGGTTCCAAAATAATAATGAAGAGTGCAGAGTCATTGTTTTTGCTGTAAATTGTATAATAAAGTGTAGAAATTAATTAATTTACTTATAAGTCCTGCATTAAGTATTTATTCATTTGTTTATATATTTTTAAGCTATTCTACTTTTTGACTTGTATATTCTGTTTGTAGTTTAAGTGGAGCCATTAAGTGCAGATTAGCTATCTGTCTGATAGTCTGATTCAGCTCAGCGGTGGAGACTGGCTGTGGAAACAGCAACAATTCAGTGTTTCTCTATCTCAGACTGCTTATTGTGTCAGAGATCCACATCACCAGCAGCCAGTGCCACAAATCGATTCAACAATAGTGCAGATAACAACAGCAACAATGGCAGACAGATATGAGTTTTATCAGTGGGATTTTTCTGTTTTCTCCACTTGAGCCATTCTGTCAAGTTATTGGGGGAAGATTTTGCTGGGACTTATGATACCCATGTAACCCAGATAATACATTAATTTCCTCCTGGAGCTGATTGCTGGTGCTGCTGAGTTCACCAGGGCTAGATGATAATCTTTGACTGACAACTCAGCGTGGCATCCTTGTTGAACACAAGCCTGCAGAAAACGACTGTGTCGTAGTCATACCATAAACTCATGGCAATTATTTTCCCACACAGTATTACAGTGCCATGGCAGCAAGGCAGTAAAAACTTGTCATTTTCCAGGAATCCCCTATGAGACACAGTGGTGATTAGTGAATACCCATGGGCTTCAATGTGACCACCTCCTCCCTCAAGCACCACTGTTTGCCTGGAGGCTTTCCAAACAATGGCATCCCCGTGTATGTAATTGGAACCTACTACACTAACTCCAAGCCCCAATTAAAGTACCATTTTGTCTCCCAGGTCTCTCATTCCAGCTCACAAAATCCTAAACAGAGCTATTAGTCCTTTCTGTGATGATATAAATCATATGTATTATCCTGCATACACACCAAGTATACAGTGTTCTGCATGTAGCATGTTCCCAGATCATGTTACTCAGTAATATTTTGTTAACCTTGAGATGTAAGTTATTATTTGTAAGTTATTATTATTTGGTGCTATATATAAAAACATCCATCCATCAATCCGCTTATCCTTTTCAGGATAAGCTGTCTTATCCCAGCTGTCTTAGGGCGAGAGGCAGGGTACACCCTGGAGAGGTCGCCAGTCTGTCGCAGGGCTAACATAGACAGAGACGACCATTCGCACTCGCATTTATTCCCACATATGGGTAATTTAGTGTTTCCAATTAACTTAACCCCATTGACAGCATGTCTTTGGATTGTGGGAGAAAGCCGGAGAACCCAGAGAGAACCTATGCAAACACGGGGAAAACATGCAAACTCCACACAGAAAGACCCTGGCCTGATGGTGGAGTAGAACTCAGGAGCTTCTTGCTGTGAGGCAACAGTGCTAACCATCATTAATTTAATTTACCACCTCTTTGTCTGCTCGATAGTGCACATATCAAATCAGCTAATCACACGGTAGCAATTCATTGCATTTAGGCATGTTAAAGACAACCTGCTTAAATTTAAACCAAGAGCCAGAAAAAAATCAAATCAAAAGCACGAAGTTGAGATAAACAACATTAAAGTATGGATTCTCCATTGTGGGGATGGTATTATGGTGTGGAGGATACTTTAGCAGTAGCATTGTTGATGACCAATAACAACCATTTTATGACAACAGTGCTCCCATCTTCTGATGGCTGCTCCGCAGGAAAACATGCCTTCCAACAAAGTTCAAATCAAACTAGTTTCATAAACATGGCAGTGAATGTATTCACACGGCCTCCACAGTCACCAGATCTCAGTCCAATAGAGCAGCTTTGGGAAATGGTGGAACTCAAGATTCACATCATGGATGTGCAGCCAACAAATTTGCAGTAACTGTGTAATGTCATCATGAAAATATGGACCAAAGTGTCTGAGTAACATTTCCAGCACCTTGGTAACTGTATGTCACAAAGAATTAAAACAGTTTTTTTGGCTAAAGGGGATCGATATGGTGCTAGCATGGTGTAACTAACAAAGTGCCTCATGTATATCAGGTCAAAACACAGACGTGAGACTAGTTGTTGTTGTGAATGCAATCCACAGTAGGCTGTTAAGACTAAAAAAATCACACTAATCCCTATCTGCAAGTTGCCATCTGCTTAAACTTGTTAAGCTAAAATACCCAAAAGCTAAGAAGCAGCATAAAATACACCACAACCTCCTGAGGGGAGAAATAGAGTAAATATGATGTATTTTGGCATTGAAACTGTACCCAGTAGTATTCTTTCCAGTGATCTTAGTGTGGTCTCATGCAGTTATTTACACTGAGATATGTCTGTTGTTGAGACATAGGTATGCCTGATTAAATCCACTGATTAAGGTTATGCTGCCTGGGATATATACACCTTTTATGCAAGCTAACATGTCAGCAATCACAATGAGCCAGTCAGTCACACTTGCATGATAATAAGGTAGTTTCCTCTTGCAGGGTTTTTTTAGACAGGCAGTTGGCCTTCATCAATAGATTCTTGGAGAAGCTTGACAGCGCACCTTTCAGGACGGCACTGGAGTGTGTGACAGTAACCGTCTGTTCATCCTCATGTGGTATTTCCCACTTGTTCTCTCAGTCGGATAGAAACACCCACCGCACCGGCTCAGAGGAAGAGACACCAAAAACTCTAGACTTGTATTTTATTTTGTGATTAAGTCACATAGCTTTGGAGGACTGTACACTTTCACTGACACTCATTTATTTTATTTAGTTAAGACCTGGGTCCTTATTTTACAAACTTATAACTCAGGCTTTTAACTTCAGTCAAACTCATATTAAGTCTTCTCTATATAGAACTTTTTTTATTTTTAAGTTTGTGCATAATGAAGAAAGGTGAAATATTATCATATATGAAGCAACCATAATCAGATCTCTAGTGATGAACCAAACCAATATAGGTTGTTTGGATCAACTGCCCAAAGGTATTCCCAAAATTACACATAGTTCTGATCATAATTAAAATTGTACATTCACAAAGCATATTTACACAGCAGTCACAACTACAACTGGGGGAGGGGTGGGTATTTTCCACCAATCATGAGCGATCTTTAAATTGAAACTCTTTCCAGATGTAGAAGTAACATGAGCTGTGCCCATTTATTTTTTGAGGACGGGTTTATTATTACATAACTGCAATATTATTTGCATAATTAGTTTACAGACCTCATTAGAATTACAGGTTATTTTTAATATATCATAGTTATTATGGAAGTACATTAAATAGTTAAGGGTTGTTTTGGTTCTGTTGTTAAGGAGGCTCATTAGTCCAGCCAGAATCTCTTTAACAGGAAAAAACAGAGAAAACGCTCTATTATACTGCACAGGAAGTGCTTTCATGACTACCAATTTATACATAAACTAATATTTTTATTAAAAAGCTGTAGGTCTTTATATGTCAAGAGAAAGCTGTTTGGTAATCAACATTTATTTCATTGGCATGTTTATGTTGACTGATGTCATTACCTTGAATCATTATTTAAATGTTGTAAAACTTTACAACTTTTGGGTGACTGAAGGTGAAAATGATGCTTAAAATTGTTGGTTGTATTCAGTTATCGTGATATATTTGGTAAGTTTTGGTAATTATATTTGATTAATTGCAACTTGAAATGACTGAAATACATTTCGACCCTTAAATTTTGGCAAACATGGCCCAAATGGGGATATGTGCTCCTTTTCAGATGATCATTATTATTATTAAACTTTTCGTCCAGTTTTGATGAAATTATGCTCAAATGACCTGGAACTTTATCAAGTGCGAAATGCAATTGTCAAATATTAATTCTTTTATTATATCTGACCTTGAAATTGTCCTTCAAAGTAGTAGGAAACCTAATAATGCTTAAAGGTAAAGTTACATATACACATATAGACATACATCCCACAAGTGAGCTGCTGTTATCGCTTCCCGCATTGATCAGGTAAAGCATATACCCTAAGGCTATTGCAGAGCCTGAGTTTGAATCCTCCCTGAAGCCTTTTACTATGTATATTCCCAGCTCTCTCTCTCTCTCTTGGCTTGCGTGACATCTCTTCATTGTACTATTTCAATAAACACTAAAAAAAAAAAAAAAAAAGCCCCCCAAGTAATATTTTCATTTTCTTTCAGAATAGGATATTGAAAGTACTGTGAGTAGAAGTTGCAACGGTTGAACAGATATAAACCTTTTCTCTACTGGTGCGCTACATTGTTAAAAATTTGAATAAATCTGATTGTGGAGACATCCAAAGGCCGACATTTGGCTGAATGATAAAACTAACATATCTACATATCATAATGTTCTGAAATTGTGTACTGGAGAAAGTGATCATGTCACATCATCCCATTCCACGTTTTGATCTGGCCTTGTAAGATGGACTCTAAAACTGGGTGCAGTTTTCTTCTGAACTGTGTGATGTAGAAAAACAATCCTGCTACGATTTCTAATGTAGGGCTAATGTTTCAAATTAAGTCTTCCTTTCTCTGATTTTTAAATTTGAACATAATAAAGAAAAATTATCATACAAAAAATTGTTGACTAGTGATTGTATAAGATTTTTTTAGGGTCATTATTTATGTTCTTTTGGCCTAGCAATTCAGTTACATAGATATTTTAAGTATTGTAAGTCCACTGAATAGTTACAATGTATCAGTTATCTATCCCAGTTGGTCATGTAACTTATATTTCAAACATTAACGTCCAAAAGAGCACCATCAGTATTCAATGTAAAAATATAACAGAATGACTGCTTTTCATGTTAATTTAAAAAACAACATTTAATTCCGCAAATTTTTGTCTACCACAGCCCCCTCCCTGAGCAGTTTCCATCAAATATATTGCATGAAAAATAAACCATGACCACATGTTCTGAGTAGCGTTGTGTGTAAAAAATAAATAAACAAATTAAAAAAGGGGGGGGGGGGCTGTAAAAAAGTGTTTCTATTTCAAGAAGAAAGTTAGTCGCCAAAGTAAAGGAATCTAAGAATGTAGTTAGACAATGGCCAACATGCCGAATATCTATGTCAATATTGGTTCAGTCAGTAATATGCATCATGTAGTTTAGACCACATTTGGAGGAAGCATTAAAAAACTGAAACAGCTGGAACATGGGAAGAGACTTTCTAATATGTCTTATAATATGTTTCAGGATGGAAAGCCCCAAAGATCAAACTGAGTCCTGTAGTAGATACAGCAGATGACACAGGTTAAATTTGTGCATATATGGTTTTGCTGCTGAATTAAGTACAATGCATTTGAATTGTATTAGTTAAATTCAAATACTGAAATTGATAGGAAAGGGTTGAGTGCAAAAATAAATATGCAGTGTAAATCATTAAACATGTTAATTACTGATATTTTTAATCAAGCTGCTAAAAAAGTACACGGTAATTAAATTCTTGGGCAAACTATAGAGTTCATTTAATTTAATAAGAATAGATTTGTTGCTACATTAATGATACATGTCATTTTAAAAAACAAAAAGAACAACAATAACAATAAATGTACTAAGTCTGAGCTCCACTAAGTCCTTGTGTTTTTTGTAGGCTATGCAAAAACACATCAAAGGTAAAAGAAAAATAAACCTAAAAGTGATATAACTGTAAATGAATCGGAAAGCAGTTTGTATGGAGCTCTTTGAATGTTCAATCTATCATTTGAATATGATAATTTATCGATGCACTGAAATATATGAGAAAATGGTTGTTAATGAAAATAACAGCTTAGCATCATTTTAATGTATGCAGCAGTTTAAACTTTGATCAAAACACTCACTGAGAGGGAGCAGCACTAAGGCTAAGTTGTTCTGCTCTACTGTGAAGAGACAGCTGAAACAGCAGAACACCAGTGGTGACTTAATTGACTGTGCAACATCAAACAGACACATAGTTTACACTAAAAATGTTCGTTCACTTCGGTCTAGCTTGTTTTTCTCTTATGGCAAACCCAACACCAAGTGTGAACCTTGTGTTCAGCTGCAGAGTCTCTCTGCAGTTCTCCAAACCTTCTTCAAAACTGAAAACTCCAATTCAGATGAATCAACATTCTTCTGCTTGCTATTCTTTCCACTTGGAGCTATACACACACACACACACACACACACACACACACACACACACACACACACACACACACACACACACACACACACACACATACATATATCTATATATATATACATATATACATAGTGGCTTGCAAAGGTATTCGCCCCCCTTGAACTTTTCCACATTTTGTCACATTACAGCCACAAACATGAATCAATTTTATTGGAATTTCAAGTGAAAGACCAATTCAAAGTGGTGTACACGTGAGAAGTGGAACGAAAATCATACATGATTCCAAACATTTTTTACAAATAAATAACTGAAAAGTGGGGTGTGTGTAATTATTCGGTCCCCTGAGGCAATACTTTGTAGAACCACCTTTTGCTGTAATTACATCTGCCAGTCTTTTAGGGTATGTCTCTACCAGCTTTGCTCATCTAGCGACTGAATTTCTTGCCCATTCTTCTTTGCAAAACAGCTCCAGCTACTTGCGTGTAAAGGATCCAAAGGGACTATCAAAAAGTAAACTAATTTTCAGACACTTATGCAGTGCCACATTTCACCAAACAGCTCGTGTGAACAAGGGCACAGGGCACTGCACAAGAACCTCAAATAATGTTCTATGTGATTTGAATTTGGCAATACACTCCAGGAAGTCACTATCACCTCAGATTCTAAATGTAAGTATATATGGCCACAAACAGACCCATATTTAAACAACTGAACTAAGCCACAGATACAAACACACAAACCCACAAAAACAAAGGGCTAGACCTATTCACGTGTACTTTATATAAGACCATGTCGTGCATGCATTTATGTCTGTGGATCCCAGCCGGCTGTAATCAAAATCTGATATCACAGCTCATATAGCTGGCGATGCAAAGGCAGAAAGGATTGTTTGTTGAATTGCTTGCATGAGCTATTTCAGGAACAGGCAAATCTTCATATTAAACATACACCTATTATTTCCTCCCACCAGCAAAACAATACTCACCACACGAGCAACCTTTTGAGCCACACTTGAGAACAGGAATACATCTGCTCTTTATCGCCTTCTTAGAAAATAATGCTTTGATATATCACTTCTAGCTCCTAGCACTTCTGAACCAGCTTGATAGGTTTGGCAATTTTTACTGTTATTAAGACTGAAGTGCAGTGCTCCTGTCACACAATCTTCAGCGCTAAATTTTAAATAACAGCCACGGGTTCTGCATAAAGGCTCATTTTTTATTTATGTGATACTACGTAGGAAAAAAAACAACAGCTCTAAGACGGGCGAGATGAAGGGAAGTGCATCGAGGCACAAATAGGCTAGCACCATTATTGACTGTGTGGGTCTTGACTCGAACCAGCTTTCCAGTCATTACAATGTTTTCCTTCACTTTGAATGACATACTGATGTGCTAATTAGAGAGCTGCAATGTGTTCTCTGAATGTGCTAAACTTTTCACTTCTAAAATAACCGATATTATATTCAGCTATAATATCACATGATAAACAAAAGTCTTTTGAAGTTAACACCAAAGCAAGGTTGGTTTTTGTTTTTTGTTTTACCCGACTTACTCTGTGAGCGGGGGAAAACAGAATAAAGACAGAGTTAATAAAACACTGCACACCAAACGTATTAAACATCGATATGTGGCGGGACAGATGTTATAACCTGAAATTATTGAGGACCTTCCCAGATGCTTCAGCAATGATAAAATAGAGTTTATCTACCGGTCTTGAAGGATTTAGTTGGTGTTTTTTGAGTATAATTTCAAAATATTACACCTTTAGATGTCTGCAGTCTTGATGTCTGGAGACTGAAGGGAGATAAGTTGATATTGTCATATAACATGCCAGGGATGGTTCATCTTAAAAAAAAATTTTAATGTCAAAAAAGTAACCCAAGATTTACAACACTTTTTTCCCAATCCATACATGAGTTAATGTAGGTAGATTAGACACAAGCAGCTGGGCTGTGCATATAGTCTGTGCAGTGGATTGAGCTGCTTCAGAGCTCTGCGTGTTGCATTTTTTTTATCTTCAACATAAAGTTAATGTTGAAGATAAACCTGTGGCTATGCCTCTAAGAAAATGTCATTTTTTAAATTGTTCAGCTACCCAAGCATAAGACATTGTGGGAACACATTAAAATTATTTAATTGTCTTTCTTAAATGATTTCTCTGTGATGCTAAGCTAAATCCATAGGTGTAAAATGTGTGGGCTGCTGGTTATGAATCATAGATGCTTCTATATGGCTAACATCCTGTTTGGCACGGCAAACTATTTTCAAAAACCTCAACTGTGAGAAGATATAACAAAGACAACAAAATACACTGGGATGAGCAAGGCAGCGATGCAAGCCTTCTAAATGTTGCTGGGCTAATTATGAACAAATCCTTTGAGACTAAACAGAAACTGGCTCATCTCCCACCATCGTTACCACCTCTTGTCCTTGGCCCTATCACCGGCAGCATCAGCCTTTTCCACACGCAGGTGGGCACATCCCTGCCAGCCAATGGAGACATATCCCGCAGATGGGAAAAGCAGCTTCTCTCAAAGTTCCCCAGGATGGTCTCTGGCACTCATCCTCCTCTGTTTTATAATGCCCTTCATCTCCACAAAGTGCTTCTCTGGGATAAATGGGGACTGTGAAGACAGTGACCTCTCAAAAAAATCCCACCATGGGCCTCAAGCCACTCTCACGGCTCGATTCATTAAAGTGCCCAGGAAGTGAAGGCACTCACAAAGAGACTGTTGAGCATCGTGACAGTAGAGGTATGTATTCAAATTTATACAAAAACAAAAAAGCAGAGAGTTTCTTTTTTAGCCTTTGTGACTGTGTGGCTGCTGAAGATTCATTCACAAGGAAATAGACAAAAAACAAGCTGTTCTTTTGTCAAGGCATCATCAACATTACTATGAAAGGAAGCCCTGAGTGTAATGAGGGCTTTAGAAGATTATAACATGGTGCTGGATATCCTCAGTCCCTTTCTGTCGAACTCTCCATTCAGCT
This sequence comes from Rhamphochromis sp. 'chilingali', assembly GCF_963969265.1. NCBI lineage: Eukaryota > Metazoa > Chordata > Actinopteri > Cichliformes > Cichlidae > Rhamphochromis > Rhamphochromis sp. 'chilingali'. The sequence continues at coordinate 24,541,722 of NC_137936.1, read as the reverse complement.
TTAACACACTCTGACGAAGCATTCATCTCTGCAAGAACTTAGCTAAGGTTGGATCATATTCTGGCTGTAGCACAACTCAGTGTTATCTATACTCCTCAATGCATGGTGATATGCAAAATGAGACAGTTCAGCTGTCATACTTTATATTTAAAGAAATACTAGATTTCAAAGTGAAAACCATACAGCCTGCAGTTATAAAGGATAAAGGATTCAGTTATTTATAACATTGGCTTGACACTATGGCAAACATTACTGATGACTTTTTCTATTGAAGTGATGACACGTGATATTTATAAGTTAAAATACGAAGCTTTGTAAGTGACCTAGAGTACTACACAAAAGTCTTGATCTTTGTTTTACTTTGGACATTGGTTGCTTTTTCACTCATTTTCTTATAGCTGACTCACGTTCAGACTAATGTTTTTCTTTGTTTGTTGCTTAGTACAGACCTATGAATCATTCAAACATAAAAAAGGCACCTAACTCAAGGGATGGACAAGTGTTGTATCAACAGATAATAAGCAACTTGGCAAAGAACCAATTTTAAATTGTATCATTAGTCACTTTGACGCTAGCAGCCTTTCGCAAACACATAATTTGTTCCCATTTTGTTAGTTTAATCTACAAAAAAAAATAAATAAATACCATGGACACCACAGTTTGACAGGCATAAAACTGTACTTCTGCTTCAACAACGTGATTCCCAAAGAGCTATTAGCCAAAAAACTTGGCATATCTCAGCATGGTGTGCAGTTTGTCATTATTAAATTTGAGGAAAGTTGACAAGTAGAGGACAAGTAGCGCATGTCTTTTATCTTAGCTCATTCCCATCACCCTCGAACAGTCACAGCAGATAACTGCCCCTCCTTGAGCCTGGTTCTACTGGAGATTTCTTTGTATTAAAAGGGAGGTTTTCCTTCCCACTGTCATCAAATTGCCTGCTTATAGGCAGGCGGTTGTCTGATTGTTGGGGTTTCTCTCTATTATTGTAGGATCTTTATCTTACAACATTAAGCACCCTGGGGTGACTATTGTTGTGATTTGGCACTACATAAAAAAATTGAATTGAATTTACTTGAACTGACAAAGGAAGAATTGTCAGGTCAAAAAACTATCCACAGCCAATAAACAGTGTCTGAAAGTCATGTATAATAGGGGGGGGGGGGGGGGGGGGGGAATCCAGCATGTCCTGTTCACTGAAGCCTCAACAGAAATGGCCTCAGTTGAAGCATGGCTTTCAAGAAGCCATTCTTAAGGAAGGGAAACAGGGAGCAAAAGCTGCTGTTGCTTTTCATTAATGTAAAACAGTACATTAACTCATAACAGTAATATTTTACACTACTTGCTATATTTGTTATACGTTACTGCAGAAATTGACTTGACAGATTATATCATAACCAGTTAACACTATAAACCTGCAGCTACAGGTGATCACTCATCACAGTCTTTGTTATCTGTTGTGGTTTCAGGTTCTGGCTGCTGCACTGGGATAGGCATCACTCAAGTTTAATGTAATTCTGGGTTCTTGGCTGACTTTGTTTTGGCATGCTGGCTTTGCTTGCCAAGAGGGATGTTTTGTTAGCAGAACAGTGCAATTGTTTCTGTCCTGGATGCAGTCTGAATTTCACCATCAAACTCTTGACCTTTCATGCAATCAAAATAAAAGTACTGTCCATATTGCCACTTCTTAAAAACTGTAGATCACTCCACCACTTTCCTCCACCCAGCACACAAACTGAAATAAGCTGATTGTAGCAAACCCACAGGATGAAAAATGTGCTTGATTTTTTTTCTTTCTATTGGCAGTGTGTCGATGACTGAAGAGACTTTGTAGTGCAAGTAACAACATGAACTGTAATGCAATTATTGAATTTAGCACAGTAACGAGTCAGTTTAGAAGGCAAAGCTGGGTTTTTCAAATTGGACGGAAAATCAACAGTTAACACTTATGGAGTTATACTAATCATCAGTCACCCTAATCATCAGTGTTATCATCAGTATGTGTGGAAGAGGTCAGGAGAAAGGTAGAAAAATGAGTGTCTATAACCTTTTGAAAAACCCAACAGAGGCTCTGTCGTGGTTTGGGGCTGCATTTCAGCCAGTGGTGTTGGGGATCTTGTCAAAATTGATGTAATTATGAACACATAAAAGTCCTGCCAGATTTTGATCCACCATACAATACCATCTGGAAAGCATCTAATTGACATTTCTTCTTCTTTTTTTTTTTTTTTTTACCATGGCAGTGATCCAAAACACACTGCCAACAGAGTAGAAACATACCAGGATAGAAAAATAAACAACAGAAGACTACCAGTCATGGACTGGCCTCCCCAGAGCCTGGATATCAACATTACCGAAGCAGTTTGGGATCAAGGTTGTGACTAATATCAAATGAAAAGCTCTGTCCTTCAAGAAACCTGAAGAACTATTCCTGAAGACTACTTAAACACGTTACAAGAAAGGGTTTTTATTAGCTTTAGAAAAGCTGAAAGAAGCTTTTTTTTGTTTGAAAAGCAAAGCCACAGCATCCAGTGGTCAAATTAGACACAAAAAATATGAATCAGCAATATAACTGAATAGAGATGTTACTGAATGAAACAAAACTGTTTCATTAGTCACATACATAAATCCGTGAACCAGTGAAACATAATGTTGGTTTCCACCACAGGAACTAACGGGCTTTTTAGGCCACCATAACCTTTTGTGCCTAGTCAAACTGCCTCTGCAGTACCTTGCAGAGGAGAAAAAGTACCTATTCCACAGTAAGTTCTTCTCATCAGCCACAAAAAACTGCTGAGCATGGACTCATTGCTTACTGGCTGAATTTGGACAGGAATGTAGGAAGAATGGAGGAAAGGAGTCTGTTCAAGTAAGTTAACTTTCACCTTCACCAAGTTCCTGCAATGTAAGGTAGCTATAAGTAGTGAGAAACCTAAAAGATTTAGCAGACAATGAAACAATTTGTTATAAAGCATAAAATGATTATTGCCGTTTTATCATGACAAGGATATTGTTACTCCTGTACAATGAGTCTCCTAATGCCTAAGAGGTTTTGTGTTGTGGCAAAAGCCAGTGCCTCTGTTTGTTTGTGTTTTCATTGTATTTTATTATTGCTGGGTTTCTCTGAGACAAATATCCAGGATAATCCCGGCAGCCAGGATGCTATGCTTTGAGGTCCTTTGACTGAGGAAAAAAGTGGATAGACATTGCCTGTAGAAAGTTGCTGTTAAAACTGGTGATCTTCACTGTGTCACCAACTTTTAATTAAATGTGATGGAACTGTACTGTTTGAACAAACAAATCTGACGTTCCCCACAGTGTAGTGTTTCAACTGCTCAAAACAAGTTAGAGGGCAGAGCAGTGATATTTCTGGAAAACCACAATAGCATTTTCATTAGAGGTGAACATGTACTACAAATACTTTGTGACACACTGAAAAGGTTCCTGTGGCAAAGATTCCACTGTTGTACTTAACAGATCGCATGACACAAAATCTTAGGAGGCACAAAACAGGATGAACCCCAAAATCAAAAAGCAGAACTTGAGTTATTTTATCATTTCAGTCAGTATTAATTAAATATTGGTGTATAATAAATGACTATTAGCTGGATTAATGATGCTTATCATGTAACAAGCGAAAAACTGGAAAACATTGGTCCAGTTATTATCTGAACTCAAATGTGATCATGTTGCCGCACCCCTAAGGCTAATAGAGATGATCTTTACTTGTGTATAGTTTACCCAAGGCTTCGCCACATATTGTGCGTGCGTGCGTGTGTGTGTGTGTGTGTGTGTGTGTGTGTGTGTGTGTGTGTGTGTGTGTGTGTGTGTGTGTGTGTGTGTGTGTGTGTGTGTGTAACCAAATTATTCCTGAGCACTTTGTCTTGCTAACACTGAGTGCTTCAGTAATTATGTCATGTACGGGCAATCAGAGTTAATTAATTATGGTCAGATGAACTGCCTCTAGCAACCTTTCATACATGTGTGAAAGGTCAGTTTTCCTTGCAAGGCAGAAATGAAGTTGCTGACAAAGTGATTGATGTGTCTGTGAATGTTGATGCTTCAGACAAAATAATCTCAGTAAATTCTTACTCCAGCCAAAGAGAAACCTCTTCTACTGAAGGCTCAATTCTACAGCTTGTGAAAAGTGGAGATGCAAGGATTCTTTTAGCAACTTCAACATGTGAATGAGCATCCACCCCCATGTAACACAATGCATGCTCACAAAATAAATAACTGGAATAATATTGTGAATTAACAAGTTTTTTTTAAAGGTGTACAAGTGTTAAGTTGCAAAATATTTGCTCTTGAAATAACAAATTACTTGATTACAGATGCAGACAAAACGCAATCAACTGAAAAGACTACATATACACTTACACACTTAAAGAAACATTAGGACTTTGTTTTGGTGAGAGCCCCATAGACAAAGAAGATAATTACCAGAGGCTAATTTTGACAGATCATCCAGGAAGTCTGTGGTCCAATTTTGCTAACTGTAATTCTAAAAATATAATTGCATGCGTTAGATGGGGACCAATAAGCAAGTATTTCTGTTTCTGCAATGGACCCATGCAGTTTATGGATGCACCTTGCTAACCATGCTTGCTAGCATAGGCTGATAACTTAGCACCTCAACCCCTCATCCCAGATGAGGTCAGTACAAGACGTAGAAAACCCACATGATGTACCATAGCTATACCATATGGTATACTATTTATCTTAGTACAGTGGCATGGCAATTTTGCATGTGTCACAGTTTTCAGTAAAGGCATGCAAGTGCAACTGATACACTAAACAAAGGTTAATATACATTTGCACACTCACCTGAATTGAAACATCACTGTAAGATCCTCCGATAACCCCTGAGATGGCCAGTGGAACCTCATTTTGAATTGGTCTCGAGCCGTCTGGGCAGATGAAACCTGGGTCGTGCACCTTAGTGAGGGATGCTCTTACAAAATCTAGCGACTGCTCCAGAGCATAAGTGTCTTTCGAGCAGGTGTCCAGGATGTGAGCCCCCAGCTGGAGACCAGGAAGGATGCGATCGCTGGAGTTAATCTCATCAAGTGCCAGCAGCATGGCTTCCAGTCTCTGGATCCCTCTCCCCTCGTTGATCTTACCACAGTCTTCCATTCCATCGCCTTTTTCGTGCACCGGGAACAGGCCTCCAATCACCAAGTCCCCATCGACGATGATCTCACGTTTGGCTGAAGGGGGCAGTCTGGAAATACTAGGCAGGACTCCTGGTATCAGCAGCTCGAGAAGGAACACATGGAGAGGCCAGTAATGTGCAGAATTGGCCTGCGACTTGGGGCAGAGCACTGCACTCAGCATGGCAGGACCAGGTAGCTTGATTTAGCAGGTTGAAGTGGAGAGCAGAAGAGGTTCACACAATTTGGAGGCAGATGTCTTTCAAGTCCTCTGTCAGTGAGTGCAGCATCTTTCCTTAAAAAAAAGGGGGAAAATTAATATATGCTATCTATCTATCTATCTATCTATCTATCTATCTATCTATCTATCTATCTATCTATCTATCTATCTATCTATCTATCTATCTATCTATCTATCTATCTATCTATCTATCTATCTATCTATCTATCTATCTATCTATCTATCTATCTATCTATCTATTACATTTGTATCCTATTCCTGTGGAGTAAAATGTAACGTCCTTGCCCAATGTCAATGAAATTCTTGAACTAAATATGGGTCAGAGGCCTATTGGTCACTTTTTTGCTCACAGGTTTACTCAAAGATATGAACAGTCATGCTTTTTCTCTCTTATCTTTTTAACTGATTCTTACCTGAACTACAAGCCTTTTTCTTAACTTTCCTGACTTAGAGTCTATATAATTACTACAGAGAAATGGTTTTATTGAAGACTCTAAATTTCAGAATTCTATCTGAAGGCTGAAACACAGCCATTAATCTTAGAATTTACTTTCTGAAGTGAAACAGAAGACCTTAATATTTTAGTCAGAGTCTCAGCAGTTCCAGTGTGAAATAAATAAAATTTTATCTGAAAGACTGACTCAGTGTTACCACCTTCAAGTGACCACATCAAACATTTATTGATATTTAAGGCACCTCTTGACTGAAGCATAATTTCCAGGCAACGGAGATATCACATACACGGTGATTCTCCTCAATGGATGTGGTTGCCATGGAAACATGGTGGGTAAAAAATAAGGGTTGGACTGCAGGGGAGTGGGCAGAGAGACATGTATGCTAATATATTCCTATCATGTTGAAGTAAGATCCACCGGGGGTTGTCTGATTAGGTGGGCAGGTTCAATCACAGCGCTCTTAGAGAGCCAATCGTATTTATTCCAAACACAATTATTAATCACATTTATCAAATGCATAGTTCAGAACAAACACATAGATTAAAGTAGATTCATACTCTGGAATGTATTTTTAAAGACTTGTGGTTTACTTTTCTTTTTCTGCAAATACTATCAGAATTTCTTATCAGAGCTTATATTTCAGCAGTATTACTCACAGAAAGCTCTGAGGGATGTAACAATGGCACATAATATCAACAAAAATTGTCTGTGGGTATGTTTTTCCTTTTTTAAATAGAAGTTGAGCTATCAGAGGAGTCACGCTGGTAAACCCACAGAGCTTGGCAGCAGTTTGGACTAGGCGATGTGCTGCCGCTACGTTCTCCTTTAAGACACAGTGGGAAGCGTATTACTGACTTTTCCCCTTCTGTCACACAGTGTTGTTACTTACATTATAATACTGTATAAAAAAAGATGCTCGTGCATTGACACTTCTTTTATTGGCAGTTCTATCAACAGTCGTTTCATTGAGTCTGAGTGTGTCCTGTTTCCTGTGCTCACAGAGGCAGAAAACCGTCACAGTGGGGTTCACAGGGACTGGTTCCAAAAACACCAGCGACACAAGCATAAGTTCATGCGTGCGTGCATGCTTTTGAACACTTCAGGATACACAAGATACTGTGAATCACACAGGATATTGTGAGGAATATCCTGTGACAGCACAAGCATCTCTTGAGTGAAAATGAGGAGCAAAAAGTGTAATGAATGCCAAATTTCTTACCAGATAAATATTACATCAGATTAGGGGTGGGGAAATCTTATGGTGCATTGATGAATCTGTACCCATCAAACTAAATTACATGTGGTAATATACAAAGTTACAGCCTCTGTCTCATGTCTGCTGTGTGTCTTGAACACTACGTGCAGGTGTATGGGACTGCTGCAACACATTTGCCCTATTATTAGAAGCAAGGTGAGAAATCAACTTGGAGAGCTCAACTTTAAGAGTCTAATTGGTCTTCAGTGCTGTCTGTTGAGCAGATGGGGGCTTTCTGGTTGCAGAGACTAGGTCACAGTATGAATTAATGGTGCAACAAGTAACAGCCAATTAGGCTGGTCAATACAAACTAAGCTAAAGTGAGGTTAGAGATGCAGAAGCTCTTCTAAAACCTCTAAGAACTGCAAAGAAATGCTGGCGTGGCTGAAGTGGACAGCTATTAAAATCAAATTTCTTCCTATTATCTGCATACATTCTTTAAATGGGAGCAGTATTATCAGCTTACATGAGAATTAAAACAACAACATCTGCTAAAGTAGCTTTTATCAGGCCTCGATCACATCATTAAAACTATCTTGAAACGGCTGTCACACTCACACTGAGCAGCCAAGAGAGTCACACGCTCCCCAGCTGTCTGCGCACAATATTCCCTCTGAAAGGCAAGTTCAAAAAGAAAAGACGGCGTGCTTTACTCAGCTTTGAACCATCAGCTAATGCATTACTGCTCCTGCCCAGCACAGAGGATTTCTCCAACATTAGCATAAAGAGGCTTTGAGAACACTATTCCTTATTGTCCTTACTCCTTATCCCGGTATAACTAATGTGTAAAAAATGACTCACCACCCAGTTCCTTTCAGCAGTGATGGTGATTGGCAGGTATAATCATATTATCTACGCAGAAGTACAGTGTTATTTATGTCTGGCGAATGAGCTGAAGAAATGAATGCACCTCCTTTTTTGTTATCATCAGGTACAGACTGAAAAATAATTGTTATAAAACAATAATTTATATTTTTAATTGTTTAAAATGGTGACACAACTCAAAATTTGAAGAGTAGACACAGTCTGCATGCAGTTTTATTGAAAAGTACTCGATGTGACATTTAATTTAGAGCCCGATCCACTGCACATGAATCATTAAGCCGGGTGAGTATGACAGCCTAAACAGCGTACTTGTCCTATGACATTTAAAACACTACTTTTCTGTGCTTATCTGATTAAAAACTAGATTTAGGTTTAAAGTTTAGAGGTTACAGTGTTATATAACATCAGATAATAAACTGTCAAAAACTGAAGGTTTCAGTCAGAAGACAATACACAAATCATCCACTTCAAAGCATCAGATCTCTACGTATGAAAATGAACTACAAAAAGAAGAGAAAACTGCAACCTCAATAGCTCGTCTTATGATTCCCATCATTATATAATCTCCACTGGGGACCCAGTTTATCCCTCCACCTGGACTTGTCAGCTGAAGGAATTAGGATCCCTCTGTGGTGGCCAGCAGCCAGCTGATTGTGTTTGAATGTGAAATAAATGCGTATTTTTCAGAAAAAAAATAGTGCAGTTGTTTAATTTTTACAAAATAAAATAAAATAATAAAATAATGCCCTGTCAGTATGTTTATTCATAGGTCACACTTAGACTGGGAGACAAAGGACAGATGTAAGAATTACACGTGCTAGAGCAGATTTTCTTTGTTTCCTCTTGGTGAGCATGTTGGTGAGCATGCTGACACCATCTGATGATAAAATACATAACATCCATCAAGACACCGTGGTGGTGTCTCCCATAATAAATAACTTACCTTTGAGGTAAATCCTACCCCATCACTCCTGTCTGACTCCTGTCATAACAATATGATGCGTGAGATATGTGGATGATTCCAAAGCAAAAACACTTTCTTCACTTTTTGCAATGACTCGATACATTTACCAGCTGAATTACTTCCCACATTAGGGTCGAACCACATTGTTTATGGCGCTGTCCAAAAACAAAAGCCCTGATTGGTTTGAGAGGAATCTCTGCTTCACTCAATTATGTAATTTTTATTTGAGACAGTGAATACACTCGGGTCAAGCAGGATTACAACTTCACATATTCATACAGGGAAATGCTAGCACCTCCACAGTAACACGCAGGTATTGGGATGGCTGATAATAAAGTGAAAGAAAGTCTCCTCCTGCTATTTTTGGTTTGTGTTGACAAATAGACTTTGGTGCATCAGATGTGGCTTGTGAGAGGGGGAATGGGGATAAATGCTGGGAAAATCATGAACTGCTGATAAGGTATTATAATAACGGACCTGTTGGGAGTAATGTTGTGGCTGTGGGATACATGCTGGGGGGTGGGGGGGCGACGACTTTGTAACAAAAAAAATAAAAAATAAAAATGCAAAATCACGTCAGATAGGAAAGACACAAAGTACTTTCTGTGTTAAACCCACCGTCAGTATAACATCAAAATTATGAAGGGACCATTTCTTACCTGTTAGTAGCACTAGGTGTTTCTTCCCGAATGGATTTGAAGGGTTTCTTTGCGCAAGCCGAGCTTCAGTACGTTAGAAACGTGAAGAGCTTCATGTGACGAGCAGATTCCAGATGTTGTTCACTTTGGGCATCTTTGCCAGGCATCGGTTTGGATCTGTCCTTGGTTCTGAAGTGTTCTTCACATTGGTAAGTCTTACAAACTCCTTTCGGTGCCCCCCAACTTGTGCCTGCCAGCCACAGTGACTACGAGCCCGTAGACTACCGCCCAAGTGCTCATATATCCATCCACAAGCGCAGCAGAAGGACCGAAGGCTTCTCTTTGTCTCTCACAGCGAGCAGGACTAAGAGGCAAGTGAGTCTAAATTAAATCATAACCGCGCATTTTTTAACGTTACATTTCATATTGAACGTCGCTTCTCTTCGGAAAGTTCGTTAAATTAACTTCAAAACAAGCGGCGCTGAGAAAATCCTGCCGTAGCCCATCGGCTCAGAGACGCACAGCCACTCGCAGCTCTTCCACAGAGATAATGAGTGCGAGAGTCGACACCGTGCTCGTCTCAGAAACCTGACGATGCTTCATACAGCGTTTGTTTGCAAGTCAGTGAAGGGAGCCACAGCAGCGAAAGATGTGTCATTATTTTGAGTCGCTCTTATTTGTAAAAATAAATAAATAAATAAATGTATAACTATAATAATTTTCACTGTTCTTTCTGCAGGACTAAAGGATAAAAAGGTGCATCAACTTCTCAAACAGGTCAAGTGACTTATTCATGTGGAGCTGAGCTTGTATAGTGTCAATGTCATTTTTAATGATAAACCGAAAAGAAGAAGAAAAAAGGTGATTCGCATAGATTATATAAACCGGATGTCTTCTGCTAAATTTAGCAAGATTTTTTTAAAAGGAAAATGAGCATCAACGTTGTTTTATTTTTTTGTTTTTGTTTTTTAACCACTCTATGAAGGCTGGCCAGCTCCTTGTTCACCTCCATCTCATTAAAACTGAATCACACTCCAGTTGAGTGCCACAGCACTTCACAAACTCAAGAGGTTGGATGCACAGTTGGTTTTTCATTGGATAAAGCACCCCCCCCCCCCCCCCCCTCCCCCGTTCACTATACACATACACAATAGATATCATTTAAAAGTTGGCATATTTCATTTTTCTCCAGATAACTAACCTTGCTGTGCTGTTACATGTGTGAATACACATAAACTTTTTCTTGACTCTCTGCGCTAATTATCACTATTAATTTGGCTACTTTAAGGTCTGTGCAGCCAGAAGTGGGGAACTTCAAAGTCTGTTGCTAATTAAGACTAGCTTTACATACAGTTCTATGGCAAAACATTTTTTAGAGACACACATCTGTGCTACAAACTATGCACTTTTCCATGTGTACCAAAACAATATTACATCAGCAACATTCCTGTTGTACAATTAGGGAGAAGTGCAAGGGGGAAAAATGTGCTGCACCAGCTTGGATTGTGTGTTCACAATTCAGCCTGCTGCACAACCGGTTGCAGTTAAATCCGGTGATATTCAGGGAGGAAGATGAAATTAATTCTGAATGAATTCAGCTCCACTGCAATTCGCCACTTACCCACACATATAAAACACATCTCACCGTTTGCATTTTTTTAATTTGTGGATTAATAAGCTACTTTGCAGTTAGGGGTTGGCAAAAGGCGAACTTTTCCTGTGTACAGTGGCAATTAAAATGACGAGCGGGTGCAGCTTGTTGCATAATTCCCTCAGCTAACACAAAGGGACCAATTTTCTTCCCTGAAATAGAATTGTAGTTTACATTACAATAGTTGAGGGCATGTGGGCGGAATACAGAGTTTATATAGGAACATGCCAATTAATGCCAAGCAAAATTACAGAGGACAGAGGGAAAGTGCTCCCAGCCACTGGCCATTACACAAAAATCAGACCACTTGTCTCTTTGTAATGATGACAAAACTATCGGTCCACATCCACATCGGTTCTTTTAGTGTTTTGTTAATGTCCACACACATGGAAATGCAATCTTACTTGAAGAAAACACTATCTCACAGACAGACGTAGGTGTAGGTGTCACAGATAAGAAATGGACAAATATCTTCTGATCAGATTACTTTTACCTCAGCTGAGTCAGTCACTCTTATGTACCCACAACTTGGGCCTCTATGCTGCACTTCCTCCACAACATTTTTATCAGCAGAGGAAATCAGGCTTAGTAGCTTTTAAATATTCAGTTCACCCAAAAACAGAAAGCTTGTGCTTCCAGTCATTAAGATGGTATCTGTCTTTCACTTCTGTTTCTAAACCCAATTTAATGAAGGCAAGAAGAAGCTGGTTAAACCATTTTTTTGAAAATATGCAGACCTCATTGTCAACACTGTTTAGTTTAACAATATAGACTTTTATATGATACATGATATCACTGCTTTAGTTTCAATGACCTAAGGCTCCCGTGTAAAATAAAAGTCAAGGTTTAAGTTCCCATTCTCTGTGTTTATTTGTGCCTAAAGGGAACCTACAATGCCCATTTTCAGCTCCTCAATCTTGGACTTCACTACAGCAGCTTTACATGGTTCACAGCCTTTATATCTCTCATACTTGGTGCAGATCCAGTTCATCAAATGTCTAGAGGAAGCAATCTTATCTTTTCTATATTTGAGACCACCCTCCCTTGAACCATAAGGTTTAAGCAGCAGGTGGATGGGGATGCTGTGCTCACAGCAAGAGCTATGTGCCTGAGATGACCCTAATAAGGACATCCCCTCTCACTGGCATCATTTCAAGCCAAGAGTAGAAAAAAACTGTCAGAAACTGAGCTATTTATAGCAGCCTGAAGGTTGAGGTTCTGGCTCACGAGGATTTCTTGTACACATGCTGACTCCATTATTTGAAACTTTGGCCATACTCAATATTAGCATGTGCTTTTGTAGGATTATATATCACTGCTGCAGGTGACATCACATAAATACATACAAACACAACGCAGTTCCTATTTGCCGGTGTTGATGTAACACCAGTATTAATCTGTGGTTGTAAACATTGTACATGAAGAGTATGTTGGTCCTGATTGAACCTAACACTTTTCTGCATGGTGATGGCTGAGAGATAAAAGCTGCTCCTTAGTCTGCTAGTTTTTGTCTTTATGGATCTGAAACGTCTGTCCGAAAGACGTTCACGAAGGATTTTATTAATGTTCCTGAGACGAGAGCTGTGCAGCTCTTTAAGTGAGGTGAGAGGACAGCTGACTATCCACTGGGTGACCTGTATAATCCTGTCGAGCTTTTTCTTCTGTGCGACTGTGTAGCTGGAGAACTACACTCAAAAAAATAACTCTTTGAATGAACATAAAAAAATCATAGAAAGAATTTCCACGTAATTAAATTGCTTTATTTTAGCATTATGCAATTCTGTTATTCCAACTTAATGTACTTGAGTTGGAATAACTTGATTAATTAATGATGAATCAACTATTTTACTACAGTTGTGTCCAACTTATTTTAATTGATTTGATCCAACCCATGCAAATTACGTTAGTGCAACAAAAAAATGCTTATTCGTAATAGAAATCAATTTATTAATCCATTTATTTTAAGTTCATTTAAAGAGTTATTTTTTGGAGTGTTCAACAAAGTCTAGAGTCTGGTTAACATAAAATGTTAATGGATTTATAATAACTTGCACTCCATCCTCTTATCTTTACCAGGGTTGCAGTGAGGCTGGGACCTAACAGATGTGATTGCACAACACTGGTCACTATTCTTCATTTCCAGTTAATACTTGTACAGCTGCTGTTATTGTGTGTATATATATATTTATTTATTTATATTTCTTCATACATTCTTATATAGTTCTATACTGTGTATTGTGTATTGTGTATACTGTGTATTGTGTATTTTGTTGTACAGTTATTTTATTTTCAACTTTAATTTATATATTTTATCTTATTCTTTCCCAGTTAAATTTACCCTTCATTCTAATTTGTGTTGTACAGTTATTTCATTTTTAACCTTAATTTTTTATATTTTATTCCTTCCTAGTTAAATTTACACTTTTTAATTTTTCATATTTATTTCCTATCTTATTCATAGCCTTTTCCTTTTTTTTTTCTCTTTAGGTCACGAGCAGTTGTCTAAGCATTTCACTGCATATCGTACTGTGTATGACTGTGTACGTGACAAATAAAAATTTGAATTTGAAAGGGTGGGAGTCAGAATACTGGACAGGTCACCAGTCTATCACAGAGAGACAGACAACCATTTGCCCTCATGTTCACAGATATTTTAGAAACACCAATTAGCTTAACCCTAATTACTGCATGACTTTAACCAGAGTACCCAGAGAGAACCCACTGCACACTTGGCCAGATGGTAGATTTGAACCCAAGACATTCTTGCTGCGAGGCAACAGTGCTAACCACTGTGCCACCGAGCTGTCAATCTAGACTTCAAAAAAATAGGGAAACTATGATTACAAGGCTTTATATAGAATTTTTAAAACCACAATAAATAGCTGAGGGATATACGTAGTGTATGTATGGTTGTCTGTCTCTTCTAACCCCAGTGATTTTCCTGTGGTTTGAACTCTTGTGTGATCTTGTGAATTTTGTGAATCCAGGCAACTAACCACTCTTACTAGATTGTATCATGTCATCTCAACAAGAATAAATTAAGTTGCTGGTTTTCATGCAGATCCTACATGATTTAATTACGTTCACCACAGAAACATGAAATTATTTTGTGCACATTACAAGTTTGAATTTTGTAAATTTAACAACCACCCAATTTCATTTTTTTGATATGCACAGAAACAGGAGGCCAAGAACATGTGAAAAAAACCACATCAGTTTAGTACTGTAATACTGGATTTGAATGAGGCCCAGCTGTAATGAAACTGTAATTCTGACAGTTTAGGTTATAATTTGTAGTTTCCCTTTGTTTTGTAATCCAAATATGCTTATCTAACGGGTTTTTAAAATCTGTAACCTAATTTCACTGTTGATGCTTCTTGTCCCGTGTGAGTATTTTTAGAGATGTCACCATGTTCCCAGATCTTAGTAATACCTCCGGTGAGTCCATTTTTTTCTCTCACCAGAAGAAATAATACTTGGAAATTTGAAAAATGATAAATAAGATGTAAGAAATGCATTTAAATGCAAACTTACAACAACTAGGTGGTATATATATATATATATATATATATATATATATATATATATATATATATATATATATATATATATATATATATATATATATATATATATATATATATATGTATATATATATATATATATATATACACACACACACACACACACATATATATATATATATATATGTGTGTGTGTGTGTGTGTGTATATATATATATATATATATATATATATATATATATATATATATATATATATATATATACATATACACACACACACACACACACACACACACACATATATATATATACATATATAAAATGAGAAGAGAGGTTTTATAGTTAGACAGAGAGGAAAGCTCCCAGGACTTACTTTTTCAGCTCATCCATCTCATTACGCTCTATCCCTGGGGAATGTAACCCCATCTTTGGAGTAATCAGCATTTAGATTAAAAATGTAAACACACTCTATAGATCATCTTATTTGTAGAACACATGTCAGGTGAGAGCTCAGCATTGTGCCAATTAAGCCCGCCCCTGAGTCTATTTTGCATTAGGGCAAACTAATGAATCAGTAATGATCTACGGGACACGGTGGACTGCTTTTTCCTACCTCCTTGTTCCTGAGAAGTCAGGGCATTCTGCAGCTTAAAGAAGGCTTATCAGCAAAATAACTCTAATAAACAACTTAAAATTTCCATTACTATACCACTAATTTTATCCAGATAACTGAAGAAAACCTGGAGTTCAAGATTTGGTCCTGGTAAAGCTTCTACTTGAAACGGCTCCCTCTCTGAACCCAGTAAGACGTGGTGGTGTTGTCACATTAACTGTAAACAGGTGTTCAGTTCAGAATCATTTAAGATAATGAAATCAAGAAATTTCATCAATTATATTTTAACAAGGCACACCTGATATCTACTTTGAGGAATCCGAAGTATTAAATATATTTAGCTAAACCTTTTTTTAAGTAGTGTATTGGGAATAATAGTTTTAATGGAGAACTTGTCATACTCTACTGCGAGTGGATCATTCTATATTGATCCCTACCTATTTCTCACCTGTGGCTCCTAGAAGTTGTTTGCATGTGGCAACGGCATGATAGTCAACAGGTCATCATACTATGTGATGTAGTAGACAGCTCTGGTTAACTGGGCAGAAGAAATTAACATTCACTGGCCAGGAAGGCAGTACAGCAGTACACAGTGCAGTGCACTCACCAGCTGGGAGAACAAAAGACAACCTGGACATCCACAGCAGCCAATCAAGTCCCTAGTTGAAATGTGTCACAGTGTCACTGGGCTCTGGGTTGGTAGATAGAGAGTTGCTCAAAAAAGCTAAACACTGAGTTTCGCAGGGTATTTTGAGAACACTGTAACCTGTGTCTTGTAATTAAAACAGACCTTTAAAAAGGTGGGAATGGTTAAAAGAGAAAGAGGATGCAGGAAGCTAGATTCAGTCAAAGAGCATTCAGTCACAGTAAAATTTATTTTATTTGTCAGCCTACTTGTCTTGGCTGGACACTCACTGTAATCATGTCCTCAATCTCAGAGGTTGTGAGAGGACGCCAGGAAGAAGGTAATTGCACATTTGCACCATTAGCCACCACCATTTGAAAGTGAAGTACAGTTTATAATCAAAATATGTGCCTTACCAACAAAGCTTGAACAAAGGTAAATTCAGTTTTATTTATACAGTGCCAAATCACAACAACAGTGCTGGAAAATAAAGGAACAAAGTAATGACAAAATTACAGATTTTATAGCCCATCAAATACTTTTACCAACCCTAGACTTAGAAATATGTGCACCAAAGAAATATATGAACCAAGCTCATTAACTGACATAAAAGCAGCTGTTTGGGGTAACAACGCTGTCTGAGAAGCAGCCACTCTAAAAAGGTCAGGCTGGTCTTTTAGCTTCAACTGAAAATCTGAATGAGGATAGGAATTCAAAGTGGACACCCTGAATCATTAAAATCTTTCACAAGCTGAAATTTGGCAGCAGACAGGTGTTTTCATGTGCTGTCCAGCTTTTCCGTAGAAGTCCAAAAAGCGGTGGCCAAACAAAAACTAAATGCAACAGAAACTCGCTGATAGTCCAGAGAATCCTGGTCAGAAGTGATTTGGGCATTAGGCCTGAAGCCAACAAGCCATTTCTCCAGTATGGGAACAAAGCCGGGTGTGTTCAAAAACACAAGGCCTGGGTGTAGAAAAGTGACAGCAGGTGCTTTGACCAAAAGCACTTTCTTTTTTTCTTTTCTTTTCTTTTTTAAATTTTTCCTGAGCTGGAAAGTGCTTCAAGTATTTGTAAGCAACAGGAGGATGAAGGTAGAAGTTCTTTACACGTCTGGGATTTATGGAGGTGATGAACTGGTCTGCACTGGTTTTCTCCTGAGAGTTTATGTTTACACCAAACACTGATTTTATTCTTTTTTGTTTGCAACATTTAGTGTTATGGTAATTGATAAACACTGTTGATGGGATTAATTTCTTTTCAGTTCATTTTCACAGCTAAATAAGCAAATCTTGTCCTCAAACTAGATCATTAACAATGATCATTAACAAACGATCAAGCAGTACAGCAATATATGAACCAGACTCATTAACTGAAATAGAAGAAAATGCTTCTTGAAAGCTAAAACTATGATTTTGCTGCACAGATAAAATATTAAAAGTGGAATACACTGAAGTGAAATGCTTTGAGTTAAATACATTAACTTCAGTGACTTTAGACTTTTTTAACATTAGCTTTGCATTTTGCAATGAACAAGTTCTTTAGAGTTAGATTGGATTGTTTTCTGCCACTGAAATTGATTTGATACTGTCTGCTCTGAAATTATTTGCTTTCTATGTTGAACATCGTTTGTTATTCAGAAACTACAAAATTGAAGCGCACAGCTACACCTTCATCATCCTCTTCATGAAAAGAATGGCCTTTCAGAGCACATTCTTAAACAGACTAATGCATTGTTGGTTCTGCTGTTTTCATGACAGTTGTTGACCATCACCAGTCCTATCATTTAAGGAATATTGTTATAGATGTACTCTTATAATTTGCAAACATCATCCTTTATTCTCTCATTCTTGATTAATACATCTAACTGAATTTAAATTCCTCTCCCACTCCTGAGTGGGAACCTCCAGGCTCCTCAGGTTGGAGACTCCACTGTGACGCTCATCTCTGTTTTCCTGTTGTCCACCAGTCTGCTCCAAATGAGGTTCCCCTGGAGCCTCTCCCTCTGTAGTTTATTCCCTTGATCCTGGATATACAGGTAGTGGACCGTGCATGCCGCCAGTGACGTCGCTCTGTTTTCTAACAGGAGAACCCCACTCCCTGAGCAAGCTTCGCTGTCAGAGCCTGTACCTAGAGCAGTTATAAAACAAAGGGAGGGGAAGGACAGATGGTGAGAGGACTTCTATAAACAAACACCACATGAGAAAAGCAGGACTGCCCAAAAATCCTGGGATTCAACCAAAATCTGCTTGATGGCATATAAGCTATACTGTGATTTCAGTCGAGAATGACAATTTTATTTTTATTCATGTTATTAAATCTATTTCTAAATCGTATGCTCTGAGAAAAATGTCAATGTGAAAGCAAATGCTATTAGAGTTTATGCAATATGATAAAAGAAAACATGTGCTTTAGAAATACCTTTTTTAAATGATATCCATACAAAGTGCCATTGACGACACATTTTGCTGTGACTGGAAGTTGAGGCTCAGTTAATTAGAAACTCCAGCAAGCTAAAGGTCTTCTGTTCTTTAATTGGATGGGATCATATGCGCAGCTCAAGCACTCAACTCCTCAGTGTTTTCAATTTGTTCCTTGCAGGTTAATAGGATCAATTTTATACCTATGTGTGCCAGTCTGTTGACCTTTTGTCTTTGTGTGGAAATCAATATGCGCTAACTCGAAGCCAGCCTGTCATTAACAACAGACATGATGATCACGGCACACACACGTTGGACAGAAGCAGGATGGAGGTTGTCACGTCATATGTTCTATATAAAGGAGATGAGATTTGTGCATTAAACAGAACAACAAGCTGTTAGTCTGCACTTCTAGATGCTTTTTGCACATTTAAAATGTGTAAAAAGCATGAAGGCAAGAATATAAAGTTGCAAGTTCTTTTATGATTAAAAGATAGAAAAAAACACCAAATATCTAGAGGGTTTAATGCAGAAACTCTATTGCAGCATCCTGAAATCCCAAAGAAAGATAAAACAAGATTTTTTCATTGCTCATTCAACTTCAAGAGGTAAAAAAAAAACAGAAAACAAACTAAATATTACACTTCTGAGCTCAAGTTAAAAAGACTTCCAACATGCAAGTCAAGAGAAAAGCATGAAATGGGGTTAGATTTCAACATTTGAAAGACTCTGAATAATTATCACCTTTGCAATGGTATGATTCTTAAGAAAAGCCTGACTCTACAAGCATATGAAGAAATCTCCACATTGATATGAGCTAAGCTTGTTGTTGAGTGTGCTGTGCTATACTTATTCAAGACATGAAAGACAAAGGACTTGTTCTGCTGTGCAACATGCTAACTAAATAAGTTATTGGAAAAGAACAAGAATAGGAACCAGAAGGATTTAAATTAATTGCAATATAAGCTGCTTAGCTGATTGTATGATAAAGGATTTATTCCTGATGCTGCATAAAATCAGCTATGATGAATTTCAAAAGATTTTAGAGTAAGAGGAGTTGTATATACGCGATGTAAATCCGGAAAAACTCAGAATGCAATATAGAATGAACTCCTATTTATCTTTATTTTTAAAAAATGCATTTTAAATTCAAATTTAAAAAATCTAAATGTGGCCAGAAGCATAAGCTGATTAATTTACATCAAACTCATGTGCCTGTGATTGATGGAGGAAAGAGAGAAATTAAATAAAACATTACAAATATGCACCATGAGATCTGACGAAGGAGTAGGATTGGTTTTCAAGTGCTGGTTGGTCCCCTGAAGCAAGTCACAAAGTCTAATCACTCTGTGGGAAAGAGAAATCCTATATGGATTAGCGGATACACATTGAGCATGATGACTTCATTTTTTTAAGTGAAATTTGCATTTTAGTGGGTGGTTAGTGATGACTTCAGGCATCAGTATCCACGTATATGATTATGATCTAACTGACAGCTGACCATTGTGAGAATGAGGTCAAGAAAAATGTGGAAAACTTTAAGTAAAGTTATAAACTTCAAACAGAATCACACCAGTGCAGATCAGCATATTTTGTAAAGAGCGAAAACCAAAGCTGTAGACTTCAGACTTTTCAGCCTGAAGTCGGAGGCCTTACTCCATTCGATTAGTGTTGTACAAACACATCTTTTGAATTCACAGCTCTCAGTCAGATGAAGCAGAATCTTTATCTTTCTGTCTTAAGGGTGATGCTGTACCTACACTGCTGTGAAAAACAATTTACCCCCTTCCTGATTTCTTTTTTCCCCCTTTTTTGCATATTTTTCACATTTCAGAAAATCAAAGAAATTTTATTATTTTAAAAAATTCAAATTTTAATGATGATTAATTCCCCCTTAAATCTAATAATTAGTTGTGCCACCTTTGGCCGCAGGAACTGCAATTAAGGAATTGAAATGCCTGGCAATGAGTCTTCCACATCACTGTGGAGGAATTTTTGGTACCTCTTCTCTGCAGAATTGTTTTACGTCCACAAGGATGGAGGGCTTTTGAGCATGAACTGTCATGGGGCTCATTTGCAAGACACTGAGAAAAGTTAACAAAGTTTTATTTACTGGTTGCCTTAGCACAGAGAAAACCCATCTGCGAAGCAATGGTTTCAGAGAGTGGTCGGAGGAGTTGCAGGTAAGTCCATGGGCGCACACACACACTGCCAAAATGACTCAAGGGGTCCCAAAATACTAGAGAGTTCTGTACAGAATCAGAGGACAGCACTGGGAACAAACTGAAGGAAAGCATGAACAGGACAGGAGTCAGAACAATCTGGCGACAACTGAGAGTTTTCTCTCGCTTTAACTAGTCAGCAGAGATGGGCAGAGATGCAGAGATTGGCAGTAACACGTTACAAGTAACTGACCGCTGCGGCACACCTGCACCAGGGCAAACCTCCACCTGCCCCACTCCTGCTATACAGGTGAAACTAGAGAAACAGGACCGCTGAGTCTTTGATTTTATTTTTTTTCTGCTGTATTTCACTTGCATTTATTTGAAAGAGTGAGTGTAAAAACAAAAAAATATTTTATTTTATGTGCTGGAATGTGCAGAAAATAGGTTTAAATGTTAAACAAATTTCTTAGAGTAAGATAATGTTGCACATAATTTAATTTTTGCTTGATGCATAAAGTTAAAAGATTAAAACTAATAAAACAAATTTTAAAAATGGACTTTTTCCATTTGATTACATTTTATATGATGGATTATGCAGAAAAAGTAGAATTGGGCTGAAAGATCTATCACTTTATTACCTATTCAGGTTGTAAATTATGTTTTTAAAAAGTAACTAAGAAACTAAGTAACTAATTACTTTTGAAAATAAGTAATCAGTAAAGTAACGGGATTACTTTTGAGGGGGAAGTAATCAGTAATTAGTTACTGATTACTTTTTTCAAGTAACTTGACCAACACTGCTAGTCAGCTTGACAATCACACGAGAAGCAGGTGAGTTAATCAGCCATCTTCAGCAGGTGAGGGTTTGACAGGAGAGACGGGAAGCCCGGAGGAGGAAACCCTCATCTCTCAAAGGTAAATAATGCACGCCCTGAAGAACACAAGAAATACATAGACACAGAGAAAGAACGAGCCAGACAGAGAGAAAGAAAGAAAGAAAGAGTGTTTGAGAGAAGGCAGGCTAGTGCAGGAGGAAATGGGTACCATGACATGAACAGCCTGTTTAAGGTGTCAGTGAGATTTCAGACTGGACTTTGACTTGCCCACTTCAGAATCATCATTTTGTTTTAGCTTTTGCGGAGACATTCAGAGGTGGACTCACTGGTGTGTTTTATGGAGTTTATGGAGAGAGATTCTCCTTCACGAGAGGTAGAGAGCAGAACTCATGAATTACAGCAAAGAAGCCCCAGACCATCACACTACCAATAAAACTTTTGAATGTATGATGTTCGTTTTATGAATCTGCCATTAGTTTTATGCCAGCTGTAACGGGACAAAGGCCTTTCAAAAGTTCAGCGTTTGTCTCATCAGTCTGCAGAATATTTTCCCAACAGTCTTAGGGATCTTCAAGATGTTTTTCCTGTAAATGTAAGACGAGCCTTGGTGTTTGTGGTGTGAATGAGACACGGAGGGTCCAGGGATCATAGTTTTGAGCTATTTTATTACACGCGGCTGCAGCTCTCAAGCTGATGCCATGCAGGTGCGTCCGCACGGCACCGCAGACCACGCCCGCCACCGCCACCACGCCCGCCTCCTTATGGTTTATGCCACTGCTAACCTTGGTTAGCAGTGGCTGGCTGAGAGCTCTCCATTTTTTCCCAGTCTTTTTCTTATTGTCTCTCATGAACACTGACCTTGAGGATAAGGGAGGCCTACAGTTCTTTAGATGATGTTCTGGGTTCTTTTGTCAGTGTGTTGTTGAAGCGATCTTGAAATAATTTTGGTAGGGAAGGTTCACCTCTGTTCCAAGTTTTCTCTATTTGTGGATGCTGGCTCTCACTGGAGTCCCAGAGCCTTAGAAATTGCTTTGTAATCCATTTTATACTAACAGATGTCAATAACTTTGTTTTAGCCTATTCATCTATCTATCTTTTAGCCTATTTCACTTTGTCAAACAGGCTCTAAACAGGTATGGCAATAATCATGCCTGGGAGTGGTTGATGAAATTGAATGCAGCCAGGTATGTCTGGAAAGTTTTTTTTCCCTTTAATAAATAAAATTACCATGTAAAACCTGTATTTTCTATTTAATTGGGTTATCCTTATCTAATACTAAATTTTGTTCAATGATCTGCATCACGAGTGTGACAAATATCCAACAAACTTGGGAAAGGAGCGCATTTATTTTTTAAAGAACTGTAATCTAATTACACACGCAGGGTGTGGAGATAACACTTGGGGACTTCCTGAACTGCGACTGGTTGCTTGTCTTTTCCCCTACAAGTTTCTCACAGTGGTAGATACAATGTCAAAATTTCAGCAATGTGCGTTGGTCTCAGTGATGAAAGTATTTATGCACTGTATATTAAATAATAATATTGATGGTGATAATACTACCACATAGCATACATAGCAGTCAAAAGAGTGATACAATGATTTTTTGAGACTGCTGTCCCACATAGTGAGGAGCCATGTGTGCTGAAGCTGGGGGCTGATCAGGTCACAGACAGAACTGGTATGAGGGTGTGGGAGATAGTGGGTGGTTGAGTTGGGAATTAATGGACCGAAGAAGCTCCCGCTGTGGCCCGAATGCTCCACTGACCTGGCTGAGTTGGTCTCAGTATGACAGGAGCATGGCTATCTGTCACATTATCATTCTAAGGTCTTGGACCTGAATGTCACTGCCACTCCGCACTGCGTCCATGACACATAAAGACCACAGGATTTGTCAACACCAGTCAGTATTTCTCTGCTTTATAAAGTAAAAATGCAGCAATCCAAAAGGGGGGAAATTCTATTCTGTTGTGTAGCTGAAAAGTCTGAGCTTGTGATTAAAAAAGCAAGCCACAACTGATGCTGTGTTAAAAAGACATAACTATATCACAGACAGAAGTAATAAACTATCATTTATTGTTGTAATATTAGTTTTAAGTATTGTGATACACGTCACTTTGTTTAAATTGCATTACTGACAACCCACTCAATTGCCATTGGTAAGGTAAAAATTCCTGAGTAATTGCAAAAAATTAGTATAGTCTGCAAAATTAATTCATAAAAAATATGGGGAAAAAATATGTATATGTATATGTATGTCCCAATGGTTCTTGTAAACACAAATGAGAAGCTCAAGACTATGAGAGTCAGAACAGCAGAAACGTCAGAATCAAGAATCGAAATAACAGTTGCTTTTGTGAAAGAAATTCGGATATAGAAGCCAAATTATCACACAGTACTGTTTGGTAATTTTCAGAAGATTCTATTTCATAAAATAATTGCTAATTAAATTTCCGTATACTAGCCAAATAGTCACAACATGTTATTTGCAAGTTTTGAAATGTAATGCTATAATTGAGTGTGTATTTGGTTGTGGTTTACATGGTTATTTTTACTTTTATCCAAAGTCATGTTTGGACTCCTCATTAAGTCTGACTGCTGTGCCCTCTGCCACAAGACGTTAGCAAATAGGTGGTATGGAACTGCTTAAAAGACTTCTTTACACATCCCACATTAACTCATGATTAAACCTGCTTCATCGTCATCTTTACAAGGTTTTATGTCTCCTTGGAACAAATCACTGCCAGGTGAAATTGTGTTTAAGAGCATGTGCATCTTTTGTAGATGTCCATAAGGTGTCTGTAATAGCTGCGGACAGCTCCTCGGTGAGTGACAGCACACTTCCAGCAGAAGCTGTTGTGTCTGGACTTTTCATTAACACCTAAGAAGGTGTCAATCACAGTTTGCTTCTGCTTGGGATGCTCATAAACAAACCAGCAGTAGTAACAAGGTCCAATTCCCCTAAGCCCCACCCAAGCACCAACACAGGTGCCTTAGCATCCAGTTTTCTCATAACCACCAGAACCATGCTGACAGAGAAATCTTGTGGTTTTTCCTCCTGAAATCAACATCAGTCACAATGCCTCTGCATGTCTTGATGGGTATAAAAATGAATAATATTGCACTTATGTTAACAGTTAAAGACATCACCTCACATCATTATTTTCCTATTCTGAGAGTTTCTTTTAAAGAATGCAACTTTACTATTTTGCTTATTTTGCACTGAGACTAGATTGAAACTGGTGATCATAGAGGAAAATTTAGCAGCTAAGGAGTCAGATATTTCCTTTAGGAGTTAGAGACAGAAAACCAGACTGAATACTCCACAAATTAGGACATTGCTGTGCCCATAGTAGTGCAGTGCCACCAAATATGATAATAGCAGGTTAAACTGCAGCTCACGTTATAGGAAAGAGCTAAGCTGCACTGAGGGTTGCTGAGGTTATTTGTCTTGAGACACTGTCTAACTGAAACTGAGGCAGTACAGTAAGTAAAGAAGTAATGAAACTGTGGGGGGAAAGAGCCACTTGGTCTAACTTCATTTTCTTTGATGTGATGCTGTGTTATTTACATTAGGTATGAAAATAAAGATTGTGCTCTAAACGTGTCACAGAAACCTGTAAAATAAAACAGTGGATATATTTTACTATTATCTATGGAGAAGCTAACTACTGACCAAGCATCAAAGTGATTTTTTTGTAGGTCTGTTCATGTTTTCAATCAGAGCTTTAATGACAGTAAAAAGAATAATAAACCAGCATACCTGAGGTTTGATCCTGATCCATTATTGATTATTGCTTTGATGGGTTTTTATTTGTTTGTTTGTGTTGTTTTTGTTCATGTTTTTTGTTTTTGGTGGTCCTGAGTAACAATTCTTTGTAAGCTGAAAAAATGTAAATCATGTGTTCACCTGTACTGTCTGTGCCCTCTTTTGTGCTACCAAACTTTAGTAACGTAAAAATTGTGCAGGTGAGTAAAAGGGACCATAAGCCGGAATCCAGTAAGCCACTCGATCTTCCCCTGTGGGGCACTTTTGCACAAAAAAAAATAAATATGAACTACATTATCACATATGTCTACAGTATGTGCTACAGTACAAAACAAAAAAGCAAGTGCATGTAATGTTCACCATAGTGGGATACAAGCAAAATTAGTGAAAAGTTTTATATGTAGATATATGTTAGAACATCACTGCTGCACATTTGCACTACAATGAACCTTTTTTCCTCTCACTTCTTTACAACCCTGCAAAACATTTTCGAAAACTAAAGATTAAGAATCCATTTTTCACACTGCTCTGTTAAAACTGATGTCCTTCCTCAGTTACTTGCCTCACTCCTCTACATGTGGGAAGTCTCACATGACAGAGACCACACCAGTTTTCAGGGCTCATTAACCTTTCATACCAAATGTTTTGTCATTCCACTCATGCACAGCTATGCATTCACACATTCACCCTTTTGGCATATGCTAACTGTCGAGTAATAATAGAAGCATTCCAGAGCAACAGTGCACTAACTTAGTGTCACTGATTATTTAAATCTGAAATAATGAAGATAATAAACATAATATTTGTGGATATTTAATTTTCATTATCAGCCAGAGCCGAGTCTGTCCATTATCTTTCGTTTGTAGCACCATGATTTTGTCCATTTGTGGAGGTATTTGCCCTCAGACAGCATACAGAGAGGGTTTTTGAAAAGTACACATAGTTGCTGTAGTGGGCACTTTTCATGGTTTTTAACACTCAATTTCACTTCAGTTCTTTGTATACTATAACTTAACTCTTCTCTGTGGCTGGCTGATGGGCCAACCTAAACATAAACAAGAGTAGCCCACATAATGGTTGTGCCACATATTTTTGACAAAATAGACTATCTGCAGGTCGACCAAGCAGTTCGTAGCTGCTCGTGAACTCCCAGTGGACTGCCAACACACTGCCACCACTAAACCGTCATTTCCAAATAACTCAAATCTTAGATCTACGAGGAGCAAAGCGGCCTCTAGCCTGGTCGTGGAACATTAGACCGGCTTTTTATCCTTTCGAGGTTGTGTGAAGGTGTGTGGACTTGAACAAGGTATTCAAATGCATCTCGTGGACATCCCGTGGGGAGTGTTTCAGAGTACGGGCCGGGGTCATTGCTGGTGGCCATTCAGGCCCTGTACAACTGTTGAGAGAGCTTGGTTCGATATTCTGTAGTAAGTCAGACCTGTTCCTGGTGAGAGTTGGACCAGTGATGCACTTTGTCACTGATTCTGTTTATAACTTTTGTGGAGAAAATTTCGAGGAGCAGCTGGGTGGTGGACATTTTATGTTTTGGTTTCTACAGGATCACGTCTCTGCTCTTTGATGTGGTTGATGTGGTTCTTCTGAGGTTATCAGGTGAAAACCTCCACAGAGAAGAACTACTACTACTCCACATCGAAGGGAGGCAGATGAGGTAATTCAAGCATCTGACCAAGATACCTCCTTGAGGCCTCCTAGAAGAGGTGTTTCAGGCATGTCCTAATGAGTGAAGGGGAAGGACCTGGGGCAGACCAGGGACACACTGGAGAGATAATGTCTCTTGACTCGTTTGGAAACACCTCAGTGTCCCCCCCAGATGACCTGGAGGAAGTAGCCAGGAAGTGGGAAATCTGGGTGTCTGTGCTTATATTGCTAACCCTGCAACCCAAATCCAGATAAGTGGCAGGGATGTACTGATGGATGAAAGGATGGATGGATTCATTACCACTTGATCATTTTATTTTTCTTTCTTATTTTTTGACCTGAACTATCAGGCCTGAAGCATATCAGGCCCAATAATTTCATGCATTATGACAAATTCATGACAATTCACAGAGAGTTGATGCTACTCGCAAAAATGATTATTTCTTGACAGTTCCTGGGAGCATAGAGTCCCCGAGCATCTTGCTGATGTTCCAGATTTAAACAATGCTATGCAGTGACAGGTAGTTACCATTTAATGGTCGAACATAGCGCATCTGATAATCAAGGCTATAGACACACATAAGTTAGACTGTTTAAAGTGGAAGAATATTTTAGTTCTTTTCAAGCTTCATCCTATCATGTCTCTCACCATCTGTCTCAGCCCAATTATGACAGACGTAGTGTTCCTCTCACTGCTGTGTGAAGGCACAACATTGTCAGTTTGAGTGATTTCAGCAACATAAATTATTGGTGCATGTTTCCTTCAGAAACATCTGTGTGTTCTTATTGGCTTGGCTCGTCAGCCAGAGTTAGACACGGATTGCTATATAATGCATATTAATGTGAATGGATGCATGATGACACACAAGTTGAATTTTGCAGTTTGGATCCTATAAATAAATGATCAAATGTAAGTAAAGGAAAAAGTATTGGAATAAAAGCTAAATGGAAGGGTTTGGTATTAACATTGTTCCGGGTAATTCAAATTTGACTGAATGCTGTTTATTTGCAGAAAAAAAAATGCACAAGAAATTAAATTTCACAAGTTTTCAAAGGATTCAGGACAAGCTCATGAATGCAGTAACTCAAGATAACAATTAAACGTAGACTAAGCACTCTAATGGCACACTTAAAATAGAGAAGCACAAAATATAAATTTACCAAGGGAGCAGAGGAATGGGGCATTAAAAAGTATTTATTCAAGACTGTTCATTATTTTGTTAATACACTTCGCTCCTAAAAATCCAGTCTTGTTGGGGTGACTACTTATACTTCCCTACATGCTGCAAATAATCGAAGTCCATCAACTGCAAGTGTTTCAAGTTAATTTTAAGAGGAAAGCTGGGTGGCAGTGTCACAAACTTATGACCAGGAGTCTTGTTTAGGACTAGCTTTATGTTTCATTTTGACATTATTGCTATCTGTTATTCACATCGATGTCACTTAATTTTAAGTATAATTGTAAATTGCAAACAAGTGGCAGCCTCAGGGGCTGAAACATGAAACAAACAGAAATATGGTAGAGAAAAAAGAAACTCCCAGCTGTAGTTGGTCCTTGAGGTTGGCTTCAAAAGCAGGTTGATTACCATATAACCTCTACTCTACTTTTCTAATCTCAAAACATCTACACACTAGTGGGTTATGTTGCATACTGTATGTTCACTTATTTTTATAAATACTACTGTATATAGTGGTGGTCATAAAAAGATATTGTTTTTGATGGATTTGATGGATTTGATAAATCAGAAGGCTCCAGAATGTCATGCTAAAAACTATTATGGATTTTCCTTGTGGTGTTGATATGGTCCAGACCAGGGACTAATGTCACATGTACCTATATTTATATCATGTCTATTCTTGTCATTTATGCCTACATCATATTTTCAGTTTTGTGACTAACACACTTATCCACATTATTCTGGCTTCAAGGTTTCTGGTTACAGCCCAGTAACTGTGCATCTTTGTCATCCATAATGTCTTCTTCCCATTGTTTCTTAATTACCAGTGAAAAGCTACTGAAACAAATCACACTGCAAAAGATTTCCTTGTGTGTGTGCTGGAGGAAACAACAGGTGCATCAGTACCAAGGTAAAAATAAAAGTGCCTTTTGCCTCTTGGCAGATAGTGTGGAGGAATACTTTTAACTTTTTCTGACAATACTTACAGTCAGACAAGTGCATTAAGCACTTGTCTGAGTGCTTAATGCACTCAGCATGTAATAAATTACATGCTAATTTATTTTGAACATGCTAATATAAAGTAAACCAAAAGTGCTCACTCCCCTCATGCATCTCTTGGCATGACTGACAGGTTTGTATGTTTTTAAATAAAATAAATGTCAAAATTAAACTTTTAATTTTTCTCAAAGATGAACCAGATACCTAAAAATCATTGCTATTATAAGATTATTAGAATTTTACTTTAAACGCATGTAAATTTAAATGCAAATTTAGTGATATGATCATAATATGATACAAAAGCAGTACCTCTGTTGTAAAGAAAGTCACTTTAAATAATAAGTGTACACAAAAATAATAATCACAGCAGCAGAACAGACTTTAACTCTGGGCGCTCCATCTTTTATGTTCGGTGGAGCGACTAGCTGAACCCGAAGCACCACAACTGGGGCTTGAAAACAGGTCGCCACCCAATCACCCCATGAACACTTGCACATAATGCGTGTTTCTGTTTTTTTGTTTGTTTGTGGGGGTTTTGTTTTGTTTTGTTTTTTTCATGCAAATTACAAATTATTCGTCAAGTTTATGGCTGCCTTTGTTGCCTTTCTTTGTGTTCTGATTGTATTTTGATTTTATTTGTATAGTAATCATTTAATCATCTTCTGGTGACAAAATTTTGAGTCCATGATTGCAAATAAATAATCATGTAGCTCTAAAGTCTTTTCACTTTGTCTGACTGAGACTTTAAATATCAGCTGGAGGATATTTGTTTTTAGTTTAAATTGTTATTCATGAATATTTTAACTTCATAGTACAGAATATAAGATGGGACAAACTCCAGACTTGCAGCGGGGAAACAATTCTAACATGTCAACCTAATATAAGAAGAAGAAGAAGTAGTTGATAAGTTTCTAGGAGCTTAACGTGACAACCAAGTGCACCTGTAATATTAGTGTGCCCACACATAAAGCCGGTTACTCATACGGCACTCGTTGCTGACTAGGTAAAACAACAACCTGACTGATCCCATCCATGCAGTCATTTTCTGTCTTTTACAAAGAGATGAGAACATAGGGAAGGCTAATAATTAGTCCAGCAGAGAAGTTACTAAGGAAAACTGTAGGCTTTTGAAAGTGGGTATGGGGATTGTGAATAGTGTAGTTATTGATTTTTTGTTTGATTTTCTCCATGCTCCTCCCCTACAGGATCAGGACCTCATAGCCCAGGGGAACCCTTAAAACAGTCCAGAGTAAAGGGTTCAGGATAAGGTTTTCTTTTTTCTTCACTAACCTACGGCAATAAAATGGCTTTATTTTTCTAGATATGGTTTTTGTAATTTTGTTTTATCCAGCATGAAAACATTATTATATTGCAGCATTATTAAGTGAATAGACATGGGAAATTACAAACACCAGCATAACATGACCTCACCTTGCTTTGATTGAATCGTTTTAAAAATTGGGGGAAAGACGTTTATATCCTTCTATGCTTCATGTTGCTTGCTTTCTTGTCCATCTTGTTATCCATGATTGACAGTTCAGGATAAGTTGTGAATAAATGACTAATTATTTGCTGTGATTTTGATTGTCACCATCTATGTCTTCTTTTATGCCTCCCTCACATGCATGTATTGTGTTACTCTGCAAAATTATTTAATACATTAGAATTTAGAGAAAACACAGATGCACAGACAGGTGTAAACAAAGCCCTTTATTCACCTCTCATATACCTTTTCCTGCAAGCTGTAGTCACTCTGCGGCTTGCAGCATGTCCCTAGGGAACGTGGATGAGAGATGGATGAGGCTGAGCTGATTTCCTCTCTATACAGGTTTCTAAAACAGCACGTGAGCTTGAATATATAAATTAAGCAGCTGCCAGTACAACAAAGCTGTTCAGTTGTTCTAAAGTTACTTTTACTTTCAAGGTCATTCAGAAGTACCATATCATATGAACCAGAGCTAATATATTGATTTAATCACTTATATAATAATAATAATAATAATAATAATAATAATAATAATAATAATAATAATAATAATATTTCCTCTATACAGTTTTTCATTGCTGTTTTTAGTACGTGCAGTGGTCAAAATAAGGACTAGATTTTTACATATTTATACACACTATCACTTAAATCTGTTTAAAATCTGGCTTAAAGTTTACTTTACAATACTTAATAATAGAGATGGACCGATCCGATATTACGTATCGGTATCGGTCCGATACTGACCTAAATTACTGGATCGGATATCGGAGAAAAATAAAAAATGTAATCCGATCCATTAAATATCACGAAAGCACCTCACAAAACTTGCAACACGCCGTAACTCGCCTCAGAACGTCGGAGCAGTATGCATCACATAGAGCAGCTGTGGCATGCGGGACCTGTCGGTGGTCTGGATAGCATTTGGAGCTTCGCTAGCAACCTGGCATTTCATCTCCGACAAAGTTATCCCCGAGAGAAGTAAAGCAAGTGTGTAAGTCCATCTCTGAATGTTTGTAAAGCATTCCTGCGTTAAGCTTAACGAGCGACTGCCTCTCGCTCTCCGGCTGCTACTTCAATCATGAAACTGCTTAATGATCAGCTGATCGGCTTTTCTGTCGTGAGTCTCTCTTGTTTGTTTTTGGTCCACTTTGCGCCAGAAAGAGCAAACCAGCGGCTGAACAACAGCAGCACGTTTAAGCTTGATCAGCTGTTGTTAGAATTTATTTAATATTACTTTCTACACCAGGATCTTTTTCTACGTAGCTGACGGCTGGTAACTGTGCAGGGGCGGATCTAGCAAAGTTTAGCCAGGGGGGCCGATAGGCCATTAACTGGGAAAAGGGGGCACAAAGACATACTTTTCTTTCTTATTCTCATTTAAAATGTCTAGCTTTTAATAAATAATTATCTGACACCCAAAGTTTTAATTTGATGTAAAATGAATAGAAGTCAATTAGTGTATATAGTGACTATTAAGTCTAATATATATACCCTAGTAAGCTATAGTACATTTTCCTTTGGGAAGGTACCATCTGTGCAGTCTGCAATTTTGTTGAAGAAAGATGTTGAATCTATTTAATATTTCTTGAAAAATAATTGATTTCTGTGCATTTTTTTTCACACTGCATCAAATTAAGGTTGATTACGTTGATTAAGCATCATGAGGTGGAGCGTGAGGGGTGGTTCCCTATTTTTTATTTATTTATTTTTGTTGTTGCTGGGAGTTGGAACCCTATTAGTTAGGTTGCTTAATATTTACGCTAAGTACTCTTTAAAATACCAGAATAGGGAGGATGGTGTAGGTCTAAGTTTATTAGATTGATCAGTATTGCTGAACTATGAAATATTTTTTTTGTATACAGGTATAACAGAATAGCTTTAGTGTAGTTGTTGTTTTAAACTTGAGTATGAACTTGCAGACTTGCAAAATGCAGCAAGATATTTTAAAAAACAGTTTTGTTGATTAAAAAACACTATATCGGATTCATATCGGTATCGGCAGATATCCAAATTTATGATATCGGTATCGGTATCGGACATAAAAAAGTGGTATCGTGCCATCTCTACTTAATAACATTGCTACAATCAAGTGGATGTTTGGTATCCTTGGAAGTAAACAGGCAAACACAAAAACTATAATATGAATGCACAAATAATAACACAAGTCAGCAGGATTGAGAAAGATTATCTAAATATTAAAACAACTAGAAGAAAATAGACTAAACCCTCATCTGTTAATGTTCATGTTTGCTATGATTTTAACTGCAATTAGATTTTAAGTGCTGGTAATAATAAAAATAAAACAAAAGCTACATAACAATCATGATTTGATGAATATTTCTATAGACCTGTTAGCAACTAAGTACAAGAGTATAATGTTTAAACTTTCGCATCAAGATTTTAAATCATGATACTTTCCATTAATAACTGTGTCCTGCTTATAAACAACAGGAGCAGTTGGACTCCTCAGTTCTCAGACATTTACAAACTGTTGTCAAATAAGAATTGGTTGCTCTACAGTGGTGAACATGACCCTGTCCCAGCTTTTTGCCATCAAATTCAAAATGAATTTTTATTTTGTGTTTGTAATCAAATGGGTTTATGAGAAACACAAATTATTGCAGTTTTTATTTGCATTTACAGTTTCTCAACTTTTTTAGAATTTGCTTTGTATATACTTTTCAGTTTTCCTTTAATGAATTAAACTGTGAGTCTTACTAAGATGAATATTGTCCTAATCTGTCTGATGTAGCAAATAAATAATACATCTAAAAAAGATGCATTTTACTGCAGTTTCCCTCATGAGCAGCAATTCAATGACAGACAAAGGAGAAAAAAGGTTTTTCTCCAGTGTGGAACTGGAAGAGTTGAAGGAATAGACAAAAGCAAAGAGCTCTTTCCCTCAAAGAGGCACTTTGGGGCCGTGTAGAAAATACAGTGAATACATCTGGGCATCAGATGTATGCTATTATCGTAGAAGGAGACAAACCAAAGTCAAGCCTGATGCAAATAAAGGCTGTATTGTGCACGAGCTACAAGTGGTGACTTTCTAAAGGAGCCATTAACTTCTAGCACAAAAAGAAATAGGACACGCTTTCCATGGGTGGAATTTAATGAACAAATTTCAGCAAATTTTCATGAATCTCTTTATTTATCTAGCAAAATATAAAATAAGAATCATTGCAGAATCATTATCAGGATAAATCAGAGGATAGCCACCCACATGGCATTATAAGCACAATCAACTGATTAACAAGGTTTACTCTTACTCTCTTTTATACTTCTTACAGTTTCTATTTTACACATCTAAACTAGATTTCTTCATGATGGGTTTGCAATGATCAGGATGCTGTCCATTATGTTGTACACTCTTAATCTAATCCAAGATAAACTCTTGTTTTCCTTCTCGTTGTTCCCAATCTACATGATGCATGATGTTTTCCATCTTTCGCCTATGCCTTTTTCAGCCGTGATGATAAGCAACATTAGTGGGTTAATCAGTCTATTAGAGTGAAGGCCTTCTGTCACTCTGGCATAAGTCCCTTTTATATAAATTTTCCTCACAGCTTTTTTTTAAACATACCAAAGATAGTAACCAACACAGTGAACACAGTCTTTGCCACAGTCAAGCTTCAAATGAATAATAAAATATGTATTGTTAGTATTGACTCTAGTTATTTATAGGAATGCTTATGTCTCTGCAATTTCAGCTGCATAGTCAGAGCTTTAACCGACCCCTACTGCACAGTTTTAGAAAGAGAGATTTTTCCTCTGGATAATTACAAGAAAAAAAAAACTTTTTCCATATTAAAAGTGGAGTTAGTGAGCTAAAATCTCATTATGTAAATGTTATTGCTGTTTATGGGATTCTTTAAGAGAAGAGTAACTCACAAAAATGCATGTGCCTATGCATTAATGTGACTCCATATATTCAGACTCATATATTTCTAGGACCAGTCTGGGAAAATTGGCATGGTAACCCTTACAAACCCTTCCTGTTTAGATATGATAGATAGTCAGCCATGGCACAAAATAGGTTTAGTGTAGCTCTGATTGCAATGAGACTCATTGTTTCTTGACTTGAGGTGAGTGCCCCTCCTCCTGTTATATTTAAGGTCTGGATTTTTGGTCAAAAACAGAGACGGTGTCTTTAACCTGTGAAAAGTTCTATATAACAAGCAGTAATCCACATTGAGAGGTGGGAATCACCATAGCACCCAGTGACTCAGCAACTAATTGGATGTTTACATTCCTTTTTTTCTCAGTCCAATTTCCATAACAGCTGACAGCATGGGGATAAATTATTTTTTCTGCTAATAGTGTCTATCTATTAGCGAGAACAGCAGCAACCACAATGAAATTTCCTCATTAAACTTTTTTCTCCGACAACGATGAAAACTGGTACAATATTCATGCCACATCCATCCAATAACTCGTAAAACCAAATTGCATATGTCCAGGTCAAGAAGACTAACTCTCCCTCAGCAGCACACAGGCAGTCTGTCAAACAAAAAACCGGGTACCACAGAGCGTTGCCCTTTAAGGGTAATGATGATGACACCTCAGCTGCCATGCTCTCACTGTGGGCAGAGAAATGGAGAGTTATGTGTCTGGCTGGAGGAAATGTGGCTCATGTACAATCACAAAGTAATTA
The DNA here is from genome assembly GCF_963969265.1 of Rhamphochromis sp. 'chilingali'. Taxonomy (NCBI): domain Eukaryota; kingdom Metazoa; phylum Chordata; class Actinopteri; order Cichliformes; family Cichlidae; genus Rhamphochromis; species Rhamphochromis sp. 'chilingali'. Next base: position 24,506,613 of record NC_137936.1, on the reverse strand, counting down.
GAAATCTAATACTTTCATAATAAATTAACCTTATTTCAAGTCCAACTGAGATAAATAAATAAATAAATAAACTTGAAAGAAGTAAAAGCATGTACTCAACTAAACGACCAAATACCAATATTTCAGTGCATTTACATGTAGGCTTTAGCTCAGAGATGGTGCTTCATTATCTGCTGTAGCATAAAGAATAATATGTTATAGATAGCACTCAGGGAATAAATTAAAGCATTCTCCTGCATCTCAATGTCTTAAAGATGCAAAGTTTAGAATGACTCCAATCCCTTGGGGGACATTGCACCTACTGTATCTAGGAGAGTGAGTGAGCCTAGAAGAGACAAAGGAAGTAAAAAAAAATGAGAGCATCCCATAGGGAGAGAGAAAAAGAAAAAAAGAGTGTGTTTTTCAGAGGAAAACAGTCCACAAAAGAGTATTCTGAGTACTGAAACCAATACAAATGCAAGCCCTGCCTCAACAATGCCCCCGCCTCCTGAGGAGAAAGGCAAAAGAAAGTGAGTGCCACAGACAACAGTTTAGAGGCAAGCTGATGGAAGTGGCAGATAAGTGCTCCCCACTGTCTTGAATTAAAATAATCTGCAAAGGGAATTGTTTTATGTCATTTACAATTTCCTAGTGAGAAAGAAAAATAGGAACAATGAAGCCAACAGCCAGTCCATTTCTGTTCATCCATTAGAATAACAAAATGTAATACATTAAACAAAGTACACCAGGGATTCTCAATACCTGGACTCAGCCGCTGGCCACCAACAGCCATTGAACTTTTTGAGCTGTTCTCTCCCATTACAGTGTGAAGGCAGCCTTAAAGCCTTTTTAAAAGGGCTTTAGCAATGGACACATTGACTGTGGACAGCTCTTTCAGTTGTTTTTGGTTACCTTTCATTTTTTTAACTGAACCACTCTAGCACCAGAAATGCTGGGGGTGTGTTGATGTACCAAAGGTGAAGTAAACATCAAAGCTGCTTTGCTAGAAGCAGAAACTGCTGAAGCAGACGTATGGGACCTTCTCCACAAGAAAAAAATCACCCCATTCATAACTGGACAGAGGTCAAAGCTTTTTTGTACTACCAGGCTGTAAATAAAACTTTTATTGCTGTAATGTTGGTTATTTTATTTCAACAGTCTGTGGGGTCTTATTTATTTATTAATTCATTTATTTATTTATTATAATTATTATTTATTATCATATATTTTATTCTTGAATAAAATATATTCCTTATGAAATTCAGAGATAGCACCAAGTATGGGTTCCAAGCACTAATAGAAATGCAAGAATATAGAAGTATATGTGGTTTAGTCCAGTTGTCCTTTCAGGGTCATCCTAGTCATATTTGCTGAGGCATGTTTGAGTTCAGATTGGTGTCATCATGCTTCAGTGAGTATGAAGACACGTGCAGCAGATTTATCTTGAATAATGCTTGCAGCAGTGAAAGAAATGTATCAAACAAAGAGAAGATCCATCATTTGGTATTTACTCAGGCTTTTAAGAACCAATGTATTTTAGTGCAAAATGCTGTAGGGACACAGGTAAAATGCTTTCAAATATAATATTCACCTGATGATTGATAGTATCAGTGTTTTCAGTACAGCCACAGGGAAAGGGGATTGTCTCTGACAGATAACAGAATCTTAAGACCATGTCTTATTACTGCTAACAGACTTTTCTGAACAGAGAAAAAACTGAAATTGCAAAAATGGAACTGACTCTTGGAACTGACAAACACATGGAAAAAGGACTTCTTAAATTAAAAGCTGCACTCTTGTCTCTGTCAAAATGGACAGAATTCTTTTATCATCCGTTTTATTAAACACGTTTTTCAGTTCTTATCTAAACCCTTGCATGTTTTATTTAACATAAATGCTCTGATCAAAAAGTTCAGGAAAATGGTCGGCGAACATCAAAATGACTGAACTGACTTAAATTTGACCCAGCATCTTTCTCATGCATCTCTGCAACCTGCTGTTTTCAATTGCTCTCTAAAAAAGTATCATTATGACCACTGCCATTATGCACTCTGTAAGAACAAATATCAACTGTCCCTTTTGAAATGACCTAGATTTTGTGTGGAGGATCATTGCTGGTGATGAGAGTTGAGATGAGAACAGTTTTCAGCAATTTTCACTTTAAGGGTCCACAGAAAGTCATTTTTGACTTTCACTGGGTTATATGGTGTAACATGGACTTTGTCTACTTTTCAAAATAAAAATGAATCAAACTCCTTTTTTTCTCTTTGTTTTGGCATACTGAAAGAGATCCAACATGTGTTCCAAAAGTACAAATGCTAAGGGACAGAATGAGACTTCAAGGGAACGTCATTCTATACACCATAATACACTATATACACTAATATAATCATGCATTGTGCTTTAGGTTTCATTTTAAAAAGTTCCCTTTTTTGCATCAGTGTTCATTCACAATGAATAAGCCAAACCAAATACAATTATGTTTGCAGGATTTTTTTTACTTTTTAGTATTGTGACCCCTATTAAAGACTCAGTAGAAGCTAATTTCTGAGCAGTGGAATTCAATTTTGTTTATACAGCACAAGTGTTTTGACTAGAAGGTAAATACCCTATAAGAGCGGTCCCCAATCCCCGGGCCTCGGACCGGTACCGGTCCGTGAGTCCTTTAGTACCGGGCCGCGAGAGTTGAGGCTCAGGTGTGAAATGTATGGTTTTCAGGGTTTTTATCGGTTTTCAGCGTTATTTTGTCATCGTTTTTATCGTTAACTCGGTTTTCCTGGGTCTTTTCACGTGTGTTATGAATAAATCTTCTTTTTTTCGGTACCAGTACTAGTTTTATTTTGTTGTATTTATCCGCAGCACCTTAAAGGCCGGTCCTTGAAAATATTGTCAGGCATAAACCGGTCCATGGCGCAAAAAAGGTTGGGGACCGCTGCCCTATAATATTAGAGAGAATATTTACAGCTTTGAGTCCTCTAAAAGCCTTTAGGTTTTTACACCTGGATTTTGGCAGCTTATCCGATTTTTCATTTCATCCAACAATGCCTTGGCAGTATCCTTTTGGGTTATTTTGAAAGTGTAATTATTGCTACAGTCTCGGGTCATATGGACTAACATGTGAGCCAAACCATTTTTCATTTCATTACACACAATTTAATTTATGGACATCTATGGTTTGTTTTCCTTGCGTGTGTGGATTGGATAGGTTGCTACCAACATCTGGTGAGAAATTCGTCTCAATAGCACCTTTAGAAATATATTTACTTACATAATCGGTAATGTCATCAATACTCGTTAGCCAATAATATGACTCTGAAAAGTCCTCATTTTTGAAACTCTGACCTGAGTGACTGAGCCCATAAACTCAGTTGGAGAGCTGTTTTCCTGCAGACTTGAAAAGGACTGCAAGTCTTTTTTTTGGCAACGGCAGGTAGCTCCCCACCCAGTGCCCATCAGAAAGTATGTAGGTTTTCCATGTTCTACATTGATGTTTTATACTGTTTATGATCTCTCCAGTGGATATTTCTAAAGTTCTGTTTGAGTGAGTGATCTTGGTTCTCGGTCGCCACCCTGACCACAGTCCCTCTTGTTCAGCTACTCAATTTTTCCAAATGGCCAATGCTAAGAATAGTGCTGGTGGTTGCACATGTCTTCCATTTCACATTTTAATAGGCCACTGCCCCCCTGGTACAACTCAAAGCTTTAAAAATGGTTTTGCCCTTGTCCTAGTCAATGTCTGTCCAAATTTTGCCACAGGTCTACAGAGAGCTTTGCTTTTGTCCTGAAGTACAATGTGAAGTGTGGGAGCCTATAAACACAGTTTTGTGGCTTTCTAAATTAAACTCCATTCAACTCAACTCCAGCTGTAGTGTATTTAAGAATGATTAAAGCAAAAAGCATGACATTGAACAAAATGAAAAGTGCCACAGCAAAACATACTTCTGCAAATGATTAAAAGCAGCTTTTTACTCTGTTATTACTAGTTGCCATTTTGACAGTGACACATTATTAATATCAATGAATAAAATTGCTGCAGCAACAGCAGGATATGTACATATCATACTTAGTTAAAAAGAAGACAATTAAACACACCTACGCAGGCCAGACAGCAAAGTGTACAAAAAATAAGGGCTCTAAATTGGTTTCAGTATTTAGAAAACATGCTTCTCAGATTACAAAGGGATTTGCACAGCTTTTATCACATATATACTAATAGTTTTTCAGAAAGGTAATGTTTTAGGTGTAACATTAGTGAAGGTCCCGTTATGTTGTATTTTTAGAATAAAAAAACAAAAACATTTTTGCTGGACAATGCCACTCTGTCAAACCGCCTAATGTGTGACTCAACAGGCACTGCAATGCAAACAAGAATGCCCAGCAACGACACAGAATGTAATTCAGAGGATGGCAACATTTGACCATTTTCTGTAGCTTGTGTGTTATTAACAGCAATGGTGGAGACCACTCTATCAGAGGCATCCCTTATCTCCCTAGCAATTATTTTTCCTTTTATATATTTTGCTTTTATTTCATTACCCAGATTTAATAGACCTATATCATGCTAAATGTCCTGTCTATTCTGTGTTTGCTTTGTCACATGGGTATGCTGAGTGTTAAAATTTCAGTATTAAGGAAGTCTTTTCACAGTCTTGTTGCTCACATGAAGGAAAGGATGATGGAGCATGGTATCTCAACAACCCTTTTATAGTCTACAATTCATTTCAAAGCTGTAAGGGGAAAAAATGGTTTGAAGGGCCTGGGAGCATAATGAGTGACAGTAGTCGCTGCCACCATGAACAATCTAGGTGTCACTCAAGCAACAACACTCTTTACACAGACTTATTCAGCTCTGACAAATGAACAAGGGCTGTCTCAAAGTCACAGAGCTGAATAAAGCCGTTAAGTCCTAAGCCTCTTTTTTTTATCTTTCCCATTTACTTTTTCATTTGTTGACTGAGGTCCCAAAACCCCACACCTTGGTTAGGTTCCCCAATCCTGCTCATAGACTGACTTGAATGGTTCAATTGTTTCATGGATTGCTTTTGAGAAAATCCCTCAAGAGGACACTGGAGCAATTTATTTAATTTGCATGCCTATCTCAACAAAAGATACACCCAAACTGTTGAAATATTTTAGCGGACAGAGTGTGTGTGTGTGTGTGTGTGTGTGTGTGTGTGTGTGTGTGTGTGTGTGTGTGTGTGTGTGTGTGTGTGTGTGTGTGTGTGTGTGTGTGTGTGTGTGTCTTCTCTTTTATATAGCAGAGCCTTGTCACAGATATACAAGCTGGCCAGGTTTCTAAATGCAGAGTTTTATAAACCCAACATGTGGTCCAAATAGTACTACAAAGAAATAATTTGTGCTGGGGGAAAAAAACACATATGGGGTTCACGTTGGGAAATCATCCACATCCTACTGCAGCCAGCAATAGTTGGGTTCCACTGAGTCATCTATCTGTTATTTGAAGAACCTTTTCATCCATTTTCCTTTGACACTTTCACCCTTTCGATATTTCAAGCAGGACAAACATGGAGCACAATAAACAATATTCAATACACAATTGCTGAATCCAATCACAGAGCAGCGGAGAGCATCTGAAGCCATTAATAACTTGGTACCTGGTACATAAAAAAAGAGAAAAACAACCCTATGTCTAAAAATAACTACCTTTCTTATATTGTATTCACATCCATCTTCCTGATATTCATTCACAGAGAGAGGAAAACAGCAAATAAAGTTTAAATCAGATCAATCATATGTAGATGTGACATTTAACACCAACATTAGATTCCCAGCTGCTTGATGATAAAAGTCATGTTTGAACACTTGATGGGCCAACTCTGCTGAGGCTCCTACGCGAGCAGTTAGTTTCAAGGTAGTTATTCAACAATAACTTACTTATTACATTAATATGATATACTGATTAAGGATTATATCGCATACAAAAGATGCATCTCATAGAAAAACCAGAAGGAAAAAATACTTGATAATATAGTCATTGAGGTCTTAAGGTAAACAATTCCATCAAAAAGGCTTTTTTTAAAGCGATTTTAATTAATAATTTATTATTACACTTTTTTTTTCATCTTAAAGAGTCATCACTTTGTTCACATGGCTTTCAATATAATTATGTACCGCCTGCTAGTATAAATGTTTTGACATTAATCTTTTATTTGCATTTTCGCTGTGCAAAATTGGTTCGTCAAAAAAACTTTTTTTTTCCATCATCTTTCAAGGAAGACACATAGCTTCATCACTTTGAGACTTTGTGCCCAAGTACAGTTTAACACATTCATTGGACCATCATCCAATATAAGGTTTATGCCACAGCTCCCATAAGTAAACAGCAGTGGTAATTGCCAAAATCAACCATCTGTAATCGGTTAATCCATCAGTATACACAAGGTCTTTAATCAAAATGACATTTTTAATGCTAAAATATAATTATTGTTGTTATCCAAGGATTTTAAAATGTACTGTTTTTAGTAGAAAAAAATAGTAATGTGACACATTATTAGTTTTTTTTATTAAGATGCCAAATTACAGTTGTCTAGGTTTTTGTTTTGAAACAATTTTTTGACAGATTTCTACAATCTGTGTTGTGTTTATGATAGGTGGGCTAATAAATAGTTTAGCACTATATATAGTATAGGCAATTGTTTGGAAAGAAGAGATGTAAGGCTTCATAGAAGTTAACAGTTTGATAACAAATCATCCCAACAACCTGTAATAAGCATGAAAAACACCTAAATGAACCCATCATCCCTTTTACATTTTCGAGTATGATACTGTAATATGCACAGCATACAAATCCAACAACCTTTTCTGACCTTTCTGAATAAACATCATGTTAGCTAAAAGTCTGCATTTTTAACAGACCCTGCGGACTAGCATCTGTGCACTCCTTTGCATCACTCTTGCCCATGCAGATGACATGAGTAAGAATTGCAAGAGGCAGTACCTTATGTTCCAAAACTGGGGCTACACTTTCTTCATGATCATCTTTCCATGTGTGCCAGTTGCTAAAAAAAAAAAGAGTCTTTTCTAAGGCACAATTGACAACTTGCTTTATATTCAGTCCAAGACCTCTGTGCTGGCAAGAAACTTTGGTGCCCTAAAGCAAACAAATGTTCCATCATCTGCCTTTCACAAACCTTTAGATCTCTGTGAATGTCAGCAGTATTATTCTCCCACTCCAGTTCCCAATCCAGTCTGAAGGCCTGGCTACCATGCTCGAACCAAATCTCAAGATGCCAAGGCGCCTGTGTTGTAGCTCACCACTTAAAAGCCAAGGCAGAGACGAAAAACACTCAAGCCGATCGATGGTCTGACTAGCGCAAATATCAGGCCTGACCATGGGGCAGCGACTCAAAGTGTCTGACAGACAGAAATCATTCTACCATGACAAGCCAGGCATACTAAATGCTGATGAGCTTGTCTGAAAAGGTCTCACCACTTGGGATATTCAAAGTGTCAGCTATCTTCCGAATACTACAAAAAAGAGAGATGTAGAAAGAGACTTACGTTGTTCAGCTGCTTCTGTTAAATGTGAGCTATATTTTAAATTCTATTTCATTCTTCAACATCAGAAATAAGTGTCTTATTTTTTTGGTTTAATTTTTCAGAGCATTTGCCTTTTAAACCAATTTCAAATAAGCTTAAAAAGATTTAAGGTTCTAATGTTCAAGATGCTCTTCAAACCCTTCCTGCAAATATATTTTACCTGACTCTTCAACTGCTCTCAGAGTGACTCAAAAAGTTTTGAAAGGGGAATCAAATTCCAGCAGAATACTTTTCAGTCTTCTGAAGTCAACAACACTTAAACTCATCCAGGCAGGAAATGACTAGCAGTGATGTGTCAACCAGAGAACACAGAAAGTCAATGACATTCTCCAGCTTTAAGTGACGAGGTCGGAGAATGCATAGACAGTGGTGTGCACCACACTAACAGGTAGGCTGAATGAATTTCTTATACTTTGTATACGTACTTGTTCCCTGTCATTCTTTGTTTTGATTGGTGCAAAGGTACGTCCAGTGTGATCACTCCCATAGCAGCACCTCTACACTGCGACTTGTTCAACGCAGTGGCGAGATGGTAAATAATGTGTCTGTGAAGGTTCTCAGTCATCCAGGTCATCGTAGTCAAAGGAGCTTGCAAAGAAAAGCGTCTGGACTTCTTTAAGTTGCTTGAAGACGTTTCACCTCTCATCCGAGAAGCTTCTTCAGTTCTAAGGTCAAATGGTGGAGAGTCCCAGATATAACCTAGTGGGAGTAACCCCCCACAGAGGGACAAAAGGACCCCCTGATGATCCTCTAATCGCCTGAGCCAAGGTGTGAAACTGGGTGTGGGTCCCAATCAGCCAGAGTTTCGGGTGTGTTCATTGTGAAACCTGGCCCCACCTTATCATGCAAATTCCTGAGATCAGATGGCCCAGGATGTGAGTGGGCGTTAAGGCGCCTGGGAAGGGATCTCAAAACTGGATTATAGATGGCAGAGAGTTGGTGTCGTAAACCCCCGCCTCTGTTCAAAGATGGTCGCTCACAATGGACATAGATGGCTTCTTTCACTCCTCTTTCAAAACCATCTGTCCTCTCTGTCCAAAATGTGAACATTGGCATCCTCGAAAGAGTGTCCTTTATCCTTTAGATGCAGATGAACTGCTGAGTCTTGTCCTGTGGAGGTGGCTCTTCTGTGTTGGGCCATGCGCTTGTGAAGTGGCTGTTTGGTCTCTCCAATGTAGAGGTCTGGGCATTCCTCGCTGCACTGTACAGCATACACCACATTGTTAAGTCTGTGTTTTGGCGTTTTGTCTTTCGGGTGAACCAGTTTTTGTCTGAGCGTGTTGCTGGGTCTGAAATGCACCGGGATGTCATGCTTGGAGAAAACTCTTCTGAGTTTCTCTGATACACCGGCTACATAGGGGATGACAATGTTGTTGCATCTGTCCTTCTTATCCTCCCTCGCTGGTGTCTGGTCTTCTTTTCTGTGCCTCTTTGCTGACTTTAAGAACACCCATTTAGGATAGCCGCACGTTTTGAGTGCTTCCTTTACATGTGTGTGTTCCTTCTTTTTTCCTTCAGGCTTAGAGGGAACATGTTCTGCCCGGTGGTGTAGGGTCCTAATTACTCCAAGTTTGTGTTCCAAAGGGTGATGGGAGTCAAAGAGGAGGTACTGGTCCGTGTGTGTGGGCTTCCGGTAAACTTCGATGTTGAGGTTGCCATTCTCTTCAATGTGGACAGCGCAGTCCAGGAAAGGCAAACAGTTGTCCTTTGTGTCTTCCCTGGTGAACTTGATGTTTTTATCCACAGCGTTAATGTGCGCAGTGAAGGATTCCACTTCTTGTGTCTTGATTTTGACCCAGGTGTCGTCTACATATCTGTACCAGTGGCTGGGTACTCTTCCTTTGAAAGAGCCAAGTGTCACGGTTTGCGGGGCAAGCCGTGTGGATTTGTAGTAAGGACCCAAAAGGCGGCAGCTCTAGTGCAGGTGAGTGTTTATTTACAGGGGTGTAAGTACAAACAGCGGTGGCGACAAAACATGAAACCGGAAACCTAAACTGGGTAAACTAATAAGACAAACCAGAATGAGGATGCAGGGAGGTCCGGAGAAATACATACGGGGAGACGCAGGGAGACCGAGGGGAAACAACACAGACGAACCAGCGATTACTAAGACAGAAAATACAACTTAAATACACTCAGAACACAGGGAGATTACACACAGGTGGGAGACACAGCTGGGAGTGATTAACATGACGAGACCAGGGAGGCAAACTGAAAACACTCACATAAGACGCAGACCTTCACAATAAAACAGGAACACACGGGGGGAACAGGGTAAACACCAATTAGAGAACAGAACCAAAATCGCGAAGAGAAAACACAAAACGCTGGGTCAAAAGGACCCAGGATCATGACAGTACCCCCCCTTCAAAGGCTGGCTCCAGACAGCCCAACAAGAAACAAAACAGCCAGAAAAAACAGAAAACAACCCGACCAGGGCGGGCGGCGGGGGCCCAGGAAGGAGGGCTCGAAGCAAAACAAAACCGGAGCACCAGAAGGCCAAAAGACTAAAACAAAAAACGAGCCCAAAACCAAAAGAAACGAAGCACACCAGAACACAGGAAAAAACAGAGCCCAAAACAGAAGAGTCCAGGGGGCCAACAGCACAGGAGTCCAAAACAGTTCAGGGGGCCGGCCAGGGGGCCGACAGCACAGGAGTCCAAACAGTTCAGGGGGCCGACCGTGCGGACGGCAACGGCGGCGACGTGGACACGGTTCGGGGGGCCGACCGTGCGGACGGCAACGGCGGCGACGTGGACACGGTTCGGGGGGCCGGCCGTGCGGAAGGCAACGGCGGCCACTCAGGCGATGGCGGTCCGGGGGCCGGCCGTGCGGAAGGCAACGGCGGCCACTCAGGCGATGGCGGTCCGGGGGCCGGCCGTGCGGAAGGCAACGGCGGCCACTCAGGCGATGGTGATCTGGACCAGGCGAGGCTGAAGACTCGGATGAGGCCGGACCAGGCGAGGATGAAGACTCGGATGAAGCCGGACCAGGCGAGGATGAAGACTCGGATGAGGCCGGACCAGACGAGGATGAAGACTCGGATGAGGCCGGACCAGACGAGGCTGAAGGCTCTGAGGCCGGACCAGACGAGGCTGAAGGCTCTGAGGCTGGACCAGACGAGGCTGATGATGAGGCTGGACCAGACGAGGCTGATGATGATGCTGCAGCCGGCGAGGATGATGATGATGCTGCAGCCGGCGAGGATGATGATGATGCTGCAGCCGGCGAGGATGATGATGAAGCTGCAGCAGGTGGCTGGACGGGCTCCTCGGGCCCTCCAGCTGAGACAGGTGGCTGAACGGGCTCCTCGGGCCCCCCAGCGGAGACTGGAGACAACGGCCGGAGCGGTCCCTCGGACCCTCCAGCGGAAACAGGAAACAAAGGCCGGAGCGGTCCCTCGGACCCTCCAGCGGAAACAGGAAACAAAGGCCGGAGCGGTCCCTCAGACCCTCCAGCGGAGACACGAGACGAAGGCTGGACGGGCCCCTTGGACCCTCCAGCAGAAGCCATCACAAAGCCAGCAGGCATGGAGTCCTCTGGCAGACATGAAGGCAATGGGTGCTGTGCTGAGCACTGGCCCTGCTCAGACAGCACTGACACGGAGTTGTTCTCTGAGGGCTGCTTAATCTTCAGGGGTCCAGAATCAGCTGGGGACTGAGACCTAGCCTCTGGGGAAGCCCTGGAGTGCAGAACGGTGCCTGAAGCAGCTAAAGCGCGAGAAACTCCCTGACTGGACCTTAAATTTTCTCCCTGCATGGAGTGAATGAGTGGAACCGGTACTGCTGGAGCCAGAGCTACGGGTAGCGGGGGCACTGGAGCTGCTGGAGCCAGAGCTACGGGTAGCGGGGGCACTGGAGCTGCTGGGGCCTGCGCTACAGGCGGCACTGGAGCTACTGGGGCCTGCGCTACAGGCGGCACTGGAGCTACTGGGGCCTGCGCTTCAGGCGGCACTGGAGACTGAACTGAGGGTGGCACTGGAGACTGAACTGAGGGTGGCACTGGAGACTGAACTGAAGGGGGCACTGGAGACTGAACTGAAGGGGGCACAGGAGACTGAGCTGAAGGGGGCACAGGAGACTGAGCTGAAGGGGGCACAGGAGACTGAGCTGAAGGGGGCACAGGAGACTGAGCTGAGAGTAGCACTGGCTGCGGGGGAGCTAACTGAGCTGAGAATGGCTGCGGGGGAGCTAACCGAGCTGAGAGTGGCTGCGGGGGAGCTAACCGAGCTGAGAGTGGCTGCGGGGGAGCTAACCGAGCTGCCGGTAGCTGCACAGGCGATAAGCAGCTCGCGTTGACATCCGCCACACAAAACGCAGCCCCTGAATGAACAGTCATGCAGTCTGAAAATGAAAAAGAGTCCTCACTCACCACAGCCGGCGATTTAGAAGCCCGAACGTCCGGCTGTGGGTTGGCGCGCTTGCGGCGCGATCGGCGTTTCCTCCCCGCAGACGGCTCCGACGGGCCGGGCAAGATCACATCCGGCGAGTCGGGCAGCGAGGCAGGAGTGACTGAGAGAAGGTGAGGTGTGTGCCGGAGAAAAGTCTGTATGGTCGGAGGAAGTGAATTCAGTAGCCATGGCAGGCCGGAAAAGAGACGTTGTAGCCGACCTTCCACGGCGCGGCGAAGCTCGTACGGAGGATTCTCCAGCCACAGCCCGAGGAGGATCTCCACATTGTAGCCGATGTCATCCTGGAGCTCCTCGGACGGATTGACTGCCGCTGGGTCCATGGTGGCTGGTTCGTACTGTCACGGTTTGCGGGGCAAGCCGTGTGGATTTGTAGTAAGGACCCAAAAGGCGGCAGCTCTGGTGCAGGTGAGTGTTTATTTACAGGGGTGTAAGTACAAACAGCGGTGGCGACAAAACATGAAACCGGAAACCTAAACTGGGTAAACTAATAAGACAAACCAGAATGAGGATGCAGGGAGGTCCGGAGAAATACATACGGGGAGACGCAGGGAGACCGAGGGGAAACAACACAGACGAACCAGCGATTACTAAGACAGAAAATACAACTTAAATACACTCAGAACACAGGGAGATTACACACAGGTGGGAGACACAGCTGGGAGTGATTAACATGACGAGACCAGGGAGGCAAACTGAAAACACTCACATAAGACGCAGACCTTCACAATAAAACAGGAACACACGGGGGGAACAGGGTAAACACCAATTAGAGAACAGAACCAAAATCGCGAAGAGAAAACACAAAACGCTGGGTCAAAAGGACCCAGGATCATGACACCAAGAGCCTTCCTTTCCACTTCCTCCATGTAAAGGTTGGCTACAATAGGTGACACGGGGAAGCCCATGGCACAGCCATGTTTTTGTCTGTAAAAGCCTTCGTTGTATTTGAAATATGTAGTGGTGAGGCAGAGGTCTAACAGTGTTCAAATCTGATCGGGTGTGAAGTTGGTCCTGTCCTCCAAGGAGCTGTCTTCTTGTAGTCGTTTTCTGACAGTCTCCACGGCCTCCGTGGTGGGTATGCAAGTGAAGAGAGAGACTACATCAAAGGACACCATGGTTTCATCTGGATCCAGGGTAAGTTTCTGGACCTTGTCGGTGAAGTCGGTGGAGTTCTTGATGTGGTGTGGGGTGTTCCCCACAAGAGGAGCACGGATGGTAGCAAGGTGTTTAGCAATGTTATAAGTGGCTGAGTTTATGCTACTGACTATGGGTCTGAGTGGGACAGCTTCCTTGTGGATTTTAGGAAGTCCATAGATGCAGGGTATGGCATCCCCTGGGTAAAGGCGGTGATATGTAAGGCGGTCAATAATTTTGTCCTTTTCAAAGTCTTGAAGGTAAGCTATAACTTTCTTTTTGTAGCTGCTTGTGGGGTCTCGCTTTAGGGCTTCGTAGGTATTGTTGTCACTGAGGAGAGTAGTGATCTTTGTATGGTAATCTGTAGTGTTTAGGACCACGGTGCATCTTCCCTTATCAGCTGGTAAAACAGTGATGTTGTGGTCCTTGTTCAGGGAAGCGACGGCCTTCTTTTCCTGTATTGTGAGGTTGGATGGAGGGACTTTGGCACTGGAGAGCGTGGCTGAGACTTTCATCCTGATTTGCTCTGCTTCTGTCTGTGATAATTTATTAATCCGTATGGCAGATTCTGTGGCTGTGATGAGGTCCACTATGGGCAACTGTTGTGGAGATTGTAAATAATGGGTTTCAGGAAGCAGTGCTATAGTGTTGCATATGAAGGGCCCTTTAAACTTTTCTCAACTTTCAGGCAATCAATTCAAGCTACTTCCAGTGAGACAGCTAGAGATACACCCTTGACTGATATATGACTGCCAAGGTAACCCAAGGGTATGATGGTTACCAAGGCAACAAAATCCTAGAATGTCCTGCCAACAAGTTTTTTCAAAAAGGTCTCAAAGACTTTAGAGTCAGACCTGTTACAGATCGTCAACTTTTCTTTATTATCAGGTGTGTTTCCAGAATCACTAAAAACTGCTGTAATAAAACCTATACTGAAAAAGGACAATCTTGACAAGACACAAATGAACAACTACAGGCCGATCTCAAATCTCCCATTTTTAAGTAAGATCATTGAAAAAGCAGTTTCTCAACAGCTCAGTTACTTCTTAAAACAGAATAACTACTATGATGCCTTCCAGTCAGGTTTTAGACAGAACCACAGCACTGAAACCGCTCTGACCAAAGTGTTTAATGACATATGTCTGAATACAGACAGTGGAAAAATGTCAGTCTTAGTTTTACTGGATCCCAGTGCAGCATTTGATACTGTTGACCACAACATATTACTCAAACGACTGGAGAACTGGACAGGTCTTTCAGGAACTGTACTAAACTGGTTCAAAACATACTTAGAAAACAGGAAATACTTTGTATCAATAGGTAACTTCACATCTGAGCAGACAAGTATCACATGTGGAGTTCCCCAAGGTTCCATCTTGGGACCCCTTCTGTTTAACATTTATATGCTCCCACTGGCACAGATTATAAAGAACAACAAAATAAACTACCACAGCTATGCAGATGACACACAAATATATATCACAATGTCACCAGGAGACCGAGGCCCTGTACAGGCTCTTGGTAAATGCATTGAGGAAATTAATGACTGGTTGCGCCACAATTTTCTCCAGCTAAACAAAAACAAACCTGAGGTAATAGTCTTTGGCGCCAAAGAAAAACGATTACAGGTCACCAGAGAACTTCAATCTATACATCTAAAAACCACAAACCAGGCGAGAAATTTGGGTGTAGTGATGGATGCAGACCTAAACTTAGAAAAACACATTAAGACAATAACAAAGTCAGCTTACTATCACCTCAAGAATATTTCAAGGATAAAAGATCTGATGTCTCAACAGGACCTGGAAAAACTAGTCCATGCATTCATCTTTAGTAGGCTTGATTACTGTAACAGCATCTTTACAGGTCTACCTAAAAAATCAGTCAGACAACTACAGCTCATTCAGAACTCTGCTGCTCGAGTCCTCACTAAGACCAAAAAAGTGGACCACATCAGTCCAGCTGTGAGGTCTTTACACTGGCTGCCTGTCCGTCAGAAGATAGACTTAAAAGTTCTGATGCTGGTCTATAAAGCTTTGAATGATGTAGGGCCAAAATACATCAGTGACCTCCTGACCCAGTATGAACCTTCCAGATCCCTCAGGTCATCTGGATCCGGTTTTTTATCAGTTCCTAGAGTCAGAACCAGACACGGAGAAGCTGCATTCAGCTTTTATGCTCCTTATATCTGGAACAAACTCCCAGAAAGCCTCAGATCAGCTGAAACACTCAGTTTATTTAAATCCAGGTTGAAGACTCACCTGTTCTCAGCTGCATTTGAATAAAGCACCAAATCCACACTTTTAAGCTTAAATTTCAAAACTTACATTTAACTACTGATTTTATCTATCGTTCTGATTTTATCTGTTTTGATTTTATATACTGTTTTGTTTGTTAATTAGTTTGTTTGTTTGCTTGTTTTAATCAATTTTAAATCATGCTTTTTATTTGTTTTTGTTTCTAATGTCTCTGTAAAGCACTTTGAATCACCTTGTTGTTGAATTGTGCTATACGAATAAACTTGCCTTGCCTTGCCTAGCGATCAACAGGTGGTGATACAGTGACAGGTGAATTGCTTCCTGTGTGGATGCCCCTTTACAGTCCATATTCTATCGACATTTTAGCTCCTAGTTTCAAGTTCATCAGTTATTACCATACATGTTTCAGATGGTATAAAATATCAACTGTGTGATATTGCTCCTTCCTACATTTTAACAGTGTTATGTGAGTCTGTAGGAAACTAACATTCCTGTTACACTAACACTGGAGAAAACACAGCTATATTTAAACAACTTCATACTCTAAAGCAGTTAAAGAGACAGCCAAAATCCGCAAAATCCGCAAGCAAATTTCCAACAAGCAGCCACCGAGTAACAGACAATGTTATTTGTGTTAATTAAATTTTAAGTACTAGTTTTCTGAAGCTATAGTTACAAACATGTAGAATTAAATGTCCCACAGATAAAGCTACAATTATTTAAAAAAAATTATAGTGAAATAACATTTGTTTTATATAGCTTAAAATTACTGGTGTTTTTCTTAACTGCAGAAAAAGAAATTCAGACTTTACAGTTGACCTTCTAAAGACAGATTTCGCTCTGGGGGGGGGGGGAGGAAGCCAGGGGTTGTGGGGAATGTCTGGGGGATGTGGGGTGGCAACACACACACACACACACACACACACACACACACACACACACACACACACAGTATATATACTTTACATTCTGCCTTATAAGTCTGCTTTCTACCACTAAAAGATCAATATGGACTTACAGAATATTTTTCAGTCATCAATAATAGCCACAGGGGCTACACAGACAGACAGACACGCACACATTTGAGAGAACCAGTAGTGGATAACAGATAAATACATTTCTAAATATACATATATTTTGTTTTGCTTTTTTCATTTAAGCACAACAGCTGAATCTGTGCAGTTTAAGTACAACGTCCTGTGATAAAGCCAGACTTTGTGAAGGTTGCTATATCTAAATGATTTGATTCTGTTGAAAGCCATATTTATCACTTTAACCACCCAAATTATATCTGTGTGGCTGTGGTTGTATTTCATATTAGAAACTAAAACTTCAAGACGACCAGTGAATTAAATAAGCAGCTCTCCAGCACAGTTCGTGCCAAAACATAAAGACGATAATTTGATGTAAACCTATGATTTACATCAGAAGACTCCATTATTTTAGCTAGGTAAGTAAATTGACCATTTGAGTTTATCCTGTATTGTTTTATTTTAAGATTTAAAAAAAACACGTGTCCAAATTATAGGAAACCACAAGCACCTCAAAGACTATCAAAAAACAGCTAATATATGAAGCTATACTATTACAACTGCAGTCATACTGTAAGCTGACCTCTGAGATAGGCTAAGTGCCACTGGAGCAGAGCCAGGCTTAAACAGCGTCCAAGCAGATGGTAGAGCCGGCCAGACATGACACACAAACACATTCCTCCAGTGGACACAGATTTATTGAGACAACCTGTGGTGTTGCCACCTGTTTTAGTACACTTCACAATTAAACCATATTCACAAAACTCTCTGCTCGTCACAATGATTCACCTTCACAGAATCCCTTGAGCAGCTATCACTGGAGTCATTTATCATTAAGTGTGAAGAACCCCAAATTGTTTCTCTCTCTCTCTCTGTCTGTCTTCAACTTTATCACCAAGTTCATCTTTCATATAAATTGTGGGATGCCAGGAAGGAAATCTGATCATGTTTTTGTTTTTTTACATAATATATTTTACCTTAGATCTGCCTGAAAACTCAGAGCATGACTCAGAAGGGCATGTGTTGAACATGGGGTTAGATACCGATCGTTTACTTGCCTCTGCCTGACGTAAGCCCACCTCAGATTTAGCAGTGATTCATTCTGTTATACACACTTATGCATTTCCTTTAGGGAGTTCATGAAATTAAAATAGGAATACTGGTACAGCCATTTTCTAAAAGAAACTCCACAAATATCACAAATACAGAAAATATTTAAAATTTGGACAAGACATTCATTCCCCAGCAGCTAGTTACACCTTGCTAGTTGGATCCTATTTTGATCCTATTTTCAAAACTGCCTTAATTCCTAACAGTGTAGATTCATCAAGATGGTGGACCTTCCATATTGACATGAAAGCATCACAAAATTGCTGTAGATTTGTCAGCTGCACATCCATGATGTGAATTTTCTCTTCCACAGCATCCCAAACGTGTTCTTTTGGATTAAGAACTGGTTACTTTGGAGACCATTTAAGTAAGAAAACCAGTTTCTTGAAAAGAGCCCAGCCTTGTGACAGGGTGTGTTATTCAGCTGGAAGCAGCCATTAGAAGATGGGTACACGGTGGTGATAAAGGGATGTTCATTGGTCAGCAGTAACACTCAAGTAGGCTGTGGCATTTAAACAATGCTCAGCTGGTACTAAGGGCCTCAAAGACTGCCAAGAAAATATGCTTTCATGTTGTTTACACCAAATTCTGACTCCACCATCCAAATGTTGCAGCAAAGACTTGTCTAAAAAGGCAAAGTTCTTCCAATCGTCTATTGATCAATTTTATTGAACCTGTGTGAATTGGGTTCATTTTCCTGTTATTTGCTGGCAGGAATAGCAGTCTCACCAGTCTCCTTTGACCTCTGGCACGAACAGGGCATTTTCAACCAGAGAAGCTGCTCACTAGATATATTGTTCTTTTTTGCATCAATCTCTATGAACCCTAGACATGGTTGTGCAAGAAAATCCCAGTAGATCAGCAGTGTTTTAATACCCAGACCAGCCCACAAACAACTATGGCAAGTCCAAAGTCACTTAAAGCATCATTAAAATCATAGCTGAGATGCTGTGATTCAAAGCAAATGTACGTGATTGGCTTGATGTTGATGATTCTTGGCATGTGCTTACATATATATGAACACATGGCATGTAGTGTGCCTAAATCAAAGTGTTCTAGATTTCGTATTTTATAATTCAATTCAATTCAATTTTATTTATATAGCACCAAATCACAACAAAAGTCGCCTCAAGGCGCTTCATAGGTACAGAGAAAAACCCAACAATCATATGACCTCCTTTGAGCAGCACTTGGGCGACAGTGGGAAGGAAAAACTCCCTTTTAACAGGAAGAAACCTCCAGCAGAACCAGGCTCAGGGAGGGGCGGGGCCATCTGCTGTGACCGGTTGGGGTGAGAGAAGGAAGACAGGATAAAAGACATGCTGTGGAAGAGAGACAGAGGTTATTAACAGATATGATTCAATGCAGAGAGGTCTGTTAATACATAGTGAGTGAGAAAGGTGACTGGAAAGGAAAAACTCAATGCATCATGGGAATCCCCAGCAGCCTACGTCTATTGCAGCATAACTAAGGGAGGATTCAGGGTCACCTGGTCCAGCCCTAACTATATGCTTTAGCAAAAAAGAAAGTTTTAAGCCTAATCTTAAAAGAAGAGATAGTGTCTGTCTCCTGAATCCAAACTGGAAGCTGGTTCCACAGAAGAGGGGCCTGAAAACTGAAGGCTCTCCCTCCCATTCTACTTTTAAATACTCTAGGAACAACAAGTAGGCCTGCAGTGCGAGAGCGAAGTGCTCTAATAGGGTGATATGGTACTACAAGGTCATTGAGATAAGATGGGGCCTGATTATTTAAGACCTTGTATGTGAGGAGCAGGATTTTGAATTCTGGATTTAACAGGAAGCCAATGAAGGGAAGCCAAAACAGGAGAAATCTGCTCTCTCTTTCTAGTCCCTGTCAGTACTCTTGCTGCAGCATTTTGGATTAGCTGAAGGCTTTTCAGCTAGTTTTTTGGACATCCTGATAATAATGAATTGCAGTAGTCCAGCCTGGAAGTTATAAATGCATGAACTAGTTTTTCAGCATCACTCTGAGACAGGATATTTCTAATTTTAGAGATGTTGCGCAAATGGAAGAAAGCAGTCTTACATATTTGTTTAATATGTGTGTTGAAGGACATATCCTGGTCAAAAATGACTCCAAGGTTCCTCACAGCGTTACTGGAGGCCAAGGAAATGCCATCCAGAGTAAGAATCTGGTTAGATACCATATTTCTGAGATTTTCAGGGCCGAGTACATAATCGGGACATTTTCCTAAACGAGGTATTTGCCTCATTATTACTTGTCTTTTCAAGTGAATTTAATTTCAAAGAGTATTTATTATTTTTTGATCTGTCACTAAAAATACCAAAATTCATTGGATGGTAAGTTTATAACAGTCTACAAAGGGACAATACCTTGATGTAGTCCTCATGAACTGAAATGACTTATTAGTATCAAGAAGCTACAGCCCGACGTGTTGGGAAACAAAGTAGTAGCACATGTTATTTCAGGAAAGGCAAACACTTTATAGCCAGATCCCTTATAGTGCTTTTGAACCTCCTCATCAGGCTCGTTTTCTCTTTTTCTCAATACACGACTGACAGCATATCAGCAATGAGGTCCAACCATCTAAAGTATCAAATAAACTGAATAAATAAGGATGTGTAAATAAATAAATATAACATAGAAACAAGATAAACTCATAAATAAATGAGAGGGAGGAGGTCCTCATTCATTAGTCTTATCAGCAAACTCTTTCTCATTATGATGTTCTCAACTCCCCAAATTATTCACAACCTCCAAATTGACAGCAGCAGCACTGACATAGAGATAAATGCTGTCAAAACAACTGTCATTTGGCTATTTTGGAGTAATCCATAATGTTAATTAGTGTAGCGCTTTTGTGCAAAATCTCACGGCACGAAAGAACATTGCACTATTGTGCATCATCTTGTTTCATGCCACTCAAATTTGCAGAAAACTGAAATCCAAACTCTAAATTGCCCCCTACCACCAACATTTCCAATGTAATAACCTCTACATACTGAGGACTCACAAAAACAAGGATGTGTAAAGCAAGGCAATGGTAATAGTTCTGCATAATATACTTAAACAAAAAATCTGGAGATGTTAGCCAGGTGCCAAAGTTAAACAGAAAATATGCTCATTAATCTGAGCTCTAATTGGAGCATTTGGCAGCACAGCAATTATCGCTCTTTCTTCCATCTTGAGCACCCCGGTGCCCATTAAAAAAAGAGGAAAAGGGAGACACTCTTTACAAATGAATACTCCTGGGAGAACCAAGACTTTCTTCCTGCTGTGCTGAGCTGTGCACCACTGATGGCTGATGTAATAAATAAGCTGGAATCGTCCAATTTGTTCATAAACCTATCAATGTTTTACTTCAAGCACTGTCAGCATGTATTAGAAGGCTTTTTTCTCCTCTGCTTCTAAATACAGGACAGCAATAGGTATAAGTTTTACGTTCAGGGTATTCACAGTGCATTACAGAGGCTAATTAATAAAAACTTTATTTAAACTTTAAAATAAATACACAAACATAAAAAAAAAGAAAAACAGAGCAAAGTGCATATACATTTCTGACGTTTTTTGGTAAAAGCCAGTGAAAAAAGGTTGGACCAGTTTTTAACAAGTAATAAAGGAATTATATAACACTATGACCATGGTATTGAGTCATCTTTTGGGTCTTATGAAACGCCAGATTCATTTTTATTTGTAGTAAGTAGAAATTTTGTCAGCACACTCACATGTATTAAATGTATATTTTGAACAATATTTTGTTTATTCTATTATAACAGCCAAAAAAAAAACATAGACACAAAAGAATAACAATAAAGTGCTCCTGTCAACTGCAACAAACAACTTTAAAACAGTTACATCCAAGATCTTAGTTAAAAAGAGGTTTATGTTGTGATTTATAAAGAGTTCATCTAAAGTACTGTACTTTACTACTGTACTTGTCCGTCATTTCTTACATACCCACTTGGTCTGTCTGTTGTATATTGTTGTTCAGTGTCACTCCTTGTTTTGTTGTTATGGCATTCTGTGTAATATGTTGACTAACTTTATTTGTCAAAATAAAAAAAATGCTCCTCTGCATTAGAACCTGATTTATTAGCAGGCCTACATTATCAACTGGTATTAGCTGTTTGTAAATCTATCAGTATCTGTACCGTATATGTACAGGGCAATCTGCAACTTCCATTTTGGCAATACATGTGTTTGAAACAGCACAAACACATGAGCCAGTTGAGCCAAGCAGTAAAGAAAGAAGTAAATAGACAACTACACATCAGATATCTTTTTATTCTTTGTGTATCTAATTTTTTTAAGTATATATATATATCAACTGATATTTTGCAATATCAAAATTTTAAATCAACAAATATCAGTATCAGCGTTTGCCTTGAAAGTCCTGCATTAGTTGAAATTTTGTTACACACAGTTAAAGTGTGGTCTTGCTCAACAACCTCTTTCTTTACTGTCAAAATTATGTGATTTAGAGATTAATGAGGTAAAATACTTTGCAAATGGCCAACAGAAGTAGAATATATTGATTTAATTACTATTTAAAAAGGCCAACATTTTTATTAGCATGATTAAAAAACAAACTAGTTGATAGCAAATATATATACCTGAATATAAATTATTGCCATTAAGGAATCTAATGGAAGACCTGGCATGATATGGTCTATGAGTTTTTACCCCAAAACAATAGCACTTATGAACTTATTATCCAAAATTACACACTGAATAATTAAAATTATACTATTTAATGTGCTTTATTGAATGGTGATTATTCAGCAATTGCTATGTTTTGTTATATAAATGTTCTCTTCTGAAAACAGACCAAAACAGAAATATTGTTGGTTCCGTTTGTGCCTTAGTGTTTTTGGGAAATACACACAAAGTTTTTCTGATTTGGGGCAGCTTGTCAAGCCTGCTACATGCATTATATTCTCTTGCCATTTTGTTTTATTGATGCATAAACAGAAGAGCTCTGTACAAAGAATTCTGGTGAAATAAATATCAAGCTTTTAAGATTTGGGCTCTTGTCTTTTTTAATGGCGTTGATGTACATGTACTATTAGCAAACATCATATTACCATTAATATCCCTTCATTATTTTATGATTGATAAACCTCACCAAGCACTGGATACTCAGTGAAGATTATAAGAGTCAAATTCTCTATCAAATGTCCACAAACCGTGTATTCACCAGTTCAAAATATAATAGTGGCTGCTTTCACTGAAGCTGTCAGAATTAAATGACAACATGGCAAATGCTTAAAAATCAGATGGATTGAAAATGACCAGTTAATTGCTTGATTGATATAATTGTTAACAGCAAAAGCACAACTGGGGGACTCTACGCAGAAGGCTATTTTTGACACTTTCGCTGCTTTGAAATTTCACAGTGGGGAGCCTTAGCCAAGTGGATTTATTAACCATCACAGGACTCCAACTAGGGAGTCCAGAACAAAGAATCACTGCAAAAAGCACAAGCCTCTGTACACAGCCTTTGTTTTGCCCCTCTGCACTCATCAGTACACAAGTGTGCTGTCTTTTGATGTTTCTTCAATATACTGACAGTTCATCTGAAGCAAAAAGTTCCGAAATCCAGCTCACGCAATCACAACTTGTTGTGTCTCTGCTTCGCATCAGCTTCACTGGTTTTGGCGAGGGAGCAGGGAAAGTAGCGTAAAAAGGGTGGTTTCTCCACCAGCATACAAAATGTTAACGATCCACACTCAAATTCAGGAAGGCTTACATTTTAAATGTTGTACTATGACTTGTCGAAGGGGGAAGAGGTGGAGCGATTTCAGCATTTATCACAAAGACCAATTTTTGAACTGATACACATTTCCTGGCCAGTCGCCTCTCAAGCTCCCTTTCTCACTGCTTTCATCATATTGTAACACTAATATGGTCCCTAGAGATGGGCAGACACATGTGCCATTTCACTGCAAGCTCACTTATCATCCATCACTTTCTTTTTTACACAATCTACATCTCCAGAACCACTTTGTCATTTGGAATATCAAATTGGACAGGAAAACTATACAATCTACCCTCAGTTCTCTCTCTCACACATTTTTTGGATGTGAAGGTGGGAGGGCGGTGAAGTGGGCACACTGGGTCAGAAAAATGCCCCTGGCCTTGAAACTGTGAAGAGGTTAGTGCAGAAGGAGGATTTAGCAAGTGCGGCCCAGAATATGTGTTAGCCATTTGGAGGAACAGACAGAGCTGCTCCAGCCCTGTATCCATGGCAACCATTTCAGGACCAACTCAAGTTCTCGTTGAGGTCTTTTGTTTCTCCAGAGGCTGTGATTAAAGGAGGTAAAAGTGAGAAAAACGAGAGAACAGAGGATGAGACTAGCCATGCTGACACTTATCCTCTCTCAGCTGCACTTTTGAAAATCCTTCCCACAGCAAATATCAGTGGACAGTGTCTTACTATTCAGACACAAAGTACCAGTCCTCCTATCTGAGAGCACTCTCTGGAGCTCCTGATGCAGGGACTGAATGACATCCTGAGGCCTGGACGCTAATGAGCTGAGATCATTACGCCAATTATTTTAGCTTAGATCAGGACTTGGCTGTGACTGTGCAGAGGAAGTAGGACCCACTGCTAGCCTAATTGATGGCTTGGGAAAAAGAGGATGAGCAAAACAAAAGGAGTTTGAACCGGAGATGGGAAAAGTTCATTGCTAAACTCTAGTTAAATTCCATCAGGTTGGTGTGCATGAAGCTATGATAGGGTTTATGCACTTAAAGTCAGTAAGGTTCAGTTAGCTCCATAAACAATCAACATAACTAAATTTCAGACACAGAGAATTACACAAATGTTGCAGGTTGCTCTAAATTGGCTGTAGGTGTGAATGTGAGCATGAGTAGTTTTCATTCTTTACGTGATGAACTGTTGACCCGCATTTCAAATATTAGTTCTCTCAGCCCTTTGTTTTGCGCTAATGTTACCAGAACCTCCCAACTCCCAGCACTGTAGCAGTGCAATAACTTCTGACTAACCATTTCAAGGTGCTACTCCTTGTTACACTGTTTTGGTAGAGCCCAGTACAAACACAGCTCAGCTGGACTTGCTTTGAAATGTGGGAAAAAGATTTCGGAGACCCAAGAGAGGGTGCAGTATTAAGTATCATGAAAACAGATCCAGCAGAAATTATTTCCTGCTGTTTATAGGATATTTGAGGAAAGATGAGTTCACAAAGGGATCAACTGGGAACATACACAGACATCTCACTAAGAGACAAATGACTGATTGTGCTGTTAGAAGCACTTGAGTGACAATAAAGCAGATAGCTACAGCTTCAGTAACAGTTCTATAGGTTTAGTAGTCTGACCTTTGATTGAAGTTGGTCGTGCTGGCTCACAGAACATCTGATGTAGTGTGCACATTTAAAAAGGGGCTCCAGAAGGACATTAATCTGACATCAGTGATGACTTGGCAGGTTTAATGGATAGAGGGCTAGGTGGATGAGTGGATGAACTGATGCATATTTTTTTCTTAAGATCAAAATAAGAATAAATAATTACAATTAAAGATAGAACCAAATCACATTACTATCAAGCTACTGAAATAATTAAATAAATTAGGATAATATCAATTTCCGCCATCCTAGTATTTCCATTTTCCTTACAGGCAGCAACAGAAGGCTAAGATTCTTTGTTCTCGTCTCAGTGGTAAGGACGTTTTTTTCTTTTTCTTTTTCTTTTTTAAGGCTAAACAGGCCTTCTAAAGCACCTCATTTTATTGAAGACTCCGCGAAGTCTCAACTCCCTTCAGATAGACTAGAGCAACGATTTTGTCACGTTTATTTTTCTAACATTACTTTTAGCTAATTAATTCATTTTAGTGTTTTCATTTGTCCTTTATTCATTGAACTTTTCCCTTGATGAATAGTAGAAATACTACAAACCCTACATTTAGCTCTGTTTTCAGACTGTATCAAGTCAGCTATCCAGTAATGCACTTGGATTACATTCCATGACATCTGAATCCACAAAGCACACCACACCCTGACCAGATGTGCCATGACAATGCTCAAGGGAAAACACAAAAATCAGTCAGTCCCAAGAGTCTTGCAAAGCATTGGGCAGCTAAAAAACACAGAATATGTCTACAGGATAAGTAGACATGGCTATGTGTTGTTGAAGTAACAATGTAGCTGGATTAATATGATAAATCTCATCATAAGTTGTCTACTTATACCTGGTGAAAAGTAGGGTACTCGTCGTCTAATGCCATTTTAAGAGAATGGCAACATCGCCATCTAGCGGTCAACTGCACAGCCTTGTTTAGATTTTTTTTAAACATATACCTGATTTTTAGGTTAATATCTTTTAAAATATTAACAAAATAATAATAATAATAATTTAGACATTACAGAAAACAGACTTTATATTATTGCTAATAGATATGCTATACTAAAAAATTGTGTCTACCAGATGTTTGACCTTTTATTTAATTATTATTTACCTTAGTACTGTCAATATAAAACACTCCAAAAAGTGGAAGCTGTGATCCAGTCCTTTTCGAATCCCCAAAAAGCTCGACGAGGTCCTCGTATGAACTTGCAGGCGGGTGTAATCTTTCTTTCTTGTTGGCTGATGGCCAGTTATCACAGTAACTTCTGAGCAGATTCCCGAATACAAGATGTAACGGATAGCAGGATATCAGGATACTGACCACACACACATTCATATAGTCTGACATGATTGTTTACCCACAGGGGGAGCCATAAGTGAACACAGCTATGGCTCTTATTTTTAAAAAAGCCACCATGTTTAACAGCATGGTTCTTTTTTTTTTTTTTTTTTTATTAGTAATATAAACATACAAACAAAATGCACCATATATTACAGATTCAGAGAATAAACATTTCTTACATATTAGCAACTTTCATATATAGTGAAAATAAAATATAAAGATGGGGTCACATAAATTAACAGATTATTAACTCACTAAATCAAAATCTTCTACAAAGGAAACAAAAAAAGCAGCCTTTTTCTTTTTAACTAAAGTCAAAGATTTAACCAACAGGTTTAGGTCGTTTTTCCAGTGAGCCAGTGTTGGTTTAATCTTAAAAAAGCGACATTTATGTATAAAATACTTACACAAGATTAATAACACATTAACACCATAATTAGCTTTCTTTTCTTTCAAAAACACTCCAAACATTATCATATTTAAGGTAAATGGGGTAATTTGAATCCCACTGGAATAAAGCCAGGTATGAAAATCCAACCAAAATATTTGTATAAAATTGCACAAAAAGAATAGATGGTCCAAATCCTCCTCTTCTGTTTCACAAAATACACAATTACCCGTTTCTATTTTGAATCTATCACTAAGGAGTCTATTTGTCGGGTAAATTTTATTCAAGATTTTAAATTGGACTTCTTTCCCTTTAGGAGGGATAGGGAAGGTGATATAATCAGTTCTTATTTTTTCAATTTCTTCCCTTTGGAAATCTTTTAATATGTAATTACGTCTAAGTAAATTTGGAGAATAAAGACTCCTTAATGAAGATCTAAGAAACTTATTGTTGCATTTAACATCACAAAATCGAATACCATCTATATATAATTGCCTTAACTTGGGGGAGATGTCAGAATATATTATATCATTTACAACTATGTTTTTAAGTGACAATGGAATGGATTTTATAACCCGATTAAATTTACTTTTAGAACATTGGATATTAAACTTTTGGCAAAAATCTTGATGTGTTTAACAGCATGGTTTGTGTGTTTTCCACTTCTCCAGTCATTAGTTCTCAAGTCATTTCACTAAGCAATAAATAAATTCACTTCCTGTGACTTCCTGGAAAGTACCATTCATGCACACAAAAAGGGGGGATTGTTGTAAACAAACTGTAAATCTCTTAAGACATACCGATGTGAAATACGTTTTGCTAACAGAGTTTCTGCAGTTTCGGTTGTGTAGGTTTGTGTACGTGTCCAATATCAAAATTGGCAGTGGTCATTTAATAAATATTTGCTAAGTAAAAACTATTATGTCATTTTTCTTTACTTATTTTGATTGGAGATTTAGACGTCAGTGACTTCCTCAAGTGGTTAGAAACAATGATAATTACCATACTGGATTACCACATTTGTTAAATTCTTGTGCAACTTTATCTTTATAGATCAGTATCTATAAAGAAATACATTTAAAACAAATAGAGAGAGATTTCGATAGCAGGTGAAAATTAAATGCTTTACGTCTTTCTGCAAAACGATAATAAAATAATACTACTACTAATAATAATACAAATAATAATAATAATAATTTGCATTTGCACTGAGGGGTGTTGTTAGATAAGCTACTTGTCCCGCCCTAAGAATAAAAGCGAGGGCTGGACTTGGAGCACATTTGAAACGTGATAAGGAAAAGGTTTTTAATCCGAGTTCACGGTTTCAGAAACCTAAATCATCTGGATTTTTTAACAATGGCTGGCCATTTGAAAAGGTTTTACGACCTGACAGCTAAGCTGTTGTCTGGAGAAACTCTCCGTTTCTCTGCACTAAAGGACAAAGTTGTACTTATTGAAAATGTGGCGTCTCTCTGAGGAACGACAACCAGGGACTACACTCAAATGAACGAGCTTCATTCTCGCTACTCCGCCGAAGGTCTCGTTATTTTGGGTGTACCCTGCAATCAGTTTGGACATCAGGTACAAAGCGTGTTTGTTTTTTACTTGAGAGAGAGAGAGTAATGTTTATGAGGTGACCGAAACTCCGGACTAGCCAAATCCAGGCCTAGCTTCCTTATTCTTGACATGTGAGAAATATGACCTAAGAGCCGTCCGTATTTTAGTAACACAAGTTTACAGACATGCGTGTGTGTTATCAGTCTGAAATGAAACAGTTTTAACTTTAGGAATCTTTTACTTCAACTAAAGTGGGCCGTAAGTGTTCAAATACATGTGAAGTGTCATATTTTAAAAAAGTAATATATTACATGAAGTGTCTTATTAAAAGTATTCTGATTGTTACTAAAATATTAGCAAATTATCAGTGTCAAAGCAACATTTTAGCTTGCATATTTATAATATTTATAAGCTCCTGGTATTGATTTTTATACATATACATACATATATATACAGCGCATTATTTTCTAATATCCTAAATTTTCAAAGATGTTCTATGGTAAATATGAATCTGTCCAAATACCATATCTGTCGGATACATTTATCAGGTTCATAAGCACGATTATTTACTGCTAAAATGTCATGAACCAGAAAAATACAATACAAAGTATAAATTAGCGAATAAATCTCAAATACAAATACACCTGCCTCTATAGTGCACCTAAGTACTCTAGAGGAAATGTAGGTTACACTACAATTCCTCTTATTTAGCTTGTTTAATTGAAACCCCACTTTAATGTCTACATCTATCTAACAGTGCTTGTGTTTTGGTGCAACAGGAGAACTGCAAGAACGATGAAATCCTAAGATCTCTGAAGTATGTCCGTCCAGGGAATGGCTTTGAACCAAAGTTCCAGCTCCTCGAGAAGGTGGATGTGAACGGAAAGGATGCCCACCCCTTGTTTGTCTATCTGAAGGAAAAACTTCCATTCCCCTGCGATGATGCCCTGGGTCTCATGAATGATCCAAAGTACATCATTTGGAGTCCAGTGTGTAGGAATGACGTATCCTGGAACTTTGAGAAGTTCCTGGTTGGTCCTGATGGGGAACCCTACAAGCGCTACAGCAGAAATTTCCTGACAAGTGACATCAAGGCAGATATTAAAGAGCTACTTAAGAGACTCAAATAAAGTGTGCTGGGAAATTTTATGGGTGATTTAAAACATAACAGTTCAGAAAGATCAGTCAGCACATACACATATTAGGATAATTTGTCATGCTTTCAGATCTCAAGTTCCAAAAATGTTGTAGCAGGCCTGGGTTTGTTTGTGATATTTTAAATGACATCCACTACTGGATTGTTCAGCCTTTTAACTCAATGACGACACTCCTTTAAATGTTTTTGTGGAGGGGTTTCTGATAAAAATGTAAAAGTTTGACGACCATTGTGAATGTCTTTAATAAGATCGCAAATATTTTCACTTCCTTGACTTAAAAGAAGAAATAAATGTTATTATAATACTTGTGTTGTGCTCATTTCTTATTTGCAATGGTAATGGACAGGTAGATGGTTTACATCAGGCAGGAGTCTTTGTGGACTGCGATGTTCAGATGAGGCATTGTGCTCTGTAGTGACAGTAGGGAGCAGGGAGAGGTATGCGCTTGAGAGAAGAGGAATAAAAGTAGAAGCAAGACAGAATGAGATGAAAACAGGTGTAAGACTGAAGATGCAATGAGAGGTAGTGAAGGTGGATGAGTTTTAATACCTGGGTTCAACCATCCAAAACTATGGACAGTGCACGAGAGAGGTGAAGAAGAGAGTGCAAGCAGGGTGGAGTGAGTAGAGATGAATGTCAGGGATGAATTGTGACCAAAAAATAGCAACAAAAGTGAAAGGAAAGTTCTCACTACAAGACAGTATTGAGACCTAGTATAGTTTGGACATGGTGGAACTCCAAAAACAAAAGGAGGCTGAGCTGAAGGTGGCAGACTTGAAGATGCTAAGATTTTCATTGGGAGTGATGAGCTGGATTAGAAATAAGTACCATCATAGGAACAGCTCAGTTTCAGCAGTTTAGAGGAAACGTTAGAAAAGCAACTCTGAGGTGCTATTGACATGTTCAGAGGACACATAGTGGATATATCAAACAAATGATGTTGAATATGAAACTGCCAGGCAGGAGGAGAAGATGAAATCCTCAGAGGAGCTTCACGGATGAAGCGAAGGAGGACATACAAAGGGTTGGTGTGACAGAAAAGGATGTTAGGGATAGAGTGAGATGGAAGTAGGTGACCCGCTGTGGCGACCCCTAAAGGTAGCAACCGAAAGAAAAATTGTGTTGTGCTCATTTCTATAAAATACACACAAATATCCTTCAGAAATGTATGCAGGAAACTTAGGAAATTTCGGTAAATAGAATCTTCATGGGGGGAAAAAGTGTTGTATAATATTTTCACATCGACGCAACACTTTCCGGTACTTCCTGGGTGAAAGCAGAGGGATACTGCAACTCGTCCAACATGGCTGGCCAGGAAGATCCAGTGCAAAGAGAGATTCACCAAGACTGGGCGAATCGAGAGTACATAGAAGTAATTACGAGCAGCATCAAGAAGATCGCCGACTTTCTTAACTCGTTTGGTAAGCTTTTAACAAACTAGCTGAAGTTAGCTAGTTCAGCCAGCTGTTAGCATTGATGTTGATGTTTTCAATGGCCACTCCCAGCTAGCAGTTAGCGAGGCTGTTAGCTGTTAGCTTGTTTTTGTTTTGGAGGAGGATTGTGACATTTTGAAGAGGAATCGGCTTACATTTTGCTCCAACTAGCTGTCCTTTAAGAGTCGGTCGTATTAATGAATTTATTAATATACCAGATGCGACAGACGATAGGAAAGCATTAGCAGGCTGCCGTAACCGCTAATGCTAGTGTTGTCGGGCAATATGTATGCGGATGTGCCCTTTAAACCTTTTTAACCCAAAATGACGGTGTGCATCTTTGTTAAGCAGCTATTGAAAAATTGATGACAATGTCATGCTTCGTCGTGGTAACCTCTAAACGTTCTAGTTTGTTTGTTTGTTTTTAATTCTCCATCAGACATGTCGTGTCGATCTCGTTTGGCCACACTCAACGAGAAGCTGACAGCGCTGGAGAGGAGGATTGAATACATTGAGGCAAGGGTAAGTTAACTGGATGTAAAGTGCCTTTATTTCTTTGTTTGACTTTGTCTTTTTGTCAAGTAACCATACCCGTTACATAAACATGTCTCTTATTGTAGGTGACAAAAGGAGAAACCCTGACCTAGAAGTGGCCATTGAAACTCATAACACCCCCAACCTACCTGCCATCTCTCACCCTGAAGTTTTGGACTAAGTGTGATGGACTCCACCCTCCTATTTTTGGACGATGTGGACCTTTTTTTTTTTTTTTTTTTTTTTAAATATATTATATGGCTGGATTTTGTGTTATTTTATCTCATGGTGCATTTGTACAGAAGATGTGTGTCTAACTTGGCTACCATTGATTCAAGCATCATTATATTCTATTACAAAACAAAACTAAGCTCCACTAGTATTGGTTTAAAATAAGTCTGGAGCACAATTATGATTTATAAATTTTGTATCACTGCAGTTTGACCATCTGTGTTGTGTACAGTGTCACTTCCAAATGAAAGCTGTATCAAAAGAGGAACATTTGCCTGTGCCAAGATGAACTATTATTGTGTACTTACATTTAATAAGGGCCTCCTTGTACAGCAAAGTGTTTGGTGATGTTTCTGAATTTAACTACTGTAATAAATTACCCTAAATAACATTGTAGCTGAACTTAACTTTTTTTCAACAGTTATGTTGCTATGTTGAAGATGGGTCTAGTTATGACTATTATGTAATCGGACAGACACACAATGTTTATACAAACTTGTAGTGTATATAGACTAGAGCTTGACATGAAACAACATATTAAATGGGTCAGATTGCTATTGTATGCAGGTTTTGGTACAGTTAGAAGAATTCATTGCAATGGCATTAATGTGTAACATGTTTTATGAATAATAAATCATACTTGCATAAAGAGTAATGTGCATTCTGGTTGAATTGAATTATTAATAGCGTGTGTTAAAAATAAAAAGCGTGGTTATAGCATGACGGTAACTTAATTATGTGTCCAGTAGAACATTAACAATTTTCAATTCCATGAAAAACCTGCAGGGAAATTCTAACAGCAGCGGGATTAAGCGCTTTCAGAACGCATCCATATACTGCTATTACGAAAATGTAACGAAAACAGCCAATGAAATGGCGGAAATCTGCGAGATGTGATAATTTTGTCCTGGGTTTTCCCTCACAGGCAGCACTACGCTATATCCCTTTGTTGTCCGTCCAGGCTTTTCTACCCAACTGAG
This sequence comes from Rhamphochromis sp. 'chilingali', assembly GCF_963969265.1. NCBI lineage: Eukaryota > Metazoa > Chordata > Actinopteri > Cichliformes > Cichlidae > Rhamphochromis > Rhamphochromis sp. 'chilingali'. The sequence continues at coordinate 24,474,161 of NC_137936.1, read as the reverse complement.
CACTCACTAAACCACCAAACGTTTTAAGAAAATAAAAGTAGCAACGCACATTTACTGTGAGAGGATACACAATTTATGGAGAAGACAAACTCCACAAAGAAGGACTTTAGAAACCCAGGACTTTCTTATTATGAGACAAGAGTTCTAACAACAGTGCCATCATGCTGCTTCATCCTAGCTTGTATAGGTTAATTTATCTTATCCACCATTTTTCCACTCAAACGTTTAAACCTTAATTAGATACTACTTTAAAGTCTTCTTTGCCAATGATTTGTTAATTTCAAGAAAACGAAAAAAACTAACCATGCTCTATATTTAAATACCAATAAACGTATATATACGCTTTGTTGCGGTTTTATGTTTTGTTTTGTTTGTTATGATAATTATAACAACATGTAACCCCAGTAAGTCTTAACAACTAACTACGGAAGAGTGAGGAAAACAACCAGGCTGAGAGACCACTCCATGCCTGTAAGGCAAACTCGGGGCTGACTTTTCCATTACCCATAATGCACCGGGTAACACCAATGCATCTTGGGATAAAGAAGGTGCCATCGCAGATAAGTCTTTGGACGTGAGATGAATTTTCTTCTCCGCAATTTTTCTATTACCGTTTTGAAAAAATAATAGTGCGGGTGAAAAAAAAACCCATCATAAAAGCTTACACTGGTAAGTTGCTTCACGGTCAGAGTTGAAACTAAAGCTTTCGCGGTCTCTTGTTAGCACCGTTGATTTTGGCTTAAGAGACGTCCGTTTGATGACGTCTAGCTCCATATTATGGAATGAAGAAAAAGGAGGGCTTTGGTTTTTGTTTTTCTCACGCCAAACGAGTTCACTCGACTACACGGGGAATTGTTATGTGTAAACGAGTAAAACCGCTACGTATATTTTTAACGTTTTTATTTCTGTTTTCTAGAGGTCGTGTGAGTGCGGAAGCTGTAAGAAATATGGGGGCTGACAAAAGGTGAGTAGCAACGTTAAATGCCAGTTCAGCTCACCATGGTAGGTGTGGCTTATCATAGTGGGAATCCTGTGTTTTTCCCGTTTCTGATACATGTTCCGAGTTTCGGGGATATGTTTAACCAAATAATATTCAAAAGTTGTGTTTAAACTGAAATGGCAGACAAAAGTAGCGGTGATTTCTACCAGCTTTTCCAGATATGTAAACCCTTACATACAGGGCGACCGTGGCTCAGGGGGTTGGGAAGCGTATCTGTAACCGGAAGGTCGCCGGTTCGATCCCCGGGCTCTCTGTCCTGGTCGTTGTGTCCTTGGGCAAGACACTTTACCCTACTGGTGTTGGCCAGAGGGGCCGATGGCGCGATATGGCAGCCTCGCTTCTGTCAGTCTGCCCCAGGGCAGCTGTGGCTACATCCGTAGCTTGCCTCCACCAGTGTGTGAATGTGAGAGTGAATGAATAGTGGCATTGTAAAGCGCTTTGGGTGCCTTGAAAAGCGCTATATAAATCCAATCCATTATTATTACATGGAATTTATTTTTAAACCAAAAAATAAAAAAAGGCAAAATTTGTTTTCGTTAATACTACAGGTAAACAGTTTTATTGCCATCAAATTCTCTCGTAAAACGTGTTACGTAATTCGAATAAAAAGTTAGGACAATACAAGAATGTAAAAGTGATTATCTGCCAATGAGTGATTGCCAGTGTTGTTGTTTTGGGGGGTTGTTTTTGTTGTTGTGGATTTTTTTTTAATATGAGTAACATTTCTTGCCTATATTGGTGTATTGTACGTGCTTTTTTTCTACATTGCAATCAATTAAGTCACTTTCAGCCACTTTAAAGTATCTTTAAAGAACTGATATGTTACATTTGTTGCAATTTCTGGTGCCCTCTCTGGCAGACATATTCCTGTCAGAAGGTAGAAGCTACAATCTTTCCTTTAAAACAAAAAAAAAATACAGCTTAAAAGAAAAAAAACATGTCACAGCGATTGAAAATCTGACATTTTTCATGCACATGAATAAAGGATTTATACATTTCACCTGGCCAAAAACTGCTTCAATCAGGTCACAAGAATCGTTTTTCCAGTGCAAAAAAACGTCATCATTCACGTTAGAGGTGTTTCAGATATGTTTGACAGACTATCGGCCAACAAGTCACTTACAGCAGTTTGAATTCCAGCAGTTTTTTGGTTTTTTGGCATGACAGTGTTAAGATTAACTGAGATTGACAATGACAATGGCGTATGACAATGCATTGTTCAAGGCTGGAGTCATGATAAAACTAAAATGGTAACAAAGTGATTGAAATGTTATACATGTTGAACACTAAGGTGTGCTAAGTTGGTTTGTTTATTGCAGTATTAGTTGTGCTCCTGTTTGACTTATTTATTTTTTTTGTAATGTCCTTCTGAATAGGATTAGTCGAACAGAACGTAGCGGTAGATATGGTTCTGACCAGTGCCGTGATGAGTCTGAGTGGCGCGACAGACGTGAGCGAGACCAAGAACGTGGTGAACACAACATGCGCCGCTGGGGTGACGAGAGACGTGGTGATCGTTATGAAGGAGATCGCAGAGGATCACGAGAAAGCCCAGAGGTGCTTGTCCTAATAGCACTTGGGTTTAAATACTGCATTTGAAAAAACAATTGTCCAATGACACTTAGCAGCTGTTGTTGTTTTGTGTTAAAGCAAAGGGAGAGGAAGCGTCGTAACAGTGATAGATCAGAAGATGGTTATCACTCAGATGGTGACTACCAAGAGCAGGACTATCGAAGGGAACCAGGGGACGAGAAGAAGAGCAAGACCATCATGCTGGGGGGTCTGTCTCCTCATGTCACTGAGGATGATGTAAGTATTCAGTTGCACTGGTCGTGTGCACCCTTTTGTTCCTTTTCTTTGTTTTTATTGTGCAAGTACCTTTCTAAATGTATTAATGAATGAATGATTGAATTATGATGTTAAGCAGCCTCTGCATGTTGTTATTTAGATTCGTTTTGCCATTGACCAACTTGAGGGACCCCAGCCAGTGGATGTCAGGCTGATGAAAAAGAGAACAGGTGAGAACCAGTCATGTGACGGACTCCGAGCTTCCCCAAGTCTTTGACCATAGGAGCCAATCTGCTTCCATTCAGACCCATTTTCCCATAGAAGTTAGGAGATGACTATATCAAAGTACTTGAAAAGGTTGTAAGAATATTGATTCAAGGCTTATCTTGTACACTGTGGAGCAATTTAAGGTAAGTAAGAGCAGCATTGATTGCTATGAGTAAGTCAGCTGGCAGACTCATGTTGATGTTGAGTGTGGTTCACACAGTTGTATTCTGCAGGATTACTTGCTATGGTAAAACTCCTAAGGAGTGGGCTATTGTGTACCAATCTGGCCCTGGGTCGGGAAGCAGTTTGTGGAAGAGTTTGAATAATATGCCCTTGGACTCTTAACTAACACGCCTCCCGTCTATATTTGAATGCTGTCTCTAGGTATAAGCCGTGGTTTCGCCTTCGTGGACTTTTATCACTTGCAAGATGCTACACGATGGATGGAGACCAATCAGGTTGCTTCACAATCGCCAAGTCTAGTTTTAATCTTGGGGATCTGGAAAAATAACCCAAAAGGCAACCAGAATGTATTGAATACGTAGTGTGGAAACTGTATAGAGAAAAAAAAACTGGAAAAAACAAACTGAATACAATAGAGCAAATATAGAGATGATTATATTATTATTTACAATGTCATATTTTAATATATTTTTATAGTTAATTGTACTGGGTAATAAGCTTCAAGAAAAATTTCTGGTTTTGTTAAGTGATCTCTTTAAAAATCTGCATTTAGATTTGATGAACACACCATCTTTGCCTTGCAGATCATGGCTATATTAGTTATTTTCAGATTTCAGTGTAACCCCATTCTTTATTCTTTTTTTTTTCTTTGCAAGCTTACCCCAAATACTGGGAATTGTTATTTTTGTATTTTCTTAATCTTTTTAACAGAATTTTCTTCTGTTTTGTTTTTTGAGAAGCCCATACATTTTTTTTCTTTGGAAAGCAGTCAGGAAAGTCTGTTAGGGTCACATTGTACACTTTGCTCCAGCTCAGCCTGGGCACTCGGGTCCCAAACACCAAAAGAACCCTCTTTACATCATGCTCACATACACGTCATGTGCCTGTCTGTAACTCAAAGGCTATCTGTTGGGGGTCCCTCTCCCCCGTCCCCTCTCCCTTCCAAAACTGCTTGCTCTTTTGATGAGACGAGTTCCCTCCATGAACACTTGGATGATTTTGTTCTCCTCTTTCAGAAACGTCTGACCATCCAAGGAAAAACCGTAGACATGCACTACAGTCACCCCAGAAACAAGTATGAAGATTGGCTCTGCAGCACAGTAAGTTAATGTCTCTGTTTCATGGTCTCATTATCCAACATTTTCTTCTAAAGAACACTGCACACACTTGAGATAGGCCTGTAAGCATCAAATTTTGCAATCCTGTCATCTTATTTTGTTGTACACCTACATTTGGATAAGTGGTAAAGGTTAGGTTGTGTCTTAGGTAAGTATGGTATGCAGTACCAATATAGTTGCCTGTTCTCTGAGGCAGCACTGTTCAGGGCTTTAGTAGGTGTATAATCAAAATGATGTGAACGGTTACTTGCAGTGTGGCCTGTACAATTTCCGGAGGAGGCTGAAGTGCTTCAGGTGTGGAGCAGCCAAAGCTGGTAAGTAGTTAAATCAACAAGAGGCCACTGACTGCAGACATCTGAGCAGCCTGAGTCCACAGGGCTGGGATGCAACACCAAGTTTGTTTCTGTAGCTGTGAGATGATGTGGATTTTTAAGGAATGTCACTCTGTCTAGTAAGGTGTATCAGTGCTAATTGGCCTGAATAATATAAAAGAAAACGTGAAACACAACAGACAGTGTAGTTCATGAAATGGGCACATAGTGTCAACACTATCTTTTAAAGAGATTTTTTTTTTTTTTTTTTTTTTTATATACACCATTTTATACCTTTTTTTTTTTTTTTTTTTTGTTGCAGTCTCTCACTTCTGGAGGTTGTGTTAATGCACTTCTTACTTCTGTCTTTCTCTCAACAGAAAGTGAAGCGACCAATAACACTGGAGTTCCTGAAACTCAACCCAGCGGAGATTTCTATGGCGATAGTAAGAGTTTCTTCATTACTGAAGCAGTTTCATTTGCTTAGTTTCGAAGCAAAATATCTCTATTTATAGTATTCTTTCCCTAAATATCATCTTTTGTCCCATCAGCAATCATCCTTAGAAATATTGCTCCTATGACCACAGTGGAAGCCATCATGACTGCCCTGGCACCATATGCCAATCTATCATCCAACAACATTCGTCTTATTAAGGACAAGCAAACGGGCCAGAACAGAGGCTTTGCCTTTGTGCAGCTGTCTTCACCTCTGGTAATTCTTTAATATGTACAGATGGAAAAAGCTTTCCCTTTGAAAAAAGTTTTGTATATAACTTAACATATTATCAATCATTTTAACAGGAAGCATCTCAGCTGCTAACAATCCTTCAAGGACTGCAGCCTCCCTTAAAACTAGATGGAAAAACAATTGGGGTGGATTATGCCAAGAGTGCTAGAAAGTAAGTAGTCCTCACTTGTTTTGTTTTTTCTTTTTTAAATGCAGGAATGGCCTCAGTATGGCTTTTTCTGGGATGCTTTCTAAATAACTGGTGTCACTAAAGAAACGTTAGCCATAAAGGTCGATGTAGCAAATGCGACAAAGCCCCATCTGCTCGCATAATTGTTGACATGATTTTGGTCTTCAAGTTTGCATTCCCTCGAGTTGTTTTAGCAACTCAAGACTGTCATAAAAAGATTTCACCACATTGGAAGACTTTACTAGAGAGTTGAAAGTGATGATTAGAGGTCTAGTTTGTGCCACCACAAGTTGCTGTGGTTAAAAGCAGCGAGGCTCTGTGGTTTAACTCCATCTATGCTCTTAACCCTTTAAATGTTAGCCTTAGGCCAACCTTTTCCTGGTTCCTCAAGTTGCCTGTCTTGATTCACAATATAAAGAAAGATTGAGCTTCACTCAGGTGAATATCATTTTTTTCCCTTTTCTTTTTTAGGGACCTTTTACTCCCTGATGGAAATCGTGTCAGTGCCTTCTCTGTGGCCAGCACAGCTATTGCTGCAGCCCAGTGGTCCTCAAGTCAGGTAGGTCCTTTTTCTGTCTATCACCTTCCATTTTTGATATCACAGAGTCGTAATTGGTGTTTTCCTTTTCAGCCACAGCAGAGCTCAGAGGGAATGTCAGAGTACAGCTACCTACAGGAAGGTTATACTCCCATGTCCCAGGTTAGTAAGAAGAAAATTATGGTTACATTACCAAGACCTAGAAGGTAATTTCCGACTTCTCAGTATCAGTGAGATACAGCTCTGTATCATCATTCAGTGGCAGCTGTGTAACTCTACAGCCATTCAGAGAAAACGTGCGGGTGTATCTAATATAATGACATTATAAATGTACAAACACTGTTTCTTCTTCCTTTTTTCTTTTTTTTTCTTTTTTTTCCCCAGGATTATCAGACATACTACCAGCAAGGAGCAGCAATCAGCACCTCTCAGGGAAATGGAATTCTAGGAGGTAAAGAACTTCTAAACTCTGTTTAAAATATTGGTTCTGTAGCTAATTGTTCACTGTATCATTTTAACATTTGAAAATTAGTGTCTCCAATTTTTTTTCTTTATGTGGTTGTGATTAGACAAGACTACAAGCTGTTCTAACATTTGTTCACACTGAATTTATAGTTTTATGAGCTTCAGTTAAGCTGATATGTTTAATGTGGTTGTTTCCATCATTTTTGTCTGTATTCTAATAGGCATTTTGGCGTTAACAAGTAGTTAAGATTTTGAATGCGTGCACAGCGGCTGCTTTGCAAGCCACTGTGACCCTTTGCTCGGATTTATGTGTGTGCATCCTCAGAGAAGCGCAACAAATGCTAAGTTACTGTTTCTAGAAAAAATGCTCAGATTTTCTGTAAACTTTGAAAAATATAATAATTGGACTTTGTTTGCATCATGATCTTGAGTTTTGTTTCATTTTTTTGTTTTTGAACTTACAGCTGCCCCGGGTGTAAAGATTGTTCCAACTGCAGTTGGAGTTGTGATATCACAGAACGCACAAGTCTACCAACCCCATATAATTGCACAGCCTGCTGTGCAGGTAATGTACACGGTTGATAATTCTGTAATAAGATAAATTTATAATACTGTGTAAGTTACTGATTCAACAATCTCCAAATAATCTTAAATAAACTGTTTATTGATTGTAGGCATTGCCACTTGCCCAACAGTTGGAGGCAAAACCCCAGGCTGGACACATTTCAGGAATTGAAGCTGCTTCTTTGCCAGCTGCTGCTTTAGCAGCTGCCACTGTTACCACTGCGGGGACATTAACAGCCTCTGAACAGGCGGCGGACACCAACATTGGTATGAGCACATAAGATCCCTTTAAACCAACACTGCTGAACTGTGACGTGCATAGAAACATGACAGTTTTCTCAAGGTCACTGTCATGTGTGTTGAAGTGTTTCTATGTATAGAACCTGGATAGAACTTCAGTCTCCAGCCTGTAGTTTAAAAGAACTGTGTTAATCTGTTATTCCTTAGACCTAACCAAATGTGCGGGGCATGATATCTAAGATTGTTTAATGTTGTACATAATTGCTAATGCTTAATTCTTTAAAGCTTTTCATTTTATTAATTGTGTGTTAGTTAACAGTTAAATCTGGAATGCGTCTTTATTTCTATCCCTGTCTTTTCTAATTTGCCAAGAAAGATTTTTACCACCATTGTTAATGCTGTTGTGTTTGCTAATTCACAGCTGTTCCTGATACATCCACCTATCAATATGATGAGTCTTCTGGCTACTATTACGATCCTCAGACTGGCCTCTACTATGACCCAAATACACAGGTAAGTAGTGCACATCCACCTTGTGTGAGTTGCATGTTTTTCTGTCTGATCTGTGCATTTATAATGTGTAATTGAGCTTCCTTTTTTTTTTTTTTTTTTTTTAAGTTTTTTTTTTTTTAATTAACATGCAAATTGCCGTTTCTACTTTCAGTATTACTACAATTCTCAGACTCAGCAGTTTCTTTACTGGGACAGTGAGAAGCAGACATACGTACCTGCCAGCACAGGCACTGGACAAAATGATGGCAAAACAGGTGGTTCTGCAGCAACAGGCACCAAAGAACAGAAAGAGGGCAAGGAGAAAAAAGAGAAGCCCAAAAGCAAGACAGCTCAGCAGGTGTGTTCAAAGTCCTGCATTAACATTTTTATTATGCCTGAAACAACTTTCACACATTTTCAGTTCACTCGTTTCTTTGTGCACTTTACTATATTTTAAAAATCCTACAGATTGCTAAGGACATGGAACGGTGGGCTAAAAGTCTCAACAAGCAAAAGGAAAACTTCAGAAGTAGCTTTCAGCCTATTAGTCAAGAAGAAAGAAAGGAGGCAGCAGCTGCTGATGCTGGATACACATTGTTTGAAAAGAAGGTATCTCATTAGGCTTCGATACGTAACAAAGTTCTGGGACTGCATGTGTAAAGCTTCTATGTCTTTAATGGTTCCACTTCCCTTTTCCAGCAGGTAAGTCTAGACAGACTCATCCCAGAGATGCTAAGGGCCCCTGAAGAAGAGCCATCCACCACCTCAGTCACCTCTTCAAAGGTGAGTATTTTCTGCATCTCTCATTTTAGTTGGCTATACTTCTGTATGAAGATGATAATGTCAGATTTTGCATGAATTCAAAAATCTGTTACCCTTAGTAATAAGCTAATATTTATGTATGGTTATCCTTGGTGTGGTCAGTGTGGCCTTGTGGCTGCCTACAGTGGAGACAGTGACCCTGAGGAGGGAGGAGCAGAACCTGATGGTGGTGATATAAGCCAGGACAAGCTGACAGACTGGAAAAAATTAGCATGCTTACTGTGTAGGAGACAGTTTCCCAATAAAGAGAGTCTAATCCGACATCAGCAACTCTCAGACCTTCACAAGGTAACAGTACATGTGTCATCTTCAGAACTAACAATGAGAATTTTCCAAAAAAAGGGAGAGAGCTCATTATTCCGTTGGTCTCGTCATAGAAAAACCTGGAAGTTCTTCGCAGATCCAAAATGAGTGAAGCAGAGCTGGAAGAGCTGGAGAGAAAAGAGACTGAGGTGCAGCTCAATATAGAATCACCCACTTACTTCTGAGTCATTCTTTTGTTTTTCAATGTGGATGCATTTAAACATTGTTTTTGTACATTATACCGTGTTTATTTGTTTCTTTTTCTATATTTCTATAGATGAAATATAGGGACAGGGCAGCCGAGAGAAGAGAAAAATATGGCATCCCTGAACCGCCTGTGCCTAAAAAGAAGAAATTTAATCAACCAGCGCCAGCAATGTAAGCAGTCATTTTTGTTTATTTTACTGATTTGTGTGAAATGTCGTTCCTCTAGTGATTTCAGTCTATTTTATCATTAAACTTGGCTTTATTTGATATTCTGCTCTTTTATGTACAGTAACTATGAACAGCCCACTAAAGATGGCCTCAACAGTGACAATATTGGGAACAAGATGTTGCAGGCAATGGGCTGGAAGGAGGGGAAAGGTCTTGGCCGCAACCAGCAGGGCATCACAGCACCAATTGAGGTATTTGTAACAGTTGTGGTGTAATAGTTCATCAGACTCAGTAACTATATACAGCTCTAGAAAGTACTCAACTCTGTGGACTTCCTCCTCAGGCTCAGTTAAGAACAAAGGGAGCTGGACTCGGCACTAAAGGAACCAACTACACCCTCTCTCCTTCAGACACCTACAAAGATGCAGTCCGCAAAGCCATGTTTGCTCGCTTCACTGAGCTGGAATGAGTCATTAGTCTGAAGCAAAAGTGACTTCTTGAAATGGCCTGCCAACAATCTGCTTCTTTTTGGTGTGGAGCTCCACTGTGTCTGCGTCACGAGAAGCTAAAGAGACGTTCCTAACGGTATCAGTCCAGTCTGTGATCCATAAAAACTATACCTCTTACTCTAAACCAGTCAATGAAGAAAAAATCTGTTGTAGGAATAATGACATAGTTAATATAATTTATAAATTGTACATATGCACAGTGAATTTACATTGCTGGTTTTCAGATTTCTTTTATAGTCATTCAATGTTATGACAACTTTTTCTTTAGTCTGAGCATGTTTAAATGATTGTACAGTTTATACAAAATCTGGATTATTTGTACAGAAATAAACTTGTGGCGTTATTTTTCTCTGGTCTTCATTATGTTTGATAACATACGGCAGCTTTTCTTAATGTAAATTCTGAGTGTTTTCAGCAGTTAAATTCAGAAATATTGCAGTGAGATCTATATGTGCACCGCTAATTCCAGAATCTCACTGCTAATAAAATCAGCTGAATATGCAGTGGGAGCACTTGGCTGTAGAGGAGGCACATTTTCACGTGTAGAGAAAAACCTTAGATGACAAAAGCTGCTCTTTTGTCTGATTTTGGTGCTAAATTAAGCATTGCAATCTGAGCAGTGGCTTCCTGTGAAACTTAAAGCTGTTCTCTGTAGTTCGGAATTGTGGAAATAGCAGTAACTGGCCTGTGACAGCAAAAATCTGAAATTACATTTTTCCTTCTTTTGTAGAGGTTTTTTTTTTTTTTTTTTTTTTTTTTTAAAACTTATTCCAAATCATTATTTTGTCAGGGGAAAAATATTGATGTGACAATTCAACCACATGAATTAAATGCAATCGTATTTGCGCACAAACCGATACTGATACAATACCACCTTACTCTGGATATACCCATGGTTCCCTAAAAATGCCACAATGCTTTGTGTTATTTCAGTGTTTCATAATCCTTGATATACCTGGGAAGCTTCATTTTTTTTTTCTCATTTGAAGAATTTTTCCTGGTTGTCAAAACTGAAATTCAGTGTTCCTTTTTGTTTGGACAATATGAAATAAAATTCTCCAAGTCAAATATAGTAAAATAAAAAATCCTTTTTCAGTCTGTGTTGACGCAGGTGCAAGTGCTGTCTCTACTGGCTGTTCTTTTGACACACTTATTGTCCCTTTTTAATTGTTTATTATATAGTAAATCCATTGTAGTCTTTCCGTATGTTACATGTAAATAAAACTTTGACAAAACACTTTATTGATTTTTATTATCAAATTGTTTTTTATAAACAGTTGATTGTCAGTTGTAATTCCACCTGATCCCACTGCTGCACTCTGGTGATATTTTGTACGCAGGCAAAAGAAGTCCAAGGTCAAAACCTTGAAAGTTGTGTTTTGTGGTTTATTTATCCAGTTTGGCAAGGAATAAACAAAGATAGAAAATTGCCCTGCAGTTCTTCCTGGCTGATTTACAAAGGCAAACAACAAAAACAAAACACAAAATTATGCAGTCATTAACCTGCAAATAAACCTTGTAAATAACCAAAAAATATAAAGTAAACCAAGAACAAATTTTAAAATAAAAAAAGAATAAATTACTCCAGCGCATCTTAAAACAGAAAAAAAACCTTGAAAGTGATATTAATTCTTCACATAAAGAGTTGGTCATGTGGATGCTAGCAGTTTGTATGAAACACGATATATCTCTCAGATTGTTTCATGACTCTCATCATCTTTCATCCTTTGATGTTTTCACTTCTTAGGAAGAAATGTCCTGAACCTCAAGCTCACTTCTTTTAGACACATATATTGTAAGAAAGAGTACAAATTGATTACATATCTCACCTTTGTTCTGTGCTGTGTAAAGTGTTTCACCACTTCCTAAAGCCACGCCTAGAAAACCAGCTGGGAAATAGTAGAAGAAATCAAGCGCAGGACGTACGTCAGCAAGAGTGTAGTGTTGTTTTCTTTAGCTCCTCTTATGTAATACCATTATGTTCCAGTCACAGAACTTGTAGTCTCTTTTTTACATTTTTGATGACACTTTTAAAACAAACAACCAGCACATGATTTTTTTAATGAACTGAAAACTGAACAGACTTGAAAAAATTGTAGAAATTGAGTGGAGATGTGTACTTTGCATGTTTTTGTATTGGCATTTAAAGACTTTTTAAGAGATGCCTATCTCTGTGGGACAATAATTATAGAAATACGTGAGAGACACAAAGTGCTGCTTTTCTCTTTGTCTTTTTAGTCAACTACTGCAAGTTGTTTAGCTAAAAATGTTCCAGCTGATCAGTCTGTTGAAATGTTTTGTACTTTTCATGTAAACATTACTTTAAGCAGATTATCTGAAGCAAGCATCAAATCAAGACATGCCACCTTTCCTCTCCTAAGCACAACCACAATGAATGAGTGATCTGTTAGCCAGCTTGTGCTAAAAAAAAAAAAAAGGTATTGTCTAATGAAGTTGTATGTGAAAAAGCTTGGCAGTGATTCTCTTGGCAAAGAGAATCATCGCTAAATCTGCAGCATTACTTCCGTGCCTTGAACTACTGCTTTGCTCCATATTTAGCACGTCTAGTGTGATGGATGAAGGCAACTGTTTTCAGGAAAAGGCTCTAAAAGCTCACTAAGCACCAAACTGCAATGTTAGCACCTATCTGCTGAACAAATGTGAAGCGTTTTGAACCAGAATAGCTATGAGCACATAGCAAATAAGAAGAAAAAGCCAAGCTAAAATCTCTCTGATTCAACTCTACATATGGTTAAGCAGTAAGACAAATATGACAAATAGATCATGTGATCCCACTTGTTAAAAGATGAAAACTTGGCATCACTCAAAAATATGCATCTTACACCATTTAGTGCAGGCTATTGGTGATCTCAGACTGGGTTATTGTTTCAGTCACTCCAATACATGCTCAGTCCTCTTGAAAAGTCAGGGGAAATGTGTGTATAAATATCACCATCTGTTATTGTTGTGTTCTGAGGCTCCTCTGAGCTGTTCTGCATTTAACATTTACTTACTGTTTGGGCCAAATTTGACCTCTTTTGAGATGTGATTATAGTAAAAAAAAAAAAAAAAGTACCCTGTATAATATCCATATAGATGGTAGTTATGGTGATGTTTTTATGAAAACAGCAGTGAGGAGTAATGATAGTAATGGTTATATGGTTGTCTAGTAAATCCCAGCATTTTTAGAACGTTATCGCCATTTCACTTTCTAAAATATATTTGAACCCTTACAGCTGTTGTGTTTTCATGTCTTGAACAAAGCAGAAATAAGGTTTCCCTGCTCTCTGAAACACCCATTAAGAATTAATCATCTATTTGTTGGCTTTTTATACATTCTAAACAGATCTGTAGTTCAGATTTTGATATTATAAAGAAATTATTGGCTTTGGTCAAAACTCACCAGGACCCTACAGTGAAGGCAAAGACATGTGTAAGGGTTAAGGATGTGTTTATGGAGATGTGAATGAGCATTAATCTGTTAATTGGCGTCTCTAAATCTTCCTTCAATCAGCATGACCTCTAGAGGACGCTAAAGTGACATTTAATTTAAGTTGTCTTTTGCTTAAAATAATTTAATGTCGTGGCAACAGTGTAAAACTACATGATTCATTTCTGCAGTATAACCATACCTTTATGATATACTTGTAAGCTATGTAATAGCCAGTTATTTGATCCAATCTGGGTTGCAACTCTTGCTTCACACTAGGCTTGTTTATTTTATGTTTTAATATTTTATCTACAACTACACTATTTTTGTCTTTCATTGGTTTCCTCTTATGGTCTATTCTACTGAATTCTGATAATTGTCTGTATTTGTGCAGCTGCTGGCTGGTGATATTTCAGGATAAGATATCTTAAACTTTAATAACTCATACCTGCACCAAAGCCACATCTCAAATCAATTTATTGATTTAGATTAAGAAAAATAAATACATAAAAGAAAGTGTGATCCATTGGTAAATACTTGTCTGAGTGCCAGAAGCAAACAAGTGACCTCCTCACCTTTGCAATTTTTTTGTGACCGAGCAGAGGAAACCACTGGATCCAACACAAGACACACAATTTAAGAAAAATAATGTACTAATACAGCTTTTCAGTGCAGGAACCACGGTATGCGGAATATAGGGAGACAAAGATGAACGCGCGTATTTGGCACTGTCGGGTTTTTAAAAGCTTTCAGACAATTACGACACGTATGTGAAACTTAGCAGGACGTCTCCTCTATTATCAGACAGATCTAAAGAGCCGTGCAGTTAAGTTCTTCATTCCGAAGACTTGAGTAATCACTGCCTGCTGAAAGTCAGATTTTTTTTCTCATATTCGCTCACAGGCTCACTCACAGAACCAAGTGGCTGAACACTACATCGAGCAACGCGGCTAAATACCCGGCGGGGGCGGCGGGGGTTGCAAAGGAGGCGGACCTACCACGACCCCCACAGTTGGAGCTTCAAATGGTTTTACAATGCAGACCATCTCTCAAAGAACAGTTTGTGGCCACTGGTTTGGAAAGAGACGGTACAAATGTGCGTAAAAATCCACGAATACAGATAGACAGATAGATGGGCAACTCTCACCTTCCCTGAGGAAAAGAAAGACACGCGAAACGCACGAAAGGAGAGCGAGGTCATCAGATTGTTCCCACTTACCAGCGGAATTATCGTGGAAGCTTCGTGATACGAGCTTTTGGTAAGACATCACAATCCTGTCTTTTTTATTTGTTTTATTTATTTATATTTATTTTTTAGGGGAATGGCTTTGTTACTTGTTGTGACTGACATATTTCCAGGTTTTTCTGCCTTCACTGAGAGGTGGACACTTGTAAAATAATACTTTAAACCTTTATTGCGATCTTTTGATTTTCATTCAACCACGCAGGAATATAGTAACCTAAGGGGAAAGCAATGAAGAAGACATAAAGGAAATTGTAGCTTCACTCTTTGGATATATAGCCTATAGCTTTGTTTCCTAAAAGGGGGTGATCAATGAAGAAAGAGTAGCTCGGTCCCTCTGGAGTGAGCGCCAAGAGCAGATGTCACGACTATGCGTTTCATCCAGGGCAACAAACTGGTGCTCATCCGTTGTTGTTGTGAATCTTTCTTAAATATAAACCGATGCGCCTGAAAGTTACTGTAGCGCAGTTGCAACAGGTAAATCCAAGCTGGACGAATGCCTACGTGAGCAGTATGTGACACAGAAACGGGTTTGATCGCTTATATGATTCCTATTTTGAGCTAATTTTTTTCACAGGAAGGTGTAAAACTTTGACATGTTGTGACCCCAGTGTCCCAGTATTCTTACAGGTTGTAGAACAGGCTACTTCCCTGCGGTTTAGGCTGTAGCACATGCAGGCACATGGTATGGAGTAGCTAAGCCCTTTCCTTTTCCTCCTCTTAGCGAAACCATATCCGACGGAAACTAAAATTTTTTCCGACTTAGTTCACCACAAGGTGACAAACATCTAACAACGGCAAGAGTGGATCAGTAGCTATAAACACCAGAAGGAACTAAGAGCAGCCCTTTAAAGCACTTTAAAGTCTGCCTTTGTTACTGTGGGCTGAAGATTAAGCATGATTACATTATTACATTTCATATGTTGTGTCACTGAGGTTTTTGTGAACTAAATATTCGCTGCTTTTCTGTTTTCTTAAGCTGAATGTGTCTTGATTTGTATCAGGCTACTTCTGCTGTATTGTTACTTGATTTATTTATTTGTGGTCATTTTAATTTAGATAATGCTGTGAAATGGATTTTTATCCCATTCTAAGTATAAACTAGGCTTATGTGTTGACCAATAAAGAGGCTACAGTTCAGTTAAATAAATAAATAAATTGTAACAGGTAATAAATACATTTAAAACGAGCCATTTTCAGCTGAAGATGCCTAAAATAAACAGGTTTCAGCTACTTGACTGTGAGCATTTGTTTTGTGAGAAACTGAAAACCAAATGATAGTACAACAAGATGATGGGTGGAAGATTAGTGAGAGTGACACTTTTTTTTTTTTTTTTTTTTAAATTTTTGCATACAGTGTGCATTCTAGCTCTGAGTATATAATTAAGAATTTGCAGTGGCTGTTTATGTTGAAAAGCTGCTTAACTGTAAAGTGTTGTTCAGCAATAATAACAATACTTACAGTAAAACTGTTTGGGCCAGGTGGTTTCATGAAGCTGCAGTTTTGTTTTGCTTTGTTTTGAAATCAGCATAACAGCTTGTGTTAATGTAGGATAAAACTTAACAAGTGGGCTGCAGGCGGCTGGCTTAGATTTTCCTTTTGCTGGAAATGTGTGGAAATGTGGTAGGTGGTGAATGTTTTTCTGCAATGGCTGTCAAGATCTTTCGACCCCAAGCTGCTTAAATGCATGTGTTGACTAGATGTGTTCGACTGTGACATATTGGGGGGGGAAAAAAATTGGTTTCCAGGTAGTGTGAGAGAGGGTGTATGTGTTTGACTTTGGTCCCTATCGAAACCCCAGTGTGGGGTTTTGTCCTGGGGTCATTATAGTGCAGAATGAGCAGATAAGCCTTGTGTAATGAACAAAGTGACTAGGAGTTTGAGCAGGAACCTGACAGGTGCACAGTGCGTGGAAGTCAGTGTTTTATCCATGTGGGATGCAGCCAGCTGTACTCATGTGTCACATTAAAGAGACCTGTGAAATGTTGTATTTAAGTCAGTCTAACTGTCATGTGTCAGGTTATTATTATCTTTGTCATGGGTCTCATAATCTTTGTGGGTTGAACCAGACTTCATCATGCGCCAGTGTCTATTTATATTGAAGTCATTAGAAAGTCATAGTCGTTTGTCGATATTGTTTATATTGTGTGGCAAAAATACATTTTGTTCAGCATTTTATGAGAGAGTTAAGATTGAAAAGAGAGCTCTAATTCTGTTCAGAGTGGATTTTTTAAGCTTTTATCCCCCAAGTTTGTTCCCTGTGGATGAATATGCACTGACATGTTAATATATGATGACTGAAATATTCCACAATGAGCCATAGATTTTGTATTTATATTTGTACTTGTCCTAAAGAATTTCCTTGGCTATTTAGTCTAATGTTTTGTAACCCCAAGAAATCCCCTGAACGACAATTAATAATAATAAAATGTTAGATAGCAGCTGTTCAAATTTCAGCTCATTATTTCGATTTCTAACTCATAGCATCATGCATCATTTTTGGCTGCAGCAGACATGTTTTCCAAGGAGTGCTGAGTGAAATCTACTCAACACCATACATCAGATAGAGTTAGACATGAAAGAGTAAGATATTTCCCTCAGTAGAGACAATAACTGGACTTCAAATGAACAATAATGATAAATTCTGGATCTGATGGACAAAATTATTGCTCTGTGTGTACTGACCCATATGGGAAAGATTATAGAAAACACTAAGGTTTCCCATTCCCTCGGTAAATGTTTAGGTTTTATCCCAAAAGCCTGACATTACAATTTACTCATTAAAGTGGTCACTTTGATAGGTTTTCCTCATACAACATTATTACTGCATTCATCCTTCTTTCTCAAAACAGTGTTTCATGGAAAAATGTGAAAAGGGACACTTAATTGTTCAAATCATAATATGAGACATAAAAGCCCTCAGAGACAATGTAATAAAAACATACAACATAAAACATTTATTATTATTTCCCCCCATGTCGTAACAAGGAATCAAAATATCCGTAGGCCTTTAAGCCAGGGTACCTGCTATAATGCTTCCACTGCAATCACTTTATTCTCGCATTGATGTCACATTTAATCATTTTGTATTTTTTAACTGTTCAAATAAAACAACACCCTGCCCTGTCAGTAATTCACCCGTTAAAAATGAAAAATGCAACATTCTTGTGAGGCAGTGTAAAAGCTGCCTGAAACACATGCACAGAGTATAATTGCTCAGTACTTCCCGCTGCAAACTCCTGGTTACCAAACTGTGCTTCAGAAAAATGTCCTGCAGTTTATCAAGTAATCATAATTAATGAGAGTTAACTATTTGCTTAAATAACTTACCAAACTGTTTTGGCTAAAAATTAAATCAAACAGCCCCTTTAAAAAAAGCTGGTTGTAGTTACTTCTTACTTCCTTTTGATAACTGTAGGACATATGCTTTTAATATTAAAAGAAATATAGTTGGTTTATTATTATTGCACTGCACTGATTTTTCACTTTACTCATGTATGGCACAGATATATATGGTTAATTCTTGTTATTCAGAAGATCTTCTTTGTAACACTGTAGATTACAAAAAAAAATAGTGTTTGTTAATAAACACTTAATTACAGCTGATAAATATATGTAATCTCTTATTCTCACGGTACAAAGTCATGCTATCATCTTGGTCTGTCTTGTTAGATAGTTGAAGTTGAGAGGTCATTTATAGAAAGCATTACAGTGGCTTTATTAAAACTAAAGCCTCCTTAACTGCTTTAGTGCTAATAAAGCATAATAATTGCATAATTTGCACAATGTAAAATACATCTGTGTATTTGCTGGGTTTCAACACGATACAAAATTTTGTTTGTTTTTTTAAACTATTTTTTTTACTACAAATGGGCAAAATCAGTTCAAAACCATGGTAGCAACAAATGTAAAACTCTTCTCAAAGGATCAAGACATTACTGATAACTCAAGCTGTCTTTGAACCATCCTGGTTAAACTAATTTGAAGTATCTTTTACTGTCTTCTTTCCATGGTGACTTCGTTCTGTGCTATCAAGCCTGAAACCCGGTGCTGTTCTCTATAACTGCATATGTGCGCTTGTCTGTTGTATTTTATTTCTTTGTGTTTTTGTCATGAACCTATGTACGTTTGAGTGTTTTTATCTTCTGTGTTAAACACAGTGACTATATAATGATTGTATAATAAAATGTGAATCATAAATAAAATGTCCTACTGTTTTTTAAATTTTTGCTTTATTATTGTCTATAACATTTTACATCTAGCATTAATTATAAAGATTGTAGACAGGAGAATCTGGGAAAAACTTGCATAAATAATCATAAATAATAGCTTTTATATCTACTCGGACCTGTACAGGTGCTTGTACTGACTTCCTTTGGAACAATTCGGGATGTATCAATTAGGCTTAAAATAAAATCTGACATTTTATGGTTCCCTAGATCCTAAAGTGTCAGCCTCTGGGATGTGTAACTCACAACTTCACCTACCATCAGGGTGCACCTGAACCCGTACTGATGAAATATGGGGAGGTTTGTTGGGCTGTTTGCTATTGCTCTACAAATCATCCTTTATCGGACAACTGAGCCTAATGTTTTCAACTAAATCTTTGTACAAACACAGACTGTATTGTCTGCTTGCACAACTGCACATTGAATTTCGTCCTTGTGTGCTTTCTAGTGGTGGTGCTTCATTTTATGACCCTTTAAATGATTTAGGCAGCTTGTATGTGATGACTAAGAAAAATAAGCCAAGATTATTTTATTGAAATTATAGAGGGTTCAACCTTAGAGATGGAAGACAGTTGTACCAAAGCATCAAGTTGCTTAAATAAATGTCTATCATGTTTATTTTTTACTTTATTTATGCAGTTCAGCAAAAAGGCAATTTCAGAACTACTTGGGGGTAGTTAAAGCTAAAAACAGAAATGTTTTATAGTTAACAGCACTCCTTTTTTTTTCCTGCAACTATTTTCTTTTTATGTAGTCTTTAATGTCCCTGTCTGTATGATTTAACATACATTTGACGTTATACATTTGTATAATATATAATTTATGCAATTCATTTCTAAATTAAACACCTCAGTTTTCCTTCAAAATGAATGGTTAGAATACTTTTAGTATACTTTCTAGTCATGCCTGTTTAAAGTAAAATAAATCATCTGTTCTTTTGAACTGTTTAAAACGTTCGTGTTAATATGAAGGTTTTAGTTGTTGAGAAACCTATCATGATAAATGGAAAGAATATGTAATTCAAGTTCTGGCTGTAATGCAAGACATGAGCATGTGGTCCCCTGTCCCCTGGAAGCACGTGGATTAGGATGAGCTGGTGCTGCCAGGCGCTCTTGGCTGAACCTCGTGCCACATGCGCCTTTCTCATCTACATGTGCTTGCCTGCTCCCCACTGTCCCGTGTTTGTCGCATGCATGCCCTGCTTTATGTCCTAGTGTCACAGGAATAGATGCTCTGGTTTTAATGATAAGAAAAAATATATAAATAGCTCCTCTTACTTGAACTTTTAACCTTGAATTGTCAAAAAAGAGAGAAAGAAATCAGCTAATCTTTAACCCTCCCACTTGTTCAAACATTTCAAATGTCAGATAAATATAGTAGCTCAAAATGAGACTTCAGTTTTTGTCACTTCGTTGCTGAAAACAAAACTCATTTGGAATCTATATAAAGTCTAAGAGTTCTTGAAATTATGTTAAAGCAAGTTTTAAATTGATACCTTTTTAGAACCAGCCCGCATTTCAACAGGTTTTAGAGCTAAATTTCCACGTAGGCGGGGTAATTTCTTTGGAAAGAAAATGACCAAATTCACAGGTCGAATGGTTTTAGGAGTGAACGTCACAAATTTTCACGGGACACAAATATACGCTTAAAAAACTCAGGCTTCTGGATCAGTGACAAGCTCTGCTCTTTAAAATTATCTTATATGTGTTAGTATAAAGAAATAATTTGGCTTTAGTTTACTTTTGTGTTTTATGGGAACATTTAAGTGGAAATCACTGGCAAATATTTTCTGTATTTGTCAAAGTTCTATACTGAGATGTGTCCCAGCTGTAGCAGCTGTGACATTTTCCTAATATCTCCTACAATTTTCAGAAACTTTTTCATGTGTCTATTAACTTTTTGTACTCTGAAAAAAGATTCTGAATGTAGAAAAATATGTGGAGCTGGTTTGACTTGTGATATTTCTTTGAAAACAACTTTTTTAAAATTTAAATTTGATATGTATTTGCTAAGATATGCTGCAAAGTGCCTCATATCTATCATATCTCCTTTTCACAATAATAAAGAATTCTCTGGTTTAGCAAAGCCACACTTCTGATAAAATTTGTATACAAATCTGTTTTTAACATTTGAGCCAAATTTTATAAAC
Organism: Rhamphochromis sp. 'chilingali'; assembly: GCF_963969265.1. Classification (NCBI taxonomy): domain Eukaryota; kingdom Metazoa; phylum Chordata; class Actinopteri; order Cichliformes; family Cichlidae; genus Rhamphochromis; species Rhamphochromis sp. 'chilingali'. Next base: position 24,453,217 of record NC_137936.1, on the reverse strand, counting down.
TTTGTGGTAATTTGAGTCCTTTTACTTCTGTAACTAGTAATTATGTGGTACTATGTTGTCTTTTCAGTCCATAGTTTGGTAAATCCATTAGGATGTACGGTGCCATCTATAAAAGTCATGCTCCTGTCCCCCCACCTCTGTACTTCAGTGTTGAGACAATATGGTAGTCCTGGCGAGCTTTGTGCCAAACATCCTGATGCCAAATATATTTATGTTGGTCAAGATCACGAGGAGCTCACTGAACAATGATTATCCAGTCATCAATTATATGTTGATGTTCTATAGCTAAATTGAATCTTGCAGTTTTGTGCTGAATAGCAAACAAGCGTCAGATGCCATCCGCTGAGACTGACATTGTGCAATGTCCTTAACATTGTCCACACTGTCACAGAAACACTGACTTCCATTGATAATCCCTGTGCCAAGTCTGAAGCGCTTTCCCTTCTCATATTCACCTCTGCTGTCTGTGGTGTGATCTTAGTAGGACTACCATTGCGGCTCTGATTAGTGTTATGAATCAATTTATATTCCCAATTTCCCAAGACTTTTTATTTCCCAATTTGTCCTGCAACTGTGTTTTCACATAGTTTTAGTTGGCCACCTCTGCTCTTGTAGCCTTTTTAAAGTTTCATCAGACTTTTTATTTCCCCTGGCAGCTCTTTCCATACTTTTGAATAAAGAAATAAATGAGGAAGTTTAAATGTTCATGGGTTATTTTATAAGAGTGTTCTCAGTTGCACTCAGTTTTGTTTCAGTGATCATGCACACACGTGCACACGTGCACACTCACTTTGTTGCATGTGTTTCTACAGTAAGACTTTTATTTTCATTCCCTCTAAATGAGGTTTTTTAGTGGTCATAAGAGGAAATTGTGTACTTGTAACTTTAGAAATAATGCAATAATTTAGAGAGAATACAGCCTTGAATAATTTGACATTTAATTGAATAACCTTAACCATAATACTTTTTTATGGTTGTGGTTAGATTATGCTTTTCTTGCATTAACAGTTTTATCATTTTTTGATGAACCAAACTGAGATTTTTCTTATTTTTCATGGTACTCTATGCAGTACGGAAGAGGATTAGGGCCACTGGAAAAACAATCTGAGAAAAAAGTCAGAATTCTGACTTTTTTTTCAGAATTCAGGAAAAGAAGAAAAAAAAAGACGTGCCCACTTTTTTCCCCCAGTGTCCCTAATCCTCTTCCGTAATGCAGCCCTGTGAAACACAGAGTAGTCTATGTTTCAGTAGATCCACCTTTAGCACCGATAACTCAAAGTAATCTTTTTCCGTTTGACTTTATCAGTCTCTTCCATTATTGAGGAGGAATTTTGGCCCACTCTTCCTCTTAATAACACTGCTTCAGTTCATTTACATTTGTAACCATTCATTTATGGGCAGAGTTGTTCAGGTCTCACAGCAGCATTTCAATCAGGTTGAGGTCTGGACTTTGACTGTGTCATTGCAACATCTTGATTCATTCTGCTGTAGATTTGCTGCTGTGCTTGGGATCATTATCCAGTTGTATGACCAAGTTGGGGCCAAGATTTTGCTGTAGGACAGATGGCCTCACATTTAGAGTACTGGCATACGGACAGCAAGGTGCCCACGACCTGTGGCAAACAGCAAGCCCAAATGATCTTGACAACTGTGTTTGGCAGCTGATATGTTGCATTGTTGCATTTTGTTCTCACCATGCATGGTGCTGTGCATTATGGTCAAGACATATATGTTGAGTTTTAGATATATAGAAGACTACAACAGAACAGTCACTGCTGTATTTAGGTATAAACATGATAAAGTCACGAGACAAAACAATAGGGTCTTGTTGTGTTTACTGTAAATTCAGTGATCCCATGCTTTGTGGTTGTTCATGAACAAACATAATGACTGTAGTTTCACTCACCGTGAGAGGCTCAACATTTTGAGCTCTACATGTTTACGTTTCTAAGTTTGATTTATTTTTGCTTGTTTGCGATTGCTTTTCGTGTGATGGCCAACACTAATCATAACTTGTATCACAAAGTGTATTTCAATTTGAAAATAGCATTCACACAACATTTTCTCCTCTGAATTTACCTCACTGGAAATAATTGCTGTCAAAGGCCAGTGTTGCAACAGGAAGTGTTTACATCAGGGGTTTTTAGGCTAGGGGATTGAGGCTACGTTAAGGGACGTGGTATCATTGAGCAAATACTGACTCACCAGATAACATGGTGCAAGGTATCAGTAATGTTAGGTATTTTTTCTTTTTAATTTAAAATCCAGATTTAGATCTTCTTCTTTTTTTAATTGATGAAAGGTATTCATAAATTTGAAGAGCTCAGTACCCGATTGTATTGTGAAGCAGCACGCAGTGTCCTCTCAAGTTTCTTTCCTAGCTTCAGTGGCATTGTATCAATGACACTCTTTAATTGTACACTATGAATAGCCACAGCAGTGATCTTCTGGCAGAGAGGACACTGTGAACACAATTGAGCTGATCTACCCTGGTCACAGCGGAAACTACTAACAACACACCATTGTCTGTCTAAGTTCTCACTGAAGTATAGAAGAGTATTTATTTCTGTTAAAAAGTCCGAGGCAAATTTTAAAGAGCTATTAATTACAGGCTTGCTAATGATAAATGACAAATACTCTGACATTCTCTTCTGACTGTAACTGTGAATACAGCATCCCCCACACTGATGCTACTGTTAAACTGTATAATTATAGTAGCCTCATAATAGCTGCTTTGGAAAGCGCTTTCTCTGTTATTTGAAGCATTTTGTTGTGAGTGATCTGGCATCTCGTTTAATCATACTCATGTTTATATTCATCATCAAGGCCACAGTGTCATTGTGTGGGGATGTCAGCAGTAGCACTAAAAATCGAGGGATCTGGAATATAAAAGACAAGAGCAAATACGGTGATAAAAAAAAGTACTCTGACTGTGGACTTTGCCTTAGTGATCCTGACTTGTTTGCTTTGCTCCATTCTGAAGTTCTGGAAAGCAGAACATGCATCGTCATATTTCATCCTCACATTTCATTATTTGCAGTTCAGTGTATGGACTGCAGAAACTTCTGAAAAAGAACAAATGAGGTCAGATCCTGTTGTCAGGCATGTTGAACGTCACTCTGTTGACTCTGAGTCATTCCTGTGCTGTACAGATGTATTCTGGATAGAAAAATTTGATAACGTCATGAACACAACATTTTGTTCCAATTTCTAAAAAAGAAAATTAGGCAAAAACAAATGACTTGTTTGTGGCTTGTAAAGTTTAGCTTTCAGTGATGTGGCACAGACAAAGGCAGCCCCACAGCATATTTCTAGGCCCTCTCTGAAAAGAAGGATTGTATATAAGGGTTTCTTCAGGTCCACCCTTTTCAAGTTTAACAAACTTGCAGAGATGTATATAAGGATATTTTTCACATGGACTAATCAAAAGTCTATGAACTTTTAGAGAAAGCTTGTGTTTCCACAAGCATTAAAAAGTAGCTGATTGTCTACAACAGGCTGGCTGAAACCACATGTCTTGAGGGCCATTAAGCATGTTAAGTGTACATTGTCTTTATGAAATGGTTTATCCAAAACAAATAAGGCCTCTTGTCTGATATGTTATCTGACTCATGTTCTTTCCACCTCTGCCCTAGATATTCAAGTCACTCATAAGAACTGCTTTAATCGAACGCATACACCAAACAGAGCTTGAATTATGGAGCCTTCTCAATCAGAGATGAACATATTATCAAACGGGAAAAGTCATGACCTCGGCGATGATGTGGGTGTGCCATTGAAAACAATGCTAGATGAGGATCAGTGAGTATTCTTTCCTTATGAATGGCTGCCTTTGTTTAATACAGCTTGAAGCAAGTATTTTTTACGCTTTCCTTTTCGTCTTTCTCTAGTTATACTTGTGTGAAAGCCACAATCTCATAAATCCAATTAACCAATATTCTTTTAAATTCAAATGTCACTGCTAAAGCTAAAAGCAGATGTTTGATTTGTTTTTGCTTACTGTTGCCACTATGATAATTCTCCATTAACATTGAAAATGATGAACAAGATAACAGATGTGGTGAACCACATAAAGTATAACTTCATAAATAATATTTGCTTTTTTAAATGCATGTTTACCTTGTTTTTGTGCTCGCCTCAACTGGTGGATCCTTATACAGAAATGGCACTCAAACAGTCAGGTATGTTTGCAGAGATTTACGTCAAGGGTTTTCAGCTACATATTTGCTCATTACGTCACCTTCAAAGCACATGATTTGCTAGAGTCTGCAGACGATGTTTGCTCACTTTCTCAGTGGTGGATGGAAATGCCATCAATTAACACCTGCAAATCTGGCCTCTAGATATGAAGAGCCTGATGATGGACTGGAGAACGAGGAATTTTTGCCCAACGAAGGCGGAAAGAAACCCATACGTTTCACAGATGTAAGTGAGAAACCCAACAATTATAGCTATATAACATAGGTAACAACGTTAGGTTTTATCTTAAATTGGCATTTAATGTATACTCTGTTTTTTATTTATTTATTTATATTGCATTTACAGTTTGAAGGAAAGACGTCTTTTGGCATGTCGGTCTTCAACTTGGGCAATGCTATTATGGGTAGTGGAATCCTGGGTTTAGCTTATGCCATGGCCAACACTGGGATACTCCTTTTTTGGTGAGTAAATGAGTTTTAAAACAAATATTGTCTTAAACATTCCTTTTGGAGGAGGATACTTGTTCACCTTTTATCATTAATTAGATTGATACAATCATTATTTCAAGCCTCGTACAATAGCTTTTACTGTATGGGGACAGTCTATTCTTGCACTGTCAAAAGAAAAGACTATATCTATCAGCATATAGAAAGTTCTGTAGCAGGTAGTTTCAGTGCCTCCCTTATGGATGGATCTACATATTTTACACTGGATGTCTTTTCTGGCACAATTCTCCCATTAATACTCCCAAATGGGAGCAGACTGGCTTGTGACCTCTTGAGGCTGGTTTTGTAACCCCTACTGGTCTCAACACAGGGATCTTTTGTATATTAAGGAAATGTGTTAACCAGTACACTATGGAGCTAGCATATGGAAAACTATTTTGAGACTAATTCTTAGAACTACGTTCTCATGGCAGTGCCAAGAAACCAGTGAAGACCTCAGGAAATATCTTCACCTAGGAAAGGAATTCTCACATGGATGTAGGGAATCACAGAGATCTTGGTATAAGGAGTCATCCTAAGCGATGCTGTCTGGCCCCACATTTATATTGAACAAACAAATGTATGACAGCTTCCCACCTGTCAGCAAAAAAAACAATTAGTCTTTTTCCAACAATTTTCTGACCTCAAGATTTGCTATTCTACTGATATGCAGTGATTAAAATGAAAGGAGGTAAACTAAGTTGTACTTCTCAAAGTAATCTGCCTTTTCAGTGCATTTATAAATAGTACTGATTTATTATATGTCTTAATGTCTTGCAACACATTATATGCCAAGATTGGTTCACTTTTATTTATTGCCTCTCTTAGGCCCCAAGCCTCCTTGCCACATAGGCCATAGAAAGGCCACAGCTCAGAATAACTGAACCGCCAGACCCCATAGAGGCATCCATACAGACAGCTGCTGTTAGACCATGACCCAGGTTTTCCTAGTCATATAGTTTATGTTTTGTTTTTTTTTTCTCTTTTTTTTCTCTTTTTTCTCTTTTTTTCTTTTTTTCTTCTTTCTCTTTTTTCTTTTCTTTTTTTATAAAACCAAAGCATGCGACAGGCTACACTCACATACATTTAATGGAGTAGAGCATTTTTCAGTGTTGTGAGAGAGAAAAGGATGCAGGTAATGTGTGTTTTAATTGCACAATTACTTTAGATACATGCTTGCTATTTGTTTTTTACTGCTACATTGTCACTTCCCCAGCTACTCAGTTACATTATCATCTCCCCATTAGTTTTGCATTATTTTTTTTATGATCACAGTGGGTTGTTTTTTTTTTTTTTTGTATTTCTGCTGTGTTTTTTTCAACTTCAACTTTTCGTGCTTTTACAGCATTTTTCTATTTCCTGGTGTTGTTAAGTTGCATTGCGTTTGACCTTTCAGGGCCACCGTACAGTCTCCACTGACTGTAGTTTATGTTTAAGTAGCTGCAAAGAAGTGAGACTGGAGCAGAAAATGGCCTCAGCATCTGGTGAAAGCAGGAAGTCAGTTTAGTTTATACAGAGTAGCTCTTGTACTGAAGGAACCTATAGCCTTATGGAATCTTCCTATTAGTACTTGCATTAGAACTGTATAATGTATGATTAGCACAAATATAGTTAGAATGTAATATTACATCAAGCCAAATTTAACACATACAGAAGAAAAAAGGAATAAATAAGTACAGCAAAATAAGTATGTTTATAGATGTCTGTATTATAACCACATTAATGCTAGAACAGGTGTTTCAGCCACTGAAACATCTATCCAGACTGAAAAAATACTACTGAAAATACATGATACTGCAAGGTTTATAGATCTGGCTGGAATAAGTATTTTAAACAGTTGCAATTAAAGTTGATATAAACACTTCACATATAAAGGCTAATTTACATCATGAAAAGCTGACAGATGTAACACTGCCTGTGTAGCTGGATTTAAGAAATAAGTGCTTAATCCTTCGGGATTCTGAAAGTTCAAGTTTTTAAAACATGTTTATTGCCATCTTGTGCCAGTAGAGAACGTGACATCATGTGGTAGGTTTTTTTGCGGTCAATAGACTTACATTAGTTTATGTTAGCTAACAAAACTAATAACTCAGGAGAAAATAAGGACATCCATCCACCCAGTCGCTTCCGCCTATCCTTTTCAGGGTCGCGGGGGGTGCTGGAGCCTAAAATAAGAACAGTAAAATAAAATGAAATATAAAAAACATCAGTTTTTCACTTTTGTCCTGCCCTTGGCTATATCAATGAGTTTTATGTTAAAAGTGAGGTAATGCTGTCCAGCTGTCACTCTCTGTCTCTAAAGCAGTAAGTGGTTCTTCATTGTTTGGTTAGCTTCACTCAAACTGGAAAATCCACCTGTTAGCCATAATGCTTGGATTTGTAAAGCACTTTATGAATGAGATTAGTATGGAGAGCGGGTTTGAGACAGGTGACAGGTGGTTTACCGAAATAAAAAACCTGGAGTCAGAAACGGATTTTTTCTTGTGTGGTCATATGTACTGTGCGGCACAATCAGCTGATGCAGTCAGTGCTAATTTATGACCACAAAATATCATGAATCAAAAAACAAATTTCAGGATAATAGTGGTATAGAAAATAACGAGTGTGTGACTTTTGTTTTTTGTCACAGGTTTCTTCTGACTGCGGTAGCAGCTCTGTCATGCTACTCTATTCATCTGATGCTCAAATCCTCAGGCATTGTGGGTAAGCATTGTGTCATTTCTCAGTGTTTTGAAAAGAAATGGTACAATTACATGTTGTAAAGTTCTCACATCGAAAATCCCCTGGAGATTGCTATTGTGGTTGCCATTAGAAAAGGACAGCTTATAAAGTTAAAAAGATCAAAAACCGCTTAATGTCAAAGAGTGCTTGACTGAAAAAAAGGTTATGTGAAAAAAAACTTTATCAACAAATAAAGTATTCATAATTTAAATGTATTTTTAAAAGTCAATTTTGTATAGAAGGATTTGATTTTCAGTCATCGCGACTTGTGTAATGCCCTGTCTCATTAAATAAAGACATTTTGTTTTGTTTTTTTATTCTGTAATTTGAGGTTTCGCTGAGTTAAAATTGTCTAGGCAAATTTTAAAACTAGAAAAAAAGTCATGTCAGCGTACTCTCTATTTATCTAAGTTGTGCAGTCATTTGTCAACCCCTCTGAAAGCGTCTCGTTGTGTTCCTTGGACAGAGATCATAGCAAATATAACTAAATTTGTGATTGTTTGTAATCTGCTTACAGGAATCCGAGCTTATGAACAGCTGGGGTACAGGGCCTTTGGCAATCTTGGAAAAATAGCTGCTGGCACAGCAATCACCCTGCAAAATATTGGAGGTGAGGAGACAGTGTAGGTTTGGAACATGTTCGCTCATGTGTTCTTCCACTGGCCTGAAGCTATAAACTGATTTCACTTCAATTCAATTCTGTTATATGCTTATTGCACCAAATCACTTCAAGGTGCCTTATACTGTACGGTAAAGACCCTATAACTATAGTCAAATAAGCCATTAGTATTACTTTGGCTTTTGGTCCTATTTATAAGTTTGGGATATGATAGAGTATTAACAATGAAGTAGCTGCTTATAAGTAGCTGTATTCCTTGTGATTTTGACATTAAAAAGATTTGCTCTTCTTACTGACCAGAGAGTTGTTGAGACAAACTAGGTCATACCTTCTTCCTTAAGCATGAACTACTCAACCCAGCTTCTTAAGAAAAAAGCCACAGTTTACCCTGTTGATTTCAGAATTGAAAATGGAGCTGCTTGATTACTAACAGACTCAAAAAGATAATGCTGCTTTCCTTTCTTCACTAACGATTAGCTTTGGTACTGATTGTAAGATTACATTTGATGATTACATTTAAAGCATTTCATGGCCTACAACAAAAAAACATTTCATCAAGTGAAACTGAAGCAGTCAGTCCTGTGAGTGTCATCGGGCAACAGTGGCGTTTCCTAAGACCAGAGTCAAGACATGAAAATTATCTGTGAAAGTCACCTTAGATTATCACAGTCATTGATGTTTTTTTGTTTTGTTTTTTTCACTCTTTCTTTAAACTTGACTTTAAAAATGTTCTCAAATGCATTTTTCAGCTCTATCTTGTACTTAATTATTTATTGTAGGAGAGCTTGATTATATGTTTTAGTGTGATGTGATTTAATGTGATTTTAATGTGCCTCGCAAAACTTCTTAAGCTCTAAATTAGTCCATAATTGAGATAAACCCATACTGATTTCATAACTAGTTTGCTGCTACTACGTGGTAAGATCTGGTACGATCTGTATCCAGATAACTGAAAAGGGGAAAATATGTTAATGCAAGCTGTAAACGCATAAGCATGTCACTGTGATCAGTCATACCACTCACTACCACTAACTTCACCTGCTTCTTCTAACCAAAACAGTTGCAGATATTACTCATAGGTATAACAATTGCACTGTAAAGAAGCTACATAGCATAATTGTCATTGGAAAACTGACCTTATTTTTCAACAAATACACATTTTTGCTTGAAAGGTAACAGAGTCTATCGTCCCAGCTCAGCTAAGTTATAATCTTAAACCTGTTTCAAAGCAATAAAGTTTTGGTGCCAACGATAAATACTGAAAGTAGTAAAAATTTGTAAAACATCCAATTTCCCAAAAGTACAAAGGACGCGACCACAGTGTCCACAGTAGTAGCGACGGCTGTGTCACCTATGTAAACATGATGTGATAAGTGTACTTGTGTCATTGTTTTTCTGATGTCTGTTTGGTTAGCGTGTGTACTTGCACTGTGGTTTACTTCACCACATGTTACATTTCCCCTGTCTTGTCTTGTTACAGCTATGTCCAGCTACCTTTACATTGTTAAATCCGAGTTACCGCTGGTCATCCAAGCTTTCCTGAAGGTTGAGCCCAACAGCGAGTGAGTCTTGTCATTTATGTCCTTTTCAGTACATGAGCACATGAGTCTTGCCTGTTGTTGACCCAGAGCTGAGACACTGTGTGCAGGGTCATGGGGCCTGGCCCAGTTTGCAGCATTTACTGAGTCAGTTGGTTTGGGGGTGTAATGAGAATGGGAGCCTGGAATTGGCTGAACAACAGGAAGGACATGAAGGAAGGGCATCTGATACTAAAGCACACAACATCAATCCTCACTACTGTCAGCTTGTAGAGGCAAGCACTGTCCACGTCAGAGTTATGCCAGAGACACGGTCTGCATAAGGCCACGGAGGACTGAAGTAGATTCCAGCTGTCTGTTTAAATCTAAAAAAACCTTGTGCTCAAAATGGATTGCAGCTATAATACTTATGTGCTGCAGCCTAGACGGTCTGAGGGCAGATATTCAATAGCTCAAGATACTCAACAGAATACTTTATTCAGTTCAATTTAGTTTTATTTATATAATGCCAACTAGCAGGATTACACATGTCAGGGCATAATGTGCAGACCTTCTGAGTTAAATGGGCTTGACACAAGATTTTCATCTAAGCATGGGGCTTGTTCCAATTGTTGCTCGTTTGTGTATTTTAGTGGAATTTTCCTCTTGCTTGGATAGACTCCAGCCGCCCCATGACCTTGTATTCAATAAGCAGAAGGGAATGAATGATGCATGGACTCATAATTACATAATTGTTCAAGTCGTAGGTGCTTCAAATATTTAAAGTCATAAAAAAAGACCTTCGGTTGTAAGGGGTCTTGCAACACATAGTGTGGCAATCCAGAATCCTGACCTCAACATTATTAAGTCTTAAGATTAAGATTAAAACCAACTGAGACAACCTAAACCAGGGGTAGGCAACCTTTCTGATGGTGAGTGCCATCTAAAATTTCCTCAGAAGTCAGTGTGCCATATGATTGCATTAGCAATAAATTTAATAACACTCTATATTAACAGCTACACAATATATAGAACCACTTTATAGAATGATATTAGTTTGCAGATGTTGGCAGGTATCAGCGAATAGTTATCAGCTGTTTTGAAACAAAAACTTTTTATCCATAACAAGAACTCCATAACAGCAAATGAACTGTACAACAGAAAATGCAAATGCTATTTATGGTCTCCTCACAACAATGATAACAAAAATAAACTAAGCCAATATGGCATGTCTGTTAATACAGAGACACACATGTTAGTGTGATCTCTGGCCTCCCACTCAGAGACAGAGGTCTCCGAGTGTCCAGCATTCAGACGGCTACCCGAGGACACTCATGTGAGAGAAAATCTGTTCACACAGATATGTAGAGCCAAATACTGTCAATAAGGCCTCTGCAATGTTCTGAAGACAGTTAAACTTGTCAGGTAGTGATGTCCAGCAGGTGAAAATGCAAGCTCCATGAACACGCACAGCTGTGGATTCCAGCTGCTTCGATGTTGCATTAACTGGCATTAACTCAGCCAGCTAATGCGAGACAAATCTAGCTGCTCATTAAAGATTTCTGGTTTGATCAGAAAATAAAACATTGGTCCATACACCTGAAAGTCCCAAAAACGCATTGTGAATTCTGTCTCGAGTCTACGGATGCATTCGTGTATTTCCCTGGTGCTGATGCTGAGTGGAAAGCTCCTGAAGCTTTTGAAGTGTCGGAATGTGGAAAGGTAACAACGTCCCTCTCACCGATAGGCTAAGTTATTTTTAGCCAATTACAAGTTGAATCTGGTAGTTGGGGTTGTTAGCTAAGATACTATCATTAAGAAGTGGCACAACTAATGTATCTATGTGAGTTGATTTCCGATGTGCATCGTTGACGTGGCCATTTATTTTTTAATGCACCTTCTCAGATTAATTCACTGCGTGTCGTGCCCAGGGCTGGATTGGGACAAAAAAACAGGCATTTTGACTAGAGACCGGCCCACCAGGTATTAAAGCTATAAAGACTTTGAATGAAAGCAAACACTGTGGTGACAGTGATGTACAGTCTTGTTGGTATATGTATGATTTCTATACATTTTACATCAGATAAAAACTTTGGTTGTAAGCTTCAGATAATTATTTAATAGCAGCCTGACATTTTAAAAGAGAATAAGAAAGTATTTCTTTGTGCCCCCCTTTCCCTGTTAATGCCCAACCTGGCCCTCCTGCCAAAACTTTGCCAGATCCACCCCTGCACAGTTACCAGCTGTCAGCTACATAAAAAAAAAGAATCCTGGTGTTATTTGTCACTCAGAAACAGTTCATAACTTCCCTTCAACTCATTCATGTCACCTAAAAGTTAAACCTGTTTCTCCATCACAGCTCTGATGATTCAGTAAGGACATCTCCTGGTTTCATCTTCATGTTTCCCTCTCATCACATAACCAAACCATATCATGACCAGCAGGTTTACAGCTGTGGCTCCAGCAAACATCAGCTGATACTAGAAATTAATATTAAATAAATTTTAACAACAGCTGATCAAGCTTAAACGTGCTGCTGTTGTTTAGCGCAACATCCGCTGGTTTCCTCTTTCTGGCGCAAAGTGGGAGATAAACAAACAAGAGAGAAAAGCCGATCAGCTGATCATTGATCAGTTTCATGATTAAAATAGCAACAGGAGAGGGAGGGGGAGAGAATGAGAGAAGAAGAGGCAACTCCAGCTTTGTGTCTTTTTCCATCCTAGCTGAAGTCCAGGACAAACTGCGTCCCTTCTCAGCTCAACACCAAACGCGTAATATTTTCTCTGAATACGGGACGATTCCGTCTTTTTACGGGAAGGTTGGCAACTCTACTAACTAACCTTATGAATAAAATAAAGTTCAACATCAGTAACATCATAGCACCCACCCAGCTGTATAGAAACTCCGTCATGCTAGCTAGTACGGAGTACGGGTTATTGTAACTGACTGTAAAAGGTCAGCACAACGAAAATAAACTAAACTTGGTTTATATCTGACCCAGATAGACTGCAGGTCATAACTTCTTAGCTGAAGTTCAGTTCACCTGACACTCGGACCGGCGGCTGCCTCGGGTCTCTCCTCCTGCCTCCCCTCTCCCTCATCCACCTGCTGGCCTCCACCACTTGTTAATTTTACTGAATCTGTGGAAGCTCCGCCATAGCCACCTCCAAACAACTGAGTTATTTTTACACACCGGCCAGCATCTGGCCAATCCACCACCTTTCATTGTTTATACCGTTACAAAAAAAAAGATAATCGGGCCACCGAGCAAATGCCTAGTACGCCCGATGGCCAGTCCAGCTATGGCCGTGCCATCAGTTAACCCTTAGGGTTGCTGACCCCTGACCTAAACCCACATGACAACAGCAGTTCTCTCGTAGTTCTCAACCTACTTGCCACCTACGTTAAACGCTTATAGCCAAATGAAATAGATGTATTGAGCTCTGTAACTGCTCTACATGTCTTGCACACACACACACACACACACACATAAATGACAGCAGCAGGTGGTGTAAAATGGGGTGCCAAATTCTGAGGCTGAGGATAGGTCAGCTCAGGGCCAGCCCTTTAGCAACGGAGGCACACTGTGTTCATGTCCACTCGATGAACCTTGTTGTCCAAATTCATGGCGTCACAGCAACTAAGAGGAATGAGGGGTGTGTAGTGGGTCTGCAGTTTTATTTATGACTAGTGGCTCTTGAATTAGAAAGCTATCGTGTGGTGGAGAGACAGCCAAGTGCCTTTCACTCTGCCTGAGTTTAAGTAGTTTGTGCCAGTGCTAAAGTAGATCTGAATTGGTTGGTGTTGTTTTATGTAGGGTATGGGAAAGTTTTTTTGGGCAAAATATAAAGGGTCCAGTGATGTCCATCATGTTCAAATGCAGAGAGGCTGAGACATTTGGAAACAGTAGCTACTTTGTTGATTTTTTCTGTCTGCCATTCGGTTCTATAAAAAAATCTGTTAATCCAACCTAGGGTTGTCACTCTATGAGAACAGTGAAAGTTAAATCAAAAACTAATTTTGAGGGAGAGAAAACCAAAACTGTTTGTATTGTCACTATTGTCACTGCTAATGCAACTTTGGAAGCTAAATGTTAAAATACTGCTAGTCAGACTAACACAGTCTACTTCCAAAGACTTCATTTGACTGAACTTGGATTTGAACTCTAGACTTGACTGGACAGAACTTGTCCCAAGTGCAAGTGCACCTGCATGTGAAAGCTGCTCTCATTTGACCTACCGCCTAAAAGGCCAAAGAAGACATGACCTATGATTTGTGCAACTTCCCCTGCTTTTAAGTGACTCGCCCAAATTCGCATGCACACATGCATACACAAATAAACACTGGTAGTGTCATAGATCACACTGTGTTCCAGCATGTAGGACTGTGGCAGACAGCCGATCCTACTCATTGTGTTTCTTGCAGGGTTAAGAATAACAGGCTTAGCAGTGAGAAACAGGCTTTAGGGGACAAAGACTTTCCTATGCACAGGATTTAAGAGACAGTTGACTTTAAACTGCATGTTTGTGTGGTACCATTTGGCTCTACAGCTCCTGATGTTTTAAGTTTAGACAGGTAAAATGACTATAAACATGCTGTTTCACCACATTCATTTATTTATATTCACTTAGCAGATGCCAGGTAGATAAAGCGCTAAAGTTCACAGAATAACTCGCTGTATGGATACGGTAAGTATAAAAAAGGCACTGTAAAGTGCTTAGATAGATTAGTCCCACTGGAAAAAAGTCATATAGATGCCACTGCATTCCATTTAGTATAACTGATGATTTGAGTAGTGATTAAAGACAAATAAATGTTTTTAAAACTTAAATATATTATGTCCATCCTTTATTATACAGCTGGATCACAGTGTCAAATCGATAAAAGCTATATCATAAAAGAAGTCAGACTCTCTGCAGCATCTCTAACTGCACCCTAACACCTGACAACTGAGTGTCAGCATTTATACAGAAGTTATTAGACCACCTGTCATAAAACAATAAAACACAAATATTTCAGTAATCTGTGCAAAACGTATTTAAAACTCAAATTTAGAGCTGTTCTTTGGGCAAATAACAAAAGGAAATAATGTTTTTATACCCAAATTTGAGCAGGCGCAGTTGATTGGTAGGTAAATAACTGTATTTCGGTATCTTGATAAAATATAAGAATGTCTTTTACTATTTTTTCTGCTTTTTCTGAAAAATAGTAAATTTGAAAAATTGATGATAACAACAGTAAATTTTTTTTATAATTAAACTTAAAAAAAAAACAACCCCAGAACTGAAATATAAATCCTGCTGCTTTTACACACGCACTCACATAACTAAGTTACTAATTTAAAGTAACTTACCCAACACTGCTTATATTATATCTCTTATAATTATTTAGAAAACACTATTAATTAAAAAAAGCAAAACACGCATTAACATGACAAGATTTCCACTTTAACTCACTAGTCAGTCGGAGCCTTAGTGATACAAACAGACATCAGGTAAAATCACTTATTTTTTGAGAACTTGACAACGATAATGTAAATCCAAGGAGAAGAGTACAAAACTGTCACAGTGCTTGCAATTTTCCCTTTATAAGCAATATAAAGCTGCAGTGAGTCTCTTAGTAATAGTATGATTGCTGAGCCAACAGAATAGAAGGTGTACCCGTAAAGGTGGTGAGGCAATTAAAAGGTCACAAATACAATTTAGGTTTGTGGCATTCTGGAAAATTGTGGACGTTATTGTTCCTCTTTGCTAGCATTCTTATGTCAGTTTGTTTGACAAATATATTCATCCTCTTTAAAATGTGTTCCCTGGGCCTTTGTATCCATGGTGTAAGTAGGCCTTTTGGACTTTATTAGATTTTTCCAAGACTGAAATCTCAAAGACCCTAAAAAATTCTTATCTATGTTGAAAATTTTACTAAAGCTAGAGCTCCAGTCTCAAATTATTTTCTTCATCTTTTAATCAACAGATTTACAAAAAGTCAAATTTTAGACTGAATCATATGAAATGTTTTCTGATGATATATGCAATTTTTTGTTCATGTTAAAATAGTTTAGCTGTAGCACAGGAGATGAAGAATTGCTGCACGTTTACTCACATGTTACACTGTGCTTATACTGAATATTGGGAACATAAAAACTACATTTTCTCAAATGGATAGATACACATGCTAATGAAGTGGTCAAATTGATCATTCTTTTTGGCCAGTGAGGCTATTCCCCTGGGACTCCTTTCACCTGTTCTTTCCTTTAGGGGTTTCTGTTGAATTCTGACAGTGAGGAAAAGTATATGGTTGACTTCATCTGTTAAAGCAACCCGTGGAAAGAAACCCTGGGAGGCTAGCTTGACCCTTTCCAACTGCAAATTGAATATATTTTTTCTTGTTTGTTTTTTACCTAAAGCCATTGTGCCTCTCTAATGTCTTGATGTTTAAGGGAAATCGCATGTCAGCCAAAGACAAGGGATACAAAATACCCAGAACATTGATAAGAATGACTAGTAGCATCTGTCAGTAAAAGATAAGATCATCTCATTTTCAACAAATACCCCAACAGCTAATGACTCAACTGAAGGGTGATTTTTTCCACCTAATTTATTCAAAGTTTAAGCTGTTGGGAGTTGTATTGAGTTGTTACTATAGAACAAATCTGCATAATTAAAAGGCATGAGGTTTGTAATTAACAGCATTAGAATATCTATATTCCTACATATTCCCCCATCTTTGAAGTGACCCTGAAATTCTTCTTGAATGATGTATATTTACTGCTTTAAGAGAGATCCACAGAGTTAGAAAGTTGTTTCACGGTTGATGGTTGCCTGTGGGCTGCATAGTTCTAGTGAAGCTTTTTTTGCTTTTTGAAGTGTGGTGCTTATGTGAGAGATGAAAAATTCATGAAAATAATTGACTGTAAGATTCCTGTCTCATACAACGTCTAGTGTGAAATGTAGAGCAAAGTTTTCACATCATCTGCCCAACTAGTCTTGTGTCCTGCCTTATCGCTGTCCCGGTTTAATATGCGAAATATATGAAATTATGGATGAACCTTGGAGACAGAGAAGTATGAGAAGATGATATTGCAAATTATATTAAAATTATATTAACATTCTAAGCGATCTATCTATCCCAATCAGACAGAGACATAAAACCATCTGGAATCAAAGACAAGTTTGCTCACTATTTTGTTTTGTAATTGTTCATTATTTTGAGCATGATACAATTTGTTGAATTCATTTATCACCTTAAGAGTTATTTTTTAATTTGGACTTGAAACATATTTCACATGGCGGCTTAATAATAATAATAATAATAATAATAATAATAATAATAATAATAATAATAATAATAAGAAGAAGAAGAAGAAGAAGAAGAAGAACTAGAACTCACACAGAGAACAAACACTCTCGTGTCAAGGACCATCAGTGGTAATTATAGTTGTTTCTCTGGCTCATATGATACAAACTGATAGATTTAGGTCTATAAGTTTTTTGATACTTTTTGTATTTCTGCCTATGTACACCACCAAAGTGGATGATAAATTAATCTATCAAGGTGTGACTGAAGAGCAGCTTTTCAACTTTAAATCTAGGAGCTTAAGAAAAAGTATTAGATTAACTGTTTAGGAATTAAAACCCCACATGAATAATTCCCCATTTTCAGAGGCTCAAAAGTAATTGTACATTTGATTAAGAAGCAGTTAAAATTGGAGTTGATTCTAAATGTTGAACTTGGTAGCTATTCACTTGAATTCTCAATGTGAGGTCCAAAGAGATGTTCATACAACCGAAGGAGGCCGTCATTAGGCCAAAAAGCCAAAATAAACATTGCAGAAAAGCAGAAATGCAATGGCCAGCTCAGCAACACCAACATGCTTAGCAGACCAGACCAGCTGAACTCTGCAATGTACATGGGTTGACTCAGCCAAATGCTGTAAAACTGATTAAACAGTGCTTCACAGTGCAAATGGTTAATGACTCAAAATATCCCGTAAAAGGTGGCACAAGACTTTCTCACAACAAATATATTGTTCAATGGAGAAATAATTCACCTGATCTCAATCCAGCAGAGCATGCTCATCAGTTGCTGAAGACAAAACAAACAAACAACAACTGAAGATGACCGGAATAAAGGCTTCTCAGAGGATCTCAAAAGAGAAAAGAGAAAAAAAAAAAAAAAAAAAAAACAACAACCCATAAATAATGATTTTGATAATTACTAGTACTGTTATTTAGTCAATTGGAGAATAAACCTTCGCAGGTTTGCACCCTCTGAACCTGCACAGGATGTGTCAACAACAACAACAGGTTATGACACAGGTTACAGTGTAGGTTATGGCGTGGGTTACAAGATAGTTTACAGTGCAGGGTTTCAGCAGGGTTTGCAGATATGACAGATACCACGGTGTAGATTTAACACAGAAGTACGAAGCCACTGTAACACTAACATTTGTCTACATGTCCTTAGAATAAACATATACATGTAATCTCAGCTATTGAGGTTGCACAACAGAGATATTTCTTTTTGAATGAATTTCACAAGATATTTGTTCAGAGTGAGGACATGTCTGATGATGACAAACTAGCAGAGCTGTAGAAGGAGACTGTAAATGTGAACACTAATACTTGTCTGATGTCTTTTTTTCTGTTTGAAAGAGAGGATAAAGTGTCTGACAGGGACTTTAAGCTTATACTGGTAACATTTGCTGACTTCTTCAGTCCTAAGATGTTTAGGCACCATAGTGTTTTGCTTTACTGCAACTGTGACCTGTCATATAAATAATCTGAGTTATGCAACACACTATTCTAGTACTTCTGTCGAGAGTAACATAAGCAGACACATTTTTTCCACAATCTTGCGGCCAAGGGTGTTCCCAACAGGTTACTGTTGGCCTGACAAAATGGGGTACATCAGCCATTTGGACCAACAGATTTTTAACAGCCTTGTGTCACAGATTTAGCCGCACTGACATTTTTAAAAGTACAAAAACAGCACTAACTCTATGCTACATGTACAGAATGAAGAAATATGTTACCACCACACACTCTTACCAAAATAAACTAGATTTTTCTCCAAACAGTCTGTGGTACTTGAACGGAAACTACCTGGTCATCATGGTCTCTGCCAGTATCATCCTGCCCCTTGCTTTAATGAAACAGCTTGGTGAGTATAATGTAAATATATCTTTGTTATGGGAGTACTGTTTTCCACTTCCATTTACCAAAGAAAGCTTTTAGTGTGTTGGAACATGCTATAATAATACCTTTTTACAGATATTAGAAAACTGTCACAGCTACAAATTGCTCCACAGTTTGAATAAAAGCCATATATTAAAGATAAATATGCACGATCGAATGTACAGACACATAAACAGGCACACAATCGAACATATGGTCAGAAGCTCTTTCAGACATATAAGCAAATAGTTGTAAACTATGGCCAAAAATAAAGGGATGAGGATTAAGGGAAAGCTAACCTATAAAAATGAGTTTTCAGCAGTCATTCAAAACCGTTATCAGAATCAGCTAACATGTGATCTAATGCATACATCAGACAGTGATGATGTTTTTTCTCCCTACAGTTGCCCTGCTGTTAAAAAAGAAAACAAAAACAAAAACATCCTCTTTTGAATCAGACCACTAAGGCAACTTTAACCTTATTGCTGACACAATATTAAAGCGAGTGGGCAATTGCATATAGATGAATGAATAGGTGTTTTCTGTACACACAGTGACCAGAGATAAAAGATAAGCTTGAAGCAGATAAAAAAGCCAAATTCACTGATCTGTGAGTCTAGCCAGACTTCCAGGACCATGTACACATCACCAGCGGGCTTAACTTTCCAATATAAATAATAGATTATTTGAATTCCCTAAGAGTAAAAAAAAAAAGAAGTAATAATATAATATGTAATATACTAATAATCAATAGCTAGTGAAATAATATAAAATATTTATGTTGTCTTCACTTAAATTTACAGTTTGACTTACATTTTTTTTTTTTTTTAACTTAATTAAATGTTTTTTCTGTTTAAAATGGATCTCCATGGCAGCTGGGCAAGGTTCCTGCATAACAAGTATTATGTGTTTACAGTCTGTATTAACAGTTAATGTCCTTTTATTCAGCTACTCGTTGTAACATAGCTTCTTTAAAGTAGTTTTGCTCCTTTTCATTATACTCCAGAGTAGTGGGTTTGAGTTTTGGGTTGTTTTCATGCAGTGCATTTATCTAACTCGTGCATTTGCCAGTTTGTGTTCAAGAAATATTTTCTATACTTAGAAGTTATCAGTTAAGATTATTTGAAATTAATCCAACTTATCTAATAATTTTTGAAGGCAAAGGTATGTACATTGCAGTCAAGCAATTAGTGCGTTCTTGTCCTACCCCTCACAGTGAAAACAGCGGGCTGTTCAGTTAAAAATAATTTCTCCTGACATAATCGCACTCTCAATTCCGGCATATTCTGCTCGTTAATACACAGTATAAACATGCCGTCTTTGCCCTCACAGTGCTGTGAGGTCACTCTGTACATTTTCAGGATGTTATTGCAGTAGCTTCATTTATGACAAGGAGCATCTAAAGCTAATGCAGTTAATAGTGGTTCCAAACAACACATGAATTCAGTCTGAGGAGCAGTTATGAATTTTCTCGTTCTCTTTATTTTCAGGTTACCTTGGCTACGCCAGCGGGTTTTCTCTCAGCTGCATGGTGTTCTTTCTCACTGCAGTAAGTTGGTCCAACACACACAGTGGCACATCATCACAGTCACTGCGCACACAGAGCCTCTTTTGCTCTGGCATGCCTTCCTGGCGTACACTTTATGTTGCTAACTTTCCCATCCTTGTCTCTATTTTTGGTGGAATGTGTCAGTGTTTGATAAGGCTAATATAAGAGCTACTATACAGACATCAGAGGTTCAAAGTTAAATCTGTCTACTTAGAGGCTGAGTGGCCCTAATCTAGATTGAAATGGTTTTTCTAAGTAGTTGTTGATAACTGGAGGATGTTTTTTTAATGACTGACATATCACCTTATCCTTATTTTTCATGATATTCCTGTTTGTTCTTCCACATGTTGCCACATTTGCAGGTCATCTTCAAGAAGTTTCAGATTCCCTGCCCCTTTGAGGAGTTCTCAGTGAATGGTACCGCTTCCCACCTCAGCTTGAACGATTCAGTCCATATCCATGAGTACAACAACGGTGTGGTTCACGAGGATGATGACTCCCACTGCACCCCACGCATGTTCACCATCAACCCACAGGTAGGCGGCTGAGATGAAGAACCGTTTGTATCTGTGGATCTGTATCGCTTTTGAATATTGAAAGCCAGAGATGCTGAGATGCTGTAAATGTATTTGCTAGTTTCCACACATGTATGCGGGGAAGCTCAACTGCACTGCTAATAATAGACAGTCATGTGTTTATGTGTCTCTTAACAGACAGCATACACCATCCCGATTTTGGCTTTCGCTTTTGTTTGCCACCCTGAGGTCCTGCCCATCTACACTGAGCTACGCAAGTGAGTCGCCCATCTGTAACCTGCAATGTTTGATAACATCTCAGTGCAAAATGTGGCATTAATGTCCACTCTTTGATTTTAGCCCATCAAAGAAGAAGATGCAGAAGGTGTCCAACATTTCCATCTTAATCATGTACACCATGTACTTTCTGGCAGCTCTCTTTGGCTACCTGACTTTTTATGGTGAGGGCAATTTTCCCTGACATTTCTTTTACGATTGGTGTTTCAGTACCAGCGGACGAATACAAATGGCTGTGTTCATATCAAGTGGACAGAACAGTGATAGATATTTGTTATTATTAAGTAAGACAAAAGGAATCTAGTTTGGGCTGGAAAATATTTGACTAGAGAGATTAGTTTTTTTTAGAGGGGCAACTCAGATACAGTGTTAAAATGTTCATTATACTTTACAAATCTTGCAAAAAATAAAAATAAAAATCATTTTCCTCGCAAAGGAATAGCTTTTCCTTGTTGTTAATTGTTAGTTATTGTGTATTAGCTATTAAGTGCCATCATCCAGACGATCTAATGTGGTTTCTATAAAAGCGTAGTAACCTTTTTCATGGAAAAATTGAGTCTCTGTAGACAGATTTTCTAATCAGGGGTTTTGTTTTGTTTTGTTTTGTTTAATGATTCCATCCTTTACAGAATTTGCCTCTACTGTGTTACATGGAACCCAAGCGCCCTCTTGTGGAGATTGTTTGTCATGGTATGCTGTCCACAGTTGCTGAGTAATGAGCTCATGCGCAGCTAAACTAGTTTATGTTGATATTTCTGTAGGCAATGTGGAGACTGAACTACTGCACACATACAGCCGGATTGATCCTTACGACACTTTGATCCTGTGTGTGCGAGTGGCTGTCCTTACTGCTGTAACACTGACAGTCCCCATTGTGCTATTCCCAGTAAGTGATGCATTTTATTTCAGTCTTCATTCAATAATTAAATTAATATTGTAACATTATAGTGTTTCTAATGTGATTTTTTTTGCCCACAGGTGCGTAGAGCCATCCAGCAGATGATATTTCCCACCAAATCTTTCAGCTGGTTACGTCATATTGCCATCGCTCTCATTCTTCTCACCTTTATTAACATGTTGGTGATATTTGCTCCTAACATTCTGGGAATCTTCGGCATTATTGGTGTGTATAATACTGAATGTAAAGTTGGAATAATATCAAAACAGTAATGCTTTTCTTATGCTCTGGAGTCTGAGACTCAAGAAGAGGGGGTATAATGCTTAAATCTCCAAGAGGCAGTAAGGGAACTGATAGGTTGGATTTATGGGTAACTTCAGTTGCCATTTGTATACACACACAAACAAATATTAAATGTTAAAAACGTGACCAGTGTCATGGACACACTGACAGCTTAAGTCAATATTTTTGTTCCACTTTGTTTTCAGACTGAGGTCATGTTTCATAGGTTACAGGTAAAAGTATAAAACATTAACCTTAGGGACTACCGGGTACTTCCTCAAAGCAAGGGTTCACGTACAGAGTTTACCTGTTTTTGAATCTATGCACGGAAGCAGAAAAAATAGAGGATATAATAAATAGAGCTGTTTTCAGATTTTGCTTTTTTGTGTGCTAGCGTGTAAAACAGAGGGGATTAGGAGAATGGGATTAGGATTAGGCACATGTATATGTTGTATAAATAATCAAAAAGTCTGAATAAAAGTATAAATTACAAATCAAGTTTACAGAAGGGCAGCAGTGACACGGTGGTTAGCACTGTGGCCTCACAGGAAGAAGGCCCTGAGTTTGACTCCACTGTCTGCCCGGGACCTTTCTATGTGGAGTTTACATGTTCTGCCTGTGTTTGTGTGGGTTATCTCCGGGTACTCCGGCTTCCACTCACAGTCCAAAGATATGCACTTAGTGCGGTTAGATTAATTGGTGATTCTAAATTGGGTGTCTATCTCTCTGTGTTAGCCCTGTGTCAGATTAGTGACTTGTACCCCCTGGAGGAGAACGAATGGATCGAGAATTTAGAAAACAGAAAACAAACATCAACAAATAATAATGAGTCCCGTGTATTTTTTTCTTATCAAAGTTTTATTACAGCATTGCATGCTTTTTTATTTTTCAGGCGCCACATCAGCTCCTTGCCTTATTTTCATCTTCCCTGCTGTCTTCTACATCCGCATTGTTCCCAAGGAAGATGAACCCATGAACTCTCTTCCTAAGATAATGGTGAGGCAATGAAAATATTTGCCATGCATGTTACATCATTTTACAACTTCTTGATAGTTAAGTCCAAAATGTTTTCCCATCATTCTTAGGCTGCCTGCTTTGCCGCTTTGGGTTTCTCCTTCATGGTAATGAGTCTGAGCTTCATTATTATCGACTGGACAACAGGGGAAGGCCTCGCTGTTGGAGGACACTAAGTGCTGCTTCATTGTGTGTAGTCTTAGGGAAGGAGTACATACTGTAAAACGGTCAATGGTTAGAAAATACTGTCAAGTAAGCAGGAACACACTACAGGGCTGCTAAGAACAGCTTCCGGATTTCTAAATGTGTAAAACACCCAGTATAGTATGTGGGTAGAAAGGAATCACTCTTGGAAATCAATGTCACTTTCTGACTGTAATTTAACATGTATCTGTACAAAATCCATTCATTTCAATATTTTATTATTTAAGTTAACAGAGTGTAAAATTTTATTTGAATAATTACGAATGAACAGGGTTGTTGTTCTGTTTTGTTTTTTTGTTACCCTGTGTTAGTGCGATAACATCCAAGGATGCAGGGATGATAGTGAAATTGTCTTTCCCTGTTGTTTTCCCTTTACTCACACACACAAACAGCTGCAGCTGGTACTGTACAGAGAAAGACAGTATGATTGACAGTATGAAAGGAAACAAATTAAGATAAAGTATAAACAAGAGACAGTAAAATAACATATTTTTTATGTAATATTAGTTATTTTCCATTAAATGCACAGAAGAAAACAGATTATTTCAACCTGCACCAGCAGCGATCTGAACTGTTCATTCTCATCATTATTATGTAATATTATATAGTGAGGTGTTTTAAAGCCTTAGAGCATGGCTGACATTTAATTATGTGTATGTATTGTTTGTTTCATATGCATAAATCAACAAATTTTATTCAAAAACCTGGGTGCCTTTTAGCATTTAACAAAAAGCACACAAAGATACGATGAAAGCAAGAGTTTATATTTATTTAGCTAACTACCAGAAACATGTTTTTAATTTCAAATGAAATATATTTAATTCTACTTTATACAATGAAACCAATAATCATGATACAGAGATAATTCACACAAATAATATTTCACTTGTTTGTTAAAATGTAAAGTGTTTGATAAAGAAATGCCTTTTTAATGCTTTTGTAGTGCATATAAGCCAACTGTGACCCTTAATATAAAGAGTTCAAGTTTACTTTAACACTTTGTAGAAGTTTATTTACCTTATTTTATTCCTTCTTCGAGGGTTTCAGAAATAATTTCTTTACTCTACCACATCACTACAATTTACAAGTTGGATGATGACTGGGTTTAAAAAAAATAAATCTAAACAAGTGCCACGCTTTTCATGGATAAAAAAGAACACCTACATGAATGTTTAAAGCCCAGTAATGAGCATGTTATGTCCAGTTTCCAGTCTTTTTGCTCAGCTAAGATAACAGCTAAGTAGCTCTACTTTTATATTTATCGTAAGACGTAAAACTGGTGATGATCTCGTTTAATTTTAAGCAGCATCAAAGAGAATGTTCATCTTCCCAAACTGTCCCAACTATTCGCTCACTTTTAATCACCCATGGTTAAAATTTAAAGGATGTATTTGCCCAGATTCCAAATGCATAAATAAAGGCCATGTAAATAGTTTGGTTGTACCCAGGGTTTAATAGGAATTTTATAAACAAATGTATAGACACGATGTATATATCTAAAAAAAAATAAGCAAATAAAACCAAAACGTCATCCATTGCTAGATGCCACTAGGTAAAAATGAAGAAAATGTAGTTTCTAGTTGTAATTCAGTTTGGACCTCTGACCTCTGACCTCTGAGTTGTTGGGTTTTTTTGTTGTTGTTGTTGTTGTTGTTTGGCTCTGCCTGCTGGAAATCTGTAAAATTAAAATGAGTTAATTTGATAGATCGATGTGATGATGATGCTTTTGTTATTCTGTCGCATTATCATTGCTTCACTAGTTGATAGTAATTTGCTTGGTCTTGTTGGCCATAAACATGAAGTTAATCTTTTTGCATGATGTCAAGTCTGTTCTGTATTTGGTGTAGTGAGCAGAGATTTGCCTTCCAGCACTGTCACATAGAGATGTTAAGTAATAACTGTGCATTTGGCATCTTATAGTGAAGCGTACTGAAGTCCCAATCGGTTTTGTGTTACGTGTTAAAAAGTCGTTCTTAAAAAAAAAACCCTCAGACTATTACGATTACTGTCATTACGCTCAGAGAGAGAAGACTTTTTTTTTTAGTTTAATTCATGTGTGTTGAGGAATACCTCCCAAGTTTTGGCTTAAAGTGATCTCAACACCCATAACGGGTATGACTAACTACATAGGAGTATGCTTTCACAGACTACAGGGGCTTTACATTATGTAATATATATGAATATAAACCATAAATTCACAGCTTTTAAACCAATGGAAAATTTTCTCATGGTCAAAAGTGAGAAAAGCTTATGACAAATACTTCTACCCAAAGATGGTTTTATATTGTGTAACAACTCCCAGACTTTAGAAAAGTCAAGGACAAATTCTCAGTTTATTTATATATAACTCTATTTTCTGTTTTTTGTAGCAGTTTTGACTCCAGGTTAAGTTGGGTTTTTTTTTTCAGACTAATCATGAGCAGAAGAAATATCCAGTATCCTTTTCAGTATTGCTTTGTCACATTTACTTGCTGTGCTCCTTGTAGTGTTATTGGAGGTTTAGTCTCATCAAGTTCAGTAACCAAAGTTACTAAAGGGATCTTGGGGTTACTTTAAGGGATCTTGCCAAAATAACAACTGACTACCTACTGCTTTAAAATGCTATAGCTTTTAAACATGTGCCACCACATGATATCAAATGTTAATCCATCATGTATGTAAGAAAATCTATGTGATATGTTACTAGAGCTGTAGTTCAAGAAGTTAATTATAACGTCGCTACAAGTAGATAACAATGCCTCTGGACTTTGGTGACTTTATATAAATAATGTATATAAATGTATGCCTTTTATATTTGTGTTGCATATTTACAGTAGCTTGTAAAGTGTAAATAGCTGAACAATTTTAGTTTGCCAATAAAATAATTGTAGATGTTTTTAGATTGTCTTTCTTGGCCTCATTTACCCCTTGACTCAAACAAATTGTTATTTGGACAGTGTGTGTTTCTGTTTTTTTTTTTCTTTTACTATGTACTGCTCTTAATTTGTAGGCAATTTTAGTATTTGATAGATATTAATACAATAATATGTGCAAGCCTTGAGTCATTCTTCATTTCTTTTTTATATTGCTAGGAAAATGCATTCTCTGTCAAGATGATCCCGCACTACTTAAGTAATGTTAAAATCTGGGCTTTTGGTGATTGGTGGCATCTATGACTGTTAGTGCCTCATCGTGTGTTTTGCTATCTTGGTCTGTTTGTATTGCACTGGCAATATGCTTCAGATCGCTGTCATGCTGAAAAATAAATGAGATCCTTTCCAGATGGTACTGCGTGGTGGATCGAAATCTGTTGGACTTTTTTGAATGCATAATTCCATCCCCAACATTACTAGCTGACATGCAGCTCCGACCATGACAGAATCTCCACTGTGTTTCCCGGATGACTGTGAACACTCACTGTTGGACCTCTCTCTTGAACTCATCTGCACATACTGACAACAATTTGAACCAACATTTTCAAATTTTCAATTTTCACTCTGTAAGACCTGTTGCCGCTGATTTTTAGTCCAGTTGTTCAGTAATTTGTCATGCATCAGCCTTTTCTCCTTGTTGTCTTTGTTTAAGAATGGATTCTTGACGGCCAACCTTCTACTGAGACCATTGCTGACCAGTCCCAAAAGGTTGATTCTGTTCATCTGGATGTAGTGTTTTTAAGTGGGAGAAACATTTTGTCACTCATCCAAGTGACGTGTCTGCAGAAGTAAGTACTGGAAATGCTGCGTCCAGATGAACAGAATCAGCCTTTTGGGTTTTCCTTACCTGGATGATTGAGCATGCATCAAAATATTTCTGATGAGGTTTCAGTGAACACTAACTAGATCAACTACAGGGCCAGATGCATCTCTCAGGTCCTGGGTCAGGTCTTTGCTAGATTTTTTTCCCCTATTTCTTAAGGACATTACATTTAAATACTGTTCATTTGCTGTACATAGTTGGAAGCAAAACATAAATACATAAAAAAAACTTTTGCATTTGACTGTAGATCTTACCAATATTGGAATCCCGGAACCTCTGTTTTTTAAAGGTGTTCAGGCTGTTTTAAAGACAAGCTTATCATTTTAACTGCTCAGTTTTCCTATGAAACTGTTTGTCATCATGAGCCGCCGCTGCTGACTTCATTATGTCAACATACTGCTGGTTTTTACTGTAACACATTAAGAATTTTATTTAGACCGGCACAGGTCTGTGTATTTCTGAATGCTCAAGCTAACGTTACATTTAAGTACTATAGAAATGAACTCAACAGAATATCATCTATATTGACTCAGACTAAAGACATTACAGCAGTAGCAAGGGCCCTGCAGTTAAATGGTACATTAGAACCCAGCAATAAAATGTTTGATTTATTTTTTTTACAAGAGAACAAAAGCCAAGACTGGTAAAATGGCTGTAATAAGCCTACTGTGAGCTGGTATAGTTCAAGATTATTTATTATTTTTAAATGCCCCATTCCTTTATTGTGCTGTGAAAATATTGTTAAAATAAAGAACGTGTCTCTCATGTCAAATAAATATAAGTAGCCATGTTTTTTCACTCTTAGAAGATTAGAATAATTCAAATTATAGCAGTGGAAGTGATTATTTTATCTTAAATTGTATTTGACTTTATATTGGAACTGTCTGTTTTAACATTGTGTGTCTGACAAGGTAATCAGCAACACAGAGGCACCACAAGGGACTGTCCTCTCCCCCTTCCTCTTCACCGTCTACACCACAGACCTAGGCCACTGCACAGAGACCTGCCATCTTCAGAAGTTTTCTGAAGATTGCGGTGGTTGGATGCATCAGCAGGGATGATGAGACAGAGTACAGGGCTGTGGTCGACTCCTTTGTCACATGACGTGAGCAGAATAATCTGCAGCTCACCGTGGCAAAGACCAAGGAATTGATTGTGGACTTCAGGAAGACCAGGAAACACTTGGCCCCTGTTTAATCCAGGGGGTCAATGTTGACATTGTGGAGGACTATAAATACCTCGGAGTATAAGATAAGATAAGATAAGATAACCTTTATTAGTCCCACACGTGGGAAATTTGTTTTGTCACAGCAGGAAGTGGACAGTGCAAAAGTATACATAGACAATAAACTGGACTGGGCTAAAAACACCACAGCACTTTACAGGAAGGGCCAGAGTCGTCTCTATTTTTTGAGGCGGATGAGGTCCTTCAACATCAGTCGGACAATGTTCAGGATTTTCTACGAGTCTGTGGTGGCCAGTGCAATCCTCTACGCTGTTGCATGCTGGGGGAGCAGATTGAGGGTTTCTGATGCCTACAGACTCAATAAACTGATCTGCAAGGCCAGCAATGTTGTGGGGATGGAGCTGGACTCTCTTAAGGTGGTGTCGGAGAGGCGAATGTTGTACAAGATAAAGACAATGTTGGATAATTCCTCCCACCCACTCCATGGCATGCTGGCTAGCCACAGGAGCACGTTCAGACTATGGCCATCTTTCTGTACAACTCCTCCACCTAACACACTGTATACACTGTGATAGCTACACCCTTTTTGCACATGCTCTTCTTTCTTATTCAGATATTTATTAGTAAGTGACTTATATGTATGTATATATATATATATATTGTATATATTGTACTGGAGCACTGTAACCCACACAATCTCCCCTGGGGATCAATAATGTTTTCTGATTATGATTCAGATTTTTAATGTAATTGGTTATTTCAGTGGTAATATAATTTGATTCTATATTTTGATATAATTTGATTCTTTATGTTTTGTTTTGGAAAACAGCTTGTGTCCAACCTCAGGCAGTGCACCATACACATAATCTGTAATTTCTATATAAAGTTTATTCGCTGCAATGCCTTTAAGTCTTTAACGAGTAGTATTTTTACTCAGTTGTATATAGTATTTGTATTTGTATTCTATTTTTATCTTATTGTATATTTATTTTATTTTATTCTACTGTATATAGTATTTTATTTTATTCTATTCTGTACAGTTGTGTACTGTATTTATTCTTATTGTATTCTAATTTTTGCCTCATAACTTTTGCACTGTCCACTTCCTGCTGTGACAAAACAAATTTCCCACGTGTGGGACTAATAAAGGTTATCTTATCTTATCTTATCTTAAACTCTATAACTGTGTACGTCCATTGGATGACGCTGCACGTCAGCTATTCTAGCGGTCTCATTTGGTGCCAAGGTATTTCATAAACATGTGACGACAAGACTCATTAGCCATTTTAACAGCACTCTGTGCATCCTTGACCAGAGAGGTGCCCCTGCGTATCGCAGTTGGTCAGTGAGAAGAGGGCGGACTGCTGGCCTTCATTTCATTTGTCATGCTAGAGTCTGCATCCGCGGGAAATGCAGAGGAATGAGGCTGGCACAGCGCCCACTGCGGTCTGCACATCACACTCCTAAAATCACGCCTCGCTGGTTTGCACATTAATTGGTTTCGCTCACACGAGCTACAGCGGAGAGCTCACCTGATTTAACAGGGCTATCGCGACAAGTTGCTCGAGTGACGTCGCTGCGACTGGTTGACAACTTACAGTTGTCACACGATGATCAGGTTTTTCGTGCGAGCCTAAATACGCACAGAAAGAGACTGCAGCACTGTCGCCACCACCGAGGGACGCGCTGCTTACCAGGCCAGGACTAAGTGAGCCAGTCTACCGTGGAGCAGAGAGCACGGGCATTTCAGTCTGTGGATGGATGCAAGACATCGGGATTTGATAGATTCGACATGGACCACATACAAATCTGAGGTTTAGTGTAACAAACACAAACCCAATAACAACAAAACAAAACAGCAAATGTTCTGAATTCATTTGCCTCCCTTTTGAGCTTCTTGTAGACCAGAAGAGCGGGACCACAGACTTCTTGCAGGTGGATAAGCTGACTTTATTTGCAAGTGAAAGAGGCTGTTTTTTTTTATAGAAGGCAGTACTGGAAGCAAAAGCTGTTCCATTGTTATTCCTGGCATCGGCCGACGCACTAAAACCATCAGCTCTCTGAGATTCTTATTGTTTTTTTCTTTTTTTGCGCAAGCGGTCGGTGCGCCCCTGCGTTTGGATCCAATGGGTTGTACGGTGAGCGCCGAGGATAAAGCTGCTGCGGAGAGGTCAAAGATGATTGACAAAAACCTCCGAGAGGACGGGGAGAAGGCAGCCAGAGAAGTGAAATTGCTTTTATTAGGTAGGTAGGTTACATCTGGAGTTGACTCCTCAGGAAACTGAAAGGAGTGTTTCTTACTCCAGAAATGATCGTGTCACGTTGCCTGTACATAATACTCCGAAAACTCATAAAACCATAAATATTACAAACTACCACAAAGGCAAGTTAAACCTCACTATATCTAAGGCAGGACACTATACACATAATCTTAGCTACAGCATAGAAAAGGGGCCATTTCAGTGCTCATCTGTCTACAGTCATGTTGTGTATTATTAATTAGCCTACACAAGTGCCCACACTATATACTTGGAGATAAGTCAGATATCCTCATGTCAACATGCTGCACAGCTTCTTAGAGGATTGAGCTGGCATTTTTCCCAGAAAGCTTAATTCAATATATTAAACCTGTGGACATTCACAGGATTACACTTCAGCTCTACTCTTATACTCACATTAATCTCTCTCAAAGGGATACAAGGAAGAAAATGCCAATTTAATAGGTGGCAACAGCAAAGCAACAGTTTATATCGAACAAATTCTGCATCTTGAAGGCACCATCTCCTTTCCTCCTTCTGCATTTCCATCCTGTGTGCACACAAAGTCGCATACATATGCAAACAGGAAATACATCCTCCCACTCATTACCGCATTCTCACTTCCCTTCTTAACAGTTTCAGCTGTTTAAGTTTGACTCGATCGTGCTTCTGATTGGTCTGTCAGCTCCTTCGAAAGGGATTGCGTTTAATGTCAAGACAAGAGTTTGTGTGAATGCCAGTAGAAGTGGGCATTTTCTGAAAGCTGTTTTGCCTGGCATGATCGCAAGCTTACCAGCAATCTCCCTCCTTACTCCAGCTCTGTTTTCAGAAGATGTGGAAAGATTTGCAAATCATATGGGCGATGTAAAAACATGATAACCAAAAAGACTCCATGATAAGCAAAAATATACTTGCAGGCCACTCTCTCAGTTAATTCGGTTAATTGGCAATTAGTAATTTAACTTGGTTGTTAATATTGTTATTGCTAATATTTATTACCTCTATGGATAGTTTGGATGTTTAAATGGCCTGTATTTGTATAGCGCTTTACTTAGTCCCTAAGGACCCCAAAGTGCTTTACACTACATTCAGTCATCCACCCATTCACACACTGGTGATGGCAAACTACATTGTACATAGCTGCCCTGGGGCGCACTGACAGAGGTGAGGCTGCCAGACACTGGCACCACCGGGCCCTCTAACCACCATCAGTAGGCCCAAGGACACAACGACCGAGGCTGTCCGAGCCCGGCAACCTTCCGATTACAAGACGAACTGCCAACTCTAGAGCCACGATCGCCTTCAACTCTGGTCATGCACACATATTTCAACTAAAATAAAACTGGTTTTTCCTTCTCACATAAATTCACCCCATCTCTTAGAGGAAAAAATAAAATATAAATAAAAAATTGTATCAAAGCTTAATGCAAATTATTGCCTTCTCTTTTTAACTTTTTTAGTTAAAACATCTTTGCCATCAAATAAGGTGTTTAACTACCTGACCTAAGTGAACCTCCTAAAGGCAAACTATAACATTTTTTACTTCTTTCGTTGCACCTACGTGACAGATGCTCATAGGAAAAATACTGAAAGGCTGTGAGATCTCTTTCTGTTTCTGCTGCACAGATTTTGGTAAAGACTTGTGTTTTGTCCATTAAGTGACCATTTTTCAGAAAGATTTTTTACTCCCCATGTTTGGTGGACACTTATCTGTGACCTAATGGAATGGGAATGTGTTGTAATCTCAGTGCATCTTTGTGAGCTGGATGGATATGCTTACGTGCTGTACAGCTTTGCCTTTATGGATATTTAAGCTGATGATGGGCAATTTACTTTAGCAATCACCATGAAATATTGTATTGTTTTTCTTGGCCTTCATGCATTATACTGCAGGTTGTGGTGTGTTTCCAGGCAAACACAACTCTACAGCACTCTTTGTATGTGATTTTTTTCTTGGTTAGCATCTCTTGCGCTAAATCCAAAGTATTTTCAAACAGCGGATGATGATGTCCTTCAAGGGATGAGCTTCTCACATTCTACCGTGTCAGACGTTTGATTTTTGTTTGATATTTGTCTGTTATCTGTTGAATATCTGACTTTTAATGTAGTGTTACTCCTCCAGACTATACTCAGGAAACTTCAAATGCGCAGTGCAGGGAATAGCTGTGATCGGCACATGAAGGCTCGTCTTCAGGCTGACTTTTAGGAGTACATAGTACTCAGTACTTATTTTGATTTGTGTTGTGCTGGTGGATCATGTATTTTTGTTACTGGTTTAATCACATTCATTTAGTAGTGGGAAGCCAAAATTGTGATCAAGATTAATATTTGATAAAATGTGCAGGCCTGCTTTGTTTGCAGGGATGATTAAAAAACAACAACAACAACAACCCAATAGTTCGGAAGTTGGGGGAGCGGTCACTTGGATAGACAGATGTCTGGATGCAGGCAGGTGGTGTCTTCAAGGCCTTACTCGGGTAATAGGACTCACTGAACTGGACCTCTCTGCCACTTGCGTAGATGTTTGTGCTTCAGTTTTGGTGATTGAAATACTAGTGTTATATTAGTCTGTTGCTAAGCACTAATTAGCAGGTATAGGTAGCTGGTGCCCCCCTATGGTTTATGGATGCAGCTTGCTAACCAAGGTTCCTGACATTAGCTGATAAATTAGTAATGCAACCTGTCCTCCAAATATGGTAACTTCTGTCAAAAGACAGCAGTGTTTTCTGTGTCAAGAGCAGCTCAGCTCTCATTAAATACAAACATCTGCTCTTAATCTAGACACGTTCTACTTTTTAAACACTTCTTTTGCTTAAACTTATCATATCTTGATGATTTTTTATTTAGTCTGTTGTAATTTGATGACTGGCTTCACCTTGTCTGACATCTCAAGCAAGCCATTTGCAGACTTCTGTTTGCTCACAGCACCGGTCAGTGGTATTTATATATATCTTTGAATCTTTGTGTCTAATACCAACGTGAGGTTGTAAGAGGACAGTTGACTGGCAGAGTAAAATTGACAGCAACTAGTTCAGAGTCATTTAAAAGTACAAGTACAGTGCTTGGAGCTTACAGCATTTTGAATTTCATTTGCCTTCTTTGGTTTCAGTCCCGTGCTGTGGTTTTCCTAATAAGAAAAGTCAAACTGTCTGCTGTAAAAAGGGCATATATTTATTATACACAGTTTATCAAACATTATGTAACATAGTTTGTTTTTCATGATTCAAAATAATTTGTGGAAACAGATGCAAACAAGCAGCCTGAAGTTCTAAATAGTTAAGTTTACTTACAAACTGCTTAGCAACCAATTAATTTGTCACAGCATCTGAATAAGTATAATAATAATATCAATTAACCAACAATAGTAAAATAGCAGTAATAATAGTAAATGTAGTGATAATAGTAGTCATGCTAGTAATCTTAGCATCATTGTAATGCAGTATATAAAAATATTATGATTAAAATGTATATGTACCAGTCCCATCTAACTACTGGCTAATCACCTGTGCACCGCCTGGATTGATTATAAGAAAGCCTTTGACTCAATGCCCCACACGTGGATCCTGGAATGCCTGGAACTGTACAAGATCAGCAGGACGCTAACAACACTAGAGGCCAACTTCAAGTCAATAGCATAAGTCACCATCAAGTGCATGTTTTACTAAGGAGATCCTCTGTCCCCACTGCTCTTCCGCATAGGCCAAACTCCCTCAGTAAAATCAAAAGACTGTGGTATGGAGCAATAGACACACAGAGTATTGTATTATAGAAAGTGATTAGAGGAGGTATGAAAGATTTTCTATTCCTGTGCTTGTGGCAGTCTATTAGAGACGGAAGGACTGCTTCTGCCTGCCTATTAAGTGGTGCAGAGGGTGTTCAGGATTATCCATGATGGATAACAGTTTGTTCAGCAACCTCCTCTCTACCATAGCTTCATAAAGAAAATGAAAAAAGAAACATCACAAAGCAGGCCGTCCTAGTCAGTTTATTCAGTCTTATGGTGTCACCAGCTCCATCGCTGCTTACCAGCAAGCCATAGCAATACACTCCATTCGCCACAACTGTAGTGCTAGAAAGTCTCCATCATTTTGCTGCAGACATTGAAGGGTATCAAATTCCTTAGGAAATAGAGCCTGCCCATCCTATTCTCATATACGGCCTGTGTGTTTTTCTTCCACTCCAGTTTGTTGCCAGTGTGGATGCTCAGGTATTTTTACTCTTCCAACACATTAAAAGTATTTCTGTAAGTGCTGTGACACTGACTTGTACTGAAGGCCTGAGGTGTACAAGCGAACAGGAATAGAGACAGAAAAGTCCCCTGTGGAGCTCCTGTACTGCACATCACCAAATCAGACAGACCAGTACCCAGCCTCATATACTGAGGCATATCTGTCAGCCAGGCAGTAATCCATGAGATGGTGGACGTGTTTTTGGACATTTGCCCGTTCTCTTAATACCAGTGGCTGGATTGTGCTTTCTCACAATATGAAGTATCTTCTTCTTCAAGTATCTTCTTGGTCCAATTTGTCCATAGACTTGTTTTCCTGTCTCAAGCATAACAGATAGAAGAATCAGATTGATGTGTAAGTAAACAACACATTTGGCCTTTCAACAGCATAAATATTTTACAAGGTGTCCAGAGGAATTATGTCACAAAGATTTTGATAAAAGCACAGGGGGCTGTGTTTGGGACTATTTCTTTGTTAGCCGAGTGGCTTCCCGCTGTCAAGGGGCTTGAGGGAATTTCTTCAAATGGCACAAATGTGGCTGCAACTATATTTTGTGAGATACCTTAACTCAAAATTTCACATGCTACTTATTACACAGTTGTATGCAAATGTCTGATTAGATATATTTTTTTACACCTAAAATTTCATAGAAAAAATTTGGATTGAACTTGAGAAGATCGTTCTAGTTTTCAAGATTAAGGCAACGAAATGAAACACACACTTTGTTGGCTTCAGAGATCTTAGCATGTGAATTTTGTAACGTTAGGCAAGACAGCATCAACATCCGTGATATTTAGAAGGGTGAGGCAGACAATTAGAAAAGAAGAAGAACTGACCAACGAAGGAAGTGAAACTGAGTGGAGTGCAGAGATTAGTAATTAGTAAAAATTTAAAAATTACCGTATTTCCCGGACTACAAAGCGCACCTGAATAATAGCTGCACAAGCTAAAATCAGGGGAAAATCCTGTTTTGTACATACATTAGCCGCACCTGACCAAAAGCCGCAGGTGTTTCAATGTTGACTTATCATATGTAAGAGAATATGCACAAAGGGAATTGTCAGGAAAGAGATGGCTGTTTGGAGACATCACTTTTATTAATATTTTGAAAAACAAGTTATGGGTACATATTTACATAACTTTTTAGGTATATGTACAAGTAGCGGTAATTACAAGTACGAAACATGTACTGTGCTTCATAAATGAGTAACAAATGTAGTACATAACAATAACCTACAGCACAGCAGAAAAATAGATTCGGACTACCTTTTAGGCTCAGGTGCAGTGACACGGCTTTAACAAGAAGAAAAGTCAGTCATTCACCACCATCTTCCTCCGCACTAAAACCACCAAAGTCCTCTTCTCCAGTGTCGGATACGAACAGGCTCAGGATGGCTACTTCATCCACTCTTCGTTGTCACTTTCAAAACCAAAGAAATCCTCGCTGTCAGTGTCAGAGTCGAACACCCTCTGAAGGGCCGTGGCGGTGTCCTCCTCTCCATCATGCAGCAATCCAGCCCTTCAAAATCCGTTGGTGATCGTGGATGTTTTCACACTTTTCCACGCTGTCAGATTCCACCGGTGGAGTTGAGCATAACTTGCTTTTCGCAAGTTTATCGCCACTCGTCATCCACGCCTCCCGCTGAACGCGTAGCGCTACTTTGAAGTTTGTTTTTCGCGCTACTTGTACGGCACTATGTTGCCTGGCGGATGGACATGTGACCAACATACCACTCTTGAACCCCGATACTGTGTGTCTGATCACATGCCCTTCCGCCAGGCAACGTAGTGCCGTACAACAGCGGAACAAACAAAACAAATCGTCTTATGATATGACAAAAATCATGGACAATCCATAGAAAAGTCGCACCTGACTAAAAGCCGCAGGGTCCAAAGCTTGTGCAAAAAGAAGCGGCTTATAGCCCGACAATTACAGTAATTAACTAAATCACAAAATACAAACTATGACACTTTTCAGTTTAAAAAAGGGTATCTTTCCAGTTTAATTTTTTTTAAAAAACACTGTTAAACCCTTTTAATCGATGTCACTTTTGTGGATGCTGAGTGAATTTTTTTTTTCATGAGATCAAGTATTTTGAACAGCATTCCTTCTTTGTTACCTCATGATTTGACAAGGAATCCTCAGTTGACCATATAATCACTGTTTTGTAATTCTACACAGCCGCACTGTATCGTCTTTTATCGTCTGTCTTGATATCAGTTCCTCAGGATGTCAGCAACATCACTAAGTTAAAATAATAAAAATATTCTTGAGTGGCAATTTACTGAAAGCACTGAGAACACGCAGGAGCTTACTGCTTTTTGATTTCTTGACTGAGCGCATATTGCAGTAAACCTAATGGTTGTATTTGTCCAATTTGTGTTTAGAAAAAAAATCATCTTCTTTTGGCAAAGAGAAGATGAGTCACTTGATAGAAATCACTGAAGCATGAAGGAGTGAGTACCAAACTGTCAGGGGAACGGGGCAGCTGTTCTTTGCAAACTGAGTATCTTAATTCCAAAAATACTGTTCATGAAATAAAATTCCCAACCAACTAAACAATTATGTACACTCACCTGACACTTTTCTAGATACACCTTGCTAGTACCAGGTTGGACTCAGTTTAGCTTTAGTGCTTTGTGGCATAAATTTAACAGTGTTGGAAACGTTCCTCAGAGATTTTGATCCATAGTGACATGATAGCATCACTCACTGCTGCAGATTTGTTGGCAGCCCATTTTAGTACAGTACTCACTCTCATGTTCAAGAAACCAGTTTGAGACAATTTAAGCTTTTGTGACATGGTATGTTGTCCTGGTGGAAGTAGTTATCAGAAGATAGGTGCACTGTACTGACATTGTCAGCAAAAATTCTCATGTAGGCTGTCCTGACATTTGACACCACCGCGACTTTTTCTATTTTGCTTTGGTTTTCTATTGTTGGGTTTTAGTGACCTGCGCAAACTGTAACCTCAGTTTCCTGAGAGAGTGGCACCTGGTGCAGTGTGTACTGCTGTTGCTCATCTGCTTCAAGATGTGACATATTGTGCAGTCAGAGATGCTGTTCTGCATGCAATGGTTGTAGCGAGTGTGAAAATCCTAGTAGATCAGCAGTTTCTGTTCTCAGATCAGCTTGTCTGGCACAAACAGCCATGTTGCATTCAAACTCTCATGTTTCAAAACACAACTAACAAATGTCCTTTTACTTGATGGCCTGAGAATGAGCCGTAAAGTAAGAAGCTTAAAAGACTGTAAAGTCCATAGAAAACTCTTCTCATATCAGTTTTCATGGGTTTTAAGGGTGAGAAAACACTTATTTCACCATGTTGCACCATGCCCTCTCTGTATTGAGTAAGTAGATGGAATGTCTTTATATGAGCAGGAACTGGGAATAAAAACCAATGTTACATAAATGTATAAGACGGCTTCTCGTGAAGCAAGGTCATCACTTCGTCACATGTATACACTTTCAAATTGTCATTTCAGTACTGATAAACACTGAAACATTTCTCTTATATCTCTTATCAGAAATGTTATGGAGAGTTGGCCTCATGTCTTTTTTAACCATTTAAAGCTATTTAAAAGAATGTGTAATACTTGAGAATAGTAAACAATTTATTTCCATGACTTTTCCATGACAGTTACTCTCAAGTAATTTTGAGAGTAACTGATTGGCTCTGTAGATTGAGAGTGAAAATCCAAGGTTAAATGAAGGCAGACAAGCACCCATTGCTGCTGGTAAAATATAGTAACACATCTGAAATGCTATTAAAAGGATTAGGGAGCAAGTTAAACTGAAACTGTAAACGGACAAGAGAAGATTTTGAAAAATGAGAAGGAAACATCATCACCGTCAGAAACTACACCGTTATAAGTCATTAGTGATTTATGAGTGCTGACTTTAATATGCAAGATACTCCCTACTCTAATAGGCAGATTCTGTTTCCCTATTTTCACCCAAAAATGTGAGACTATTTTTAACCGTCTTTGTTCCCTTGAACCTCGTTGAAATCAGAACCCACTGCAGCTTATCTCTAATTCCCTCCCTCAGGAGACAGTAATAATAGTTCTTCACAGACATTACTCAATTCTCATGATGGAGAGAATAGCTCTGGGTGAGGCTGCCCATCCGGAGATGACAACTTTACAATTACACACATGTTCAAAGAATATACTTAGTACTGTTAGTCATGTCTCTGACGAACACCACTAAGTCCTCATTAAATCCCAGCGAGTTTACTGTATGTGCTGATCTAGCAAGAAATGAATCCTTCCTACAGTCACGCTTAGGATGCAGTTTTTACTTTAATGTAGATTTTGCACCAGGCAGTGACTATTGGTGAGTTTTTCTGCTTAAAGAAAACCAAAAAATCCACATTTTTAAAAATGTAATATACTGCAGTTGGTTTTTAGTTTTATTTTTTAAATGCTATTTATTTTTGTATGTATTTAGTAGTGAGCTGACAGTTTTTTGTGCTCAGAAGTAAAAATGTATTTTGAACAAACAAATAGTTTTTCTTAATGAGGCTTTTTCACTCCGAGTCACGATGAGCAGTCGAACAGCAGATCTTCCAGATTTCATGTATGTGCGTGCTTGATTTTGGGCCTATGAATGAGATAATGTCTGAGACAGTTCATCCATGTGTCTGCTTTGCTTGATAAAGTGAGATGTGTGTTGTGGCTGTTTCCTGAGGCAGGATGGTGGTTTATGACACCCTGTGAGAGTGTTAAATTCGGTATCTGTGGGAGTGAGCATACCACTCATATTCAGACCAGTGTGTTTATGACAGTTGTCGCCTGCCCAAATCTGACATCCGTCTCCTAAAGACTTTCATTCTTATATTTTTTTATTTTGCAAGTCTGAGATTTGTGGGCTTTATAGTATAAGTTAATAAAAAAAAAAGTTAGCTAATTGAGGCATTAGTGTGGAATAAAGCTATTCCCGGTGGCATGTTTGTTTGTTTTTAAGCAGTTATTGCCTCCTTATTTAGGGCCCCTTCTGCCTGCTCCAGCATTTACTAAGTAAAAGGTCAGTGAACCTCCTGCCTATCACACGAATATCTTTCTCTCCTTGTTTACTTAAAAGCTGACTAAGTTTACTTAAATCCATCTTAGTGACTATAAGGTAGCTGAACTTGAATCCAAGCAAATAAATGCACAGCTTTCACATATGATAACCTTATAAATGTATAAAGCTGGGATCAAGGAGTTACAACATAGACTACACATACGAGCAACAACAAAAACCCACAGCAGGGGACAAGCAGAGATACAGCTGGAAGGCCAGAGAATAAAGGTAGGTTTTGCGCCTACACTTAAAAGCAGGGATGAAGAGAGAACTTTTTATATCAAGTGGTAACTATTTCCACAAATGAGGTGCAGCAACGGCAAAGGCTCTGTCATTTTATTTTCTGTGGACTTGGGATATGTAAGAAAGCTTTGCCAGCAGATCAGACCTAAAGGTGGGAATGTAAGCAAATTAGGTTGATGATCAAATTTGGAGCCTGCCCATTAAAAGCCTTAAAAACAGTTGACAAAATCGTAACTGAATTCTAAAATGGATAAGGAACAAAATGCAGAGAGGCCAAGACTGGAGCAGTGTGTTCATATTATGACAATATCTAAGCCTTACAAGATGTTTGGCTTTATTCAGTAGCTAACTGCTAACTTGCCTACCATGGTGGTGGGAATAGGATTTGGTGCTGGATTCACCAAACAGAACACCCACAGGAAAAAGGATTTTAATAGCCGTGCAGTGTTTAGAGCACAGGGCTGTTTCTCAGCCTGAGAAAATGCTTGAAATGTTAAATAGCTGTTTAAATCTTTATATGGTGGTGCTCATCCACACTGCACGGTACATAAAATTAAAAACCACCACAATTGTTTTGATGATTCTTTGAAATAGCAGACATGCTTATTAAGTGAGAGAGGTGGATAAACGGAAGGGTGATTATTTACTAGACCACTATAGTGCAATTTTGTGGCAGAGTAATAAAGCAAATTTTCCTGTCCAACATTATTTGTCAATTATCCCACAGAACAAGTTCTGTACAACCCTAGAAATGATGTTTTCTCTGAAATGCATTTAGAGTTCCCCAACATTTTAGCGAGCTGAGTTGCAGTCTGCTTGCTATGTGAATTCTACAATAAATTCCTCCATAATACCACAGTTCCTGGTATTGTTGATGTTGTTCCAAAAGTGACAACTCCACTTCATTTTATTATAGAGGTAATTCCCTGCATTATAATGAAAGCTGTTAGTAATCTGTTTTAACCACGGGTGTACGTTTATAGCTTAGTGTGGAAAACGGATATTTTTTGGAAAAGCAGAATTTAGAGCAAAGCTGTCGTTTTCAGTTAAAGAAAATCCCTCTTTTGTGGCTCATTTTAAAACGAGCTCACAATTTGTGTAGTATCTGCAGAGGTCAATACATTTTAAATTCCCCACAGTTTCCGCTAATAAGGCTGGATTTAAGGAGGAGAATGAATTAAGGTAGAACCCTTGACCCTTTGTGTTTTTTACCAAATGTTGTGGTTATCAGTCTTCATCTTCTATTTGGTGCAGATGACACAGCAGGTCCTTGCCCATAATTCATTTTTCAATCACGTTTTCTATTTTCAGCCCCATCCATAATTTAGGTAACTTCTTTTATCGCTTTCACTCCTCATCTTTTCATATTACAGTCATCCCCTCTCATACAGTGGTGTAAGAGTGCAAACATGCCTCAGCAAGCAGCAAAGTCTTGCGGAATGACCAGAAATCATCACCATCTGTCTATATCAGTGTAAGATGATATAGACAGATGATATATTCTGTCTATATCATCTTACACTCGACTCCAGAGACAGTTTATTTAGGTGCTGCATGCAACGTGGAAGGACCTTGACCTTTTGCAAGAACACTTAAAAAGCTTAAGTTAGAGACAGCGAAGGAGATAAAGGATGGGAGATAGAAATAATGTAGACAGTTGAGGTCCAGAATACTTGGAAAAACAAGGGTTTGCAATCACGACATGAAGGAACTGCTGTCACATGGGGAAAAAGGGGAAACCTGAATTCAAATATTAAAAGTTCTCTTTTATAATTCAGACTGAGAAGATCCAAACCTTAAATATAAAAAATCGATTTTACATAGAAAATACTAGACATTGTACAAATTGTGCACCACAACATCTTTATTTTATTTTATTTTGGCCACTGATCTGTAGTCTACACTGAAAGAAAATACTGAATCTTACACAGCTGCTTATCACAGAGACCCAAAATGTAAGACGTCTTCAGATTGTTGTGAGTGGATCCCGTGATTGTTTTGCATCTTTCCTTAATAACCACTGAAAGGTTAAACAGCTGCTTTCAACTAAGTAATGTCATTTCAGTAGGTCTGACGTAACTGAAGGTAATTATATTAAACTTTACTATAAAAATCATATTTTTGGTAATATAGTTGTATACTAACTTTATTGATATGACTCTAAGTATCCCTTATATGGAAGCTGCAGTGCTTGGGAAACAGGGCCTCTGCAGATCTTTTAAATTGGTTTTCCCCCTGGAGATGATTTTCTGCTCCACCTCTAAATAGGCGAGAAAGTAATCACTGTTGGAAAAGGTGTAAGAGCACTTTAAAGCGCACTGGGCCACATGAAATATAACTGTGATCAGATTTAACTTATGAAATGCAGTCATCAGCAAAGGAAAGTAACAGATCAGTCGAACATTCCTGAATGTGCAAGATTCGATCATGAAGTCAGATTCCTTTATTTTGCAGATGTAGTAGACACAGATGAAACACACTGATTATAAACTGTTAGACAGATGCAGTGTACATGAGCCAACTTTGTTACCAAGTCCTCAGTTCCAAGCGTCCCCATTAGAAGATAAGCCAACATTGGCAGTGATGACAGTGACAGTGCAACAATATAAAAGGCATACGAGTGGAGTGTGAGAGACAAGTCTGTGTTTCAGAGCTACAGCTGAGATACGTTAACCATCACTGTGTCCGTAACTCGCAAATGTCCAACCTACATAGACAGTGACAGACACGACAGGCAGCTAGAACATATGTGGAGTAAAACGGTTAATAAATAATACCTGTGCTATTCACATGTGGCAGTGACTCACACTGTAACAATATCTTGCATAAAAAGTAGCAAAAAAAGTGTAAAAATGTAAGATCAATATAGAGATTTTCAACAAAAGGCTGCCATTGCACATATGATTTTATTTATTTTTTATCTTTGTGACATCTCAAAGCAACCATATGTATAAGTGACAATATGAGTTTCAGTATCTTGCCCATGGTCACCAGGAGAGCTGGGGGTCAGACCACTGACGTTCTGAGCAGTGGATAACACTCTAACTACACAGCCTCAACACTTGAGACAAAAATTATGGCAAGATATGGAACATGAGTAAAAAAAAGGAGGCTTTAAAGAATTTAATTAAAATTCTAATTAAAATTTTGAATATTGAACAACAGCAAAATATGCCTGCATGCATTCATATTAAAGAATATAGTCAGAGCGTGTAAGCTCTTCACAGATAACCATTTTATTAGCTGCTGTAGGGCTTAGGACTCTACCAATTGGAGGGCATCAACTCTGTAGCTTTTGTGTGCAAAATGTCTGCTCAGCAGCGGTCTAAATTGAATACCTTCAGTAATATTTACAATCAGTGGGCCTGATGTAGAGTCCATCAAGTTAAAGCTCTATATCAAAGTTCACCCATCGATCTGTCTGCCAGCTGATTCCTGGAATAGCCATCAGAAACCATCCCCATATTCATTCATATA
The DNA here is from genome assembly GCF_963969265.1 of Rhamphochromis sp. 'chilingali'. Lineage (NCBI taxonomy): Eukaryota > Metazoa > Chordata > Actinopteri > Cichliformes > Cichlidae > Rhamphochromis > Rhamphochromis sp. 'chilingali'. Next base: position 24,409,547 of record NC_137936.1, on the reverse strand, counting down.
AATGTTGATGCCAGAGCACTGACACGGAGAGACTTAAAGAATCCGGAATAGAAATCCACAGGAGACTGAATGCCAGAGATTGTTGTTGTTTGACACATGTTCTACTTGTACCCCAGTCAGCTGTCTGGGTAACTGCCAGACAGGGAAGCATATTTAGCCACTCGTATTGCTACCCCCCCTGACACAAGTCATGCAGTTAAATTACCCCAAATTATTGCCTCGGGATGTTACTTAACGACCATCAAGTGGAAGTCTTTTTTGTAATGAGCAGCTTTATAGGTTAAACTTTTCACATACTCTTAAGTTAGAAAGGTAAATTTAAAGGTTAACATTTGGAACAAACCTCCATGGATCACAGAGAACCCACTTGGGGGGCTGATACAATTTATGTGTAGTAATGAAAATGTTCATTAATAATACAGTTAGGGTGTAGATCATACAGAAGCTGAAAAGGGAACGTCTCAGTAGAGTTTATGATGATGCACTGGTCTTCAGGAAGGTAATATACAGCTTGTTCCTACTCCGAGGTAATAATAGCATTTTAGGAGTAGCACTGAGGTATGATCTGTAGAAATACAGGCACAGTAACCACAATGAAGCATTATAGCCTAGTGCTTTTCCAAGGTAAAGACAAATAAACTGTCTACAAACAGCTGAGACCCTGATATCTATATTGTATTATATTATAGGTTTTTTACTCACTACCGACTTTGTGGCTTTAAATATATTATCTCTCCCTGCTGGTAATGCAGTTTCTGCATGCAGTAATTTAATGTGTATGTCACATTTTGGAGAGGCAAAGCATGAATTGGACACGGTGGACCACCGGGTCTATTACACGTTTTGCTGTGATGCTGGGTTAAGACACCAGATACACTCACAAACAATCGAATAAAAAAAAAAACATTACTTTGTACAGTTCATCTGTGATCGCATTACTTCATGCCATTAACATTCCTCAGTCAAGTCTTACAAATTGTTGCATACACTGGGCAAGAATGTATAACAGTGTGAAGTTAACGAGATGATTTGAAATGCTCTATTAATTAAGGTCGCCTCATAGCTGTTTCTGTTTAGCTGATGATGGCGAGTGACATAAATGTTTATGCTTGTTTATAAAGTGAAATTTCTGTCCACAGTATGCTACTACGAATAATAAACAGAAAGTTTACATTATGCTGGACAATAGTAACTCCAGCATTGTCGCTCACTGATTAAGATGTCCACAGCTGGTCTGAAACAAGATACTTTGTCTTACACTGAATAATATTACTGTGTAAGATGTACTCTGACATCAACTAGATGATGTGGGGAGAGAGAAGAAGGCAGAGACCTAATTTTTCTTGGCTCAAGTCTAAATTAATGGGCCATTAATTTGGCAGTTATTCATTACTATGCAGTGAAGGAGGCAGACTGCAAAAGATCCGAATGCTATTAACAAGCTATTTAAATGAACTATACTCGAAACTTGAACTACAACCACTCTGTGAAAGACAGAGGTAGCTATAGATGTTATTTTAACAGCAAACAGGTCTGTTAAGATGTGTGATGTTTTGTTGAGTTGTCGTTAATTCTTGATGTTTTGATTGAAGTAAAGTGGGATCAATCATTGGTATACATCCACACATGCATCACACCTCCATTCTCAACAGGCCAGTTCACTGTTCATCAATGATTATCAATACTGAGGTCCTGAAAACATGTGCCATTATACCACACTTTATTTTTCTCTTTTGTTTGTTTTTTACATATGTCGACATAATTGTTGTATGTATGTTGTATGCATAGGCAGTTGAACTGATAGCCATTTTAAAAGTTCACTTAAATGAGAAAAGTCCCTGCTGTTGCCTTGTTTGTGCTATGAATCTGTGACCCAGTCAGCCTTCGCTTAAACAAATATTTTTCTACTGTTGGAAAAAGATCTTTTCTACTTTCAGAACATGAAAACGCGTGAATTTGTTGTTAAGGATTTTGTTTTGGGGAGGAGACTGTAGTGTCGTAACCATGGCAACTAATCGAATGCCAGCACAAGCAAGGCAACCCATCATTCCACGGGCAGCTCTGCCAGGGCCGACATTTAGATGTGTTTTCCAGGCGGAGGCTGTACTCTGTCTCATTTCTCTCAGGCATTGGGTCAACAGTAACGAAACAGCTGCTGCAACATAAGCATCTTACAGGCACATCGCAATGTGAAAAAATATTCTGATTTAAGTCGGAAATGAGCTGTCAGGTGTGTACAGTCTGTTTTTATACATAATGATAATAATATGCAGCATGACTGGACATGAAATGGTAAAGCTGTGTGGCTCACACATTCTCACCATTTCTATTGCACTCCAGCTACCTTTCATCATCTTTTCATCTAGATATCATAGCATCTTTATATGCAACAGAGGGTTTTTGTGTGTGTGTGTGTGTGGGGGGGGGGGGGGGGGGGGGGTTGCATTGTCAGAGTTTGCTTGCCTTTTAAAAGGTTTCATGAGAGTGTCAGGGCACTAAAACTGTACTGTGTGTCCTTACGTATCCCAGCAATCTGGTGTAACAAGAGAATACTGCATGATTTTATGGTCCCTCAAATAGTAGAACAGTTTACCTCCAGATGCCTCATTTGATTGCTGATGTGTGTGTCTAACTAAAGAGTATAACCTAACATAATGGTCTGCAGAAACATAGGGAGATGGTAGAGTAAGCAGACTGCCTAATACCAGTTGTGGTGGTTTGTTATATGAGCAATCACTTTCCGGGTGCAGCAGATTGATTTGAGAGCAAAAGAAACAGCCTTCTCTTTGCTACAAACTTTGTGTTTTATACGTATTGTTCTTGGTCAGATATATGGTTGAGTGTCAGTTTAAACTACATTAGAGAAAACCTTTTCTCTCTGCCAAGGATTTACATAATGACCAGATCAGTGTCAGGAAGCTACCCAAGTCTAAAGCCCTCCAACTGTTTCCATATCAAACTGTCTTAGTAGCTCATTCTTATTCACTCCAGCCTGCAGAGTTATATATGAGGTATTAAAGGGCTGATGTTTGTGGCTCATCATCAGAAATGACCAAGAATAGAGAAATGTAAATGTAAATGAATTTAGCCTTGAGATATGACTGTTAACAATAAATGACAATGTGTAGATGTTTTTTTTTTGGAGGGGGCGTTTTGTTGTCTCAAAACTTACTGTTAAATTATCACTCATACCACTCTTTGTGCTAAAGCCTAAAGAACAATACTTAATGATACACAGAAGTACTTTGCAAGTACTCTGATGAAATGTCATATTAGAAAGGTTTCCCAAGCGAAGGTAAGAAATAGGACGGGACCCCGGAGTCTAGATTCTGGTACTAGAGCAGAGTTAGCAGATGGCTGATTGAGGCCTTGAAAGAGATTCTCTGGACGGGGGAGGAGATGGGATGAGGAGGAGTAGTGTGGCATGAATGCTGGTCTGAAAGGCAGAACAATGTGTTGAAAAACAGGGATCAAGAATTGAGAAATGCTGACTGGCTCTCATGAAGATGATCGGAGTAGTGATAATAAAATTAAATTAAATGAACTGAAAACCGTTGTAATGTGGAAGTGAAATAAATGAATAGATGCAGAAACAAGGCAATGGATCAGATCGAAATCATTCATTCCATTTTTGGAAAATTTTACACTGTATTTTGTAGAGCCTGCCCAAAAAGATTTTTTAAGACTAATACTTATATTTGGTGACTTAAAATGATCGACAGATATTTCTTTCTTCCACACACACAAAACATAAAGACAGTTACGTATGTGTTGTTATTAATCAGTCCTTACTGAAATAATATTCCAATTTATGTATCCATAGATAAGAAACAAATATCTTTTCCTAGAAATTGGCCTCAAGATGGGATTTAAAGTCTGTCACAGAATCTATTATCTCTATGTAATTCAAAACATAAGCTACGGTAGGATAAGCTGATTTTTCCATTTAAACAGATGACCCAAAACAAGGTCTTAATGGACTGACAAATAGCTGAAACGAGAACTCTACAGGGAGTTATTTAATAGCAAATGTTAGCGTGCTACCCCATAAAAAGTTAAAAGGACTAGGTGCAGTGCTCTGACTTGGTTTCTTTAGTGCATTTTCTTTTCTGCATGCAGAACATGCAGTGATATGTATATATATATATATATATATATATATATATATATATATATATATATATATATATATATATATATATATATAAATATATATATATATATATGTACTGTATTGCAGGTGTAAAAAAACAGGACAGAGCTACATTCATAACCTCATCCTGAAAAGTCATATTACTGTGAAAAACACCCACAAATGGTCTAATGTTGGCAGATAGACCTCTGTGCTGGAAATGGAGAACTATTACTTGAGACTTTAAATTGCCGGGATGTAATAGGCTTTGAAAAATCCAGTACTTGATACAATAAAGTCACCTTCTTAAATTGTCAAGAATTGCTGGGTCATTTGCTTTTAAGAGTGCATTATTATGCATGTTCCTTGTGGTTTACATTGTTATGGGAGGAACATGTAAAAAGAAGTAGATTAGAAAAAGAAGGGCATGTATTGTCTTTCCTAATTAGGCCCTAGTTTGATGTTTTGTCAGTGGTGACTGAGAAGGTTGTCACCACAGAAATGTGTGAAACAATCAAGAACAGTACTGGAGACACCTCCCAGCTGCTTACAGGCATTAATTTAAAACAGGATGTTAAAGGTGCTGAAGCATGCATTGTGTTCTAAAAGGATTAAAAGTGAAGAAGTGCTTCTGTTATAAGGAGACAGTAATGAAGTGGGTGTCTGCTATACACTTATAAGCTCAGCACACTTCCTCAGGCACCATTGATTGATTGCACTGCATACATTTGCATGTCATGTTACAGCAGCCATTGGTTGTTTGTTTTTTTGTCTCATGTTCTCCATGTGCTGTGAATTTGTTTGTATCAGAAGAAGCTTCCAACCTGATCCTCTTTAAATGATATACATCTGTTCTCTTCTTATATTCACTCTGCTTTCATTGGTGCGATTTAACACTGGGTATACATTCAGAGTGCAGCCAGCATCCTACTCTGCAGAGCAAAGCAGCGAAGCTCCATTGCTCCGTGCAAGGCTGATGACCTACTTTCTCACTTCAAGCGATAACATACTGTACTGCATTCAGCCATGTAAAATTCCTCCATTGCTCTCTACTCTGCATGTGAATGGGGTTTGGGTGGTGGTGGTGGGGAGTTAGCTGCTTGGTTGGCTGGAACACCTGCGCTACCAACTCTGCTTGTCCAGCAGTCACCACTAGAACCTGCTTATTGTGACACAGTAAGCTTATATAGGTCTTTATTTCTTTGGGGTGTCTGCAAGAAATTACTCATAGGCTGCAGCATATTGACTTAAGACCTGCAGAAAAATTCGGGGTTTCTTAATAATAGCCTGCTAACAGAGGGCAGTGTAGCTGAAGCAAGTCTGTGGTAAAAAGGAAACAGATTAATTGTCTTGAATTGAGTTTCTCTCTTGCACAAATAAATTCCCATAAATAACCATACTCATGCTGAGCAACCAGAGATTCCACTATAAACTCCTGTTTTCACTCTCTCTTTTAGGCCTCAATACTTAGCTCCAACAGCCTGCTTCTACTACAGATGATGCCTATGAAGGTGGTAAAAGTAAACCAAACAAGCAAATCTGCAGCAAATCTTAAGACTGAATTAAGCCAATTTGCATAATTTGGGAACAGATATTGAGTTTGGACAATGTGTCAGCAGTTATTTTCAGTCCACTGAAGGGTCGAGCTATTCCATGCTAAAAGCAGTATTTTGTTGACAGGAATTAGACTCGATAAGAAATACAAATGATAGTGCTACAAATTCAGAAAGAAATGATACTTAACAAGTTAACATTAACAAGTTTTGTTCATATGTTACTGTTCAAATTCTATTCAAGAAAATCCTCCGGGAATCAATCCTATGTATGTATGTATGTACTATGGCACAGAACATCACACCAGTACCCAGTACATTGAGACAGAGCTGTATATAAAAAATAGTCTCTTGTTGAGGATCCTTCTTGATGCTATTAACACATAAAAAAGAACTTTTAATTGGCTGTAAAAGCTATGAAGCAGTCGTGACACCAACGGTTGGGGGCAGTGGGCCGGATGAAAAAGCAGGAGGAATCGTGTCACAGCTGAGCCAGTGACTCATTCTCCCATGGCAGACGCTTAAACAATAGATGGCCTATAACGCTGGCATATGCTGAGATGTGTTACATGTCTCCACAAAAGAAATGCAAAGGCAGTGGGCTGAGTGGCACAGAGATGTGAAACAGTGTTTGTGGTTATAGGCCTCGTTAGGATGCTGAGACACTGTGCTGAAAGGGCAGAATGGATTTTTTATTCTCCCTGTTTCTAGGAAGTGTATTTGTTTGTAGTGTATGTCAATTTCACTAAATCCAGACTCAAATAATTGTTTGATGCATTCCCATGAAATTTAGTACCAGCATTTATATTCCAGGGAAAATGAATCCAGTAATCTAGTAATTTCTTGACCTTTCCTCTAGGAAAATTACTGAAGTGTCATTTCTGAATGTGAAATAATTCAGCAGTTATTTGATGAAACGCCACAAAAGGCCAGTTCCCCATGTAAAAATTAAGAGGATTCTCACATTTCATCAGCATGATCCATTGAAGGTACACTTCTTTTTAACAGAGTGATTAATTAACCAAGTCCTTTAGTAGTTTATATCCTTGTTAGCTTGATTTTTCATTTTTCTAGATCAATTTTATGCTTGCAAGTATTGTTAATTACAGTCAATAATGTCAAAAACCAAAATAATAATACAATAATAAATTGTTATTTGTATAGGACTTTTTTAAAACATAGGGACAAAGAACTTTACTGAATACAATAAAATAGAAAATATACAGAAAGAAGAAAACATACACTACAACCACAGTGTACATTTTTTAATGACCTATCAAATGTTAGCTAGTAATACAGGTACTCAATTAAATAGTTTGCCCCTACCATGCAAAATACTGGCCACTGCAATAATTTGCTAGCAAACTAAGGAACTGCAAAGGTTTTCAGTGCAGTGCTTTATATCTGTAACAACCAGCAACCTCCAGCAACTACTCGCCAACCGGTTGCAGAATACATACTTTTCCCTAGGAAATGGCAGTTGCATGGGGCGTCACTGACCAGTCTTTAGGCTTGAGTGAATGATGCTATAGCAATTTGATGTTTCAATGCCAGCAATCACTTGGCAACTGGTCAGAGCGTGCACATTTTCGTTCATGACCATTTTATTCCAGATGGTTGCTGATTGTCCTTTAAGCCTGTGTGACTGGGGCCTTAGCTAAACACTAATTTGCTGAAACAACGCTGGCAGTAGGAAGAAAACAAGTGATTTTTTGCTGCTGAGTGCTTTACAGCTCACTCTTACGTGTTTCTCATTCCAACATCACCTTATACCTGAGCTCTGCATTTATCTATGAGTTGGCAGATAACCTGTTATGAATATTCATTACTTTTTTTTTAAAATCAAGCACTCATGCTAGTTCTCTCATCCCACTATCTTTTCTCCTAACCATTTCCTAGTGTGTTCAGTCCTCTCACACACTTTACTCTGCATTGTCATCCACCTCCTCCACTTCTTGCTCATTTGTCACTCTTGTTCACACTGTCCAACTCTACTCCCAGTACCACCTATCTATCCTGTCTTTGTTAACAGCCTTTTAATTACAGTACTTTTTCTTCCTCCCCATTGTCCTCACTCATTCTGTTTTAAATTCTGTTTTACGTTCTTAATAATGTTTGCTGGATAGAAACGGGTTCACCTCTGCTCAGAATCCCCACACCATACACTTATAAGGTCCTGTGCCAGCCCTTCCAAAGGGACTCTGCGAGTTCTTATCTCCTCCCTGTTGTACGCAGCTATTCTGAGCCAATTTATAATGCAGCTTACCTCAGCCTCAGAATTTTAATTAAAAGATGTGACTCAAATAAAGACCATAAGACGTCAGTTGTGTATTATGATTTTTTTGGTCAGTTTTTTCATATGTTTTAACACCTACGTATGTCAAAAACAACTCCCCTCTCGTTTCTGCATTAGTCTAAGTGCTTCACCAGGCACAATGTAGCCATCCTCTGATAGACATTGAGTCACACCAGTGATTTCTTTTTGCCCGAAGACAAGCAGCATCACTCTGAGCTTCCCACTTTCCCTGACAGATCCAACACTCATTTTCACAAGTCTAAGCAGCAGATAGAAGTCAACAGTAACTGCATGTCAGAGATGGTGCTTTTTATATTTTGAACATTTTTAGTAATTATAAAGTAAAAAAAAAACCCAACTATATAAAACTGTAACTTTATTGAGTAAAAGTTACAGTGTAATAGTAAATAAAAAACAGTGCTGGTTTTTAGTTTTATTTCCCCAACAACTAAAAGCTACTTTCATCTGAAATGTGGGCCTCAGCTTTATAGACAGTGCCTTCAAAAATGTCAGAAACAAACATTTTAAAAAATGTGACATTTAGAGAATAACTGCTCTTCCTCATGGCAAAAATCTTTAGTTGGCCTGTTTGACTAAGAGTCCAAAAGCAAATGGTTTACAGTCATACTAAACAGCAGTAAATTTTTGGCATTCATGCTGTATAAATAATGATAAAAATTGTAGCAATTAATTTGCCGTCAGCTGCCTTATCTTTTAATCAAGCAGTGCTGTAAACACCCTCGAGAAAATGCCAGATGTAGATTGGTATCGTAAAAGCTTTTTGACTGATGACTGACCTTTTCTGCTGTGACATTATGTGTGGATGTTTGTGTGTTTGCCCGGTTCAGAATATCTCATCACACCATGAATGGACACTTTGTGTCATCAGCAGTGGGTGACTGAGGCAACTGCCAAGTTTTTTATAAATGTAAGTGGGTCTGTGAGGGTACTGGATGTGTTGAGAAAAATGGCTGTATTTTTTGTAGCCTGGCTACTTATGATCCTCATGCTACAAATCACGTTGTTACCATTGCTGCATGTTCTGGTACTCACTGAAAAACAACTCTGGAACAGCTATGAATAGTTGAGGTTAAAGAAGCAGAAAGTACGGGGGGCGGGCGATTTTCTTCTAATTGGCAGAAAGTGATTCTGAGCCTATTTGACTGAATGGGCTTTCGCACCTGCTGGCACAAAGCATAGATGGATCTTTGTAATGCTGGTTCACCCTCATTGCTGCACTAGCCCTGAAGCAGTGGATACAAGTCTTTATTTAGAACAGGGATGCCAAATACTCAGTATACATTGTGGACCACATACAGCCAGCTTTCATCTTTAGTGGGTTTAGGTTTATATAGTGCCAAATCACAACTGAGATGTAACCATATGAAAACGTTATAAAGAAAAGCTAATAATGTAATAATAAAAAGATCTGTCAGCATGACACTTTGGGTTCTAGTCATAAGTAATAAATGTGCAAAATTGGAGAAAAGGTTCAGGTAGCTCCCTGACCAGACTCTTGTAATTATAAAACTAAAGATTTTGGTTAATTCACAACAACGTTTTTTTCTTTTTTTTCCCAATTTTATGCCCTCCTTCACATTTTCCAAAGTCATGCTGTGGGCTGGATTGAAGTTGGATAGAGATTTAGAATATTCTTTAGATTTGTCAGTAGCAACAGAATTGACTGCTTTTAGTACCACTATTTGATGTACTCTGCAGGGGCTTGTGTAACTGTTTTAGCTCCATGTGGGAAAGTTGCTGAAATCAATTGTGCAATCAGACATTTTATTGACATATAAAACTGTGTTAATATCCTTCTCAATGGCAATTGATTCATGTAAAGTTGTCAGGCGCAGTGGCCCGTGGACATGGGATGGACTCAAGTGCAGATTCAAAACCGGAGGCCAGGGGTGAGGTGTAACGAAAAGAGATTTTATTTTACAATGCTCAGAGGCTAACAGAAAGTGCAGACTAGAATCAATGAACTTAAACTAGATGTCTGAGGCGAGAGAAAAATACTGTGATGATAACTAGATGGCAGGGATAACTGGGTGCAGGTACTGGGCAGGGGAAACTGTGGCGGGCCAGGGCACTGAAACAGAGGACAGAGCAGTCAGGGGAATCCCACAGAGGGTTGCGAGTGAATCTAAGGATAGTACACTGAGCTGTCTTACAAGCTTGCAGGTGGGGGTTGCGTGGAGGGGGGAGGCAGGAGAGGTCCAGGCGGGTGCTGCATGCAATGCAGGGAGGCAGGCAGGAGAGAATGACAGCTCCAAAACGGACAGGGATTACCAGAGGTGGGACCAAGTCATTGTTTTGCAAGTCTCAAGTAAGTCTCAAGTCTTTATCCTCAAGTCTCAAGTCAAGTCTCAAGTAATGTCAGGCAAGTCAGAGTCGAGTCTCAAGTCACTGGTGTAAAAGTCCGAGTCAAGTCACAAGTCTGAAATTTTGAATTTCAAGTCCTTTCGAGTCTTTAAAAAAAAATGAAAAAAGCATGTTGCAGTTATGCTAAATGTAAATATTAGACCATGTAATTTTAAAATCTGTGTTTTTCTCAACACATGACAAAATAGTGAACGTAGAAAATATACACAAATTGTGAAATTGCACCTCTTTAAAATGCAGCTCAATTAAACCTAGCTCCTAGAATAATTTTCACAGTTCTGAGATAAGCTGCATGTTATTCTTGGATGCTTTTGTAGGACCGGCTTTAAAATCGCATGACAAAAATATCATACACATTAAAAAAAACTGCATCACCAACGTAGCCTGGAAAACATTTGCTAGTTAGATGAAGTCAGCTATCTCATCGTAGCATATTTATATGCATATTTATAATCATACGGTTCTTGGAGTGAGTGCATACACTCATGAAGTTTAGTAACTTCAGGTCACTGCAACAAGCCCAGGTACAGTTTACCGACGGATGGGTACAGGACCTTGAAATGCACCGTGTAGAACGAAAGACCATCGTACGTATCATAAGTTTACCAGTCTCACAAATCGTCTTCATAAATACACATTCGTTAACCGTTTATTAATAGGACCTTTGAGCTCAACGGTAATTAATTAGCAGTGGAAATAATTTCTGGTACGAGTTACAGAAATGTAGCAGTGACAATAATACTGTATGCTGTAATCGTACTGGGCAATTAGTGATACAAAAAACCTGTTTTAAACTGTGAATAAAAGTATATGTTTTTGTCAATGTACCATAATAACAGAGGCGAAACGCAATATTGTGTCAGGACAATTCACTATTTATGCACAATAAACAAAGGAGCATAGCGCGACAATTTCTGTTCAGCGCCAGACTTGCTTTTAACCTATATCACCAATTATGTTATGAAAATGACGTATTAACTACAACAGCAGACTGACCTTTGTGGAAATGCTTGGAGCAGACTAACCTGTGAGCTGGAGTGTTCTGGGACGTTATATTTGATCTTTGAATGGCTGCAATCCAGGCCATCCGTCGCGTCTTTGTTACTTCGGAAACATGGCTCGAACAATTTCTCTTCAACGACGTAATCCGATAACAACCGATCTCTTTACCCGTCGGCTTCCCGTGGCTGTCATGCGACCGGCTATTGCAGTTAATAATACAACAGCTTCTCGACATTTTTGTGTTTCTTTTTATCGCTGTGTGACTGATTTCAATTGAAAGCCTGCGTGCGCTAGTACCTCTTGCCACGAGTTCCCAGAATTCTTTGCGGTTTACCCCTGAATGACGTCACATTTTCAATCTCTATATAATATGCATGTTAAATTTTATATTTGGGGTGAAATATCAAGTCTTTTCAAGTAAACCGGTTCAAGTCCAATTCAAGTCCCAAGTCATTGGTGTAAAAGTCCAAGTCAAGTCACAAGTCTTAGAACATTTTTTCAAGTCAAGTCTAAAGTCATAAAATTAATGACTCGAGTCTGACTCGAGTCCAAGTCATGTGACTCGAGTCCACACCTCTGGGGATTACCGGCGGCAGCAAACTGGTATCCAGGAGAGCTTGGTAGGTGGGTTTCAGAGGCTGACGAGAAAAACAGAGATACGGTCAATACACACGATTAGTCACCAAGGAACGGACGTGAGGCCGAGAACTGACTAAAGTTGGCAGATAATCTGGCGAAGACCAGTTGAGTGCGCCTGTCATAAATACTGCTGGTACGATTGCCATCAGGTGAGGAACAACAAAGACTCCACCCAGTGGGGAGGAGCTGATGCTGTGGAAAACCACCCAGACCACGACAAAAGTAGCTCTTTTTACCCTTGCAAACACTGTTTTGAGTGCCAGTGATGTAAGTTTGGACACACCTTCTCATTTCAATGTTTTTTTTTCTGTATTTTCATGACTATTTACATTGTAGACTCACTGAAGGGATTAAAACTATGAATGAACACATATGGAGTTAGTCTGAAGTATCTCAGAGTCTGAAATATCTCAAAACATGTTTTACATTTTAGATTCTTCAAACTATCCACCCTTTGATCACTGCTTGCACACTCTTGGCATTCCCTCGATGAGCTTCATGACCCATATGGAAAAGAAATAGTAAAAACTTATATGTGATTACTCATGAAAGTGGCCACTTTCTCATTACTTTCATATATTGTTTTAGTAAGTATCCAAAACATACAAGTTTCATTATATAAGTTTTCAAGGGATCTTATATCTGTTTTCACTCTTATATGCATTTCATACAAGTTTCACACCAGACAGATACAAACTTTATAAGATTTATATATATCTTTTCCATATGGGGAGGTTTGTCACCTGAAATGGTTTTTCAACAGTCTTGAAGGAGTTCCCAGAGAATATGAATTCTAACAGTTGTCAAATAGGGCAGTCAGCTGTGTACCAACCTGACTTCTGCACAACACATCTGATGGTCCCAACCCCATTAAGAAGACAAGAAATTCCACAAATGAACCCTTGCTTGTTTGCAGTGCTGTCAGCAAAGCAAAGAGTGGCTACTTTGAGGAATCTAAAATATTAACATATTTAGAGTTACACATTTTTTCTATAATTCCACATATCTTGCTTCATATATTTGATGTCTTCAGTATGTATCTGCAATGTAGAGAGTGGTATATATAAAGAAAAACCATTAAATGAAAAGGTGTGTCCAAAGTTTTCACTGGTAGTGTACATTTACTTAAAAAACAGTTATCAATAAAAAAAGTGTCCGTTCCCACCTTAAATGGTTAGTCTACTTTTGCTGTTTTGTGTAGACGCAACGCATGCTAATTAAAAATAATAATTTGAGCTTTTGAAATAAGCATTGTGTAACACTTTTTTTTCACTCCTTAATAAGATTTATGCTACTACCTTATATCTGCGGAGGAAATACAACACTCCATGATCTTAGCAAGGTGCTATCCCTGCAAGAGAGATAAATGAACATATTTAATAATAAAATACTCTACTCAGGAAATATTTAATTAGAACACTTTTGAACCTTTACCAAGATTCAAATATCACACCTTTAATGTGTGCTTTTGAAATCTGTACTTGAAATCTGTATTTGGTATCTGCCTGAAAAATCTTCTGCTGGCTACAGTGCATTTTTATATTTTTCATTATAAAACAAGGAAACACAAATCATTCAGACTGCTTTTCTTTCTAATGGTTCACAATCAATTCCACACTGAAGATGGATTAAAAATATTTGTGTTTGTCTTGCACTGTCTATTCCCTTAGGTTGCAGGAATAGTGATATTTTCCTGTAAATACAACATCAGTTCAAAAGTTTTCCCCTGAAGCAGAATAAGAGCAGTCCCCGGTTTTCCTGTAATACCGTGTGCCTGAAGAATTGGGAGGCTCTTTTCTTTTTCTCTGCTGCTCACAAGCGTCCACCTCCCTTTAGGTCTGAAATATTAATGGATGAGTTTTATTCTGGAATCAGAAAGGTGCCCTTCATACACATGTGTGTCCACAGAGAGGTGGATATCACACTTTCTACCACCTACCTTATATTTTTAACCAGGACATTTTTTTATATAAGCACTTGTAAATCAGAGGCTGTATTTATGTTATTTGTTCATGCTTGTGCATCTGAAAGGAAGCTTTAATGTTCCAGATATAAGTAGATGGCAGTTCAAAAGAGGAGATTTGACAAGGCCCTTGCAATAAAACAATGTGTTCTTAAGAGATATGGTGTTGAAAAAAAGAAGCAGCTCCTTACACAGTTTTGTCTTGATTAGAGGTTTCTACAACAAGAAGCGGGCATTAGTAATTCAAAAGAGAAAACTGAGAAGATCATTTTTCATGTTTTAAAAAAAACACACATTCTTTTGTCTGCTGGGTTGTTGCATAAAATATATATATATATATATTATAAATACACAAATCACCTAGAGATCCATCCAGCTCTCTGACAGCTTGCAGCACAGCAAATGTAACCTAAGACTTGGCTTTTTACACTTCTCCCTTTGCGTTCCCTTCTTTTTCTCAGAAAAGTACTTGATGTGTGCGAAAACGATGTGTGTTGACAGCGTGAACGGGCAACGCTGCTTGTCCCAGTTGGTCCGTCAGCCCAAGGCTAAGCTAATGTCTGTTGGCAGGGCTGGGTCAGGTGGCGTGAAGGGACAGTTTATGGTGGCGCAGAAGTGGCAAGAGCTCGTGTCTCCTCATTTCAACATGATAACAATTGTCCGGAAACATTGTATTCATTCATTGTGTTACTCACTGTATTCAGAACTTATGGAAGTAGGTTTACAGGCTATGAAACAAAAGGCAGTAAAGCGCTGACTTGTGAACTGTGTGCGTGATGATTTTGCTTGTGTAAGGAACATACAGTTTTTGCTTGGCTGACTCAGAATTAAGTTTTAAATTCTTAATGGATCTTTAGTTCTTTACTTTTGATCCAGAGGAATAGGAATTTTACTGTCCCGATGGTGTAGCGTTTCTTGCTTTTACAGCAGCGTAACCAAGATGGTGGTTTCAGCACTAAATCCAATGTGTGCCCTGTACTGTGCTCTGCAATGCATTGAATTCTCTTCACTATTTCAAAATCTATTGTTTACTTTTATGCTTGACTAGCTTGTTGTTTTCCTCTTGCTTTTATTAACTTTTCCTGAGGAATTTTGAAATTGCTGTCAGTTGACATTAACTGAAATACTGGAATAGGATCAAACTACAAACAAGCGAACGGAGTGAACATTGCTCCATATCGTCACTCATAATAATAATAAAGTAACATGAGAGTTTCCAGTCCAAACCAAAGGGTTTCTAATATAATTTGGCATAAAAGACCATGAAATTCTAATGTTTCATTTGTGCACACAGTTTTCTCTACTCAAGCATGTTGGTGTCACGTAGGCCCTTCCACATCTGTGTGGGCAAATAGAAACTCTAATATAAATGTGACACATTTTATAAATCTCGTGCATCAAAGAACTGGGCTTCTTTAGAACTGGGCTTCTTTATTTCTAAAAACAAAAGGTATGGAGTCCCAGATATTTAACCTCTAGTGGAGGTTGTTCCCTTTGAAGTGGACATTGATCTACTATTGACTTGGTCATCCCTAGGAAAAAACGTTCTAAACACAAGCTAAACAACATATACACTATGTGCACTTCAGTGAGGAGAGGTCAGACCTGTACATAGGAGAAACTGAACAATCATTCCACAAATGCATGACAGAACATAGAGTTACACCTCAACAGGACAACACTCACCTGTACACTCATTCACCTGAAGGACAAAGGTCACTCTTTGGACAGTGAAGACAGATGGTCGCTGTGAACAAACATCATTGAACAGAGGTGGTGGCTTACCACACCATTTGTCAGCCACCTACAATGCAGTCTTTAGGTCCTTAGATCCCGGACACACACACCTTGCCTCAGGTTAGATTGGGGTAGGTCACATGATGGGGCAAAGTCTCACAGTGGTTTCACCCTTTACCCCTGCTGATGGTAATGACCATTGACTTTTTTCACATCTTGGCTTATGTGATGATGCACATTATCAATAGTGGGTCAACGACCACCTCCAAAGGATACTTGGGAGTGTCCACTTTGTTTCTATAACTCAAGAAGCTTCTTGGATGAGCGGTGAAATGTTTTCATAAACTTAAGGAAGTCCAGTTGCCTTCTTTTTCAAGCTCCTAAGACTACCATGAACTGGATGACTAAGAGCCAACACAAACTTCTGCTGTGTAGTTTGTCTAATTAGCCAACTAGCTAAATATGACATCCCTGATAAAATGTTGTGTGCCGCAAAGCCACCTTTAAATGATCTTTTTCTCATCATAATAAGTGGCTTATTGTTGTGAACTATTTAATAGTCAAAAGCCACTTCTTCTGGAGTGAAAAATAAACACTGAAATGAATATGGGAAGTATTCATGCATATCTGTACATCGTGTTCTCACAAACGGAAACATAAATAAACCAGGCAACCCAGAGGATGAATGTGATGTTAGCAGTAGGTCATCACTGTGTTGCTCTTATTTTCAAAGCAGGAACAGCCACAACTAAAGTTTAAGTTTATTCTTGTTATGTGCGCAGAGATCCTTTGTAACTCTTTCATGTTAATGTTCCAACAGGTGCTGGGGAGTCTGGAAAGAGCACCATTGTAAAGCAGATGAAGTAAGTTGCAAAAGGAATGTTTATTCCACCTTTTTTAAATTCTGTGTAACACAAAAGCTTTTTCACGTCACTGGAATTTGGTTGGTAATCACAAAACCATTAAAAGCTACAAACTAATATTAGCTCTAATGCTATATGCCCATTACTCATTTTTTCTATGATCTGTTGGTCAAATAGTTGTTTCCTTGTTTAACAAAAGCAACCAAAGTAGTTCTTATGTCTGTGTGTGGAAGTAAATGTTGCCCTTTAAGATAGTCCATTTAGATTTTTACCCCTCAGCTGTGAAAGGATGTACATATGTATAATGTGGTATATTGCCATCACCATGCCAACAGGTGGGGGACAAGTTTGTGAACGTGATGACTCGAGAACGGAGTGACATTTAAATTGATACCATAGGTGTATCTACTCAAGGTCTCAGAAGAGTTCGAATCTCATAGACCTCGACCTCAAGCATAGAAGTCCGAGGTCAATTGATCTGAAAAGCTTGTGAATACGATAGTTTGAGAATAAGGTGACGTGGGATTTTTAAATTCATACGATAGGTGCCTCTACTAGGAGGCTGAGGGGTACCATTGGCCACTGCCAGTATTTGTAAATGTCTTTTAAAAACCTCACAAATTAAGAAATTTTTTTATAATCACAATAAACTTTAATTATATTGTGTCACTGAGCCTAATAACCACAGTCATATTATAAGTGGTCACACGATGCCGGTTAACACCCCAGGAAGTCAACCCAGATTTTCTGACTTTAGCAATGAGTGTGTTTACATAAGAGGGGGCAGTGCTGACACCAGATGACCCATTTCCAAAAATGGACAGGTCTAGAGCTGCATATTTAAAGAAGAACAAGAGATAATCCTAAATAAATATAATAAATTTAAAATATAATACAAGCTAAAAGCAACACATTTGTTTTAGCTAGAGACTGCAAGAAAATCTGGCAGTTTGAATGTGTAAACTGATATTGCTATCACTGCTTAATTCTTCAGTTACAAAAGTGTGCAGAAGAATACATATAATCGATTTCTGACAGTCTGTTTAATTCTAAGACGCTCATAAAATCCAAGACATTTAGAGAGGTAAGTTATTGGCTTTATTAAAATGTCAGTGCATGAGGATGCCATGTTCTAAGGTTAATAGGCACAACTTTATCCATCATGTTGATATAATATTTCCAACTTACAGTGGGGTGTGCTGCATAGGTTGTTGTAATGGTATGCCTCAATAAGTATTGACTGACTGCCGTAAGGGGAAACCCTGTTAACTTCCGGTCACAGTTCACTGTTCTTATTTTATGTGTTTCAGTCAGAGAACTTGAGCAGTTTACAGTTAAATCGTTTCAGTTTTAGATACAATACAGTGGAGTTATTTCAAGTTGGTTCCCAGGTGATGTTGTGGTCACAGGTGTTTAGAATTTTTTTGTACATGTGAGAACGTATAGGGTTATTGGAAAGTACTTAACACATAGACTTGGCTTCTGAGACCAATAGGAGTCTATGGGAAAATGTCCCTCCATCTTGACCTCTGCAAACACTTTCCTGATAGGTTTCTGGGCTCAGTCTCTCAGTCTTGGGTCATACTGAATAAAAAAGCCTTTTGTAAATCTTGGGAGTCCTGTGTTTCAGAATGGAGGTCCAGTGCGCAAGTAATTTTAAAGCTAGACCCCTCCATGTCATATAGCTATTTTGAAATCAAAATGACGATGGTAAAAACACTCATTTTGAGGCTTCAAAACGAGACTTCATAAACCAGGGGATGATGTCAGGGTAGCTAGGTCCATCTTTTATGCTGTCTATAAAACAAAGGCTTTTCATTTCTTTCTTTTCTTTCTTTCTTTTTCTAA
Source organism: Rhamphochromis sp. 'chilingali' (assembly GCF_963969265.1). Classification (NCBI taxonomy): domain Eukaryota; kingdom Metazoa; phylum Chordata; class Actinopteri; order Cichliformes; family Cichlidae; genus Rhamphochromis; species Rhamphochromis sp. 'chilingali'. The sequence goes on along the minus strand of NC_137936.1, from coordinate 24,391,129 downwards.
AGCTTGTGCACCAATCAGGATACACAATGACACAGATACTCACACACTAATGGATAAACACAGAGGACACTAAATGCCTTAATTATTCACATTCCTCTGGGCTAACCAGGCATTGAATCCATTTTTTATGAGTTTGGACCAAGAACAGTCTGTTGCTTTTGAAGCTAATTTATAAACTTGTACAGAGGTATCGATTTATCAGCATGAAGACAGAAGCAATCATGACTCTGACCTTTTATTTAATGTCATACATGACATTAAATAATGTCATGTATGATGACATTGTGCGGTGTAAACATGTCTTACAGTAAGAAAAGTTAGCCAATTCAACGTTCTTAGAACAGCTCAAAAAGAAGGCAGCTGTTTTCTAAATTATTACTGTTCATTAACATTAACATCGGTAGGCTGTTAAAAGCAGGGGGCAGACCCACTTTAGAATTACTGTGGGGCTGTCTCACTTCGCTCTCTCTGCACTTTGTTCTGCAGCCTGATGAAATCTGGGTGATTGCACCTCATGATGGGCTGCACACTTGTGCATGCACAAACACTTAGTTCCGTCGCAGTCAGGGTAATAATACTGCAAGAGGTAAAGTTAGGATACTGCATCAGCTGAATGCTGCAGTGTTGAGGCAGTCCCACTGTGTGTTAACCCCGTTTGCTACACATCATCCTACACAGCATGCTGACATGATAAATGTTACACTGAGTATTCAGTATGATTTTTTATAGACTAGATAGCAACACAGACAAAACAAAATCAGCTTTTAGCTTCAAAAATATTTTGAGTTTAAACACAGCCAAAACTCTTAATGTAATCATTAATGTGTAACAATGATTGTAAAGAAAATGATTTAAACTATACAGTACAAAGACATTAATGATGTTAATCATTAACTAGCCAGTAACAGAATTTGAGCTAGTCTGATTTTCTGTGTGAAAGAAGCTGTTTAGTTTAGCAGTTTGACTTAAATCTGAGCCTGGCAGCTTAACTATGTAACTGCATTTGGGAATATGTCTTCTTAAAAATAATTCAGTAATAATCAACATGTATGTTTCTTTAAGAGAATTTCAGACAACTTTACATTGATTTATTAAAAGAAATAAGGTCAAACAGGTGACAAATAGGTAATAAAGGCAGTAGGTAATAAATAGGTTATAAATAGGTCAGATTCTGTGCTATTCCTTACTCTGTGTTGCCACCCACATCCATCCATGTCATCTGTACCACTGAGCTCCAGCATGACTTTTTGGGATACCTGCTGACAGTAAGAATTCACAAGTTGCTTCATTTTATATACTTTAAGCTGTTTTTTTCTTTATTTTTATAGCAAGGATGCTGGAGAACACTCCAAATGAGCTTGTAGTGCACATAGTGAAGCATAAGAAGTAGTTTTTGAAGACTTCATTAAAACAATAATTGATTCCCCCTCATGTACATCGAACCAAGTGTTGCTAATCTGTCATCCTGTTCTTATCGGCCATGAACTAATTCCATCCTGATGTGTGTCTGCTGTTAAATGAATTTCACATTCTGTGCAAAAAGCAAAAATGTGTCATTATTTACACTTGAAGTGCACCAGAAGAGTTTTTTAATTGACAGGGTAAACAGTAGAAATGATTTCAGCAAGCATAATTGCATCACACATTTGAGAATACTGTGGGCAATGTTTTAATGTGCACTTAAATAAAACTTGAATGTCTCTTGATATTCTCAGGATCATCCATGAAGATGGCTACTCAGAAGATGAGTGTAAGCAGTACAGAGCAGTGGTTTATAGTAATACCATCCAATCTATAATGGCCATTGTTAAAGCCATGGCCAGTCTGAAGATAGACTACAGCAATCCCACCAGAGTGGTAAGATGCACAAACACTCCCAAACACAATGTATTTTCTAAAGCATGGCGTTTGTGTACAAAATAATCACTCTAAATGCTTTTTTACTTGATCTTTACAAAATGCTTTATCTGTTGGTAAGCATGGGATGTGTAAGAGCAATAAAGACTCAGGAGCAAGATCCAGACCAAAGGCTAAAAACCATTGTTATGTGAGAATGCTGAATTTAATTTGGCCTTACTAACCATTGACTTACCAGGATGTCGCTTGGGGCTAAACAAAACAAAGCCTGCTTTATCAACAGCATCTTGCAACTGTGTATCTGGCACAGTACTTAAGAGTTACATTGTGCTTTCCCAGAATTGAAATCACAAGTTTTCCATTGTTTCCAGTCACTGTGCCCTATTTACTTGGTCCTTTTTCTCAATATAAAGAGGCTAAATAACCCAGTTGCTTACATACATACATATACACGTATGTGTCATTACTAAGACATGTATAACACGGTAAAATAGGATTATTTAAAGGCTACTATGACTCTTTCTTACATGTTTCCTCTTCTTGGCAGTTCTTTTTCAGTCAATACCACTGTCGGGCTGTGCCAGTGTTTTAAACAAACATGGTATCATGTGATTTCCAACATGCATCTGTTCACAGCAGCCTTTTTTTTTATCAGCAGTAAGATTTATGTAGTAGGTGTTACACAGAACTGGAGCACAGTATAATCCTTTCCTGATATGTCTTTGCAACCTGCAGGTAGGGTTGCCAACCGTCCCTTAAAATACGGAATCGTCCCGTATTTCGAAACAAAAGTACACGTCCCGTATTGAGCTAATAAGGGACGCACTTTGTCCCGTAATACAGTGAGAATCAAAAGTGGCCTATAACTTTTAATGGAATTAACGCTTTGTTTGAAAACATAATTCCCAGCCCCTCTCCTGCTTTGTGACCAATGAGCTGACAGCACACTTATGACAATTCGAGTATGACAATTCAGATTACCGCTCATCTCATTGGTCGAGGAAAGGTCGCTTGCGGAGAAAATACCGGAAGACAACAGATGACCACAACAAGAAGCATGGCCAACAGGGAAACAAACGCCGACACTGCGGTGCAAGTCTCGGACGACAGTACACCTAAAGCTGGGCAGACACTGTGCGATTTTTTCAGTCACGTTATTCAGCTCCTGCTCAAACTGCACGATTGACTCGCAGGGTTAGAAGTTGGTAGGTCACGATGCAGAGTCTCACACTATACCGCCCGATGCTCTGATGCGACCTGAGAGCTCACACTGTGCCTCCATAACATGAAGGTTATAACAGACAATCTGTCGCTCGCTCTCTCAGTCTTTCACTCACACAGACACACCACCACCATCAACTTTGCTAAATTGCTAATGAAAAACATGATCAGGCAGCTGTGATATTTGTTCCCCTCAGAGAAAGGGAAGAATGGGAAAAGGAAAACACCTGGCTGGAAAAAGTTAATATGGGCATGTGCAGTGAATATCAGCGCTATGTGGCCAGAAGTGTGATAATATAATTTATTTTGTGTAATAAACAACTGCAAGGATAGATGATTACAACAAATTGATGACTAATACATAAAAGTAATACATAGATGAATAATGATGATGAGTTATGATGCGTAATCATGGGAACAAGCGGGTTTACAAACAGGAGCAGCTGATTAGCATTAGAAAAGCTGAAATAATACCTCAACTGAAGCCAATTGTACTAAATGCACTAAATGTGCACAGTTACAAGAATATTTTTCTTTCTATTGTTTTCTATTATTTTAAGTTAAGCAGGACAGAGTGCTTTTAAAGAAAGATTTACTTTTATTCTCAAAAGTTAAGCATGACAGGCTTCTGTTTAAGAAAGAGACCTGTTTTACTGTGTTAATGTTGTCATTTTGAGCTAAAAATAAATGGCTAAATGATCATTTGTTTCCCATGTGTTCATATCACAAAGAATAGAATATGCATCTACTTAAATCAACTTCAAGTCAAATGGTTAAAAAAAATAATTTCACACACAAAAAAAGAGCTAGAAAATTCACCACACTGGGAAGGGTGAAGACAACTGGGTTGCCCGGCCCTGGCCACGAGGTGTCCCTTATTTATTTTTCAGGGAGTTGGCAACCCTACCTGCAGGGAAATAGCACTTGTCTTACTGACTCCATCTGGTCCATCTTTGATCTGCTGTCTCCTTAAAGTTGTACTAGACAGAGAGGAGTCTGAAAGTATACCTGCTGCAGGAGCAACAGCAGCCACTGAGAGCTCTGGTGCAGATTGGATTAATTCAGTGCTGCTAGCAGGGCACGTTTGAACAGCACTGCAGAGGCTGGTTTCTGCAGCCTCAGCAGCAACACAAACTAATTTCTTATTTTGAAGAATACCCAACTGTAAAAGGAAGATCTTGTTGCTAACCCATTTGTCTGGAGGTGTTTTGTAACAATTGTTACCCATCATTTATGTTTGCTTTGCATGTTAGTGTTTGCTAAACCTAATCACTCCCAAACTAATGGTTTTATAACTGGCTAGCTAATGAAAACAGGCTTGTCAGTCTTTAAATTACTCCACATATTAAAGATGATTGATTATGCATTTATTTATTTTCTGTCATATATAAAGAGTTACAGTAGCGCATGCTTGTGACAGCTCTAGGTCTTGTGTTTATGTTCTTTGGCAGGCCTGCCTTTTACGTGCTCTATTTCAGATCCTAATCAGGAAATGGCTTGGGAATGCTTGGGAACTCTATAGAAACCAGTTTCCTCCCTGGCTGTCTCTTCTTCTGGAAGGCTCTTGCCTTTCAGGTCGCTAACTTGGTTTTCATTTGATTTCGCTTGGGTGTGCTGCAGTAACACCTAGTTTAAGCCATATTTGGTTTTAGGTAAGCACCTGCTTATCAGTTCTCCTTGAACCGCCTTTGTGTTGACTTGTTGTTAAAAAAAATATTGACCCAGGAAAAATTGTTTCTCTGAGGATCTCCATTTCTTGGTATGTTCTAAATGATCTGGACATAACACGTTCATATTAAATGTGTTCAAAATTTCAAACAGTGAGGCAAACGCTTACATCGTTAAAGCTGTTTATTATGTATAAGTGTTAAAAAAAAAAGTGATGAAGTGAAAACAGTTGTTTTTAGTGCTAAAATCCACAGAATTATCAAGTAAATCTGTCTCTATAATCAGCTTTATTGAGCTTTACAAGCTCTAGGTCTTTGTTAAGTCATCCAATCCACTACTTCACAGTTCATCATCATTCTCATTTTAGAACGAGGCAGAGTGAAATATTTGAGAGGCAGCCAGAGACGATTTTCGACGTGCAAGTCATGGATCTAAAAATAATTTAATTAGCCATAGCTACAGCTGATAAAATCTGCCAGCAACAGTTGTCATCTGAGTAGAAAAAATTAACAGTTGCTTTCGGGGGGGAAAAAAAATGTACCTCTGTTTAAAAGTAAGGATTTGCAAAGAATGCCACATTTAAGCTAAGTACTGTGTCACCATACAAGAATTTCAAAGGCTGACACGTAAAAGATATTTAATGATTTCTCTGATGTGCGGATGTGGAAGTTGTCTGTGTAGTTCATCCAACAGCAAATTTAATATCTATGGGATTTTGGACAGAGATGTGATGTGATTGTGAGGGCGAGATGTGCATTTGGATTCAGTTAATTCAGATCTTTAATTAGGTGATTAACGAACTTCATTATTATGACTGCACAATTCGAGCATATCAGAAGTACTTAATGAACACACTAAATAATTAGGTGCAGCTCATACAAACACACACTAAGTTAAACACAACAGGGCATCCGTGAAACTTTTATACTTAAACCTGCAGACAGAAGACAAGAGATGCTGAGTTGCAGTCTCCTGCACCCTGTGAACACTTATCAACTTTCAAACAAGCTGCCGGTGAGGTCTGACAGTGGCCGTGTGTGTATCCTGTAAGTGAAGCTGTAATAGAAGGATTAAGGACTCTGCTGTGGTGACGTTTTTTTTCTCACCCATAGATCTGTCAAATGGCTGGGTGTACGTGATGCTACTCTCGCACTCCCACACATAGCAATTAGTGTGCTAGCCTGCCCATACTTGCGCAGCAGCCCTGTAGAAATTGACACACGCTTATGGCTTTCATACTATTCTTTAATTATGCCCCATATTGGATTTCAGTTGAGCTGATTGTAGCAGCTGATCTGCATGTGATAAGGATCATTAACAGACACATTATGCTGCTGTATAGAAGTAAACATGAAACTCAAGTCAGTGTTTGCAGTTTCATGGTGATTCATTGCAGCTGCAAGTGCAGTCGGAGCCTGCAAATTTGTAAGTGAATGACAAAGAGGAGAAGGATAAGGCGAGTGTGTGTGAGTCTAATATTCTGCAGTCTGCAACTTGTAGCTGTGTTAAAAAGAGCAGAAAGAGTTTTAGTAAATGTGTCACATTCCCAGAGAGCCATCGTAAACATCAATTTCATTGGCAGCATGTGAGCGCATCACTCATAGTGACGCACCACTAAATAAACACATTTCAAAAGAACAGTAATGCTATTGGTCCAGTCAAGACATTGACTGGACCAATAATAAAGGACATACACAAATTCAGTAAGCTGGCCATTTAACCAACGTAAACATCACCATCTAATAGGCACAGACGTACATTCACCGGCTGCTTTGTTAGTACTGGACTCCCTTCTGCCTTCAAATTCGCCTTAATTCTTCACTGCATAGATTTAACAAGGTGGTGAAAACATAACTCTGAGATTTTGGTTATTATTGATGCAATAGCATCCTAGAATTCCTGCAGATTTTAGGCTGCAGATCCATGATGTAAATCTCCCATTCCACAACATCCCAGAGGTGCTCTATTGAACTAATATCTGGTGACTGTGGAGGTCATTTGAACACAGTGAACTCATTGTCAGTTTCAAGAAACTAGGTGTGTTGGAAGCATCCATCAGAAGATGGGCACACTATGTTCATAAATTTGTGGACAGGGTCAGGAACAGTATTCAGAAATGATGCTCAGTCACTACTAAATAGCCCAAACAATTAAAAAAAAAATAAAAATAACCTTCACGCAATTACACCACCCTGCAGGATGAATCCAGGCTTTTGTGGTTGTTACGTTCCCCCCGAAAGGGTCTAGGCATGTGAGTGAGGGGACCAGTAACAAATGAGTCCAGAACAGAATGAAAGGAAAACAGACCAGTGTTTTCAGTAAATAAAATAGTCTTTATTATAGATCATTTTAACATAAAGAGCCGGCAACGCCGTTTTACCAATAACACTTGGAAAAAAGAGAAAAAAGGGTTGCAACAACAAAGAACACAATAACCAAACAAAAACTCCACACCACGAGGAGGTACTTCCAGGGGCCCACAAGCTCACCCTGTCACTAACAGCAGCTGGCTTTGCTGCTGCCAAGGCTCACAAGCCCACACTACTCACGCAAAGCAGCTATGCTGTTTCCACAACTCCACACTTTGAGCAGGTTAACCACACAACGCAGAGACACCAGAGAACACCCCACACCCTGCTCACAGCTCATCCCCAGCTTATATGACCTCCGAGAGGTGATTGCTGACTGGGCCCAGGTGGTAAATGAGTCCAATGAGCAGCAGCTGTGTCCTGGGGAGAGAGAAGAGCAAGAGAGAGACAGAGGGGTGGAGCAAAAAAGAGGAGGAGGCGGAGAAAAACACCACGCCCACACAAGGGCAGTATCAGGAGGCCCAGCTAGGGCCGTAACACCCCCTCCCATAATTACAAACCAGTGGTTTGTCATAGAACGTCCTACCCAGCTTTTAAACATATCACCTACCATCCACCATAATAACGGTTAGGCATACCCTGCCGAATCTGCCAAGACCTTTTTGATGGGTTGAAAACACTGCACGGGGTTGGCTCAAGTCCCTCAACATAGTGTCCCAAATGACAGCCAAATGTTTTTTGAGCCATCACATATGGAGAACCCATCAGGCAGCTAGAAGGCCTTACAGCAACACTTCTCTGACGCTTCTTCGCTAGGTCATGGCAAAAGGCATGCTGGTTAGCCAGAGGTGCAGGTTGAAATGGTTGTGTCACACACAATCTATCACACTGTAGGTCATCTGGACCCGAGAGACCGTCATCAGGTGGCAGATTACAATTAGTTGATCTCTGACAGTGACCAAATGACACCACTGAGCAATTATGCTCCAACTGTTGCCTAGGACTGGCAACTTTGTCGGTTTGTGAACCACAGTTCACTCTTTTGAAAGCAGATCGATTTTGCTTTGAGTTTGCTTTCAAACAGTGAGCAATCAGGTGGCCAGGTTTGTGGCAGAAGAAACAGAGCTTTGTTTTGGCTCTTGAAACCACGCCTGTATCGGCTTTGTTAGCTGGCACACTCCTAACTCTCAAGACTGACTGTTTCTGTTTGTAGGCTCCACAATTTGCTATTAAATGGCCAGACTTTAAACAAAAAAAACACTTTCGTTTCACACTGGAATGGGACACAAGTACCTCACCCTTTCGGTACTGTGTAGCTGGCACATCACTAACCTTCACTAGGTCATCGCGTCGGTCGTGCTTAATGACACTGGTTTTATGGATGAGGGCAAACTCATCAGCCAGTGTTGCAGCATGCTGTAATGAGGAAACCTTCTGTTCACTGAGGTATACTGCAATCTGCTCGGAGATGCAGTTCTTAAATTCCTCCACCAGCATTAATTCACGCATCGACGCCAGGTCAGTAGCTTCGCTGGACACACACCACCGATCAAAAAGCACACTTTTCTTCCTTGCAAAATCTCGGTAGGATTGACCCTGCACCTTTTTCAGCCCCCGAAATCGCTGCTTATAAGCTTCTGGGACTAGCTCGTAAGCTAGCAGGATGGCACTTTTCAGCTTGTCATAATTCAGACTGTCCTGAGCTGACAATGAGGAACAAACTTCTTGAGCCTTACCCGCCAGCTTACATTGGAGCAAAATGGCCCACGAATCCCGTGGCCAGTGCAAGGCCGTGGCTATTCGTTCAAACGACTCGAAGTAGCTATCGACCTCAGTGTCACGGAACATCGGAACCAGACGACTGTTTTTCCCTACGTCAAACGAGGTGTCGGCCTGACGAATGGAGGCAGTCGGAGGAAGGGAAACCTGCCGGAGTTCCAGCTGTCGCAACCTCACAGCTGTCTCTGCCTCCACCTCCACCTTCATCAGCTCAACCTCCCTAGCCCTAGCCAGTTCTGCGTCCAAACGCCTAAGCTCTAGCTCCCTTTTCAGCTGGAACTCTCTCTCACGCTGCTCCTTCTCCAGCTGGAGACGAGCCAGACGGACACGGAGCTTAGCATCCAGCTTCGAGCCTTCACTCGATTCAATGGAGAGGGGTTCGAAGCGAGGCACTGTCATGGGTTTGTCCTCAGGCAGCCCCTGATCAACAGGTGTCGACACCAATGGACCTACAGCTTGAGCTGGCGCCTGCAGAACGGGCTGAGACGCTGCACCACGCTCACCCTTAAACACTGCAATAATCAAAGGTAGCCATTGACTCTAAAACAAAAACTACCTGAGGCTAACAATAACAACAAAGAAGCACCACCTCCAATACACAAATGAGAAACAGGCGGGAAAAGTGTGGCCACAGGTTAACCAATAAATAAAAATACCGCCAACCCTCTCCCCAGACCTGCCTACTAAAATCTTAGCCTAGTTAGCTTCTGGAGTGTACCAGGCTCGAGGCAACTTTAAAGGCTAAGCGTCAAGTGCACAAAGCACCGACAAGCCTACCCCCGACAGGGAACTAATCCCCACCCGGGATTACTCCGAAAATAATAAAGGAAAAATAAAAAATGAGTGCCTGAAGGAGGAGCTTACGCTCAGCTAGACACTCCCCTTTGCTAACTGGAGAGAGAGCGCAGCAGATACCATACAACTAAACAAGCCACCGGCAAACAACTCACTAAAACTCAATTGTTGTTCCTTCCATTCATATCCCGGACGAGCCCCCACTTTGTTACGTTCCCCCCGAAAGGGTCTAGGCATGTGAGTGAGGGGACCAGTAACAAATGAGTCCAGAACAGAATGAAAGGAAAACAGACCAGTGTTTTCAGTAAATAAAATAGTCTTTATTATAGATCATTTTAACATAAAGAGCCGACAACGCCGTTTTACCAATAACACTTGGAAAAAAGAGAAAAAAGGGTTGCAACAACAAAGAACACAATAACCAAACAAAAACTCCACACCACGAGGAGGTACTTCCAGGGGCCCACAAGCTCACCCTGTCACTAACAGCAGCTGGCTTTGCTGCTGCCAAGGCTCACAAGCCCACACTACTCACGCAAAGCAGCTATGCTGTTTCCACAACTCCACACTTTGAGCAGGCAAGGTTCACAAGCCCACACTACTCACGCAAAGCAGCTATGCTGTTTCCACAACTCCACACTTTGAGCAGGTTAACCACACACAACGCAGAGACACCAGAGAACACCCCACACCCTGCTCACAGCTCATCCCCAGCTTATATGACCTCCGAGAGGTGATTGCTGACTGGGCCCAGGTGGTAAATGAGTCCAATGAGCAGCAGCTGTGTCCTGGGGAGAGAGAAGAGCAAGAGAGAGACAGAGGGGTGGAGCAAAAAAGAGGAGGAGGCGGAGAAAAACACCACGCCCACACAAGGGCAGTATCAGGAGGCCCAGCTAGGGCCGTAACAGTGGTGTTTTCTGTTGTCCAACTTTTGTGAACCGTTGTGAATTTTAGCCTCAGCTTCCTGTTCTTAGCTGACAGGAGGTAGTACCTGGTGTGGTCTTCTGCTGCTCTATCCCATATACTTACAGGTTCAATGTGTTGTGCATTCAGAGATGGTCTTCTGCGTAACGTGGTTGTAGCAAGAGATTTGTTGAAATACTGCTGTCTTCTTCTTAGCTTGAAGCAGTCTGGTTATTCTCCTCTGACCTCTGACTTCAACAAGGCATTTGAACTGCTGCTCACTGGATATTTTCTCTTTTTCAGAACATTATCTGTAAACACTAGAGATGGTTGTGTGGGAAAATCCCAGTAGATGCGCATTTTCTGAAATACTGAGACCAGCCCTTGCAGCATCTTACTTAAATCATCTTTCGTCCTCATTCTGATTGTCGGTTTGAATCCCAGAGAGTTGTCTTGATTATGTTGGCATGTCTAGATCTAAACTGGGTTTTTGGCATGTGGCTGATTTGACATTTTTGTTAAGGAGCAGTTGAATACGTGTACCTAATAAAGTGACCATGATTGTATACTGACTGGATGACAATGGCAGGTAGAGATAGTAATAGATTTCTACTCAGTCCAGTTTGTTTCCATTCACAATTACGAAATGTTTCATTATGAACCATTTGTGTATTTTGATGATGCCATACATATTCAGAACTCTAGAAAATCCTGACTGCAGTTGCATTAAGTTAGTTACACATACAAATGTGCAGAGAAAACCAAGGTTTATTTATTACTCTTAGAATTTCTATCCTTGAGAATAAAGGTCAGAGAGAAATAATTAACATTGTGCCAACAGGAAGATGGTGAACTGAGAGAAACAAGCAAGGTGGCAAACAGCAGGAAATCAAACCACAGTCTGTTGAAGCAGCCCTGCATGCTGTTACTTTGAGTCATACAGACCTATCTCATATATCTTACATGTGGTCAGCCCAAATTGGCTGCCACATTGCTTTATCACATGTTGTAATGATATTATAATCACTTTACTTTAAAATATTTCCTCTCTTTGTGCCAGTTCTATAGAGATATCGCTCACATTGGTCCATACTGTTGTATTAGATTATCAATAAGTATTTAATAGGGGTGCAACGATATTCGTATCGATATTGAACCGTTCGATACAGTGCTTTCGGTTCGGTAGGCATATGTATGGAACAATACAACATTTGTAATTTATTTTATCAACTTTCCTTCTGACGATGCTGTCTGTGTTGAGCGCTCAGTGAATCTGTGTTCGACTACTCCGCCTAGGCTGCACTGTTGAGCGCAGATCCACTGAGCGCTCAACACAGACAGCATAGTCAGAAGGAAGAGCGCAGGGCAAGCTAGCGAGACAGAAGTTAAGGTCTCCTTGCAACATGGACCCCCCCCCCCATTCAGATCTGGCGTTTGGAATTATTTTGGTTTTCATGTGACGTATGACCCTGAAGGTAAGCGCGTCATGGACTAAAGTAAAACAGTATGTTGGATGTGCCATGCAATGCTCAATTACATGGGTGGGAGCTGGCGTGTTAGCGCAGTTAGCTCGTTAACGTGTTGGCCGTCTAGCCCCATGCACGGGCGATCAGCGGTAGCTCGTTAACGGAGATTTGCCGTGTTGTGGCGTTAAGGTCATTTCAACGAGATTAACCTGAAAGCACTAGTGGGAACACAACGAATATGACTGCACATTTACGCCGACATCATCCTAGTGCAAAGACAAAAACAACAAGCATGCTACTACCTTTAGCCGAGTCATTTAGACAGCTGTTAGCACATGATTCTCCTTATGGGGACCTGATATGTTTAATATGCTGCTGAGAATATAGCCCAGAAGAAGCGGATAGTATAGCTTTTATTTTGGAAAGAGACATTTCTCTGTAATAAACTCTCTTTTCCAAAGATGAGTGATTCCTCAATCAGATACAGGGCTTGCAATATCGCTAGCCCGACGTCCTGGGGCTAGCGATTTTTTCAGTCGGGCTACCAAAATCTATCTCTGCCCTGCCCGTCGGGCTATTGTAGGAAGGAAAAATATATGTCAATGCTTTTGCATTCTTTCAGAAATGTAGCTGGGTAATTATGTCATTGGCATCGGTGAGCCACTGTCAATATGTGACATATTGAAATCGCGTTTGAATTTGCGCTTGTTTTTTTGCTTTCACTTTGCAATCGTGCGAACTGTGTATAGAGAGCGACAGCACTGATCTGTGAGTGATGATAATTTGTGCACCAATTCCTCTGACATCATCTTATTAATTGTTAGCTTACTACGCAAACATGACAAGTGAAATCTCCCGCAGCTTAAACATGTGAGAGGTTGATCGCGCAGAGAATCGCTGAGCTTATGTGAGTGTGTGTGTAAAAGCAGCAGGATTTATATTTTAGTTCTGCTGAGCCAAATAAGACAGGTCAGGGTGAAGAAGTGACAGCCAAAGAAAAGCTTACCACAAAACGGAGAAGTTATGACAAATCAGACTATAAGGCAAAAAGAAAGTGCAGCTTTATGGTTTCATGGACAAAATAATTTCTGTGGCTGCGATATGAGCTATATAACCAGGGCTGCACATAAGTGGTCCGCAGGTGCGCATTCGCTGTCAAAATAAAAAACACGCACAAGGGTTAGGGTTAAATTTAAAAACTGTACTTTTGAGTTAAAATATATATTTATAATTTTAATAAATGACAAATTAAAAAGGCATGAACATTTTTTTTGTATCGAAAAAATATCGAACCGTGACACCAAAGTATCGAACCGAACCGAACCGTGAATTTTGTGTATCGTTGCACCCCTAGTATTTAAATCAAAATCCGATTGTAACTGCCTGTTGAAATTTCTCTAACATGTTACACAGGTTAGCTTGTTTCTAAATATTTCCATAGCTGAAGAATATGTTTTGGTTTCCAGTGGTGCCATTTTGCAGGAATTCAAGAACTATCAGAACATGTTTGCCAGCTAATTGCCATTGAAATTTTTCCTCTTGATTGTACTGGCAGAAGAAATATCCTTTCTATTTCTAAATGCCATTGTTAGATATTTCTTAACCTTATTCCTTAGCTTTAGCTGAAATTTTTAAAAAAAAGTTACCAGAGAAATACAACTAGGGTTTTTGTCATTTGATCAGTTATATGAAATTTGCTTCAGGAACGACTTCCCTCCCAGCCATTATAGAAGGGGAAGTAACAGCGGTTACTCTTTAATGTCCTGTACATAAGAGCATGTAACTCTTTGTCTTTAAGAACCAACTGGATCTTTGATCATGTTTGATTGTGTCAAGGATAGCAGCTGTCGCCTTGGTTTTAGTTGCAGTGTTCTTAACAACCCACTCCTGTGTCCTTATTGCCCCCTGCAGGACGATGCCCAGCAGCTCTTTGCCCTGGCTGCAGCTGCTGAGGAACAGGGCATTCTCCCTGATGACTTGGCTAACGTGATCAGGCGACTGTGGAGTGACAGCGGCATACAGAGCTGCTTTGCAAGATCGCGAGAATACCAGCTGAATGACTCGGCGGCATAGTGAGTGTGAATTTGTGGGCGGATATTTTTCTGCTGTGATCTGTTAATTAAATGCAAATTTACTGATTTTTACTGTGCATAGTCTCAGGTTTCCACCATGAGCATCTTCTCCTGCTCGTACGTCAGTCAGTATGCATTCTGTTTACACCAGACGCTATATTAATCCTCTACAAATGGAAATGTGACTAATTGGGAAATTTATCAGTTGTTTTCATATACAGATGAAGATTTGTTTAAGAACTAAATCACTACATTTGCTATTTCAAAAGGCATAAAGGTCGAGAGAGTTATAGTTTGAGATTTTTTTAAATTTATTTTTTGGAAGGGATGTGCAGTCCCTTCAGCCTCGGTCATATGTGGGAGCTTTGAACCTGTTTGTGACTTCTCCTGGGAGTCATAGAGACAGGAAGGATTGTTCACTAACTTTCATTTAGTGATTATTTCTCCCTCTCTGGGTTTGATTCTTTAATACTATAACCCGATAAGCAGAGCACCGAATAATTTGTCTTGGGGGAGTGAAAAAATTAGATTTAAAAAAAAATGTGTTTACTTCAAGGAAAATTAGCTTAGAAGTAAACTTTGAGAATTGATAGTTCTTATAACACCCTCAAGTGGTCATTTTTTTATTGGAACATGCTGATTAATTTTGTGGCAGCGCTATGTAAAAGTATGAAATGTTGCTTTATGTGATATTTCCGCAACAACTCTGTCATGCCATTTAAAAAATCTATTGTAATGGCTGCTGTGCTGTGAGACAAAACAAAAATTGTAGTCATTTGTTATAGTTATAGGTTTTGTTAACTCATTAATTATTCTGTAACATTTTAAGTATGCATGAATGGTTTGATCAGCCCGATTGAAATGGTGGATATATATCTCAGTTTCTCTGTGAAGTGTGGGCTGGCTGGGCAAGTAAAGCTCCCAGTTGGCCTCGGATGATGATGCAATGCTTGTGTAAGCCAGGCAGTGTCAAACATGGTGCTTTCACACTCCCCTACTGACCAGCAGTCTGTCAGATAGCAGAGAAAATGCAAAAAGGACTGAGGGGAAGTGAGAAATATGAGTTGTAAATTTTGACATAACAAACAAAAACAAAAACAAAAGAAATTACCTTCTTTCTTGGATAGTCTTTATAATGTTTCCTTTCCCCCACATGCTTTTCATATTGAATACTGCTCTTAAAGGCAACATGTCTTTAAAAAACAGAATAATATGATGGAGAGTATGACTGTATTTCTTATCATGTGATAATGGGTATAGAGATGGGGTTTGTTCTGCATGCTATGATGTCATTTTACTCCAAAGGCCTATACCAGCTTAACATTGTAGAGATTGTGTTACGTTGGTATCAGATTTTATTTTTTAACCCAGTTGATGGCATCGTGGGAGACTGAAGGCAAGCAGTAAAATAAAGAGATCTTTAGTATGAACTTTGCAAGGCACTGAGGTAGCAGGAGAAAAAAAATACAATAAAATCCATAAAGCAGTGCAAGCAAACCAACTGTGAGGAGCTTGCACAAGAAACTGAGGAAAACACTGGAACTAGTCAGAGATGAGGGTAATGACCTGACAAAGACTGGGGGAAAACAAGCAGACTATATCCACATCAGGAGCGATGGATAATAAGACACAGATAAAAAAACAAAATGAGGGAGGCAAAAGGAACAAAACAGGGAAACAAATGCAACAAAAGCATCATGAGGAGTTGAAAAGGACAAAGGACTCACACAGGCAAGCAGAGGACACAGACAGGAAATACAGAAGGGATGTGGAAAAGGAAAAATCACCCAGGAACATAAGAGCAAAAATTAAAGGTAATAATAATGGATACTTTATTGATCCCCATGGGGAAATTACTTGTTTTTCTCTACATTTGACCCATTCACTCAGTGAAGCAGTGGGCAGCCCACTAAGCAGGCGCCCGGGGAGCAGTGTGTAGGGACGGTACCTTGCTCAGGGGTACCTCAGGGTAGCCGTTAAGTGGATTCGAACCGCCGACCGTCCGATCATGGGGCGACCACTTTACCTACTGAGCTATCCCTGCCTCAGGTGTAATATAAATCAAGCATCACACCACAAGTACCATGGCAAATTGGAGTGATGATGAAAAATGTGTCATCGTCCCCCCCCCCCCCCCCCCCCCCCCCAAAAAAAAATGCATTTAATACAGAGCCTTACAGCTTGTGCAGTATTACACACTTCTATTGCAGGAGATGCACAGCTGGTAAACTGAAATGGACAAAGAGAAAAAGACATCTGAGATGCAGCAGCGTACTGCAGCAAATTATAAATGATTAAGGTCAGCAAAGTAAATGTGCAGACGTGTTTTCTCAAGCAGACAAATAACTTCTAAAGAGATCTTAGGCAGAATTAAGCCAACAGATAACTAGTATTCAGTGTAGCTGTTGGTCTCTGACAAGCTCAATTTTAGTAATGAGTGCGGCCGAGGCAGAGTCACAACCAATATTCAGTGTTACCATCTGCAGGAAACTCGTTGGCCGGAGGCGCTATAGCACAAAAATCTTACAACAACAGAATCAATCAAGAGGAAAATATGCTGCAAAACCAATTTCACATATACAAACTCAGCCATGAGTTCTGCACTGAGTGAAACAGGAACATAGTATGTTGGATTAAATACCCGTATGTAGATGTAGCTGCAGGTTTTAATCTGTTGATGAAACACAGTGATATACTTCTAGCATTGTATCTACTGAGAGGGAATATTAAATATCAGCATGATGTTACACACCTAGAAAAGCCGTTTTTAGGCCACATGAAAAGATAGCAAATATGAAATGTTTGTGGATATAATAACTCGCATTACAGAGAATAATAATCAATTTTGTTTGTAGCTGGTCAGCAGTTTTATAGTGGTGATTTATGAGGAAATGGGCCACAAGATGTTTTTGTTGAGTGGCAAGTGAAACAAACTGATAGCAAAGCTGAGCAATAAAAAAAAGCCAGAAATAATGAAACTTTATTTTTCTGTTGTAGTTCTGCAACTCTAAACTGGCTAGAGTGAAAGATGCACATTGCATTTGACTATAACTTTACTGTAGGACCTGATTTACACACTTCCTTTAAAAGCACTTCAGAAATCAAAAGTTTAAAGCTATTCAAGTGACTCAAAAATTGCAGTTTTGGGTAGTGCCTCAGCAGCCACACGCCTTCCTGTTGTTGTTTTTGTCTCTCATTTGTTGCAGATTGTAAAGTCATTTTGAAACCTTGCTCTCTCTCTTTCTGTCTTAAGTTACCTGAATGACCTGGAGAGGATAGCTAAAACAGATTACATTCCGACCCAGCAAGATGTGCTACGAACTCGGGTTAAGACAACCGGCATTGTTGAGACTCACTTCACTTTCAAGGAACTCCACTTCAAGTAAGGTTCAATATCAATAACCTGTCAATTAAAAGTGACATATTTTTTAAACAAAATAAATATATAGATGAAAAAAATATATTATAATTTCACTTTGTCACAATTGGGTTGTTTTTTTTTTCACATTTAAACTTCTTTAGCCATTTGCATTGTTTTGTGAGAGTTCTGGGACCCTCACTTGAAAGTTGAGCCCCCTCCCCATAGGCAAGAGGCAGGGTACCATAGGTCATAGGTCACCAATCTGACACACATATTTGACTTTTAGTGGGATGCCGAACATAATTTGGGAAAAGCAGTAAGGCAAAAATGTCACTTGAATATTAGATATGGGCATGTTGTCATTTAATTAGTGTAGACAGCGGCATATCAAGATACCTGTTCTAGAGTCGTATGACCTTCCTTGTGTGAAGACAGGCGAAAGATGTGAGCTGCAGCCCTGAACCTTTCTCGACCACACCTTGCAAAGCTGTGGAAACTGTCTTTAACCTGCCAGCTCCACAGTAGTTCATGTCTGATATCTGCACATCTAAGAATAGAGCAGTATCAATCTGTAGAGTTCACTGTTAGTGCCTTCTGCACAGGATTATTTTCAACCATGAAAACGTGCCTAAAGGAAACTATTTCTTGCTCTGTTTTACGTGTTTGGTGTCTCATCAGCAGTTCATGGGGATTTATGAGGGAAATGAACCATGTTGACTGTGAAAAGGGCAAGAGAGGACCTGATTTTCTCTACATTTTCCAGAGTTCATGGGTTAACGTGGTTCTAGTTTACCACAAAAAATCTACACTTGATTTTGATCTCAATCTTTATAGCGTTAAGAGGCAAGTGACCCTCCTGGCTTGAAATATGTTAAAACATCAGAAGACAAATTATACCAGCAATTAAAAGCTTAATTACTGTGATTGCGCT
This sequence comes from Rhamphochromis sp. 'chilingali', assembly GCF_963969265.1. Taxonomy (NCBI): domain Eukaryota; kingdom Metazoa; phylum Chordata; class Actinopteri; order Cichliformes; family Cichlidae; genus Rhamphochromis; species Rhamphochromis sp. 'chilingali'. Next base: position 24,372,767 of record NC_137936.1, on the reverse strand, counting down.
AAGAGCTGACTAATAAATTAGATCCTTCCCACAGTGCTCCTCCTTAATAAAACCAGAGCATTATTTAGTAATAAAACATGTTTGTCTGACATGGCACAGAACTAGTACTGTTGGTCTTACATAAAATGTGCTCTAACCCAGCCCAAGCACTTATGTGTGGGATAGTAATGCATGCATAGATATGTAAAGTGAATATGTAAAGTATGTTATATAAATGTGCAAAGGGTATAAATGGAGAAAGAGAGTGGCAGGTAGATAAAAAAGATGAGCTATATTTTTGGGGTTTTTTGCAGATTTCTTTGTCTTTTTGGGTCTCAACACATTTTAATGCACTTTTTAATACATATTAAGAGGTTATGGGTACGGTAATAAAAAGGCAACTGTATCCACTTGGCTTTGGTGTGACCTGCTTCCTGATAATCTCTGATATTTGCTTTGTGTTACAGCCTCAGTATTTGAGCTAAATAATGCATGAAAGCGATCAATACAAAAAAAGCCACGTTTGTGCTGTTTCTGCTCTATTCACCTTAATGAAGCCGATGCTGTCACCATTGACAGTGGCTGGCTTTAGATCACGTTGTGTCTGGTCGAAACTTCATTTTGGGTTCCAGTATTATATATGTATACAGTAGTTGTCCTGGTGAACTGTTTTCATCTTTCCGTAGGCTTTTCTCACACCTCTCTTCTGCGAGTTTTAATCAAGTCTCAGCATCTCCATTAACTGAAGCTTTACTCTGAATATGGACCCTGTCTGCCTCTTCTATCCTGCACTGACCCTGCAGTCTTTTATCAGATAAATTATGTGACAGACGTCTCTCCACCTCCTCACCATTTTTGGTCCCCAAACAACTACATGAAAGCCAATTTATTTCCTGGCATTGAATGTCACTCTAAGTTTGCCCTTCCTTCATTCACAGCACTTTTCCTGAAATAGCAGTTTTTTCCCCTGTTAGGTTCACATTACTCCTTTTTTTTTATTGTGACCTCCTTCCCCAAATATAGACACACAAACACACAATTTACCTCCTTTGTTTGATCTCTCTGGCAGAATGTTTGATGTGGGAGGCCAGCGCTCAGAGAGAAAGAAGTGGATTCATTGTTTTGAAGGAGTAACAGCCATTATCTTTTGTGTTGCACTGAGTGCTTATGACCTGGTGCTGGCAGAGGACGAGGAGATGGTAAGGAAAAGTCCACCCTCTTATGCTTGTGTGTATGTGTACTTGTATGTGAGCCTCTTTCTGTATGGATGATATCACTTTACTAGCTTCATAAATCTGCTTTCAGGCTCATTTTCAGTATGTGATACATTACATTATATTGCACTGCAAGGAATGTACCATTTCCCATCCCTCCTTATAATGGCTGAATGATAGTCAGCTCCATGTTGTAAAATTAGCTCATTGAGCTTCACTGTGAAGTGTAATTATGCAATAAAAGACGTAATAGCTATTTGTTCAAGTTATAGCACATGAACTATTTAACCCCAATTTCTTGAATTGCTTAAAGAAAGTGCTCAGGAGACATTTGGCCAAGAGATGCTGTGAAGTACCTGAAATATTTGTCCTCACTTTTATAATATAGAAGAACATTGTCCCCTGGTGGCAGCGCTGATGAACTGTTACACTGTAGTGAAAGTCATGAGCCATGACCAGTTTTGATTCTCTTTAGAACCGAATGCATGAGAGCATGAAGCTTTTTGACTCCATCTGCAACAACAAATGGTTCACCGAAACCTCCATCATCCTCTTCCTCAACAAGAAGGATCTTTTTGAGGAGAAGATTACCCGCAGCCCTCTTACCATCTGCTTCCCCGAGTACGGAGGTACACAGCGGAGCATCAGGAATGATACTGCATCTGTGATCATTCTCTGCAGAAAGTTCAACTTGATAATAAACTGCTTCCTTGTCTCTTAAATCATATTTTACAGGCGCCAACAAGTTTGATGAGGCTGCCAGCTATATCCAGACCAAGTTTGAGGACCTGAACAAGAAAAAGGACACCAAGGAGATCTACACCCACTTCACCTGTGCCACTGACACCAAGAACGTGCAGTTTGTCTTCGATGCTGTCACTGACGTTATTATTAAGAACAACCTAAAAGACTGTGGTCTTTTCTAAAGGTATGCTTCAGAGTGGGTAGAAATGTTACCGTAAAGTCTAATGGGCTGTTATTCATTGTATTTTCATTTGGGTTGTCATTTAGGTGGCCTATTAATGATCTCATCAGCTATGTATTGTCTGTACTGGCACAACTTAATATTCAGTCTAGAGCTGTAATAATTTATCACTGTGAAGAAATAAATTGGCAACATTTTAATTTAATGCTTCATCGCTTAAGTAATGTGTAAGAAAAGCTGGCAAAAATCATTTAGCTTGAGCGCATCAAGTGGGTTGCCTTGTTGTTCGGCAATAGTAAACAGTGGATTATCCAGAGTAAGACAAATGTCATTGCTGTGATACAAAATTAAGTTCATGTCTGCTGAAAAGAAAATTAAAGGGAAGACAGAACTTGGGAACTTTGAGTTTTTCAGCATGAATTTGTATAGTGACTTATTTGAATGTGATTTAAATTGAGTGAAATTACTTTTTACATTGCATTTTTTTAACTTCTCAAGATCTGTGCAATTTTTTCACTAAAAATTTAATTTGCAATCAACACTAGAAATCAGAAAGTCAAACGTGAAACAAGAGCTTTTTCTTCATTTTATTTTATGTACATTAACTTGTCTAAAGAATGTATACTTGTTTGTCTTTTCATGCAGGACAAAACCCGACGCACACAGACTGCATGAGTGACTGCAATAGCCATGAATGATTACTGCTTTTCATAATGAAAACCATAAGAGAACTGATTCCTAGAGGGGGAACCTGAAAGAACTTTAACAATCACTGTTTTGCAACCATCACGTTATCTGTCTGATCTGTTGTTATTGTTTTTATATACTGTATAGCTTACTGCTCCTTATCAGGGGTTACTTGTACACATATATGACCGAGAACTTTCTAATTTGACAAAAGCAATCAAATAACAATTAAGGCACTTACATGAAAAGATCTGCTTTTTTAATTGCATTTGGAAACTGTGTAACTGTATGTTGGCCAACTGGCCTTCAATAAATGATTGTTGTAAGAGTAAAGTTTGACACAATTAAGACCTGCAATCTCATTATACCAAATGACTAAATCAAAACACTGGGGGAAAAAAACAAACAAAAAACATGTTTTCCATTTTCGTGGACCAGTTGGGGAACCTCTTGATATTTATTTGACTTATTGAGCGTTCTTTTATATTTGGATCTCTTATTGTGTTTTCCTTTTAGGTTTACATTTTACTTTGCCTTTTACTTTTGCATTTTAATAAAAGGATAAAGTCAAATGAACCTTTTTTTATAAAAATTCTATTAACTTATGTTAACTGGCATTTTATGAACCTTTTGACTGTAAACAGAACTTATTTTTTAGAAGAAAACCAACAAGCATGGAGAATGAAAATGGATGAAGGGAAAATGTTTTTTGTACAATGTTTACACAGAATCAATATTCACTCTTGTACTATAGTGCATTGTTCTGCATGACTTGTCCATAGATTAGCTTGTATTCCCCACAAACTGATTAACATTCCTTAAGTAACTTCTTAAAAGAAACAAAACATAAATGGTTATGTGTCACTTTTAAGATATCTGCAAAATTTTTAAGTGGTTATGTCTGTTCCTAACATGGATCGTTCTGTACTTTTTATTTCAATCCAAGTCTTTTTACATATGTTTGTGCCTTGATATCTGTTTACACTTGTTCTTTAGAGACATGCTATCTTCATAGTGTGAACTAGGGCTATTTCTACTCCACTTCAGTTCACAAAATCTGTCATTTAGGATGCACCACAATACCAAGACAAATGGATGATAGTTGTTTGTTAACATTAAAAGTCATTCACTTGTTAAACGTAAATAAAGGTTTGGTCACATGATCTTTTATTCTGCTGTGTGATGTGTTAAGGGAAAATTCAGAATACTTTATTTTGTTTCTTCATTTTTTTTAACCAGTTCACTAGCAGAAGGACACTAAAGACAATGAATTGAGCAACTTTAAAATATAGAATAAGCACTTTGCTGATTAAAAAGACATCAACAAAAAACTGAGAAGAAAAGGCCAATCATACAACTAAACTAAAAAGTATTTTGGTAAAACAAGACTATATAAATACCATTCGGACAAACTGCAGCTATAAGCCAAACTTGTTTTCTTTTATTTTAATACATCCTTTACACGTTAGTTCTTGCAACTGAGCATGTAATAGGTACTTAAAGCAAAGAAATGAGTGCGACTGCAACCTAAACTTTGCTGAATTACAATACAGAGTGTTGTCAGCATATAAAGAGGTGAGATAATGACGCGCGGTAGTCATGCCAGAAGGTATTTTGCGTTTCAAAAGGACCATTAGAATAGAATAGTGAATACGCATTGCTGAAGAAGCTTTGTGGAAAAGATCCACAAGGTGGCGACATGTAGATTTATTTCTATCAATACATACCTGGGACTTTAGGCCTTTAGTAGCCTGCACGATTCTGGAGAGAATTAAAAAATGTATTTTAAATGCTTGTTTATCAACTGAAATCACAATTTTTCATTATTTTTTCATTATATATATTATAACTAAATTAATAACTAAAACTGCACGTGGAAGAAAAAACATTTTATTTAACTAAAATAAAAAAATAGACTTTTAGTAAAGGTTTAAACTAACTGAAATTATTTGTAAAGTTGGGGGGGGGGGATATAGAGGTAATGTCCTTAGTTTTAGTATTTGTTAATCTAATAAACTGTATCATAACTTAGCTCATGAGTATTTAACGGGCATGTTTATTCTAACTTGTCTGAAAACTCAGAGTTATTTTTTGTTGCTAATACTAATCTTCCTAAATCTTGTCTCTGGCATATTTCCTCCATACAATAAAAGACTAATATTAACACTGAAAATAGCAAAAACATTTCCAAACACTAACAACTAAACCGAAACGAGCAGCACTACTCTGGAAACTAAACGGATAAAAAAACAAACAGTCAAAATGAGATTATAAAAACTATAATAACTCTGCTGGAAATGTATAGTGCTCAAAAAATTCAAAATAGCAATTGGACGACTTGAGTATTCTCAGGTGTCTAATTTAAAGAGCTCCAGATGTGGAGTCCCAACAGTGTGGTGTGAAACGCACAGCGGGAACTACTGAAATGACTCCAGGGGGCATCTTATTTCAGGCGACTCACTATTGGCTGGTTTTTTAATGGGCTGTGCTGATTCGCTGCGACAAAAAGCTCAGCATCGACAAAGTCCGCTGACGGAGCTTCATTTGGTTCAGAGGAGAGAGGACCCACAAAGAGCGAACAAACCTCCGATCAGCTGTTCGTCTGAGGAGTTGTTGTTGATTGTACTGCGATTCATTTGGAGCCACATACAGAGGTGAGTATTGGCAAACCGCTGTGTTTTTAGGAAGGGTGGTAGTTGCCACACGCTCAAAACTTAATCCACTACTCTCTTTTCTTTTGCAGAAAAAAAAACACAGGCTTTGAACTTCACTTTCTCAGAAGCAATGGTAAGTTTATTTTTTCTTTAGTTTACTTGTGTTTTAGGTGCTGCATTAGTTTCATTAAGAGTACAAATGCCCCAAACCCCTTGGTAAACCCACTATGTGAAGCTTTCTTAAGACACTGGCTTATCCTAGTTTTTTGGCATTTATTTTCTGTTTTGTTTTTATTTTATTTCTTGACCAACTTCTCTTTATAGTGCTTTAATCCACCAAGTCACTGTTAATTCAAACCAGAATTGCCTTTGCCAAAAGCACACAGCTGGGTGAATCACTTCTAGCCCATTGTGTGAAAGCAGCCAAGAAGAACAGGGCATTTTAAAAGTGGCAGACTGACCACAGAATCTCACAGTGGATGTCTCTGCATGTCAGATGAAGTCTCCCCCAGAGGCCAAATGGTTCAGCACCCACAGCTGTGATAACATCATGGCATTGTGGCACCTTTAGTACTCCAAGACAAACAGTGACAGGAGTTAGAAGCTCAGCAAGCCAAATATTGTAAGAACCTGAAAACTAAACAATAGCATTACGGATTAGACTGGAGGCATTTTTGCAACTCCCTGACCCAGAAACTCTTAGTAAATTGTAGTTTTTTCTTCATTTTTGTAATGATCAAAGTGCAGATTAAAATTTAAAGGATTTTTTCATCAATATAATTATACTGCCTACTCGAAGATGGTTTAATTAACACTGAGCACATGATCTTTGTGCAATTCCAAAATGTTGCTGTCACTTCCTGTTTTATAATACATGCCAGTCCACATCCTGTGAACTAGGGGAATCCAGAGAGGATATGTGAGCCTTCACACTCCACTCCAGACTAAGCTCTACTTTGTTCAACTTCCGCTCTAAATTTAGGAGGCAGGGAGAGTTTTCCCCAGTATGAAATGTGCATCCTGTGCTTTTAATTCATTTTCTGGACTTATATTGCATGGGATGGTCTCCATAAAGCTGAGGTTTTTCAGGAATGCTTGAGTTCTTATAAGGCCAGAGAGCACAGTGATCTCAGCTGGTAAAAATCTTACTGGCCGAGTCCTGGAAATAACACACTGAACTGTTCAAGATATAGCTAGAATGGCCAGGGGATGATGGGATATGTTGGAAAGCGGCCTAGGAGCTCTCTTGGCTGTTGCAACGAATGAACATAGCTTGTCTTTACTTAAGTAGTTTTGGTGGACATGTCAATTTTGAATAGACTTTATTTAAAATCTCCTTGCACCACTAACTGTTTGTCTGCCTCTCCTGTTGTGCAGCTGTGTTTAGGAGATTCTTCTGACTGCCTCCGGGACCACATGCAGTACATGAGGAGATCCCTGCAGGATTTGAAGCAGATAAGCAGGCCGAGGCCACTTAGCGAACCATGTGTTCAGTCTTTCGCTGTCACTCGGTTATACAAACAGAGGGCACAGCAAGAGCGACTCACTCGACTGCGTGCTTCTGATGCCAGTGAAGCCAGCACCTATGACTCTGCCTGCTGCCTGGCCAGCCCACTGGAAGAGGAGGAAGAGCAACAGGAGCATGAAAGGCTGAAACAGGGCTCTCCCAGCAGTGAGAAGAGTGTGGACTTTGACTCAGGTTACTCTGAAGCTTCTTGGCCTGATGAAGGCGTGGTGCTGAGGAGGACCAGAAACATACGAGTTTCTTCTTCTGCCTGTCTCCGCACAAACAGAGGACCTTCTGGTCGTATCCGACCCAAATCAACATCAGACGCCTGTCTGGAGCGCTGGACATCATTCGAGGCCAGTGAGCAACAGGACTGGACGACAATGCTGCTGAGCCGCAGCAGGAACAGACAGCCCTTGGTTCTGGGTGACAACAGTTTTGCTGACCTAATAAAGAATTGGATGGACCTACCGGAGCTTCCTGAGCCAGCAGAACAAAAACCAAATGCAGGCCGACGTCTTGCCAAAGACATTCTGGTTAACATGCGCCGAAAACTTGCAGGGGTGTCCAAAGGTGTGGAGATGAGGCAGAGGCCAGGAGACTCCACCAAGGGCTGCAGGAGTGCAGAGGCTTCTAAACGAATGTCCTGTCCCGTGGGACTCCAAGGACTCAAACCTTTCTTTCACCAGTCCCACACAGGTCTACATACACTGGACACTGATTTTTACCAGTTCACCGCTCTCATGAAGACAGGGAGCCGGCAGCCCATCATATGCAATGACATCATTGGCTACATCTGAAGACTGTACCTACAGACACCCGTTTCAAAAGAACTATTGTTTTTTCAGTGTTTATATTTTTGGAATAAAAACTGATTATTATTATTTTTATTATTAGTATTATTATTTAATGCAAATTTGTCTGTCCCTGTTTGTCTGAGCAGTGCTAAATGCTACAAGAATATTAAAAATGTACAAAAAACAATCAATGTTTTGCATTCAAATAATTTTAATCATCCTAAAGCTTCATCATCACAGCAGTATTTTGTGTCAACTTTTAGCAGACATAAAACGACTGAAATGCGTTGATATAATTATTGTATCACATCAATTAGTTAAAAACAAACAGAAAACAAATACAAAACAAGGTTTAGGAGCTGTGTAAAGGGCACAGAGTTTGTACCAGATTAAGAAAAGGGAGTGGTGTGCATCAAAACTTGCACAGTGTAGTTCAAAAGTCTTGATCCTCTTCTCATTTCTTTATGTTTTCCTAGGAAAGCCTAAACTAGATCCAGTTTATTGAAACACGTGCATATGGAAATACATTATATAAGGCAACTGTGGAGAGGCAGGTTCGTGACTGCTGGATTATGTGTGTTTCTATCCAGGTATGCTTTTACAACACTGGCAGTGTGTTTGGCATCACTCTCATGGTAAAAAATAAATAAAAAGAATCTATAGCTAATCGGATGCTTTTCAGATGGTATTGCATGGTGGATCAACTTCTGACGATACATTTCTGGGTTCATAATTCCATCACTTTTGACCACTCTCTGAAATCCAGTCCCAAACCATGACAGTTCATTAAACCTGTTTCCAATAACTATAAGTCCAGTTCTTGTGTAATTTAGCATACCTTAGCATTTTCTGCCTGTTTCCCTTTCTTAAGAAGGCTTCTTCACAGCAAACAGAAGGTAGATCAACTGAAGAGCCAGACATGTCTCAGGTATTGTGTCAAGTTATTGCTGGACTTTCAGATGTTGTTCATCTGCTGTAGATAGTTTTCGTACGTCTGTCACTTTTTCTTTTGTCCTCCACTTGTCCAATTTCCTTTGAAGCCCACACTGCACATCTTGCAGAGATATGCCACATTTCAGCTAATTTCTCTTCAGGAATCTCCAAAAGGTGATTCTGTTCATCTGGACGTAGCGATTTCAGTGGGAGAAACATTTCGTCACTCATCCAAGTGACTTAGATGAGTGACGAAATGTTTCTCCCACTGAAATCGCTACGTCCAGATGAACAGAATCAACTTTTGAGTTACTTACCTGGATGACTGAGAATGCATCAAGACGCTCTTCAGGAATCTGCTTGCTGGGGCAAAATTTCATTAATGTCAAATGAATGATTGTTGGCATTGTTTCATAGATTCAAAAAACACCAAAATGTTTTTTGTGTTTGCAACAATCTGCTAGTATCTAAAGTGCCTAAAGATACAATTGAAATTGTTTCTTTGCTAAGTCGTCAGTTATATGTAGGCACTACACTAGTTTATCCATTGAGTTAGGTGCCTTTTTACGCTGAAATAGGTCATATATTAGTGTAATGTGGATTAAAACAGTCAAGGACAAAATTAAAAATGAGTTAAAGGCATCCAATGTCCAATTAAAAACTCTTCAGAAAGCCTGAAGAACTATTACTCAAGGCAACTTTGAAAATTTGGAGAACATCTGGCTCCTCGGAAACAATATATATAAAGAAATGCGAGGTGGCTCAAGAGACTTGCACAGTACTGCATGCACAATACCAGCAGAGAAAGAACATTTTAAATGATGGGGAACTGAAGTCTGTTCATGAAATACACAGAAATAACTTGTTCCTCAAAGAGGCATTTTATTGTTCCAACTGAATGTAATCGCAAATTGCATCATCATGCAAATTACAAGGTAAAGTTGAAGACATATATTAAGTAGTTGCAGAGAAAATTACAGAGCTGATTCACTTTATATAAATCAAATTCAGACAAGAGCATCAAGAGCGTGCTAATAATGTCAGCCTGTTAATGCGAGGGTGTGGAGTGAAACATTGAGGCTGCAGAAAGGGGCGGGGAATGTACAGAAGCATGCTGAGGACAGATGAAATCCTGCTAAATGACTTTGGCTTCTCCACTCTGAACATATGGCAGTATATCTTCCGTATCCATAAACACTGTGCACAGCATGACCTTAACTTAAGCCAAATTACCAACACTGGCCCAGTAGTGCGAGATCTATCATGTATGTCTTTGCAACTTCACAACTTCTCAAAACTTTAGGTAAAAGAGTGCAGTTTGCCAAGATTCCTCATTTTCCGTAAAATGATTTATAAATCGATATATCAGTGTTTTTTAAACATAGATCATTAACACAACAAAGAATGCAGTCTAACAAAAATCATGCCATTTCAATAATTTAAAAACACGAGGAATAAAAACGTAGAAGAAAATCATTCAAATATCAAGCTCGGGTAATAAAATCTGTTCATTTTTAAATGTTAGATCCTGAGAAGTCCCCTTGTTACACAGCAGCAGATCCATGAAACTCATATTTACTGAAACTGTGCCGATGGTATCACAAGTAAAGGTATCTGATCGTTGGGACTGACTCGCAGTCCTCGTCTTCAGAAAATGACGGGATTAATTCCAGCATCTTCTTATGTGGAGGGATGTCTTCCTTTGTTACCTCCTTCACTACATCAGACACCCTGCACAAAAAAATAAATAAATAAATCATAAGCTATTCTAAATAATAATGTGGAAATCAAAGTTTGTGTTGAACAACTACATATTCTCACTATTAATCAGGTGCTCCTACTAATACCTCTTTTGTAGTATATATCTCCACATGGCTTTACATTGCATGAAAAATCTTAAACATAACTAATAACTAGCAGATAGAAGAAAATTAACCCCAATAACAAATGCATTGTCCAAGTTTTTATGTTCCCTTTTCACTGGTCCAAGCTCTGGACAGGGTGACTGCACAGGAAGTGAATACTCCAGAGGACATTTATCTTGTATGGTCTGCTGTCCACATGGCCCGCAGTCTGCACCTCTCTCTCCCTGTGGGTTAACCTAATCATAACAACAACACCAGCTCCCCAGAGACTTGAGCTTCCAGTACTCACAATATTATTTTGGCAGACGGGACTAATAATCGAATGTTTCAGTTTACCCAGTGAGCCATTGCCTATAAAGTTTGGAGGTGAAAAGTGATTTATTACATTTCCCTCCTACTCTCTTCAAGGAATCGAAAAATCCTGCAGGGTCTTTATTTAACTGATAAGGAGAGTTTGCAGCACGAGTCATCTGATTTATTTCAAACACCCTGGAGCTAATGAAACATGCCTTTAATTTGCTGCAGCATTGAATGGGTCAAATACCATAGCTTCTTCTAAAACGCAGAAAAAGAATGTCACGCTCATTTTATTCTTTAACGTCTTTCCTCAACAAACAGAAGGAAACCCGAGGAGGAGTTTCAGTCATCTGTGTTTAGTGATGCGTGTTAGTGTGTCAACATGCTCTCTCCTCACCGGCTAACACCTCATTAGCCTCTAAACAAACAGGAGACTGTTGCTTATTGTGACTGTTTATATGTGCAGCAAAGGTCACGTAAAGGTAGTGATGGGCAGTTTGTACTGTATCTGTGTTTTAAGACATACCTCTTCTTCAGCCTCTCTTTGTGTCCATTGAATAAGACAGAATTCCCATAGAAAAGACTGCAGACATTCAAGTTGCACTTTTCCTGCACAAAGACAAATAGTCAAGATTAAATCTGTAGTACAGTATAATAAGCACAATAAGCCATGACAGTAAACACAGATAGAGTGCACGCAGTAACAAAGACTGATGTCCTTCTGCAAGGACACCAGTCTGCAGAGCTGTAAGTCTGCAGCAGTTCAGAAAACTCCACAAGCAAACTAAGGAAACCCAGTGGTTAAAAGGTTAAAAGAAACAACTGGAGCACTGAGAAGACGTGCCAATTTATTTTCCCTTTGCTTCCTCAGAAAAAATAAATTCAACACCATCAATAAACCAAATGTCTGTTCAGAGCAAGATTGCAAGCACCTAACAAATAGGCTGGTTGTGCTGTGCTCAGATGTTCTGGTTGAAACAAACATATCTCATACGTATGATGAAGACAGTGACTCAGAGATCAAATGTACAGTGTAGAAAAGTAATAAAGATCGCACTAAAAACAGGAAGAGTTACAATGGGATGTTAAGGATGGGTTTTCCATCACTACATTCTAGGATACGACATTCAGGTCAACAGTCAGCTGTACCACTCTATCTGGGATGGAAGTGACATCCTGAAATTAAACGGCTTGCCATTCCTCACAGTAGAGGACTGAATTCAGTATCATGTGCTGCTCTTGTCTTTTGTCACTGGTGATAAGATGGACAACCCAGACCGTGGTTAAAGTACAACAGTGTCAAAGTTGCCTTCAACCAAAGCACAGCTCTAATCTGAACTGCTGAGAGGACTTAAAAGGTACAAAAACTGTGACAAAAACAGTGCAGAAACAGGAAAATGCAAACAGTTATGACAAGCTTTTCAGTTAAACTGTTCACTGCATGAATTTGTAGATCTTATTTTCAAAAGTATTGTTTTAGTAATAAAAGGAGCAATTACCTGTTTACTTATCAAAGCCAGTCTTTAACCCACTACAAATTTCAACAGTAAGAAGATTTTTATTCTCTAATGCTTATTCACTGTAATTTTAATTTCTCTGAGAGGGTAAGTGTAAAATAGCAAGTCAGGTTATACTGGATATATAATGGATGTTGTGTAGAGGGGTGGAAAGGTTAATAAAAAAAAATCATGCGTGTACTCAGCAGCACCCGCTGTGAAGAAAGTGTGTTTCCTTGCTGAAAGAAATAAGAAGGCCATACCCTGATACACTGGAACAGATCCTCCAAGGTCATTTCCTGCTGACCACTTCTTCTGCCCTCAACGAGGAAGTCATCCCACAGGCTGAATTTCTTTCCTGCAACCTGATGATAGACATATTACATACAGCAACACTCACACGGACAAAGATGACAGACAAAGTACTGCTTGCTGTGAGGGATGTGCAGAAAATGGTTAAGTCCATAACAAGAGTCCCGCATGCTCAAAGACAGAGAGACTGCATTTTTCATTGGTAGAGCAGCTGAGAACAATCAGCACTCTAGAACCGGCCACACTAAGGTCAAGAAGCTTCTTCCTCATATACGATGAAGGGCACTTTTCTCAAGTTACATCTTTGAAACTTCACAGTTTATGATCTGCACCAGTAGAATCTACATTCATCCATGTGATGTTGTGTGTTTGCATCTTTATAAAAGTAAAAGAATAAATCTAAAAAATCTGTGTGAATATAAATGTGTTGCAAGAGAAACAACATGGGAATTTCTCCACAGACTGCCAGATTGTACTTCACTTTGTTGACATTTTAAATCTGAGGGACTATTTTCTTTCTCAATTTCCTGAAGTTTTTGAGTCTAAGTATAAAGACATCCATTGTTTGTACTCTTCTTATTTCCACTGTAACGACCGTACCTTAAGGATATTCAAGGTATATTTGCACAATTTGATCGGCAACCTTTCCAAATGTCCTTAAATGGCCACATTAAGGTTGAGTTAATTGGCACTTAAGACAATAAACTAAAACAAATTGGAATTTTAATAGTTTTGCTGGTATTATATCATTATATTGAGCAGTGGCCAAAGTGAAATGATTGATCTGATTTTAATTTTACAGCCTACAATACAACAGAGGCCAAAAACAAAAGGCACTGCCTTCAAACCCCTCGCTTTCTCATGGGATCAGATTGTAAATTAAGTTATTTATAAGGTCAATAGGATTAATCTTTGACTTTGCACATTGAGACAGATTAATTAAACCCTTGTAAGCATAAACAATGCATTTGCCACTGGACCTATTGTTCATCACTTGGCGCTATATGCGTACCCTAAACATGATAATCCACATATGCAAGATCTAAGGGAAAAAAAACATCACTTGGTGGAAATGGATCAGAAATCCTCACGTGCAGAAATTAAGTCTAAACATGTCACGTAGTCAGTCGACTCTGCTCACATACAGACGCTGTCTGCTAGGAGAAGTTGTGAAGATCAAAAGTTGGCTCGAGCTGAGAATACCAAAACTCTGGCTGAACCTGGGTCCAATTATCTCTGCTTCAGCAGCCAAGGGGAACTTTTTGACTAGCCCTTACAACTCCCACCACTTATGAGGTTTGAGGCTATGGAGACACACTCGAGACATACTTTTACCCAAGTCTCACTGGACGTGATGTCGATGTCCTTTGTCCCAGTTTTCAGACAAAGCACACTTTTGTAAATGGACTAATAGTTAAATACTTTTCTACTCTATTTGAGCAGTTAAAATGCTTTCTTGCATTTCGTTTGCAAGATGTGCATCATAAGGGTGGACATGTCAGCTTATGTTAACGTGTGACTAGCATCAATTGTTAGTACAATCCTAAACTATCCACGGAAAGAACAAGAACTAGAACCTGAACACATCTAAAAAAAGAGGATTCTTTTATGACCTTGCACATGCAACATCACTGTTGGACTGTAAAGTAGATCGTGTGTTTTCAGTGTACCTATGCTTTTGTGTGCAGTTGCTCTTTATACACAATGCAAAGCAGGCATGCAGTCTATTTTCATTCCCACTCCTCCTTTCCTCTCTCGCAAGTCTGTCACCCAACTCTGGGGGGGAACTAAAAGCCAATCAGCTACCATGGTGACGTCAACTATTCACAGTACAACAGGAGTGAAAAAATAAACGAGAATGCTGGAAACTAACAGGCCGCTGGAAACAATTACAAACGGTTTCCCACAAGCACAAATGCAGTATCTTTCTGTCATGGAACTTCCGCAATAAAAACAAAAATGCCCCCACAAAACAGTTCTTTCTGGGGAACCAAACGAAATGTGGATCAGAAAGTAATTGTTTTTGTCTTAAACTGAACTGCCAGACTGGGGACACTGTTAAGAGACTTTTAGCTGCACTTCTGAAGTGGTTATAATTAAACTGCATGCACTTGTAGTGGATAGTGTATATACTATAAAAGCTGGGAAAGGTCGTCTTGAGGTTAGAGTTTAGAATTACTGTCTGACAGCCCTCCTGTTATGTTGAGAATAGTGCAAATGACAAATTCCTCCCAAGTGTTGCTTGGTGGTTTATCACAGCTGCACATATTCAGTTGAGACTTGTAGTTGAGTATCAGGTTGTCGAACCTCAAAAACCACTTTATTAAGGATTCAATACTGGCTATAAGTGTGCTTTTAGGTTTACTGCTGTGTGTCTATTGTTGTATGTGGTACAAATTAAGCTGTTGTGTACAGTCTAACTTCAGAAGATGAGAATGAAGCAAATAGCTATTTTATCAGCCTGAGGGACATAAATTCAAATTGATGAAAATATGGTGAAAATACAGTATATAATTTTTTTTCATCTGCTCTATAGTCTTTTTATTATAAAGAGCTTCAAACCTCCCCATAAAACTTGAAAGAAGCATTTTTTCCAGAACAAAACCAGACTTGCTTCATGTGTAATATTTCTGGCTCTGATCTGTCCTCCCCCTGCTTTTCATTCTCACTCTACAGAGCCCTTCAAACAGTCTGTGAGGGTTTTTTTGGTTTAATGAAATGAAGCTTTTCTCAAATACTCCGTGTTTGTGACTTCTCCATAATTAACTACAATGCATGATGTAAATTCTCTCTCCGTGCGCATTTAGATATGAAGTTCCCCAACATCTGACATTAACAGCCAAACGTGCAGGCTGCTTCCTCTTGTTGACAGGAAGCCCAGTGATCCCCCCCTTCTCTTCCTGACAGACAGTATTTTATCTATGTGAAAACAGGCCACATACAGTGCCAAAATCATACACACACTGAACGTGGGATTAAAAAACACACACACAATATATAAATCCTCACCCCCTTTAATAATATTAAATGTAATCAGCTGATTCCATAAGATATAAATGTGTATTATCACATAAACATAGGTGAGTACTGACATCAATATGGCCTACAGACAAAAATGACCTTTTAGCAATACATGTAAGCAAGTGGGAAATTAAAAGCCATCTCAAAGTGAATGGGAGCTACTTTTCTGTGCGTACACTTTACAGACTGACATGAAAAGGTCAGAAGGACCTGGCTCACGAAGTGTTATTTCAAGTGAGTCAGCACAGTATTAGACTCTTTAAAAAGGACAAAAAAAATACAAAAGTAGACCAAGATTGCCAAAATCTGACCCAACAATCAAAGGCTTAATATCACTAAACAAAAATGAGAGTTTTCTTTTTCTATTTTGTTTGCTTGTTTTCTAGATTACATGTTTTGGTTTTAGTCACTGTTAACAGGGCTGTTAACAACATATGACATGATACACAATACAGTCTTTTGTGATAACATAATATGCAATTGATTGATGGAGCCCAAAAATAGATGCCTCCATCTACAGATATGAGAGCAGGAGTGCAGTCTGAGGAAGTTTAGCTCATGAACCTGATAAGGAGGTAAAATGAATCCCAATCTAACTGAAGCCCATTTTTGCTGGTTATTGTGAACAGAACCAAGCATTTGAAGAAATATCATAATGTGTTGTTCATAATGTATATTTCAATCTTGCCCTTTGAGACAATGAGCACTTTCGGAGACAGGAAGCGACCAGAGACCAGTATGAAAACTTTGATAAGCCCTCCTACTTTCAGCCTGCACAAGAACCACTTCTGCACAGGCACGCTCCTGTCTCAGCTTCACTTGCTGGCAAGAATCCCAACAGTGGAAATATTTTTACAACCCATTGAGGCTTGAGGCCTGTTTCTTCAAAGGCATCTATTTTCCTTTAGAAGCCCTCAAAGAGAGCTTTGGAGGAGGCAGATGGAGGATCTGTGTGGTCTCTTTAGATCACATTTTCATCTTGATCTCTTTAAGCTTCTTGTAGCTTTCCTTTTACAGACATTCTGGTAGCATTTCAATAAGATCCAATGTTCTAGATACATTCTTAAATGAACCTGAAGGTCAAATTGCTCTCCACTGCTGATGATTACTGAATGTGATATTGACTGCAGTTTAAGCATATATTTGTTTTTTTGTTTTTGTCAAGGGTGATTTGTGACAAAAGGATAGCAAGAAGGGTGAAGGGTAAGGTTTACAAGATGGTATTGAGGTCTTCTATGATGTATGGTCTGGAGAGGTGGAGGTGAAGATGCTAAGACTTTTATTGGAATTGAATTAGAAATCATAGGATATAGGGATAGCTCAGGCTAAGCAGTTTGGAAAAAGCCTAAAGGGGCAAAACTGAGATGGTTTGGGCATGTGCAGAGGAGGGATAGTGGATATGTTGGACAAAAGATGTTGAAGATGGAGTTGCCAGGCAGGAAGGAAAGAGGAAGATTTCAGAGAAGGTTTATAGATGCAGTGAAGGAAGCAATATAGAGGTTTAGTGTAACATAGGAGGATGCTAGGGATAAAATCTGCTGTGTCCTTAGCTAAAGGGACCAGCTGAAATAAGAAGATTTCAGCTATATGAAATTCATAATAACCATTATTTAGCCATAATGGCACCGGTTCTGACACAAACGGTAGTAACCAGACTGAAAAGCAGCACACATTTCGGTGCTTTATTTCGGTGATTTTTTCCCTGAGATGTCATACACTTTGGATTCTAGCCAATCATTTTACCTTTGCAAGCGTAGTAGGCGGGCCCAGGTACTTACGTTCTTTTAGAGCAGAGCTACAGATTAAAAATGCCCAAGGCGAAGTGGTCAAAAGTCTGGCTGTACTTCACAGCAAAAGATGCAAACTCAGCAGCCTGCAACAAGTGCTTTAAGGTGATACTGTCCAAAAGAGGTAACACCTCGAATCTGATGAAACACCTGGTGACGTATAGCATTTTGTTAAAAGCCGAGAAATGCGCCGTATTTGATAGCTTGCTGCGAGACCTCACACATCTACTGTGGGTGTGGTGCCTGTTATCGGACGTGGAATTAGCAACATCCCCCAAAAATCCGAAAAGGAGAGTCCTGGCCCCTAGCCCTGCCAGTGTAGCAGAAATGATGACGGATGATGATGATGGCAGCAGCAGCCGTTCTTCTCTGCATGAGTAGCTTCATGTTGTTCGTGTGTAATTTACGTTGAGTAGGCTAACCACGTTATTACATTAATGCACGTAAGGTGAACTAGCAAACGCCGTCGTAGTTACATGCGGCTGTCTTCTTGTTTGATGGCAGATACTCCCTTCATCCTGGCCAAAAAGGCTAAAATGACCCAAGAAAAAGTGGAAAACAGTTAAACATGAGAGGTTTTTGGACAAAGTTTGAGTTTTTTCCATTGTTTAAGCACTGCTTCCAGCCAAGAGTGATGCCATAAATCCCCTATAGCTGCAGAAAAGGCTAACATTGTTACCTTTTTTACAAAAAAACAGCTAAACATGAGAGGTTTTTGGACAAAGTGTGTGTTCTCCATTCTTTAAGCACCGGTTCGAGCACCGGTTTGAGCACCATTTAAGCACCAGCACCGTTTCAAAAGTACCGGTTTGGTACTGGTATCGGATAAAACCTAAACGATACCCATCCCTAGTCATATCATAGGTCTTTTCTGGTAGACTGGAAGTTAAATTTTAAGATTAGGTAAAATGCATTTTCTTGAAAATGTAAAAATCATTCAGTGATGCTAGCTAACACCCAGCGCTACATGCGGGGCTTTGGTGTTAGCTCAGATATATATACTGGTAAATTTACCAGAACAATCCTGACTGTAATAATATAGCAATTTTCTTAAATGTCATATATTGAACAATATAAATATTAATATCATATCAATATATAGTATTTTATTAAAGATCAACTAATATCCAATGTGTTGCTTCATAAACTGTCTCTTGACATGATGATGATCATTCAGACTTCCTTTTCTTATCTCTACATTGTTGTTGTTTGCTCTGCAGCACTTTTTTCTAGACTTTACGGTTTTATAGTGGCCTACTTTGATGATGCTTGAAAATTTTCGCTGACCGTTAAAATACATATCGTATCAAACTAAGAATGTGCACAAACTAAACAAACGGCACTAAATTACTAAATACAAATGCTCAATTGAACTGTCAAATGTACAAATACATGGGACTGTAGTATTTTTTATAAAATATCTGTATACGCCATATAGATGTTGATGCTCACTATAGAAAGTTTCAACGAGATTGGTCCATTCATCCAGGATGAGACACAAACATAAATACAAACATACAGTCATTATTGTATGACCAGTGAGCATGTGTGAGACTTAAAATAGTGAAAATAGGCAGCATCTTTCAGTAGGTTATTCTTATAGCACAAAACCAAATGACCAAATGACTGAAATGACACATGACCAATCATATAATAACATTAAAAACTAAAAACTCAGTTGTAAAGTGGAAATTCTTCCACTAAGGCTTGTTTATACAATGTTTCTATGAAACCAGAAAACCAATCTCCCAGTTAACATCGTTTTGGTGACACTGAGTCCTTCGGTCCATTTTAGCATTTAAGACTGAAAGATAAGCCTTTGGTGTGCTATCTAATCAAGGCCAAACAGTCCATGATCACTGTAATGCCACATGGTTCCAGATTTAGTGTAAACTGAAAGAGTAACTTTAAAAAAATGTTACATCAGAAACAGTTTTGTTTGTTTTCCTGTTTTCCTTAGTGGGACAACAGTACTGTTATGTAAAATATGCCCTTTGTTCGATTGGAAGTGTCATCTGCTACTTGACCACTATTGATCACCACTCTTCTTTAGGCTGCAGTGAAGAAGCAGATGGCTGGGACCTCCAACTGTTCTATCCAACCCTCTGCAATTATCATACCCCAGAGAGAAGACAAGGATGCCAGCCTGATGCAATTCCCATGCAATTTTTTTTAAAGCTCCATTAGTATTAAAGATCCTTTTTATTTTAAATTTAGGTCCCTTTTTGACAGCTAACTTGTGAGGTACAAATGGTGAAGGCGGTGAAGGCAGAGCGGGGGTAGGAGCAGCGATCAGACTCTTCTCAGGAGAGTGCAGAGTTTGACACACAGACTAAAAGCAGTGAGAAGCTTTGAAAAGGCTTCCATTGACGTGTAAAACAGCAAACAGAATCTCAATGTGACTGTCTTTCAATGAGAAGATAAGCACTCCACCTGACTGAAAATGACCTGGGGCAGAAGCACTAAGTCAATAAAACCCTTACAAATGGGCCACTGACGTGCTGGAGCCTGTACACACACTCAAACACCAGATGTTTGATGGATTCCCACTTATAAAGCAATGGATTATAATTAAAATGCCTTACAGGGATGCATCTGATTGTGAGACATGCATATGCATTATAATTTTCTTCCATTTGGAATAAGTGCAAATTTCTTTCTGCACATTTCAGTTTTGCCATTTCTTGATGGCTTGCACTTAATACTGCATTACCTACTATGAACATACAGGCACAGACACATGTATGAACGTACTCTGTGAATAATATGGTAACTAACAAGATGTTTACTATTGGTATGAGGCATGTAATGGGACACAGCTCTCTGCAAATCACAGGGATCAGTTCAATAACAGCATACAGCCCTGGGCTCTGTGATCAACATGCCCTTTGTTGCTACATATTTATTTGTAACATTGATCTGAGCTTTAGAAATCAAAGGTCATGCTCTTTGGTTACATGATGTGATGCTGTATGTAATGATGCAACGTTTTCATGTATTGGCTACTGGAACAAGGTATTGATATTCATAGATCAATATGACATTCAGCTCTTGATGACATTAAATCAGCGTCTCCCTCTTATCCGATGTTGGAATTGAACCCACGGCACCAGTAATTTCCTTTTAGAATATTGGTAATTTGCTCAATCCTGTAAGCCCCACTGGCTCCAATATCACATGCAATGTCCTTTGAGTCTTAATCCTAATTCTTCTCAAACTGTCAGGTGTTTGTCATGTATGTTTTTAAATCAAATGCTGGATGGATTTCCTAATTTTTGGTATAGACATTTACTCCTTTGTAGTATGAATTATAACCATTTTGGTAATCCCCGACCAACTGGAAGACTAGGCCATTACACAGCCTCTTTCATCTATTTTAGTTAGCTTTCAACTGAGTAATCATGATCTGAATCAATCAGACACTTCTTATTTTCATTAGTAGGTAGTACGTGATATCATTAGTAGGTGAAAATTTGGAAAACCACTTATGTGCCACCTGTGACCTTACTATAACATTTTGTTTATGACGTAATAAGAGGGAATGGCTTAGTAATAAGTACTCAAGACATGCTGTCTGACCATGTTAGAATTCAGATGTGTTTATAGTCGTTCTGAATGGCTACACTGGAAGATGCATGAAAAAGTGGGTTTAAATGTCAAATCACTGGTTTCAAAATGTTACAGATAATGGGCCATGCAGACACCCACTACTTACGTGGGAAACGTGGGATATGGTCTCATTCAGTGTTATCTAAGTTAAACTTAGCTTTTTCTTGAGGTTTCTTGTGTTTAATTAAGGTAAAGAAAGAAAAAGAAGGATGTGAATTGATGGGTAAATTTTAAAAACTCACAACCTCATGAAAAGTGTAGAAACCTGCACTCATCTTGAGTCATTTCCAACCAGTATTGGTGCTTTAAAGAGTTTCCAACAGAAGTTGGAACATGGGAAAAATGAATTACCAAGAAGTATGGGAGAAAGGGATTAAGACAAATACTGTAATATTTTTCTGTTTTCATGATGGATCTTTGTATAAAATAATTTGTGAGAATATATATTAATATTGCTCAAACGTATAAATGAAAACAGTGGGGCGCCTCAGGGATCGATTTTCAGGCTGCTACTTTTTAACATTTACACTCACGTGAAGTTTTCCAGTTTTCAGAGGACTCAATAGGTGTAGAATCACTTTTAGCAGCACAAGCAACTGTTTTCTATATGACTTTATCGGTCTCACACATTTCGTTGAAGGAATATTAACCCACTCATCTTTACAACATTACTTCAGTTCTTTGAGGTTTGCAGGCATTCATTTATAGATGGCTTTCATGACCCAGTTTCAGCCAAGCTTTAGCTGTCAGACAGATGGTCTCAGATTTGACTCTAGAGCACTTTGTTATATAGAGGAGTTCATGGTTGACTCAATGACAGCAAGGTGCCCACATCCTGTGGCTGCAACACAACCCCAAATCATCACACCTCCACCACCGTGCTTGACATTTGGTTTGAGGTGTTTGTGCTGATATGCTGTGTTTGGTTCTTGCCAAACATGGGACTGTGCATTATGACCAAGCATATCCACTTTGGTCGTGTCTATCAAAAGTACATTGTTCCAGATGTCTTGGAGTTTGTTCAGATGCAACTTTGCAAACCTTAGTCGTAATGCCATGTTCTTTTAAGAGAGAAGATGCTTTCTTCTGGCAACCCTTCCAAACAAACCATACTGTTTTCATCTTCTTCTAGTTGCACTGTTGTGAAATATAAAAATGACCAAGTGAGGCCTGTAAAGTCTGATATTTAGGTCTTGGTTTTTTTCTTGATGTTTTTTTTGCAGTTTTTCTGAGCATTGCTGCTAAATTACGTCCTTTTCTCTCTCTGAGTGATGCAGAGAAACTGATACACGTTCATACGCTTTCAAATCTGGTATGCTTTTATATCTAGTATGCCTGATTACTCTAATGGTATTTGATCTCTCTATATCAAACAATGTATTGTATACAATACAATGTATTCTAGTATCTGCTATTCAGAACTTGGCAGCCAAACTGCTTACTAGGACCCGAAAGAGAAAGCACATTACACCGTAGTAGTCTTTAAACTGGCTGCCTGTCAGTTTCCATATTTAAAATAATCTTACTTGTTTTAAAAGAACTTCGTGATCTTACCCCAGTATATAAGTCTCACTGTGCATTACCCAATGTAGCCCCTCAGGTCCTCCAGCATGAATCTGCTGATAGTTCTGACATGCAGGACACAAAATGCTTGTAGAGGCAGCTTGACAGATCATCAAATTGTTGAAGGGCTAACACAGAGAGACAGACAAGCACCCATTCTCAAAATCACGCCCAATTTAGAATCTCTAGTTAACCTAACTCATGCATGTTTTGGAACAAGAGCACCTGGACAGAACCCACTAAAGCACAGGGAGAACACGTAAAATCCACACAGAGAGCCCCAAGCCTGGATTTGAACCCAGAAACTTGTTTTATTAAACTGTGTTATGTCTAATTAACAGCTTATCACTCATATGTGAAGCACTTTAAACTGCAGCAACATCCTTGAAAGGTGCTTCATAAATAAAGCTATGACTAATTTAATTGATTGTACAATTGTGTTGAAAAGTAAATCTTTCCTGTTTATTAATAAAATAATTTCATCTATAAATTCGAGTCTGAAATAGTTCAAAAGTAGAAATGAATGTAGGTATAAACAGCTAAAGTTCTTTCATCCTAAAATGATTGTATCATCTTCAAATATCTGCAAAAATCGCAAGAAGACAATTCTATGCCCCATTTCACGTAGAAAGTCATGCATTCTGTCCTCTACATTTGCAATTTAAAATCCAAAACAATTTAATATTTGCACAGAAGAGTTTGAGTGGACAATGAGCAATTCACAACCTTTTCAAAGATTTTGAGTTTTTGAAATCCTACAGGAAAGGTGGAGATCAAGGCCAGTGACGCAGCAGTTTCGACACACACTTGAACACAATTAGTTGAATTGCAGCTGCCATATTGCCCCTGTATTAAAAATGTATGGAAGAGAAAAATACTACTGAGGATAATTTAGCTAGATCGAGCACTGGTGGCTTATCAGTTTGAATAAATGGAGTTTTGTGAGTTTTGAGATGTATCGCACACTGTGCTAAATAAAAGATCTGGGTAGCGACTTTTATTGCCTCCTACGGTCTGTGTTTAACAATGTTCTGGATCTGCTATATCCAGTCTGATCTGATCTGCGTCTGTTGCTACATAAATAAACAACCAGTGCAAAGACACAATATCGTTGTTGATGACACAAAAAGGGAAAGAGAAGATAGATGGGGAACTAACGCACAACAATAACAGTACAATGCAGTAGAGAAAACATCTGACTTAACAGCATTCTACCAAAACAATACTGCCTCCAAATAAACCGTGGAAAACAACAGAAGGCACAAGCCGCATATGTTGATCACAGATTACTCATTATCCCACAAGCACTATTCATGTCTGGGTCTTGAGTTACAAACTGCACAATGGCCTCTGCACTCCTCTGGGAATCCAGAAGGCCTTGGATCATATTCACCCCATTTCTTTACTGGCACAGTCCAAGGAGACCAACACATATTTAACCACATGTGAGGCAAATCTCCTCCTTTGTTGTTCTTGTTCTGTCTTTAAGCCATTCCCTGTTATTTGTGTGACAGATGTGTGACCTTCAATTACGCTCAAATCACAAATCAGTTGGCCGTGGGTTTTCTTTTCTACATTAAAAAAAAATAAAAAAAATAAACAGACACAATGTCTACTCAGCAAATTTAAACAGTCTTCCTTTTTTCAGATTTTTAAATCCAAACAAAGAAGTAAGTTGTGACTAAAAGGTTTATTAGAAACAGAGACTGGAGCAGATGGACATAAAATCCTTGCCTCCTCCTGATTCTCTGCCGACAGCAAGATTACATAGAGTTCTTTGGGAAATCTGGTTTCAATGCACTGCTTCCTGTGAAGGCAGGAAATAACCATCATTTCTGCAGGTAATTAACAAAGAAGCGGTGTGACCATTGACCGACGAGCGCCTCCAGAGTCTTGCCTCCAACTCTGCTAATTCAATTAGAGACTGAAAGGGCAAAGTGGGGAAGTGGGGCACCGAGGAAGCGTGAAAGGGCACAAAGTTAGGAGTAGAGTGTGGAGGATGTGTGCACAGGCATGTAAGACGGAGTATTTCCATGGAACACAACTACCAGGCATCCTAGCAGACAAGTAAAGACAGCGTACTCTGATAGAGCGTTGGCAAGGTGCTACAGGGGTTGAAGATTGACATATTTAACACACAGCTGAAACATGTCCTCCTCTGCCTGCCTCAGGTGATGTTTCTCTGCATTTTAGTGAGGCTGCAGCTCAGTTACAGCGGCACTCATCAATCTTTGCTGCTCTTGAAATGTCCTTTAATGACTTAGTACCAGAAAATCTCAGAAAATGAGTCCAACTAGAAACAAAGAGTACATAGTTTTAATTAGATTTTTTTTTTGTCCCTAGGAAGCAGAATTATTATCACTACTGATTATTCAAATATACTTACTATGTTTGATATGTTTACAAACAATGCATTGGACAACATGATTTTTTTTAAAGTTTTGTTCAAGTAAATCTGTTTTGGCCTCACCAACTATTAAGGGAAGTACTGATCTCTTAATGCTCCACTTGCGAGGCACTGAGTTGGTAGAGTACAGCCAGTTAATCACTGTTGGTTTTTTTGGCCCCTAAAACTCTCCCCACTGTAACCTTGAAGGTGAAACGTAAAGGTGGCTTTGGTTTGTAAAATTAAAAAAAAAAACAGGCCCTGCATGTTTGAAAATAGTCTGCAGCTGCAGCTGACTGTTCTGTGTGAAGGGCACAGAGAGGACATTGTTGCTGCGGCCTTAAACTTGCAGCTGAGGTAGTCACAGAGCTGATTCAACATTTGACTGAATGAGAGAGCTGGCATGGATTATACTATATGGGACAACTGTCGCTCAGTTGGTGGAAAGGGTTGTGTGAGTATTTGCCCTTCAATCCCTGGCTCCTCCGTGTGCCAAGTGTCCTTGGGTGGAGGACTGAACCTAAAGTGGGACCTTTTTAGTGAGCAACTCTGCCATTTTTGTGGAACTGCAAACATTTTGTGTTTACCAGGCATGTTCACTGCCAGCTTTAGGACCAGAACACAGATGGAAAAACTCATATTTTTTACAGTATAAAAAACATGTTTCTGCTTCTCTAAAAAGAGACTACTTTGGTTGCAAAAATGTCTCCTTGTATGGAAGTCTTTGTGAAAACTACCTTGCTGCTGCTCATCATGTCTGGTTTAAAAAAAATGTCAATACATTTTGTCGATGCACAAAATGCTTGGCTCGAGGTTTCACAGTGGGACTTATGGGACTAATGGTTGGCTATGTGCACCTTTTAATTACAGTCAGCAGTCTATGGCTGTATTATATTATGATCCTTTAGTAAAAGAGGTTTTAGGAACTTGTTACTCTAGGTCTGCCTTTGATGTCTGGGCCTTGTCTCCCCAACTGAAAAACATAACATAGGGAGGAATGCTACGCAAAAGAGTGTTGAGCAGACAAGGACAAACCTCTTGTTTACATATCTCTACCTCTATACAGAGCACAGCAGCAGGGAAATACCAGGACATTTTCATATTTCGCCAAACAGCTGCAAGAAATCCTGGAAAATTATTAAGACAATGGGGGCATTGGGAGTCATTTATTTTAGTTTAAGAGCTAAGTTAAAGGGTTATTTAGTGACAGCTGTGTATGACCACATTAAAAACACATTTTCCATAAGCACTTAGGCGATCAGAACTGTGGCACTACAGGTAAAGTTATGATGACTGCCCAGAATCTAGCAATGGAGTAATGTCATTAAACTCACTTTGGAACAACACTGGGTGGCCCACCTGCACAACCAGCAAGATGTGACTGTTGTTACTTGATATTAATGAACTGAGACTGATCTCATAAGGGGAGAGGTCTTAGCCATTGCAAAAGTAAACTGAGACCTTAATACTGCATGTCTGATCAGTGATTTTTAACAGCTGCATGCCTGCAGTTGCTTCAAAGGCTGTCTCCCAAAAACTCTAATCTTAGATTAGAGAGATAAGAGAATATAAAAGAAATGGCTTTGCCTTCTGTGTCGTTGTCTAATTTATAATATCTAAAATCATTTATATGTACACCATTTATGTATATTTCCACACTAATTTATTTCAGCACATGAATGCGTTAATCAAGGATTGCAGGACTCAGAAATCTTATGTTATGTGATCTCTTTAACTAGTCACATAATATCTACACCACATTCATGCATAGGGGATGTTTACAGGGAATCAATTTGTTAAAAAATATCTATATATCAACAAAGGAATAGACACCCTGGACCTTTGACCCCGGGTGATTAAGTTAGTCTCATACTGGATATCTGAGGCCAAAATCTGTGTCAATATTTAGGTTAAATTATTATTGGCTTTTCATGAATCCATAACATAAACAGTTGTGATAAGGATCCCTTAAAAAGGTTAATAAAAACTTTGCCAATTACAATCTCATAAATAAAATTATCTAATTTATTTCCACTAGTCAAAATATATGTTGTTGCTGATATACTCATGATAATGACATGTGCACATTCAAACTATTTTTACAATAAATAGACGGATGAGAAACTAGAATTGATGCCATATTGAAAGAGTAAATACAAACAAATAAAGAGAGACTATCAATTACAAAGCTTGGTATAAATTATGAATTTAAAGTAATCACAAAAACCAAAATGTTTTCTTTGGCACTATGTCCCACATTATATGGCTGAAGGTTTGGCAGCTAACCCTCATTCTCTGTTTCTCATATAATTGCATGTGTGTTCCTGATATATGAATGTCTTCCGGTATTACTTTAGGATTTATCTTTAACTCTAAAAATGCTGTTCTGGCTGTGGGTGTCCTGTCTCCTTTGGGTCCTCTGTTGAATAAACAAAAGCTTAAAACCCAGAGCCTCAACCCATGAAGAAAGAGCCTGCGTCTGAAAAATTTAATGTCTGCCCATCTGTCCAATTCAGTACTTGAATACTTGAATAAACCTTCTGGCTGGGATAATGTCAGCTACTCTGTCACTGTGACTGATTATTTTAATGACTGACTCTATCCAGTGTCCCGTGCTGCTTTGGAAATGTTAATACATCTAAGAAAATTTCAGAAGGCATGAAAAAATAGAAAAGTATATGCAAACATCAACAAATTTACAGGCAACAACTGTAAGAACGGAGAGAGGAAGAAGGCACGTCTGGAACCTCCAAACCTCCAAAAGTCACAACTGCTTCTGTCATCATGACAGCGTTTTATGCAGAGGCTGAATTTTCCCCTGTAACCAAAGCTGAAACCAGACCCACAATGTCTCAGAGTACCCTCAAGCCCCACAGGACACAGTTACCCCAACTACTGACCCTGTCAGAGGTTTAGTGCCCTGAGTGGGAAAGCTGGAGCATTCCAGTCTAGTATTTGATTACCTCCAGAGATGACCTACAGTGAGATGTAAGAGTGCTGTAAAATTAATTGGCATGATATTCTCTCAAACCTGACCTTAAATGTGTCTAGCATGTGGTACTGAGCCCAGAAGGACACTGGCTTCAGGGAATAGGGTTGCTTTGAATTCACTTAATTTGTCCAAACATGCATGGATCTGTTTTATGTCTTGCCTGCACTGAAATATGCTAAGGATTATACTGAGCTAGTTAAAGAATGGGCTTACAGTATATTCAAGATACTGAGGGCCAAAAGTGGGTTTTTACTCTGAGAGCACTCATTCATGGCTTAATGCTTTCCACTAAAAAAGGAAGGACATGAATCTACAAAGAACCCACCAGATTTATCCTCAAAATAGACAGGTTTAAATTATGAAAGTACGTTACACAGTAAGGGTCTGTCAGACTTTATGAAGTGCCTTACTCAGGTCCTATATGTGACTGAAAGCTTTATTGATCTCTTCCCTAAAACCACTATAACTAAAATAAAGCTGTGGTCATATGGAGCTGTTACTCACTTCAAACTGCTGAGGCCGGCTCGGCTGGGACATGACAAAGTACTGGACGGCCAGGTTGATGTAAGCCGTGCGGTAAGAGCTGATCTTTTGGTGACCCTGAACCAGCTTATACAGCTCCAGGCACATGAGGCCTGCCACCGCGGCTGTCGTGGTGGCTATGGCAGGGATGATCCTTCCGGCAATGCGCTTACTCTGCAAAGGTGACAGTGGAACGTTCAGTTTCACATCGCAGTGTCATGTAGTGGCAAGAAAATATTTCAGTTATCTTCAGTCACTTTCAGTACAATCCTAACGTGATCCAACAAATATAAACTCGTGTTTTACAACATTTCACTGGTAGAAAGAAACTTAATTTGTTTACTCTGTTAGTTCTGAAGTACTAGAAGTTGTCTTTTATTTTAGTTACAGGTATGTTTACAAGTAATTTCATGGCTTATCAGTCAATTAAGACCTGTCCCCTTGTTACGCATGGACATATAAATCAGATATAACATCTGAAGTTGATTCAAAGTGCTGAATTTGTATTTTATAGCTTTTCACTTCAACTTTAATATGAGGCACTTTATTGCATTATTGTTGGGTCTTTACCTTACAATATAAAGCGCCTTGAGGCTACTGTTGTTGTGATTTGGCGTTGTATAAATAAAATTGAATTGAATAGAAAGAAAAATATACCAATCACAAATTTTAAAGGAAAACGTTATAATGTACAAGGTTGTACAAGAAACCAGATTAAACTTTGCCAGAAAATATCTAAAAGAACCTGCACAGTTCTGAAAAAAAAAAAACATGGACATAAAGATGAACTTGTTCCAGAGTGATGGGAGGGCAAAAGTATAGAGAAGGAGAGAAACAGCTCATGATTCAGAGCATGCCACCTTATCTGTCACACATGATGGAGGCTAGGTTATTTCATGGGTAGGGATGGATGCCAGTGGATCCGGGCCACTATTGATGATTAATGATGTGACTGCTGACAGAAGCAGCAGGATGATTTCTGAAATGTACTGGTCTTTACTCTCTGCTCAGATTTAGTCACATTTTTCCAGAACTGAGTGGACAAAGCAACAAAAATTGTGTCTTGGTCCAACAAAACATGGACCTAGCTGTATATACATACATATATACAATATACTGATGATGTTGCATGATGAGTATTTTTACCTTTGACAGTTACAAATATATTAGAGTCTAGCCCTCATGTGGTCTTGCATTACTGATATACTGTATGTTTATTATGTACTGGTTAAATTGTGACTAAAAGAGAAGTTATTTCCAAAGAAGACGCAAAATGTGGAAATGTCTGATTACACAAGGCAAACTCTGTTTTGTCCCCCATCTCCTAGGGGTAACTCCCCCCCCATCCATGTTCATGTCTTGGCTGTGTATGTCACTGTGGCAGCTGGTACAAGGCCTGGCTCAGGTGTCACCTCCCAGGCGACAGGTAAAGTGCCGTGATTAGTTCTGCTCTGTGAACAATAGGTGAGGGGTCTGTTTTTGTGGCTTTAGGGCAGGTGTGTGCAGCACCTAGGAAAAACATGACCTACAGGGAGGGGGAGCAGTCGGCAGGTCTGTTTTGTCTCATTCGCCCCTCGGCTCAGCTTCATCTCTTAGATCTTTGTCCATATTTTTCTTTTATTTTTACTATGTATACATACAATTACTGACCTTGTGACGATCAGCTGCAGGGATGTCATAGTTTTCTGCTCTCAGGTTAGATGCAGCAACAATGTAGTCCATGTGGAAATTGCTGTCATCATCCTGTATGAGTAGGAACATTAAATATTTTTTAATTAAGATATAACACTATGAAGCTTAATACCCATGAACAGCAATTACATATAATGACAAAAAACAGAAGGGCAGCTTAACAGTATTAACAACATTATAAATTGCTAGTGGGACAGTTCAAAGCCACGTCCACGTCCAGTGACATACTCAGTGATGTCATTCTCTGTGCCCTCTTTGAGCTTTGCCTGCTTTGTTGTTATGTCGCTTCAGTCACTCTGATATATGACTTAGTACCCTGTCAGAAAGCAGTGGAAATCAGATTCCTGTTGTGATCGACGTGGCCAGTGAGGTCATGCCTCTGCTAGTGCGGCTCTACAAAAGCTAGGAGGTGACTGTCACTCCAGGTTTGCTTTAGGGGTTGTGAGGAAGCTCCAAGCTGGCAACCTGATGCCTTTGAAACCCTCTTACACACATTCCATCTATCCACAGCCTGACCAGGGCACAGAGGGATAAAGATGAAGAGAAGTGGGTTTGGGAGTCTTGTTCTTATTCAAGACAACATTTGATATTTAGCTGACTTACCTCATGCACCTTCATTAGAGCCTCTCTTGGTTGACTGCATGTGTTATCAGAATCTCATTTAAAGTCATTTACCTTCTCTAAATTCTTTTAATAACAATCTCTATCACTCAGCAGCGGCATCTTGACCTGCTTTTACCTTTTGTTGAGCAACAGTATCTTATTCATGGGGTAATATGGTACAGCTACTTTGTGGGCAGAGTTTATTGTAAACTCGTTTAGAAAAGACTTTGTTATGCCCAGTGTCCAGATGTTGGCTATTACATTTATTACAGGATCCAGTCCTGTCCAACAGGACATGTCAGATGCTGAGGAAAAAAGTTCCAGTAGGGAGGAATAATTGAACAAATATAATGGCGCTATAAGGAAATGGCTCATTTACTGCAAAAAATTTTTATGCTTACAACTGTTAATTTTTATTTAAACAGATTTTGAGTTAATAGTTACACTAAGTCTTGGAGGATATAGATTTATAGTTGATTTAGAGCCTGTTCTTTTTTTTTCCATTTATTTTATCATTTATTAATTAAGCTACTAACTGGAGTCAAAACTTGAAACTGGACCCAAGATGTTCTACTTTGTTTTTCAAGTTGGCCAATGCGCAGCAACACCAATGTTTGCTTAATTTTTTAACTTATCATGCATTTGTAGTTAAAGCTAAACTATTGAAATTATTTTTACCTGGCATTCAAAAGTTTACAAGTACAGAAAGACGAGAGAAAATGGAGAAAACAAATGGAACAAAGTGTATGGCTGGCATCTTAAACCATGAGGTTGCCTCATTTGAATGTGTTTTGTGGCCATGTTTCCCAGAGGATATCAAGGAAGAATATAGAGTGTTAGGGATACTGTCACTGGGAAAGTGCTGTCCTATTAAGAAAATCGCTTTACTCCAAGGTGTGACTGACTTTTAGGAAATACATTGGAAGGAAACGATTGCTTAGGGAACTGGGGATTATATCTAGTCTACTCTCCTAAATAACTTTCTAGATTAGATGAACTTTTATGAATATTTACAATGCCAGCCAAGTGCAAAACGTAACTTAATGTCTAGAGTGACAATGTTTTATTAAGGGAAGTCTGCCTTCAGGAGTCTGTGTATGCTGTTTGACAGTCCGCAAACCAGTTCTCACATAAAAGTACACATTTTATATCTGAGTTGTCTGACTCAATAATCATTATATTGCTACAATTTTTGAAAGCAGGAGGGACAGTTTAAAAATATATAACTCTACCCTGCTAAAACCACTGTTGAATCAGCTCAGATCAAGATGTCACTATCTGCAGCTTCTCTGAAGTCTGAGGCAGAGGTGTCATTGTCCTATTGCCCTACCTTCTCAAAGTCGATAGGGTACATCTGAGCTGAGCTCTTCAGAGAGGGCGAGGCCAACTTTCCTTTCAACTCCTCAAGTCTGACCTTTTCTGTGGCAGAGAAAGAGAAAAATATGTAAAGATAAGACGTGCTGGAAGAAAGCGAGTTGGTAACAATAAAAAAAATTGAACTAACTGACCCGCATCATCGCATTCACGTGTTTTCTCCTCCTCCATCTCCTTGTCAGTAACATGAATCTTCACGGAGGACTTGGGAGTGAAAGCTGGCACACGGACATTTTCTAAGATTCCTCTGATGGAGGTCAAGTCCCTTGTCCCTTTGATCCCATAGATTTGCCCATACAGATTAGCTCCAGCCATCACGTACTCAATATGAGTAGTCTACAACACAACAATCACATAGTCTTGATGAAGAAGAAAATATAATGTTTTGGAAAATACATTTAACATTCTAGTTAAACACGGTCTATTACAGAAGCACTGCCATCATGGTGAAACTGTGGAAAGCAACGTATTATAAAAGGAGAATAGAGTCAGAACAATGTTAAAGTAATACCAATTACTTCCCTTAATGGAATATATAGCTGCAATAATTTCTCCAGTGTTCCCAAAAATGCGCATCTATATTGTGCATAGAGTGGCAGTAACTTCTACTTAGCAAACAAGCACAGTACAGTTCCATTATTTCACTTCTCTGCAATGCTGCTTTCAATTCACTGATAAGGAGAATAACATGAATTGAATGTGTCTAGAAAGCAGATTATTATCTCTCTTTTATTGCCCGTGTGTACCTGAGATAAGACTCAATTATATGGTCAGAGTGAGGAAGAGCCATTATCAGACAAGATAAAGAAGGAATGTGAGTGGTTATCAGTATACTGTGGTATGTTTTCTCATTACCATCTACTATGTATATGATTGCTACTGGATGAAGAACTGGACCAGACACTACTCACAATGCTAGGATCAAACGTCAGGGGGTGAGGGCATCTCTTGGATCCAGACCAGAACGGCAAGCCATGAGTGGTCTTCTAAACAGAGGCAGAAGAAAATCCCTTTATTGCAGCGAGTAACAGATGTAAAATCATTTCACTTTTATTCTTTAAAAACATTTATATAAATATAAGTGTAACTTGGTGAGTAAACCTATGACTGTCATGGTGAGATCTTTGCCTTACATATAATGAAGGTGACGCTATATTCCAAACAAAAACGCACAAGAAAACAGATTAGGTTTTACATTTTCAGCTTATATGATATTTAATGCATGACGACTCCAGTGCATTAGTGATTTACTGGATAAAGCCTGACAACTACTTTACTATTCTAACAAAGCAAGTCAACTACCTTCCTTTGGTGCAGTCACACTAATATTGTTATCAGCTGTGTGTTGACTACACAATTTGTATGTCTGATAAAGGAACAAAGGGACTTGAGAGCTTTGATGTTTCCAAATGGTCCATATGCCGAGAAAGAGAGAGTCTCCTACTGGTGGTGCCAGTTTTCACTGCAGGGGGGGCATTGTATAGCAGCCAAAAGGCACCAACAACATTGTCCTTTTCAGAAACAGGCATGTTGTTGGCCTTCTCTTCAGGGTCAGAGGGGGCCAAAACAGTGATTTGTCCTTAAAAAGAAGGATGACACTTTCATTTAAGACTTTTTGGGGCCTCCTAAGGTTCTTTGACCAATTGTTCTTTTTTCTTGTAGAGACTTAAGAATAAAGGTGACTTTAATAATGGAAATTTCTACTTGAAATCAACTTTGTTCTGGTTGTTAAGAAAAAGAGAGTTGAACCAAATAACTACATGGCCAAATTTATCAACAATTCAATTAATTGCTGTTAATTAAGCAGTTTAAGAGCTGAATATCATTTATCTCACTAATACAGCAAATTCTATGACAGGATACCTTTAAATCTCTTGTCATTTCATCTACACTCATTCAATAGTCATACATGTATACTGTCAGGTTATGTACCGATGAAGAGTGAGTTGTAAATTATTAAATAGTATTAAGCAGGGTTAGATCAGATGAGTGTAGAAACCCTTTTAAACATATAAATTGTGTGGTATAGAGAGATATGGTAGAAACTCAGTTTATTTTTCGCTATTTTGTTGTTATTTAGATAGTAAATGGTAAATGGCCTGCATTTATATAGCGCTTTTCTAGTCCCTAAGGACCCCAAAGCGCTTTACACTACATTCAGTCATCCACCCATTCACACACTGGTGATGGCAAACTACATTGTACATAGCTGCCCTGGGGCACACTGACAGAGGCGAGGCTGCCAGATACTGGCACCACCGGGCCCTCTAACCACCATCAGGAGGCCCAAGGACACAACGACCAAGGCTGTCCGAGCCGGGGCTCGGACCGGCAACCTTCCGATTACAAGACGAACTGCCAACTCTAGAGCCACGATCGCCTTCAACTCTGGTCATGCACACTTATTTCAACTAAAATAAAACTGGTTTTTCCTTCTCACATAAATTCACCCCATCTCTTAGAGGAAAAATAAAATATAAATAAAAAATTGTATCAAAGCTTAAAGCACACACACATTCACACACTGGCAAGCTACATTGTAGCCACAGCTGCCCTGGGGCGCACTGACAGAGGCGAGGCTGCCGGACACTGGCGCCACCGGGCCCTCTGACCACCACCAGTAGGCAAACACGGGGTTAGCATTTTGCCCAAGGATATTTGGCATGCAGCCAGGAGGCAGCCTGGGATTGAACCACCGACCTTCTGATTAGTGGCTGACCTGCTCTGCCACCTCAGCTACAGTCAGTGGATTGACTGACTGCTTTGTTTAAAATAAAGCAGTCAGTCAATCCACTTCTCTCACCCGTCACTTCTTGTATTTTCTGCTTTTCCAACTTGAGATGCTGTGGCAACATAGAGCACAGTAGCCGTGCAGTCATCAGTGTTGCCCGTGTACCAGCTTTGGTCAGTTTAGCTTTTGACTTTTAACTGACATTAGCTTCCTTATCATAGTTCCCCCAGAAGGTCTGTGGTAAAAATTGACTTTCAACGAGAACAATAAAACTATAACTCTTTTTACGTAACTAGGACAAAGAGAAGTATGGAGGGGAAAAAAGAGAGAGAACCAAAGCCAAAACCACAAATGACGCAGAGTTTCTGTATCATGTGCTGTGATGATTAGATGAGAGAATATTTATATTTAATAATAAAAAAAATGCCATACCAAAAGCTGCATTAATAAATATTAAAACATTGCAAAACACTGCTGGAGCTCTGTTAGAAAACAGCTTGTTAGTGTTCTAAGTCTTGGGTTAGTGAGGGTTTGTTTAGGTTGATACTGATCTGTGCACCCTCCTACACCAAAGGTATGACAGCAACATGTGACACCGCTCTGTCTGCACGTTTCAACAGACTAAAAACCCCTCAGAGACCCTCAAGAGACCCTGTTTATCAGTAGTGCTTTTCAGGTTTTCAGCAGGGCTAATGTTGCCATCTACTCTTGGGGAAATATGCTGCAGTACTCCATGAAGTGAAATGTGAAAAATGCAATTCCTATTGTTCAAATATCTCACTTTAGTGTTTCACTGTTTGGAATGCAAATATCTTACCTGCACAACAGTGCCCCTGTGTGTTCATGGAGACAAATTACACATGTTACATTTTTGGCACCAGGATAGTTGCTTTTTTTACCTCATCGGGAGGGAAACAGTGCAGAAGCTGACGGATTTCGTTGTTAAACAGGGTCTCCCACTTGCAACGTGCCCAGCGCACACAGTCTTTCCAGGACTTTGGACGCTGTCCTCCAGCTTCCGTGTCATGCAGGCTGCTCCACACTCCTCCGAGAATCTCCAAGGCCTCAGTGTCACCAAGATCTAGAGTTCGCTTAATAAATGCCGTATCCCTGTGGAAAATAGAGCAGCAATAGTTGTATTCAGTGACAGAGCAAATAATAATAATAATAATCATTGGCTGAGCAGAAAGACAAAGCGCAGGCTATCGAAAGGTAATAATAATATGTTCGATGCATTCTGTGGGTTGAACCTTCACAATAAAAGATTCGATTTTTATTTGCAACATGACTTGGCTGAAAGTAAACTTTAAAAACAACACACGTGGCATACATGACCTGCAACGTCAACCTGACTAAAGCCTTACTGGAAACCCCCCAAAACTGTTTATACCTGTGTCACAGAAGAGAATGACTAAAAATCTTTTGAGTGTTGTCTCGAAAGTGACTCAAAGGGGGGATTTCTCTGAGTGTTTCGACTCATAGGCAGGAGAAGACAGTGTTGAGTAACTTTATCAGGTGCTGGTCAGTACAACTCTAAACCCACACATGGGTAGTTCTTGCGCCATTAATATGCGCTCGCTCAGGAAACAAAAAACATGCCTGAACAGGAACATGCATACTCATAGCTGTACACAGAACTGTATGGGTGTGGCATTAAAACAGCAGCAACAAAAAAAACCTCCTTTCCATAACCTCATGAACCATGACTTAATATTTGCTGGACTATGACATGTAGCTGATCTGTCTCATAAAAATGCCCAGAAAACTTTTCCAGGATTGCGCTAGAAGGAGGGCCGGGAAAAACTGGTTATCTTAGTAGACAAGCGCCCTTATCTCTAAAAAACTGTGCAATATGAAAAATTTGAATGGTTGTTTCAACTCACAAGCACCATTTTTGCTCTAGGCCCAGTTTTTGCTTCCATATAGAAACAAGAAAGAGAGTAAATGCTTTTACTGTCGTGGCAGATTAAGTTAATCTCACTAAAACAAACAGAGACAAATCTCAAAACATGGCTGGATTAGGATGGCTCCGAGCCTCAGTACTCAGACATAGTTTCGACCTGGAAGCTTAAATCTGCCTTTGATGACACTTCTGTGTGTTATAATTAGGTCAACGCATTATGTAAAGCTTGATACAGTGGTTATTCATTTTTAAAGATTAGCCATGTACTTAAATCTCACAATTAAAATCCAGCAGATTCACTGATTCATCCATTTCACATCATATAGCACTCTTTCCTGTCATCTAATCTCTTTTTTAAAATTTGATGGATGGTTCCTAAACCACAAAGCCTCTAATTATCAAAGAATGCATTTATTATTAGTAGAAAACTGCTATGGATTATACATTACAGAGAGGAGACTTGGCAAGACAGACTGTTTATGTAATTTCTTACAAGGGCTTTACTGCTGAAAGCCAACCAAATGTTTTCCTGTTAATAAAACTAAATAACGAGCTTGAACCACTTCATTAGCTGTTTTGTAGGTGCGCTGGAATGCTTTGTAAGAAAGTGGAAAAGCATCGTAAAATGACCACGCTAAGTAACACCAGACTGGTGAAGACACCGTCTCGCTTTTGGCGCCAACACAGGAAAATCGCACGAGGATGGTATCATCGTATCTTACCTCAAGAAGAAATTTACATTTTCAGGTGTCTGTTTGAACAGTCCTTCAAACTGGTCCCTCGCCCACTGAAACAATTACAAGACCAGATTAGTGAAAAAAGAATTAATAACACAATAAAAAATACTTTCTTTTGCAGAGCACTGTGCAAAAGAAAGTCTGCAGTCATTTCAAATGTTTTGGTCATTGTTATGTTTAAGAGCTAATATGAATTTTAACAGCATTACCTCAGCAGGTCTTGGGTGGAGTCTGCATTGCACTAATTTTGGTGATACCCTGATTTTATCTAGCACTAGTGACACTTTTTAATATCACACAGAACAATCCCAGTTCTTTGTGCTAATTACTAAACTACATACCAATAATACATACCGTAGTGACTATTGTATTCACTGGTCATCTGGTATTAGATGCAATAAATTCCCGTTACAACAAAAGTGAACACAAAGTTGAACAACTTGATTTTATACCTGCAATGTGTGCTCAATGCGGTGGGGGAAGTTCTTGAGAGTACACAGCGGGATAGCATTGCTAGAACTTGATTTAGCCGGTCCATAAGACTCCGTCAGGTGAGGAACCACCACCAGGGTGTGACCTTTGGTCCCTAGAGTGCCCCCCTCCAGCATTGGCTTCTGGTGTTGCACACAGCGTCCATCGAGATAGACCCCTGACCATCAGAAACAGTGGGTTAAAGCTTAGAAATGTACATGTACAGTCCTTATACTTACTGTAAATATAAACTGTGAATGTTTTTATATCATTTCTATAGACTGCAAAATAATTTTTATACTTGACATCTTATATGTAGACTGAAATACTGTATATAGGCTATAATAACATTTGTATAATTCGTTATTTTTACACCAATACCTCATTTTTTAAATACCCATGCCCCATATTTTTACATCTCTTTTCTTATTCATAATTAGTCTTCTTTTGCACACCATGGGTATGTGGGTATGTCCCGAACCTATGGCGATATTAACAATAAAGATGACTTAAGTGTCCTCACTGGCTTCCACGTTGTCAAGGGCTGCAGCCACTCCATCGAGGCCCATGAAGAAGCAGTAGTCGTATACTCCTTCACTGTCAGCATCAAGGCGATTCTGGTGCGCTGTGATTCTCATCTGTGGGTTTATGTCACACGCAGCTCTGGCTGCAACTTTTGATTTAGGTTTCTGCCAATTGACAAACGCACAAAAATGGAAAAGTTAGTCTGTGACATAACGTATGTGAACAAGAAAATGTATTAAAAACAAAATGATAATAAAGAGCTAATCAATTCAAGATGAATATCTAGCTTTGTTTTGATAGAGCCGCTTAGGAAACTAACTAAAACAAGCCATCTCAGGCTGTAACAATACCTTCATCACAAGCCTCTCCTGTAAGTAAAGCCCTGTTAACTTGCAGAGATGTGCTATGATACTTTTTTACATTTTTCACTACAGAATTGTGATACAATATACTGTGTGGCTTCTCACCCCGACATCATGAGTCCTGAACAGGAATTGGCGGTTCAAGTTGGATCTTTCTATTGAGTCCATGTCTGTTATGGTGATGTGTCCATCATCTCCTGCACCAAGCCCCATAAGGGCAAAGTTTTTAAGAAGCTCACAGCCGATAGCACCAGCTCCAACCTTGAAAGTAACAGGAAAAAAATGAAATTGTCAGATGTGTTTTACAATGTTGCAGAAAGTCATTCATCTGTTGTTGCTCATCACTACATAGAGATTAGGCATTCAGTAGCTCCTGTACTTCCTGATGTCTTGCAGACTTTGCGACAAAGATAAAAGAAATGCATACACTGTCTCCCTTAAAAATGTTAACCCAGCACAAAATCACACTTTTAAAGGAAACAGGGAAAGTGCCAAGTACTGTTAAAGAGCCCCTTTACAAAGATGCCAGGAAATGCCACCTGAATCACAGCTTTTTCCTGAATGTGCCATCATTTACACCAGACAAGATCAAAGAAAAACACACATGGAGTTTCTGCATTACAGTGCAGAGTGTGCCCTCTGTTGGACAAATGTCAAATCAGTCCTCACCAGGAAATACTTCTGCCGTTGAAGCTTCTCCTGGAACGCGGAGCCAAACACAGCAATCTGTCCATCATACCTTGTGCCGTTCTATGAAAAGGAAAAGAGACAGATTAAATGCGCCTTAATGCTGTTCATATCAGTCAAATGGAGAGCTTGTTTGATAGCCCGGGAATCTATATTTTAAAGGTATACCATCACAAATGAGCATTCTGTCGGCTGATCCTCAGGCAGGCACTCCAGTGCATCAAAATATAGCCACTGCTGAAGAGGTGTGAATTTCCTACTGCATGCCTGCAGGAATATTACAAAAGACACACAATACTTGGTCAACTCAGCTAAATACAAATGTTATTTATTATACAGTGTAAACAGTGATAGTTTATGATGAGTGAACCCCCCCTCCCCCCTCCCAAAAGATGAACATTTTCAGGCATTTTCTTCAGACCTCACCTTAATGACTTCCTGAGCAGCCAAGCCTCCTATGAAAGCATTGATGGGAGCCAAATCCCCCTGGGCTGTGTACGACAGGCTTTGTACTGTGACCTCATCTAGCTCTTCCAGTTGTGCGACTTCATTTAGCTCTCTCACTATGGTTAGCAGGTAATCCGCATCGGACTGTAGAAGCACCAACAAGTGAGTGGAAACAGTCCTGTAAATTGCTTTAATGGTTAAACTACAACACCGTAGCTGGATTTACAGACCTGGGACCAGAGACCAGGGAGTCGCTTTTCTTTCTTCACAAAGCTATGGAGTGCTTGGAAAGCCAAGTGCAGGGTCTGATGCCGAGATATTTTTCCATAGTCGTTCATTACCAGCAGATCATGGTCCTGTAAAGCCTCACTCAGTGGTTTCTGCAATTAAAATGAGATTGTTTCATTAACAATGGATTTATTGTTTAAAAGCTAAAGTAGAAAGAAAACGCTTGCACCTACAAAATTTAGCAGGACTGGCTGTTTAGCCTCATTCACCACTCCACCCCGTTCATACTCAGAAAAGGCTGAAGTGTCACCAATGCTGAAGGAATACGGGCCTAATGATTGAGATGACAAATGACGAAGGTTTTTATGGTAAATTGAAATTAAAAAAGTTAAAAGTAAATTTAATGAAAAATAATACAAACCCAATGCTGAAAATATAAAAATATAATGACTGCAGATGATAAAGAAGAAAAAGAAAAAATCTCTAATTGCATCAGATTTTTAGAGTAGTGATCGTCATAGAGGTTAAAAATGTCATGAAAAGAAAACTTGAGGAAAGAAATTGCCAACACTGACCCCGGACTTTAATTCCCACGGGGGCCATATTGTTTAGTTCTGT
Source organism: Rhamphochromis sp. 'chilingali' (assembly GCF_963969265.1). Classification (NCBI taxonomy): domain Eukaryota; kingdom Metazoa; phylum Chordata; class Actinopteri; order Cichliformes; family Cichlidae; genus Rhamphochromis; species Rhamphochromis sp. 'chilingali'. The sequence continues at coordinate 24,331,843 of NC_137936.1, read as the reverse complement.
CATGCCTTGCACTTCAGAAAAAATAACGTTATCACCATCTGAGAGTCCGTGCTTCTGGTCATCTGTGCAGATCACCACTCCAGGATTATCCTAAAATAAAGACATGCTAACTGTCAATTCTTAAGCCTGTTAAGTAAACCTATTTGCAACACTTTGTTAGTCATTAAAATGGTCAGAGTTTGAAAGCATATCTTGGATTCACTTAGGGTTCCTCTCATACGATCTGTTATATACATTACACAGAAATAAATGAAGTACCAGGATTTCAAAATGTATGGCTGGATCTGCAATTTAGCTTTAGCACAAAATAAAATGGAAAGTTTTACCTTAGAAATAGATTGTATCATCACTGATGCAGGCATCTCTCCATCCCGGTCCAAGACCTCAAATTTCTCCCCAAAGTCACAGAACAGCTGACTGCAATTGAGAGTTTTCTCTTGATTGTTCCATAATGTTGATTTAGTACATGTTCCAGAGTTTATCTTACCCACAGAGCCCCTTGGTGTCTGCTACAATGAACTTAATTCCATGTGAATGACACAGCTCCCCAAAACGCTTCTGATCCTCCAATGAGGAGTCAGTGAGGACCACTACCTGTAAAAACATAGCACCCCTACTCAGAAAGGTGTTTTTTGCTTGATGTGCACTGTGATTTGGCCTTGATGAATTGAATATTAATTTAATGAAGGGCAGAAAGTTTCTTGGTTCCAGAAATTTAAAAAAAATATTATTTTAACCTTAGTGGACATCAGCACAGTATTGTTGGGAAAAAGATTAAAATACCTGATATTGCAGAAGAAGGTTTTCATCTAGTGGTCCAGTATATTGTTCCACAACCACATGCGGGTTTAAAACTGCCAACTGTTGTACCGAGCATGCAGCCCGGTTCTGACCAAGATGAGACTCCTTCAGGAAAAACTGTTGGGAACAATTAAAATTGAAGACAAAACAATCTCAACCCAAGGTCCACCTGCTGTATTACGTTTGACCATCCATCCATCCATCTATCCATCCATTCTCTTCCACTCATCCCCCCATGACTCTGAATTGTATCAATGAAAGAAAATAAATGAATTTGTTTGAATTTGTTGTTTTGCCTGTGTCAAGGCTCAAGAGTGAAAGAGAAATCTCAAAATGTATCAGGTGTTTCCCAGCGCATGATAAAGAAGGCGGGTGTCCTCAGTCGTGAAAGGAAAAGCAAAACTAAATGTGCACAATCATTTGATCACTTAACATTGAAATATTGAGGATTTATTTAATCATGGAATAATATCAGTGCCACAGTTTCATCCTAAAGTCTGATAACATTTGAAAAGAAAAACAGGTTTGAAAAAACAAAACTCCCATTACCAGGATCACAATCAGCTCGGTTTAGTAACCCTTCATCACACAGGCTTCCTAAAGTTTGTTGTATATTTATGTGTTTATGCAATCAGCTCAAACGCATCCCTCTTGGATACCTGAGATGACAGGTCGCTCCATGTTGTCATTCCTTCGTCCTGGACAGTGACATGTTTAACTCCGGACAGGACCACATTCTTGGCTATTTCTACTCCCAGACCTTTCATTCCTGCTATGAGGACCTTGGCTGAGCCCATTCGGTGCATCGCCTCGTGGCCCAGAACATAACTGTGCAGATTAAAGAACACACAGTGTCATAAGTCATTTAAAACAATTTAAATACCAGCAATCATTCATTTTTTTAGACGATACCGCCGGTCACTTTTTGGCAGGTGTGCACTTTTTGGCACAACATCGCTGGTACTTACAGTTGTCGGGAGTAGAATCCTTCATCGATTTCAGAGATTTCTGACATTTTGTAAAAGCAGTTGAAGGCAAATCTGAGAGAGCTTAGAGAAAGAAATGTCCAGTCAAAACCCGGAACTTAATGTAAACCGGTTGTGACAAAAAGAAAAAAACAAACGTAGCCGTTTTCAGGAAAGTATTTCAGTTTCGATTCAGTCTCTGCAAGGTCCCACTAACAAACGCTTTCTGTAACCACTAGAGGGCGACTCGAAACTTTGTAACCTTTGTCTCCTCTGTAACAGCTTAGTGTTGGGTAACAATAAACGTTTCTCACTTTTTCATGTTTTCTCCTGCGAGTAGGAAAGTGCAGGTGAATTATTTATGATTCTCTGGCTGAATTTCTCTTTAGCTCTAGTTTCTCTGTGCTCACCTTAAATCTGAATATCAAATGTTTGTCTAAAAGCAGGATTTAATACATAAACGTTCAAGTCCTTAATGAAACTCACAGAATCCCCTCATGCATCAATAAAATAATCTATAATCTCAGTCTAGCAGTCAAAGAAAAAAAAACAACTACTGAATGTAGTACTGTATGTGTAGGATGGACCAAAAGTGACTCATTATTATCATCAGACAGAGAAATAAACAGGCTACCAGGGTAACTATGGTGTGACTGGGGAACACACAAGATTAGCAAATAATAATTTTTTTAAAAAGTTGTTAGGATGTCCAAATTTTTGAAGTTATAGATGAAATTCATAGACAACACAACATTTCAGATGGTACAGTTTCACTTCCACTTCCAAAATGGTATAATAATAATAATAATAATAATAATAATAATAATAATAATAATAATAATAATAATAATAATAATAATAATAATAATAATAATAATAAAAAGTTTGAATACCCTTACTTTAAACAGTCTTCTGGGGATTTAATATCGGGCCAAATCAAAATCTAAACTGCAGTGAGCTCTAAGTCTGTTTGCTTGGCCCATGTCTTATGAGTCAGGTTGTCAGATACACAGATGTAAGCTGAGGAGCAAACATGATGGCCTTACAGCTATTGTTTTTGGCAGATTGTTTGATTAGTTTCTCACTCTGACTCAGTCCAGCAAGTCCTTGTGGAGTTAAAAAAAAAAAAGAAAGAAAGAAAGAAAGAAAGGAAAAAACTTCTTTTCTTTTTTTTGCTCCTGCACTACCTCAGACTTTTTCTATGACATTAGGAGTAATGGTTGCTTGTGGATTTTTATGGTTTTAGGTCTGGAAGTGAAAGCCTGCTGAGTGACACTGCAGCATATGTTTACTTTGAACTTTGGATTCAGTAGTAGATGTTTAACTTCGGAGTATAAATCCACATTATAGCATTTCTGTTGGCACACTGATGACAGTGATGGTCATTTTGGCCTCAACTTTTACAGCCTCCATGTACCATCATCCAACAGAGCAAAGTTGAGGTTTTTCCATGTGTGTTTTATATCACTAATACATTTTTAGGTGATCTGTCAGGAGAATGGAATACATTCTTCCCATAACTTTCTGGCTGCTGAGGAGAAACTGTTCCTCATCCAAAAGCAATGTATTTTTGGCAAATGTCCCTCAGGCGCTGATATAAGCTACAGACTGCTTTCATAAGCCAAGATTTTTTCCACAAAAATTTAAGTCTGACTGGAAATATGTTTCAGGATGAAATATGACAAAGCTCTCTTGGAGAGGAAATTATGCGGATGGTCAAATTTAGCAACTACTTCATACTTCCTCGTTGCAGGCGCGGCTTGGTAGGGCAGAACCCGCTTAGGGATATCACAGTCCACAGTCAAGCGAGTCAGAATGATGATGGCATTTCCGGTCTTTAACAGTTTAAAAAATTAAACATTGAATCATATTAGAAAACTTGTTTGAACGGGCAGTGTCATTCTCATTTTTACAGCACAAAAACGCCACGAATTATCGTTTGTTTTGTAATAATAACCAAATGAATATTGTTCCAGACATTTAGATGTACCTTGGCACGATAATGGCAGGATTTAAGGATATTAATTTCCACAGTATTTATTTTTTCAATGAAATTTGACTTATAATTTATCCAGATCTCCCGTCGATACAGTGCCATACAACTGTAAAAATGCAAATCTCTCTGTAGGTCTGATGACCTGATTTGTTTTTTTTAAATCACCCTTTAGACACAAGACCGCTGGCCTGGAATGCTTTTATTGTGAAGGGTTAGTAACTTCCTGTTTTGTTTTTTTTTTTGGTTTTTTTTTTTGACGTGAGATCTTAAAGGAATGGGGGAATTCAGTGCCAGTGTAAACTCATTGATAGAGGTATTCAGTCGCTGTCAGGTGAGTGGAACTTCACTAGCATACGTATCTCTGAGGGATTCAAATTTGTTAAAGAAGTTGTTAAAGATTTCTTAAATTTTATTGGTTCCGGAGAACTTTCAGCTATTGGTCCATGTTAATGATTCCTATCCAAACAGTTCGAGTTAATACAAATGATTCTAACTGTAGTAGTATCATGGTTTTCATTAGAAGTTATGTCATATAGTAATATGAAATTTACAGTAACGTAGTCCTTTATAAGCCTCCATGACCGTTTTGCACTGATAATAACTATTACTTTTGTGTATTTGACACATGTAATGTAGTTGTTACTCTGTATGTATTTTGTGTAGTTTTGGTGGGCTGAACGCTCCCATGGTTTCTCCACATGTTACAACGCGTTGTTTCTTGTCCGCTTTAGATTGTATCGTTATCCTCGCAAATTCTTGTTGGGTTTTACATGCCGTGACTGCGTATATTAGGTAATACTACCTTTTAAAATGAGGCATTTGCAGCTGAAGATAAGGAAATGCTTATTCAAGAGCCTCAAAAAGAAAAAGAAAAAAAGCAGCTGATACTTTCCTCCTTCCTCAGTTCTCCAGCTGTGTCTCAGATTAAGTAAGCTAAAATGTTTACAGTATGAAGTGGAGAATCTCGGCTGAATGTGAGAATCCAGTGGTACAGCTCCCTGTCTGGTAAATCTCAACATTCCTTCTCTGCTTTTTCTTGCAGAGCTCCCGCTGGTTCTCCAGAATGTTTTCTTTGAGAAAACTGTCTTATAGGTAGCATTTATTCACAGCAGACCATAAAGTGGAAATGGTCAGTTTGACTGCCTTGTTGACAGTATGGATATGGATGCTATCACAAACTGCCTTGGGGCAGCACACATGTCCTTCTACACCTCAGAGTTCCATAGATTTCACTGTAACATATTCCCTCCCCCACTTCCAAACCCAGAAACCAATACAGAACATTGCAGTGAACCCGGATAATGAACAAGTTTACATTGGATATCAGAATGCAGTAGTGGGAGTCAACAGTTCTATGAATAAAATATGGGAGGTGAAAACTGGACCTATAGGCAGTCCTGATTGTGAAACCTGTCTGGCATGCGATGTAGAAGTTCAACCCGAGGACCCAGTGGATACAGACAACGAGATTCTGCTTTTGGATCCTGCTCTAAATCTAGTTCCATACCTGTACATTTGTGGAAGTACTCGGTATGGGATCTGTTACTTTACTGACATTACCCTTGAAGCTCCTACACCTCAATGTTTATACACAAAAAAAAGGAACTCTCCAACCTACTGTCGTGACTGTGTGGCCAGCCCATTTGGTACCAAGGCCATGATCGCTGAAGATGGGCAGACATCATACTTCTTTGTTGCAGCCTCTGTCAATGACAGAATAACACAGACGTACCCAAGGAGGTCATTATCAGTGCTGAGGCCACTTTCAACTGAAGATGGCTTTGACATGGTCACAAACGTGACAGTGCTTCCTGGACTACGTGACTCTTACAGCATTAACTACATCTACAGTTTCTCTGCCAAGGATTATGTCTACTTTCTTTCCTTGCAGAGGGAAAATCCCTACAAAAACGATTCAGCTTTTCAGACTCGTCTGGGACGACTGTCTATTTCTAATCCAGAGATGTGGATGTACAGAGAGCTTATTTTGGAGTGTCGGTACGAGCCAAAGCGCAGGAGAAGAAGGACAGGGACTTTCAAGGGTACTGTTTATAATGGATTACAGGCAGCACATTTCGGGCAAGTTGGGAAGGACTTGGCTGATGAGCTGAGGGTAGCTGAGGGAGAAAATGTTTTGTATGGGGTGTTCGCGGAGGTAAACAAGCATGGCCAGCCTCAGAAGAACTCAGCCCTCTGTGCGTTTCCTTTAACTAAAATAAACCAAGAAATCGAGGCTGGTGAGGAGGCCTGCTGTAAGTCAAGTACAGAGCAGCTATCCAGAGGTCTCTGCCACTTCCAGCCATGTGAGAACTGCCCACATGAAGTGAGTAACTCTTTTTTTTATGCTCGAGTGTCATCAGAATATCACTATATGCCCATACAGGAAATGGTTTGTCCAGACAAGCATTGTATTATTAAGTCATTTGTGATGAGAGCAAAGTGGTTTACAGTACAGTATTATTATTTTCTTGAGCAATAAAGGATTGTATATTCAAAGTAAAACTAAAGTTAGTCCATAAATCTTGAAAATTAAAATGATGTTTGCCTGCGGTAAATCTGATGAAGGTGAGTGTGTGTGAGAGAGAGAGAACAGGGAGGGATGGATGAGTCACTGGTGTGACCTGCATGTTGCGACACCATTACTCTGTTTCAGTCACTGCTCAGTAAGTTTCAGTCTTTCTCAATGAAAAGGTGTGAACTGTTTGTAGTACAAGGCTTTGGTAAAAAAAACAGTTGCAGTTTCTTTTCATTTTAAAACAAATAACTGAGAGGACACAAACTGCCTCAGGGCAGCACACGTGTCCTTCCAGTCCTAGCAGGTCAGTGGATTTCACTGTGGAATATTTCCTCCCCAACTTCCAAATACACAAACCAATACAGAAGAGAAAGGTACTGGACGGTAAAGGCAGGTTCAGCCTTATAAGAACATGCACACCTCTCTCTTGAAACACCTTGAATGTAGCTATGGTTCCTCACGTCAAAATAAAATAAAGGTGTGGTCTTTCCTTTTATGGCGCTCAGTCTGTGTCCTTTGAGCTCCCACAGGCATGTACACCTACGGGAATGTGTGCCAGGAAACACAAGCTATAAATCCTGCTGATAAAAATGTGGAACTTCAAGGGGAGGGTCAGTGTTGGACTGTACTCATCTCTATTTGAGTAGGAAATAGGATGAATATGAAAGAAGTGAGGGGCAAGATTTTTACTTATTGAATCTGGTGTGTTCAATACAGTGAACTGCATTTCTATTTAAGCATTAAAGTCTGAGAAGCTCAAATGGTGTAAAAATTGGACATTGAAGTGAGAACTCAAATATGGGCATGCTGGGGCAGGTCAGCTTAATTACCTCACCAGTCTTGCAAATCCTGCTTTTTTTCTGGTTGCTGACCTTTTTTTTAAACCAGTCTAACTCATGTTTTGCACGCCCACCATGCAAATGTTTAGTTTCAGCAGAAGACAGAAACTACTCTGAGAAACAGTCACCAAGTCAACAACGCTGAGGTCACTGCTGTTTTATGACTTTCCACTCACGGCTTGTTAACATGACTGGAGGAAACTACAGCACTTCCTCTATAAATGAATACAATTAAGAATTTTTTTCCATCCCTTTTTCTTGTCACACAAACACGTCTTCATGTACCGGTACTTATTCTAGAATGAGCCCAGTGCTGATAGAGGCAGATATGCTGAAGATGAAACTCCTTGAGCTGTCCATGTGTAAACATGTTTTTTCTGCTTGTACAGAACTCTGATAGCAGATGCACTGATAAGCCCACTCTGGTGTCAAAGCCATACTACAGAGTCGATCTCTTCAACAGTGAGATGAGAAATGTACTGTTTACTTCAGTTCTGGTGAACACGATTGAGACTCATACGGTGGGCCATTTTGGCACGTCAGATGGGAGGATACTCCAGGTAATAACATGGTGTTGGGCTGGAGAGTACGCTGAAGTTTGAATGCATTATAAAGTACTGAATGTAGATGTTTTTGCTATGATTTCCATGAATCCTCGCGACATTACCTCTCTGTTTCACATGTTTAGGTGATTCTAAGTTCCTATAACCATATTATTTTTGCCAACTATTCACTGGGAGAGACTGCAGTTTCGAGGAACGCAGCTGTGTACTCTGAGGATTCACTTCTCTTTGTGGTTGGAAATAAGGTAACACTCGTAATACCTGCCACAGGTACTGCTTATCTCTTGATGAATTTTCCCTTGTATGTCTTTTATAACACCCTCATCTTACTCTCTCCACGATCAAGATGTTCAGGGTGCCTTCTACAGGACCAGGGTGTGCACATTTTAAGACGTGCCCCATGTGTTTGAATGCTCCGTTTTTCATGAACTGTGGCTGGTGTTCGGGAATCTGCTCAAGGCAGGAGGAGTGTAGCTCACAGTGGAACAAAAAGTCTTGCGGACCCATCATAACAGAGGTAGATCTGTCACTCTGTGTGACTCTGTGATAAGCCATTGCATGGTTAAACAAAATGAGTCATAAAGTTCCTCCAGTCACACTGATTATAAATACACATAATTAGCTACTGATTTATGTTGGTAATTTTATTTTTCCAGTTTTTTCCTAAAATGGTCCCTGCTGGTGGTGCGACTGAAGTGACGCTGTGCGGATCAGAATTTCAGTCTGTTCTGCGGCCGCCCATCATCAGTGGCAAAACCCACATCGTTACTGTGGGCTCGGGGACCGTGTGTGATGTCCTGCCTGAAAAGAGCAATAGTAACAGGTGAGTAGTTCAATCCCACGTGTAGTCCATTTCCTCGTGTTGGAAGTGCTGCTCAATGTGCTGCTCAGACTTAATTAAAAAATGATGGTATTGAGCTCTTTATTGGTTATATAACTGATGTATTATTTCAGACATATAAACTTCTGTTCTTAACATCTCAGTGACATCTTTGGTCAAATTTTTGTGCAAAACAATAATTTGGGGCTGATTGGCTCAGAGGAGGCAGGGAAAAAGATTACTGGACAAGAATGACAATAACAGCGTTGAGACTGACAGCGTAGTGATGTCAAGAACAGAAAAGCAACACTAAGGAAAACAGGCAGATGAGTAATGGATTGGATTTATATAGCGCTTTTCAAGGCACCCAAAGCGCTTTACAATACCGCTATTCATTCACTCTCACATTCATACACTGGTGGAGGCAGCTACAGTTGTAGCCACAGATGCCCTGGGGCAGACTGACAGAAGCGAGGCTGCCATATCGCGCCATCGGCCCCTCTGGCCAACACCAGTAGGCAAGTAGGGTAAAGTGTCTTGCCCAGGGACACAACGACCTGGACAGAGAGCCCAGGGATCGAACCGGCGACCTTCCGGTTACAGATGCGATTCCCAACCCCCTGAGCCACGGTTGAGTGATTACAGTTTGTCCTTATTGAATTTAGTTGTCCTCTTGGGTCTCAGAGTACAGGCTTATTTTTTTTCCTAGAGTTTCCAAAAGTAGAGTAGAAGGTAGAGCCTTGAGCTATTAGGCCTGCTCCTGTGGACTCAGTTCTAGTTTGGTTTCAGGAGGCAGATTAGATATATAAGTTTTCCTGAATGAAACTTTTCATAGCTTTAATAAGGGCTGATCATCGACCATAGTCTTGTATGCTGCTATACGCAAAACAGCTCGGGGAGTTCTCATAATGCTCTGAGCACTTAACCTTGACGACCCTCTTTTCAGTCGCCACTCGTAAATATGACGCTCTTGCATGTCATTAACTTTTATCTTCTCTCTCACATGATTTGTCTTTTATTCTGTTAGTCGTTTGTTATCCCTTTATGGGAAACATCAGATGGCTCATATTCTCTCATAGAACTAACAGACATGCCATTCCCTGTGTCTCTAATACAGACTGGTGTGCAAAATCAGGGAAGAGACACCAAACCAGGGACTCAACATCACTCTGGAAGTGAATGAGGGAGAGGTGGAGGGCATTTTCTCAGTTGAAGGCACAGCTCAGATTTCTGGCTTGTCATTTGTGGTGAGATCAATTTTTAAATGGCACCACCCTGTTATAAACTCTCTGTTTTCTAATTATCAGAAATAATTTCTGTAATGCATTTTGGAATCACGATGTGATTTACTTTGTGTGTTTCTTATTAGACACCCAGCATAACAGAAATCAAGCCTGATTACGGGCCCTTGTTTGGAGGAACAGTGGTTACATTAACAGGCAGATATCTTAACACAGGAGTAACAAGAAATGTCAAAATTGGAGATAAAAACTGCACCATTCAAAAGTGAGTAACATAGACGCTACAACACATTGGTTTTGCTGTGCATTTAAGCAGGTAGCCTTAGTTATGTATAGTTGGTTATTTGAATTTCTATTGCTTTCAGTGTTTCTGAAGGAAAGGGGACTTTGTCTTCAATCGTCTGCCACACAGAAGCTGCTGAGGCTGTTGGGGAACTACCTGTGAAAGTCATTATTGACAGCCTTCAAGTGAATGACACTAAGATGTTTTCCTACAAGAATAATCCTGTTATAAACTCTGTGTTTCCGAATTGCAGTTTCCAAAGGTATGACACTAAACTGGTCTAACTAATAGGCTTACCACCAAGTTCCTCATCAAAACTAGCAGGCATGCTAATTTATATTGCCTTACAGAGGCTCCAAGCTGGTGATAGAAGGTCAGAATCTTGATGTTGCTAACAAAATTGTGGTTGAGTACACTCTGAAATCTCACTTCAGTGAGCGTCTTCAACGGGTAAGTAAGGTTTTGTAAAACTTTACTGGGATTTTTTTCTAATGCAGTTACATTTTTCAGTTAATTAATTTTAACTTGATTGCAAACAGCATATTATTTTTTTGTTTTACCTCAGGTTTGCAGTGGCACAAGAAATGCCACACACATGGAGTGCTGGGTTCCTGCTTTTCCAGAACAAATTCCAGATACCATTTTTAAAACTGGAGTGCTTTCTATTCACATAGATGGGGAAAATGACGCCTGGAAAAGTAACTTTTCCTACTACCCTAATGCCCAAGTCATTCCCTTTGAAAACGATGACAGTATATTACTTCTAAAACCAGGAGAGGACGAGGTTTCACTGCATGTATGTTCACACACTCATGTGCAGTTTTTCCTGCTCTGTCATTTGTTTGGCTGTTTGTACAAAAACCTCAGGAACAGTAGTTGCATTCTTCACAAGACAACAATTACTGCTTGTGTTTTAATATTTAAACCCTTTTTCAATTTGTAACAGCATAAAAAATTGGATGCAGTACAAACATGTATGAAGATCACAATGACCATTGGTGATGCGGTCTGCAAAGCGCAGGTTTTGCAAAATGAGCTGACCTGCAGGATTCCTAAAGGCCTGGTTGTTCCCAGCAACGGGCTGCCTGTTAGGGTAAGAATCATCTGTTTAAGCCATCCTAAATCACTTATGGAGACTCATATTTAAATAAATGTATTTAACAAGAGGGATCATATTTTCCACTGCTGCAGGTGTTTGTGAACCATGACGTTTATGATATGGGTACAGTGCTCTTTGATGACAGCTTCAACAACAATGCGATTGCAGGCATTGTCCTGGGCATCATTGCCGCACTGGTAGTAGGAGCTGCCCTTGCATTAATTGTTATGATTAATTTAAGGAAAAAAAAGAGAGGTGAGAAAGACTTTGCTATTTTGTGATGCATTTCAATAAACTGACATACTTTACTAAGCAATCTTGCAACAAATTTTAATTACATGCATCTGTCAGTCGTTCTTAGCCGACCTTCGGCTCACCGGTGCTTCACACATTATCCTCAGTGGATTCTTCCCTTGTGTCATTCACAATTTAGTAAAAAAAGTTATATATAAAAAGCTCTACATGGCCAAGCTCATGACATAAGGTTTCAGCTAATCCACTGAGATCATATTCTAGCAGGTGGCATGAAGCACCTTGTAACTGTGTATTCTAAAAACTGTTATAAAAATGACCATGCTATTATTTTAAATTTATATGCACACCTTCAGAATGTATTTTGTCCTGTCTCTCTCTATGATTTTTCTTTGTTAACTGATTTTGATTGATTGAATTCTCCCCTCCAGCCACCATAGAGAATCGCTTATCAGCGATGATGTCACATAATCTACGCCTGAGCAACAATAATTCTTCTTCTCCAACAGATGACTACAGACAGGGTGAGAGATTCAAGCCATGAACTGATTCAGTTTAATGTGTCAAAGAACAACCTGACTAATAAAGTTATTTAGGAACATTTATTATTATTGAGGAACATTATATAAACTTGAGCATAGATAATCTTTTTTTTTTATCCCAGTCCATTAAATACTTTCATGCTTTTCATTCTTCGCATGTACTCAGATTTTATCAGTTATTTATTTGCCTGTTTATGTTTTTTCTCTAATGCATTACAATAGATCTTTACTATCAAACTTCAGGTTCAGCAGGACTGGCTTTCCAGGGTTTATTGTACAGTGCCAGCTCTGATCATCTATCTGTTCCTTTGATGCCACGAGACAATATCTCAATGGTTAGCCTGAATTCCAATATTCTTGAAGAGGTCAAAGATGTGCTAATCCCACCTGAGATGCTCTCAATTGAGGATAGTCAGATTATTGGCAAAGGTGAACCTCAGTATTGTACAATTGTTATTACTAATTTGCCAATTTAGCACAGAATTCCTATAAGGCAATTTTCTTCTAATATAGGTCACTTTGGGACAGTTTATCATGGATACCTGTTAGACAGCAACAAGAAAGAAATCCACTGTGCTATTAAATCACTGAACAGTAAGTGAATATCAGTTTATTTCATAAAAGAAATTGGTGTTTTGTGAGCTGCTGGCTGGTAGATTAAAGTATTTTATTATATGTGTTTTATTAACAGGGATAACAGATTTCCAGGAAGTAGACCAGTTCCTCAGAGAGGGGATCATTATGAAAGGCTTTAACCACCCTAACATACTGTCACTGTTGGGTATCATGCTGCCCAAAGAAGGGCTCCCCCTGGTGGTTCTGCCATATATGAAGCATGGAGATCTGCGCCATTTCATCCGTTCTAAGAACAGGGTAAATTAAACTGTGGGGACTGTGAAGATGCTCTATTCACGCCATTACAAGTTTTGTCCTTAGATCTCTCTTTTTTTGTTTTTACAAACTCTTTGTCCTTTACAGAATCCAACAGTGAAAGACCTGATTGGGTTTGGTCTTCAGGTTGCCAGGGGAATGGAGTACTTAGCCCAAAAGAAATTTGTTCACAGAGACCTGGCTGCGCGTAACTGCATGTGAGTGTGACTCATGCACTGATTACTGGCCTTGATATGAAAGACTTTGACTCACTACAAGCAAACGTATTTGTTGTTGGCCATAAGGGGAAATAATTCTGCAGTTTTAGCCGTTTTAAATTTGTGAACACATTGTTGTAGTCAGTTGTATATAGCAAAATGAAATTATTTCATGAAAATAATTTGATGTTCATTGCAAAGATTGTTAATAAATTCATCAGCTTTCAGGCATCTTTTAAAATTATTAGTTATTTTCTGCAATGTTAAAAAAAAGTATTAGATAAAAGTGACAAATGTACATTAACATGATTTTGAAAAAAAAAATCATTTTTATTTTAGATTCTTTTTTCTACATGAAAGATAGTTTAGATCAGAGGTCCCCAGCCGTTTTTGCATCACAGACCAGTTTATGTCCGACAATTTTTTCATGTACTGGCCTTTAAGGTGTTGCAGATGAATACAACAAAATAAAACAAGTACCGATACCAAAAAAAGGAAAATTTATTCATAACACACGGGAAAAATAAAATAAATAATAAAAAACGCTAAAAAGCCCGAAAACCATAAATTTCACACCCGAACCTTAACTCTCACGGCCCGGTACCAAACGACTCACGGACTGGCCTGGAGGTTGGGACCGCTGGTTTAGATGTTAAACACATAGCTTACTCAACATGTATAAGCTTACACCATTAGATCTCATCATAGAGAACATGGTTGATATTCACTGACACTCGTTGTACACGTGCTAGTCTACATGTTAGAAATGTAAAGTAGAAATATGTTATTTGAACTAGATAGTCCATTCTTAAGATGTTTTGTCTTGACAGGCTGGATGAAAACTTCACAGTAAAGGTTGCTGACTTTGGTATGGCAAGAGACGTCTATGCCAAGGAGTACTACAGCATTCAAGATCACAAAAGGGTGAAGCTCCCTGTAAAGTGGATGGCCATCGAAAGCCTGCAAACACAGAAGTTCACAACCAAGTCTGATGTTGTAAGTGTGCCTAATTAATCAAGCCAATGAAGATCATTTTAAATCAGGGGTGCCCAATCCCGGTCCTCGAGAGCTACCATCCTGCAGCTTTTAGATGCATCCTTGTTCCCACACACCCGAATCAAATGAATGGCTTGTTATCAGGCCTTTGCCAAACATGATGGCATGCTGAAGAGGTAATCAAGCCATTTGATTCAGCTGTGTTGGAGTAGGGATGCATCTAAAAGCTGCAGGATAGTAGCTCTCGAGGACTGGGATTGGGCAGCCCTGTTTTAAATCAATCACTCAACCAATCAATCAATCAATCAATATACATACAATATATTATTCTTTATCTGTTTCACAGTGGTCATATGGCATCTTACTGTGGGAGCTGTTAACCAGAGGTGCTAGCCCGTATCCAGAGGTGGACCCCTATGACATCACGCAGTACTTGTTGAAGGGACGTCGGCTTCTGCAGCCACAGTATTGCCCAGACACCCTGTAAGAATTAGCACCCTTTCACTATCCCGTAGCATATGGGCATTATTAGATAAGATAACTCTTTATTGTCATTGCACAGTCATACATAGTACAATAGTGCAATGAAATTGGAAAACTGTCCTACGTCGGCATTATGTAACGTTGATGTCTTTAGTGGCCTCAATTCCACCCTGCATACCTCTAAATCACAGGGATTTAATCCTATGCTACTTTGTATTTGAGAAAAAACAATGCCCGTTATTCAGTAGTGTCTTCACCTGCTTACTCTTTTACTTACTCAGCTTTTCATTCAATAATTTACGCAATTATTCATTCCACAGCTATGTAATCATGCTGGCGTGTTGGGACCCGGAGCCTGAGTGTAGACCTACCTTCCATAGCTTGGCTACCGAAGTGCAGCGCATCCTGTCCAATCTGAAAGGAGAGCACTACATCAGTTTGAAGGTTACCTACGTCAACTTAGACCAGCCAAGGCCTTACCCCTCCCTAGTTGGAAGTGAAGCCACAACCTCAGACTTGGACACAGACTCTAATGGTAGCAGCTGAAGGTGCAATGACACAAAGCTCTTTGGCAGGATCACGGCATCCAGAGTTGGAAAACATACAAGAGAAAAGGACAGCTTATAAAAATGTTTATGTGTATAAACCCGAGCACGCTGAACATTTTGCTACTGATTTATTTGACACTGTAGGCATTATAAACTCTAACTGGAGGGAAAAACCCCACTGGAAGATTCATACTGGTTACTAAATTTTTTTTGTGACAAAATAGAAGCAGCATGCTGACTTATTTTCTATAACACGAGCGTGAATGAGACAAAATGAATGTAAAATAGAGCCTTGTTCTTAGACTTGCAGAACAGGGTTGAGTGGTACGTACATGGTGTTATTCACACATATAGTACGTGTCTCTAAATGTCTCTAAATCAGTACCTTAAACTTTGGGGGCATATGAACAGAGACTTGTGCTCAGGGGTTAACAGTTTTTATATTTGCACCACAATTGTTTTGCCATATGGGCTAACTTAAATTGTTTTATTTAGGTCTGTAGCATGTAGATTTAAAAAGAATACACGTGTGCATCTTACATCACACATGTAAAATAACTCAGTCGACACAAATTTGGAGCCGCTCATACAAAAAAAGCTCTGGGCCCAGAGTTATGAAAGTGAGCTTTTTGTCCTGTGTGGAAACACATCCATGCTTGTAATTATCACTAGAGGGCAACAAATGCCTTATTCTGAAGAAAACTTGAGTTGCTGGTGCAGTGATGTTCTGCACTACAGCAGTCGTCTCCACACAAAGGTGCCGCACAATCGGTACAACTATATTTAACTAAACCTCAGAGAACCAGATTCACAGTTTCACTGAGTGAATGTAACACATTACGGTCTTTTCATTTCAATCAGCAAAATGTAACCTGCAAAGCATTTTGATGAATTTCTGTGTCTTTTGCTTTTAATTAAAATAATCTCCATAGTACATAGGACATTTGAAGGTCATTTATTATATGGGCACTGATTTTAATCTTCTATACTGACGCTGTAATGTGGTTTCAAACTGATAGTTTATTTTCACGGACTAGCTTTCCACCAAGAGCAATGAATTCAGTTCAAAGATAGTTGAGTTTTGTTATTGCTCCATTTATTTTTGTTGAACCAAAGACCGATCGGATCTTTTCAGTAGCTTCCACAGTCAAGCGGGGTTTTATACAAAATGCTTGATTCCATATAATCTTCTCCAAAAAGTCTTATTGTGAATAAACAGTATGAAAAAAAAACCTACAGCAGATGGGCAAACAGGAACATTCCAGCTTTTTAAAAAATCAATTTAAAATTTTATTCAGAGCACCGCAGCAAGTACAAAAGTTCTTCATGAAAGTGGATCGTCAAAGCCAAAGATGAAAATGATGCTGAGTGCATTGACACAGGTCTGAGGCAGTGCAGCGCTTGTTCTCTGCCAGGTAGATGAGAGGAAAAACACAAACTGTTTGAGTCTGAATAATGTTAGCTCAACCAGAGTGAAAACTGCATGCCTCTACCTAATCTGTGTATCTAGCATTTGTAATACTCTATGAATAATTTATGGATCTAAATAAAGATTTTCTTTTTCCATCCCTTGCCTTTAGGTACTGTAAAGGTGGTAGCAATAATGACAAGCTCTGGTTACACTCAGGTCCAGATATTGGGGGGAAAAAATCTAATGAGCTGGCCTAAAGACTAAAGAGAATCTGTTTTTTCCCCCCTATGAACATTGTGTAAGATGCCTTTATTTAAGTCATGCTGAAGCATGCATAGGATCTATTTTGATTGTATGCTACTAATGACCTACAGGAATTTAAAAAATGGTTTTGTTATCAACCTTTTCTATTCAGATCATTTTAAAAATGTATTTTTAGACAGTATGTGATGAGCACGAGCTCATGCAGTAAGCACTCAAAGCTTCAACTCAATGAACCTAAAGCAGTAGAACGACACAGCACGTAGCTTAACTGTTCCTCAGACTCAGGGTTAAGCTTTTTTAGACAAGCGCTATAAACCATCAGTCTTTACAAAAAATATAGATTTGTGACATAGCATGGATTTTAAATAAAAAGTGAAATCAATTTTGGGAACGAAAAAGTTTTTTTTTACATTGTTTTTCTTATGATATGGAAATCAGAGTGATTTTTTCTTCTCCTGTGACAAAATTTCTCTTTGCGTGTTGATTTCGGCAGATGTGCTGAGCAACTGTCAGGTGTGGCACTACAAAAAGACACTACAAATGTGAAGTATGTTGGAAAAAGTGAAAGTAAATGTGCTCGGCCGACTATGTGTGAATAAACAGATCTCTTAATGGACTTCAGTTGAAGCCACAGTTGACTCATTTGTTGCTTACTGAAACTAAAGAAACTGATGACCGGCACTACCACTAGGACATCTACATAGCTTAAAATGGGTTGCCCTGTGATCTGTTACTGAATTTTGTGTAATTGGTGGCCTTGCAGAAGGATTTTAAATAAAATGCTCCTAATATTTCCGAGATTGATGTTGATGTTCCTCAAACACATAATCCCATAATCCAAATTATGCAACGTGAATGTATTTTCTTTAGAACGTACCCATGTTTGTTTGTTTTTCACACACATACACGCACACACACGAACAAAGCAATCTAATAAATTTCTGACTTACTTTTCAAATCAGATATACCAAACATCAGGGAAACCTCTGTTTCCTGATGTCATAATGACTTTAAAGTTGAAATGAATGCTGTTTGCAACCAGCAACTCCAAATGTAAATGTAAACGTGGCATTAGTCCATACCAGTTTAAGCCTGAGGACAGAACAATAGCAGACATTGGTATTTTTTCCAACAGGAGCTTCTTGATGCATGCTCAGCCATCCAGGTAAGTAAATGTCAAAAAGTTGTGGATATTATGTTTTGAGTTTCCCCAACCTTATAAACAGTAAATATAGTACATGTAGTACGTATAATACACATTAATAATTAGGAGGAAAAGAAGTTAAATGATGGAGGGGCAATCATTAACGAATATTATTGTATAACTAACAATACAATTTCAAAGCAACCCTCAGCATAAGCACATCATTTCAGCTGGTCTGTTTATTCAGAACCACTAAATACTGAATGTTCCTCCTTCTCTTTGCACACACAGCCACACAAACACCTTCCTATCCAAACCCACAGTGATGGGGAATAGCTCAACTGAACAGAGAGCAGACCCCTAAAGTGTCTGGTCTAAAATTCCTTTTGTTGTCTACAACAGTATATATTTATAAATAATTTAAACTTTTATTTCACACTGCCCTGGTTTTGGAGCAGAGTTGGTTGAAATCTGCAAGTATCATACAGCAGCTGTTGTGTGATCTGTGGCAAACTGGACCAGAGAAGTAACAAACTTTAAGATTTCAGTGGATCTAAACACATAACAAACATAATTTGCACGCTTACTTTGTGTATTCAGTTTCATAGCTAAAATAAAATAATGATAATTTAGTATAAATTAAATAGTTTCATAGATATGCAATGCAAGTTCACTGTAGAATCTTCCAGAATAACTGCACATGAATAGAGACATTTTTGTTTAAAATTAGAAGCTGAAGGAACGGATAAGGTGCCAAATTCTAAATGTTCCACTGTTTGTAATGTCACGGATGCAGTTGCCAGTTTATTTTGGCTGATGATGATGAGCTGAGTGACATGTTCAGCATTTGCTTTTTATGTTGGAGGTATCTGATCAGACACACTCCTCTGAGTTTTTTAATATACAGATAAACAAGAGTGAATTAAAAAGAACTGCATTTGGAGACTCATCTTCAAACTCCAGAGAGGCAACAAACTTCTGCAGAACAAGCTTCCTGCGGTTTGTCTGTGACTGATATAATGGTAATGATACTGTATGGTGATTTAGTGAAGTTGCAAGTGATCTGCATTACATCACTTGGTATAAAAAAGGCCGGGGAAGTGAGAGAAAATAAAAGAAACTTACCTGATTCACAGTTGTTGAGCTACTCCCTGCAGCTGTTTGGGCTGTGCATGCAATTCGCAGTCTGAGGTTTTCATCATTGATCAAGGTCTCCCTATTTTTCAAGATGTTGCTCAGAAAATAGAAAAAAACTGGGCTGAGAGAGACAGAGAAAGGAAATATGACTCTATAACAAGACTGTGCAAGCTTAATTACTTACTAATAAGTTTGCATAAGGGTCATCAGCTTTCTTCTTGTTTACCTTTGTATACATTCATGTAACATTTAATAAATCAAATTTAAAGTCTTCTGTATGACATAATATTTACTCAATATTTCAAATTACAGCATATTATGCAGTCAAAAGGAATGAATTTCACAGTGCTCTAAAGTGCTTCATTTTTATTTAATTGCAAAATCATACATCATAGGTGATCTGGTATTTTCATGATACTATTGAAATTGTTCCTAAGTAATGGACTAATGTAACTGAGTCCTTTGCATGTTAAAAATCCCTCTTTTATTTTCAGAATATCTTGCATACATGTTGCACGCTTTCGCACGTCTGTTCTCTGAACTCAGTCCTCTATCCTTGAGCTTGTGTACCATCAGTAGCTACCTGAATAGCGAGGCAGTCTTCCTCCCTCTCCCTTGCGCTTCTCCATTGTTGCAATGCATTCAGAGGGAGGATGAGGAGTTGGGAGGTCACAGATGGAGAGAAGTGTTCTGTTTGTTCCTGTCTCTGCTCTCTGAGTGAATGTCTCCACAGATGGGATTATATTGAAAAGCAAACACAAATTTGCAGAGCAATGAAAGTGCTTTAGAACCACAAGGCCATGTACACAGTTAACCGTTCTTGTTTTTTTCCCCCATTTGGAGTTTTTCATTAGCCGTCATCAGTGCGCTAATGCATTTTCTGGCTTACAAAACGCACATGTGGATTACAGTATTCATCCACATGCTGAATGTGTTATTATGATAACAAAACAAATCTAATTAAATGTGATTAAATATTGAATGCATTCTAATACCATATCCAGTCTTTGCCATCAAAACTCATGCACTCTGATGACTCAGTGGCACGGGTAACCATGAAAATGTATATGCACATAGAAACTCTGAACATCATGCGTACGTTCCTACAGTTTTAACTTCAGTCACACAGATTCATTGTCCCTGACTCCTTTTATCCTCCTTCTATTTCAGTGGATAGGCTCACAAAGTTGTGCCTACTGTGAATTCCTGGTTAGAATTAGCTTCCATAGTGACAGCTAGAAGGTATTTTTTATGTATATGCCAAATATGTTATTATATAACTAAAATAATGGAGAATTCCTTTTAGCTGATAAATACTTTCTTTAATGTGAATGTGTGATAAAATACTGTCAATAAAATAAATTATGTTTGTTTTTATTTTACCATCAAGTTTACCATCATTTAATGGGTTTAAAACGCGATTAATGTGATTCACCTTGCAAACCTGTGTGTGATTTATAGGTATTCATGGGCATGCACTTCTTTCATGCTGGATATGTGCTTTGTGCATGCATTATATCTTATTACTGACTTTATTATTATTGAACAGGCTAACCGTTGATGCACCAACAAAGGGAAAAACACAATGTTGTCCTTTAATGTCCTATTAAAAATATAATAACATAGAGTGAAGGAAACGCGTCATTACCTTAGTACAATGATTTAATAATGTACATTAGTTGCTCATAATTACAATAAAAACAAGTTCTTATTCAGCATTCTTATTCTGAATGATGTGACCTACTTGGCACTGTGCTGTTCTGTGCTATGCTATGCTTCTCCACACTGAGTTTGGTTATTTATGGATACATCTTTGGCCCATGGTGTTTTCAGGTGACAGAATAAAATCCTGAACTCATGGCATGCTAATGGCTTTCCTTTCTATTTAAACTTAAATATGGAACAATCAGACAGTAATACAACCCATAAGACAAACCTTAAACATCCAGATTGAGCTGAAATAAACTCTTAACACTTCAATCATTGTGACATTACATGACAGTTAGACAAAGTTGTTCCTAATTACATTAATGCAATGTGTCTTTTGTTCTCTTTACGGTGTCATAATTAGTTTAATTAGTAACACCTGTGGTGTTATTAACTACTTTTTCAGTCCAGATTGGCTGTTATTAAAAGGGTCTATTGCAAGAAGAACACTGAGTCATTACTGTTGTTCATCAAGGTTGTACAACAGAGAGTATAAACTCCATCAAACCAACCTCCCCAGTTATTAGGGCAAACCTAATACATGATGGACCTTAACCAAATTTCTTACAAACATAGATCAATCTGAGGCTTTCTTTGTGTTTATAAATAAGAAGA
Organism: Rhamphochromis sp. 'chilingali'; assembly: GCF_963969265.1. Classification (NCBI taxonomy): domain Eukaryota; kingdom Metazoa; phylum Chordata; class Actinopteri; order Cichliformes; family Cichlidae; genus Rhamphochromis; species Rhamphochromis sp. 'chilingali'. The sequence goes on along the minus strand of NC_137936.1, from coordinate 24,310,534 downwards.
AATAAGAAGCTAAGTTAGCCCCTATAGTGTATCCAACACTAAAGGGAACTTCTTACATGTAGTCTCAGTACTTACTCTTGTATACATCTTTGTTCATCTGCAGGGCAGAGCAATTGATTTTTCCCAGCGGGCCACAATTAGGGCTTAATTGCAACATCCACTCTTACCAGTAACAGTTCATAAAGAGATCAAATTAATATTGAGCAGAACTGTGTTTAGCTTATTGGTGCAATCCTCCACAACAGTCCCAGTTTCTCACATGGCCCCCAGGAATCTTAATTGCTCACACCTGGTCTACTGTATGCTTTGTATATGTATACAGAATTGTTACACAGCTTCTTTTTCACTCTGTTATGGAGCAGCCTGAATTGTTTACATAAACCTGTAAATATTTGGACCATGGTTGGACAGGAAAGATGGGGTAGCAAAATTTAGATTTTAATTTAATTTAATTTAATTATTAATGGGTTAATACGCGTATTTACATAAATAATGCATATATACAATGCAGAAATATCAATATACATATATTAATAGGCATTTGATTTGATCAGTTTTTCATTTTAATTAAAGTATATGTGAGTGTCTTATCTCAATAGCAAATATTCTAACTGGTCATATTTATCTATTCGGCTATAATATTTGCTGTCTTAGTTGCATAAACAAAATATAAAGTATGTATAAACTAGCAAAAATGTTTCATTGAAAAAGTCTGGGATTGGCTGATAACCTGGCTGACCAGTCCCCTACCTTCAAGGCTGTTAACAAGTGTTGGAAGAATTTCCTGCTTTGCTAGTTTCCTGCCCAGGAACAATGTAGCAATAGTTTTGGCTCCGTCAGCCTGTAAAAGTCACACTTAACATTTGCTGAGAATGTGTCAACTTTTAAATTTCACACCATGTCCCAGTTTTGGAAGCAATTTTACAGTATGTGATATATTTAAATTCCTTGAAAGAATTTGGAATGAATGGACAAAACCATTGGTATATGTGCTGTATACCTTGTCCAATATAGTAGATGTTTTAAACAGACTTTCTTGTGCTAAGCTTATGGTCAAGTCGACAACAATAACAATTAAGAACTATGTCATAACTGCTATCAAGCATAAAAATCTTAAAGGCTCATTTAAATTCTACTTATATTTCAATATTAAAATTATATTATTTGAGTTATATTTGTTTTTCAAGTATGAAATACTCAAATTTCTCCTTATACCCAAAGGAAACACCAGAGCAGTCCAAGGAGTTCACACTGATCATAAACTTCAAACAGAAAGGCGCCAGCTTTCCTCATTACATTCATTACATACGCCTGTCCTGCTGTACCGAACACCAATAAGACACTTTCCATGCGTTCTTTAAATGTCACGTATTTTCAGTGGCCAAAACCCACCAATTTGCCCACGTTTACAGAGTTTACATGGAAATTTGTTCATGACAGGGGAAAAATGAACCACGTGAACCATGTTAGCATTCGTTACCAGAGTTCAGACAGGTTTGTTGACAGAAAATGTGGATAAGAGAGATTTTCTGTTATGCTGATATGTATTTGTCTTCCAAAAGCCCTGTTGTTGCTTGTGAGCCTGTTGCCATGACAACCATCATTTGATACCAGAGGTGTGTAGGAAGGCAGAGAGATATGGTTGAAAATTAGCAAACGGCTTTATGCATGTTTTATAATCTATTCACAATTTTCACGTATGACTGTTTTGTCGAGGGAATAAATAAAATCAGACTGGAACACAAATATACATATGTGAGAGAATAACACCCATTCAAGTATTGAGTAACTAACGGTTATTTTCCATCCCATGATTAATTAGAAGGATTATTATACTGCATTTCCCAAAGTGAATACATCACTGGGAATACTCTGAATATATATATATATATATATATATATATATATATATATATATATATATATATATATATATATATATATATATATATATATATATATATATATATATATATATATCATCTTCATTATGCGGATATTGTAGTGACCTATATCTCTCTCTTGGTACCACCCAGTACCTGCAAGGAACATATTTATTTGATTAAAGGTCAGCTCATTCAACTGAAATGTAGACAGATTATATGTTTCTCTTTATAGGTGTAACATTCTTTTGTGGGTTGCAGAAGTAGAATCTGTAATATTAATCATCGACACTGAAGTTTCATAAAAGACACATCCAATATCTTTTTTTTGTAGACTTAATCTGCTCACCCCCCCCCCCCCCTTTTTTTTTTAAACTATAACAGTGTATCAAGTGTAATATTTCTGCATCCACCATAGCCTGCAGCAATTAGGAAAGAGTCCCACTGTTTATGAAAGTGGTTAACTGCTGGTGAAGACCCAAAGGCAAGCCTCATAAACTGTGAATTAGCGCAAGAGAACTCAGAGATAAATTGCCTTTCAACACAAGCACAGAGACTTCAGTACTTATTAGGATATGAAACCTTTAAAATTCGCTAATTTGTTCATTGTTGTTGCTTTGTTCCACGAACAGTGCCAAACAATGTAGTGCACCAAACTAAAGTTTGCTCCCCCAAATTTCCCTCTCTTTACTAAAATTTAGGAGCATGTTACATGACCTGATATTTTTCCCGCTTAGCTCACTTCGACACATGATGCGGTAGATTATTATGGGCTGTTTGCTTTGACACAGAATACATGCATGCATCACTAGTTATCCAGTCTCACTGTGTTGGGTAGCTATGGTAACCTCAAAGAGCACCAAATGTTCTGCTTGAAGTGTGAGGGTATCATCTGTGACACTGAGTCTGCTTTCCTGTAAGGAGGCAAAAACCAATCAAATTTCAAATGACTTCTCCAACTGTTTATGGCTGATTACTCTTGAGGGTCAATTTACCTAAATGTCAAAACAACAAACACAAACAACAAACTCACAAATGATCGCAATTACTAAAACATCATGGAGAGGTCCAGTTGAATTTGCTCACTGAGATTCAGTTTTATCAGAACGCTAAGGACACAACACAGGGAGGGATACATTGCTGCTGATTCTTACTTGAACAGGTCAAAGCTCCAGTATAATAAATGGAGAATAAATGCATGATACTAGAGTATTAATTGAAACATTATTGTAACTTGGATTTGTTGACTAGCTTGAATATTATTTTACGTCCATCCATTTTCTTCAGCTTATACAAATCATAGTTGGGGCTGGAGCCTACCCCAGCTGTTGTAGGGCAATAGGCGATGCACACCCTGGATTAACATAGAGGTAGATAACCATTCACACCTGTGGTTAACATTCATGTCTTTGGACTGTCGGAGGAAGCCAGAGTACCTGGAAAGAACCCACACAAGCACAGGAAGAACATGCAAACATTACAGAGAAAGACCCTGACTTGGATACGAACTCAGGGCCTTCTTTCTGTGAGGTGGCAGTGTTAAGCACCTAAAACAACATTAAAAACTAACATTTACTTGTGGTTTTACTTTTAAATGTAAAACACTGCATTTTGTATGAATGGATAAATGACAGTGAATACATACACTATCATGTTGTATGCTCTAATCATTACAAGAGTAATTCTGTGTAATGCACCAAGACTAAACATATTATTGTAATGTAATCGAGTTAAAGATGTCCTTTTTAAATTATTTAAAGGTCTTCTCATTTAGAACCCTTTCTGCCTTACTCCACATTATTATTTTAATTTTAACATTGGTCTTCTGCATTAACCTTCCCGCTGGACTACTATTTGCATTTTGCCGCAGTGTTTATATGTTACATTGAATAAATGGGAATGTGTTCACATGAAGTCTTTCTTTATGTCTTAAGAGACTGCTGTAATAGCTGTCAAGGTCTCCACTGATGCTTGAGAAGCATGCCTTCAGTCCTTCAAAGGTTTTCATCACAGACCCCATGACTATTGGTTTTGGTTTCTATGGCAACTAAGTTAAAATATAAGTTGACTCATCTTTTTACAAACATGAGTACAGCATTGTGAAGAAAAAAAATATTTTGGTCAGAAAAGGATTTAAGAGCAAAGCCTTTTCTGCAAAGAAGTGAAAAAATAAATAAATACATTTTTTTTCTTTTCAATAAAACAGTGAAGAAATTGTGCTGATTTAACAACATTGTTTGATCTGCTGGAATAACTTTTTTCTGTCTTTTCTCAAGATCTAGAAGGTGTAACATAATGTACTGGGATAAATTCTTGTCATGTCTGGTGTGGTATTAACAAAACCCACTCTGTATTTGAAATCCTTCACTGAAGGAACTGATTTCAGACACAGACAAAAAGACAAACATCTTGGACCTGTTAAGCAGGGAGCCATTTGAGTCCATTCACAGACTTACAAATGCTGGATTAACTACATGCAGCCATGGTAACATAAGGATGAGCAGAGCATTGAGTAGTTTCTGAGAAGCACAGTGAGGTAGTGCCTGCGAGCTTAATGACGCAGATTCCACTTTTGCGTATGGTTTTACTGTATGACCGACTAAAAAGCCTGTGGTTAATTACGAATGATATAAATCACATTAGGGGGATATAGTGCATGTTTTGTTCAGGAAAGAACTAAGTAGAGAGTGTTTCTCTTTATTAGATAAAACATATTTACCATTCTTTCAAATGCACAAGGCAAAATAGCTTTAACAATGGGTAGTTATTAATTCTGAATTCCGCATTCATAAAAATGATACAGTCTGTTGCCGTTAACCAAATTTGCAATGACTGCTGAAGGTCGAAATCCACATTAATGTGATTCACTTTGAAATGGCTGTCTGTGCAAGTTTCTCATCGTGACGCAATGAATTAGACATGTAACTAATAAATATCCAACATTAAATAAGAGTAAAATAAGAGTGAAGTGTGCACAGTGAACCAAAGCTCAGAGATACGAGGGTCTTCAGGCCGACGAGACTCAATAAATGTGAAAAATGTTTGTCTAAACTTTCGAGGCGCTAAAATCATTGGATTTTAATTTAAATTCAGCAGCAAGAATTAAATTACAACCAACCCCAGAGTCTCTTAGATCTGGAAATGATGCTCATGGTTGTTTTAAAGATACCTGTTGTGAGATTTGTTAGTGCAAAATGACTTGCACTACAGTTTCTTCTATCAAATGGCACCACACTGCAAAATCCTTGTCCCTAAGAGGCTGTTACTATGGTGACAGCACACGGACAACATTGATGTCAGAGCCAATCTTGCAGTTGTATCGAGCATGTGGACATACAAATATTCAAATGTAAACACGGGTGTGGAGTAAATACATATTCTACACATGTTGCAATCCTTCATTATACATATCTAAAATGACCTGCTGTCCTTCAGCTCCTTTGACAATGAATTAGATTTATACAACACTTTTTTGGACTTGCTGACCACTCAAAGCACAGGGAAGTATCACGTCTCAAGGCTGTCACACTAGATTCTTTATGACTGTTCTAGACAGTGTCTCAAGCACCCTGGACACTCTCCAAATATCTTTTATCTAATAATATTGGTTTTCAGGAAATACAGAGGCCTCACTTTTGATGAAAACTCCATGCAGTCTTGTTAATTTTCATTAGAAAAGGTGCTTCTTTTGCAGCACTTTTAGTGGGAGTTGTATTTCTGAGCTCTTTTGGCTTTAAATGCTTGATTTTCCACTTTAAAATTTAATGGATGGCTGGAGAGAGGATTTTAAACCTATAGTAGTTTATAAATTTTGACAACAGTATATAAAATTTCAGGATTCAGATTTGTGATACAGCACAACTTGTACTCCTAAGACAACCAGAATTCTGGAGAGCCATATATTACAGGGAGTCAGAAAAGAGAGAGTAGGTGGTTTTGTGGGTAGGTGGGGAGCAGGTTAAAGATGCTCCACCACACTCTTTCCAGTTATCCCAATGGCCTTTTAGCGGCATTACTCATTTTCGGAAAGGAGAGACACTCCTGTTATATAAGGCAGTGCTACAGAGTCTGCCTACAATCTAAAATCCCTGCAGATCCTCTGCATACCTGTACATAATTGCAAAGTTACTTATGGTGATATCTGTTTTCACTGCACTCAGCGAGCTCTAAAAATGACAGATTTCTGTTGTCTAAACTAACTAAACTTTATATGCATTAAAAATATGAGCGGAAAGAACCACGTAATAGATGTTTATTTTCAAACCTGCGCATTTTCAGCAATTTCACCATGACACACAGCACCCACACGGTCTGTGAAGAGGTTGAGGATAGCACCTGCTCCAGAAGTGTGTTGTTAATGTTATTTCTACCTCATGTAATCACCTCTTCAGAGGCTTGAGTGAGCCCTGTACCAGTATCAGCTCAAGAGATGAAAAACAAAACTGTGCTTGGTGATCCTTTTTTTTTCTTGCACAGGTTAATTTTTATGTTGTGTAGCAGCTCTGGATAAGGGATACAGTTAATGTACTAAACTAATCTTGTGTTACTCACTTTACTGCCAGTTGTTTCCCAAAGATACTTTGGACTGGCATTCTTGTACTCCCTGGCTTTCGGTTTGATCTGACAATCGAGCTGCATGGACATAAACCTTCAATCCAGTTCATCACAGCAAATTAAAAGGCATCAGAAATCAATACACTTTAATAAGTTGGTAAAAATGGATATGAATGCGCTCTGTGGAGAAATAAAGGAGAAAGCATGTTGCCTCCTAGTCAGTTGCTTAACATAGCAGGTGGTTTTTAACATGAGTATAGGCTATACTCTGGAAAATATATTGGAAAATATATCATAGACAGCTTGCAGTTTTTGTGAAGTTGAAGGTACTGCCCTAGTCTCGTTGATACATGATGGAATTGTGCTGCTTGTGTTTGAGATGTTTTCCAGTCAAACATCTTGCAGGATTACTTGATCTTTGATGATGGTACTTTATCTATGTATCTTCCTGCAACTCTAATTTCATGACTAAATATGCTGTTATTTGGTTAACCACAAGGTGTACTGAAAGTTCACCCTAAAGGTAGGCTGCACCCTTCTTTCTTCAGGGATGAAAGAAATCTAATGAAAGGAAATGGCCATTTAAAATGGAATTACTTCCAGTCTTCCTCGTGGAAGTAGCAACGAGATTTTCGTTCTATTAAAAAAGAAGCTTTTTTTTCCCTGTTCCTCCAAGCCCCATTTTGAGACATCTCCCTAAATATACTTTGCTTTCAAAACATAATTGATGCAGTGGTGCACGTATATAGTGCTCCAAACACTGCTACACAGTGGGTCGCACTCGCGCGCACACACGCTTCCCCTCCTTTCTGCATCATAGTCCGCGGTTACCATCAAACGTTCACGTAATACTCCCGTGAATACGCTGACTTGTTGGAAACGCTCGAGTATCTTATATCTCTGTGATAGCACGCTGGGACATCAGTGGATGCATCCAAAGAAAAGTGAAGCCGCAGTCAAATACTCGAATATTACGCAAAGACTTGGATTACCGAGTACCAGTTGACTTCGTTGAAGGTAAGTGAGTACAGTTTGCGTAATTTGGATTAGTGTCATAAGACTGCAAAACACTGAAAACAAAAACGATAAGTGAAATTGTTGAGGGATGTTCTCCGAGGTTTATTTATTCAGTAACGCGAATGACCGTCTTTGATACCAAAACACAACACAGCCGAGATGTTTTGAAAACTTTTGGAGGAATTAAACATTTTGGTAGGAATAGCAGACATTCTCACGTGATTTCAGAAAACAGCAGGATCGGTGACATCGGACGAACCTGTGCTAAGCGCATTTTTTGAGCTATGCATAAACTGTTAAACCTGCATGAGCTACTGGGCTGTCAGTGTATTCCTATAGGAAGACTAATAACGGTGAAATCGGTTTTGCTGCCGATGGCAAGTTTGCATATACTCTTCATTATCATAACTTAATTCAAAATCTAAAATTTTGAAGCGGTAGTTCATAGACTTGCTCAAACTGCGCTCCAGATTTACATAAGGCGTCTTCTCCCTGCACTCAGACTGCAGTACTTCTTCAGTTCACATTTTAACAGTCTCGCGGTGTCCATGCCTCCTTGTCATTATTTGTCATCTTTTCACAGCCAGCGAGCTTACAATCCCCACTTACTTTGGCCACCACTTCTTACACCCCAGAAGGAGGGAGAGTGCTTTGACGTTTTGAACACTTTCCCAGAAGAAGCACAACAGTCCAAGTGACTGTCTCCTAGAATAAACCATTTTTAAAAAAGAAAGCCATAAGGGTGCCCTTGTATACCTGTAGTGGCTCTTGAAAGGATTGCAGTGACGTGTCATTTTAGTCATTACGGATTTGGATCAATTACACAGCATTAAAGGAGTGGGAATTTGTAATTAGCGCACAGAAGTTTGGAAAACCTGGTGCAGAAAACAAGAGACGTGATACAATGATACAGTGATAAGAGATGCTGTGTTTAAATGCAGAATTTGGAAATGCATATTAGAATGTGCATGTATGAATATCCAGTATTTACATATATTTACAAACAGAGATGTAGACACACCACACTCTGCTTTGGTGGTTCTTCTTTCCAAGAAACAGTAAAAGATTCATCACTGAGAAGAGTGTGGAAAGGGCTTACCTGAAGAGAGCTGTGGTTTTCAGTTCATGTAGCAAGCTATACACTGAATTTAATATTTCTATGCAGTGGTGCATTCCAGTAGGTTAAAGTAGCTGTCTGATAACTGGGTCATACACCGCTCTGGTATAGTGTCAGAGTATTGTGGTGAACAAGCTTCAGTATCTTTCTCGATTAATTACCTCGGTTAATATTTTTGAAGTTTCGTTCTGTAAACTCTTTTAATAGAGTTTCGGACACATGAAGTGGCAGTGGTTTTGGGGAGTAATGCCAGTGAGAGCACAGACAGCTGTTCTGTACAGACGGTGCCACAATGCATACTGTAGCTCTTGGAAACCATGGCAACAAAACAACATCAGAAGAAAGTGGTAAGATGAGCCAGTGATGCTTCAGAAAAGAGTTGAATGGTACGAGTCAGTGCATTGCACAAGCAAGCACAAAAAAGGACTGATTCATACTCAACAATTTTCTCCACCTCACTGGACCTGCCGTTCGAGGAGGGGTGGGGTTGGGTGGGTTGGGACAAAACAAACACTTTTCTTTCGCCTGTGTTCATTTCTGCCTTAATGTGTCGGAAAATGAAAAATGTAAATGTGTGCTTTGCATTCACAGCTAGCAAGAGGGACATTTTTATCATAAATGAAGCATTACAAGCTATAAAATTTGGCTCAGATATTATCACTGCCATCTGCCCCCTGTCACCAAGCAGTTTCCTTTGAAGAGCCTCAGCTGTGGCCAAATCCACAGCTCTGGCCTGCTGCCACTGTCTCACATGGCTTTGACAAACAATCCAATTCCAAAATAGCAGCAAGAAACATTTATTTAAAAATGAATATATAAATAAATAAGGAATAAATAAGGACGCTTGTAGTCATGTCTGTAAAATGTCACGGGCAAACCTAACAACAAAAGCACAGTAAAAGAAAAAAAATGTTCTCCAGACCCCCCCAAAAAAAGGTTTATGTTCTTCCAAACTGCCTTCAGAGGTTGTCAGTTGTTACCTCCTACACAAACACACCCATTACATTATGAAGTATGCGTACTAGTGGTCTACTAGAACATAAAACAAGTAAACAAGGCAACGACAGTAAATAGTATCCGTAAAATGAACGTCTGCTTTGGGGAAAATCGGTACGCATCATCCAGTTTCCATCACAGTTGTTCAACATGACTCAGCATATCAATTATGCTGCTTAGAAGACCAAAAGAGACAAAGCTTTATTACAGTGAAACAACATGCAGTTATAAGATGGATTATAAATACAATGTCACTGCAGGAACATTGAACATATAATGTCTTAGTATTTTAGGGTTTATTAGATAATAGTTTATTTAATAAAGCAAAATGAGTGAAGCATAACGCATAAAAACACATGAAATTACTTCATGTACATATTCATGATGCCAATTCATTAAATTACAAAAAAAAAAAAGACAATTGCAAGCTGAAATCAGTAAATTCATGAAATCTAATTTTTATTTAGGATGTTTTTAAAATTAAAATTTATAAACTTCTGGCATTGTGTTGAACTCAGTATTTTAACACATAAAATAAAATATCCAAATCTTTTCCACCCAGCTCCACAGTCATACTTTTTTTTACTTACTGAATGCAGATGATGGTTATTATTTTTAGCCATATTTAAACTTAACACGTTCATGCCATTCAGGCACTGCAGCCTAGGTGAGACTGCTTAAAAACACTGATTATTTTAAAATTCTGATACATTGCTGTCATTTTTAACTGCTAGAATATAATGCATAATGCAAATTTCCAGGCTTTTTTTTCTTCTCAAACTCACATCAGCATGAGCAGAACAAAAACGCAGACATGCCTCATCCCTCAAAGATTTTATTTTGAATCATAATAGTCCCCTAAGGTTAGGCAGTGTTGTGCAACTGCTGGAACGCAATGTGAAAAAGTGCCATCCATCCTCATTAATCTTATTCTTCAAAATTAGACCAGTGGTAGGCAGCTGAGATGTGCCCTAGGATGATATTTACAGACAAAGGCTTATATTTTAGTACCCTTTGTGGCAGGACCATGTCCAGTTGGTAATGTGTTCCAGATGTATGTAATTTATTTTCCTTAATAAAGGGTCAGTGGGAGCATTATGCGACTGCAGCTCTATGGCTCAGTGTACTCACAGTTTCATTTTTGTAACATACATACATTTCATCCCACTGTCACTATCAATAAAACAAATGCAACTCCAGCTAGTGAATAACAACAACAAAGTCAATGAAAAGGACAGAGACCTAAACACAAATTGCTTCTTGGTTTCTTGTCAGATATTATACATCACATTCAAGTTCAGGGGGATCATTTTTTCTTTTTCTTTATACATTTTTGACCTTTTTGTTCACTTTTGTTTAAATCCCATTTCAGCATAGAAATGGGAGTTTTTTGTGTTTGGTTTCTAATGTTGCAAAACCTCTGTAAAAAAAAAGATGTCTATTCAAACCCCACGCATCACGACTGTCAGCTTTGTAGGCTGTATATTAAAGTTGTTATTACTGAAAACAAAATAACCTGAGCTACTACTTTATGCTACCAATCAGCAGCTGGACAGTGACATCTTTTTTTTTATTTTTTATTAATTTGTTTTCTAATCACACCGTTCTGCCTTTGTCATTATTCACCAAGGGTGTCGCTAGTTATATTTTTCTTTTTTTAAGTTGAGCTCAGCGACTTAATTTGAGACATAATTTACATCCCCATTACTGAAGAGCACTTCATTCAGCTCTTTCAAAAAGCATAGATAAAAGACCCCTGACTCAGCAATAGTCAAGTGTCTTCTATCTTTTTTTTTCTGTCTTCTGCTGAAGAACTGCTTCTTATCTCAAAGATTGCTTTGAAAGGGGAAAAACATGTGCACACAAAATTCTGCCCAACTTGCCATATTTCTGTTTATTGTTTGCTGAGCCGTCCTGTGACTCAAGCTTATGAGAACAGGTGTAGGGATCTGTGATTCATTGTGAGGTCTGATAATTGTATTAACTGGTCTGACATCCGCCTTACCTTCTAATTCTGCTTGGCATTCATGATATTGTCTGTCTTTCTGCGGTAGCTATTGTCTGTGTGGTGAGAAACAGAGGCCATGAGATAAAATGCGTGTTTCTTAAAACTCTGGTCAGACCTTACTAAATATGCTTGCGGCCTAGTTTTTGTTCAAGCCCTTTTATAAGTGAGGGTAAATAAGATCATGAATTCTGGTTGAATAAACACAAACAATGAAAGTAAAATGTGTGCGTTTGTGTCCTCACGTACGTAGTATGTTTTCTTCCGTTGGTCTAAATGAGCCTTACAGGACTGGTGTATGTATAATGAAAAGAAATTATTCTGATACCCAGACAACAGAGTTGTATCAATCTGAGTGAGAGAAAATGCTAATGGTGAGTCTGGGTATTATTCTTGTCAGATTGATGCAGAGGATGTGATTTAGCTTGGGCATATCTTTCAAACGCTCCCATACTCTAGAAGTGAAAGCTCGCCCCTTTAGGACAGAGGAGAGCCACGCTGTTGTGTTCTGCATTTTCACCAGGCAAATGGTAAACTGAAGTATGGAATTGTTTAGGCTAGAGCTCTGCAGGAGGAGATGGATCGCGTGCTTTTAGTTTGCAGCACTCTCGGTCTTTCACTCACCCCCCCAGGAAACATCTCCTGCTTGTGCACACTGAAGAAAAAACACAACCTTGAGTAAAGTCTGGGATGGACTTAAATAACAAAAAAGTAATGGCTGAAAAGAAGAGACTTGATCCCTTTGGCTACTCCAAGTTGACCCCCACCTTCACTTTAGCGTGCTCAAAATAAAAGTGGCCTGTTTGTAGTCAAAGAGTGGGTGGATTACTTTTTACCACATAAGTAACAGTGACTTAGAAATGCTGGTAACTTGCATAATGTGTCCGCATTCCTATTCACACACAATTACATAGCTCTTAAATTAATAATAGTTGTACTGTAACTACCTACTGCATTGCTTACCCTAGTACTAATGATATGAACCTCATGCGTCAAAGATTTTACAGTACATACAGGTAGAGATAGAAGATGTGTAAAAAATGCAATAAAGGTCATCTGCTGAAGTCTAATAAAGGATGCTGCATTTTAGAATTGTTATCAATTTGTTTACTGAAAGAGCACTTTGCAAACACAAAATCCAAGCGATAAAGAAGTTGGAAACTGTGTCTTTCCACTAAACCACTAAATAGCCTTATGGTGACATATTAACCTGACTTGTGTCATTTCTTAGATTGCTTAAAAAGAAGCTAAAATTTGGAATATCGCTAGAAAAGATAAGGCGTTCAGATACTGCAGCGTCACTATCTCCCATAGATGTCTTTGGAGAGTCTCCTTGAGAACATTTGGTCACCTATACCATCCCAGTGTCTTCGACTCGAGGGTGCTATCTTGATTCACAATTACTCTTAAGCAATACATTGTTAAAAAGTGCACTGAAAGAACATCTTCTTAAAATATGTTACACCTTGCTGTACTACAGATATTACTGGATGCAGCAGCCGGGAGAAATCTTTATCTCTGGTCTTGACTGAGGCTATCACTCAACACCTCAGTCAGAATTTTTGTACTCCCACTCTTCTGCACTGGCTGCTACTTCCATTGTAAGGCCTGCCAAAAAAATAGTCTGTTATCCACACACAGATCCTATGTCATCAGTAATTTTAGCTGGCAGTTGTGGACTTGTTCAGCCGCATCAGCTCAGGTTATCAGAATTTAAAGTTATGTGTAATTTCAAAGCAAAGTTTGAGTTCTAACCTAGAATTGAAACCAGAAGCCCAGCTGGTAAACACTTTGACCACCAGCTGCTTGCACTGATCTCACAAGACAGAAAGTCTCTAAGCAAAGTAGATAACTAATTCAAAGCAAAGGCGAGACACAAAATGCCGTTGCTCTGAGAACACGTTATAGCAAATGATCCAGTGTTAGATCACTCTGTGTCCATAAAAGTGCTCCAATTTTCATGATGAAAAAAAAGCAGCGGGGTTATGTAGCCAGGCTGTGAAATTGGCATAGAAACCTGTTAGAGGAATTCATGTGGGTGAATTTAATTTATTGGGCTTTTTGTGGCATACAGTTGGAAATGTCATCCTGCATGCAGTCATTTATCCTACAGTTAAGGATTTATGTTGTTATGTATTTGTAAGCTCTGTTATTTTGGTCATTAGAGAGACCAGTGCACTCAAAGTGTTTTGTATTTATGAAAGCTGTAGGTTATTTATGATGTATGATTGACATATTTAGTAAAAGTTTTTTCCCATATACTGAAAATTCTCATATTTATGTTGTTTATCTTACAACATATCGAGATTTGTGTTATAGAAAATTAATTGGTGGTTCAGAACCTGGGATTTCTGCAGAACTGAGTTAAATAAAACCTGCATGAAAATACACTGGCAATCTGTCCAGGCTGTACCCAGGATTTCAGCTTTTCACTCTTTCGTCCTGTAACATCTCTGATGGGCTCCAATCAGTCAATCGCCACCCATGCATGGATGGATGGATCACATACATGATGTGTGTGGAAGCTGTTGTTCACGGAACATGGAGAACTAATACACATTGTTGGAACCTGTCAGTGTTTTGACTCAAACCATAAAATCGCTGTATAAATCACAGACTATATTATTAGAGTCTAAATTGTTTTACATTACTCTGTTGGTGTCCTTGGGAAGATTGACCAAAAAAGATAAGCATTTAATAAATTATCCTATGTGATTTCACATTTTCCAGCATTATAATATTTGTCTGACACACAGTTACGTATTCGAACGAAGGCACTGAACTTCTTTTTGGGAAGCCATGTGGCTTACACTGCATGTTATTCATTAGTTTTGTGATCATAAACTACCACTTATTTTGTTGTAGTACAGTACTTGGACAATAATATTATTCTCTAATAGATTTTCTCGTATATTTTCTTAATTCTTATAATTGAATTCTTCCTACTGGTTGACAGTGAACATGTACGGGTTTATATGTTAATATTGTGGTGTTTTCTCTTGTTATTTCAAAGCCAACAGGGCAACAGCTTTTCCAAATTTTAAGCAGTTTAGCATACAAAAGCAGAAAAAATGTCAGCTGTTGCACAAGGTCAGATCCACCTGAATATTCTTTACTGCAGAAAACAGACAAATGAAAGCTGCTGCTCCTGCAGTACAGGGCTGACTCACTGCAGGATGGAAAGAAGCACGCTTGCTGGTCTCACTGAGTTCCCCGAAGAAGATTACTGAAATTTTAAATTTTTATGTTGTGTTTCTCTTGTGGTAATTTGAAATAATTTGCTCCCACAAGCTCAATTATGCCTGCCTAGTCTCAGATGTACAACCAAAAAGATTCCAGAGAAAGAGAGTTTTGCTTCCTGCAAATGTGTGCACTGATTTACTGCATTTACTCATTTAATGCTAAACGCATCGCTGAGAAACCATTCCCCCTATTTCTTTTAGGGTCATTAATGAAACAGTTTATTTCGTTCTCAAGTAATTTTTAGCACAGCTTTTAAAACTCGTGTGCAATAATGTTGTTTACAGTATTTAGCAAATACTATGTACTATGCCGTTATCTTTCAAAACAAAGCTATACTCATATGTTATCTCTTCACTTATTACCCATCGTTGGCAGGTTGTGTTGGCAAGATATTCCCCGGCTAGGGCACGAGCTGCCATGCCATTTGGCTGTTTGACACTCGGGGAGAAGAAGGATTACAACAGTCCCTCAGAGGTGACCGACAAGTATGACCTCGGACAAATTGTTAAATCGTGAGTAAATTTTTCCCTATCTGAATGCTGACAAGTGTGTACATAGTAGGGATGGATCGATCCGATATCGCGTATCGGTATCGCTCCGATACTGACGTAAATTACTGGATCGGATATCGGAGAGAAATAAAAAATGTAATCTGATCCATTAAATATCACAAAAGCACCTCACAAAATTTGCGACATGGCATAACTCAGCTCAGAACCTTAGCACGTCGGAGCAGTATGCCTCACGTGATAGAGCGGCTGTGGCGTGCGAGACCTGTCGGCGGTCTGATTGAGCATTTGGAGCCTCGCTACGTGCTGCCAAACCGGCATTTCATCTCCAAGAAAGTTATCCCAGAGAGAAGTAAAGCAAGTGTGTAAGTTCATCTCTGAATGTTTGTAAAGCATTCCCACGTTAAGCTTAACAACCGATATTTGGAGCGACTGCCTCTTCTCTCCCCTCCCTCTCCTGTTGCTACTTCAATCATGAAACTGATCAATGATCAGCTGATCAGCTTTTCTGTCGCGAGTCCGTCTCTCTTGTTTGTTTTTGGCCCACAAACAGTTTTATTCATTAAAAAAATACACTGTATCGGATTCATATCAGTATCGGCAGATATCCAAATTTATGATATCGGTATCTGTATCGGACATAAAAAAGTGGTATCATGCCATCTCTAGTACAGACTTCTGAGGAATTTGACTCATAATATGATATATGTTTGCTTTTTTTCCATATTGACACAGAGAGGAGTTTTGTGAGATATTCCGGGCGAAGGACCGGAACACCTTAAAGATGTACACATGCAAAAAGTTCCACAAAAAGGATGGAAGGAAAGTCAGGAAAGCTGCCAAGAATGAGATTAAGATCTTGAAGATGTAAGTAAAGTATGGCGCTGCTCATTTCAGAGCTTTAGGGGTGTGGAAGCCACCTGGCAGTGAAGCAAAGCTGATGTGAAATGACCATTTATCTCTGAGTTCAGCCAAAAATACCAAAAAGGAGGCATTGTGGTGAAAAAGCCAAAATATTCAAGTTTGGTATATTGCAAAAGTGACAAACAGAGTAAAGTCAAGTAAAGTCAGATTGCAAGTTTCATACATATTTGTTTTTGCTTAAAGGATAAGTCCGGTGATGTTCAAAATTTACTTACCATCTACCAAGCTGAGAAGTAAACTCCTTAATTTATCCTTTTAATATATATTTATTTTGCAGCCAAATTATGACTTATGCCTTTTTAACATATTGAAAATCTGCTAAAAAAAAGAAAAGAAAAGAAAAAGAAGAAGAAGAAGAAAAAGAGAGATCAGTGAGCATAACTATTGCAGTAGATGGCATGGCATTACCATAAACATGGGTTTATCCCACATGGACTGCTTTCGTAAATGTTTATTAGAGCACAAGAGGTGCAGCTTAAATCTAGTGTTTACTGATGAGTAAAAAAACAAAACTACTGCTCATCACTTTAAAAAAATAAAATAAAAGTAGTGTGTTAGCTGTGCTTTAAGATGAGGTCTTCATTAGTGACAAATGGGTATTGGACCTGACAAAATTAGAACTAAAAACATTTTTGGTCAGGATTTTTTCATTGGGTCTCCCACCATTCTTATCCTGTAAAACGTTATTTTTAAAAGCCTGAGATTCTATGACACGTAACATTCGGTGGGCCTATTGTGATGTCTAAGGACTCAATTGTCACATTTGCATGAAAAATAATACATAATAAAGGTCAACATACCAGCAACTGACAAGAAATTATAATAACAATCAGCATACTTGGTCCCAAATCAGTTTAATAAGGAATTCATTAGATGTTGATTATTTATGAACCCAGAACTGACATATTATTGTGGTGATTTGTCATTGCTTGACTAAGGCCTGCACTGTTTTAGTTGGTGTTCTAAAAATTCACCCTCTGATGAGCTAGACCGTGGTGATGCCATGCTGGCAGTTTTTGACGTAATGGAAAAAACTGCCTGTTGCAGTTACACAGCTTTACCTTGTTTTATGCTCTTGTTTTACAGAGTACCACTGAGATTTTGTTATCCTTTCTGACTCAGTTATTTCTCATGTAACCTCACCTACGTCACTGCATCTTTCTCCTGTTCCCTTCAAAGGGTAAAACATCACAACATCCTTCAGCTGGTTGACGCCTTCGAAACAAAGAAAGAGTACTTTATTTTCCTGGAGCTGTGAGTACTTTTGGGGCATTTGTTGCTCACTGTACCTCTTCAACTCTCACAAAAGAAACGATTTATTGAATCTGTGAAATGTTTTAGAGTATTATCAAAAAGTGACGTACTAAATCTAGGTGTCCTTTTTTGCCAGTGCTACAGGCAGAGAGGTCTTTGACTGGATCTTAGATCAAGGCTACTACTCAGAGAGGGACACCAGCAATGTTATGAGGCAGGTGTTGGAAGCTGTAGCTTACCTGCACTCTCTGAAAATCGTCCACAGAAACCTTAAGGTACTGCACTGCTGACACCTAGTGAAAAACAACAGCATGTCATCACTGGCTAAATAAATTACTGTATGCAGGGACCACCTTGTAATAAGGTTGCATTCATTAAGATCATATGCTTTCTATGATACAAACAAACTTTCATTTCCTTAACCAGCTGGAGAACTTGGTCTACTTTAATCGCTTGAAGCACTCCAAAATTGTTATCAGCGACTTCCAGTTGGCAAAACTGGAAAATGGACTCATTAAAGATCCATGTGGGACTCCTGAATATCTTGGTGAGTAAAATCAGTTCAGATCAATAAAATTCATCTTGTACTGCTTTAGTTTTTAACTATAAAGTGCAAACCTGCCAAAATACTTAAAACCTGTTTTTGCTGCTAGCCCCTGAAGTGGTGGCGAGACAGAGATATGGAAGACCTGTGGACTGCTGGGCCATAGGTGTGATCATGTATATACTGTAAGTGGCTCATAATGTGCTTAGAGTATCTTGTATTACAAGTTTTGTTTTGTTTTCTTAAGTTAGAGTTTTGTGGAAGAAAGTCTTATTCTTTTATCCTCATTTTTCTACCTCATTAGTTTGTCTGGGAACCCTCCTTTTTATGATGATGCTGAAGAAGATGACTCTGATAATCGTGATAAGAATCTTTTCCTAAAGATTTTGTCAGGGGATTATGAATTTGATTCCCCATACTGGGATGATATTTCAGACTCTGGTAAGAGACACTCAATGTATTTGACTGTACAACCTTGTTTATAAAATTTTTAAAAAAAAGTTGAGATGCTGTGTAAAATGTAGGAAAAAAAACAGAATGCAAACAAATAACCAAACAAAAAATCCTGTATGTTCTCACTTAGGGATCAGGACCATTATTTACCTCAGCCTCAGACAGCAGCAGGCATATACAGTGGGGCAAAAAAGTATTTAGTCAGCCACCGATTGTGCAAGTTCCCCCACTTAAAATGATGACAGAGGTCAGTAATTTGCACCAGAGGTACACTTCAACTGTGAGAGACAGAATGTGAAAAAAAAATCCATGAATTCACATGGTAGGATTTGTAAAGAATTTATTCGTAAATCAGGGTGGAAAATAAGTATTTGGTCACCTCAAACAAGGAAAATCTCTGGCTCTCACAGACCTGTAACGTCTTCTGTAAGAAGCTTTTCTGTCCCCCACTCGTTACCTGTATGAATGGCACCTGTTTGAACCCATCATCTGTATAAAAGACACCTGTCCACAGCCTCAAACAGTCAGACTCCAAACGCCGCCATGGCCAAGACCAAAGAGCTTTCGAAGGACACCAGGAAAAGTATTGTAGACCTGCACCAGACTGGGAAGAGTGAATCTACAATAGGCAAGCAGCTTGGTGTGAAAAAATCAACTGTGGGAGCAATCATCAGAAAATGGAAGACATACAAGACCACTGATAATCTCCCTCGATCTGGGGCTCCACGCAAGATCTCATCCCGTGGGGTCAAAATGATCATGAGAACGGTGAGCAAAGATCCCAGAACCACACGGGGGGACCTGGTGAATGACCTGCAGAGAGCTGGGACCAAAGTAACAAAGGTCACCATCAGTAACACACTACAACGGCAGGGAATCAAATCCCGCAGTGCCAGACGTGTTCCGCTGCTGAAGCCAGTGCATGTCCAGACCCGTCTGAAGTTTGCCAGAGAGCACATGGATGATACAGCAGAGGATTGGGAGAATGTCATGTGGTCAGATGAAACCAAAGTAGAACTTTTTGGTATAAACTCAACTCGTCGTGTTTGGAGGAAGAAGAATACAGAGTTGCATCCCAAGAACACCATACCTACTGTGAAGCATGGGGGTGGAAACATCATGCTATGGGGCTGTTTTTCTGCCAAGGGGACAGGACGACTGATCCGTGTTAAGGACAGAATGAATGGGGCCATGTATCGTGAGATTTTGAGCCAAAACCTCCTTCCATCAGTGAGAACTTTGAAGATGAAACGAGGCTGGGTCTTCCAACATGACAATGATCCAAAACACACCGCCCGGGCAACAAAGGAGTGGCTCCGTAAGAAGCATTTGAAAGTCCTGGAGTGGCCTAGCCAGTCTCCAGACCTCAACCCCATAGAAAATCTGTGGCGGGAGTTGAAAGTCCGTGTTGCTCGGCGACAGCCCCACAACATCACTGCTCTCGAGAAGATCTGCATGGAGGAATGGGCCAAAATACCAGCTACTGTGTGTGCAAACCTGGTAAAGACCTATAGTAAACGTTTGACCTCTGTTATTGCCAACAAAGGTTATGTTACAAAGTATTGAGTTGTATTTTTGTTATTGACCAAACACTTATTTTCCACCCTGATTTACGAATAAATTCTTTACAAATCCTACCATGTGGATTCATGGATTTTTTTTTTTCACATTCTGACTCTCACAGTTGAAGTGTACCTCTGGTGCAAATTACTGACCTCTGTCATCATTTTAGGTGGGGGAACTTGCACAATCGGTGGCTGACTAAATACTTTTTTGCCCCACTGTATATGCAAACCTCAAAACTCAGCACTGTCTAAATATTTTTGAACATACTGCCATAAAGATGTTAGACAATGGACAGAATCCAGCAGTGTGACTCTGTACTAAAAGAGTCAGTAGCAATCACATGACTCGAATCAGACTAGTTTACTACAGCTGTCTCAAACTGCTACATCCGGCTGGTCTCTCTAAAACACATCCTGAGTTGAGATGTTCAGGTCATCTGCACTCAAGTGATATGTAAACCATATGAATTCACACAACTCCTTATCTTTTTTGGAAACAAGGTTGCATGTATGTGTGTCTGCAATAGGCAGATTGCAAATGATGTGTCCAAGGTATAAATATTTTTTTATATTATTTCTTGTTTGTTTGTTTATTTTATTTGTATTTTTTACAGCCAAAAGCTTAGTGGCATCTTTAATGGAAGTGGACCAAGATCAGCGATTGACGGCACAAGAAGCCATAGCCCATGAATGGTAAAGAACCAAAATCAAATGTAAACAGTACCATGAATACAAGTTAAATTATGAAGTTGATGAATAGATTGGCACTGGAGGAAAATCTCTCTTTTGTTACTTATTTTCAGGATTTCTGGCAATGCTGCCTCAGATAAGAACATCAAGGATGGCGTTTGTGCACAAATTGAAAAGAACTTTGCCAAAGCCAAGTGGAAGGTAGTCCTTCATATGAAGTATACATCATTAAATTAATGCTGTAATGTAATTACATAATTAATGTAATGTTTAGTGTATTACATACATACGTTATA
Source organism: Rhamphochromis sp. 'chilingali' (assembly GCF_963969265.1). NCBI lineage: Eukaryota > Metazoa > Chordata > Actinopteri > Cichliformes > Cichlidae > Rhamphochromis > Rhamphochromis sp. 'chilingali'. The sequence goes on along the minus strand of NC_137936.1, from coordinate 24,289,484 downwards.
TTCAGTTGTGGCCCAGGATCCAACTAGCAGGCTATATCTAGTTGTATAAATTGTCTAAAACATATTTCTTTATCCATAAAATGACTCTTATTTGACTCTGTTTCTTAGAATAGACACACTTTGATAGTACCTGCTTGCTTTCAAACTGTTGGTTGTAGCATTTAAATAATGCTCAGTTGGTACCAAGGGGCCCAAAGTGCCAAGAAAATTACCGCAGACTGTTAAACCACCAACGGCAACCTGAATTGTTTACACAAGGAAGAATGCTTTAATGTTGTTTACACAAAATTATGAACCTACAATCAAACAGGCCACTTTTTCCTAATCTTCTATTGTCCAATGTTGATAAGCCTTGTGAAAAATGTATCCTCGGTTTCCTGTTTTTAGCTGAGCGGCGTGGCACATGGTGTGGTCTTCAGCTGCTCTGTAGCCCATGTCGTTCAAGTTTTGATGTGCATTCAAGACTTGAGTTACTGGTTCCCAGTATTGCTCAGTGGATCAGAATCAGAATGGCATTTATTCCAAAGTTTGTACACAAATTAGGGATATTTTTTGGTGTCATGGTCCAAAAAAAGGGTGATTATATATTATATCTTATATTGTATTATAAATACACACAATATAAATATATATAAAGTACCTACAGATATTAGAATACATCTTGTATGTAGGTAGAGCACAATGCACAAAAGGATATTGCCTACATGTCTAAATACATGAAGATACTGTCATGTGATTGATTTTTGCATTAATGAGTAGTTGAACAGTTGTGCCTAATGAAGTGGCTAGTGATGTTGCCAATGATGAGCACAAGTGAAAAGATGGACTAATGTATTTCCTTGTATGTAATCATCTTATATGAACTACATTTTCGTTACTCACAGAAAGCTGTTAGAGTGACTACTCTCATGAAGAGACTTCGAGCATCTGAGCAGGGCGATTCTGGGGCCACGGGGGCTCCAGCTGACCCCAACGCACCAAGCGGTGCTCCTGCTCCTCCAGCAGGTGGCAGCGACGGCGTTGCCGCCAACATGAAAGGTGGTTGCAGCGAAAAGGCTCCGGAAACACAGACTGCACTCTCCCTGCTCAGTGCAGCCAGACAGGAAGAGCAGGCAAGGTGCAATGGTGATGTTCCTCAAATGTTGCCACAGAGAAAAGGAGACTAGACCTCAGTCAAACACGTAAGGAGGAGCAACAATCCCATGTGCAGTACAGCCAATAAATCTGGCATCATGATATTGTGTCTTTGCCGTCTAAGTTTACCCCCAGTTTGCAGAATTAATCCACAACAACTCACTTTCATCCTTTTGCATTATGTAATGACTAGTCTTTTCAATAGTGTTCGCCACTCTCCCTTGTTTTGTTGCAAAGTAGGTCTTCTGTTGTGTTTGTTTTCCTTGAGAACTATAAAAAACTCACAGCGTAGTTTAGTGAAATTAACTCAACTTTATTCAACCTGCCACTGTATATAGATATATTTGTCTTTGTTTTGGCAAATTGCTACTTTAGCTTCAGAACTTAAAATCCTGAGTTTATATCTTGTGGCCTAAAATTATGAGTTGGTAATTTAACGATACTAAGGTTTATTTCAAAATAAATATATAGAGTTGTATTTAAAAGTCTCTCCAAAATAGACAGCAACACACCATCTCACAAGTAATTGAATATAAAACTAAAAGTCCAAATAATTATTTTTCAGCTGTCTTAAAGATTTCAAACTTGTACAATATGAGTGGTATTCAAATATTTTATAAAATACAGTGGATTCAATTTGACACCATGACTACTACCGGGCAACTTTTGACAACTTAGAATTTTAAGGCATAAGAAAGCATATGTTTTAAGTTAAAGTGCCTTAATATTTGTTGCAGTCATGTACGAATATGTTTCAAGAGGAACAACTTGATTACATATGCTTACTAAGTTCATTGAAATGTTTTAGCTGTTTTATTTGCGCCTCCGTTTAGAGTCTTTAGCCGCTGTATTGATAATTGTGTTCCGTCCTCTTTGACACTTCATTTAAAACACTGAAAACTAGATGTAGAGCATTCTGTGTGGAGTGATGTTTTAGTTGTTATTGTGTTGTAACTCGTAGCTAGTAAAACTCAGAGTTTATGGCAGAGTCCATATTCTGTACGACTATGTATATTTGAATTGTATGTGTATACATGTGTATTTTTTTTAATTGTGTGTATTTGGCAACCTTTAGCTGAGCTAACAAGTTGCTACAATGCTTGTGAATGAATAAAATGAGCAATACTCCTGTTGCTGAAACAAGCTGACATTCTTCTGAAGTTGCCCTTCACTTACATGATACAGTATTTGATATTTGATTGTGTTGTTATGTTTTGCTTTGTTTCTCAATTAGTATAAGAATCCATGCCTTTTGCCCAATGTCAGACCAGATCAGCAATTCCAGTAATATTATACCAAGAAAGTGTATTTAATTAAAAACTGTGATAATTGCTGACACAGAAAACAAACAATAGATGCAACATATGCAAACACATGCATGTTCATAAAATGTCCCAGCCAATATTTATATTGTTTATTGTGCCTTTAAGCTTTAGACTTTAGCATGGGGCTTCTATAATTGTCTGTGGTAAATTGGATTTTCAGTGATTTTTGAAAACTAAACTCAATTGGACACCCAATATGAAACATATTATTATTATTATTATCATTATTATTATTATTATTATTATTATTATTATTATTATTATTATTATTATTATGAGGCACTAACAAAAAGGAGAGGAGGAACTGTAGGTGGCAGAGTGGAAGATGCTTAAATTTTCATTTGAGGGACCAGAAAGGACAGGATTAGAAATTAGAAAGCACATCATAGAGGTAAAATTAGAGAGGGATGGCTGAAATGGTTTGGACATGTGCAGAGGAAGGATAATGGATCTACTGGACAAAGGCAGTGGAACATGGAACTTCCAGACAGGAGGTAAAAGAGAAAGACCACAGAGAAAGTTTTGGGGTGCAGTGGGAGGAGATCATCATCATCTTCTTCTTCTTGTTATTATTGTATTTAATAACCGCTGGGTGGCAGCAATTCTCCCTGCATAGGTATAGTATAACAAAAACGAAGAAGACGAGTCTGCGCTGCAGCAGCTGTAGAAGAAGAGCACACGCCTCCATTTTTCGGCAGTTCGTTCAAGCCATCGACGGTCTGAGCGACAAATTCTCGCAGTATCAACTCTCAGCTCGAGGAGCAACCGAGGTGGGTTCCATACACTGAATATACACGTAATAATACTGTAAAAAAATAAGCCTTGGTGAAGGTGCTGCGCAGTTGGAAGCTTGGAAAACGAAAACGTCCTTTAATCGTTAGCCAAGTTACGTTAGCTTCGATAGCGTCACTCATCACTTACGGTAGACTGACTTTTGTTACAACGGTCTTACAAGTTAAAACACTGTCGCTGATGAAATGATTCGATCGTGTCGTTGAATTCCTTCGCAGTTCAATTAGTAGGACGTCATTGTTTGTCTATGTTGTGGCGTAGTTTTGTGAGGCCTACCTATGGCTATAATTAGCGAGCCGTTCTTTTGTGGGCAACCATTAGCACTCACGCCACACTGCATGTTTATCCCGTGCAGCCATCTTTTGAAAATCATCTTTGTTTCGGCCTAATAGCGCTCTTCCTGACATATAAATGGACACTTTCACGTGACTGTGCATTCAAAGATTTCTGATCAGTCCTATTGGTTTTTTTTTTCTGTCAAAGCCCAGTAGTTATCATCTTTATTATTAAATGACCGATGTACCATAGGTAGCTTAGATGGTGTGGATAATAACGCAAATTGGGTTTTTTTTTACTCTGCAGATAGGATACTGACTTATAAGAATGTGGGATGGACCAGGGCAAGGACCACGGGGAGGACCACCCTTTCGGTAAACGAGCATCATTTAGTCATAAGCGCATACTGACTTTAAGATGTGCTATTGTGTATTTATTTCTGCCCAATTTCACATGTTTTTATCTGTAATGCTATTTGCAAGCAGTAGGAAATGTATTTGCATATTTGAAAGATTATTATATAATTATTGTAGGGTCTTTGCCTTACAACTTATAGCGCATTTAAGCGACTGCTGATGTGATTTGGCACTATCATTAATTTGAAAAAGTTATGCAATACATTTTGCTACCTACCTTGAACCATCGAATGTTTGTATTGATCTGGATAAACATATCCGCTCACTGTCAAATCTGGCTTAAGATTATCCATATTGCTATAGAGTAGTGAAGAATGAGGTCCACTCAGCACTACACAATGGGGGACATGTCAGAACCTTTATTAGCAAAAGTCTGTAAAGGCATTTCTCATGTAGACAAAGAACCACAAACAAATACATGTAGATAAGCACACAGACCTCTACTAAACATTCTCACTCAAATGTTTTTCCAAACCTATAAAAACCTGCATGCTAAATCTCCCCACACACAACAGCTGCTGTGTCATTTGGTGCTGGGACTAACTGGTCCTTCTCAGAAACGATACAGTTCCCACTCCTAGCCCAACACCAGTTGGTGTAAAACTATACAGCTGGTGGTATAAAAATGTAATCAGTCCTATTTTGAAAATGGAAAAGAATAAACATCTTAAGATGATATGAAGGTTATATGTGGTCAGTGATAACTGTTAAGCAAGTGAGGTTAAGACAGACATTCATTTTCTGAAATGTAAAAGTTGCTTTAACAAAGTAAATCCTCAGATTTTGTATATTTAAGTTCACAAAATCTACATAATACATATTCTTTCAAAGAATACCTATTCTTAATTAACATGCCACAACTTAAGGACTTTAAATTACCTATGCACACAGACATGCATGTGATACATTGTATTTTCATGTTGTCAACATAAAGCATAAAACTGTATTAATGTACAGATTATTGTCATGATGTACTATCCAAATAGCTTGATAAATTCTGATGCTTTTGCACTATTGTTTCATGAAACCCATGCTAATAAAGCCTCAGTGAATTCAATTAAACTGAATCATTGGATGTCACTTAGTTCTACCATGCTTGCACCTGTTTTTTGTTTTAAATAATATTTTAATAAATATTAATATATTCCAGTGGTGATCACCGTGGAGAAATGTTTGGGGGCAGAGATCGTCCCATGCCTGACTATAGAGGTAGAGATGGGATGAATATAGGTCATATGGGCCCAAGACCCCTTGATCTGCCGCCTATGGAAATGAGGAGGATGGATGGGCCACCCATGAGGGGGCGTGATATGGACCAACATGATATGCGAGGAAGGGAGCCAAACAGAGAGTTCTTCAGACCTGGAGAAAAGCCTGATTTCAGTCTTCGGCGGCACTATGAAAATTCCATTAGAGACAAACTTATGAATTCTTCAGGTCTCCCTGGGCCCGGCAGGAACTCCGTAGATATGGGAGGCAGGGGTATGCCGCCTCAAGAAACAAACAGGTTTATGGATATGAGGGAGAGGGAACCATTCCATTACGATATGCCACGGTTTAGCAATCCCAATGTTGATGGAAGAAGAGGGTTCCCCATGGATCAAATGGAGCGAAAGGATGGATTTATAGACATGCATGACAGACCACCAATGGGAGAGGCAGGTCGCTATGATATGGACATGGCTGCACGTGACAGGAGAATGATGGACACTGACAGGAGAGGAGGGCCGCCTTTCAATGCAAGGGGTGGCTTTGATTCTGATATGGATTTCAGAAATCGTCCCGGACCTTCAGCTGAATTTAGAGGTAGAGATCGATCTCCTTTAAGATTCGGAAATAATGATGTCCCTCCACAAAACAGAGGAAGACCAGACATACCTCCAGATGTCGGTCCTCCTAGGTCAGACTTTATGGGTGCAGTAGACACTATCAGAAAGAGAGAATATTCTGAGCAGAGTAACAGTCCCCTTATGGATTATCGGAGTGGTGAAGAGATGACACTTGCAGAAGAATGGAAGAACCGTCGAAAGGATAGCAACTCTTTCTTCAACAAAGGTATGGGTGGTGTACCTGAACCCAGCTTACCTGTAGGTTTTGGCCGAGATGTGAATATTAGGGATCCACCAGGCTTTAATGAGCGGGATAGACCATCTGTTGACTTTCCACGGAAGGATCTTGGCTTTCCTCGTGGTGATCGCTTTCCTCCCATGGGTCTACCACCAATTGGAAGCAAAGGCCCACAAGATCTTCCGCTTCCACAAATAAGTCCCCTTACTGGCCCTCAAGGAAGAGAAAATGAGGGTAAACATTGGCTTGGAGAAAGAGACCCAAAGCATATTCACAATAAATCAAATTGTGATGAAAGACCGCCTTTGGAGAAGAATCATCCTTTACACGAAATTCAGGAGCCAACTGATCGCTTTAAAGAGATGAAGGATATCCCACCAAATCAAGGACCTGGAAGGGGTAAGCTAGGGCCCGAACAGGACTTCCCAAGCAGCAGCACTATACAGGCAAGAGATCAGGACTATAGGGACATTGATTACAGAACAGGCTCTGGAGGGGTTTTTGACTACAAACATGAAGAACTTCAAGCTCCAGAGAAACTCCTTAAAGAGTCTAAACCAATCTCACCTTCAAAGTTTAGCGATTCTGGTTCCAAGGTATGTGTAATTTGTTTTTCCTCACTAGTATTTGTTTAACAATATATTGTATTAATAATATTTGAATATTTTAATGGCTGCTGCCTGAAAGGATCAAGATTACAGGAGTGCATCAATGGAAGACAACGTTTCCAATACTATATCTGTAACTGGTATTCCTAAGACTGCCACAATGGAGCAGGTAATTGAAATAGAAATGCAACCTTGTCTTTTACATTATCTATTTTTAAACCATACTGTGTTTTTAATTGGCATAGACAGACATGACATAGCTTACTCATTTTGAAATGTTTTGCAGATTCTTGGTGCTTTTGCAGCTCGTGATGGTGTGCCAATGCAGGGGATGAAAATCAAGAAGGTTGTGCCAGGTAAGAATGAAATTTCTTTGTGGAACTGTTTGGGACAGTTTCTCGCTAGTCTGTCCTGACGATTCGCTTTTACGACATTCGAACCTCCGCATTCTTTATTTCTTTACATTCTTGGTTGCTTTTCTTGTTGGTTGTCTCTGGTAACTTGCTCAGTGAAAAGAAGCAGGGGGGTGGGGTGTTTCTGCAATCCTTTTTCATGTTTGAGGACCTGGGGTCTTTGCCAGCGCTTAAAAAGACTTAGCAAGATTAAATATTAGCAGCTTTTGGAGAGTGATATTTGGTGACCCGTCAGAAAAAAGACGTGTGGCATGTGACTTGCTGAATGTGTCCTTCGGGGACGCTATCCAAGTACTCTGATCAGGGGGGAAAAGATGTCTGCCAATCTGAAATGGAAAGCCCGCTGCTGGCGCTTTGTTCATCTTCCTGATTTAAACATCTGCTTTAGTGTGAAAGTTTTCCTCAGTGGGTCGCTGTACACGCAGTGCCTTCATGATGCTGAGCTTTTTTGTGAAGATCATGTCAAATGTATCAAAACACCTCACAGAAATGGGTGCCTTTTTTTCGTTTTTGATTAGATATGAACACAAATTGTAAATTTTTCTGTCTCCATGGTGCTCTCTACTCAAACACTCACTTGCCAGTGGTTTGTCAAGGCTTGGCTTATCAAAGCCTTTCATGACGAGTCTGAAATGTCGTCAGTCATCTGAAGACTGATTAAGAAAAAAAAAAGGCATAAACTAAAAGTTTTCCTGAAAAGGTATGGGTGTCGGTAAAGGTGTGAAAATTCGCTCGCTTTGTCTCGATGTATTCACAAATGCATTCTTGTAATGTTTCACTGGGTGACTATCATTACTGGCATTGACTAACAAAAACCCATCTGTATTTCAAATGCTGTCCCCAGGTTACAGCTACGATACGGCCTATGTGGAGTTTTTAAACCTCGAGGATGCAGTCCACTTCATGGAGTCCAACAAGGTGGCCCATCCTCGTCACTCTACGAAGGCCATCTCTTCCATCAGGATTACTAGGGGTTGAGGGGGCATTTATTAAATGGGGAGGAAGAGAACCATGGAAGGGATTGCTTTAATTCTTAGTGAAGTCATCTTGGCTGAGGAGATGATGTCAGATGTCGACAGTTTAAGAGATCTTTTTTTTCTTATTATATATATATATATATATACATATATATTTTAATAGGTGGTCCTAATCTCTTTTATTAACATATCAGTGCTTATCCACACAGCCATAATAATGCCACAGATAACCTATTAAGTCGATCTAGAAAAAATACGACTTTAAAACAGTATGTACAGACAGTAACTGGTTTTCCTTTTATTGATTACTAGTCCTAACTTTTCAGATTTCAGCCATGATGTGCCAAACGAGTAACACTACAACGTATTTAACCAGAAACTATAAATATAGTTCTTGCATGGTTTAACGTTTGATGAAAAGCTAGTCTCATTATCTACAATGAATCAATGATTTTTAACATTTATTCTTTTTAAACTCGAACGTTTACTCTATTTGGTTATGAAGACCAAAGGAAATTTTTTGCTGCTTGCGACAAATGGGTGCCTTTATGTCTTGTGGTGGCATTTTGTTTTCAAGTAAGCAGCTGCAAGTTTTAACATTTTACACAGCAATTTTCACGGGATTTCCCATAAAATGGGGGGGAAAAGGAGGCTGATTGGTGCTCGTTTTCTGTACCGGCACCCTTTGAAAGATTCCAAGTTTGAGGAATAGAGTTTGAAGGCATATCAGAAGGTGATAGTCGGTTCATCTTGAGGCTTGGGGTTGAAAAACAGTATTGTAGCTGAAATGTAACTGATTGATTGAAGTAGCTGAAAGATGTCACTTTTCACCAGTTGACCGTATTTGTTTTGTAGGAGTTGTGTGTGGTGGCTGTAAGCTGTGTTGCTGACTGTCTTCATTCAAATTATTATTTTGGGGTCTTGATTGAAACCTTTTCCAGTTGTAATTTTAGGACAGGTAAAGCATTATAGTGAATACCCACTTATCTATAATGTCTGTAACTACTTTGCATTCGAGAGCTTTTAGCTGTGCTTGCAGCTTGGCGCTGTAGTTTGTTGCTTCACGACTTTGGTGCAAACTGAAATAAGTGGACGATATCTTGACTATATTATTTCAGCTGTTGTTGAATCGCCAAGAAAGTTATTTTGGCGTTTCCTCGTAATGAAGCTGTTTGATTTGTGATCGAGCTGCTGACTGTTCCTTTAGGGTCATTCATTATGTTGACATTTCTGTTTTTGCTGCTATGCCACAACATTTATTGGATGGATTCTCTGACTGCACAAATTTTCATGGAATGCCTGAAAGTGGGGAATACAGATTCACAAAGCTTCAAGACACAGTTGCAAACAGTCTTGTCTTCAGGTTTCTGCAGTATGTCTTATATTTTTGGTTCAATTTCATTTATCTTCAACTTTTTCTCAGAATGCAAGTCTTGCAAATTCTTGCTGGCCTCTTGAACTCATCAGTTATTTATTTGTTTTTGTGGTTTTCGATATCGGCCTTTGGATTGCTTGGAGCAACTTTGATCTTGACTTATCTTGGCCAGTTGGATTTTTGCTGAAATGTGTAGCTGTTTTGGCTCAAGTTGACTGTTTTGCTTTTCACCTTTATTACACCAATAACTTATTTATTTTTGTACATGTTCAGCAGCTTGTGATCGGCTCGTTCAAAAAAACATACGCCAATGGAATCAGTTGTCAGGTTTTAATGACAAATATTTGAATATCCACCTTGAAACTCCTGGGAGAGGAAAAGGATGGCTCTAGTTTTTGGGGGGTAAAATAATGGCTCTGGAATGAAGACACACTGGCCACATTCAGATGCATTTTTGACTTCCACAGTGTTATGGATGATAAATGGTTCAAAATTTGTAAAAACATTTATACGTACTGTAGGTTTTGCTTGGATACATCTCATGCAGATACAGCCTGGTGTTGGAAATGGGTTATTTACAGTGGCAATGTTTGGTTTGTACAACTCATCTGCTCAGAATTTGGTTCTCATCTAGAACGTTAGAGTGACCTTTATTCTTCCGTGGATGGCTGTCTTGTAGACCAAGAGTGAAATTTCTAATGTCTGGACCAGCTCTCTATATCTAAGTCTGCGTTATATCTGATTCTGCAAATGTGAGACTAGTGCAGTTTTGGTGACTTCGCAAGGAGCAGTGGGCGCCATGTGTCCAGCCTCCTACCCGCTCTGACTATGCAACTCTCTGGAGTGTTTTTAGTATTGACAATGCATCAAATGTGGACATATCTACTGCGTGCTCCATGTGAGAAAGGGACAACTGTAGATAATCTGATTCTAATGACACTTCTCAGACTTCATGTGCTGACTGTTTAATAAGGCTGGTGGATTGAGAGGGGAAAAAAATTGGCATGATCTCAGTTATTTATGACAAAAAAGAAAAGAAAGAAAAACATTGCCTATTTTAGCTCTTCAGTTCGGGGTTCCCTGTCCTTTTCTTGTTTAATAGTGAGTTGCATAGCTTTGGGTTTTGGTTGGGCAAAAAATACATTTCAGCATGTTACTTTGGCTCAAGAAATGTGAGATTATAATGGCCCACATGATAATTTTATCTATTGATAGAGTAGTAATGAATATAATCCATAGACAGCGCTTATTTGTGGTCCCCTTTCAACTAGCTGTTTTTTCGGGGACTAATGACCCATGTGTAGCATGGGTCATGGACATGGGCTTTGCACTTTTTCATTAGTGATGGCCCATTTTGTCCTCATAGAAGAGAGGAGGGCTAAACCTGCCACAGTGCATGTTGGGTGTCACTGGTATTTTAGATATGAGTAACTGGGAAGTTTAGTGTTGACTGGTATTTTCTGTTCTTCTTTCAGGGGTCTATAAAGGTTGGCACTAGAACTACTTCAATTAAGTATATCCAGCCAGAAGAGTGTGAAAGACGTGTTCATGTGAGTGAATAAAGAATCTTTAGTTCTTCAGTTCAAAAAACAGTTTCTTCTGAATTATCAGAACACATTGATTATTGGGCTTACATTAATAGAAAACAGCAACAATAGTAACTTGTACTAGCTTATAGGAGCAAGATGACTTTGTAAATAAAATAAAGCTAATATCTAAGTAAAAGATGACGTGAAAAAATGCTTTTTAAAATTTATGGCTCGCATTTTCTCTTGCTACAGGAATCAGATCACAAAGTACCTCAAATCCAGGAGCCCCAATTGCCCATATCAGATGAACCTTTGGAAGAGCTGAAGATGAACCTGAATGGGTCCAGACCAAAGGATCCGATTGAGACCTTTTCTCATAGTCAGTGGCAGCGTAGCTCTGACCTCACTCCAGAGGCCTGGCAGCAGCAGGTGGACCAGCGGCTTCAACAGCATGATACGGAGCAACAGGCAGAGTCTTGGAACAACCGCAACCTTCCTCATCACCCCTCACAACAGTCTGACTCCGTATTTAAAGACAGCAAGAGTATGCGAACTTCAGTTTGTTGTCCTTTGTATCTTGATATGGATGAATATGTTTATTCAGTTATGTGCTAATACAGTTAAAGTAAAAAATTGTTGTCACTGTTACAGCCATGATAATAAAAAATGTGAAGTCCACAACAACAGTTGAGACTATCCTGAAAGCCTTGGATCCCTTTGCTTATTTGGATGAGAGAAATGTTCGTCTAGTGAAAGGCAAACCACCTGGATCAAAGTGCTTCTGCTTTGTTGACATGGACTCCCATGAGGTACTGCCAGATATCGCTACTTTTCCATTCTTGTTGAGTTTGTAATGGGGTTATTTGTTCAGTATCCGAAACATACCATTGTTTCTTCTTTTGTAGCAAGTGACACGTCTGGTTGAACTCCTCACTAAACCCAGGCCCCTTTATATCGATGGAGTCAGAGTATATGCTGAGGTTGCAAAACCCCTGAAGAACCAAAAGTAAGTAACTGTGTTGCAAAGATTTTCAAATCAGACATGTTCACTAGAAAAATCTTTACCTTTTTTTTTTTTTTCTTTTTTTTTCTTTTTGGTTTTCCTTCAGTGTCAAAAAAGATGTTGAGAAATCAAACACTTCTATCCTTGGGTTTCCACCTGACAGCAGCATAATCGGGGTAAGTTGTGGTAATTATAAAAAAAATTATAGAAACTTGCATCTTTGAATGTTAAACTCATGAAGGGTTTTCTTTTTGGTTTTTTGGTTTTATTGGGAGCTCCAAGCAGTGACCCCTTCCTCAGTTCAGTAGGCAAAGTGAATTTAAGTGCATAATTTCATTAAGATCATAACAGCTTAAAAGGGTTTATAATATTAGTTCTGTACAAATACTACTAAACTCCAGAGCGTTGATTTCTAATGATGTTAATGACTAAGGAGAACACAGAACTCCAAACAAACACCTGGTCGCCCAGGTTGAGGTGATGTAGTTTGTCTGTTAGACTGCATTACTCGTCACTGAGCTACCATGCTGTGCTGTAAAGGGCAGCTACTGTTAAAAAGCGAAGAAGCAAGGTGGGAAAAATAGAGGGCTAACAGGAGGGTGAAAGTTATATGAAGGTAAAGTAGTTGGATAATGACAGTGGGGGAGGATGTGAGGATGAGAAGGGAGGTGAAGAAAAGTGGAATGAGAGAAGGGAATGATTGAAAGTGAATAATAATAATAATAATAATAATAATGGATTGCATTTATATAGCGTCTTTTGGGTTCCCTCAAAGCGCTTTACAATTCCACTATTCATTCACTCTCACATTCATACACTGGTGGAGGCAAGGTGCAGTTGTAGCCACAGCTGCCCTGGGGCAGACTTACTGAATAAGATGGATAAAGAGGCTAGAAGGAAGGAGGAGCTACGGATACAAACCAGGACTAAAGACTGTTGTTTGTTTGGGCATGTCTGTAGTGAGAACATCCAAAAGCAGCGTGGGAGGCGTGCATTATGAATGAACTTGTTTGAACATCTCTGCATGATGTCTGGGTGAAGACACATGACCAAAGGCTGTGTGCTCATCAGCTTTACAGTAAATTATAAAGTCATATATTTAAAAAAGCTCCCTATTATATTTGTATATCTTGTGGTATTTAAAAAAATAAATAAAGTAAAATGAAAAGCATCACTAATTGACAAGTGCTGCCATGCATCATGATTTGTCAGCAATGAGTTACATTGACTATTGATGTTTAGGTGTTATGCAAAAGTATGTGAACAAGTATTGACTGCTGTTCTGCATCTTTATCGAGGTGGTAGTAGTTCTGGGGTTTCAAAAACAAATATCTAAGTAATAAGAGTCAGCATTATTAAATGTGCAGTGCTCTCTAATTACTGAAGCTGAAGTGAATGATGCAAACTCAGATGATCTATTTTCTTTCTGTGTTTTAGCAGCAGCAGTTTCCACAACCTCCACAGTTCTTGCAGCCACCTACTGGTGCTCTTACTGGAATGCAAGGTGACTCTTTCTCAGATACAGTCTAGTGTGTCTCTCCTGTTGGTTATAATTCTTTTTTTTTTTTTTTTGTAATTTAAAAACTATTGTTTCTCCTCAGGTGTTGCGATGTCTAATGCTGCGCCGCCATTAGACCCCAGCGGTACCCTGGTAGGTTGCATACCAAAAGAGCAAAGTTGCAAATATGCTGTCTGAAATGTGACCATATAACTGTCTTTATTTTTCAACCCCTCAAAGGGAATCGGCTATCTTGCACCTCCAACTGTGGATCCATCATACCAGTTGGCTGGAACTCATGTGACCACAGAGTCTTCTGGGATGGCAGCTACCACAGACGGATCACAGGCCTACATTTATGGTTAGACGGTTTAAATGGGTCTTTTTTTAGGATCATCTACCATCCAATTAGGGCTGGGCGATATGGCCTAAAATCCATATCAAGGTATAATTTGAAGCATGTGTGGTAAATGTATATATCGCGATATATTCTTTTCTTCTGTATAACGTATTTTACACACTATAAGGCACACTTAAAATCCTTTAATTTTCTCAAAAATCAACAGTGTACCTTATGTATGAATTCTGGTTGTGCTTACTGACTTCGAACCGATTTTATGTAGTACACGGCCCAGGTCCCAAAGTCAAACAAACACTGCGGCAACACTGAGAGTTAAAACTGTCTAAATTCTTTCATATTTAATAAAATGATCAGCGTTGCTGCTTTACCAGGTGTAACAATTAAGTTTAAGATCCATGCATCCATGAAAACAGAATTTATTAAATTCATCGGAGTTCGAAGTTAGCAGGAAGTTAGCTCGCTAGTTTCCACTTAAACATGATATGCCATGTTCTGACTGAGAGATTTTTGAAAAAATTAAAACGTACAGCTCTGCTATCACTTCCAACATAAATGAAGAGAGAAAACTAAACAGCAGTGACGTTTGTAGGGTTACTGAAGTTGGACTAGCGGGTATATAATGATGTACTACATGATTGCTAGCAAAACAGTTACGTTAGCATAACATTAGCATAGTGAAGCTGAAGGATGAACGCTAACCTTTTTCCACTGGATAAAAGTTAACGTGAGGGTTTCTGGTGGTTAGGGACACATGCAATCGCATGGAAGGATGCTATAAACGGACCAAACTTCAGTCAGGAGAACAACTGAGATAATCCATCCACAATACGAGGTTGGTGATTAATATACTGCAATAACATGGGAATAGAGCAGCTGCGAGAGAATTCAGCATTAATGAATCAATGGTTTGGAAGTGGGGGAAGCGCCATTTTTGGCTTTTCCCATATTCCAAAAGTGCTTCGTCTCGTAGTTATTACTGTTGCCCGGCATAATTTGCAGATGATACTGCTGTGCCCTAGAGCGGGAGAGTGGTATAGTCAAAAGCTCTACCGTTGGCCAAATTTATATCGTTTCTACCGTATACAGTTTATACCGCCCACCCCTACATCCAATGTATTTATGTTTATTCATTTGCTATGCTTACTCCAGGAGCTGAAATTCCAGACACGTCTAGCTACTTGTATGATGCCACGTCAGGCTTCTATTACGATCCGGAGACAACGCTATACTACGATCCGAACTCCAGGGTGAGCCTCCACACTGCCTAAAAAAGTGCAAAGTGAGATTAATCAGTGAGATTAGTCAGTGAGATTAATGATTGCTGTGAAGAATGTGAATACGAGTTTGTATGTTGTAGATTTCACTGCATAATTAAAACATCTACCCAGTACCTCCAACTTCTTTTTGAGAAGATGGATTGTTTAGGTGATTAAAAATTATGACCCAATCATTAAGTAATAAGAAGATGCTTTGATTTAATTTAGCAGATTTTTAAGCAACCCCAAAGGGAACTTGAATAGAGGTTTTAATCTTGTGTGTGTGTGTGTGTGTGTGTGTGTGTGTGTGTGTGTGTGTGTGTGTGTGTGTGTGTGTGTGTGTGTGTGTGTGTGTGTGTGTGTGTGTGTGTGTGTGTGTGTGTGTGTGTGTGTGTGTGTGTGTGTGTGTGTGTGTGTGTGTGTGTGTGTGTGTGTGTGTGTGTGTGTGTGTGAGAGTAGTATTTCTATAATGCTCAAGCCCAGGAGTACTTGTACTGGGATGCTGTGTCAAAGACCTATGTCCCAGTCCCAGGAAGTAACTCTGCAGATAACCAACCTGTTACCATGACGGCTGAAGACCAGGCCATTCTTTCAAACCCAGCAGCAGATGCTCCTCTAGAAATGAAGAAGCCGTCAGTGTCACTTCAGGCTTCAACGGTTCCAGCTCCAGTTTCAGCTGCCAGCTCAGCTCAGGAGCCCGGCTCAGTTTCTGGTGCTGCTCCGGACAAAGAAGGTGACGACTCTGCTAAAAAGGACAAAGAGAAGGATAAGGAGGAGAAGCCAAGAAGCCTAGCTGCTGTCAAGGTATCAGTTATGTAGCAAATCTGCTGTGCATAATGTTAAATAAATGTGTGCAGGGGGCAAATAGATGAGAAATGTTTTTTTTCCTATTTGCAGATAATGAAAGATATGGAGCGCTGGGCGAAGATCCAGAATCGTCAAAAGGAAACTGTGCGTGCTCCATCTCCTCTGCTGAAGACCGGAACAGACGACGATAAGAGGCAGTCTAAATCGGCCGATGCTGGTTTCGCTGTATTTGAAAGGAAGGTTAGGGACCCCCAAACATCATAATTGAGTCGACTCGATTTCACATGCAGGAGTAACAGCTATTGCTTTCTTTTGTTTTGTAATCATTTTTCCTTCTATTCTGTCATCTGCAGATTGCAGGTGGAGATGATCTTTTTAAGAAGCCCCTTGCTCCTGCTAAGAAAGACGAGAAGTCAAAAGTAAGATTTCCTCCTGGGTCATATTTTTGGTGTTTTGGTTATTCTCAGTTTAATCTTCATCTGCTTCCGTTTTCAGCGTCCAATGGGATCCCTGGGTATGCTGGCATCAGACTATGGAGCCGGAAGCGATGAAGAGGTGGAGGAAGAAAAGGAGGATGAGACGGTTAAAACCGCTCAGAGCGGCCAGTCAAAAGAAAAGGACGACAAACTGACTGACTGGAAGAAGATGGCGTGTCTGTTGTGTAGAAGGCAGTTCCCCAACAAGGATGCTCTTATCCGTCACCAACAGCTTTCTGATCTGCACAAAGTACTACCCTCTGACTTGTCTATCATCAGTTATTGGCACTGATACTACAAATTTAGCTTCTAAAACTTGCATTGTTATTTCCACAGCAAAATATGGAGATCCACCTTAAAATTAAGAGGTCAAAGAAGGAATTGGAGGCACTGGAGAACCAGGAAAGACAAGTAAGTGGACATGCGTGGAGTGGGAACGTTTGCAGTGGATAATTCAGTAGTCTAAGTAAAAGTGATTGCATCCTCTACAGCTGAGTGCCAAAGAAGCACCCAAATCACCAGAACAGAAAAGAAGAAAACACCATCACTCACAACCACAGCATCAAAACACCTGGGCTGGGAGCTCCAGGTAAGAGGCATTAACAAAATGTGTTTATTGTGACTAAAATGGGAAACAAAGTAAATATTACGAGAATTGTAAAAATAAATAAATTTAAAGCATGCTTCTGGTCATATTTGCCTAACAGTGTTTCCTGTGTTTAGGGAAATGAATAAAGTCAGCGAGAGGCCTGGTTTAGGGGCGGAACCTGTCGCGGTAAGTGCGGGGTTTCATTTGATTGATTTTAGCATTATGAAAGGTTTTTGTTATCTGGACATCTTATTGAGTTTTTTTTTCTTTTCTAGCCAAGGAAGAAGAAGGAGCCTGTCGTTTGGGACCATGCCACCTACAAACAAGCAGTACGCAAGGCCATGTTTGCACGGTTCAAGGAACTTGAGTGATCTCATCTGAACACATCTTCTGTTTGATATGTGAAATGTTAAAAACATGCCATGGCATGAGAGACCTGTACAAATGCCTTTGGACATTATTACTGTGTAGTAAATGTGTATTATTACACATTTTTGTACACTGAACACTGACAGATAATGAGATCTTAAAAATACATTGCAAGGCTGCAATTGAGCTTAAAACCCCACACAAAAAACTTTATGAATTTTGTATATGAAGTGTTAATACAGTTTATTTGAATACTTTTTGCCCTTTTCCCCCCACTTTTTTTTTTGTTTGTTGTTTTTGTGGTCTGTATGTATATTTGTGAATGTGTCTAGATTGTCTTTTTCTCTCCCTGCCCTTTTAAAGAAATGTCACTATGGCGACGGTTTTGTCTTTAAAATGAACGATTTTTTTTACACTCTAATTTGAATGGTTAAAATTATTATATATGTGCATATTTTAAGTAAAAAACAAAAGAAAGAAATTGACCTCGTGTTTCTGTGTCTGTTGAGGTTCATGTCTGCTGCACACACATCTCCTGACCACTAGGTGGCAGTGTGATGCCGTGTTATATGTTGGTGTGAGATAATTGAATCAAGTAAGAATGCGTTTGATGTCTTCACCAACTTGAAGACAGCCGAAGGTCTCAAGTGGATGTGTATATTTCTAATTATGGATGCTGGTGAAGACCAGCTTTGACAAATTGTTTTATTCATTACAGTAAGTCTTGATTGTAGTTTTAATGTTTGCAATTTGCAGAACCCAGAACATCACCATCTCTCCTTTTATTGAGTTTAACTAAGACCTACAGTGGTGGTTCAGTGCCTGTAGAGGATTGCATGATGTGCTGGCATACCAGCTACTCTGAGAACAGGGAGCGTGAGGAGCTGTAATCAGTGTGACAAACAACAGATACAGCAGGAGGGAGCCAACATCCTATCACGTGTGCAAGAGCAGTCATGCCTTTTACTTTATGCTTAGTTTAGGGCCATAACTTGCCTAACTGGAAGAATTAATCGTTTGTTTTTGCACCCGTATCTTAACAACCAGCAGGTAAAGTAGATACAATTAAACTTACAAATCCACATAGTTAAGTGTAAACCTGATTTTGTTACTTGGAAACAAAAACATCAGGTGTTTTTGGGGGGGTTTTTTTGGTTTATTTTACGCTCATTTTTGCCCGGCAATTAAAATAATAATAATAATACTACAGAAACACTTTTTTAAAAATACAGTTTTCATCGCCACTCTGCAGAAACATCTGTACAAATGTGGAGTCAAATTAAAGCCTCCGTTGCCCTTTTGTGTTCCGAAAACAAAGCAGTAGGTCTTTATTTGTACTCCTAATTTGCTTTCTTTAATGTGTGCAGCTTGACAACTTTTCTGTTTTGCTTAATCTACCAAATGTAGACTAACAGTAATATAATGTGACAGCTATCAGGATTTCCCACATACCAAGTTATTACGAAGGGGGAAATTGTATGAAATGTTTACTGCATATTATGTAATACGTTTGCTCAAATGTCACATTTTATGCAGCAAAACAATCTTTATGCTCCACGATATACAAAATAACCTAAAATGAAATTATATTTTAGCAAAATACAATGTAAAGATGAAGAACGTACACTACCATAACAAAAGCATGTACTGTGCAGCCCTTTGCTTTTAAAGCATTTTTGTGGTCACTGTAAGTCTCTGTCCTTGGGGAAAGGGACAGCTTATGTGTCAGATAAAATCAAGCATTTGATCATATATTCATACACTGAGAGGTCCTAAAATTACTTCCATATTTTCAGGGATTTTTCTACCCTGCTAGCCTGCTGGTATGTTTAAATTAACTTGTATTCTGATTTAATCGTAGGTCACTGTATCTTCAGGCATCAATCAAATGAATACATTTTGAGGGCAACAGATTTAGCAGAGTAGGAGCCATGATCGTTGTATTTCCATGTAAATAGCAGTTTTATTTCCAAGATTCCTATTGATTTGGGTTTCATGTTCTTCGGTGACATCATTTTTAGACCTGTAAACTACAAGTTAAATAAAATGTGCGATTGTACAGTCAGAGTAGAAATTTAGGAAATTTGAAAATGCTGCTTTTACCATTCAGTCCAGATCCTGTATAATATTATTGTATAACAGTGTCAACAATGTCAGTAGGTGTTTATACTGTGATTCATGCACTGAAATAAATACACTGGGTGAGGGATTATCTTGCATTTTATCTCCCCTCACTGTCCCAAAGGGCTAAAGGGAGGCGTTTTGAGAAGGTATCTGTGGCCATTTTCATTTTTTTGTGGACTGATTTCCATTTCTCTTTTCTCAATTCTGTCATAAGACCCCAAAGACACCCCCAGCTTCCAGTGACAGATGCCATCATTATCCAGTCCTAATGGTCTACGGAATGAAAATTAATGTGCAGTTAGTCTGTGAGGATGAGAGGCCAAATAGAGAGGTAGCGCAGGGGGAACTGTCACGTTAGTATCCCCCGTGTGCGTGTGAAGGAGAGCTTTCAGACATTGTGGATGGCAGTAAAAAGTGGACAGGGAGGCCAATTATCCCAGCTTGACGCCTTTTAGCAGCAGGCAGGTGGAGCCGCAGTCTGGGGACACGGCACAAGAAGATACAGTCAGCAGGATTCTCAGATGTTGAAATGTGCTGTCAGACTACAGGGGTGAGAAGAGGAGGGAGAAACATCATTTGGTTGCTTTTATTGGTGGTCTGACACTAAACTGTTGCAGATGTGGAAATATTCTAAATGCAAAAAGATGCTAAAAAATTGGATATATTTACATTTTGCTAATTTTTCTGCCCCGGTATTTACACCCTTGCATCGAAAGGTAATTCACAGCACATCACTTTGTTTTTCCATTTTGCTTTTCCCTCTTCAAAGAGCCCCAGAAACATAACTCACATAGCATTATTAAAGATGGAATGGATTTACAATATGGTAACATGTAGGATGACTGTGTGGTCATCTCAGATCTCGTCTCTGTCCGTTATGACAAATGATCAAAAGCATATCCCACACAGAAAGAGTCCCTTAAGGAGTAGCATGTGTCTGTAGTCACCCCGTGCAAACAAAGAAACTAAACCACTGCAAGTTCATAGGAAACTCATTCTTGTCTGAGCAGTTTCCCCATCTGGTTTGGTCTTTCAAGTGTAAGTTGGAAAATTGTCTGTTATTGATTGTTAATCCACAACATTATCTTGAAAATGTCCTCATAATTGCGAGTTGTGGGACATCCTTCAGAGCGCGGCTCATGCTGAGAAATGTTGGACCCTTGCTCAGAGCAGAACGAGACCCACTGGCAGCCCTGTCAGTGAGAACATTACAGACATTTGGAAATGATGTCATGATCCTGCACTCCAACTCCAACTGACAGAGAAATGACAGAAGTGATAGCACTAAATTAATACAGAAAACAACCAGTTGGAACATTTCCCTCTATTTTCACAGCCTGTTTTGACTTCTCTTCCAAGTTTTGTGTAATTTACAGTTGTCTCATTTAATTATCACTCAGGAGGTTTTGGCATAAGCGGTTCTCATCTTTCTTGCCACGTTGCTTTTCTAGGCGCACTCTGCATTGACACTGCTTGGGAGGACTGTACGAGATTTACGAAGCTCATCTGAGCGATTCAGATTCAGATGTGATTCAAAAAGTCAAAAGTAGCCCTGCGTCATTTTTATATTAATCATCATCAAGAGTGGCAGTTGATTTGAATGCTCTGTGACTCACTATTGTCTCCTGACAGTTAAACTTAATTTCATTGCCTGAGGTAGTGTGGATGAATTTGATTAAAAGAAACGGGGGGGGGGGGGGATAAATAAGCAAAAAGCCTTAAATCCTCTGTTTTTTTGTTTTGTGTTGCTGTTTTGTTTTGTTTTGTTTTACATGGTTTCAAATTAAAACTCTGTTATAAAATTGTGTGCCGAATGGATTGGCAAACCTAATGGTAAAGGACAACATGATGATCTTGTGAGTATCTTTCCTAACTATTGTTTTTTATCTTGACCAACAATGTGCTCGTGAACACACTAACCATATGAGAATTTATGTTAATTGCATTGGGGGTGGGGATCAGGAGGGTTCTTATATGAAAGCTGAATGTGCATAATAAGGAAATGTCTATATTAGCTGCAGGCAGCAGAATAATCCCCTCACCACAAAAGCAATAAAAAAGTAATTATCTAATTGTATGTTCAGTCCTCACAAGATTAGATTTACATGCTGAGGGTTTCTTCGTCTGTCCTCAGGTGCTACCATATGTCGAAACATCTTTAACTCATGTCTTGTCTCATAAGGTGCATTAGTGTGGCTATTACATGTTAAGAGGTGACTTCTTTAACCTATTTCACCAGTCACCTGAGTACTTAAGAGGAAAAATACTCAAAGCAGGACAAAATTAAGAAAAATTCAACTCATCTACTGGAAGAATTGTCTTGTTTCAGCACAAAGCCTTCTTCCGTTCCTCATGGGAAGTCAAGCCTTAAATAAAACCAAAACTTGTTGGCTGCACATCCATGATGCAATTCTTTCATTCTGTCACATCCTAAAGGTGTTGGACTGAGATCTGGTGACTGTGGAGGCTATTTGAGTACAATGAATTTGTTGTAATGTTCAAGAAACCAGTTTAGGATGTTCTGAGCTTTGTGGTGTGGTCATGGTGTGTTATCCTGCTGGAAGCAGCTGTCAGAAGACGAGTACGCTGGTCATAAAGGGAATTTTGTGGTCAATACTCAGGTAGACTCAAACAAAGATCAGCTGGTATTTTTGGGTTGAGGCAGGATAAATGCTTTCATGCTGATTACAACAAATTCTGACCCTCCATCCAAATTTTACAGAAGAAATTAAGACTCATCGATTCACTGTTTTTCTAATCTTCTGCTGTCCAATTTTGCCTGTGCCAATTGTAGCCCCAGTTTCCTGTTAGCTGACACGAGTTCTCTAAACCCTAGAGATCAGAGATAACATCTGATATCTAGAAGATCAAACCCAAGACATCAGCAGCTTCTAAAATACTCAGACCAGTCCAGAAACAATGCCACATTCAAAGTCATGTAAAAGTTCTTCCCCATTCTGATGCTCAGTTTGAAAATCAGCAAGTCGTCTCGGCCATGTCTACATGACTCACTGTATTCAGCTGCTGCCATGCGACTGGCTGGTTAAGTATTAACAAGAAGTTAAAAAGGTGTACCTGACAGTGTGCCTGTACACAGCATTTTAATGAGATTCATAATTACAGTGTGGAGTAGTATGTACCCATATATCACTGAAAAGAGCTTTTTCCCAGACAAGTGCTTTTTTTAATGAATAAATTCTTTCACATGATTTCCATAAAATACTTCCCCCAATGGTTTTTATCAAAACTTAAAGCTACCATTATTTCAGTTACTTGCTAACCTAAAAAAAATCTACAAGTTTACTAAAATGCAAGTAAAGAATAAAACTCCAAAGCTAGGTAAGACAAGCAGTAAGAAGTCTTTAAGGATTCAAGTGAGCTGGCCCTTCCTTGGTTTCAAATTCTGTGTGACTAATAAGGTTCCTCATGGTCATCAAGTCCAGGCACTCAGATATTTATATTTTCATCTTTGTATATTATTAATGTCCTGTTTAATTTTTAATATAATATCAGCTTGAGTGAGCAAAGGGCTGAGGGCAACTTGAGGCCTGGGGTGGAAAAAATAATATAATTTATTAGCTGACTGGAAAGTTGGCCCTACACCCTATTATAACTAATGTCAATATGATGATTTTTTCATTTGTTATGGCCATACCTGGCAATAATGTTGTCAGGATGTTGCTATAATAATGATTGCACTTGGGAATATATTTAATGAGCTTAGCATATGGATTGTTTCAGGTCAGTTCCCTGCCTCAGTTTATTATTGCTATTCACAGTAAGTGGAAATAGCTGTCAGTGCAATCAGCCATTACTACTATACTGTGCACGACAGTTTTACTACTAGTAGTCCATTCTGACACCATATTAGTAGCGTTCTCTATATTATCTCCTTCTCGCACACACACAACTCCATTAAGTTCCCTCTTCATCTGAATTAATGTGCTATACAGTTGCAGTGATGCACACTTGCAGCAAAATTACAGTTAATGTATAAACTTATGCTGCCACAAGGGGAAAAACACACATCATAACGCAGCTTCCTTTTCTTTCTTTCTTTCTTTCTTTCTTTCTTTCTTTCTTTCTTTCTTTCTTTCTTTCTTTCTTTCTTTCTTTCTTTCTCTCCTTCATTTCTTTCTTTCTTTCTTTCTTGCAGTTTGAGAATTAACCTGCTAGTCACTTTGTCTAACAGGTATGATTTACCATGTTTGTATTTCACACTGTTGCTGCACGTTCCAGACAGGTCAGACTCTCCCACGTTATAAATGTTGCGTGAGCTCTTTTAGTAAATTGCACTCTGAGAAAAAAGTAGTCCATGTTCAAGACAGGCTAAATATACTTGCAGCATGTTCAATCAAGACCACTACATTCATTTTGTATGCCTGAAGTCCACTGCCAAACATTACAGTGGGCGCTCACAGACTCACCCCTCCTCTGGATGCCCTGTCTGCTATTTTACCACATACCAAATAAAGCTTCTTCAACATATCTCTGAAACCTTGTAGGTGAGAATGACAATCCCCTGCTGCTACTATACGTGTAATTTTTTTTAGGCTTTTACATAGTACGTATGCACTGGAACTGCTGAAGCAAAGATCCAGGTTGCAGACCCCCGATGACAGAAACATGGCTTTGCTCCTCAGCCTACCTGTGTTTTGGGGCCCTGTAAATGTGCACTGAATCAGAAGGTGCTGAAAGGTGCTCGCAACACCAGCTCTTTACCCCAAACTACAGTTCTACTTAGTCTTCCCTCTATGGAGGAAACCAGAGGACACATGGTTAGTTTCATCAGCAGTAGGTTTACATTAGCTTTCTCCAACTGATAACATGATCAGCAAAGTGTTGTACAACAGATGGAGACGCAGTGCTGCTGCTTTTTCTCATTCCCCCCAACTTGATCTATGCTAAGCTGGCTGCAGGATATTTCCATTACTGTTCTTGGCTTTACAACATTCGTGGCATTTCTATACAACAGCTTTGTTGAAACACAATCACCTGTGCTTGTGCCAATTTCTGGAAGGAAAACGACTGTACAAATCATTCACTATCCTGGAGGCACAAACCAGTACAGTAACATTACCTGCCACATCATGACTGTCAGCTTTGAGGGATTATAGCAGTCTGTAATGTTGCCTATGCTCTTACATAAATGAGAATGGATGGAGCTGGTGGGAAACATGCAAATGTTATTATCTACAATCTGAGCTCAGGCATTCTCATTCACTCTTCTTGATTTCCACTCTAATACGTAGGTCTCAATTTGTGGTAATCTACTAGACGCGATGAGGTTCGAAAACCAGAGCGGGCTCAGTGTTCATGTTGACTATCAGGAGTACAATTTGCTGCTCTGTTAGAAATGAGGAGCCATCATATGCAATTTTATATTGAACTATAGAAGACAGTGGATTGAAAGAAACACCATTTCTATGACAAATCTGAGCACAGGAGGGCTTCTGTGTCTTGTTAATGTAATTTGTCTTTACTTAGAGTCCTGAAGGGCCATTGGATGACAAATGGAGGCAATAAATCATTTTGTCTCTTTCTGTAGCGCAGACCTCAAACAACACAATACAGCAAGGCTGTAAAGTGCCTAATCATGTCAGTTAAATGCCTCCTTATGTAAATCTCCAAACTGCATCTACAACCCTTTATGTTTAAGATGACTTCATCTACCTACCAGCCTTTCATTCCCTTGCTTTTATGCATGTAAGTGCCTCGCACACTCACTGACAGCTGAGAAAGCCTCAACCTGAACCACTTCCACCTCCCCGGAGACAATACTGACAACAACACAGCCACTTGGGTCGGCCGCTCCCTGAATACTGTGTAGGTGTGCAAGCAAAGACAGGAGTGCTGTAATGTGTGTGTCTTAATGGCTGCCTGTTAAAGCTCAGGTGTAGCATGTATCTGCAGCGTTTGTTAGGTGATTTTGCTCTACCTTTTTGTTAGTCTTTCTCTGAAAGCCTGATAATGAACCTCGTTTTTTTTTTTTTTTAAAGTCTTTACTTTATTCTTTTACTGAAGAATAAAAAAGACTGAGTTTCTGATGACAACATAGGTATTTTGTTTCTTTAGTTACTCAGATGATCTGTAGTGTGATTAAAATGTATAATTTTATTTACTTATTCTATCAAAATCCTCACATATTATATTACCCTTCCAAAACACAGCCAAAGATAAGTAAAATGCCTTTTTCTATTTAGTCCTAACTTTTTTTACTCCTCTATATATCTTTGCTCAGTATATCTGCATGCAAATCAATAAGTGCACTGAAAGCTTCTTTCAAGTTGCTTCAGTCGCCCCTGCATTTGATCTCAGATTCTTACCTTTGAAATCTCAGACTTTTTCGGTCTTCCTGCAGTTCTTTTGCTCCCTAATTAGCGTCAGTACAGGGACTCTTGCCTTCTGTGCTTCCATATATTTTTTAAGCTTAACTTTTTGACACAAGCAAAAAGTTTAACAGCACAAAAGAGCCTCCTTTGCAGCATAACCAGAATACAGTGCAGTGATGCAGACATAGATGCACCATCATGCATGTCCTTTGTCATCAAGACAACCTTAATTTAAAATTTTCAGCTGAATACCTATATTACAGTACATCTTAGTCACATCTCATGTAGCATGCACAATAATAACTACTCTATACAGACTGTAATATCAGAATCAGAATACTTTATTAATCCCTAAGGAAATTGTGTAATATCTTTTCCTGAACCTGTGTGTGCAAGTCCTGAGCCACCCCTAATGTCTTTGTGTTTTGCTTCCAGGTTGTTAGAGCAATAGTTCTCCAGTGTTTCTCTGCTTTTTAACTCATTTCCAGTCCAGGTCTTGTACCTGACCATTTTCCGGAAATTATCTGTTGCTCTTATTGATGAGCGACTTAACACGAACCAATGAATCATTCAAGCACAAAAGTCCATAAAAGTTTCAGATATTTTTAATCCCCCCACTGCGCTTTCTTTTTGTACTTGGGTTAACGCATAGTTTTCTTTTTATTAAACTCTGCATTTATCTGTTCTCACACTGTTAGTCACAGGGCAAAGATATTTCTGTGCGTGCCCTGTGCATATGGCAGGAATCACAGTAAAGCTGACTTTGGCTCAACTTCTACTGCAAATTTCATGTAAGCAAAATACACAAATGCTACACTGTTGCTATTCAAGATATCAAAGGAATCTGTTATCAACCATGAATGCACTATGATTAGATTAAGATGTAGGATAATTCATGACCCATTAAGCCATTAGGATATTGGAAGCTTTATAAGTTTTCACTTTGTAGCATGATGAATAGAAACCAGCCACACAGGCTGGGAGAATTTTGGGCAAATAGGGGCGTCGCTGATCGGTCTCTAGGCCTGCGTGATGGGAGCTTAGGAGAATTGGCTTAGATGGTATTAAGTAGAATAAACACATTCATTTTGCCCAGAGGATTAATTTCCAATTTTTTAGTAATACTTTTTCTCTGGTACAGCAGCGAGGATCATGTTTATGGTTTTAAATTAAACTTCTTAATGGTCATTTCAAAGAATTGTCTTAATTTTTAGCAGAATTTCTCATTTATTAGTCACTTAGTTTTCATCTAGCTCTGCTATTACCATTTCCGTTTTTTCACATGATAATTACTTAGTATTAATATTGCTAGTGCTTAAGTCATGACCAAGGGTGAGAAGGTGTTGCCCTTACCTGTGTTTATCAGTGATGTGAACATAATCACATAATTAATCCAATTCAAGTCTATTAGAATTGTAGCTTACACTGACAGTGCTACCATACCAAACCAACAAAGACAACCAAGCTTTTTCTACTTAAAAGAAATACAGGGCATAGTATACAGCAGATTTCTTTTACTTTTTTGTGTTTTTTTCCTTTGCAAATAATGTTTCCTGCCTGTATTATGTGTAAAAATGACATGTTACAGCATAATTCAAATTAAAGTAAAATCAGATGTGGTCATTCTCACAGCCATTGTACAATTCTGCATGTTAGGCCAACTGGTGTCTCTGAACCCTGACAAAAACCTTATGACATACTCGCAGTGTGCTCGTTGCCAGAAAATCGGGGGCTCACGATTCAGGAACACAGAGAACATTAGTTGTCTGTGCCTGGGTGACTTCCAACAAGCTACAGTTCCTAGTTACTCCCAGAGTGTTTTCTTTGACGTGAGCCTAATCACCTTCATAGATCATCAGAACGTATCTGGAGTGGCTGAAGGAGAGCTCCACCTTTGTGCCAGGCCCGGTTGGCGTGACTTCCACTCCTGCAGCTGTTCATGCATAAATCAAATAAGAAAACTCGATGAAGCCTTATTGTGGATAGTGTGTGAGCTTATTGGACCGATCAGCACCAACGAACGCCTGTTTCTCTTCACTTGAAAATCAACCATCACCATAAAATTCCTCCGTAGTTTCTAATATCGTATCCTACAATGCAAACACGCCCACCAGAGCACAATGACGCATGTCTTGAGCTTGTTTTGTGTTACACTGTGTTCTCCTGAAATCTAAGAAGGTGTTTGATCTTCTGTTCTGCATCTTGCCAGGACCATTATATAGCCACGGCATATCAAATGGTTCAACAACGGCATGCTATTCCTCTGGCCTCGCCTTCTATTTGAATATCATCTGTCACACAGTACAAGAGGAGTCCTGCTCCAAATGAAAATGCCTATAGCATATGAAATTACACAGCAATTTATGCCATCTGTAATCGTTATTCATCATCTCTGTGTCCTGTGACAGCCAATAATTAGCAGTACTTTTTTGTCTTCCCTGCTCCTCTGGTGTCTCTGGTGTACCTGTATTCTGTGGGGGTTCAGTCACAATACAAACTTTGTTATTAGAGACAGCGCTGAGAAAGCCTACTACAGTGCATTTTGCTAAAAAGTGATTAAAGACGTAATCTGATGCACTTTGAGGGTTTTATAATAAGTTATGTGATGAATGTAAGTATATCCAATGTTGTCAGTGGTGTGCTGTTAAATAAATGATGCAGATAATACTATAAAGCTGTACTACAGCTCTTTTGTTTTTCATTTTTTGTCACAAAGGAAATAGGTCATGTATTTTTTCTCTTATATTGTGTGTAAGAGCAACACATGTGCCTCTGCTTTCCGTATGAGGGGCCATTTGCTGTAAGGCCAAAGAAGCATCAGGCATACAGCTGAGAAACCAGGAGACTAGCACAGCCCAATCATAAAGTCATAATATAATCATATATACTTACCAATTAATCACTGTCAAACCACTGTTGTGTGTGACTTGTTACAACGTAAAGTATTGCAGTAACATCACATTTGATATGGATAAAATCTCACGGCTTGACCTACAAATAGCATGATAAGCCTAATTCTATCCATTCATAGTGCTATTTTGTAGCTTAGGGAGTGTTAGATAACAGAGATAATTTCTTTCCATTATTTGTACTAACAGTGTTTATATTCAGAATGCATAAACATACTTTTCCCATTTGCATACCTGCATTACTTACGTGCTCTTACCACATCTATGACAAACTTTATTGCAAAAACTAAAGCCACACTTTTTCATTACCTCTAATATTCAGCATAGCTAGCGCTTGGTATACTTAGTTTGCCATATTTGCTTTCTTTTGCAGTAGATGCACATTGTTTTTATGATTTATTATTTTGTGCATAATAAGGCTAAGCTCTAGGCAATCACATAAAAATGTCAGTTTTTCTGACTGATAACAGAGCAAATTAAACATTGGCAAAAACATGCAAAGCAATTGCATCACAGATAAATAAAAGTTATGTCCCTGTCTCAAAGTCAGAGAAGAGGTTTAACCTAAAACGCTGCACTGCTGTACGCCCGCTTAACATTTCTGATTTCTCTGTGGATGACAAGCTTAAGCTCCAGCATACTTCAGATCACTACATCTGCCCAATCTCTGCTCGACAGCTGACATCATGCAGCTGTTGCCAAAAGGGAGGCTTTCCCCCTGAGAATGAGCTTTGCCTGCACCGTACCACTGTCACAGTTTATGCACGGTAACGTCGTAACCTGTTCTCACACAGATTTATGCACACGTGAGCACACACCAACATGCTTGTCCTATCAAGGCATCTGTGAACATGGAAGCCTAGAAACTGTCAAATAACATCTGTAACAATACCTTTTGATCTATTACTTTAATTAAATAGTAAAACAATCATTAACAGGTTCATAGGACTGTGCTGAGGGGATTTTTTTCTTCTTTTTCGAGAATGCGAAATGTAGCCTTACATGTTAGCAGCAGCTCTTATAAAAAGCTGTCCTGCAATAAGCGCCATATGATAAATATGAGTGAATAACTTGTTCTGTTTAAATGCTTCATGATGTACTTATTGACAGATAAACTTCTAAACAAACGAATCACATCCATCATACACTAGTTTATTTTGCTACTGAGGCAACAAAGTGCAAAGTCAATCATCTGATACAGCACATTATTTGGCATGTGCACACAGAGTACATATATCCTGACCACAATTAAAAATCAGAGGCTTTTTGATTAAATCTCGTCATAAATGTAAAATAATGGATTTGAAATTTCTATCAAATCTATTTTAATAAAATTAAAACACTGAAGCTGTGGCGGGACATGCACCTTTATGTCAGCACAGCAATCTGAGCAGAACTTATAGAAGTTTGATGGAGCACCTGGAGTCAACAGCTCTTCTCAGGTCACTACGTCAAATGTGGACCTCATCTGCACCACATCTGGACCTCATCAGGCCTTTGGCCAGTAGAAGGGAGGTGTGAAACAGCCTCACACAGAGCAAAAGGGTGTTGTGGAGAGGAAATGAAGAAGAAGAAGGTTTGGGAGCAGGCTGAGCTGGTCTTACCTAAGATCATGCTGCATTTTTTAATTAAGTTTTTTCCTGGAACAATGAAGACTTATCATAAAGCGAAAAATAATATCGCAAAAATAATAATAATGTTTAAAACATTTAAAGCACATTGTACAGCAATAATAGACAGCCCACTCTATGCAAGTGACTGGTAAGACTTAAATTCAGTGCTGGTCTTCTTTCTGTTTAATAAACTGTGACTCCAAAAGGCTGATTCAGTCCAGCCCCTGTGTTCTGGCTTCACTGCATATACATGTTGACAAATTCCACAGCTCCTTTGAGTTTCTTTCAGGTCATATAATACTACCCATATATCTGAAAGTGTGGTCTTCAGGGAAGGTAAACCAGTGCGAGATGTACAGGGAGCATCATGGTTACTGAGTGTACGCTCCTTTATACTTAGCTATGTTTTTCCTTCATATGATATCATCCATGCTATGTTGCACATTGTCTGAATATACACACCTAATCCTAAACATGAAGTGTGAAACTGTGATTAGAGACTGCTGGTCTGTCACCATACAAAGATATCCTATATACTGGATGTTGTGTATTAGGCTTCTGCTGCTGCTCATATGGGTCCCGACTTAGTTGACCCTCATCAAATAAAAGTCTGTCTCTCACTTTGTCACTTTCATACAGATGGAAGGGACATTTATTTGAAAGAAAGATTTTCAACTTCCTGTACAATTTACCAAACTTTTTGCAGCAGGACTCTGGACTGCCACTCTGTCCAACCTGTTCCCGGTTAACGTGTTGACAGTATATTTGACACATGTCTCACTCCTACTTCCTCACAGCCATAACAGACCTGAGGGCAGAGCAGGCGGCAGCAGCACATTTTGAAGGTTAACTCTGCTAATGAAGCCAGGCTGGGCAGCAGGACCCCAAGGGTTTTTGTGGCAAAGTCATCTATGTGCCACTCTGCTGGAGAGCTGGGCTAACAGAGTCCTCATGCTCGTTACCAAAATCTCTGCAGGCAGCGCTCTGAATAAGCCCAGAGCAAAACCATTGTTAATGAGAAATGACCCCTTTAGTTATTACTTCCCTGAGATGGAGCTGATCAAAATGCATCTAAGATCGTTTCCACAAACTGACCTTTATCTGATGAAGAGTAATCAAATTAATTTAAAGTGTGTTTTTGCTTTTGTTTTGAATTCTAAGAGCAGAAATATGATCATATTTCACAGACGTTTACAGTGCTAATAGTTTAATCAATGTCTTAGATATTTGTACTCCAAAAAAAAAATAAAAAAATAGAATCTTTAAGGAATCATACACCTTCCCCGAAAATCAACTTGAAGTATTTTGAACTCATGAAAAATGTTGGAACTTCTTTGAAATGTACTTTTCTTTTTAAAAAAAACAACAACAACATTTTAAACTAATTTTCAGGGATGCATTTAATGTCACAAGAACCTCATAAGATGAAAAACACATACCAGTGGTATTTGACACAGAACTGAGTGTTTGGGGTCTGTTAGCATGCACTACAAAAAAAAAAGTGACAGAATGTGAGCAATTTGTGAACTGGAGTCAAAGGGTCACAGGAGGAGGGGGTTTTACTCCTAAAACTGGCCTCATTGAGGCAGAGCTAATGTAGTGCGACTGGAAACTCAGTGTGATGAGGTGTTACAGGACAAGAGTTAATACTAATTCAGCGACACAATAAAGCGCTAATTAATAGCAGAATCTTGTTTCATAAACTTTATGTAAGATTTGCAATAATAGCATCAATCTGCCATGATTCTACCTAACACCGTTATGCATTTAAACATACTTTATTGCCATTTTTAATACATTTTTAGTATTACACAAATATCAGTAATGAGTCTGTGTCATTTACCAATCTTTTGTAGAATGATGATGATGAGGTGTTCACAGTCTGTGATGTGCTGTAACTTTCAGCTTGGATAACATTCCCCTTTGGACCTTTCCTGTTATGATTTTCTGTGATAGAAACAGCCATGCTGCTCTAAGTGGGACCTATCTGTGCTCACATCTGGAAGCACACAGGCAGATGAGGACCTTGTGGCATACAAATACAGCTGTCCACTAAAACACAGAAATGATTTATACACTCTGCCTACAGTGTGGTTCTGTGTATATTCTCTTATATATGCAATTCCTGTGCATGGGCATTGGCATCCATGTTTACCTTAAATGTGTGGGTACAACGAAAGTACACTGATGAGAGAAAATGGGGTACTTTTGGTGGTCTTATGAGTATTATTAACAATTTACATGCGGGAATGTTAGCCGGGGCTAAACACGAGATTGCAACTCCTGCCAGTTTATTCAACATTTCAAGAACAATGTTTTTTGTGATTTACAAGCCCATTCTCAGATCTATTTCAAACAATTGGATTAGAGTCCGTTTGCGGCCTAACCCAACATAGTTTATGCCCCAAAAGCAAACTTCTGTCACATTGCTTTTAGACCCATAACAAGAGATGAAAAAGACTTTTTGAGGATTTAACCTTAGTTCATGGCTAATATAGAAGATGGGGGGCTGGGCTGTGGCTTGAAATGGAAACTAATCCAGTGTGAAATGGGCCTTGAGGCAATCCATTGGACCTATCTAAAACAAAAAACATATCACTGATGTCATCAGGATCTCAGGGATAGAAAAATGACATGGCGTTCACCCGTGGCACTTAAATTTATTGTCCCCTTATTATTTTGTTCCATGATGAGGTATCATTAAGTCTCAATAAGCAAATCAGTATAGCAGGCGCAGCACTCATAAATAATGCAACTGTTTGAATGGAGACTCCACAGGCTCCGAACCCAAAGTGAGCCCCCAAAGAGACCTCACAGAATGAGCTTAGGGAGGTTAAAAGGCCTGTCGACAACATAAACAAAATTCTAAATGGAGAAAAAGGGTCTCTCTGCGGTTTTAATCCCATCTTCTCCCTTTTGCTCACCTTCTTTGCAGCTTTCACAGAAATATGTGGTCTCTTTCCATTTCCCTGCTCGCTGAAACAAAAAGAACAGTCTCACGTTGCCAAGTTCTTTTTCTACTTCTAATCCTCATCTGAAGAGACTCTCCAAAGAGCTTAAGGCAGCTGAAAGGTCACAGGCTGCTTTGTTAAAGTTAACACTGACCCAGGAACCAGAGATGCATGCAACCTATTTTGATGTGGTTTGAGTTAAAGTTGCATATTTATGTGTCATGTATGACGAGTTTATTTGCAAGTGTTCTAAAAGCTTTGATTTGCCCTGCTTCCACAAGTTCCCAAATGCAGTTCAACAACCTCCTAAAGCATAGATAATGTGAGCTTTGTACACTGTCTTCTGTCAATACTGAACTGCCCGTTTGTCATGTCAAAACAATCTTGATGTACAACTCCACGATAAAGCCATTTACTGCCTTTCATTCTTCATTCTTTATACTTGCTCTCCAGTAACCAGGTCATTTCTCACTATCTAACAACTCTCAGTCAACCACGTGCATTAGCTTAATCTTTGCTAAAGAATGTGATATTGATTGGTAGATTTCTATACTATGATAAATTTATGACAGGTTATGGACTTCCCTCAGAGGCTGCCAGCTCATCAGCTCTTTGACGTTAGAAGAATAGAAAACTCACATCCTATTCAATAAAAATGAATAATTGATGCTAGAAGCACTTATTACTCCATTCAGGGCCCGCAGACTTGTCAACCTTGAGTTTGTTGTTGGTATAAAGGCATTTTTTAAATTGCTTTGGTTAATTCAGTTGCTGGTTTGCACTACTTGCGTATTATAGCGAATGCATTCCACTAGTGATGTGCGGATCGATACTGAAATATCGATTCCTCCGATACCAGTCATTTATGTTCTAGAATCAATTCTCACATTAAAACATCGATATTTTAGTAATTTAGGGTAAATTTGTAGTTTATCATTAACAGAAACACAGTGGAAAGAAACTATATCATTTGGATTGTCTACATTGGAAGGAACTACTTTCTCTTCCGCCCCTTGGCGTGCGCACTCACAACAATGGCTGAGTGTAATTGGAGTTGTTGGACGTGCTTTACATCCACAAACAGCCGAGATGTGGTTTGCGATACATGTGGCAAGAAAGTGAGGTGTTGTGGCAACACCACTAACCTTGTCAAACACAGAGAGAGAGTAAAGCATATCACAGAATATGACAAGCATATGTTGAGGTGAACTAAAGAGGAGGAGTGGGATAGGTGATGCTAGGGTGAGACAGACGTCTCTCACGGAGTCCTTTAGTGCTGCAGGCAGGCAACGTGTTCAAATAGCACACAACTTCAGGTTTTTTATTTCTATATGATGAATTCTGCATTATTAAGTGATAAGAACAAGTAATCTGATGTCCTGTAATCATTATGACACTATAATTTGAGATACAATAAAAGATACAATAAATAAAATAAGCTTTTGTACAAAGTATCGGTATCGGATCAGTATCGTCGATACCACCCTGAATTTTACTTGGTATCGAATCGGAAAGGAAATCAGTGGTATCGCACATCACTACATTCCACGATTCACTGTTTTAAAAGCTGATCAGATATTCTTGTAATGTCCCTACATCACTAGAATTAAGTTATAAGGTTATTAAACTGTGTTAGTGCTAAGTTTACAGTGAGTCCAAATCAAACCCAAGATGTGAGTGGTATATAAAATGATCATCTGATAGGGAAACTCCTAATATGTAGTCAGGCTGTGAAAGGAATATCTTAAGGATGCTGTCAATTCCATATTTTGACAGTAAGAAGTCAGAGTACTTCCTGTTGAGTGTGGTTTGTCTTTTTTCATGACTTCACATCTCTTATGGACAGAATTTCTAGGTGCAGCCAAGGGTGGGCCTTAGGGTCATGTCTTTATGTGTTTGTGGACTATGGTGCTGTGCTTGTAACCTCCAGCTCAAACTACGTTGGAGTGCAGTGAAGAGTAAAGTAGCTGGGATAATAATTACCACCTCCAAATCAGAGGTGGATTAGAGTCACGGCTTTTCTCCTGTTAGGGCATCTCAGCAGTCTTTTAATCAGCTTCTGGCAGAGGTGGAGGTGATGGCTATGGAAAAGACAGTTTGGGAATCTCTGCCGAGACTTGGTGGATGGATGATCCCAAACAACTGTTGGACATTAAAATATTCCCTTTAAAGCCACTCTAGACCCTATGTTTATGTGGAGTATAGGGAAATAAATAATTATCATCTTTGTGACTTTGTGTAAGCTTGTCGAATCTGATATCATTCAGATGACAGTCTGATTATTTTACCTGGCATCTAAACAGCTTTAACACATGAGGATACAATAAACTAAAGAGAGCTCCCTGGTCCCAAAGTGTCCCTTTATTTGTGGCAGACTGTCCCTTGAGACCCTCATTAACAGTGCAGTGATGACTGAGTGAGTTCTCCATGGTGGAGATCCGCTGGGGGTCTCATAGAGGGTGATCGTGCCAGTAAGTTGGTGTGGGCAAGAGCTACTGACTTGAAAGAGCAGGGGACACTGTGGGTACATAGAATCTCTCCAGCGGCTCTTTTAGTCCCTATCAGGTATCATCACCACATGCCAGAGTTTATATAGCACCAAGCAACAAGTTGTGAGGAAATCTGATCCCGTTAGAAGCGACGGGTTGGCTTTCCTCAAGCAGGCAGCCCTGTGGCTAGCCACCAAGCCATGGTTTCCCCGGTACTTAGGGTGTGTGTTACCTCTTCGATAGTGCTAAACCATCCCTCCCCTCACCTCCTGCCCCCAGTGTGAAGTCTGTCCAGCAGCTCTCAGGTTTCACAGACACCGCTGGTAAAACCCTCTGACGACAGCCCTGTCGGCAGTGTATGAAGTAGAAAGAGGATCATCTGATGTGGGCCGCTCCCTGGATCTGGTGTGCATGGAATGCCTTGCAGAAAGAGAGGAGGACATTTCCACTTCTAAGAGGAGGACACTGCTACTTCTGATACTCCACTCATCTCTGCATGTAACACAATATCTACTCATACACCATGGCAGTGTAGTAGCCTTTTTTTACTCAGACTAAACTTGCGTCTCCTCCCTCTACCACATATCTGACTCCCTCCTATCAACGTATTCAGGTTAGAACAAGTTTAGCTCATCCCTCTAGATAAAAGGGGATGATAAAAATTATCAGAATATGTGGTTGGGAGAAAATGGAAGGCAGCTATAATATAAAACAGCCTCCTGTAATGTCAATTACTCATCTTTTCCTTAAATGATATGCTCTTACTCATTGTCAACCCGCACCAAGGAAGAGAAAAGAGGCGCCATCTGACGCTTGCACGAGAGGTCTCCTGACGAGTCATATCTCCATGGGCAAGTTACAGTAAGCAGACAGAAGCAGTAAAGAAGTAAAATGAGATAAATTCTGTTCGTGTGAAGTCCACTAGAAAATAAAGAGGTAGGATTTAACTCTCAAATGTGATTATGGGAATCATCCTAATGGGAACAAATCTGTTTTATGTGTTGGTGGATTGAGTGTGACAACTTCCTGAAGTTCTTTTGATATCTGAAAAGGGGAACACTCAGATTCTGGCAAGACATTTTGCCCGATCCACACAATGAGCCTTGATTCATTAAGAACTGATTATTCCCATACTTCCCAGTACATGAGCTCATTCTTGATTGCTGTGGACTGTTTTGTTTTTGCACCTCAGCAAGGCATGTCCTGACAGTACGAGATAGAAGAGCTCTGTCTTAAGTCTGAGGATTAGTCTTCGTCAACCATAGAAACTTTAAGTCCCATGCTGTTTCTTGGAAATGTTTCATTTTATGCCCCCAGGCATTTGTAATCTATTTTAGCAAGAGGCTCTCAATATAATGACAAATGCATTCACAGATGCTTTACAGAAGAGCCTTGTCTGCTCTTGTAAACTATCTTTATATGTGTGACAGAATTTCTGACAGGAAGTTTGGTAGTTAAGATGTAAATATTGTTTTAAAAGGGTTTACACATAGAGGTGAGAGCTACGAGTTTATGCATTGTGAAGTAAGTAATGTGTGGCATCGAGTACAGCGGCTACTGCAGTCTCACAGTCACAGCTGTGTCTACGTGTTTACTTTTTTGACTCACTTGAGTTCTTTTTAGAGCTCATTTGAGTAACCAGTGTCATTCAGAGTCACTGTACACTACAATTAAAAGTGATTTACAAACATGTTTTATTTATCTGTCCACTGGGCCTACAGCAACCATGACTGTATGCAAAGGAAAACTGCAGCTCTTCTAAAACTTCTCCACATCCCTTTAAAATTAAAGACTAGTGGACATTCCAGGCTCTAAACCCTTTATATGTCTCACTGTTATATGCCAAATAACACTTTCTTCAGCTTTTGCTGGTAGTAGCTTTAATGCATTGCCCTGCATTAAAATCAGTTTAACTCTGTACCAGCCTATAACACAGTTATTTCACCTGTCATTGCTGAATCACATGGTCTTTGTTCACTACATTACTGCCGGTCTTTTCCTCTGTGCAGGCCTTTTAAGGAATTGGTTGTTCAGCTTTTCCAGTAAGTTCCCTATTTTAATATTATGTTTATCAAATAGGCCTGAAGAATGACACAGATATCCTCATCTAATTGTTGCCAAGAAGAAAAAAAGAGCACATTATTCAATATGTCAAAGTGTTCCTTTAAATAGCTGGCTAAGCACTATGTGCTGATAAGGAATCATGAGAACATTTAAATGCAGTTACGCCTACAAACTGTACAATAACCCGAGCATTAAGGCGGATAAACAAGCCAAAATTCCATGCAAACAGTTTGGAGTGGCAACCAGTCGCTGCCAAGGTGGGTCATGTGTAACTGAGAATCTATGATAACCTGCAACAGCATTGCGTGTCACCTCCTTCCTTGACATTACGTCTACAGCTGGATTCCACCCAACTCACTCATAGATAAGACGTCTGATGAAAACAAAACAAAAACGGAGATCAGATCCCCCCCTTTAGTCTGTCAGCTTTGTGAGAACAGCCATCGATAAGGCCCGTCCATCAAGCCATAAAAAGCAACAACATCTCTGTCTTGTCTGTCTGCAGGAGCCTTATTTCTTCTTCCCGAATGTTTCATCCAGTACAGAGCATTCACACGCAAATAGTAACACATGGGAGCATAGAAAGAGAAAACATACATTTTTGCTTATATATTTTTATTTACTATCTACTACATACGCTTCAGGATGCTCAAGTTGGTATACAGGTTTTCGTGTCAAAACCTCTCAAAAATCATAACACAAACATCACAGTTTGAGCAACTCTGTCAGCATGAAAGAGGATCGCGTGAAATTAAATCTGGGTGCTTCGAATGTTATCCAGGAGATCTAACTCAAATACCCCCATCCCCTTCATGCAGCAACAAAGGGATGCTCTGATGATAATCTGTATTCTGTGTACCGCCAGCGAAAGGGAGGGGGAAGCTACAAGTGAGTTGAAAGCAGCAGGGGCATCTTTAGCAGCTGTTAGACAATGTTTGGGTGGGAGAGTGACTTTTGTTTGAAGTGGCAGATAAGGAACTGCAGACCAGAAAGAAAGAGGATGAGAGTCCATCACTACCCGTGAAGTAAATAGCGTGCAAAGCAGAGGGAAAACAGGAATAACATGTTCATCATAATACACGGGGGTTGAAATCAGACATTGATTGCAACAGGGCTAAAATCATAATCTGATTGCAGTGAGAAATGCTGGGACAGATCATTAAGGGATGAAGATAACTACACTTTGTTTACTACTGTGATTGCTCTTACTGGTGAAGTTAGTGCAGTTATATGTAATATCTGTTTTAAATGTCATTTATTGGCCTCTGGCTGGTGGTTGTATGCGAGCACTGGGAGGTTGTAAGCCCTAATTCTAAATGTCAGTCTAAATAATGTTATGTTACGATATGCTGGGTAGCGAAAGAATCACATTTAGTCTTCTATTTCAGACTATACATAGCACCCTGTTATAAAAAGTGGAGCATATTACTTTTTTAATACCCTTGCAATAAATACCTAATGTATTAGCTTTGCAAGCTAAGTTTCTTTGTCGATCAGCTACTTACATTGGATCATCTGCCTCACCCTATCCTTAACATCCTCCTAACCTTCTCGGTGGTCTTCCTCTTTACCTTCTGTCTGGCAACTCTACATTCAATATCCTTTTTCCAGTATATCAACTATCCCACCTCTGCCCACGTCTGAACCCTCTCACCACTGCTAACTTTGTCTCCATATCACTCAACCTGAGCTGTCTCTCTGATGTACTAATTTCTAACCCTGTCCCTCCTGGTCAGTTCCAGTGAAAGTATTACCATCTTCAAGTCTGCCGCCTCCAGCTCCATGAGCTGCCTTTTCCAAATATAACACAAAATAATCTCTTTACCAGATTTTGTTCCTCTTTTGTTGCCTCTTGCCTGGTTGACAGTGAAAAGGAAAATAATCCAGTCCAGTGGTTCTGTCAGTGACTATGTTAAGGTCAGACTGCAAAAAGGACAGCCTTTAAAACATGAAAATATTTGCAGCATATTGTTGATGATAATGGTTCTTTCTCCAGTGAAGAGTTGTACTTCAGATTTGAAGAAGCACCTGCACCTGATCCAGGTGAAGCCCACTGAGAGGAGAATGATGAGGGAAACTAGCAAGCTCTTTGCTGGTCATGTGGTATCTACTTGACTTTTACATGGAATGAGTACATTTCAAGACATTCAGAGGTAGGTGAACACTAAACTACAAACCCTCTAAAACCAACAATTTTAAAGTTTCTGCTCTCAGAATGTGACTTTCTGATGGTTTTACTAAAAACAATCATAACCACTGATGGATATAGATACTTAAATACAGGCACTACAGTCAAAGGAATATATTTGGAAATATTGGCTTTCTTGCATTGAGATAGATAGAAAGACTGAAACCAATTTCATGTGTGTAAGGTAAAAGTAAACACAGTGAATTAAATATATCATATATTACAGCCAGCAGCCATTTAGCTTACCATAATGATTGGACCCAGGGGAAATAGCTAGTCTGGGCCTGACAAGAATAATAAAAGTAGTTACAGAGTAGAAAATGTGTCCACAAAACCACAGCTGAAGGGTTAAAAAAACACAGTCCAAGTAAAAATGTCTCCTGAAGCAATGTTAACAACAGTTTTTGGCTACACTGTGTCACATGCAAGAGCATCCTGCTTGCAGCTGCAATCAGACTCGTCTACACAGAGCTGCAGCTAGAAAGAGGACAGGACACTGTGTCTTGTTTGATGGGGGCAATACCCGTCAATTTTACCTTTTCATTTTTACAAAGACTAAACAAATGTTTCTAATGTTTATTCATCAGCACAATGACATTGACATTATTGTTACTGCAGTAGGCAGGTAAGTTCTTCATTCTTTGCTAATAGTAGCCAAAGACTGGCAGTGAGACTGAGGTTTTATTTCATAGACGTATGTGGGCTGGCAATATAAATTATTTAAAAAGTCTGCTCAGTATATGAAAACTTTTTACATATAATGTTGATGCACTGTGTTGATGCACTGTGACGCTGTAAGTTTTCACGATATGTTCTCGAGAGTCCATTAAAGTGAAGCTTTTGCCAAAGACAAGAGAGGGCTCAGTGATAAAACATAAAAAGTCTTCTTTGTCAGTGTTTTAAAAAGAGGGGAAGATCTCAGAGGGAAGAAAGAGCTTATTTGAAGAATGAATGCAGGGTCGTGGGAAATGTCTGTCATCACTGAACAGATACTTCAGAACTTGAAACATGACATGTTACACTGAGCAGACGAGGCTAAAGAAATGTTCAAGGGCTCTGAGACTTGAGCATTGTTATTCTATGAAATGTTCCCTGTTACCGATGAAAAATGTTCCGACTTTAGTTTTTAAAAATGTGACTACATGTTTCTTGATTTATGGGATCCATATTTTCTTTTTAGCACAAGTGCATAGCTTTCATTTGCTTTGTTAGCAGTTTTCCTATAGACGTTATGTGTATATATGTGTATACACACACACACACACACACACACACACACACACACACATATATATATATATATATATATATATATATATATATATATATATATATATATATATATATATATATATAAAAAAAACACCCAGCACGCCCCTGCGGGCGGTTTATCCTTCAAGCTCGGGTCCTCTACCAGAGGCCTGGGAGCTTGAGGGTCCTGCGCAGTATCTTAGCTGTTCCCAGGACTGCGCTCTTCTGGACAGAGATCTCCGATGTTATTCCCGGGATCTGCTGGAGCCACTCGCCTAGCTTGGGAGTCACCGCACCTAGTGCTCCGATTACCACGGGGACCACCGTTACCTTCACCCTCCACATCCTCTCGAGCTCTTCTCTGAGCCCTTGGTATTTCTCCAGCTTCTCGTGTTCCTTCTTCCTGATATTGCTGTCATTCGGAACCGCTACATCGATCACTACGGCCGTCTTCTTCTGTTTGTCTACCACCACTATGTCCGGTTGGTTAGCCACCACCATTTTGTCCGTCTGTATCTGGAAGTCCCACAGGATCTTAGCTCGGTCATTCTCCACCACCCTTGGGGGCATCTCCCATTTTGACCTCGGGACTTCTAGGTTATACTCGGCACAGATGTTCCTGTACACTATGCCGGCCACTTGGTTATGGCGTTCCATGTATGCCTTGCCTGCTAGCATCTTGCACCCTGCTGTTATGTGCTGGATTGTCTCTGGGGCATCTTTACACAGCCTGCACCTGGGGTCTTGCCTGGTGTGATAGACCCCAGCCTCTATGGATCTTGTACTCAGAGCTTGTTCTTGTGCTGCCATGATTAGTGCCTCTGTGCTGTCTTTCAGTCCAGCTTTGTCCAGCCACTGGTAGGATTTCTGGATATCAGCCACCTCCTCTATCTGCCGGTGGTACATACCGTGCAGGGGCCTGTCCTTCCATGATGGTTCCTCGTCTCCCTCCTCTTTCTTGGGTTTCTGCTGCCTGAGGTATTCACTGAGCACTCGGTCAGTTGGGGCCATCTTCCCAATGTATTCTTGGATGTTCCTTGTCTCATCCTGGACTGTGGTGCTGACACTCACCAGTCCCCGGCCCCCTTCCTTCCGCTTAGCGTACAGCCTCAGGGTGCTGGACTTGGGGTGAAACCCTCCATGCATGGTCAGGAGCTTTCTTGTCTTTATGTCAGTGGCTTCTATCTCCTCCTTTGGCCAGCCTATTACCCCAGCAGGGTACCTGATCACGGGCAGGGCGTATGTGTTGATGGCCCGGATCTTGTTCTTACCATTCAGCTGACTCCTCAGGACTTGCCTGACCCTCTGCAGGTACTTGGTGGTTGCAGCCTTTCTAGCGGCCTCTTCATGGTTCCCATTTGCCTGCGGGATCCCCAGGTACTTGTAACTGTCCTCTATGTCTGCAATGTTGCCTTCTGGTAGTTCAATCCCCTCAGTTCTGACTACCTTCCCTCTCTTTGTTACCATCCGACTACACTTCTCCAGTCCGAACGACATTCCAATGTCATTGCTGTATAGCCTGGTAGTGTGGATCAGTGAATCGATGTCTCGTTCACTCTTGGCATACAGCTTGATGTCATCCATGTACAGGAGGTGGCTGACAACTGCTCCGTTCCGTAGTCGGTATCCGTAGCCAGTCTTGTTAATGATCTCACTGAGGGGGTTCAGGCCTATGCAGAACAGCAGTGGGGACAGAGCATCTCCTTGGTAGATCCCGCACTTGATGGTAACTTGTGCTATGGGCTTGGAGTTGGCCTCTAGTGTTGTACGCCACATCCCCATTGAGTTCCTGATGAAGGCTCTTAGGGTCCCATTGATCTTGTACAATTCTAGGCATTCCAGTATCCAGCTGTGGGGCATTGAGTCATAGGCCTTCTTGTAATCAATCCAGGCAGTGCACAGGTTGGTCAGTCTGGTCTTGCAGTCTCGGCTGATTGTTCTGTCTACCAGTAGCTGGTGTTTTGCACCTCTGGTATTCTTGCCAATTCCTTTCTGTGTCCCGCTCATGTATTGACCCATGTGCCTGTTCATCTTAGCCGATATGATGCCTGACAGGAGCTTCCATGTAGTACTGAGGCAGGTTATTGGTCGGTAGTTGGAGGGGACCGCTCCCTTCTTGGGGTCCTTGGGGATCAGGACCGTCCGACCTTCGGTTAGCCATTCCGGGTGTCTCTCGTTAACTAGCAGCTGGTTCATTTGTGCTGCCAGACGCTCGTGGAGTGCAGTCAGCTTCTTCAGCCAGTAGGCGTGAACCATGTCGGGCCCTGGTGCTGTCCAACTCTTCATACTGGAGACCCTTTCTTGGATATCTGCCACTGTGATGGTTACTGGACCCTGTTCAGGGAGGTCGCTGTGGTCTGCCCTCAGATCCACTAGCCACTGAGCATTGCCGTTATGGGTTGCATCCTTCTCCCATATGCTCTTCCAGTATTGCTCCGTCTCCAGCCTTGGTGGTGCTGTTCTCTTATTGTTCCCTTGCCACTGAGAGTACACCTTTGCTGGTTCTGTGGAGAACAGCTGGTTTATTCTCCTGCCTTCTATCTCTCTGGTGTACCTCCTCAAGCGGCTGGCCAAGGCTGTGAGTCTTTGCTTGGCAGTTTCCAAGGCCTCAGGTATGGACAGCTTGCTGTATTTCTTAGGCACCTTATTTGTCGCACCTTTCTGCAACTCTGTTAGTTGGCTAACCTCCCTCCGTGCTACTTTGATCTTGCCCTCTAGCCTCCTTCTCCATGGAGGGTACTGCCCCTTGTGGCTGTTCAACTTGTAGCCAAGCATCTCACTGATCACTGCTGCCGTATTGTAGATCAGCTTGTTAGTGTCGGTAATCGTGGTTGTAGGTATTGCCCGTAGTGCTGCATTAACATCATCTAGCAGACCTTCTGAGGGTACTTCACGTAATCTTGGTAACCGGCTACGGGGGATCCAGGTTTCAAGCTTGGCCATGATCCTATTTTTCAGGTCAGTTCCTCTCGCACTCAACGATCCTTCTCCTATCGCACTTGGGGCTATGTACCCAATCTCGGGTGGGGGTGATGATATCTCCCCCCTGACCTGGCGTCCTGACTCCTCCTTGCCGTAGCATTTGTGTTGTACCTCGTCAATCTCTAGCTGTGAGAGCAGTCCCTTCTTTCGAATGTTGGAACACTGAGCTACTAGTTGTTTCGCTGTCATTGTGGATGTTGGGTATCGAAGAATCCATAGGTCCCTCATCCTATTCATGTAGCCCCTTCCGCCGGGGTTACTTGCGTAGTAGCATTCCAACAACGCCCTGTTTTCGTCCCTTGCCCACCGATGCCTTCTTGTTCCAGTAGCCCACTTTTCGTCAG
Source organism: Rhamphochromis sp. 'chilingali' (assembly GCF_963969265.1). Classification (NCBI taxonomy): domain Eukaryota; kingdom Metazoa; phylum Chordata; class Actinopteri; order Cichliformes; family Cichlidae; genus Rhamphochromis; species Rhamphochromis sp. 'chilingali'. The sequence goes on along the minus strand of NC_137936.1, from coordinate 24,244,966 downwards.
GGTGCCCTGGTTCCTCAACACCTGACGCGGACCTTGTTGATCCGGGCGACGTCCGAGCCGGCATGCCTTCATATTTATCTGTCTCGCTCATGTCTGCGGTAGGCTTGCTTAGCATAGGGGGTCTAGCCTTAGGACCCTTACTGGATACAGACGCCCCAGGCAGGAATCGAACTTGCGATCCTCTATATATATATATATATATATATATATATATATATATATATATATATATATATATATATATATATATATATCATGGAAGGACAGGCCCCTGCACGGTATGTACCACCGGCAGATAGAGGAGGTGGCTGATATCCAGAAATCCTACCAGTGGCTGGACAAAGCTGGACTGAAAGACAGCACAGAGGCACTAATCATGGCAGCACAAGAACAAGCTCTGAGTACAAGATCCATAGAGGCTGGGGTCTATCACACCAGGCAAGACCCCAGGTGCAGGCTGTGTAAAGATGCCCCAGAGACAATCCAGCACATAACAGCAGGGTGCAAGATGCTAGCAGGCAAGGCATACATGGAACGCCATAACCAAGTGGCCGGCATAGTGTACAGGAACATCTGTGCCGAGTATAACCTAGAAGTCCCGAGGTCAAAATGGGAGATGCCCCCAAGGGTGGTGGAGAATGACCGAGCTAAGATCCTGTGGGACTTCCAGATACAGACGGACAAAATGGTGGTGGCTAACCAACCGGACATAGTGGTGGTAGACAAACAGAAGAAGACGGCCGTAGTGATCGATGTAGCGGTTCCGAATGACAGCAATATCAGGAAGAAGGAACACGAGAAGCTGGAGAAATACCAAGGGCTCAGAGAAGAGCTCGAGAGGATGTGGAGGGTGAAGGTAACGGTGGTCCCCGTGGTAATCGGAGCACTAGGTGCGGTGACTCCCAAGCTAGGCGAGTGGCTCCAGCAGATCCCGGGAATAACATCGGAGATCTCTGTCCAGAAGAGCGCAGTCCTGGGAACAGCTAAGATACTGCGCAGGACCCTCAAGCTCCCAGGCCTCTGGTAGAGGACCCAAGCTTGAAGGATAAACCGCCCGCAGGGGCGTGCTGGGTGTTTTTTTTTTATATAACTACATATATATATATATATATATAACTACCCATTTTCCATATTAGAGTAGTCCACAACTAGCAGCTTATATCCAGCACCAGTTCTCAGTGCCAGTGCATGAAGAGTGTCTTTTTTGCACTCAGGCAAAAGCAAGACCAACTTTATCTCTGTGTGGGAAAAACACACACATGTGGTGCCAATTCAGCGAGTTCTGGCAAAAAAAAGAAAGAGGCTCATCAGGCCCAAAAGCTGAACGAAGCTCAAGCTCAGCTTTTGCCAAACTGCAGTATGACATTATCCACAAAGTATTTCAACTGTTTACCTCACAATTGTCACCATGTAAATTTGCTGATTAATACTCATTTATGTTGTATAAACACGGTGAAATAAAGTTAAATAATCTATGCTTTACAGATAAATCTCCTGAACAGAGATTTCTTATCAGACAAACCCATTTCCAATTAAACAAATTAAAGTCTTTTAATCTTTCCAAACATAAACAGTAGTTGCATCACTAACATTTAAAAACAGACTTTACACCACAATGCAATTAGTCTGTTATGGACTAAAATATCTAAATAGCTCACGAGGAATTTACAGTATTACATAAACATTAGAGTATTCTTTTAATAACCTGACATCAAATAACATATATACATATATTTATATAATGTCTGATAACACTGTGTTTTAACTAATGTATGTTTTCACTAATGTAACTAATATTTATACACATGAAACAATCATTGAGAAGCGAGTTTATAAATGTGAACATGAATGATTGCACCTTATCAGCTGTTTACACACTGATAATGAACACTCTGGCTTCAATTGTTAAAAAAAATCACCGCAGTTATATTATATTGTGTTAGAAATATGTCATAATTGTTTGTAGGGGCTGGAATAAAGTGTTACATGAAAGAACAAACATAAATTAAGGCAAGATTATTCATTAAGACATTTTTTCAATGTATTATTAGATGTAGGGTCAGCAAAAGTGCTTCAACAAGCTCTTCTAAGATGAAAAAAATGTAATGCCTGTGGAAAACAGCTCTTGTTTCAGTGTGGCTTTTAAAATGTGGAAACAGTTTATGAAGTCTAAGAGACAAATCAGCGGCTGAACATCTGCCCTGATCAAAGATAGTGCCTGTAACAAATTTTTAGAAGCTAAAAAACACAGTCTAGATTTGTACAATCCCTTATGAATGACACTGGATGTAGAATTCAATCAGAGACAGGCTTTTTGCCTCTGAATAATTATCCCTTGTAATTTCTTTGCGGAGGCCTCGGCTCACTTACTGCTGTTCTAACTGACAGGCGCCCCTGCAGACGGTGAACTGGCAGAGCCAACACACACACACATTCATATACAGAGACAAGGGAGTAGAAACAAAGGGTATTTGGTAAAGAAAGCACTGTTCATTCTTCATAAGAAATCATTCAAAGCTGCGGTTTCCTTTAAAAACAGATTATTATTTGGGGCATTTTTAATTTTATGAGTCATTTTATACCCACCTTAGCCAACAACATGCATTTAAGTATGTAAAAGTTCCCAAAGCAACAGCTTAGATGGGTTTTTTCCCCCATTTTTTTGCAGGCATTGTGCTTGTTTTTTTAGTCTATGAGTTCCCATTCCATTTCACAAATGGGGGCTAAGACAGTTGTGGCACTGAATCAATGTTGGCCTAGTTTTAAGCCCGAACAGGCAGTATATAATTCCACATAATGTGATGTCAAAACACCGAGCCATAAAATTGCAGACCGCTGGTTTAGTAAGAATTTGTTGCCCATATAAATTGTGGGCCGCATATAAAAGCTTAGAGAAACACATAAAAAAGGCCAGGAATGACACAATGCGTGAGCCCAGTTCGCAAATTCCAAATTTCAGTTCAATTGTTAAAGTTCAGCCAAGTCAGTTTCTTTTCATCCTTCAGTTGAAAGATGAAAAGTGTGAAACAGCAATTTTTTTCTCTCTCTTACTGGCATGCAAAAAAGCAACAACACGAGCCGTGCATGTGTGTGCTTGTGTGTGTTTGTGTGTGTTTGTGTTTGTTGTCTGGACAATACTTTCACTCTGCGTCTTTGCATTGCATGCCGGCACTCCAGTTATCTGTCTGCTTTGGCTGTGGCCCGGCTGTTGCTTCTCTCGAGGCTCATGCTTTGGAGATAAGGACAGCAGAGGAATTGAGATAACGCAGAGGCCCAGACATACAACCCCCCCTAATCCCCAGAGAGCCAACACGGTGATAGCCTCATTCCAGCCCTGATTTTAGTGACGGTGACACTACATAATTACCCCGTAAGCACAGATAATCACAATCTGTATCAATGAGCAATTAGTGTAGACATGGGCTGAGGGCTCTCCTGGGGATCCCAAATCAGAAGCCTGCTGGGAGACTCAGGAGGACTGGTGCTTTTATTGTAGCGCTGAAGGACCTTTTGACAAATGCTGAGCCATAAATAAACAAGCCTGCTTCCTTTACAATCCCATTTCTGTCTTAGATTGATTGGTTTTATCTTTCAATACAGACATCTGGTATTGAAAAACAATAAACACGAGGTTGTCTGACCACATCTTTGATTGCACCATCACTCTGATTGTTATTTTAATAGCTTAAAGTGAAACTTAATTCAGCCTAATGTATTTATTTAGTGCAAATTAGCAACATAAGCCATATCAGGACACTTCACATAGTAGGGTCAGTAGAGAGAAAATCAACATTCGATCAGATCAGGCCAGCTCTATACTCCAAACAAAAGGGAATTTGTCCAGATTCTTTAAGGCCAATAAACTACTGCTGAATATTCTCTGCAAACAAATACGTCTCTTCTCACTGTGTCAAGACTTACTTGTTTAATGGAAAGCATGTTGGCTAAAGGAGCATGTCGGTTATGCAAAATGTTGGACAATAACAGGAAAATGTTTATAGACTGGATGGACTTGGGCAGCTTCTTGTTGCATACTTATAGTTTTGCTTAAAATGTTAAATATTAGCTGGAGTGTTTATTCCTGCTTCTGCTAGTTGACAGCTGCGTCCAGCATTGAGTGTTTTTGGTGGCTTTTGTAGAAAGATCCATGTCTTTTTTTGTATCCAAGCCCTCTTGTCTTGGTACAGCTTACTGTCCTGTTCCCCAGCTCCTGACCCCACGCTGTCTCATTAGTGGCGTCCTCAGACCCTTTTACTTGTTGGAGAAATCAACATAACCCAATAAGTCTGTTTACTGCAGTGGTCAAAGGTCAAGTCTTTGAAAAGCACAGACATGTTCAGTGCCTGTTCTGGAAGCCAGAGCTAATGTTGGATTTGTGCGAGTGAATACAAAACATGAAGCTCATGATGATGTTTTCTAGTTTTGCGTAGTTTTTTGGGGGATCTTATATCACTTTCTATATGTCTTCAGTAGAATTTGTTTTAAAGAAAATCATTCCCAGTTTAAAATAGTTCTTTTTATGTTGAAATTTCCTGCATTCTTAACAGGAAACCCTAAACTCACCTCTGCCTCAGCTTGATCAAACCTTGATTATGTATATTCAAGTGAGACAGCAGCCAACAATTTCTATTTAAATGATATTTAATGCAGGCTGGTCCAAGCAAAATTTGATATCCACAACCTTTTAGGCCAGCGTAACTGAATAGTTAAAAGGCTGCAGCATGATAACCACCAGCTTTATTCTTCTAATCTAATTGACTTAATTTTATTTTCTAAGAGGAAACAGTGCACCAGGGTTCCAGCGGGCATTTTACTTCACTTGCATTCACCAAAGTCGCTTAATACAGCTTTGTAAACAGTCAAAAAGCCCAATTTAGATTACATATTCTGAGCGAGAGTCAGTTGCAGTGTGTAACTGTGAACACGCTTGTTTTAGAGCTAAGTGCAATAGTAAGTGAAGAAGGTCCAAGAGTGGTTGTCTCCTGAGGGATAAAATTCCCTCACTTCATCTCCCCTTCCCCGGCGGTGCCTGACAATAAGTGGAGGATTGTTAAAATGAAGAACCATATGTAATCATACTCCAACAGGGGCAAAACAATCATAACTCAGCACGGCTCAGAGTCAAAGTTCAAGAGAGACATGTTATTCATTTTGAGAGAATACTCCAGGGTCTTTGAGAATTACGCTGGATAGACTTTCAGTCGAGAAAAAAAAATAGGAATACGTGACCCAACATCACCGATGCTTGGATATGTCAGAGCACCCATGTTTTTTGACATGACTCCCTCAGGGAAAGGTTATTATTGCCACCCAACCAAACACATACCTGAGTGCTTGAGATGGATTAGTGACAGAGCTCCAGAAGTATTCAGTGTGTGTTATTCTTTGTATTGTAAATTAAGCTCTTCTCAGAAAGGAAAATATGGTGATGTTGTGAACAAAGCCCACCGAGAGTGACTAAACTGAGCAGAAATGAGCTAACAACTGTTATCAAGGAAGCCAGCATTGGAGCCACAGACCTCCATTTTTGTCCAGAAACACTGGAGGATCTTTCATTATAATGAGAATGGCCACAAATGCACCAAATCTACCGCTAAAAATAGTCCTTAACCAACAGGGTCATAGTCTTATAAGAATTTTTGAAAAAAATCAATAAAACTGTATGTTTTAGATGCTTTTAAATACTTGGTACTTTAACACAAACAGATGGACATGAGCCAAAAATATAAACATGAGGCACAATATTTGAGTTAAAGTCTTTTACTGAATTATCCTGTTGCTGTAAGGAAACAAGAAAGTGCAATCAGAGATTTGTCCAAACGTAACACCCAAATACCTTTATTCTGATCATATAGAGATAGACTGACTCACAGTCTATGTTACAATTAGTCCTAAAGATGCTGGATAGGAAAAAAGCTCAGCATTATCTATTGATTATTAAAATCATTGTAAGCTATTAGATTAGGTTTCTTACAATGGAAGAAATGCATTCATCTCAAAAACAGCGTCACTTTTGTCAGTTCAGCCTGATATTGTTAGAATATTACTCAGTGATGTTAAAGTCACATACAGTTTAGCAATGAATGATGACATCTGGCAATTCCAAGCAAACATGAACTCAGCTATATTTGACCTTTGACCTCCTGCTGTTGGACGAGTGTCTGATGACACTGCAACAGCTGTGACTGCTATTCTATGAGCTCAGAGACTGTGTGAATGGAGCATCATGTTTGAAGCGTGAGGGGTGAGCACGGACAGTATGTGAAGGACTCTGTAATTAGAGACCTTCGCTGCATTGGGGGAAGAAGTCAGTAGAGCTGTAAACGCTTCCGAAGAATATCCCTCTCCTTTATACTCATGCCAGCGTATTTAAAGTGCTACAGTAAACATTGCTGCCCCTCTGGTGCAGCTGCTTTTTAAAAGACGTTTTCAGTAAAGTCTGTGCTTGCAAGCTGTGCGTTGCTGTCTTGGCTGTTCTTTCATTTCAATTCCAGTTACTTATATTACCAAAAAAAATGGGTTCCATATTCAAGAAACTTCATCAGCAGTGAGGAGAAAGGTATTTGTTTGAATTTCGTGCATGTGCAGATTTATGTCTGTGGGTGCCTGGGACTGTTTCACTAAGGTTGATTAATTCTGACACAGGTTGACAGTTCTCTTGCAGCAGTGATAAATTTGACCACACATGTGCAGGGGATTGGAGAGCAGTTAAACCAGTCACCTTTCCCCCGTGAAAATATCCTTTAAGGTTTATATCTGTGAAACGGGCCTGTCGCTCCTTATATGTCAGGGTGGGACTGAAACATCCAGCGTGACTGTAGTTGAGTCAGGATCTAGAATGATAATGAGCTAAGCTGAGAATAGGCAGGGTGGTTTTCCTATATCATAACACTGTGATTCACTGCGCACATTAATATACAGCTTATTCAGAAGGGGTCCACTTTAAGGAAAACTGGCAAGGTATGCAGAGGTGTGAAGCCAGGGTGTGAAATTCTCTCCAAGGCTCTGTTTTTTCACCCTTCACACACACACACACACACACACACACACACACACACACACACACACACACACACACACACACACACACACACACACACACACACACACACACACTCAGCTATGCTGGTCAGTTTTTCTGTGTACCAATGAGTGCAATACCATGAGTACACCATCTATAAGCAAGAAATGCAAACTGTACACTGTCCTATATCATTTTACTGAGTTAAATTATAATGACAAAGCCTAACAGGGTGACTGTGACCATGATTTGATGTTTGACTCCTCTACAGTATAAATGTTCTTGGGTAAAATAGTGAACCCCAAAACTGCTCTGATATATTTGTTGTGGGTTTATATGATAGAGGGTAAAGCACCATGTGTATGTTGCTCGCATTGTAAAACAAGCACTATTTATTTTCACTCCACTTTTTAGAATGGTGAGTCAGAACTGGACTGTATATACAAACTAGATTGAAGCTTTTTAACTCAAATAAAAGCTATGTAAGTAAAATAACATTGATTTATGCTTCAGCAGGAAATCTCTGCTGTAGCTATGTCCTGACCTGCCGTGTAACCTGATGTATAACTCCCTATAAATGTAACTACATGTAGCATCTACATGTAGTTAGATGGCCTATTCAGTACCAGCAGTTTCTCCTATGCATTTCCAGTTGCTTTTTCACTGTCATTTTTTTTTTTGTATTTATTAGTGAGATAATAACAATCATCATCTCAGTATAAGGAATAAGAATCATAGCATCAATATAAGGACTCATAAATGACAGTAAATTCCTCGAGGAAGATTTCTAAAACTACTAAAAGTGACGTGAGGTAATGTAGAAATAAGTGAAAAAACTTGAAGGACAGATGTGTTTGACCAAGAGAAAAAAATGACACAACACGAAACAATCAATGGGGATCCAGGAGAGAAAGCAGTCCCAGCATTTTATTTCTTTCTATTGGCTGGCACTGCACGTAAAACACCGGGACAAAACCACACAGTAATTAACACCAGCATAAAACAATGCAACAATGTTAGATACTTATGTAGGCTACTTTGTAGGCTCTACAAAGATCGATTCAATTCAATTCAATTCAATTTTATTTATACAGCGCCAAATCACAACAACAGTCGCCTCAAGGCGCTTTATATTGTAACGTAGACCCTACAATAATACATACAGAGTAAAACCCAACAATCATATGACCCTCTATGAGCAAGCACTTTGGCGACAGCGGGAAGGAAAAACTCCCTTTTAACAGGAAGAAAACCTCCAGCAGAACCAGGCTCAGAGAGGGGCGGCCATCTGCTGTGACCAGTTGGGGTGAGAGAAGGAAAACAGGATGAAAGACATGCTGTGGAAGAGAGACAGAGATTATTAACAGATATGATTCAATGCAGAGAGGTCTATTAACACATAGTGAGTGAGAAAGGTGACTGGAAAGGAAAAACTCAATGCATCATGGGAATCCCCGGCAGCCTACGTCTATTGCAGCATAACTAAGGGAGGATTCAGGGTCACTGGAAGCTGGAAGGTGGTTCAGCAGAAGAGGGGGCTGAAAACTGAAGGCTCTGCCTCTCATTCTACTTTTAAATACTCTAGGAACAACAAGTAGGCCTGCAGTGTGAGAGCGAAGTGCTCTAATAGGGTGATATGGTACTACAAGATCATTGAGATAAGATGGGGCCTGATTATTTAAGACCTTGTATGTGAGGAGCAGGATTTTGAATTCTGGATTTAACAGGAAGCCAATGAAGGGAAGCCAAAACAGGAGAAATATGCTCTCTCTTTCTAGTCCCTGTCAGGACTCTTGCTGCAGCATTTTGGATTAGCTGAAGGCTTTTCAGCGAGTTTTTAGGACAACCTGATAATAATGAATTACAGTAGTCCAGCCTGGAAGTAATAAATGCATGAAATAATTTTTCAGCATCACTCTGAGACAGGATATATCTAATTTTAGAGATGTTGGGCAAATGGAAGAAAGCAGTCTTACATATTTGTTTAATATGTGGGGGTAATGATGAGCCTTTAAGATTTCTTTTTTTTTTTTAAGGTTAAGGAATTTGGTCATAAAAGAGCATCAGATGTTGGTGTTTTTGGTAGTTTTACTATCCAATTGGAGCATACCTTTATTGATTTCTTCATTTTCCACATATATAGTTATTCAGGTTTACACTTAGTGATTAAACAAAATATAATATTTAAAAAACAGACATGTGCACAATATACACCGCATATATTTGTCTTTTGTTATTGCTTGCTATCAGAAGAATAGGTGAGTGGGGACTACGAACACATAAACAGCTCCCAAACTCCAGGATGATGTCTTCAAACCAAAATCTATTTTGTAAAAAGAACAAAAGAATCTACTCCTCAGTAGATTCTTTTTGCATTGCTATCAGCAGTCATCAAAATGTGCTGACTTGCAGGAGTGGTTCCAAAGGCTAGCAGACATCAACGGCATGTCAACTGTGCTCTGCAAGTTGATTACAAGATTTAGACCTCCAGGTGGAACTGGTGTGCGCAGGCCATTATGCTCAAAAAGGCACCGGGGAAGACAGGCCCAAGGTAACCCCATTAATCTTGTGTCGACATCCAGACCCAGGAGAGTAAATAGTGAAATAATGTCATTGATGATCTCCTTAAATGCATAAGACAGGTAATCAGGCTTTGATTTGTTGTGCTACTCTGAAGAACACAAGAAGAAGAAAGTAGCAGATCTACCTTGACAGCATCTTGAATTGTTCATCATAACAGCAGAAATGGACCAAAATGGACCGTTTCATTACAGCTTTAAGTTGGTCTGGATATCAGAATGATGAAACTCTTTTTGGAGCTGTGCAAACTCAACAGTCACTTTATTAGGTGCACCTATTCAACTGCTTGTTAAAACAAATATCAGTCAACAACATGGCAGCAACTCGATGCATATAGGTGCATAGACATGGTGAAGACAGCTTGCCGAACATTTGAATGGAGCACAAAGGTGATTTAAGTGACTTTGAATGCGGCATGGTTGGTCTGAGTATTTACCCACGCAAATATATCTAAAGTTTACAGAAAATGGTCCAAAAATATATATATATATTCAGTGAGTGGCAGTTCTCTGAGTGAAAATGCCTTGCTGATGTCAGAGGTCAGAAGCGAATGGCCAGACTGCTTCAAGCTGATAGGAGGAAATAACTCAAATGACCGCTCATTACAACCAAGGTATGCAGAAGAGCATCTCTGAGCACACAACACACATTGAACCTTGAAACGGATGAGTTACAGCAACTGAAGACCACACTGGGTGTCACTCTAGTAAGCTAATAACAGGAAACTGAGGCTACAATTCACATGGGGTCACCAAAGAATAGCAGGTTGGAAAAACATTAGTTGGATGAGTAGGGTCAGAATTTGGTGCAAAAAGCATGAAAGCATGGAAAAAGCAGTAAAAAAAACTACTTTTTGAGTCATTGTATTTCAATCAGCTATTTTCATTCATAAACTATAAATATATTAATTTGACCTACTGAGTCATTGTAAAAGGTAAAAATAATTATTTCTTATTATTTTCAAAGGACAACAATGGACAAAATGGCTTTTAGTATCAAAGGAACTGGATCTGTAAATGGGATAGTTTCACTACTTCTGGTTATCATCATGCCCATTTGATATTGCTAAAGTAACTGATACTAAACATATTTTAAAATGTAAAAGAAAAATTGGCATACACCTCTGTGCCAACTGTGCCTCCCCATTACTCCTTTTCTACCAGACTGTGTGTTGAAGAATCCAGAGGGGATTATGAGATGCTAGGAAAACCAATAATATGCCGTCATGTTGACAGACATGTTAAGCTGTCTACATCTGTGGCTGTAGCTAGGCATGAGTATCACATGAGAAACAGCAATAGCTCTCCGAAGGCTGATGTGCAGTAAACAGCACACATAAACACAGACTCTGGTATGAAAGAAAATGCAAACTGTAATAACCTATATAGTGGCTAAATATCAGCTTCTTGTAAAAAAAAAGAAAGGCATCAATATAAAAGATTTTAAACAATATGAGCCATTCTGCATTATTTTTTAAACGGAAATAAAGCCCAAAGTGGTCTAACAGATGTGGATATGGCCAATAAATTTCCTCAGCTTTTGCTTGTTCCCCTTGAGGTCTGAAGCTTCTTGTTGCAAAGTCTCAGACATTAATTACAGGCAATGCTAAACATGTCACAGAGCCTGAGTGGATCTGGAAGGAAAGAACGTCCCGTTTAGGAAGTGGAAGTCTCCACACGGTCGTCAGTGGTGAACCGTACGTTTATGTATACATCTCTCATGCTGCCCAGAGGCTGCTCAGCACTCACCAGAGCAGATGGACTTCCTCTAAGGTGCACAGGGCAGAGAGTTTATTGAGCAAGAATCCTATAGGTGTCTGTTTGACTAGAGAGGAGGAAGTTCATCCTACAGACACACATTGGCATGCACACACACACACATACACATGCTGTCATGAACCAGAAGGATGCTATTTTTTCCCTAAACAGGCACATTTGGTTTTCAGTCGTGTGTCCATTACACCTGGGGTCCGTCATCCAGGACTAGACCATTTCACAGATGGTAGAGCTGATGTGGGCTGTGGGCTTTATGCTGTGGGTTTTTGATTACATGACCTGGTTTTTGTTTGAGAAAAGATACAAAATGTGGAAAACATTTTTTTGCCTGCATCTTATTAAAATGTGTGACTATAATAAAGCATGTACGTCACAGTTTCTCTGTGTGGCAGTGGTAGTATCTTAATAATAATAATAATGACAATAATAACAATGAAACAATGTCCTCTAAATTAAAGCTGTTTCACTATTTACTTGTTTGCCGGATCTGTTGAGTCAAACACATTAATGCAACATTCAGACACTGAGAAACTGGGTCATTGATTGACTCTCTGAAAGCCATTAGATTAACACGTGTTGCTTTATTCACTCCTGTAATCCACTCCCACATGTCACTGTCGCCTCTAGGTGACAAACCCATGCCCTTGTCACAGTGCGGATCCACACATGACACCGTGACACTCAAATGACCAGGAATTAAAGAATTTAAGAGGCATAAAATGCAAACGCGTCATTGGTCTAATCCTCATTCAAGCTGTACTTCTCTTTGTTGTATAACTTGACATGTTTTGCATTTTTATTCAAAATTACTTCTTGTGACCGAATGAAAAGCTTGCCTCCTAGAAATGGCAGTTTTATTCATGCCCATGCCAACTTGATGTGCTTTACACTGAAAGCCAAAAAAAGAAAAGAAAAGTAGGATGAATGAAATGCAGAAACTAAGAAAGAATGTTCAAATTATACAAATACACCTCCACGCAAAAATACCCATATTAATCTTTTTTTTTCTTAAAGGACACACGTCCACAAGGTTATGGAACTCAGTGAAAATTCTGGTTTACTGGCCAAATGGGCCATCTGCCTTGCTTCCACTGTTAATTGGCCGTGGGTTCCCATGTTTGCATAGTTTTCTTCCTTTCCGCCTCCCAGGACATATGTTTTATGACTCATCAGGTCTGACAAGTCGAGGCAAGAACAATCATCTTCTTCTCTGTCTATGAACCTATCTTTAGCAAACTAACTAATATTTATGTGTAAATATATATTTGTGTAGTTATTTTTACATACTGGAGGTTTATAACAAAAAAAGCCATAAAAACCAATGAACCCTCTGTCCATTTACTTTCCCTATTTTATGATATCTGTCCCTTATTCTGTGTAAACACAAACTCACATAATCACACACGGAAACACACACCCTACCTCATTAGTGTGCTTGGTGTCCATGGAAACACCAAACAGGTGACAATATTCCAAAGGGGAAATGTTTGAGGAACTGACAAGCCAGCATCCCACATGTGTATCTTGGAAGGTCTCTCTCTGTGTGTGTGTGTGTGTGTGTGTGTGTGTGTGTGTGTGTGTGTGTGTGTGTGTGTGTGTGTGTGTGAGAGAGAGAGAGAGCATATTTCCTGTGTTGGCTGTGAAGCACAGGACTTTAGCCATGATTGCGTTCAGGCTTAACTGTGTCTGGAAAGGCAGGACACTGCCAGGTCAAAATGACAGGACATGTCAGCTGCTGCGGACATCCTCTTGTTTTAGAATCATGCTGTAGGTAGCACAGTTCTCCTTTCTATTATTTCATGCACAAAAGACATTGTTTTTCTTTCATTTTGTCAAGATTATTTTGAATTTGTGCTTTCTGCCATTCTGCCATCATAAATCTTGCTACTTTATTCACGAAAGAATAAACAATAAATGTTTAACAATGGTCAACAGAATCAAAGACTCTGGGACAGCCACAGAAAACTAATAAAAACTGAATAAAAGAGTGAATAGTCATATCTTTATGACAACTACCAAAAGGCTAAAGGAACTATATGGGTCTTATAACTACTACAGAGAAAAAATAGCATTAAATGGTCTTTGTTTCAGTCTGTATACTCAGAAATAATGTAAAGTCAATATTTCCTTCTTCCAAGCGAGTACTTTATTTAAACATGATAATCTCAATATTTTTATAAGCATGTTTACACATACCAAGAAGAAGCCTGGTGACATTAGCTAATGCCCGTGGGTGAAAGTCTAGAAAGTGATGGCTAACAGTTAGTTTAATCAGCCAACAAGATACTCAGATAAGCAATGCTGGACACGACAGCAATAGTCAATAGTTCCCTGAGGTGTTTTCTTTTTATACCATTACAGATTCTATTGTATCCAGAGTAGATCAGCAGACGTCTTTGTGAGTAGCCTTGTTACCACAACAAATAGGGCTGCTTGTGCGCACAGGGGGAAGCAACCAGAGGGCTGGTGCGGTGGGTGTAGGGACAACCACAATTCAGAGCGTGACCAGTTTAATATGTAGGGCAACCTTAATGTCATGCCCGTGGGTTGATGGTGAAAAAGGCATGGCGTGCTGACAGATTTCATGTGGGAGTACAGGTTCGAAGTTCATCATGCTTGTTAGGTTAGAGAAAACGTTCACAAACTCCAAAAGTGCCACAAAGGTCAGAGCGAGATGATGGCCTGAGACAGGGTGCTAACATGAGATCCCTGAGAAAATGACAAAATTTGTGGTTACCCTGCTCCAAATGGTATTTGTTTATGTGCAGCTGACAATGGCTGTGGTTAGCTGTAGGAGTTATGAGTCTTGTCTGTCAAGATGTAAAGAAAAAAAGGTGAATGATATCATCCCGAAATGACATGCAGTCCACAGAGGTAGGAGTTTGGGGTGGATGGATGGATCCCTAAAAATGTCAAATTTTTATAACAAGAGAACTCTGTTTCTTTTAAATTTCCAGGCATCAGCAAAAATTGGTTTGTTAATTATAACCACAATCATTGCCTAAGTTAACATGGTTGGCCAAGTATTGTAACTATGACGACAAAGACTCCTAATCTTAAAGCCAAAGCAAAGATTTTTTCTAAAATTGTCAAAGTTGTGTTGGTACCTTAATTTTATGGCACCCATAGCATACTGTTATAAAACAAATTAATTATTAAATAGATATTAACTCTCAGTGCCAAAAGATTATTTTAGTAAAGTTTTCTGAATTATCCACCTATTGAAAATGCTTAAATATAGTAACCTAAATCAGCAAAAGACTTCTAGGTGCCCATGTATCCTGAATTTCATAATCCTAGTTTTTACATTCATCCTGCTGAGCATCGCATTGCTTTTGTGTGCTTTTGTCTCAGTGAAGGCTCAGTTTCTCCATTTGCCCAAATATAAGAAACTCTTTGCTTCCTGTCCTGTTTGTAATGCATATCTCCACACAGCAGCTCTTAGGAATTTGGGGGATTTTTTGCAAGAAGACAGATTTGACAAGAAGACACCTGGAAGCAATACAAAATTAATCAAGGGCCATGATTTTCATGTTCTCATTTCTGAAGGGGGGTATACTGATGTGTCTCAGTTATGCAACCTTCGGCATCACTGGGACAGGTACCCACTTGCCATTTGTCAATATGCAGGCTTACCGTTATGGTGTTATGTTTTTCTAACCCGTATCAACTAGTTTCGAGTGCCTAATCCTAACCAAGCAGAATTTAGAACCTAAACAACGACAACACACAGCTGCAAAAGGTGTGTTGCAACCTGCAACCTATGCCACCATTACCACCCAGAGCAAATTCTTTTGAGGGGTTCTAAAATGGGATTGTTAATATAACTATAGTTGCTGCATTAAGGTACCAACTTCTAAAGACAGTCACTGGTAAGATATGACCCAAAATTATGAGAAACTGTTGCATTTCTTTCTTCTCTCTTGTCTTGGTGTGACTTGTCTGATCCCTTAAGTCATGAGAGTAAGACCATAAGACTTGATGCATGCATAGAAATATAATTTAGTATTTAAGATTTTTTGTGTGAGTGGTATGTGAGCGTCTTCAGTCAATGCTACTGCTACAATTTCTTCTCTATATGCCCCTTTAGCCAATGCATTTGTGTGATCATCCCTCATGCAGACTTGATGAAAGAAGAGCATCCCAAATAATGTTGTGATAAAAGAAGCCAGTGGACACTAGAGGAAGGAAGTAATCAGGCAGTACAAAAGATTAAAATGCAGCTACAGGTAAACACACGCTAACCTGCATGTGCTCTGACGCACTGAAGTGCAGGGCCTTAAAATTACATATTTTACATGTAAGAGGGATGAGGGAGAGAGTGATGCTGATATTATCAGCGTGTCAGCAGCTCTCTTTCACCACGGTGGGCTGTCAGACATGAACGAGGTCTTCCTCCCTTCCTCTCGCTCGTATGCTGCACTGCAGGTGAGTGTCAGGCTTAAGCTTCATTAATATTAAAAATTGAACCAGGCAGCAGGCAGCGAGCACAGCTGTGGCTGAGAGCTCATTGTGGGTGAGTCGGAGAACTCTTCCAGCTGTGTCAGTGGAGATAAAGGACTATGAAAGACTGTGAGAGCTGGGAACAGCAAAGGACTGGGGAAGGTGCCGAAACAATCTTTGTTTCGATCTGTGAAGTGTCAACAAAATGATCCAGTTACCAAACAGCCAAAGAAACCAACTGTCACTTAAGACTCATTTTAAAAAAATGCAGTGCAACTGGAAATACCCACACAAAAGCAGAGGAATTTGCTGTCAGGGGTTTAGCCAGGTCCCTGCGAATGTACAGTAAATGTGCCCATCTCTCCTACCTGACTTTCTCTATTAACGAGAAGTGACATTAAAGATGTGGCTGATTTCCTACATGGCCCTGGCAGTCGCTTTGCATTACCAGAAATGACAGGTGATTAAAGGAGGGAGGCAGAAAGTAGTATCGTACTGAGTGACAGTCAGATGAGGGAAATGCAAGGAAGGCAACAACCTGTGAGAGGCCGGAGCTTGATTACTTGATCGTTCGCTCTCCATGGATGCTGTGAATACATGCAGGCTACCCAGTACCATTTAATGAGAAAAAGATGCAGATGGCGATAGTCCAGCTGAGTATCTATTAGCACTTGAAAAAAAAACTGTTGAAAGAATTTTATGTCAGCTTGCTGTTTAATTCACTGCTGTACCTTAAATGTGTCAATATCTGTGCAGTGAAGCCAACAACACTTAACACCCCAGAGGAATGAGAAAACTCAGCCATTTATAGGCTTGTAGCATTTTTGCTGTTGGAATTCAGTATTTGTACTTCACATTTAACCATAAAAAAACTTATAAATTCCATGCTGGTGTGTATCATCATTGTTTAAGCTTATGATACCTTTTCTTATTTCACCTTAATTGTAATAGGCATGCAATCTTGCCTGCTACACTAAATGCAGTGTGCACACTCAAAAAAACAATTCTTCACCCTCATATACATGAAATAATAATTCTGAGTAAAAAGCAACTGAAATATCTAAAAATCAAAGGTTTATTTATTCAAATAATCAAAGTAAAGTCTGCATTTTGGGCAAATATTTTTGAGTGTGGTAGCTTCCACTTCTCCCCCCCCCCCCCCCCCCCCCCCCCCTAAAAACCTTTACTACTGGGATGTCAAAGAAATGTGCCTGCTGAGGGTCTTTGTGCCTCAGGGAGAGCTGCATGTGGGGTTTCTCATAGTGTTTTCCGGAAGGGATTAGTAAATTTATTGTGATTACTGATGCATTGTGTTCAACCACTCTTTAACATCTCTTGCTGCAGTCACTAGGGTCTGCTGCACCTGAGGCATGTCACCCCCCCCCCCCCCCCCCCCCTTCCCCCATCTCAACTAAATTGTCGCCAAGCTCTTAAACTTCAACTAATTAATTGTCGTGTTTTACTAAATGAAAACGCTTCACCCATATAGTCAGAACATTTCAAAGAAACGCAACAAAACAAGCATGCCTCTTAACACTTCCCTTACATATCCACTTACATAACATCAGTTAGGTAAGTAAGTATGGAAGGGTGAAGGGTCATGTCAAAGCCAAGTGACCCAGGTCCTGAGTGTCTCAGGAGGGAATGCTCAGCATGGTGTTCTGGAGTAGCTCATGTTGCAATGATGTCTAAAAGTCATAATCCCTCAGGAAAAGAAGGCAAATATCGCATCCACTGTTGAGCCCTCTCTGACCCCTCAGCCAATGTGATGAAATCTTCAAGGCCATTATTTTTCCCTTAGTGACCTCCCAATAAATCCAGTGTGCCCTGTCCTAAACATATTTACAATATCAGTAGCCCTTTATTTAATTTCGATAGTCATAAATCTATTGTTTTGCTCAACAGCAGTGTACATCAGTGCAAGGGTGTAGATAGAGACATGAATTGTTGGGTACTAAGTGCACTGTGCACTCATCAGTTATTAGGGGTAAAACACATGCTAAGAGGATTTGCTGGTATTAGTGAAGAAATCTGATCATTCTCCCTCATTTTTAAGTAACCGATTGCGTAATATTTCATGTTTTTTTACATTTTGTTATTCTTATTGTTGTGATGCTACTAGTTCATTATTTTTCTAGTAAATTAATCTAACAAATGAATAACTTCTATCTCTGTTGTATTAAATAATGAAAACCAGAAAAAAACTACTAATGAGCTAAAGATGACAAAAGGATGGAAATCAGTTAAGAATGCAAACAAGCACTGTGACCTAATTATCTGCCCAATTGCAGCAACAAGTCTTAACAAACAGCTGGAATCCAGGTGTTGCAGCAGTCACATGATGACAAACAGAGAGCCGTATAGCCTGGAAGCACTCTGTTTAGTGCTGCAGTTTGACATGTTTGGGAAAAGTCAAAGGAAGCAACTCCACATGAGCTGCATATCAGCAGCATCTGAGTTGAGTCGGGTTAAATACGCATTTCAAGTGGTGAATGATGTCAGAATTGAGTGTTTACAACAACCAGACCTCCAGGGAAATATGGATTGTTCGCAGCAGTGGGACAACACTCTCCTTGCCCAGTGAATGCATTGATTTTTTTCATGTTCAGCAACAGATTGCAAAAAGTTACGGCAACCAACTGGTCACTCAAAAGTGGAAAGTCCAGCATCCCCAACCTCTATGTGACCACTTTCAATCTCAAGGCAATTGCACAGGTCGCCTGGTGGGAAACAACCTGTCTCCAAACAACTGTGTTCTGTCTCAGTGTGACTGCAATCATTCTCAGACTGGTGAAGGTTTGCAAATAACTGCCACTGAATTTATAAACGCAGTCTGCAACCATGAGCACAACTCATCTCCAATGGGCTCAACCTAACTAGTTGCCAACTGGTATTTTATTTCCTATAGAGAAGCAAGGTTGCTGACTGGCCACTTCATTTAACAGTTACATTGCCATCTGCAGCAACGACGTCACTATTTATGAAGGAATTTCTGAATGTCTGTTTCAAATCTATGACATTTAGGCTGAACTCTGAATTGAAGTAGTTAATATTCAATTTCTGAATAATATGAATTTGTGCATATGTGGATTTACAGTTTTTGTAAATTTTATCACAGTTAATTATCATATTATCACAAACAGGTTACATGTAATTACCAGTTTGGTCCCCCATTCAATCACAAACTAATAGTAATCTGTCTTGACGCACCAAAGTGGTTTTGAAAACAGCAGCTGACTGTGAGTGCTGACAGACCTGGTTCCCGTCTTAAAAGCAGCAATTTAAAAGGCAACAAGCTCACAATAATTTTGGTTGTTTCATGGCCTCCAATCACTGTTTTCCTTAGTGTGACTGTAGCATGCAAAGGCTGCATGGGCCTTTGGTTTTGGAGATGGCAACGCCTTAGCAAGCCAAAGGAAGCCTTAACTGCCTTTGGGTTTTATCATGCGGGATGCATGAAGCATGACACACTGCATGCTGGTCAGAGTACAGCATGGATTAAATGTGGGAGACATCATGCTTCTGCAGGAGTCGTCACAAATCAAAATGCTGAAGTAAGTTTTAAATGCTGACACACATTCCCTGCAGCCATCCTCAGCTCTGTAAATAGCCCAAACCATTTCCATCTTTTGCCAAAACTATCTCTCAATTTTACCAGCTTCATATTTAGATGTAATTCAAATTGACTTAGAATTACGTCAACCGGCGTGTCAGAGATTGCTGAGAATCCATATCTGCTTCGAGTGAACCTAGCACAGCCTTGACTAGCATGCTTGTCAAAGTGAGCCATCCATGGCTCCTGTCCTGGGCATCATGCCACAGGTCTATTGCTGGAGACATGAACTCTTGGGAATGTTGGGATAAACAGTAGGTCACTGTATGATTAGAGCACATGCTCTTTTTTCTACTAGACAACACCAAAAAGAGGAAACGGCAGAATAAGCAGAAGCCTAGAAACAGCGCATCTTAAACATAGCTTTTAGTAAGCTGCAATCAGAATTTCCCCCCAAACACAAAAGAGAGATTTTAGGTTATGGGGGAAACATTGCTGTGTAAGCAAAAATTCAAAGAAGTTATCTCAGCAGCAAACTCTTTTTTGTTTTTTAACTGGTTTTATTAATGATTTCTTGGTATTCTTGGAGAAAAAATAGCCCTCCTTGTGAAGAAATATAAAAGTCTATAGTCTGTAAAGACTGTCTGGAAATTGAGGCTACAGCCTACAAGCACTTAGTTTAATATGCTATCAAGACATGTCTTGATGCATGCTCAATCATCCAGGTAAGGAAATCCCAGAAAGTTGATTTTGTTTATCTGGGCGTAGAGTTTTCAGTGGGAGAAAATTTTTGTCACTCATTTAAGTGACTACTACAGTCTCAGCTGACTGCAGGTTTCTCCAACCTTATAAACAGTACATTTGCATAATGAAACTAGGCCAAGGGCATTTACGAGAAAAGGGAAAGGGAAAAGGGAAAGACCATCGAGGAGGGGACCTGCGATTGCAGCCATTCCCCAACTCTATGTGAATGGTACTCATGGCCATTGATCAATTGTCACTGATCAGTGGTTGTTGGTCAATGGTAATTACAATTTGCATATTAATGATCAAGAAACTGACCTCACATCCCATTGTTCATCAGTGGTGCTGGTTTCAGTCACTATGCAAAGGAACTGTTTATAAGGTTGGAGAAACCTGCTGTCAGCTGAGAAGTCTGAGAAGCTGAGAAGTCACTTGGATGAGTGACGAAATGTTTTTCCCACTGAAAACTCCAGATGAACAGAATCAGCTTTTTGGGCTATCGAGACATGGAAACAACTAGGCTCAGCTCAAGTAAGACTTTAGGCTGAGGTTAGGTTAAGGAAAAAAAAAATCATAGTTGGAGTTAAAACATCAGACCCCAGTGTGCTTAAGAAGGAGGTCTTTTAAAAATGCACATATGTAATGAGTTGGGAATGACAGACCTGTCTCACCATTGCCTTAAACAGATGCTAAAGGACATCTTGTGCATAATTTGTGGCTTTCCCCCCCTCAGCCTGTAGCCAGAGAAACACATGACATGTCACTTTGCAAACTGCTTCATTTACAGCAGGGGGACACCTGTCAATACTTTCCTGAAGACCAAGAAAAAATTAGTTTTAAAAAAGCAAAAGGACTAAGCATGAACCCATATGAATAAATCTAGTTTCAATAACATAAACCCATTAAGTCATTACAGTGTCCATGAGCTCCTGTGTGACAGTGCTGACAACCAACATGAAAAAAGTGATGTAATACAGAATGATGAAAAAAGACCAGCACACAAATCCTATGAAACTATAGATGTGCTAATAACTGAAACGGGTTAGCAGTTAGGTTGAGGGATACCTATAAACACATCCACAATAT
This sequence comes from Rhamphochromis sp. 'chilingali', assembly GCF_963969265.1. NCBI lineage: Eukaryota > Metazoa > Chordata > Actinopteri > Cichliformes > Cichlidae > Rhamphochromis > Rhamphochromis sp. 'chilingali'. The sequence goes on along the minus strand of NC_137936.1, from coordinate 24,223,764 downwards.
TCCAAGTGGAAAGGAAACTGAGTGCATGCAGGAAGCCCAAGAATGGAGCGCATATAGAAGTGTAGATTTATTTAATAATAAGCAGTATACATCTGTGTCCCTGTTAGTAAAGGAGTATTACTCCTCACGCTTTACATTTTAAGAGTGCACTATGTGAGAATGTTATCAAGTTCAATGGCAAAGGCATGTTCAACCATAAGAAAACTGTTTGGATTATTCAGGCTCTTTTGAGTAAAAATGTGTACAGGGCAGGGGACACGGCCTTTGAGGCAGCCACACAGCCTCAAACAAGAGGCAAAAGAAACAGCCTGGAAGCACCTGCCTTTTAACACAGCAGGTGTTTTGTTTTGTTTTTCTCCTTCACAATTTAGTTGGATGTGCTTGTGGGTTTCTGTGATTGGCAACCCAGAGGTGAGAGGTTTGACAGAGGCTGGGGGGGCGCACGTAAGTCTGGCCGGACCCACTTGGTATGCTGTGAGCTCTCAAGGGGCAGAGAGAGAGGACGAGGTTTCAGTCTCAGCTAATCTGGCTGGCAGATGACTGACGTCTCCCCGTCCATCAAAGTGTGACCTGGGGCATACTTTTAATGAGATCCATTCCACATGACAGGCGCCACCTCTCCCTAGGCTGTCTGCCTGATCGCCTCCACTGTTCCAATCAGATTGCTGTCTACATGTGTTGCTGCTTTATGTACAATGTGTCTCCCCGTGCGCACGAGCACAAGTGAATGTGTGGAGGAGTGTGTACTGAAAATGTTTTAGAAAAGGAAGCTATGTTGAGACCTCCAACGAAAACTGAATTAACTTGTCAAACTCAGCACCAGCCTGTCAGCTGCCTGTGTTTCAATCCACTTTTCAAGTTCACTGTTGTTTCCAGTAACATCTCGTTTTATTTGAAAATGAGCTTGTCAACTTTATAAAGCAGTGCATCTTTATGCCTTTACAGCCACTGCAAAATCACACAGACTAGAGATACAAAACAGTTCACATTGTGTAACTGCTAGATCTGTCTTTAGTATTATTAATTACTATTCAGCAGTATTATCTGTCAACCATACTTTATGCTAATAACATACCGAAACATGTTCACACTGGATGAACTGACTTAGGCAGTTCATTTGTGTCAGAAACACATGGAGTTTGGCGGTTGTGCAACCTCTGGAGCACATACTGCAAAGAAAAATCCTCGGACTCAGACTGAGAAAGAAACAATGAAATAATATATGCAGTATGCATGCACGAGAAGAGACACATGGAGTGTGGGATTTTGGCAAATCCAGTATTGCTCAATAATTCATCAATTCATCAACTATCACTCAGCTCAAAAGATGGTATCCATGTGGTGTAAAATAATTGAATAAATGTGTCTCCTCTGTCTGGGTTAGAAGCAACAGTCCACAAATGACAGATACATACAAACTGCGGAAAACACAGCCTCCGTCCATTTCATTACAAATCTGAAACCACGGAGACAAATTATCTGGCCGACATGGTTGCACAGAGAAGACAATGGGGTTAGCTTTCTTTGGCTGGCAACTACTGGAACAACAGCTTCTTTTTGCAGAATCAAGAGCCAGATGTGCCCATTACTGGCAGCTGTCTGAGGCTGGACACTATCCCCAGTGGCAGACCATAAAACTGTCAACATGTTGTAAAGCTCAGGTTTAATGTTGATAAAGCAACTGATATGATATTTTAGGTTTTACCAAACTAAATGTTTTTCTTTTCTGAGTACAGTTTTGCACTGGACTTTCTGCACTGCTCCAAAAATGAGATGAACCACAGCTGTAAGGAAAGCAAAATCAGCTGTAATTTGAACATGAATGACTAATCATCATCATCAGTGCTGCAAACAATTTTTTTTTGTCAAATGTGTGAGACAAACTGGTAATTTGAGTGTGAGGAGGAGGGGGCATTGATGGGAAAGCAGACACGATAAGAAGCGATAAGACTGAGCGACTTTCTTCTGGGATTGGATGTGGAGCCCCTGACAGTTGTGACATCCCTGCAACATTTCCAGTTAATTAAATTGCTAACTAAGCCTAGCAGAAAAAACATAGTTAAGAATATGCTCTTGATCTTTCATGCTGTCTCCAGACAACTTACTACAGGATCTTTACCAACACAACTGGTGCTGGCAGTTTGGGGAACAGATGTCCAGACAGATTTGTTCTCCTTCTGCAGAGCTGAAACAAACGTAAGCTCATTGTTACATGTAACCAAACAGCACCTTCGTGTTAGACAGAAAAAATTTTCTCTTATCATCACAAGTCGCTATATCTGCTTCAACTGATCGTAGCACATTCAGACTCACGAATGCCTTTGTCTTCTGGAAATCATTTAATCTTTTGCTTTTTTCCCCAGCCATTCATCTCTGATACTTTAGAGTCTATGGTTTTCATCAAGATGGATTTCATTAAGGTTTTTGTTTGTTTGTTTGATTTTTTTTTTTAAATTTAGGTATCTCATGGCAACAGGCTCTCAGTTTAGGCAGTGAGGAGAATCTGAAATAGCTAAATTAGTGCTTTGTTTGCTATTGTTGTGTTTGCTTGGCATCTCACTTTCTTCTTGTCTTTCATGAACACAGATACACATGCAAAGTCCTTCTCTATTTCTCCCTTATATACGCACACATGCACATACACACACAACTGTTTGGTCCCCTTCTCTCCTATGTCATTTTGAATTCTTGAGCCACCTGTTTCACAGCCTCATCAGGGCGAGTGATGACAGGAGGATGAGATGGGGAGGGTTGGGTGAGGGAAGGGTGAAGGACAAGGGACTCAGCATAGTCCAGAGTAGAGTAATTGCAAAAGCGAGATCAAAAAATTCAAGCGTCATAAATATATATATATATTTGTATCCAAACTTTCAACCCTGTACCAGTATGAGCCTGTCCTTGTTAGTCAGACGCTGTAAACAAGAGTCGATAGCCATGCCAGCTGCTCCGTGACTCCGTATATGCACAGTGGAGCTTTAAGCTTAATGCTGTCATCAGTATGCTAACATGTTAGAAGCAACAATGGTACCATGCTGTTGCAAGTATGGATTACCATGATGATTTTAATTTAGGGCTAAAGTTATATTGTAGTAAAACTACAAATGCATTGCAATAAATTCGTTTTATTTTCAATCATTACTAAAGGGGATCTATTATGTTCTTCCTCATTTTCATATTTACTCTTAAAGTGGCAGATGGTCATATTAATCGTGGTCAAAGCTGCAAATGATGAGACAGCAGGAAATCATTCTGAGCCACTTGACGTTAGATGGTTTCCTTTTTTTATATACTTGGTTCACTTTGATATTAGATACAAAGTATTTCTAAATGTTAATCCAGACCCAGGAACACAGACCCATCTATGAGCCCAGCAGCACCACCAACTTCTGGTGGAAGCTTTCTGTTTACAAGGGGCAATCAATAAGAAGAAAGCTTGCTTAAAAGGAAGGGGATTAAAGATAAATTAGCTTGTTTCAGATAGTGGATGAACTGAAGAGCTACAAAAGGCCCAGTACAAGATAAACAGGAAACTTTCGTAGTACAGTCCAAGAATATATAGATAAGAATACAATTAAGTGTAATAAATAAGTAAATACGTATGGTAGTTGGAAATAAATGTAATTTTTGTCTTTGCTCTCATTTCTTTTCTCTGTTTCCATGGCCTATTTCCTTATTTGGACCCCAATACAGGCTGAACTGCTTGCTTTTTGCTAGATTGAATAGTATGCTATATAATAGAGCTCCATCCCAGTTTTACATACTGCCCCTTTTCCCTCTGCTAGCTTGGCAGCATAGAGAATGAGAAAAATGAGGACCTCCATCCTAGTTTTGTCTTCGTCTCTGAGTAGCTGAAAGAAACTTCAAAAAGAAAGAAATGGATTAATAAATTTGCACAATTAATTTTTTTCTCTTTAAGTAATTAAAAAACATCCATCCATTCATCTGACCAATTAGCCATCCATTTTATTCTGTTTATCCAATTTAGTGTTGTGGTAATTAAAACTAGACTATGTCAGTAGCAATTAAGTTTTATCTATTCCCCATTCGAGACCACAGACAACAGTGGGTAAAGTAGGACAAAAAGAAGTCATTTTAGTCTCTTGTTCTGGCCAGAGACTTGCGGTAAGATGCTGATGAAGAATGACTGACAGACTAGACTCTCAGGAAACTCAAGCCAGAAACACTGCATGGGAAAACTATTACAACCCACACATACACAGACACCCTCCAAACAACCACAGGTTGCACGGCTGGGTCACCTTCATCCATGACGTCATGCTAAATAGAAAACTACTATTATTATTTGCAGTATATTTTATTGAGAATAACAAAAATGAGGGAGATGATATAATGCACACTCGATAGTGGTCTAGTGAATTCACCAGAAAAGCAAGGGGCAGGATCAGACCCTGTGGAGCCTGTTAGGAAACAGCTTTAATTCATACCAAATCATTCCACCACAGCTGCCCTCCTCCCTGTGTTCCCAGGCAGAAGACATATGAGCCAGATACAATGAGACAAACTTGTGTCGTTTTAAAAAAAGGCAGCTGTCCCATTTTTAGCCCCACAAAGCTCCAGCTGAGTCATAGTCAGCTTCTCTGACAAAAGACAGAGGAACAACTACAAGCAGAAAAATGACAATCAGCCAAGCACAGTGAGATCTGGATGGGGGGAATATGCAAGAAGAAAAGAGCAGCATTAATCTCTAGCATACAGCTCAACAGGCACATCATATGTGAGCAATTGTAGAAAAAGTACATTTTAAACAGAATTTACATTACAGCATACACATCTAATTAAAGATTCACTTAGCAAGCAAAAGCAATGCTGTGTGTTTGTTAGCATTACACTGAGGCTATTGTTGCAACATTACGTTGTCTTGCGTCTTTAATTGTTAAAGTCAATATGATGCCAGGCCAACAAAAATTGGGTAAATGCGAGTTATTTTTCTAGTCTGGGTTCACAAGTAGTGTGTGGTTTGAATGGAAATCTAGAAACTGGGACTGAATGTCTTTCCTGTCGGCCTGAGTGCACTTAAAGAATAATAGACAAATAGTGCTGTATTTATTAAGAGAGCACACAATGTGGTTTTACTATTAACAAGAGAAAAAAAACTGGAACTACTCCAAAAACAAGAAACTGACCTCACAGTCAGCATTTTTTTATTTGAGTGCTTGGTTCAGTTACATTTTTCTTATTGTTTTGCTAAGTATATGAACAGAAAAATGGCCTAATTCCCACTAAATCACTTTTACTTTTCCACAGTCAAGAGAAACGGTGCTTTTTACAGACATCTAGAACTGCTGATGTTTTATGTTTCTGGGTTTAAATACAAATTGACATGAATGAGCTCATTCTTCAACACACTACCGCAACATAACATAATGTGAATGTCTAGAGGAGTTACGTCAAAACAATCGTACAACTTTAGTAACTATTCCCAGGATGTAACTGTTTAAAAGCAGCCGAAGTTTCCAGGGTTGATTCAAGTTTTTCCTCTGTTTGCTAGGTTTGTGAAGGAGGTATGACTCTGCGAAGTGCAGTGTTATCCTTTTCTTATTTAAATGCTAATGAGCATACTGCCATACCAGTCAAAGCGCTACAGAAACAGTGTGAATTTTTAATATCTTATCACACCAAAAGGTAACAGCTCTCCCGGTGAGGTGGAGGGATGAGTACATGTTCCCTCATTAAATTCTACACAATCGATGCGTCCCTCGGAGTGTGCCATGGGCCAGTCTCCGTGTCGCAGCATCTTCGGCTGCGCGTGTGTGTATTGCTAGCATAGGGTTAACGGTCAGTTGTGTGAGGATGTGCGGCACACATCTGTCTGTGCCATTTAGACGTGTGAGTGTGTGTGGTGTAAATGCAGATGTGCACAGCAGTGCGGGGCTGCACTTGTTTCTTCACCTCATCAGTTATGAACAGCTGTTAATTTGCCAAAGCCAGAGGACCGAGGTTGAGGTTGTCGCAGCCTGTTAATAATTACTTTCCAGGAATGATGAAGTCATTGGTGGCAAAAGGTTAGAGGAAGAATTCAGTAAATATAATGAAACTCATATTAGAAAATGACCTCTGCTCTCATGCTGTCTGGATTTCTAGTCTCTACGGGCACCTGTTTCCATTAAAACCTCCACTGTAAATGTTAGTGTAGTTTCAGTTTCTTTTCCTGTTATTTATCATAATGTTGCAGTGGATAAATAAATGCACAGTGTTTTGTTATTAAAAACAAAATGCTCAGAGAACCCTGAAAGAGTGATAGCAGTAATCTATGCAGTGTTGCTTTCATGTCCTCCAGGAAAATGACAACATTTTTAAATAGATGTGTGTGTTCAACTCGGTGTCAGAGTGAAGAGCGGCAAAATTAGTGTTTGCTGTTATTGTTCTTTAACAGGGATATTAAAAAAAACAGCCAACAGGTGAAGTGATGTAATAGCTGTAACAAAACTTAAGAGTTTCCCACAGTGCAGTATTCAAATTCACATTATTAAACCTGGTTTCTCCCCATGCTGAGCAAAAGACTTTTAACATCTCATTTCAGAAAACCCCTCTAAGTGTTTCACTTCTGCGGTCTGGCACCTAATGCTGATGTTTGGTTTCAACTTTGTTGCATTTTACTCCTCAGATAGCTGCAACAGAAAACTGGATGAAGAACTGGAAAGCATGAGGGACTTTTCATGAAGGCGGGCGCTGCTCAAAGCCAGGGTTCAATAATTGCTTTCTTCTAGTCTCACGCAAGTGACAGATGGTGAGGCCACCAGAGGCCTGAAGATGGGAATAATGTTGTTGATTAAAAAGAAATATAGGAAACAACATGCAGCTGTTGGCTTTAGGACAGAAGAGTAAAGACAAAAAGAAAGAGCAAAAAGAGGAAAAAAATAGTAGATCAATTTGGGAATAAAAGACAAAAGTAGTAATGACACAATTAAACTTGGCTGGTCCACACACATTTCACTGGAGGTCGTTTGAACTTCTTGTACGTGAGCCTTAGAGAAAGTTTTTTTTTTTCCTACTGATTTATTCATAGTGGGTCTTATGGGAGTTGAAGTTTTCTTCCAGATATCTATAAAAGTTGTTATTTATTTGGTGTCTCCAGCCTTCAAACACAAATAGCCACCTGTACATGTTAAGCTGTGTGCTTCACTGTGTTATATCCATGAGAACGAGAGTCTGATGGTCTTTCAAGATTGCACAAGATTCAGATGGACTGAAACGTATCAGTATCACCCACCCTATGCGCACAAGCTCGTGAGTATGGGGGTAATTGTTTCTCAGAGCTTTTTGCACATATCAGGGGAAATTTAACACTTCTAATGGCAAATGCTGATGCAGAGCACTCCTCCTTTCTCTGCTTTGAGCATCAAAGCCAAGAGGCACACTATGAAGCCTCTTTTGCATAGCCTGATGCGGTGATTGTCTTTCCAAGACATCTTTCAGAGGACAGAAAACTCAAAAATCTCACCCAGAGAATCAGTGTAGTTTTTTGAGGGTTTTTTTTTTTGTGGAACTAAAGGGTACTTTAGTGGCTTTTATGTAAGGAATTACTGCAACATAAAGTTGAGGACAAAGTAACATAATAAATATGCAATTGTCACTGTTTTTTTCACACATTTTACAGAAATATTTTATGATCCTTCATTCGTATTAATAAGTTAACAAACACATAGCAAATGACAAACCAAGTCTAGAGCTGTGACTGAATGGGCATTTATACCCTCTATGTTCCTGTACTATTCTACAACTGCTCTGTCAAGCAATTGCAATATCCCCTAACATTGCATGAAACCTAAGCTACTGCATGTAGCATTTATGGAATAATAAGCATGTACACTGGGCATCAGCTGCATTGTGTGTTGACTGAATAAGAAGCAAAATAAGCCGGTGTGATCTGGGTGGGAGATCAAGTGAGATTAAAAGATTTAAGGCTCCATTTGCCCATGAATATCTGATGCCTGTCTGAGGCGAGAGCCAGGGATCCACTGTCAGGTCGCCAAGGTGTTTGGGGAAATCTACCTCATCTGCATCTGGCCATTTTTTAAACAGTTTCTCATGTGAATAACGTGAGCATGCTCTCATCTCAGCTGTTCTGTTTCTTTCTTATCTGCCTGAGTCAAAAAAGCTAGTGAGTGATTCATGGGGCATTCAAAAAGAGGAAGTCCTATTCCATACAACGACACTGCCAGGACAAGACTACTGGACACGCAGGATGTGCAGTACTATAGCTCTAAAGAGCTGTGTGACTATTATTGCTGTAGTTTGGACAGCCCATTCAGACATTATCACGGGTTCCCTGCATTCAGTGTTAGATTCTATATGTGTTTATTATTATGAAATCAAGTCTTGTGGTGTTGAATTAGAATTATTAAGCTAGTGTGAGAGCTTCAAAGGAACTTTTGTTTTTGTTTTGATCTACCACAAACTTTAACTTAATTTGCCTTGTTGTCACACAGATAAATGCTTACAGATATGAAAACACTGAGTGAACATGAATAAAAACTCAGCATTATTCATGATCTACTATTAACACTTAAAATTCCAGAAGATTCTGAATATATGGAAAATGTGATATGTTTATTACAGGCAGTGGGAATGCAGATGTTCCCTGATGCAAGTCATTAAAGGTAAAAACTGATTCTTCTGTGAGGCTTACTTATAGTTAGTGGTTGTGACAGTTGTAGCAGAGGGTGCGCGACAACTCTTCTATGCAATGTGGAAAGTAACATGAAAACTCACTAACTTGCAGGCGTCATGCTTTCTTTTGAGTAAGTTTACCTTTGTAGCCACCTGGAGTGTATGAAGGTGCAGAGCAGAGACGTTTTCTCTTCAATTTTGAGCAGGGACGACGCACACGGATGCTAAAGGTAGGTTCCCTCCCCCATGGGTGTGTCCACAGCCGGGAGACCTCAGCTTATCCACCTGCAAAAGCCGCTTCCCAGCACTACACACTTGAGCGTCGCTGCGCACGGTTGAAGATCCTCCCTTCTACGCACCAGGAACAATTCTTTCTTGGTCACCTTCTTGACTGGAAAATACAGATTCTGTTAATGCGATTTAGAGATCACTTCAAGTTAAGGCGGCCGCTTCAAGTTGATTTAAACCCAAGCTTTATTTGGCTCTGGGATAATCGTGTGGGATCTGCGGCGGATACACTGATACTCCTGCCTGCGGACAGAGGAGCTCAAACAATCTGTGGATGGTTTTCAGTGCTGACCAGCTATATCATAATATCCTCTGGACGTCACCATACGGTAGGTCATAATCTAAGTGCTTTTCAGCTACATGACAAGTTAAATTAAGTATTTATTTTCTGACAGATGCGCTCTTAAATCAATAGGAAGCCACATTTAATGGAATCGAGTAATAAGAATGTCTCCGTGTGTGCAAGATAGAATCTGTAATAAATAGAAGATGTATTTGAAATGTCTGTAAAATAATTTTTCCTTGAATATTAGAAATTTTCGTGTTTAGCACAAGCTTGCGCATATTTATATTTTGGTGTGGCTCTCCGGCGCGTGTGGGAGGTCGTTTTTAATGAGCGATACTCTGAAATACTGTTTTGAAATATTGCAACAGCCAAGAGCAGCGTGTGTTTAATCACCAGTGCGAGTTTCTTTTAAAGACCTTAAAAGTTCTGACTTCGTGTGATGTCGTACCTTCAGAGGAAACGTATGTGCAGTTTTCAGCGGATTCTTTTTGACCGCTTAAAATCCCCGTTAACATTATAAATGACACGTGGTTCATGTTCGTGTCCTCATAACTCAAAAGCCAAGTCAGGCTTTATTTTGGTTAACGGTCGGCTTTGGAGTTCTGCCTTCGGGGCTTAATGTGGAACTTGATCTTAAACCCTGACTGACAGTTTGACCTCATGCTCGGATCCGCGTTTACAACATCTGTGGCATGCGCAGACAATTACGGCAAAACACCTTCGCCAAAATTGTTTTTTATTGTTTCCAAATCTGGCGCTTCAGATGGCATTTCTCGTGACTTTTTGCGCTGGCGTTACGCGCATTTGTGCCGCCTGATCCACACGCGGATACCTCTTCAGATTCTTTTATGAGGACATTATCTTCAGCTCTCTTTGTGGCGGATAACAGCATGTTGATGCGCTTTGTGATTTAGTCTGTGAGCACTGCCGGTGCGCGCCAGGCGTGAGGGGGCAGCTCCGTGTACAACGGGTGAAACGAAGCTCTCGCTATAAACTAACAGTTACTGTTTTAAACTCTTAAACGTTTATTTATACACACGTTTCATTGCACTGTTTCGAAAAGTAAAGATCTGCAGAGAGTGGCTAGGGGCGGGCAGCGGTATTTTCAGCTGGAAGGAGATTCCAGCCCATTCCCTGCTTAATAAAATGAAACGATCAAGTTGCGATTCCACCATATGATAGGCAACCAATTTAAAAAGGAAAAAAAAACTACACTAATTCATATCCAATTTTTTGCCATGTATCTCACTCATTGCTTGCTGTTCTGTGTGGTCTGACTTTAATGAAGGCAAAAGTAGCTGCATAATGTACCATTGATTGCAAGGAAACAACCAAATTACTTTAGTAACTACGAGTTGGTTACTGTACGAGTTTTGTGAATTGAAAGGGCTTTGCTCATTGTTTGATGGTCATCCCTGTCTGTCCCTCAGCTCCTGGATTCTCCTTTGTCCCTGTTAACAAACAGAGGAACAATGTTGTGGGACAAACTGTGCTGGTTGCTGGCCCTACTAGCTTTATCATCTGGGGGGCTGCCCCCTCCCAGCGAGCCCCTGTCTGCTCCCAGAATTTTCCTGTCCTTCAAAGGTAAGATATTGAAAATAATGCAGTGTCTGTGACCTAGTTGGTGTAGTTCTGTGTTTCTCTTCAGACATGCAGATTTGATTGCCACTTCGGTCAGCACTCTTTGATTTCGTGGGTTAACTGCTGGCACCGACTGAATTCAGGTCTTGGCAAGCCTGCCGTTTGTCCCTTCAGTGGTTAACACTGAGTTTGATTGTGTGATTGTGTGAGAGAGGCTTGATGAGCGGGATGAGGAGATGCGCTGCTGATTGTCCTGACTATTCAGGGTAAGAGAATATGTCTTCATCCAATCGCCTGGATGCAGTTTGTTCCCTAAACAGGCCTTTTTTGTGACCTCGGCTCTCTTCTGAAATCAAGTCAGATTTAACACTTGGCTGAGCACAAACTCAGGGTACACATCCAGCATGTTATGAATGTTAGCCAGTGCCATATGAGACCCTGTGTGTGTTGATCTGTCCCGTTAAAAGGCCTCAGTGGCAGTGTGTCGAGTGCTTTGTCATTCCATTGTTGGAATAGTCATTGCATCCATAACTGTTCTTGACATGTTATAGTACTTGTCCCTAAAAACACTTTAATAATTCTCAGATGAGGTCAGATCCTGGTCGTTTTATGAGATTACTGCACTTCAAATCTCATCTTTGTATTAGAAATTTGCCTAAATGTGATCATCTAGGAATGCTGAAGGTAAAAAGCAAGTGGGGGGGGGGATTTCATTTTTCTGAAAATGAAATCACAGATATCTCAGACGGTAACTTATGTTACATGTCAAGTGTTTTTACAGCACTGGTGTTTGCTTCAATTTCAATTGTGTTACTTGATATTGCAATCTTTATGCTAAGCTGATTTTAAAAAGCTCCAGGGGCTTTTCCGATTCTCCGGTTTTTCTCCTCAGATATTTTGTTTATCTGTTTGTTTTTCTTCATCCCTCGAATCCCATCTACTTCTCTTTGTCTTTAATCAAGCTGGATTTCACACACTAATGGTCGCACATTTACTTGGTAGAAAAGAGTTCATTTATTTTCTACTTCTTTTAATGAGTTCCTTTTTGTTTTTAATTAGTTTTCGAGGTTACTTTATGCCTCACAGGGCAACTTCAGATAACTGAAGACTAGAAATGCACCTAAGCTCTGCATTCCCTAATTGTATTGGTTTTGCACAGTACCGCTGGGAATACTTGTGTAATGTGCTTTTATTAATGTTTTTTTTAACTCGTCAGTGTATCACACTAGCGCTACCATGCAAATATGTTCACTTTAAATATTCTCCGTATGATAACATCCAGCTGTTTTAACAAGCATCTCAATTTTGGAGTTAAAATAAAACACAGAGATACTAATTTATGCTGCCAAGTGTTCCCAGCTGTTGTTTTTGTACTACAATGCTGAATTTGCTCATTATGACCCAGCTTCACATATTTATCCATAAAGGTTAGACAGTATCGCTTTCTACTGATTATTTGCATTTTGTGAAGCTGGAAGAGAAGATTTTGCTGCGTTTGGCTAAAATCCAAGTTTGTTACAAAAAAACTCCACAATTTGTCTTTGCCTTTCAAATGTTTGCTCCCTATCAAAGCAAAAGACTGTGGGTCATACACATAGCTACACACAGTTGTGCATAATAAATATTACAATAAAATACACATACAACTTTAGTACTGCGTTTTATCCATTTATTTACTTTCCTTCAAACCCATTCTACATGCACTTCCACATATAGTTTATTAACGATGAGATTTAACTGTGTTTAACTGTGTTTTATATTGTTGATTCTCTTGGGACTGCAAAGAAAAAAAGTCCTGCACTATTATTGCTCGACTCTGGGCTTTTTTACTCGGCCTTCTAATTTTTAATTTTGTTTTTTTGTGTTGTTTTGTTTTCTTAACTGTATGGATTGGTTCATAATTTCAGTTTTGCTCTCTCTGTCACATAAAATAAGCAAAGGTTTGCCTTGTAAACCACAACTATGAACCTAAGCCGATAAGTCTGACTAAAGCAGCTACTGAGTATGTTAGGGCAGGCTGAGTTATTAACTGTGATAAGGGCCAAGTGTGCAAACAGAGGCTAAGACCAAAGGAATGTCCATTCAAAGCAGAACATCAACCCAGACTTCAAAAGAGCTGACAAACACATGCAGACACACACATAGCATGCATCACTCTGTCAAGCAGCACATAAAGTCCCCCTGGATCCTTTACTCTCCTTGTAGCTGTAAAAAATGTGAAGTTTTAATACTCCCATCTAAACTCCCATCTACAACAAAAGTCACATTTATGCAGTTATGTACATGCACTCTTTGTCATAAAGACTGAGCAAGAATGGGTTAGATCAGCTGCTGAGAACTCCTATATTTACTTTTAAACAAGGCCTATAATCACGTGCTATTTTAGTGTGCATGGCTCTGAGAGGTTGTGACCCTGCAAACAGAAGCCAGTCACACCCGAGGTTAACTGCCCTCAAACTGTGGGAGAATGGCACCATATTAACAAGTAATAGCTTGTTAGGCTAATCCTCAGGCACATTTGAAAGTATTTAACTTTGTTTTTCTTCAGCCTCTGAACACCTGGGTGCAAGGTTACTTCTGAGAAGAAAGCAGCAGAGAAACAAAGACGAAGCCAGGCCGTCCTGTAATTGGACTAACTCTCGGGGACAGTCCTAATGTGGCTTCAGTCTTTGTACTCTCCCTCCCAAACAGACTTTTTGTCCCATCTAATGAGTCGATGATTGTCACGCCTGAACAAAGACTTCACTATCTGCTCATCTCTCCCAGCAGTTTTCAGAGTGAAGATCAGAAATACTGGCATGTCCCTCATGTCTTTAATCTATGGATAATTGGAATTTTGTTGCTTGTTCTATTTCTGACTACACAAATGGAGTCCTTTCACTGACTCTTGTGACTATAGGTACATTTATATGGTACATGTCAAGAGAAATTTGTCCTACATACTACATGCATCTTTTTGACTCCTGTGTTTCAAGTAAGCATTTTAATAATAACCCTTGCTTCACCGTGAGATAACACATCATTTTCAACAGATTATCAAAGGGACACTAATGAAACCCTTTTCCCCTTGCACCTCTTCCAACCTGCTTGCTTCTTATGTAGTTTTGACACCGGAGACAGAGTTAAGAGCCTCAGCCAAACCTGCCTGCAATCAAGTCTTAGCAATCAATGAGCTGCTGAAAGCTTATCCACAGCTAACCTGCATGCTTGCACATGATCCTTGGCTGCTCAGGCTGGATATTAAGCCTGGGAATATGTTTTTGCCTGATTCATTTCAGTAGATGTTAAAAAAAAACACGTGCAACCTTCTTAAATTGTCTTATTCGGTCTCCTTCAATCAAAGGCAAAGAGGTTGCACCAAACCATCATGTTATACTAGCAAATCACCGGGGAGATGGCAAATGCATTCAGCCAGCGAGTTTATAATTCTAAATCTTCTTTCTGTTCAGTTACAAAACTAATGCCTTTAATTAGTTTTCTCATCAGACCACATTGCACATTACATTGGATGTTATTGTATTACATGCAGCATCAACGGAGATGTTAAACATAATTGATCACACAGAGAAGCGTACAGTGTACATTACCACAATACAATCATTAATTTAGCATTGAATAAATAAAGATTATCCCTGATAGTGAGGGGTGCTTATGTTATTGCTTTTCCTAGTGATGAATTATTTTGTGTGTGGAGCTATGTGACTCACCTAAAGGTGGAGGGAGCTGAGAGTGTTGCTCTAAAGGGATAATTCAATTGATCTGAATGTGAAAGTTTTGCACAGAATCTTTAGTTCAGTGTGCTGCTCCAGGGTGACTCACCTGGTTTGTTGTTTCACTCTTTCAGATAGTTTTAAGTATTCACATCCTTTCCATTTCTTCATTATTTTTATTTGAAGCAAACTGGAGTTAGAAAAGTTTTACATTTTCCTTCTACATTTTTTTTCACCCAATATCACGAATAAGTAAAAATTTAGAATTAAATCATTTGTATTTTTAAAGATAAGTAAGAATATTAGGCAAAATTGAAATTGCGAAACATTTTTGTCAAACAACTGATGTTTGTTTTTAAGACAGCTTGTAGTAGAAGAAGAAGAAGTAGTTTTTGGCAAACATATACACGTTTTGTCCCAACTAAAGTTCACATTTACACTGCTCTAACCGTATACAGCATTGTCAAATTCAAACCTTGTGTGCGACTCTGCCTTCCGGCTGTGCATGTTTGCTTCTTTCCCAGCACAACGTCACTGGTACCTGAGGTTAACACATTTAGCACAACCCTTCACTTCCCCAGCCGACATGAAAGCAAATTCTGTGTGAAGATGTAGGTTGGAGGGTTCAGGGCTTTTTTTAATATATATATATATAAATGTCCCAAATTCATATTACTATTTAATTAGCTGAACTATTTCAATATACTCCACTCACTGTATGCATCCATGCAAGACTGCACCTGTTGGCAGTTTGTAGGTTTTTCCTAGTATCTTCATTACAGAATGTAATGGTATCAAAAACGTTTCCAGAATGTAATATGTGCTGACTGTGGCACGCAAGCCCTCAGCAATTATTACTACACTTTGCTACTTTCTCTCAAGAGACGATGTTTGTGGAGGAGGGGAGGGATGTGCATCCCAGCAACCTCTGCTCTGCAGGATACATTCTGTCAAACTATGATTATTCAGGAGAGAAAAACAGAAGGCGACAGCTCCGGTGCTAAATATAGTGTCCTTCCTGTCTGTTTCTTTCTCTTTTTATCTTCCTCTCCTCCTCTGCCTCGTCATCCTCCTCCTCTGCCTTTACTCTACACTCACACCCTCTCTCTACTTGCCTGTTGATGAGACTGGCAGTGTGAGCAGCGGGAGGAGATCACCCCATGTGCAACCCACAGCAGGAGCATGTCGTTTTAGCACGTGCAAAACGCAAAAAAAGGGGCAGCTGTTTTGCCCAGACTTTACTTAAGAAGAAGCTACAACGGTGAGCTAGCAAGTGAATGTGTAAGTGGGGAGTGGGTGGACATCTGAAGGCTAAAGAAGGTTTCACGTACCAGCTCAACTAACATGCAGTAAGTGCTGAAGCTTGAAAGGAAATTATATGTGTGCATTATGTAGCCCTTTTATAGTAATTTTCACTCTGTAAATTACTGGCTCCCCACTCTTTAATGATGCCACAGAGACTAATACACACACACATCATTGCTCTCAATGAAAGGCACCACATTGAAAACATTTTCCCTCAATTTAAATACTTTTTCTGAGCTGGCATGCAGAACCCCCTGTCCCCCTGTGGTGATAAAAATGCTCAACATTCAAATGAAACTGTAATCACCCTGCTATTTATGATTCCTACTTTTAGGCATTTTAATCATAGTTTTAATTATTTGTAGAGGGGAGGAGCAGATATGATCATCTAGCTCCATCAGGATAAGCTTTTAGAGCAGATGCGACTAAAAATGAACATGCAGGGCACCCGGACTGTATCTTTATGTCATTTCAGAGTTGAAACTTTTTGAGTTACCGACATGAGTTTTGCTATAGGTGCAGACAATGCCCTCCCTAACTATAAATTCACATATTTTAACCTCAATTTGGGTCTAACTATTTTCACTCCCTATGTCTGGGTTTGAGCTTTATGACGATGAAAATTTGTGCTTTGATAAATGTATGTTTTTGTGTGCATGTGCAAAGTTTTCTCTGGTGACTCACAAAGTACACGTTAGACTATATTATAGTTAGAACTACATTGTAGGAGAGAGGCCTCGAGTTTAGGATTTTTCTTAACACTGTTGGCATTTTCATTGTTTTCTTTTAAAAAGAATCGCTTTGTTTGACCAATAAAAACAATGAAGTTTTATGACAGCCTTATGAAAGGTTTCTACATATAATATGAACATGCATATATTATATTAGATAGAACGGTTAGTGTCTGTGTGCCGCAGCTGATTGGTGCAAAATTGATACCATGATGAATTCAAGTTGCCCAAATTTTAGTCATTCCACTGGACAATATTGACCTTGACTCATTTAAATTGCAAAACTGGTATCATCATACTATGAATCATAATCATTAGCTTTGGCACAATATCACTTTTGTACACATTCAACCTTTAAGCTTTGTGTTTGGGATGCTCCACGGCTGTTCGGCATGCAGGGGATGCATTAACAGCTGTTACAGTTTCGTGAGTTGTGTAAAGGGGGCAACACTCAGCAGGGACAGAAAGACAGTCACACTATGATGGATGCACCTCCATGTGAAGGATGTGTAGGGGAGTGATAGAAAGTCTGAACATGTGTACATCCTGGTGTTTGTGTTTCAGGTCCCTGCTGCACTCTCTTTCTTTCTTTCGTTCTTTCTTTCTTTCTTTCTTTCTTTCTTTCTTGCTTTCTTTCTTTCTTTCTTTCTTTCTTTCTTTCTTTCTTTTTTAATCAAAAAGTGGCAGACAAGATAAAAATAGATGTCAGACATATGCTTTTTTACTCCTTCATGTTAGAGAGACATATTGAAGAAAATTAGTTATTGTAGTCTTTGTAAGGGATAGTTCAATAATAAGCCGGTAATTTTTGAGGTGTGATTTTAATCCTTATTAAAGGCAGATTATTTAGCAGGCTGTGATGAACCTCACCACCCGCAGAACAGGCGGGACGGCGAGGGAGCGGAAGAGTGCTTAAAGATGGAGTTACAGAGGATGCTGCGGTTTTCTTAAGATTCAGAGTGACAGGGAGGAATGGGAGAGTCTTCTAATATTCATTTTAAGTCCATGCGGTTATGTCTGCATTGTTTGTTTGTGTGTGCATGTGTGTGTGTGTGCATATGTGTGTGTGGGTGCTCATATGCTTGCAGAGCTTCCTCTGTAAAGAGCTGCTATCTATGACACTGCTTTGGTTTGGTTGCCATAGCAGCATCTACCTGTCACTCCTCACAAACTGAATCGGGTTCAAATGATTCTCTCTACAGAGATGAGGTGGGATGCAATCACAGCTTTGTGCTTATTTCCCCAGATGTTTGCTGTCTCGTCTACTCTCAGGCAACCCTGAGGTAAAGCAGCAGCATCCAGTCTTCAAGGCTCAGTTAAGACAAAT
The DNA here is from genome assembly GCF_963969265.1 of Rhamphochromis sp. 'chilingali'. Taxonomy (NCBI): domain Eukaryota; kingdom Metazoa; phylum Chordata; class Actinopteri; order Cichliformes; family Cichlidae; genus Rhamphochromis; species Rhamphochromis sp. 'chilingali'. Next base: position 24,205,905 of record NC_137936.1, on the reverse strand, counting down.
GAGACAATACATTTGTTAAAACAATAGACTTTGATGAGGTTGTGGTGTGATCTTCTGAAAAAATAGAGGATTGGGCAACGAATAAATTAAGGATTTAGTTCTGTGCAGAGGCTCCACCGGGACTAGACTTGCTCTCCAGATGTGACTGAGGTGTGGGAGTCTTCACGGGTTCACAACTCAGACTGAAATTAAGGAGACAGGGGGTCAAGGGCACCTTTCTACTTGTTTATCTTAGACAGCTATCATTCATTTTTATTTGTCTGTCAGTGTTTGGATCTAGTTACCGCAGTGCCAGTGACCTCATTCCTATGGTGCCCATTTTGAAAATATTAGATGGTATACTTTTCAGGGTACATACATTACTGTCTTATATGGCTTTAAATGTATGTGTCTGTGTTACTAAATATAAACTACCTTGAATAGCAACGTAATGTTGCTTTATTTTTACTTTGGAAGGCTTTCAAACATTTAATATCCATCCATTCATTTTCTCTCGCTTATCCAATTCAGGGTTGTGGTGGGGGTGGAGCCTATTCCAGCTGTCACAAAGCAAGGGGCGGGGTACAGCTTGGATAGGTCAACAGTCTGCTGCAGGGCTAACTGAGAAAGACAAGCATTCACTTTCACATTCACACCTAATTCAGAATCACAAATTAACCTAGCATGCATGTGTTTGGGCTGTGGGAGGTTGATAGAGTGTCCAGAGGGAACCCAAACAGGCCCTGGGACAAAATGCAAACTCCACACAGAAAGACCTGAGTGACCATAGATCTGCTGAATAGCTTTTTCCAGTACAAATAATACATAAATTAAGCCTTTCAGATGTGAGTGAAATTTCCCCAAACTTATTATCATGTGAATTAGAAATTAGCAACTTTAATGTATCCCAAGCAAAAATACTAAACTTTTGCTAAAAGAAGCGTTCCAAGTGCAAGGATTTGTTGTTGTTTTAGCTTTTATCAATAGTATCGGTTATGGCTGAAACAGTAATATTTATAATCAGAACATATTTTCTCCAAAATCACTATCCAATGTTTTGTTTGAGACATGTACATTTATCTGCATAGTACATTCTGCAGGCAACATTTATAATCGGCTTGATTAGTCAAGCAACACTTCCCACTGTACTGCTTGTCTAGTGTTCAAACCATTGCATCTTACAGAAAGGATTGATCTCGTTGGATTAGAACACATACAATCTTGGAGTCTTCATCCTTTTGGGGGGCTTTTCCTGTCAGCCTGGTCCTATCTGCAATAACAGGTCTGTTTGAGAGTGACTTTGCATTAGAAGCGATGATGTGTAGAAAAGTTATCAGTGGTATCATGTGTCTAAGAGGATTTTCTGCAGCTGCATCACTCTACTATTATCTGAATCTGACTTGAACTGTGATAGGCTCAGTTCCCGTGATATGTTCAACTTTAATGAAATCCAGTTAAAAAAGAAAAACTTTAAAACTTCATTTAAAGTACATAACAGATATCAGTATGCATAGCACAGAACTGTAGTCGCATACACAAGATAGTGACAAATAAAAGTTGAAAAATCAAAACGTATAAAGCACATAATAATGACTGTAAATGCTATAAAAGCCTTTTGAACTTGCCTTGTTCCAACTCAGATATCTAGGAGGACATACAGAAAGACAGAGAATGCCAGATAAGGGTTGAGAGAGAAATGAGGATTGTCGGGAAGACAGGCTGAGAGGAGGAAAAGGTGAAGGGAGCAACAGAGCTGATTCAGAGAAGGCTCTAAGAGTGCTAATGGACTACAGGGCATCAGTGTCAGGTTTGCTATCTCAGCCCGAGCAGAGTGGATAAATGGAAGGATTTGAGAATGAAAAGGAGGAGAGGAGCGTGGGTGCGCAAAAGGCATACTCGGGTCGAATTTTGCGTCTGCTTCCCATTAGTTGTATATGAGTGTTGGATAAGATGGTTTACTTCAGCTTGTGCCTTCATGGACAGCCTCCACAGGTCAGTCCTGTGCCAATGGCCTGGCTGTAACCTTGTGCTGCGAAGCCTAATGTTGGAATCCATAAAAACTGCTGTGTGTTTATTCACATGCACATATTGTCATACAGATTGGCTTAGGAGTGCTCTAAGAAATTTGGACTAAAGCCCCAAGTGTGTCACACATGTCTTCACCAGCAACACAAAATGTTTTGAAAGCAAAGTACAAACTTGTACAAATATTTCACAACCATTACACATTGCCAAGTTGGTTTTATGGGAAATGCTTGCTTTCCTAAGTGATGGGCCAAAGCTGACTTTAGGCAGAAAGCCGAATAACATCAAATACCTGTAATCGTATGATTTTTTTTTCTTTTGCAGGTGTGGGAGATGTAGTCTGTTAAAGTCTCTGAGTATACACACTGGATAACTACCAAGTAGCTGTCTATGTGATTGTGGCAGAAATGAGGCCTATGGTTGAGTCTGACCATGAGTCTGTGGGAGGCTGCAGCAGTCTCACTATTGGATTAAAAAAGGAGGAGGAGAACATTCCTCCTCCTCCTGCCTCCTGTCAGAGTTGTATTTCATCATTTAGTTACTAACCTCTCCCTTCATATGCTCTACATACATTCTCTCTGCATGATGCATAACTGGTGAAAACCGAGCCTCTGTCAGATGCTAACATCATTACCAAACCCACCTTCAAAGTTTGAGATGTAAATGCTCAGTAAATAGCAAAGCTTTCCTTGTCAGATTGATTTCGCTTGAATCGGATTTGTATTTCCTACGTTCCATTAGCTGCTTTGGCTTCAGGCAAGGAATGACCGAGTTTCAAGGTCAGAGCTTTGAGTGAGATCACGCTTGTGTGGCCGAGAACCCCCCTGAACCCATTTAGTCCTGGACGAGCAACAGAGAGGAACTGGGCACAATAGGAAGGGCAGAATGGGGTAGAACATGAGTTTTCCAAGCTGTGTTTTCTGGGTTTATACACTGATGTGCTTCCTGATAATGTGTCGATTGTGGATGGGAGGATATGGCCTCTCATCCGTAATCATTGTAGCGTTTGCATTGACACGATGCCAAGATTTTTCTCCATGCCTGGCCTATTTACGCCCCTTTTCCTCCAGCTTTGTTACTCAGCCCTGTTCTCAGGAACCTTCTCTAGGTGTCCTTAATGGTATGTTGGCAGTGTTGTCCATGGTGTATGCGCCATATGTGTGTGCCTGTGTTACTGCATACATATGTATGAATGAGAAATGGGAGTAAAGGCCTCCTATGTTGCTGTTGTTATTGTTGTTGTTGGTGTCGACGCCTCACTCATCCCCGTGAATGGACTGCTTGGTCTCAATAGAAGAGGGGCGTTCATGTGGGTTGGGTCCATCATTCATTTACTTCATTCATGTCCCCAGGGAGGCAGAGGGGGAGTGGCATACATTGGCATAGCATTAACGCTCAAAGCATCTCTGTCTGTCCTTTGCCTCCCTCTGCTCACACTCCCTCTGCCTCTCATCATTCTCGTCTCTCACTTTTTCTCCTCTTGGCACAAATGGCAAAACAGTCATTACTCAAAGCTTGGCTATGATCCTGGGCTTTCATGTTCTGTAGGATTTCATGTTAGATGGATTGATGCTCCTCTGGATCTTGTGCTTCACCACACTACAATGATGGAAGACCACAGACAGCCTTTCAGGAACCTTAGAAGAGGCAGCACCTCTTGGCACAAACACAGAGGCACAAACTATTTTCCATGGCTGACAGATTTAGTTTTAATGCGGTCAGTTCAGCTGAGAATCAGACAGAGGAAACAAAAAGTATGATCTCCAATCCAAATGACGCTTCGTTCAAGTGTTATCGTATTTAGAAAGCATGAGATGCTTCGAATTCATTCGCCTGTGGCTCTGATTACACGAGTGCCATTAGCAAACAGGATTGGTGCACAGTGTGAAATTTACCATTTCACTACCGTGGCGAGATTACACCGTCCTATTAAACCTTCTGTTCATGCGTATTCACAAATCTTTGCAAGACATTATGAGCAAATTAGACCCTAAAAGCAACAGGATCCTTGTTTGCTTTTCAACATTTTTTGCATGGTTTGGTTTTTAACTGAATTATGTTTATTTTTGCAGTGAAAACTAAATGGTAAATAGATACTGGTGCTTATATAGTGCTTTTCTGCTCAATTTAAGCTCTCAAAATGATTTGTTACTACAAGCCTCATGCACACACATGTGCTTTTTTTCACTACCTTCAATTTTTTTAACCTAACATTCACAGACTTACTGAATCCAGAGTTGCCCATGATGAATCCACGTCTTGCCCACAGATACTTTGACATACAAGTTGAAGGATCTAACCACCGACCTTTTGATTAGTAGACGATCCCAAGTCACAACTGCCCCAAAACTACTGCTGTATGTGTAGTCAAGCTGATAGTCAAAATGTAGCACATGGGAGCAGCAGATCCCTGGGTTGAAAACTTGCTGTCTTGCTCTTTTCCTCAGCGCCTGTCCTTATGAAATAAAGACTCAAATACCCCACAAAATTACAATGCTTCAGTTCCACAGAGAAGCCCAGCATTTTTACAAACACACAGAGTTGTCCAACAGGAAGTTAAGCCTAGTGGGTATTGTGGACAGCAAAATGAAATTTCTGTGTAGTAGACAAGATATAAATAATACAGTATGGAGTGCATGAGAAGTGTAATTTTTCCCTTAGGATGATAGCTTCCTCATGCTCCAGTGCTTCAAGGATTTTAAGTGTTAAGATTGCCTAATATAACCTGAGTGAGTTATTTTTTTTTATCTGAAAGTGATAATGTCTGTAAAGGTTATCTCAACGCTAAAGGTAATTGGAAAGGTCATTGGGGAAAAAGCACTAAGAATATTTCCTCAGTTATGAAAACACATAAATTGTTAAGATAAGAAACTAGCTGCGGGGATTATGTATTGCCTCGCCTACCAAATATGAGATAAACTGCGCAGCATACACTTATTGTATCGCAGTAGTCTCTTGACAGCCTATTTTCAGATTCAGTTTAAATATCTTTGTTGCAAAATATTTTTCTATTGCAGGACCCAGTTGCATGACAATCAAAAGACTATCCCTCAGCTCTTCCAGCTCTATCATGTGTGAGTGCTGCGGATGATTCACTAGTTCTTCAGATGATCATAACCAGACTGCTGGAAAAGCTACAAGAGAAAATATGGCAAGCTGCAAACAAACAAATCTCAGGCACAAAAAAAAGAGAAAGAAACTTGTCTGCCGTTCAGATCTGATGAATGAAAAAATGATAACGAAGACAGGAGATGGGAGTGCGAGTGGGTGAGAGGGGCCACTCATAAAGGAAAAAAGTCTCTCTCCATTCCTGATGTAGAATAGTCTGTGTTTGGGTTCCTTATCAGTGCAGAGCGGATGGCTAAGCACTGATTTATGACAAGGTATGACAGTGCAAGATAAGAGCATTTTTAGCCTCTATGTGTCTGTGCAATCATTGGCCTCTTTCAGCACCCCATGCAAGGAGGGATGGAGGGTGACTGTGACCAGCATTTCCCACTGTCACGCAAGGCGCCTCCTTCCAACTGATAAGCGCCCTACCTTCCTCTCATTCTGTGTTGCTCTTCGTGTTTCTCTATCTGTCGTCATCGTTCTCCTATCAAAACGTGCTTCCAGCTAATACTTTCTTTTGTTAAACATGATGGATGTAAAAGTGCAGACAGCAGTATGTATGCTGCGACATATGAGCCTAAACCCAAATAGCTACGAACCACTGAATTTTAAAGCACAATGTAATGTGCTGGTGGAGGCTTAACTGTGTCATGACTGCTTAACTGCTGAAAAGGTCATTTCAACATTTCTTATCTACCTCCACTGCATACTAAATCTCACAGAGCAGAACTGCCAACAATAACATACCAGAAAATTCTTCACCATTTTCTGATCCGTTGCATCCAGAGTTTTGTTCCACATGGTGTATGTAATTGATAAAGCTTGCAATTTGAACACAGGCCAATCTCACTTGCCCATTTCATGCCTGGAGTGCAGTAATTGCTGCACGGCATTGACACAAAGGTCTTATGTGACAGGCCTTGATGTGGGCTGTGTAGGGCAGACAAGTTATCTTGTATCTGTTTTTTCTATGATTTTATCCATCTGTTCTCCATTCCTCACTTTGAACTCTGCCAATTTTGATACCTCTGCCTCCTATATCTGCGAAAAATCTCACCATTCAGTATCACAGTTTCACTTGGGAAACTTCGAATGAATTTGAACCTAACCGTAGCTATTCACACATTGTTTGAGCTCTGTTCTTAAACAGACACCCCCTGAATGCTGACCCTCGTGGTCATGGGTGGGAAAAAAAGGCCACAAGGGTCACAAGGTAGGATGTCCCAGCTGTCTATCAAACATAAAAGCTGCCAAATTACCAAGCACTGGTGTTTAAAAATTTCAGAGTGTGTGCGCCAGTCCGCAAGAGAAGCAGAAAGGATCGTGAATTACACAGACAGACAGTAATCTATAGGTCTGTCAGCCTGTCACTCAGCCTGACCTTGGATAGCTTTACTTTAATTGCAGGGTGGTATGAGAGAGTGGGGCCCACCTTCAGCAGACAATTCACTTTATCCATTAAAGATATAATGGCTGCCAACGTGTTTCGTCTTGAAAGACATTTTCTGCTTTTAAAGCGCATGTTTAACCTGCTGGAATGTAAATGATCATTTTTAGCCTGTAATTATTTTCTGCAAGGCCCCTTCATTTTTAAATAATCCAGGTCTTCCACTTCAGAGCTTAATATTTCTGTAGTCACATGTGGAAGTTGATATTGCTTGTAAGAAAAAGGTAACACTAAAGCTCATGGCATTGAAATTCACTGTTTGTCTGTGAGAATATAGTTCCACCTGTAGTCCCTGCTGCAACCGTGATGTATTTTTGCACTTTAAAGTTAGGATTAGCTCTCCTGCCACTGTGTCATTTTGTTGTCTTTGCAGAGACCCTTTGTAAACCACAGATGCAAAACAAGCATGCATTAATAGATCTCAAAGATATCCCGAAACCGAGTTATTTCTAAAGCTTCTGTGGCTCTACGTTTCTTTCAGTTACCCCTCCCCCCTTTCTGCTCCTACTCTCCTCTCCCACATTCTTACTATAGCCTATGTCTATCATACAGGCGCTAAGAAAATATGAATACCCCTGACTGATGGTCATCATCTCCCACTTTGTTTTCCCCACTCATCTCCTCCTATTTATGCCAGATAGACTGACAGACAGCAAGTAGACAGTTAACATGGATGCTCTTTCACTCACAGCACCCAGTCAGCTAATTCTCACCAGTTGGCCTTCCCTACTTTCTTTTCTTCCCGCAGCTCTCACCAAACTTTCCCGCTGATCTCATTCAATGTCAGAATCAAACCCCCGTGTGCACGCATGTGTTTGTGTTGATGTGAGCCGGCATTGAATCTCTCTAATGCTTGCAAATGTACTAAAATCCAAAAAGGGTTAGTGTTTAAAGGGTGACGAACAAAAGATGATTGATGAAAAGAGGCAGTGGGATGCTAGACTCAGTGATAACTGCTGTTGTCTGCAGACAGAATATAAGTTTGTCTGAAGTGTCAGTCCTTGCATAAAAGCCACAAAACATAAAAGAATCACAGAAGTGAAGGCTGCTGGACTTGGTAGACACACAACACAGAATCAGACGCACAGAGATATAGTTGCTGCCTCAATTTGGTCTTTTTCTCAGGGGGATTTAGTTATAGGAGATATTTGGTGTAAGCAGCTTAAATCAAAGAAATGAAACGCTTTAAAACAACATCAGGCATTAGTGGGGCTCAACTACTCTCGCCTCGGCCATAAGAAGAAGCATAATATTGTTTCTGGGCTGCTCCTGAGTAAAAGAAGCTCGGGTATTACCTATAAAAACTGTTCAGGGAATATATGTGTATGTTTGAGTATATGTTCAACTTTCAAGAGAATCTTTGCAGGTTAATTAACTTTTTTTTAGCCAATTTTGTTGTTTCAGTACTTGTACTTGGAGGCAGAGTTTTGTTTTTGTTGTTTTTTTTCCTCTGAATGTAATTATCTTTATAGTCATCTTGTGGGATCAATGCCATTGATCTGCTGGTTGACCAGTGCACAGTCTGGCCTCTAATGGAGTGGATTACTGGAGGAATGTTATATTTGATTCGTCTGGGAAAGATCATCTCTTGAGGGAGTGTTTTGAAAAATCTTGACCTTCATGGAAGTTTCAGTCAATAATTGCTCGTAGTGGCAGCCCATAAATATTTATATTTATGGGAATATTTTTGTAATATATCTCAATGTAAACAAATGATCATTTATCAGTGTACTCCAATTCTAAACGAGACATGAATGTCAACAGCAGCTAATATCTGGTGAAATAACTATTAGAGAAAAATTCAGGAAGATCCCCAGATGTCACTGGTGCTCATCCTCTTGGGGATGTGTGGAAATTTCTAGAAAATTCAATGAATATTTCATCCAAAGTTGAGATATTTCATACTGATATTGACTGGCCAATAGAATACCATTGTCATACCCAATGCTATTCTGCTACTGTCAAATAAATGGTGTCAGTAGTCTGTCAAGAATGTGACAGTGCAACAGATGGTGCGGGAAACATTTACAATGATATTTCCTTTAATTGGACCCTTTAAGCTGGCTTCAAAAGGACACTAAGGTCTTATGAGCTACCATGCCTGCTTCTGCCATTGCACCAACGCGTAACTCCACAGTTTCTGAGAACAAAGCCTGTCAGACAGCTGAGGAGGTCCAAACTACAGCAGCCCATCGGACGACCACACCACACCGCTCAACAACCAGCCGCATGATTGTCGAGAATTATCTGGTTGTCTTTTGCCTGTCATGCAGCATTAGTGCACAAGGCTGAACTGGGGATGTGTGGTGACACGTACCTGGTCGGGGGTAACCCCGCTATTGTGTAGCTGTGACGTGGGGTCAAGTGGATGTATGCAGCAGCAGGGTATGTGGCATAATGTCAACTGAGCTGACTCAGATGGGCTTCTGGCACTTCCACATCAGTGGGTTGTAGAATGATCATTTCAGAGATTTTGGTGGCCTTGAAGCTTGGCCTGTCTGATCATTGGGGTGTAATGACAGTGTTATGTTAATATTACAAAGTTTTACTGATCATCTTATTTTACACAATCAAATATCATAGTTGGTGAGTAGCAATAAAAATACATTTTATGTTCTTTTTTTTGTTGTTTTTTAATAAAAATGTTAAAACTTGTTCAAAAGGCCTAATGTTATTAGACATGCCACTTGAGAACCCTCTTTATACATCTAATTTAAATGGGTGAAGAACAAGAGTGACAGCAGGAGCAAAATACATCTTCACTGAACACATTTCCCGAATTTCTCTACCTTTTCCACCTGCAGCATGCTGGGTGCCAAAGAAAAGAGAAAAAGATTCGGCAGAAAAAAGGCATTTGTTATCTCAGTGGGCTGGTATGCAGACAGAGGCTAGTGGATACTAGCAGGATCAGACAAGCCAAAGAATATGAGAGGTGTTTGAGGAAGCTTGTTGATAAATGAAAATGGCGTTAAGCAGGAATGATTTAATGTAAATAGGGGTGGTATAGCTGCTATAATATATTTACTAGAGCTGTATGCATATATCTTTAAAGAATTCCCACATTGTTCTGGGTGGTGGGCAAGGCTGATGGAAATGTTCAGTGTGAAGAAATTGTTGCTGGATAGAGTGGAGAGAGTGGACAGCTTCAAATACCTCGGAGTTCACATCACGCAGGACCTGTCATGGTCCTGTCACATCAACACCGTGGTGAAAAAGGCCCGACAGCGTCTCTATCACCTCAGACGCTTGAGAGACTTCCAACTGCCCTCCAAGGTGCTCAGGAACTTTTACTCGTGCACCATAGAGAGCATCCTGGCGGGAAACATCTTAACCTGGTTCGGGAACAGCACCATGCAGGACAGACGAGCTCTACAGAGGGTTGTGCGGTCAGCTGAGCGCACCATCCGCTCCGAGCTCCCTGACCTGCACTCAATCTACAGCAGGCGGTGCTGGACCAAGGCCAGGAAGATCGTGAAGGACCTCAGCCATCCCAACAACAGACTGTTCTCTCTGTTGAGGTCAGGAAAGCGATTCCGCTCCCTGAAGACCAACACAGAGAGGCTGAGGAGGAGCTTCTTCCCGCAGGCGATACGGTCTCTCAATCACACCACCACATAGTACTGACCCACACATATGGTTCTTACACACACACACTGGACATTCTGGACATTGTTTTTGCACAACACTGGTCACTATATTCTTCATTTCCGGTTAATACTTGTACAGCTGCTGTTATTGTGTATATATTTATTTAGATTTAGATTTCTTCATACATTCTTATATAGTTCTATATTGTGTATTGTGTATTTTGTTGTACAGTTATTTTATTTTCAACTTTAATTTATATATTTTATCTTATTCTTCCCAGTTAAATTTACCCTTCATTCTAATTTGTGTTGTACAGTTATTTCATTTTTAACCTTAATTTATATTTTATTCCTTCCTAGTTAAATTTACCCTTTTTAATTTTTCATATTTATTTCCTATCTTATTCATAGCCTTTCCTTTTTTGTTTTCTTTAGGTCACGAGCAGTTGTCCAAGCATTTCACTACATATCGTACTGTGTATGACTGTGTACGTGACAAATAAAATTTGAATTTGAATTTGAATTTGGATGGCAACGTGATAAATGATCTTGAGATATTTGTTTACATGTCGCTCCTCTCTGGGAAATGATTTGGTTTCATTTTGTAAATTAAAGGAATAATTCAAAAGTAATTTTCTCAAAAATATGAATTTAAAAGTTCATTCGTTTTGATCCCAGCTGATATAAATTGTTACATTGTTTATTGGCTTATCTGGACATGAATTAAGAGTTTTTCCAATTGGACAATACTACAATGCTTGATTAATGCACAAAACCCTTTTTATCAGATTTGTAATGATATTTGTGGTGTCACAAAAGACCGTCAGTTCAGAACCTCAAATAAGCAGTGGTTTCCTGTGACCTCCAAATCTGTCTGACCACCTTCCTCTGTGGACGGTGTGGTTTTTAAACAATGCAACACTGTTTTCTCCATTCCCCCTGAGAGACAAGAGTCCCGATTTCTACAGCCGCTAGATATTTTTGTCACTTACATTAAACCTTTAGGAGGATTTGCTGAAAAAACTTGTGCCTGCACCTTCCCACATATGGCTGCCTGTGGAGTGAACTGGATTTCCAGAAGAGAAGAGGAATAAAGTTTCCAGTTTCTGTCCAAGATATTAAAGTTGGACTACATCATACCACGTGACCAGTTCATCTGATGAGGCTGACCACCACCCAAGGGATTGTTCACCAATACACTGTTTGTTTAAGCCATAGTTTCTTAGATGCAAAATAAATAAATAAAGGAAATGCTAAAATGAGTCTCCATAAACAAAAACGTAAACACAAACTTTACCTGGGCAATGAAGGAATACACTGCTCTGTTGACCTTATGTTGCCACAACAGGTGTGATGTGTCCAAACCCGCAGGAGGGTCTTGCACTTTGACGCTGGTAGTGAATCTTTTGGTCCTTTGAGTTGTGAGTTAGGGCCTCCATGGATCATTCTTGTTCAGGTGCATCTCGTGGTCAATAAGATTGGGATCTAGGGAGCTTGGAGGCCTGTCTGCCATAAAGGAGTGTGTTTATTTTGCATCAGTGTTTACGTGTTTGGTACCTACCAAGAAGTAGACCCCACATGAATGCCAGGACCCAAAGGTTCCCATCAGAACATTGCATGCAAGATGATTAATGTTAATCACTTCTAAGCGCTTCACTTAGCCGTCAGTGTTTTTGTTGTTGTGGCTGATCTCTGTGTATTTGTGCTGTTTGTATATTGTTGATGAAGATCATACTTGCTCATTACTTTGTTGACTTTTAAGTCTCTCTTCCATCTCTTGTTTTTTAACTAACCTGGCAGCGGAGGTCCTAATCAGTGTTTGTGTGTAGCTGGGCAGACAATCAGGGTGTTTTCGTCCTCACTCCAACTCATGATTAGAATTGAAGAGCCTCTGTGTGCCTTTGTGAGCTTTGTTTTTGGCCCTGAAGCAGCTCTAGAGGAGTCTCAGCCTCTCTGCCTTGGCTGTACAGAGGAGCTTTCATAGAGTTTGACTCAGAGTTTCTATGGCTCTCTCCTGCCTGCTTTGATAAATGGAAGTTCTTAGGTTTGCTGTCAGCCTCCTCTACCCTCGGGACTCCTCCTTCCATTCTCACTCCTCTACCGTAACATTTGCTGTTGTGGGTGAAAAATCACCATAGGGAATAGAGTAGATTCTCAGTGCTTGACTGAGAGTGGAACACCCGGAGAAGGTAGAGGTGGCAGTTGTCCCCAGTAGACCCTGAGTCAACACTTGCTGCTAATGGTCTCTCTAAATTTACCTTCTAATTACCCTCCTCTTATTGCCCCCAGCTAACAGCATACTGGCAATAGCCTTGCAACACAAGGAAGCCAAAAGACATGATGGAAATTACACTTTGTTCAGTTCTGGCTAAAGTCAGCAGGAAGGGAACTGATCCACTGACAACTTGGCTTGAGAAAGATGCAAATTTTCCTAATCAAATCAAGAATCAGGAAAAAACTATAAATAGGAATCAGAAGATTCCTTTGAGAGATCTTTATACATCTGGCTCTGTGTTAGTGCAGCTGACAAAGAGGGAGAGTATTTATTCTAAGTGCCAGGCCAAAGGTCAGCCGGGGAGAGGAGGATTTTTCACTCATTCACACCCGCTCTGTCTCATTATTCAGCCCTCTCCATAATCCTTCTAAACTAGGTTGTCACCACTGACCACTGCCGCCATCCTGACCAGCCCGCTGCAAGCGATGGCACAGCTACAACAACAAACAGCTTTATCACAGCATAAACACCATCCCAGCCATACGTGTACACAAACATTCGTGCATACAGCAGCCAGCCACAAGAGCGCACAATGCTATGGCATAAAACCGAAACCAAAGTAAGGAACAACCAGTTATTTTCTTTAAAATCTAGAGATTAGCGTTATAGAGGAAGAGAGTCAACAAAATTGTGCCCTCCCCCATTCAGACTTTTCAATATCCCACCTCTCACCGGTCCCATCCTCTTTAAGCACCCCACCCAAACATCATCATGACCACCCAGCTCTGCTGAACGTAAGGAGGCCACTGTGAGCTTTCACCACAGACCCCTCATGTCCTTTAACCTTTCACCCTCAACTCTGCTGAGGACAGCTGTCTGTGGCACTGTGTACAGAGAGAAAAGCCAGCGTTCTGGACCGGGAACCGCCTCAAGCGTTTGTATTGGTTATTTAAATATGTTTCAATCAAAACTCTTACACTGTGTTTTAAAAAAGCCTGAAGTTATTTTTGCTTTTCTTTAAAAAAGAAAATCAACAGTAATAACTGATTGATGTTTGCTGTTCTGTCTGAGGGTTCAAAAGCCATAAGGCAAGTCAATCCTCTTCAGTCTCTGGATGTAGTTGCTCTTGTTTCTGATCACGTCATATAGATACCATATAATGCAACTTTAACAAAGGTCAGGTTTGTGGACCAGATACAGAGAAACTGCATGACCTTTGCTGTCAGCTGAACCAGGGATCTTCTTCTCCCATGTGCTTTAATTAACCTTTTCTGTCATCTGTAACAGCAGAAATAGATTTGTTATAATCTCTCATTTCCACTCAGGAAGTGAACTTAAATCAATCTTTCCCTGCCTTCGATTTGTGCAGTGGGAGACAGGTGTCTCTGATTTGATGTGAGGATCAGAGAGCTCTACCTCTTTCTCTGTGAGCACACACACACACACACACACACACACACACTCGCGCGCGCACACACACACTAATACCGTGTATCAGTAGCAGACAAGCATGAAGAGCATCTGAGTGACAGCATCCGGAAGCTCTAAGATAAGATGTAATCTGGTGCCAATTATTTCTCCTTGACAGGCGCAGGTAAGCAGCAATCAGCTCCAGTGACATGTGTTGTGAGTCAATAGACCTTACCCCAAAGGGTGGTGAGAGGCTGATTATGAGGTTCTGAACTGAGGCAAACACGAAAGACAAACACCAAGTCGGGTTGAGCTGATAAGCATTCCCACCGCTGTTCAGATGCTCTTTTATCCCCAATGACCTCTCCATTCTGTGCAAACACACAAAGATACACTGGCCCCAGACATTCAGTATTCACTTGAGAGATGCACTGAATGAAAGAAAGTCCTAGACTGCATGCGTCTTCAAGCAGATTAAAGTCTTCGAACCTAAATGGCAAGTGTGTCAGTGTTTTCCGAAGTAACTCTGCTAATCCACAGCTCATTTTTATTTATTTTAGAACTAGATATTTTCTTTAAAGGTAAGCTTGCTCAAAAAACAATGACACTTCTTTTATCATATCTGTATGTCACACGGGCAGCAGATGAGTTTAGCTAGTGAAACGGCCTGAATTCCAGTATGTTTGTTATGTGGCTATAAGCGCACAAATAAACATGCTGTCGTTGTTTGTTTAATTTGTGCTCAAACAGCAACACAGAATTTTTTTTGTTTTACTTTAAGTTGTTTGCTGTAATTTGATGTTGAGTATGTACAGTGTATTCCTCCTTTTAAAACCACTTTTTGTTTATACGGCGATAAGGTAAAGTGAGTATATGTGGACATTTAGTGGTTCATCGTGTTGTCAGCTTGTCCTAAATGTGGTATCTCTTGGATGCCTTGTGGGAATTTCCTCAGATTTAGCATAAACATCCACTTGGACTCAAAGATGAAGAAATCAGAATTTGGTGGTCAAAGGTCGGTATGACTTCATAGTATGTGTTTGGCTTGTGCTAAATTTACACAAATCTAAAAAGATTAATAAAAGAAAGAAATGATGGCTTGTTGCATCCGATGTTCAAAGGTCATGTCTTAACAAAATTCTAACTGGCTAGTTGGGATGTGCAACCACACCACACTAATTCTAGTGGAACATTTGACAGTCACAGACAAGCTAGTTTCCTTGCTTGCAGTCATTATGCTTAATTACTATCACCATACTTAACAAATGCTTACCAATGAAGTTGATCATCCTATTGGGACTCTAAACAGGTAAAAGTGAAAGAGTATTTTCAGTAATCTTGCACAACTTGGATTGTCGATATGGTTACAGAAAAGCAAGTTCAGCTGTTCATAGGGTATTAATTACAGTGCTAGTCAAGGGAGTTTTACAGACAGTCTTATATATAAAGTTACTTTTAGGGACACATCCTTGCATGCTTGGCTGCAGACAAGCTGCAACAAGGTAGAACCACACCTTTACTTTGGAGAATGTGAACATAAGTAAATTTGGAAATTTAGACCACATGCCATGAATGCCTGGGCAGGTATGCGGGATTTTCTGTTGCCTGCTCCCTCGTACTAAGTGCAGATTGATTGTGAGGAAGGGGCTTAAGCTGAAAGAGGCATTAAAGAAGCAGTAGTGGTGTCTGTGTGGTACGTGTTTTATTATCTATTTATAGATACAAAACAGGGGTCATTTATGTCCTTTTGAGGACCCTGACTAGGGTTGATCCAGGAACAACACACCATGGTACAAATACTGGCCTATAAAAATATAAAGTATATAAAAGCCTATATACCTTAGCTTCAAAGCAGAGCAGAGGGATCACATAGGTGACTAACTAAAGGATCAGTTGACTAGTCTGTGTTATTCACATTTCTGCAGAGTCGATTGAGTTTTGTTCAACAAACTGAAGGCAATTAGAGAAAGGTCATAGAGAAAGAAAAAGACAATGTTCTGCCTGCCTGACTGTCTGGTAATTATTACAAAGACCTTGCTGGGAAGCTGGGTGATATACACGAGGTTCTGTGGTCTTTAAAAAAAAATGCAGGACCTGGTGCACTATCATTGCACTTGTGCCCTATCATTGCTGAATGTACCAGCTGGTGGTAAATTCAGCCATTTAATTCCATGTTAAATGCCTGTTTTTGGTTGTTTTTTGGAGCGTTTTTCTTTGCTTCAAACAACCATTTAGTCTGAGCTCCTTAACACACAGGAATGCTTTTTGAGAAGATGAATTTGTGCTGACAATAGAGTGTATGTGTGGTTCGAGGTGGACTGTTACCATACTTCACCACTAATCTCACCACACCTCAGGCATTATTTCAAGGTAAATGTGTTTTAGCGTGTCTCACCTTGCAGGGATGTAATGTTTCTTCTTTGTGAAAGCTTGCCACGTCATTTGCACCGACTAAAATGTCAGGATGAGAGGAGCCAGTATACTTTAGAAATCTCACGTCGTATTTTGAGTTGAGCTGAGTTCATTCACAAGCTCAAAAGAGAGAAACAAAATAAACACGACGACGTTAAACTGATCTACTGAACTTGCCATTTTCTATAAATCACAAAAGGTGATCACGTATTGCTTTGAACATAATTCTCAAATTTTCAAGTCAAACAGATCATGAAGTTTTACTAACGGAGTTCAGATGGTGCGGTATCTTGAACCCACTTTGTGTGCTGTCCTAATTGTTGTTAAGAGTTTTTAATTGATGTCATATACTTTACCCCATTGCTCAGCACAATAACTGAGATATGCCAGAATTTAAAAAAGAGAATACTGTCATTTAAGAGTGTTTTAGGCCTGCGAGTTTTAACTTTGTGCAATATAGATATCTTATATCTGATTTCCAAGAGTTTATAATAATAATAATACATTTTATTTAAGGGCGCCTTTCTAAAGCACAAGGTCACCTTACAAAGAGAAAAAGACATCAATGAAGCAGTAGATTAAAATAGATTCTAATAAATTAAAATACAGAAACCAGCAAAATACAACCACAAACAACAAATTAAAAAACAGAACAAAAACATTATTTGACAGCAAGTAAAATCTGTATTAATTTAGTTAATTTTTACAAAAGAAGTGATTTCATCCACCATTTCAATCTTTGTTCTATTTTAGCTGAAGGAGCTGTAGTCCTCATGTAGACAAACATCCACAGCACATGGAATGAGTCCGAAGTGCTGTAGATGTTAGGATGCTGGTGATGTGTAAGTGACATGTAATCTTGGACAGGTACCTCAGTTAATATCTGTTAAATCATGGTTCCCATATTAATACATGTTGAGTTTTCCCAGTGCAGCTTTTTTAGTATACAATTGACTGGTCATTTTCCCCACATCGGGATTAATTAGGTCACTTCTGACAGGATGAAATTTGATTTGCTTTGGGGTGAAGCACATCGATCCAGTGATCCTGGATGGGAGATTCACAAGAGAGAAAGATGACAGGCTGTCAGATACTTGAAGCTGGTTGCTATTAACAGGTGATATGTTTAGGCGAACGTTTACTTGTAATGTAGTAGGTTGTCTGTCTGTCTGCCCGTCTAGTCTGGTTTGCAGTGACCTAACTGTCTGATTTATGGCAGCCGGTCCTCTCCCTTTCTGATGCCCGTGCATGTAGATCTGAGTGCAGAGGTGATAAATGTGGGGTCACGGCTGAAGTTCCAGTATCGTTTGACTGCTGGGCTTGCCACAGCAGATAACAGGCTGTGTTTAGTTGACTAGCAAACGAAGATGGAAGATGTTTATAGAACAAGTCTGGTGCTCGACTGTCTTAGGATACTATCTATGTGTTTGTGAGTGCGACTTTTGCATGAATACAGTAATCCTGGATTACACATGGCAGTCTTTCCTGGAAACCCTCAAATACACTGAAAAAATCAAACCTCAGAAAATATTCATCTTATTTCTGATTTAATGCTTTTTCAGGATTCGGGGAACAGAATAAACTTAAAAATAAAACCCCTGACGTGTACTTTCACCACAGCATGGCAAAATCGCATATCGGGGTTACTATTAAACTGTTTAATGTGTTTGGAGGCATCTTATGAGAATTACATGGGTGACAGGCACGTCTGTTTCTGTTTACTACCCGCGCACCATGATGCTGCACCGTGACTGCAGCATTTCACAGTTTCTGAAGGAGCTCAGCAAACCAACAGCGAAGAAGCTCTCTAGGAGAGGATTCATGTCAGTATTTCCACATGTCCCGTGCAGGTGGAGAACTTCATGCTGTCTTTTATTTCCCTAAGTAAGACTTTCTTCCTCGGTCGGGTTAAGGAAAGTCGTTATAGCTGCCATATGGAGTCTTTTTCATCTCCAGTGACTCTTAGATTTGGCTACACAGAGCATAAGAGCATTTGTACGGTCCCATTAAAGTGGAACCTGAACAGGCCTTCCATGGGATCCTTGGGCTTTCTCTACAAACAGAACAATCTTAGCTTTCACAAAGCAAATTCTGAAAGACAAGAGAAACAGATACACTTATCAGAGCTGCTCCAAAGATAATAAGAGGATCGGGGGAGGAATCTGCTTTTTGTACAGCAGCACTGAAAGTCACATTTTCACACCACTGAGCCTCCCCGTGCAGTATGTGAGCCATCAGTTTAATTTCAAAATAGATTTAACAGCGATATGGAGGAAAGTATGCTGCGGTGTTTTGCTTCCCAGGGAGCACATCGGTTCATTCGTGGCTAATTCACCAGGGGAGATTGTTACAAAGTCTATCATCCCCTTCACAGCTTGTTACAACTGAGGTTCAGACTCCACGGCCCTGAATGTTATCAACCATGTGGCCTGTTGTAATAAACAGCGTGGTATTTGACTTCTTACTGTTCCCATAACTTGTGACTGATCTTTTGCGTCTCTCTTGCCATTCATTTAGGATTCCCGTGAGTTATTTTTTGTCTGCTTGCTTTAGTCAAGCCCGCCGTACCCATATTTAGTCTGACCATAACCCCATTATGGCAGGATGTAATTGAGGGGTAAAAACATAATCTGTAAATTAATCTTGGATAGTTTGATGGTAGGCTTGGCATCATTAGTATGTTGCCATGTCTTTAACAATAGAATACTTTGTGTGTTTGTGCGTATGTGTTCCAGAAAAAGGCAGCCGACACACAATTCCTGAGACTATGTCTGTGGTTTGGGTTTTCTAGTTTTATTGTGTGTTTTTCTACTACAGTAATTGCAGGTTCAGTATGAACAAAAACATTTATTTTTGCACTTTTTTTGCCCCTTTATAGAGCTGAAGTCTACCGGCACTGCTCACCACTTCTCCTTTTTGCTGAATTCAACCGACTATCGGATCCTTCGCATGGACGAGGACCATGACCGCATGTATGTGGGCAGCAAAGATTATATACTCTCTCTGGATCTACATGACA
The DNA here is from genome assembly GCF_963969265.1 of Rhamphochromis sp. 'chilingali'. Classification (NCBI taxonomy): domain Eukaryota; kingdom Metazoa; phylum Chordata; class Actinopteri; order Cichliformes; family Cichlidae; genus Rhamphochromis; species Rhamphochromis sp. 'chilingali'. Next base: position 24,186,700 of record NC_137936.1, on the reverse strand, counting down.
TCAACAAGGAGCCTCTCATAGTAAGAAAGTTTCTACCTAAACACTGAACTGCCCAAGCTCGGCATGGGTTTACAGCTAACCAGCTTGTGTATTTTTCACTGTCAGATCCACTGGCCTGTTGCCCCCCAAAGGAAGACTGAATGTGTTTTGTCAGGGAAAGACATCAATGTAAGTATTTAAAAGAAAAAGCAATTCTGACGAATGAAAAATCCCAAACATTTTCTAGTTTCATTTATAAAAACTTACTATTGTTAATTGATTTTCATCTAAATACTGAATTTTTGGTTGTTGCAAGTTTTCAAATCAAATCATCAGTGCTGAAGGCAGACTAGCATCATACAAGTGATAGCTTCTGGAGACACCGTGCTACAATTATCCTTATAATGCATTTAATGTGGTTATTCAGTAGCACTCAGACTTCAGCTGGACTTCAAACTGAAATTTAAAAATTCAGATTCTACACTCTGTTTATAAAGATGGCTATATGGGTATCACACTATCACAAGTAAATAAACACTTTGTTTCCAGGGTTACCCCTGTTCAAATTTAACAGTGTGTTTTAATCCTGTCTTTTTTTGGTGATGCTCCCAATTTTAATGTTGGACTGGGGTTAACAGAGGACATTTTCAAGCTCCTCCAAATGTGTGACTGGTTATGAAGCTCTTATTTACTGCCTCTGAATCCCTGATAGCTAATTGCACACAGATGCCACCAATTTAGCTGAAGCAGGAACTTGAACCTTGCAAAAAAAAAAATGCACCAGTCTAGAAATGCCAAATTATTATCATTATTTTCCTTTCTTTCCACACCGTAATCATTTTACCTTTTGTTGTTCAGACAAGCTTCCAAAATGAATCGGTCACTGGAAGCCTCAGACCCATATGAAGTCTTAAAAGGGTTCAGAGACATTCAGACATCTCCTTGCACCTCCTGTGCAGCCCCCACAAAGAAGGGATGGAAACTCATCATTGAAATTCATTTAAAAACCAGATTCCTCTCCTTTGATTTCGTTCACACGTTGATCCCCCTCCTACCCTCAAACACACACATATGCACTTGTTTTATCCATGCTAGGGGTGAGAGACGGCACAGTCAGGGTGCACCAACAGTTTGATGAGGCTGTGGATAATAATCCTTCTCTTCCTGCTGGTATAAAGCTCAGGCAGCTGTTTATCCTACTAGAATGTTCATTTATGCACGTCTGGTGACCCACGCCTCCAAGCACCTCTGGCTACATTGGCCTATGTATGTTCATATGCGCCTGTATCAGCTTCTGTGTATGTGTGTGAGGGGATGGGTTTGAAATTTCATCAACAGAATAAGAGAATAAGAGATAAGACCGGCTACTGCAAGACATCGCAGCAGTCTTGGCCGCTCTTTAGTGAATGACAAATGATGACAATTCAGAAGCAATTCAGAGGGGATGTTGGTTCAGGCAGGAGGTCAAAGGCAATCAGCCCCACTGTGCTCTCTGTGGGGGAGCACAACTGTGCACTGAATGATACACACAGGCCCGCATGCGTAAACACACGCACAAAAACACATCCTCTGAAACCTCTGACTTGTGCATCTGTCATGCTGTTAAAATCTGCCAAAATGGCTCATCCCCCATCCTGCATACAATCTTTTTTATCTACTTGGTTCATCCTTTCTTTTTCACCAGCTGTCACTAGCAGAAAACATGACAGACAAATCTGAACAGAGCTTATCGGCTTGAACATTTCTGTAGTTGGAATTTTGATTTGGTGGATTGTGACCAGGAAGGCAGACAGCTGGTCAGGCAAACAGATTGGAAAAAACCTAGAAAGCACAGAGCTGTGCTCACTGAGAGCACCTCTTTGTCTTTAGTCCAAAAAAGGAAAACATTGGCATTGCTTGAATTTCGCTACTAAGAAATTAAAATTCTAAATTCAGGCCAATCAGTGTTGAGCTTTTCACATTTTTGGCTTTATGGTTTGTCTAAAAAAAAAGAAAAAAAAGAAAAGTTAATTGGATTTCAAAACCTTTTCATTTCTTCCCATTTTTTCATTCAAGCACTCTTATTTGCTCTAACCAAAATCTTTCCCATTTGTCAAATTTGACAGAACACTGAATTGGGTTTAACCTCAATCCCTGAAGCAACCACACTTAACATCGCAGAGGCGCTGCTTTCCTTGGTTTCAGCCACACACTTAAATGGTGTTTGGAAACATTTTCCCTGTGAGAGTGTGGTCCGATTGGAAGCCAGAGCCAGCCTGACACAGAGAGTGGAACAGCGCTGCCAAACAAAAGCCAGCCAGCAGAGGAAGTGATAGATGTGATGTTTTTAAGGCAGACAGAGGAGTTATTAACCATCAGTAGGGCACTGTATATTAAGCATCTCCCTTTATCTACTGCATTTTCATTATCTTGTGCTGTCTGTGTTTTGTTTTGCTGTCTCTCAGGGGGAATGTGGTAACTTCATCCGTCTGATTGAGCCCTGGAACCGGACCCACCTGTATGTGTGTGGGACAGGCGCCTACAACCCCATCTGCACCTATGTCGACCGAGGACGCAGGTCACAGGTAACCAAAGACACAGCCAGGCATCCATGGAGACATTTTGACCTCTACTCTCTACTTCCTAAAGAACCATATCAGTCGATCAGTCTCAGGTCAGAGACGCTCCTCCTGCTCTCGCGCTTTAGTTTCATGGGCTTTGCTTCTCTTCCATAATTTTCTGCGTATTAGTTTTCATCGATTTGCACTCTTTCACGGTCTGGAGGACTCAAAGAAAAAAGCTTGGTTAGACCTCTCCAGATCACCATTAACATTACAAAGTTGAAGTTGGTAAGGCAACAAATAAGAGCAGCTAAGTGCTGCTGCTTAGGGGCCATTGAGGCTATAAGCTTCTCTTACCATTGTGAATATCACGATGACACTATATCTATAGAAAATACCTCTGCTTGTGGTCCTCCATCCCCACCCTCACCTGTTTATACACTGTGGCCCTGTGGCCTGTCTTGCTGTCTTGCTGAAAACCTCTGAAAAGCAATCATTACTGATGGAGCCTCTCATCCATCATCAGCCTTGTAGCTCACCCCTCCCTCTGTCCCTTCCTCCATCCCTCCCTCACTCGATGGCCACGCAGAGCTTCGGCAGCTGCCTACCCAGTTATAGTCGACACACTTGCATTCACCGCTCTGCCTGTTTAGTCTCACTGTTCAAATGGAGGGTTCAGATTTCAATGTAAAGGTCAGTCTGTCTCTTGTCATTCAGTTTCTCCCCTAAGGCCCAAACGCTATGTTACTTCACACTGTAAAGATTTTTCTCAGTAACAGTAGATGTAAACAAAAACCAGTTGTTCAGAAATTCGTCCCCGTCTTATACAAAGGGCTTCACACATTTTTTAATCCCCAGTTCATGCCCAAACTTTGTCCCGTAACTGCAAACGTTTTCCTTTAACTGCATCAGCTTTTATGCCTTTTCGAGGCGGCTTCACAGCTTTCTCTGCAGGCTGATGAGCTCCACATCAAAAAGTGTAAAAAACGTGAACATTTAGTTTGGTTGCTAATAACAGTTACACTGTGAACATGCGTACACGTATTTTCTCATATGTTGATGTAATTATATTCAGTGTATATGTTGTTTGCGATTTAATGTGTTCTGTATAACCTGCATGCTTTACAGCTGCGTTTGCATGTCTCTGAGTCTAATCGCACATGGGTATCAAATGATCAATGCCACTCATCAGGCTCTCTTCGATCACCTTTGACCTCCACTTTGACCCACTCACATTTGTATTTCCATCTTTAAGAACTACTTTTTTTTATTCGACTTCTTTTGTCCAATCCCTTTTTGCTCTGACATATTTACTCTTCTTTTTATGTCATGGTCGGCATCAGTTGACTTTAATCTGGGATGTTGTACGTCGGTAATGAGATGGCCATTGTGCCATGTCTCTGTTTTTAGGGGTTCCACTACCAACAGGCATCCCAATCTGGAGGGAGAACAAGTCGAGCAGCAGACTACAGCGCTACATCACAGCCTTTGGAGGCGAAGGTGGGCTGAAAGTTTTGTAGAGTTTTATGCCCACCTGGAGTACTTTTTTTATTAGAGTTGGGGGAAATAATAGGGGGAAAGCATAACTATAAATAAATTTCTTCTTTTAAATATCTTGGGTTATCGAGGCAGCTTGCTGAACTACTGAGCCTCCAATCAACTCTGCTTTCAAAACTGAACTGAACGAACAAAAAAGTTCTGCATCCTGTTAATGACTAGTATTTTTTTTTTTTTCAGACCTTTATCTCCAGTATTAAGCAGCAAATGTACACAAACAAAATATGCGGGGGGAAAAAGTTCCCCCTTTCACTAAAGTTTTCAGACAAATGCACAAAATCGTTGACCCAAACCACGGTTGTCATCTTCATTGATTTACGCAAATGGTAGCGTTTTCATCACCACACACATATTTATGAGTCATACTGTATCTTGTTACTAAAAAACAATATCCAAGCTCAGGTTACAAACACAGCTTTACATCTTTTTTGCCTTACATATTTCCTACCTGTCAGACATCATCAGTGAGCTTTGAAGTGCCTGAATGACCTCCGTGTAGACATGTACCCAGTGTTGACACAGATGTTCCAACATGTCCTCTTGCACTGTGGAATAATGAATTCTTGTTTGAGCCACTAACATGAGAAGCATGGTGGATGAGTTTTGAACTGCTGTCAGCGTTTGCCTCCACCTCGCCATCGACTGATAACCGCTTTTGCGCACTACTTGTTCCCATTAGCAGAGCCATGTAAGCTGCCTATAGGGTCACCACTCACACTTAATCATTATTACCAACTTAACCAACTGATCACATTAGTTTGATGACGCCATTGCCTTTTTAAAACTTGTAAGTCTTGTAAAGTAAATGATATAGCCAAACTGCCCCCCCTCCCCACCCAAACACACACACACACACACGCGCGCGCACGCGCGCAAACAAAAAAAAGTTCCTTAAACATAATAAATCTGTTACCATGTGGTTAATGTTTTTCTTCACCTTTTACCATTACAGGAATACATTTTCCGCCTTGAACCTGGTAAAGTGGATTCTGGGAAAGGAAAATGTCCCTATGACCCTAAGCTGAACAGCGTCTCGGCTTTGATCAGTAAGTATCAGCTTTTGTTTTTCCTTCCAACGACGTGTGCAGGCGTGAAAGACATAAAAGATCTGCAGTTTGTGTTTGGTTTGTATTGCTGAATGGGACTACTGGTGATCACTTTGACACTGCAGCGCTGTGTTACCGAATTTTAAGGAGACTTGACGGTTGTGCATGATGTGATGATAAACCCTTTTAATTAGTTAATTGTTCATTTAAAAACAAAAAAGGGCAAATAAAGAGAGCTTTTGGGTTTTTTTCTTTAGATTGTGTTTAAATTAACCAGTATTTCAAAACTAAACACTGATTTTAGATTCACACAAGATAGAGAAAGTCGATAAATGATCACATGTACACAAGTAAATTAATTTACTGATAACCATCTCAGTCATTAGTCAGTCAGCTGTTTCAAGTCTAAGCAGGTCTGCAGATACGTGGTCATTTAGCTGGTCAGATGGACGTGTGCGCTCTCATGTCAGTAGGTGGTCTTTTGTTACCAGCTGCTTACAGGTGGTTAGACATGGCTCCAGGTCAGCGACCTTCTGCCCTCTGTGTGTGCATGTGCTCAAGCGTGCATACGTATGCGTGAAGGACAAAGGCGGAGAGCGTCTCTCTCTCTTTTGCTGTGCCATGTCAGCTCAGTTACAGCTGACCCAAGCAAAACTGTAACACCAAAAAAATCATCTAAATGTCGTCTCACATAGTTGGCAGGGCAGAGGCATACCGCACTGACACAACAGGAAGGTGGAATTTCCCTGGTTTAGGATTTAGGTGGGTTTTTTTACACTACTGCTGTAATCAAACCTATACTGAAACCTATACTGAAAAAGGACAATCTTGACAAGACACAAATGAACAACTACAGGCCGATCTCAAATCTCCCGTTTTTAAGTAAGATCATTGAAAAAGCAGTTTCCCAACAGCTCAGTTACTTCTTAAAACAGAATAATTGCTACGATGCCTTCCAGTCAGGTTTTAGACAGAACCACAGCACTGAAACCGCTCTGACAAAAGTGTTTAATGACATATGTCTGAATACAGACAGTGGAAAAATGTCAGTCCTAGTTTTACTGGATCTCAGTGCAGCATTTGATACAGTTGACCACAACATATTACTCAAACGACTGGAGAACTGGACAGGTCTTTCAGGAACTGTACTAAACTGGTTCAAAACATACGTAGAAAACAGGAAATACTTTGTATCAATAGGTAACTTCACATCTGAGCAGACAAGTATCACATGTGGAGTTCCCCAAGGTTCCATCTTGGGACCCCTTCTGTTTAACATCTACATGCTCCCACTGGCACAGATTATAAACAACAACAAAATAAACTATCACAGCTATGCAGATGACACACAAATATATATCACAATGTCACCAGGAGCCCGAGGCCCTGTACAGGCTCTTGGTAAATGCATTGAGGAAATCAATGACTGGTTGTGCCACAATTTTCTCCAGCTAAACAAAAACAAAACTGAGGTAATAGTCTTTGGCGCCAAAGAAAAATGATTACAGGTCACCAGAGAACTTCAATCTATAGATCTAAAAACCACAAACCAGGCGAGAAATTTGGGTGTAGTGATGGATGCAGACCTAAACTTAGAAAAACACATTAAGACAATAACAAAGTCAGCTTACTATCACCTCAAGAATATATCAAGGATAAAAGATCTGATGTCTCAACAGGACCTGGAAAAACTAGTCCATGCATTCATCTTTAGTAGGCTTGATTACTGTAACAGCATCTTTACAGGTCTACCTAAAAAATCAGTCAGACAACTACAGCTCATTCAGAACTCTGCTGCTCGAGTCCTCACTAAGACCAAAAAAGTGGACCACATCAGTCCAGCTCTGAGGTCCTTACACTGGCTGCCTGTCCGTCAGAGGATAGACTTTAAAGTTCTGATGCTGGCCTATAAAGCTCTGAATGGTTTAGGACCAAAATACATCAATGACCTCCTGACCCAGTATGAACCATCCAGATCCCTCAGGTCATCTGGATCCGGTCTTTTATCAGTTCCCAGAGTCAGAACCAGACACGGAGAAGCTGCATTCAGCTTTTATGCTCCTTATATCTGGAACAAACTCCCAGAAAGCCTCAGATCAGCTGAAACACTCAGTTTATTTAAATCCAGGTTGAAGACTCACCTGTTCTCAGCTGCATTTGAATAAAGCACCAAATCCACACTTTAAGCTTAAATTTCAAAACTTACATTTAACTACTGATTTTATCTACTGTTCTGATTTTATCTGTTTTGATTTTATATACTGTTGTTTGTTTGTTTGTTAATTAGTTAGTTAGTTTATTTGCTTGTTTTATTCAATTTTAAATCATGCTTTTTATTTGTTCTTGTTTCTAATGTCTCTGTAAAGCACTTTGAATCACCTTGTTGTTGAATTGTGCTATACAAATAAACTTGCCTTGCCTTGCCTTGCCTTACTGTTTCACAAGCTATGCCTCCACTTCACTCCTCATAAGGTTCACAGTATAGAAAGCAAATGCTCCAAGTTTCTGCTTTTTTTTCTAGGTGCTGCACAGAAAGTTTCTGTTTACGCCGAACATGTCAAATCTGACTGGCTTTCCTTGATCTCTAAACTATACGCCATGAATCTGTCTGATGTGAAGTTGACTTTCTAATTGCAGCTGTTCTTTCAAATTTCACTGATTAGCCCAATAAGCACGAGTACAGTAATTATGAGAATAGCATTTTTGTCTGAAACGTGACACAGACACCTGTGAGCTGAGTTTAATCAGACTGAACATGTTTTAATTTGGCACTGTCCTGAGTTAAAATTCCTGCCTTTGAATGGCCACATCTGCCATGCATGCCATCAGTCAGATGCTGGGGAAATCTAGAGGGATGGCGTCACTTTTTAATGAAGTTCTGGCATGGTAGATAGCATGTTCTGTATAACGTGAAAATGTTTTCATCCATCATGACTTCACCTTGGCATTTCATCTGTGATTGACAGATGGAGAGCTGTATGCAGGAGTGTACATTGATTTCATGGGAACAGACTCGGCGATCTTCCGTACACTGGGGAAGCAGACAGCCATGAGGACTGATCAGTACAACTCCAGATGGTTAAATGGTAATGTCTCAACTCACAGCTTGTTCTGCATCCAGGATTTTCCTTGACTCATTTTGCTGTAGACCAGTTTTTATTTACTCCTCAGTTTCTTAAGATCATTACTGTAATGTTTTAGGTTACCAAGTTAAACCTTGGGGTTAAATACCATCCTGCTGATAGTCAATTGAGAATGTTCCCTTTCCAGTCAGTTTCAGTTGACTGAATGATCAATTGACTCAAAGCATGCCATTCACTACACTAACTGTTCACTGCATGCCTGCAGCAGAGTCTGACAACAGGGTCAATAGTGTAGTTGCAGGAGAAAATTAGCGCAAGTCAATAATGACTCAGAGTAGCCTTTGCTTTGTGAATGAACTGTGATTGGCTCAGTGACATAAATGCTGTTCGAGAGCTTTCATTTGATATGGCCAAATCAGTCACAGCATCCCCCCCCCACCCCCCTGAATCCTGCAGGCTCCCAGATTTTCCTCTGACCCTGTTGCCCTGACAACAATCCCCTGGCAGTGGTTCACTGAATCGGGACACCTGAGTCCTGCTAATCAGCCATGTGAGATGTCACAGATATCCCCCCTCCCCCATTACATGGTTCCTGGTTATCCCCCCTCCGCTTGGTTTGGTTTGTCCTCATTTGGGACCCTGGTCTGTCACAGTGGGGAGGGGCACTCTGTGTTGCGTGTCCAGTGTTGACCCAGTGAATCAGCCAGCGGGAGCAAACTGTGATGCCATATTGAGCATTGTTACTAGGAAGAAATAAAGGGACAAGTTTAGAGTGTCAAAGTGCTGTTTAGTCTTTAGGCTGCTGTTATTTTGCCCATAATAGTATTAATAAAAATAAATAAATAAAAGCATTTTATTTCGAAGGGTTAAGCTGTTGAATGAAACAAGATTTTCAAGGTCTCAAGTATTTTTCTTGATAATTGACAGCTTTCCTTGTTTATCTTAAAACAATGGTCAGGTACACGTGTAAACTAAAGAATACAAAGTCAACATACAGCCATGGTCAGAGGCAATTTTGTGTGCGTTCAGGATGTCCCTCTTCTTTTCTCTTGAATGCTATTAGGAAGCTTTTTGACATTTGGCACAAAGGTTCACGAGGACCGAAGGAACTGATTTGATTTGGTGGTCAAAGGTCTCTGTGACCTCACACGGCACATTTGGCCACAACTCAAAAATCTGCACGTGATTTCACAAAATGTTTAATGGGAGGCTACTTTTAGTGTGACATCATGACATTTTGAAAAACACTTTTGTGGCTGTAAAGAGGTTTTAAATATGTTGCCTGCACACATAATGTATTTTCCAAGACTTGTATTGAACATTTTCTTTCCTTTTTTGTCTACAGATCCCACATTTGTTCATGCACACCTCATTCCAGACAGTGCTGAAAAGAATGACAATAAACTCTACTTCTTCTTCCGCGAGAAAGCATCTGAGATGGGCCAGAGTCCCATGACGCAGTCCAGGATAGGGCGGATCTGCCTGGTGAGTTATCACACCAGTCATCAAATTTAATGCTTATGTGTCTCCGTAATGGTTAGTTATGCTCTGCTGGCAGTTTGAGGCCCATAAAGGAAGTCCCCCATGATCATCAGAAACTGTTTTCTGACTAATAATTACTATGTACAACAGAGTGATGCTTAGCAAAGTATTTGTCATTTGCCTCAAAGGCCAAGTCTGAGATCCTTTATTTCTTTTCCTCAGGGTGAAAGGTTTGAAGAGCAGGGTTGACTTTAATCCACGTCTGTAGGCATACAGAGACATCTTTGCAAAGCCTGTGTTTAATTAGCATTGTAGTGTTGTAGACACACAAACAATTGAGCTGTGTTCAAAACTTTCAAAGCATCTGCACGTAGACTTCAGAAAAATGCATCTGAAGGGTTCTGTGTTTGCAAGCTGCATCCCTTAAGTGTGTAATTCAAAAGAGATGAAAAAACAAGACAGTCTAGCTGTTCTAGGAGGCTTAGAGCTAAATGCTACTTTCAGCATCCTTACAGTCTCACAGTGTTTGGTTATTTTTTCTATAAACAGTTGCTGTGTTTTTCTCACATCTTGTGTGTTAACAGTCTTGAATGTTTTAGAGGTTAAATAAGATTATATATATCCTCCAAAAAGATTAAAGTCAAGTCAAGTTTCTGGACGATATTAATTGAAACATTTAAAGCACACAAGAAAATTGGAAACTTTTTTTTCCTTGTAAATGTTAGTAGATAAAAACGAACATTAAATTTTATTCTTCTAACCCCTAAATCATTCTGACTGTGAAATGCACTGATTTCATGTATCATCCCAGTTCTTTGCCTCAGTAGCAAAGGTTTTCTGACCGCCTTGTGAAGACTGGCCAAGCTAAAACATAAAGCTATGTCTTTATTTATACAGACCAGTTGTTCCAAACAGCTGTTGGTCAGATATTGCTCAAGCTCATCCCGTTGAGTAATTTTTGGAGCAGTGTGAGAATGACTCCCGCGTGTCTCTGCTTTTCAGAACGATGATGGTGGACACTGCTGTCTGGTGAACAAGTGGAGCACATTTCTAAAGGCTCGTCTCATCTGCTCAGTGCCCGGAGCTGATGGCATTGAGACACACTTTGATGAACTAAGTAAGTTGAATTATTTCCCAGGATCCCTGACCCTTTTAGAGCTTCTCTGATGCTCCCTTTCATCTCTGGATTTTGAACACCGCATCGCGTCACCGGTAGTCACTCTAAACCTAAAATTTAAGTTTGCATATTTAAAAGAGAAATGAACCATTTTCTTTCTAAATGTGTCGCATGTTGCATTTTACAGCTCAGTTAACGCAAGTCAGGGACCGTATAGTGCATTTGGTAGGAGTTAATGTAAAGCACATAATGAATGCATCGCTGACCTCACAGAAACCCTGGCAGATGGAAAGTGAGAATTCTTAAATGGCTGCGTAACCGCGACTATTCAAAACAAGGCCCTGCAGATGGACTTGTTGTTGACAGATTCCGTATCAACAACTTCATCATTTGTAGAGTTCTCTTCACATTTGCTTTGCATACTTTCTCCATGATGTTAATCCACATGTACTCGGCATTTGGTGCGGTGCGTGTGGGCCAGCAGCTTACTGTACTATAGTCCGGGGACACATCCAGCAGCATTTAGCACATCTCTTCTTACGTGCTGCAATAGCAGGAAGAATCCCCGAGAAGCTGCAGCTTTAGATTAAGGTATCACTGACTCATACATGTTAATCTTGACATGTATATTCCTTTGAACCTCCTGTAAAGTAGGTGTCATCCTAAAAAAGGTAATGTCCATAATGTCAGAATGTAATCAGCCTGCTTTCAAGCACCATCAGTGTCTCACAGCCTTGTTTTTAGAAAAAGGAACCACATAGACACACATGCAGAGTAATCAAAGTAATGAGCTGCAGGAATCAGTCCAGCACATTGTGGATCATCACAGCCTCACATGACTGACGGGATTAAGGAGGGATTTGTAGTATCCTTAACATTGTAATGACAGGTGGAATGAGCAGCACTTACATTTTATTTTACTACACTGACTAGCTTCTGCTTGCTGGGAACTTATTTTCACAGTAATGCAAAACATATTTCACGACAGTACAAAACAAATTCTATAATCACCTTTATCCCATGTTCACATTCAGTCTGAATTGCCTTGTGAGTGCCGCAGGTGAAACAAGAAGTTCTGATAGTCCAAGTTTGCACCTATCCAATATTATTATTAAGCAGATACAAACTACTACAGACTGTTTTTTCACTTAGCTTATGTATGAAAACACACACGTGTGTGTTAATTTAGAATTTATCATTAGATGACAAAAATTCCTGTTCATAAACATGGAAAAAATGAACAATAAATACATATATTTATTATTATTATAAATTACAGGCACTATTAACATCATGTTTGTGGAACACTTATTTACAGATATGCATCGCAACACATCCCAGTGACCTGCAAAGTGCCACTGCACTAAAAAGTTAAGCAAAATGTACACATACACATAATGTACATGTAATGTGCCATGCGTTTTAGGATTAGCTGCTACACATAATGTATATAATTTGTAAGGGTCCTAAATACCTAGACAGATGTTGATAACCCTGGTACCCTAGATAGTTTATAAAGTTTCATGGAAATCGATTAATGAGATATGCTCATACGTTATGATCATTATAGTAAGATTATTATTACTAATATTACCTGATACAGTACTTAAAATGAATTTACAGAAAGGCCTGAATAACCAACTCTTTAAAGTGTCTTTTAGTACAATGCTGAACAAACAAAACAACAGTCTTAACTCAGTTATACAGCTTTCCCTGCAGTTGTGATAAGGGAAAATGCCAAAACATTTAGGAGTAGAATATGTTTATTTATGTCTTAAAGTTGTGCAATTTGACATGGGGGTCTATAGGGATTGATTATCTGATTAGCTTACCCTTTTAGGAACGCCAGTTTTTGGAACGTAGCATTGGCTTCAAACTTTAAACACCAGAGGGTGCATTTTCTGTAACCAATTACAACTCAGATAACGGCCTTGATGTGTAAAGTGTGCAGGCTTGCGTTCAACAACATAAAGCACCACCGACAAAACAGCCTTCTTCATGCCTGAGTCTTTCAAAACCCTGATTTGTACACCTTTTCAACTGATTATATTTGTACTTTGCCTGAGTTCAACATCTAAGCCAGTCCACAGTGAATTTTGACAGTAGTATTAAACATTTCATCAAGCGACGGTGCAGGTATGAGCTGAATCTATAGTAGGCCTAATCTTGTGCAGTGATGAGGCTTTGCAGATGTTAGTTGTGTGTTAAGAGCACTCAGTGTCTGTGACAGAAAAGCACTCTTTTGTCAGTGTTGCTGTACTTTTAGCGGTCCATCCACTGTCAGTTGTAGCCTCGGTGCAGATGAGCACTCGTGATGAGGTCATTCTGAGTCCTGAGGTGCAATGTAACATCCCACAGCTCTGTGGTCGCTCTTCCCACAACCACAGACAGTCTGGTAAAAATGTATTCTGTCTCCAGTCCTGCTGGTCCTGATGGAGCCCAGCAGAGGCATCGGAGTGGTTGTATGAGGACTCGGGGGAGAGAGTGGAGTAGATTCAGATGGTGAGCCTAACAGAAGAGAAAGCTTTCAGTGTTTTGCCGAGAGGAGGGAGAGGAGGAATATAAAAGCAGAGAGAACGAGGCACACAGACACGAGTGGTGAAAAATGTCTGCCAGACAAAAATGAGAATTAATTTGTGACCTATAAGGTTTTATTGCCTTTTTCCAAAATGTAATTATGGAGAGAAATATTCTTTTTTTTTGTTTTCTTCAGTTAAATCTAGTTATTTTTTTAGTCACTGAACTCCATAAAACATCCTCACTCTTCATGTATTTTTGGGGGAGAGGATTGTTTTTAAATTTCCGCCACAATCATTTCGACTGGACATTTTAAGAACACATTTTAGGTGCACATCTTTCAGAGTGGGTATTAGGGAGATAATAATATACAATCTGTCTTTATTTGACAGTTTTTCTTCCACACAGTGACTGTTTACTGAGTGCATAATTCACCTGCACTTTTATTTTTACTGCACAGCACCTTATTTAGCCCAGCCCTTTGTGTTCTTTCTGCGCTTACAGCAATTAAAGATGTTTCTCTGCTAATGTGATGCTGACAGCGCCTCAGAGACTCTGTCTGATCTGACACATCAGAAACAAAAGTTCGAATTATGCAACTTGTTCCAGTTCGTTGCCGATTTATGACTTTTCTCTTTTTTACTGCGCTTGTTCTATAGCCAGGAGGTCTGTCAAACTGGCGTCGGACGGGTTATGAATTTCTGCAGTGTTTGCCAAAAGTTAATTTTTTGCTTAAGCGAGGGGCCATTACCTGTCATTTTCATACCTTGGCATGTAAGGAGATTTTTTTTTATGTTTGAAAAGATTTTAAACTCCTGATCAAAAGGGAGTTTGTTTATTAAGGAGCTCTGCAGAGTCAGGAATGATGTTTTTATGCAAGCCATGTGGATTTAAGCTTCTTCTTGTTTATCCAATGCACGCTGAGTAAAGTCGAGGGTACAGAGATTAAAGCGTGTGTTATTACATTTCACCTTCAGTTCCACATGCATAACTTTCCTTTCGCTCTTTAACATGCTGCTTCTTACTTTCAGTCAGTTGATATTTGAGCGAGAAATCTGAGCAGGCCGATCCACACTCTTATTGTTGCTTGTTTTCAGCTTTTCAGATAACCATGGGTTATAAAAAGAGAGGCTAGGATTTCATGGCTATTCACTGAAATTGGTATTTTCTAAAGACTTTTGACTATAGGGTATTTTTTTGTCCAAGGCCTTTTCAAACAAGTGATTTGAGAACTTGTTTCTTCTTTTCCATTGATGAAAAACCATGAAATGGAACTGGGTGTTTTTCTGCTCTACCTGTCTACATTAAATGTATTTCAGTTTTCCTTCTTATTGTTTTTCCTTGCACTTTTCTCTAATGAAACCATCAGAGGATATGTAGGGCTCAAAACTGCCTCAGTCCCACAGTCACTGGATCCATATGGCTCCTATTAAAGCCATGTTTCACCCGAGATCTCTTTTTCACATATATTCCCTGCTGAGGCCGAGGAACTGTAGTTTCAGCTTTGGAAGAGTTTAGATTCAGGATCTCATTGAGACTCTCGTAACCGCAATTCATGATGAGCTCACAGCGAAGGAAGAAAAAGTCTCAGTGTCACAAGTACTATTACTTTGGGTTAGTTAGGTTCATTTTAACAGTTTTATTTCTTTCAGATTTAAACAGGTCAGAGTAGGGAGGAGTATCACAGGAGTAATGTTGTGCATTTGCACTCATTACATGGCCATTTTGTGCATAGTAGTTCTGTCTACTTTTCATGTATTTTTGCCAGCAAACCTGCAGAATGTCTACTAATGTGATATCATTTAACTGTTGCAATCGACTTAGGGATCCAAGTACTTCGTCATGCACTGCCTGTTATGGTTTATGACTCTGACTAATTGCTATAAATCTTTTCATTATCTTGTAGGAGATGTGTATATCCAGCCAACTCAAGACACAAAGAATCCTGTCATCTATGGCGTCTTCTCAGTTTCAGGGTAAGCATGGCTTTTTCAAACTCTCTAACTTTGATGCAGTTTTGGATAGAAAGTGTGTTTTGGTTCCCTCCTGTGGTTTTTATTCCTTTCCGCTGAGCCCGAAGGTGTCTGCTCTGTCTGATGTTGAAATGCGGCGTTGCATTTGTGTGGGCCGTCACATTCAGGATGCAAAGACGAGACAGAAAGTGAATGTTGAGCCCAGAGGGAGTAGCGTTCCTCTGGGAGGCTGACTGAGCCTATAAGTTCCTCGGAGGTCAGGTTTGATAGCAGGTTGTCATTCAGCACACAGCATTAAAATTCAAGTCAACCAACCAGACGTGTAAACTGAGATTCTGACGGCACACAAAGCAGGAGGAGGTGCGCGCAGAGTCATAATAAACATGTCCTGATTAATGTATTTGAGAAACAAATACTGTTATTGTTTCCATCTTCTCTTTAGGCATCAGGCATGTTTAAACCCAGCTGATAAAAACACATGTGGTGCTAATGACAGGGGCCCATGACAGAAGTTACAAACATAGTACACCCACCACACAGCGGCAAGAGCCTGTACTCTGGCGATTCTCTGCAGTATGTGGGTGTTTGTATGTCAGTGTGTCAGACAGCTTGACTCTACTTGAGTCAGTTTGAGTGTGTGTTTGTGCGTCATAATGTTTCAGTGTGTTCCTGTAAGTATGTGAGTACGTGGGAAGGAAGTAGATTCTACCAGCCACGGAGAGCTATCGCACTAATTATCCCAGGGAGTGAGAAAATCTGAATCCTCGAGCTGCTGTCTTTATGTGTTCACCTTTTCTTTTCTTTTCCTCCTGCCCTCCTCCAGATCTGTGTTTAAAGGCTCGGCAGTGTGTGTGTACTCTATGGCTGACATCCGTATGGTCTTTAATGGGCCATTTGCCCACAAGGAAGGCCCCAACTATCAGTGGGTGCCATACACTGGGAAAATCCCCTACCCTCGACCTGGCACTGTGAGTTAAAACATATAATATATATGTTACTAGAACCATGAATAAGATAAACAAGTAAATTGCTCAACAGAAATTTTTGGTTTCTTACTAGTGTCCTGGAGGCACTTTTACCCCCAACCTGAAATCCACAAAGGATTACCCAGATGAGGTTATCAACTTCATGAGAAACCACCCCACTATGTACAACGCTGTATACCCAGTGCACAAGCGCCCCCTGGTGGTCAGAACCAATGTGGACTACGAGTTCACCACAATTGCTGTTGACCAAGTGACAGCTGCCGATGGGAGCTATGAGGTGCTATTCTTGGGCACAGGTAAGTGTTTTAAGAACAAAACTGGGCATTGTCTGATGATTGCACAGTAATCTTACACGTCTATCATTGTGCACTGTTAAATTCTGTGGCCTTGGCTTTAGCTGGGAGGTTTGCATACGCATGTTGAAACAATCTGTCTCTTAAACATTAATGAGTCATAGTGTGGCTTTCCAAAAACCAGTTCTCTGTTGCAGATATTTTAGAATAACAATGAAGAAACCAAGGTCAAGGTATTAATAGCCAAATAAATCAACAGAGCTCAGCCAAAGTTACTTCTTCCCACTCTTTCAGATCGAGGTACAGTCCAGAAAGTGATTGTCCTGCCAAGAGATGACTTGCAGACCGAGGAGCTGGTGTTAGAGGAAGTGGAGGTGTTCAAGGTCAGTCTTGCAGCCTTAGTCACTTTGCTACTAATCCTCTTTTTGCCCTACTCTACATTTATATACCATGTTTGTTATCTGTGATACAGAATAACAAATCCAGCATTCACATGTTTTTTAATTATGTCACTTCAGGTTCCCACTCCAATCACTACTATGAAGATTTCATCAAAAAGGGTAAGTTAGTGTAATTTGATTCAGACCAAACAGTTCAGCTAACAGCAATCAGACAGAGAACACAGTCGTCAAATTCAATATGAAAATACACAATCTAAGGAAAAAAAATGCATGATTAAATACAAAACATTGTAGTACGCAACCAAGACCTGATATCCAACTATAGATTTTGTGTAATTTGGTGCAGCTTATACTGAAAACAGACACAGGACTCTAGGTTAGGTTAGAGTATAGCCTAACCCGGAGCCTTCTTATGTCACTTTGAGGATGATGGCTTAGAATCTCAGTGCAAGTAGCTTCAATCAATTATTCATTCTTTAAATATAAATCTATAATTCTTCCTTGAAACATTAGCGATGTCCAGAATTGTAAAATAAATGGCCTTTGCTCGAAAATATGTTCCTGTTTTAATTTCTAATTTGTATTTGTTTTTCTTTTAACAGCAACAGTTGTATGTCGGATCAGTCCTGGGTGTGACCCACTTGGCTCTCCATCGATGCGATGTGTACGGGGAGGTCTGCGCTGACTGCTGTCTCGCCAGGGACCCGTACTGTGCCTGGGACGGCAAATCCTGCTCCAGATATTCTGCCTCACAGAAGAGGTGAGGGTCAGGATTGTGTAGACAGGGAATATATAAATGAAGCAGACGAAGTGCAGCAACAAAGTATTTGCACTTCATTACTTCCCACCTCTGCAGTTGGAGTATTTATGCAGATTTCTTATTTTTCAAGTGTGTTTCGGTTAAATTTTATATCTGTGGCTGTTGATTTGACCCCTCTAGGCGGAGTCGTCGGCAAGATGTGAAGTATGGAAATCCTATCCGCCAGTGCAGAGGTTATAGCAGTGAGTGTCACGTTGTACTAAGACTATAGCATTTAGACACCAGCATTTTTTCACTCGGGAGCTATCTCACAAATAAAATTGCAACTGTACATCATGTGTTGTTTTGTAGCCAATAAGAACCCTCTGGAGACAGTTCAGTACGGGGTGGAAGGAAGCACTACATTCTTGGAGTGCCAGGCCAGGTCTCCTCATATGTCTCTCAAGTGGCATGTGCAGAAGGAAAACAGTGACCGGAGGAAAGAGGTGAGTACAGCTCTTATATTAAACCTTCTATGATCTTTTTTTCTGTTTATCTTTTTTAAAACTTAAAATCTTTACTGGCCTTCTGTTCGTCCCAGATTCGCTCAGAGGGTCGCATGCTGAAAACAGATCAAGGACTTCTGATCCGCTCTCTACAGTCATCTGACGGCGGCATCTACCAGTGTACGTCCACAGAGAAAAACTTCAAGCACACTCTTGTGAAACTGCAACTGGTGGTCCTTTCTAGTCGCACAGTCAACAACATTTTGGTGGAGACAGGCAGCCCGGCTCTTCCTCAGCTTCAGTCCAGTGCCTGGACTCCAAGTGCCAGTCAGTATAAGGACCTGCTAACCATCCTCAGCCAACCAGAGATGGGGCTGATCAACCAGTACTGCCAGGATTACTGGCAACTGGGAGACAGCAGCTTCGGGAACAACAAAGGCAAAAGCCTGAAAGAGCTGAAAGAACAGAAGAAACCTCGTAACCGCCGGCATCATGAAGAGCAGACAACTCCAGCTGAGACATGAGAAGCTTGATGTACATCGTATTCAAACAACCCCCTGTCTACCTTTACACACAACCTCCTAAACATTGCAACCCTCCATTTAGGGGAATGACTCCAGTCAGATAGAAAAATCAAATTCTCATCAAAGACAAGACAGAAACTGCAGAAACACAACGCAACAGCATCAAACAGTTTCTATGTAACTGTCGGGGGGAGGGGGAAATACACAATATTTATTGTAGGTTGTAAAAAGTAATTATTTGTACCTATCTAGCAACCCTGTTTTTTGTGAATAGATCAATCTGTGCAAATATTGTGGTTATTATATTATTATTATTAGTGTTATTGTTTATTAAGATGTGTTATTTTGTTGAGAATATCTTTATGTTTGGTGTTTTTAAGAAACAGCGACACTAAACCCAGACATTGGGAGTATCCATACATGGACAAGAACTGATGGACATGTATTCAGAAACTGCTAAGTGAAGACCATGTTGGATCCTTTGACTGCTGGCAGTATTCAGTGTCTAAGCTGAAAGAGGAGTCGGGATGTCCGCGAATGTCTCGTAACTCTCTGAACTTCTTCACCAGATCTATGTACTGTATATTGGACAGTTTGTTTGTTTTGTTTTTTTACTGCGAAGTACAAGCTGTTGACAGAAAAAAACAATAAAAATGGCATTTCACAGGACATACACGGATAATGGAAATGCCCAGAGACTGCAGCTGTGATGTCACGGACGCACAGTTATATGTGAATGAAGAGCCCTCTGTGGCAGGTAGAACGTCTTTCCTTTCACGATGTGGTCCAGTCGGGCCTCAAGTAGAGCTGTTACTCATCTTCTTCCAGAATCGGTTGCTGCCAAGTGTTTGTTTTGTTTATATGTGAATATCACATCTCAGTGTCGTATCCTTAACGTGATCTTTGTGATAAGCTGTTTTCTTTTTTGGGGGGAAGGGGGAGGGGGTCTTTTAATGACACAAAAGCTGATAACATAACATTGCCTTCTCTTTTCTCTCTTTGGGAAAAGATATTCCAGCAGGCAGCTATGTGTGAGTTTGTAACAGTTTGTGATTATAAAATGAACAAAGCACCTTCTGTTGTCGAATTGGTCATTTCAAAAATATTAAATACTTCCCCAATATCTGTGGCATTTTACATAGTGTATTCATATAAGGCAAAGCATTCAGTTTGTAGGCTTAACAATTTCTTTTTAGTTCTCTTAATCCATTCCTGACATTTCTATGCTAAATATCAGTTCTCAACAGGGGGAATATGTAAAATGTAATCAGTCTACAAAAACTGGGCTGATGTTCAGAGCTTTGGAGAGTAATGTTTCTGATTAGGGATGTGCTTAATGTATCAACTACTTACCAACAAAGATGTTTGCCAGTACAGTTCCGCCACAGACGTTATATAAAAGCATGGAAGTGATTAAGTTCTACAAGGTGTCACAAATACAAACACTAGCAAAGCTGATTGCCACCAAACCTGAAGAGAAATCTTTCCCAAAATCTTTAGAAGGTGGCTTTTCATTGTGCATGACGTGTACAGTGTATGTATGTGGTATTTGTCTAAAATTCTACATTGCTGTGGATGTCAGTGAATGTCTTTCTTGTTGTGGGAATATGGAAATGCTATGGATGTGGTCACACCTTTTTATGGTGGGAAAGGCTTGAAGGCAAGATTGTGATTTTTATTCTCTCTCTCTCTCGCTCTCTCGCTCTCTCTCTCTCTTTTGCTCTCAAAAAAATTAGAAAAGCAAATGATTTGCAGACTTTGAGGTAAAGTTATGTATGCACAGTTGGTGTTATTGTAATGACTTGTAAAAAAATTATTACCTTTTCTTCCTTATCATTGTTGCTGACTAATAAATTAAAGCTCTATATTTTATAATAACACACGTTCTCTTCTGTTTGCCAGTGTTGATACATGCTTCCTGCCATGCAGGCACTTCTTTCTTCGTAACAGCCTTATAACCATAAGTAAGTAAATACAGATGTGGTTGACACTGTTCTAAAAATATCTGGGAAAAAAACCATGCTGCTTACACATCAATCATAGTAGCACCAGAAAACGTCTGCATTGGCTTTCCCACCTACTCTGTTACTTTTCAAATGAGTGAAAGTTTTTACTTTAATAGCAGACCTGATTCTGCTGTAAAGATCTATTGGAGTGGAAATGGTAGTATGAAGAGCTAACCACGCAGTACAAATACTCAATGAAGTTGTAAAATTTGCAGATAAGTAGACCGACAGCAACATACTGAAAACACTTCTGAAGACAGCCTAGTAATAGGCCTGAATGTTTGAGAGCTCAAACTATGATATTATATCAGGGACAGCACAGTCTGTTGGGATTTACATCTTTACTTTTCTAAATTCTTGAATCATCTGGATATGAATACATTAATTTTGTGTCACTTTACCTAAAATATTTCCACAATCTAAACAAGAGAGATAAAAGAACCAAGCTTGAAGCATGTTTGTGTTGTATCGTGTATCTTGTCGATCGTGTCGAGTTGGGCGTTCGTCTTGTAATCGGAAGGTTGCCGGTTCGAGCCCCGGCTCAGACAGTCTCGGTCGTTGTGTACTTGGGCAAGACACTTCACCCGTTGCCTACTGGTGGTGGTCAGAGGGCCCGTTGGCGCCAGTGTCCGGCAGCCTCGCCTCTGTCAGTGCGCCCCAGGGTGGCTATGGCTGCATTGTAGCTTGCCATCACCAGTGTGTGAATGTGTGTGTGGATGATTGTGTATAGTGTAAAGCGCTTTGGGGTCCTTAGGACCAAGAAAAGCGCTATACAAATACAGACCATTTACCATCTTCCAACTAATCAAGATCATGTGTCTTTTGTTCCATTTGCAATCTGACTCCATATGCATGAATACAATGTCAGTCTCTTACTGCCCAAACTAAACAAAAGCTGTATGGATAGCTTAAACACAGTGCCGGTAGCTATTTTCCTGAGAGAGGGAAAAGGCCCAGAAAAAAAGTTAATAAAGCCTAATTGACCATGTTAACATGTCTAAATGCACTGGGTTAGTGCTCTGGGACTGACTGATAGATATTTCCATTAACACAATAGTTAACAGGTGTACCTAATAACGTTGTGGTCAATGTATATCAATAATATTAATCATATTAATAAATAGGACTCTATTTAAGCACAGTAGTTGATCAGGTATCTTATTCTTTTTTTTAAATCTTGTGCACTCCTTAGTCAATTAATATAAAAGTTTGGTAACTAGTATTTGTGGGTGGCAAATAAACCCAACGGAGCAAAAAGTATAAGATTTACTCTGAAATGCTACAAACCCAAAGTGTAAAGTGGCTTAGAATGTAAAGAAGTGACTAACAAATTTCACTTACCGGTATACTAAAGTAGAGCTCCTGAGCAAATTCTCTCATTGTGCTGATTGGCTACAGTGTATTCAGTCACAGTGACTTTATCATTTTGAGCTCCTCAAAAGAGCAAAGTAAGATTGCTTTATTGAATTTTTAAGGAAAATGTATTTCATCCGTAACACATCAGTGCACATGCTGTACATGCAAGCATGCATAGACAACTGAACGTGAGTAGATTAGGATCCTTAACCAGCTTCAGATTGAGGTCAATAAGATCTGTCGGGTGAAACCCTAAAGCCCTTTAAGCACTTCAGAACTCACCCTTCAGTCTGTAGTATGTAATAAGAAATGTTAGTATTTCATATTTGGACCTGGAACTGAGCGTCTGGTTGTGTATTTCGTTGGCTAATTGATTAAATACAATTGTTTATTTGTTTGTCTGTTTAAAAACAAATTACAAAACCTTTATCTATCTTTAGTCCCTTAAAAGCACTAAGCACACAACATGCAAACATGCACTCATTATCTTTCCAGATTTAATAATTTAACTTACTGCTAATGTGGAATTGATTTTGTTTGGTTAACCAAAATTGCACTTATATAAAACACCTAGCATCACAAATATTTAGCCTCACATGGTCCTGTTTGAAGGCACCTAAAAACAACACAGAGAGATAAGCACTTGAGCCGCTGTTCATCTTCTGCTGAGCACAGCAAAATCCCCATAAAGGTTAGATAGGTTAGATCCTACACTGATGTATGCCCGAGTCTTCCCCTGCACCTTTCGCTCTGCCCTAAAAGCACTCCTGTCCTTGTGCTCTATTGGTCACCACTGATCAGGTGGGTAGAGGATGCCCAAAATCCTTTCCTAAGTCAGGAAAATGCTCAAACATTCTCCAGTGTTTGCAGCACGCAGTTGACTCATCAGCTGCACAGTTGAAGGCTCCGGTCACATTGTTGACGAGCAGCTAGGACCTGCCTCCATTTTTCTTGACACTTGGCCTTGAGCAAAGGGGGCCCACGCCGGGTAAAGTAGGATGGGAGCTGGAGCCAGCGCTGAGGAAAAACGCTCCAGGGAGCTGGAGAAGAAACTGAAGGAGGATGCCGACAAGGATGCAAGAACTGTCAAGCTGCTGCTGCTAGGTAAAGACAGGAGAGCTGGTAGAACCAAATGGCTAAGACGCATTAGTAGAAAACAACAATATCTGCTTATACATATCTAAGGGCCCATGGTGATGATAATTAGAGCACTTTTAATTCTAATTAAAGTTTTGTCTGTAGCATGTTCTGTTCGCAAACTTGAGTTTGCAAAGAAAAAACATACAAAACTCCCTTTTTTCTTGATGCAATTTTTTTTCATAATATACTTGATGTCAAATAATCATACAAATAAAGTAGAAGTACTGCTATGGATAGATCTTATTTACCCCAAAACCCTTAAAAACTTACCAAATTGCCTAATTTTAAAACAGCCTAGGTGTTGATAAGAAGTTACATGTCTGTGTCATGTAAAGGCCTAATCAACTGTGTCCCTAAATTGCTGAGACACCTTGATAATCACTCAAGCCGATCCTCTGTTAATCCTGAAACAACAGGTCCTTCAGCACAAAGGGCTTAACCGTGAAGGACAAGGATACTGTACCACAAAACCCAAACACAGCCTGTGGCTGTAGCCCTCAAATATATTTTAAATACACTTTAGGCAATGTGTCAATAAATCAATGAGAAATGTGCGTTTAAAAAGTCATTTCTGTGAAGATTTACAGTTTTAAATAGATCAGCAGCTTAACCAGTAATTTCATACACCACACTGTGTTTTGCTGTATAAAGAAATACTGATTTTTTCAGGAAAGTCATTCAGTATTACAGTCAGGTATATTTATCTGACAAATGGTCATGGATATTGCGTCATTTATAGCTTTTTTGAGTCCTCTAGTAATGTAGGTCAGGGATAAGAAAAGATTAGACCTGAAGTAAGAAGTCCCTTTATCTGATGAAAAATTGCAACGTCTTCTGTAATTAACTCAAAAATACAAAATTAGCACCAAAAATAAGGTCAAAATTACCCACTTATCTTTCCCTAGATCCTTAAACATGATGAAAGCATTTTTATAAATATGTCATTCAAACAATTCAATTCTTGCTCTTCTTCCATACAGGTGCTGGAGAATCAGGCAAAAGCACTATTGTCAAACAGATGAAGTAAGCTGACTTTGCATCTGAGCATTGCTGACCTTCTTTTAGAGTTGACTATGAGTTGCATTTTTTTAATGCTACATTTTTTCTCACCAGAATTATCCACAAAGATGGTTACTCGCTTGAAGAATGCTTGGAGTTCATTACCATCATCTACAGCAACACCCTGCAGTCCATCATGGCCATTGTGAAGGCCATGAACACGCTCAATATCAACTACGGGCACTCTGATCAGCAGGTAACCACTGCTGACACTCATTTCCACATACATATGAAGCTAAACAGCTTTCGTGGTCCTTATAGCTCACTAAACACACACATGCCTCCATGCAGGATGATGCCAGGAAACTCATGCATCTTGCAGACACCATTGAGGAAGGCACCATGCCTAAAGAAATGGCAGATATCATTCTGCGTCTGTGGAAAGATTCTGGCATACAGGCATGCTTTGACAGAGCTTCAGAGTACCAACTCAACGACTCTGCTGGATAGTAAGATATCACATTTACTCAGGTTTAACATTGCTACATTATTTTAATCTCTTGTATCAGGATGTGTCATTGACTTATTCTCTTCTCCTTCCCCCGGCAGCTATCTGAATGACTTGGAGCGACTGATCCAACCAGGCTACGTGCCCACTGAGCAGGATGTGCTGCGATCAAGAGTGAAGACCACTGGTATCATCGAAACTCAGTTTTCTTTCAAAGATCTCAATTTCAGGTGAGCCAGAGCAATGTTTATCAAGAGAATAAGACAAACAAATCAGCCGCTGGGCTTCCTGTGTGCACGGTGGCAAACAAGGCAACATGCTCCTGTTCTCATGCAGAATGTTTGATGTGGGAGGTCAGAGGTCAGAGAGGAAGAAGTGGATCCATTGTTTCGAAGGCGTGACCTGTATCATCTTCATTGCTGCTCTGAGCGCCTATGACATGGTCCTGGTGGAGGATGATGAAGTGGTATGACAAGTTAAACTAGATACTTGATATTCTTTTATTAGTGTCCATGTTTTTGGAAAGTCTCTTCACTGGGATTTTTTTTCTCCCAGAATCGCATGCACGAGAGTCTGCACTTATTTAACAGTATCTGCAACCACCGCTACTTCGCCACCACCTCCATTGTACTCTTCCTCAACAAGAAAGATGTGTTCGTTGAGAAGATCAAGAAAGCACATCTCAGCATGTGTTTCCCTGAATATGATGGTGAGATAATCATTTCAAATACATATTTAAGATAGTGGCAAGCTAAGTAAAAGCAAAACTTTATAATTACACTGTCTCACCCAGGCCCCAATACCTATGAGGATGCTGGTAACTATATCAAGATGCAGTTCTTGGACCTGAACCTGCGCAGGGACGTCAAAGAAATCTACTCTCACATGACCTGCGCTACCGACACAGAGAACGTCAAGTTTGTGTTCGATGCCGTAACCGACATCATCATCAAAGAAAACCTGAAGGATTGCGGTCTCTTCTAAAAAAACACGCAGAAAACCAGATGAAGGTGAGCAAAGTAGAAAAATGATTTCAAAGATAATCAGGATGAACTGTTGTCATCGGTCACTATGGTTCACTCCTGTTTTGTTTTTTGTTTTTTACAGGGTGCTGGTAGAGCCCTATCACATTTCACAGATCTTTTTCTCAATTCAAACTGAGGCCTGAAGATGAAAACTGTCCCTGCAAGCGGCCATCCTCAAATCAGCGAATGCAAAAAAGAAAAATCTATTTTTTGTGTTCAAAATTAAGTTCTAGCTTTGACAAAGAACTTTTTTTCAGATAGCTCCAAATTCAGAAACTTCCGTGCAGGTTTCAGATGAGTTGAATTTCAGTTCATCTAAATTTTCCTCTCAAGTCTCTTGAACTGGTCTTTGGGGGGTGGCATGCAGTGTGTAGTTAAAACATCAGGAGCTTCTGTCAGCAAACAGTGATTTTTTTTTCCTCATGTAATGTGAAAACATTTCCGGCTAATGCATTGTCTGTGTGTTACGGTAAGTGATCAGTGTACGGCTAAAAGGGCAAAGAAGATGACCTAACCACCTGCATATGCACTTCAGCCTCTGTTAGATATTTTAACAGAACCTTTCACTAGAAATGGCTTTTATGTACAAACACACTACAGCAGTTTGTAACATAACTCGAGCATGTCACAAATCGAACCTGTGACATGCTCGAGTCACATGAAAGTGTTAGGAAATCTAACTCTTTACAATAGTTGAAAATGGCCAGTGTATATAATTAAGCAGATTTCTGTTGGACAGTTAATTAAGTATGGCGACAGCATGTTGATATGTAACAATGTCGAGGGATAGATTTGTCAAAGATTTGTTTAAGTTAATTAAAACTCTGGGCCTTTGAGCCAACAATTCTGTACAGAAACCACTAATTGTATTCCTTGATCAAACTTATTAAAGCTTCTGTAGAAAACTCAGTACTTCTCAGTCTTTCACAAATTAAAAGCAACTCTGCAGTGTTGTGTTTAGAATTTTACATTTATTATTTTCACTGAATATTTCTTACTTAAATCATTGAAACGTGTCATTTTTACAAGTGACCGCCTTTAGTTTTTCATAAACGTTCAAAGAACAGCTCTGCGTTGAAGATTCTTTGCCTCCCTGTTTTTTAAATACAGTAACTATTCAGCAGTTACATTTTTTTATATGTAGATTTTCAGAAGCTCAAAATAGAATAATTGACAACTCCATGTCCAACTGAAGCTTGTTGCTTTGTCAAATTAAGAGAACTGAACTTGAGTCCAGGGGTTGAACTTGCATTTCATATATTTTCAGTGGAAATCTCAAAATTAGGACCAAAGGGATCACAAAGTAAGTCAAGAAGGTCATCATTAGGCCGAAAATACAAAATAAATGTCTCAAAAAGGAAAAATGTTACAAGTGAAAAATCTACTATCTTCATCGGCAGAAAAAAGCTCTAAAATGTATTAGAAAACAATTAAAAGTCAAAAAATTTCAGCCATCTGCTCCAGAACTCAAAAACAGATAGACAAGATTAGACGTTGCCTGAAAACATCTTACAGAGCCTGCACAGACGAAAGGTCGTAATTTGAAGCTCACCGCATGATGAGTCAAACACGGTGGAGGCAATACTCTGGTACGTGCATGTCTGCCAGTGGAATCGGAATCAGACAGTGCTTCACAGTGCAAATAAGTACTGACCCAAAGCATACTGCAGAAGCAAGACAAGAATTTCCCAATGCAAAGAAATGAAATATTCTTGAACGGCCAGGTCAGTCACCCGATCTCAACCAAATGCGGTATTTTTCTCAGTTACTGAAGGTAGAAAGTCCAGCAAATAAGCTGCAACTGAAGAACTCCATGGGCTCTAGCCATTGCCTGGAAAAAAATGTTACTTAAAATTCATCCTTGTTTAAGCAATAAAAATTGCTTTTGTTCCAAAGTAGTTAATGCTATACGTTGTAAAACCCATTAAATTAAAGCTGAAGGTTCTGCACTTCAATCACATTAAGATTGTACGACTTAAAACCCACTGTGATGGTTTATCCTCCTGAGAACCAGCCTGTTCATTTATGTCCTCTGTGGACATTTGTTTTTGGTCTATATCTTTTGACCCTACTAAGTCTGATGTACTCAAAAGAGGACATCTGGGGCTTTCCATTGATATCTCATGTGTTTGGGTGGCCTTTTTTAGCTCCAAAGAGGAAGGAAATCCCCCAAAAGGTTCAATGGGAAGATTCCTTTTTCCTCGATTCTCAAGTGTTTAGAGAGGCAAAAAGAAAAAAAGCGTCATCATCTTAGGCCTGTAAGATGACATTGATGGTCTCTTCTGCTCTAAAGGGGCAACTAATCAGGAGAAAGCTATCCTACAGAACGGGAGAAGGGAGCTAAAAGAGCTTGTTTCAGAAAGGAGGAACTGAGGGCCTGAACCAAAGCCATTTGATCAATATTATTTCAAACTGTGAAAAATTCAAAGTAACTATTAGAGTTCATTAATAAAAATAAGGAGCTGGAAATGAGACTAATAGATCCCCTTTAATGTATTAGAGCCACAAACAGACTTTTCATTTTGATTAAACAAATTATGTGCTGAGCTTCAGTGTACTTGAGAATGTAATTTTTTCTCCTTGGACAGAGCAAAGGAAACTGTTTCCCTCTGCAAACGTAGGATAATTGCTCTAATAAACAGTACAGTGGCCTCTTTTAGCAAAGTTATGAATGTTCTCTCAAGCTAATAAAAGGCATATTTCCAAACTCTCTGAATAAACATGTAAAAGCTCTACAATTGATAGCTCTGAGCAACAAGTTTGTGACATAGCTGTGATTAGCATTCTGTGCTTTCCAGACTATCAGCTGGTATCAATCATTTCATTTAACTCCTCGGAAGAGGAGTTGAAACGTGTACATTACCTGCAACTAAAACTTTGAAGCGATCGGGGTAATTGCCTTTAGAGAACTTAAATATCACTGATATAATGCAGCACATTATCAAAGAAGATGAATAGCCATCTCCTACAAATAAAACATTTATATTGTAATGTCATTGTGTAATGCAGTCACTACAGTCAATATACAGTCAAGACGTTTGGCAAAAGTGGAAAAAAAACCCAAAACTAAATCTGTACACGAATAAAACATCACAGCTAATTAAAAAAAAACCAAAAAAAAAAAACCAACATTCTCTGTTTATATTTGTGGAAGAAAATCAGTTTTCACAGTACAACTGTACTTCAGTGTAGCCACTCATTTGCAAGAAAATCAGCACCATCTCGAGATATTGTAGGCAACGTTTCAAAGTTTTATTTCTTATGAAAGTATTCATTGATTATGTGTTTATTTTAAACCCTGAGTTCTCACCACGTGGTAATCATCCTGATAACAGAAATTAAATTGCAGGAAAGTCTGTATACTGACCGTGTCTGAGAGAAAACTGATGAAAAATCAATTTGCACTTCTTGAAAATTAACTATCATTGGGAAAAAAAAAAACAATACATTTTATGGCTTGTTTTTTTACATCTAAAAAACGAGCTTCATGTCATAATCAGTGTAAAACTGTACATACATATGGAATGACTCTTTTTGCAAAACATTACAGTGGCCTTTTTTCAGCCAAGTTATTCACAACATTATCATATACATTGCACAGCATCCAGAGAAACGAAGACAAATTGAAGGCACTTTAAAGAGTCGTCATTAATCTCCCGCTCATACAGTTGTGGCACTGCTCTGTTCTTTGTAAGACATTGAGTAGCTAGAAGCCTGAGAGATCAATGTTTAGCTCAATACTAATCAGAAATTAATTAACAGCTAACAAGCAGGAGGCAGTTTACCTTTATGTTGTCTGTAACTCCCTGGATACTGAGGTTTGATGTGATGTGCAAAACACAACTAAGACAGAAGACAGTTTAAAATCCTTGCAATATGGCTAGTGCGGTTTAAGAAAAAAAAAAAAATTCATAGTGGCAATAGTTTAGACTCTTTTGCAAACCAGCCTCAGGTGTACAAAAAGAACGACATTCCTATGACCACGATCTAACGCAGCCTCTGGATTTGACAGTTCGTACCTGTTACTATCATCTGTTAATATACAGCCCTTATGTAGAAGCACTGATCTAGTGCGAATCACCTGCAAGGAGGCACCATATCCTCATGTTTAGAGAGACTTTTGTTAAGTTGAGTGTTTTTATAGGCTATGCATTTTCATGTGGCTAGATGGCACTGTTCCCATTAACACAGCATTATGATTCCCAGCTCAGCTGAAAATTCAAATGTGCATACACAAACATAATCACACACATTCATACCTGAACAGACTTTTTTTTTTGTTCCATAAGAATACAACAGTTATTCACCACTTTCTCAATGATTTGCCTGCCAAAATGCAACAAAGGATGAATCCTCATCTTCTCACAGAAAAAGTTTGGCAACATTTTCATCCAGCAAAACAGAAACAAAAAGCTCAAACTTAATTTAATCAAATTGCTTTCTCAGGATTACTTTAGTGTGAGTTTCCCGAGCAGCACAACAGACAGGAAGAGGATTTTAACCAACAAGTGGTCAGTTCATCTGTGCAATAAAGGCCTGCCCCTGCCAATTTCATTACATCCATCCCATCACTCAAAAAACTCCCACCATGTGATCTATTTGCCTCATGTAGATGCTCTTTAATGGGAGAGTGTACCGTCGCTCCTCTGGGATCCTGTTACACTGCAGAGAGTTTTAAAAAGAAAACAATTACTGTTGAAATATTTGTAATGTGAGAACAGTGGCCTAGATTCGACAGGAACATGGCCTTACATTGCTGATGTTTCTTGGAGCAGGCTGGTTGACTGGCTCTCTTTCTGTCAGTGCTCCCTCCTCACATGGAAAGTCATCATTCCATTGTTTCTCCCTGAAGCGTTTGTCTATAGGCACAACATGACCCTCGGTTGTGAAGATGTACTTGTTATCGGATTTGTGAAGTGGGTTGTCTTCATCAAACAGCTGCAATGCATAGGAGAGGTTTTTATTTACACAGTATGAAGACAGGCAGGACATCAGTACTAACACCTGGCTCATACCTCATGGAAACCTCAATGGTTTGGTCCCCACAGTTAATATGTCCATTCAATACTTACCCGTTTAAACAGCATAACAAAGATGATGCTGTAACTGGGCGTGGTCATTTTGGGCAACAACAGCTGCCTGCAAGTCCTTATCTCAGCTAATTTTCTAAGCCAGTGCACTGTGAGTACACTGGCTTAGAAAATCAATCTTTTAGCCACGTAGGACAGTAAATTACTTCATGTGGTCATGGTATGTGAAAGCAAGACAGTTTGACAAAGAGGATTTGAAATGCTGAGACAAACTGATCATTAAGTGGAATATGAGGCCTGGGCAGGCAGGCAGCACACCTTAGAATCAGGAGAACATACACACACAGCTTCAGGGGGCCACAAGCTACAGGTGATTTAGACTTCTCGTTACATTTTGAAGAGTCTATGACGTAAACTACACAAGTAGCTGACGCTGTTGCCAGCATTCACGATTGTGTGTGTGTTACACATTAATGACCTTGTGGTTGTGTCCTGGAGTTTTATATGCACTGCAAGCCACAATAGAGACAAGTAAAATCCGGCAACTTTTTCCCTTCTGCGTCCTTACTCTTTGTTGTGGTCAGTGGGTTTTTGTTTCTTTGTGTGTGTCATTTCGGGTGCAAACATACTTTCCCCTTAAGTTTTTCCACTTATTTGTACATTCCTAATAAGTTCAGCAATGTCCCTCCAGGAATTTGCAGGCATCTTTAAATATTTATATATTGAGCCGATTGTTATTATTCTCTCAATGATAAATTCAACTGTGGTAAAATAGTAGTTGAAACTCTGTGAACACAATACTTGCACAATGTGTCAACATGACATGTAAGTTACATTTCCATGTACATGCACATTAGGTCATGTAACAGGGTTTAAGAGGGATTTGCGGCTATGATGTACCTATGGTGTGGATTCAGTGCAGAAATCTAAAGCAACTGGTATGGTACTCCCACTGCCAGTCCCAAGCCGGGAAAAATGGGAGGGCTGCATCAGGAAGGGCATCCGGTATTAAACCTGTGCCAAATCAAACATGCGGATCCACCCTGTGTAGCGCCCTCTGGGGAAATAAGGGAGCAACCAAAAGTACCATCTCTTGCAATAACTTGAATAAAGATCTATCTCGACTATATACTGCGCTCATATATAATTTTATAGCCATATAAGACATAGCTTTCTATCTGAATGGTCAAGCTGCAACTTACCAGATAAAGATATTTGCATGTCTCGCTGAGGAAAAAGCTCTCCATGCGATCCTCTTTGGATTTATCCACGACATGATGGAGAGTGGCATACCCACATCTGCAAAGAACACAATTCCGCTCAGCCAAAAGCAAACACAGAAGAGCTTTAACAAGCTCAAAAAGAGTAAACAGTGTATTTTTCTATTATTATTTCTTGGACAAAAGCATCTACAACTTTAAACTTAATCTCACCTGACTTTGGCATTTTTCTCAAGGCTCTGTAGAATATCCATTCCAACATGCAGATAGAAAGGATTTTTGGTTGCCTGCAGAAGTTAAAAAAGAAGACTTGTGTGAGATGTAACAGTCACTGACAGCAGCACCAAACGCTGTGGAACAAAGACCATGACTGTTACCTGGTACAGCAGGTAAGTAGACTCTACTAGTTCTGGTCTTAAAGGGTAGAAAAGCACATCGGGAGCCTGCAGCTGCCAGTTGTATCTTTCTGGCAGAGCTCCAAAGCGCTTCCAGATGGCATAGTAGAAGGCATGCAGGCAAATGGCATCATCTACATCGCCATTCAGTACCTATGAGGCAGAAGTAGAGCTTTAATTTAGATTAACAAAACAATGTATACACCATGCTGTTTACAGTACAGGATTTTTTAGATTGCTATCAATATTTGGGGAATTTAAAAAATTAGCTATATAACCTGATAATTTTTGTCTTTTAGACACACAAAACAAAGATTCTAGACTTCTAGAGAAATTTCTCGAGAAATCTAGAGAAGAAGATGAGAAGAAGACTGAATTTCCCTAACATGTGTTATATGTAGTTATTTGTGAGTCTTTACTAGGATAACATGACAATGCAGTTTAAAAATAATCTTGTTTTAATAGCATAATAAGTATTACTGACTCAGAGAGGATTAGTTGCCAGGCAGGTTGCAAAGTGCCCTCTGGTGGACAAATCATGCAACATCAACCCTCATAACATGGTTAAAGACCATTTTTTAAAACATTTTTAATTTAAGAACTGTTTTACACGGCAATACAAATAGATCAGGAAACAGACAATATAGGCCGATACCTCGGTCACGTTCTACTCACAGCTGCCACTATAATCCTCACCTGAAGGCCAGGAAAGAAAGCCTGAAGTGAGTCAATCCAGGTGTTCATTATCTCACCACTGAACATGTTCACATTAACATAGAGAGGTGGGTCACCTTCTCCTTCATTGCACGACTCTCTCCTGGGGAAAAAAACCACAGAAATAATATGTAATACTAGTCCCTATGCCTCTAAATGAAATCACAGTGAAATTGTGATTTTATACGCTGCAAAGAGATTTTAATCATAAAGACAAAAACACAACTTCAGATCCTTAACAGGTGTTTATCGGTGTTTACTGATGAAGAATAAAGGGCTGATGTGTATCTCTGTTAAGTCTCATGACAGCTTTAAGTTTCTGAATCTAGTTTTCCTTCCTTCCTGAAGTTTCCTTTAGTAAGAAACTAAAACCAAAAACCATCAGCAGTTTTATTTCCTCTTTGCTTGTTTAATCCGACAGTGACTGATTTACATAGCTGGGATTCATTTCACATTTCATTTGCAACCCAGTGAAGCTGTGCAATGCTGCTGTGTCACATTTCTTTAGTGCTGAACTCACCCTCGTCTCATGTGATTCTGGATGCTTTCATAAGCAGCTGTAAACATACGGTAGTCCTCTTTTTCTCCAAAGAGGATGTACGACTTAAGCAAGTACTCATAGAAGGAGTCCATACCAGCTCCAAGACCACTCTGCTTGCCAACCCACTGCCCTGTTTGAATATTAACTACATTGCCTAAAAAGAGAAATTTAAGTTTATATTCACATTGTGTGGCCATATAATTTCAGCAAATAAACAGAAAAAAAATGAAAAAACAAAAAGAAAGTTTCCAGGGGAAGTCTTTACGCTGTACTAAACATCATACATACCCAAAAGACCGGTTTCGTTGCTCCTCAGGTTCCACAGGGCTCTGACAGCTCGTCTAGCTACCCACTCAAATGTCGAATCCCCAATTAAGCGGCTCAAAATTCCAAACTCCACCAGCAAGGACCCGGCTCCTGCAGTGCAGGTCTCATTCACACTGTCAGGAGGAACTCCGTTCTTCAGGTTCACCTGTGATAAAGATACAAACAAATCAAATCTAGTGCATTTACAGTGACCAATGACAATTTCTGCTCACATGATAACTAAGGTGTGTGCTGCAAAGTGAGACCGAAAGAATATATACCTCTAATTTGTGGTCACAACAGTCTCACTCACCCTGGGGTAGGGAATGCCTGTGCTGGTGTTCTCAAAGGCTGGCAGCAAACGCACAGCCAAGTCATGAGCCAAATGTAGCAGCTCATTATCGTAACCTTCAAAGCCCACATTGCCAAAAGGATGTTTTGGGTCAGTCAGCAGAATGTGTGCTGAAATAAGGCTTCCCAAGATCCTTCAGTTTAAAAAAAAAGAAAGAAAGAAAGAAAGAAAGAAATATAACACCAGAGTTCTACACATAACCAGATATTTAAAAGCTTATCGAAAGCAATTATCATGATAAATGTTACACGAGTCATCATATCAAATGTTTTGCTTTAAAAATGCGTACACTGACATATTTTGATTCCTACAGACTCTGAAAATAGTGACATATGTACCTGATGTTTGCCTCAAAAACTTGCACAGTTGAGTCCTTGTCAAAAGATACAGTATCTATAACCAGTTTGACGGCTCTTTGAAACTCTGACACGTTGCCGAGCACCTGGTGAGAAAAACCACATACTGTATAACCACAATAAATCAACAATCAGCTGTCAGTTTTAAGACTGACACGGTAACACTTGCACCTGGCTTCATGCAGGGGAACTTAAAAGCTTGGCAGAAAACCCACAACTTACAGAGGAAGTGCTAACAACGTTGTTCTGAATGTAGTGCAGAGCAGAGAAACTCGTATATTTACTTTGAATTATGCTACTGATTGGAAAAAATACAACGACATCGCCTTGGATTAAACCAGAAGCTCCCAGTGTGAGAGACTGGAGAAATTGGCTAAAGACTGTATTTGTTATGGAAAGAAGAAGAAAAAAAAATCACTGCAAGACTAAATAATTGTTTTGCATTGATGATAGAATGGTCTTTAAATTATATAAATGGGAAGTGACAGCAGTTTTAATAAAAAAATAAAAAATAAAAAAAAAGATTTCATTGATGTTTAAAACAAAAATGCCAAAACTGGAATTGGAGGCTGATTTAAGGAAAGTATTTAGGTAAAGATATGTGAACATCTTCACTTTATTCATGTTCGATCTGGTATTATGTCTAAAATATAAAACTAAGCCAAAAAAAAAAAAAAAAAAGGAAACTGAAAACCCACAACTCACAGAGGAAGTACCAGTCACCATTGCTTTAATGCAGTGCAAGCAGGGCAGTAAATAAACAACCTACCAACAGAGTGTCCAAGGTGTCAATGAGAGTAAGGGAATAGTTCCCCAAGACATCATTTATGTTGATATTTGATCTGAAATAAAAGAAGTGAAACAGACTGTGGTTTCACACACAAGTGGGAGACATACATTATACTGATCTCAAAACATAAAGCGTACTTTAAATTCAACAACAAAGTGATATTCACAGTTTTATCACTGCATATGAGAACAAGTCTTCCCATTAAGTAGAGCTGGGCGATATAAGATTTTTTCATATCACGACATGTTTTTTTTTTTTTTTTTCATTTCAGGCAATGACGATATCTATCACGATATAAGCCAAATAACTATATTTGTAAGATTTAAATGTGCCGTTGCTCACAAGTAAAATGTGAAATAATCAGCAGCTTGTTTTTATTTAAATATTTATTTCCCATAATAAGTTCAACAGGGTAGATGTACTTAAGGAACATGAGACTATTTCAGATAAATAAAGGCAAATATTGCAAACTACACAAAAGGCAGCCGCTAAAGCGTTTAAGTTTCAAAATAGAACAAACGAAACAGACTAAATTGTCAATTCCACTTAGAAACAAAATATTAATTCTAAAAATAAATCTTAGTTTGTTTTACAGAAGAACAGACAAAATTGACTAACTTTTGTCAATATCAAATAAACTGAGAACTAAAAGAAAATTCTCAATCTCTCCTTGTTGTATAGCTGAGCTTTTCAAACAGTTTTAACAGTTACTTTAGTCTGACAAAAGCCGAATGACGAATTAGCGCTTCCAGTCAGAGACCGAGGCTACATCCACACGTACACGGGTATTTTTGAAAACGGAGATTTTCCGTTTTCGTTTTAAAAAATAATCCTGTCCACACATAAAGGGAGAAATGAAGGAAAACGCCACTATGAACATGCCAAAGCAGCAGGTGGCGCTAGATTCCTAACCGTGCAGAAATGTTGGCCAATCAGAAGTCTAGAAGCCTCGGTGGGAAAAAGTAAACAAAGCTGGGGCATAGAAGCAGAACCCAGTCGTATGTGTGGAGGGACAGTAACTGTGTGTATATGTAAGCATTTAAACACTGCAGAGAGTAGAATTAACAGTAACAGTATTGTAGAAATTCATTTCACCGAAACAATAACGTGGCGCACAGTGTGACGTCAAAAAATGCGCACACCTTTGACGCTGCGTTTTCTCCGTTTTTCTAGTCCACACGTAAATGCAAAAACGGAGTTTTCAAAAATATCCACCCTGGCCGGAGTTTTTAAAAATCTTCGTTTTCAGTGACCAAAAACGCCGTTTACGTGTGGACGAAAGGTGCAAATGCATAGAACAAATGCATCTGCGTTTTCAAAAATACCCGGGTACGTGTGGACGTAGCGCATGCAACAGTTTATTGTATTTCCAGACTTGCTTTCGGCACAATTTACAGTGCGCGCTATTCTGTTTTTTGTCAGACTTGAAATAGCCAAAATACCTTCACACTACGGAACTTCTATGGCTCTTCCGTTCGACAATCTCTCCGGCATTGGAACCATCATCTGTTTTCTCTTCGGTCACGCTCGGTTGATTTTTCTAGTCGGCACACTCATTTCCTCCATTACCCGGGCGGTATGGTGGCTGGCTGCTTCCCAAACAAATACACATGTGCGGCTTGGTACTTGTGCTGTACGTAACAAGTCACGTGACGTGACGCTGCGGCTGTGATTGGTTAGGCTCTGCGCTACTTAATTTGGATTGGCTGTTCTTTTTTTTTCTTTTTTTTTCTTTTTTTAAAGAGGACAAGAGCGGCGAGGTCTATCGCAATAGTTTAATTTTTCTATCGAGAAAAAGTTATATCGCGATACATATCGTTATCGTTCTATCGCCCAGCTCTACCATTAAGTAGGGATTTTTCTTCTGATTTGACAACATAAACAGTGTAGGACTGATAAGAGGGTATTAAAACATGAATACTTATTTATCAGTGCAGCTCACAACAGGGCAACTCAAAATTATTAATTATAAAATAATTTGCAGATAATCATTGATCATTTTGGTGTCATGAAAAGGAACTAGCCATTAAAAATGATAAAATCCCTTCTTGTCTTAGAAAACACTTGAGAAAGTCCCCCCCCCCACACACACACACACACAAAATTTCTCTTAATGTTAGTGATATATCTCAAAACTTTTTCTGATACAGCTGACTGATTGAGGAAATCTATTCTGCCTTGAACCATAAAGCTCTTGAACGCATCACAGAAGAGGAAAGGAGTCAGAGATGCTGCCTTATCAGCATAATTTTCTGCATCAGATAGTCTTGATATTGGCTATATCAGTGCTATGCACAGACACATTTACACTTTTTGTCCAGTTTTCTGACAGTTTTCTTTACAGTGGTAATAATTCTTGCATTGTGAATGCATCCTGTAATGTTTTTGTATGGGGATCACCCTTTGCACTACCTACACTTTAGCATACCTCACACATCATACTAGTTGCATATCTTACAACAGGGACAGCTCTCATTAGTGAGGTACCATCTATTCGCTTTTGTAGTTTTGCACAACCTTTGGTTACTCCGTTATAATATTCCTCTAGTTTCCCTATTCAAATCTGTATTTGGTGGCTTTTGTGTTTAATGCTCTGTCATTCACAAGCTACAAATGTCAAAATTTCCTTTGAGAACAATGAAGTATCTAGTTGTGGTTCTGCGTGTAGTTCCAGCTGAAGGGAAAACCTGTTACAGTTTGAAAAGCATTGTTTCTTTTAAAGGGACTGAAGGGAAAGCTGATGGATAGCACTGCTGACTCAGCAGTGGCAGATATGATCACAACTGCATCAGTAAGTAAGTTTTTAATTAAACAAAGTTTAAATGATTTGGAAAACTATAGCAGGCTTTGGAGCTTTTTGCTCAGTATCAGACTCAGTTTTGGAGAAACAAGACTGTAGACTAAATCTCTCCAGGATCTAGAGGCTTTGTCAGAAAACAAACAAGTATATGTCACCCAACCTTGGAAATAACACTTACTGATTAATTCAAGACAAACATGAGGGTAAAATAGTTGTTTCACTCTGTTTTTCTTAAACTATACATTTGCTTGAGATCATTTGATTTCATAATTTTGAATATGTTATGAAGAAAAACAGGCTATACTTCACAGAAACCCACAGGATCCCTGTTAAGACTCTTTAAGCTTGGAAAGTACAGGACTGTTCAGTGAGAGTCATCTGACCTAGGCTGGCATTGCCACAAAATAATAAGAATTATGTAAATGCTTTCTATTTAGAGAAAACATGGTTTGAACTCTCCTCCGGTTCCCACTTGTAAACCCTGACCCGTTCTTGAGTGATTCTTGAGCAGCGACATTTTACTACAAGCCAGTTTGATTACAACTGCATGCAAACTGCAATGTGCAGAAGACAGTTAAGATAACTGAGCGCCTGGAAGCGTGAACTGCATTTCACAGTAGCAGGTCCAGTCAGTTCAGGTAATCGGGGTAACAGTGAATGACTCACGGGTTTTGCACGTCTGGACCCCTCCCTTCACAGTCAATTGGATTCAGCTCGTCCTCGGGAAAGGCATATTTCATATAATTGTCATATCCGAAGTAGAACATTTCTTTGGCCATGTCTTTCATTTTGGCCTTTAGTGTGTCCGGGAAAGAGCTGTATCTCCGCACGTACTCGTCCTTGTTGCCATCGAAGAAGCTCAGGTAGGACCTCTTTGGGGACTCCTCTCCCGCCGACGCACAGGTGGTCTCCGTCTCTTCATATCTGGGGCCGTGTATTCGTTCAGACCACGAGTTATCTCGCGGCTCGGTCTCCTTTTCCTCCCTGAACAGCAAGTCCAGTTTGTGCAAATTGAAACCGAGATGGAAGTTGAACCCCCAGCTAGGTCCCAGTCCGAAAGCTAGCCACAGCATGCAGCTGAGAGACAGTCTCAATACGACAAGACCAACAAGTATTGACCTCCATTGCATCTTTGCCCCGCGTCGGTCTTGAAACGCATAGTTTAAGTCCACATACCTCAGAGGGATGACCAACTGTCAGCCCCGCTGTTTGTCCGGCTGAACTACAGGCGAGAAGGGGTTGTGGAAGTGAGTCCGCCTCGCATTTCCTGTCAACAAACCAGCTCCTCCCACATCCTGATAGGCGATTGGTGTCGTGTCAGCGGGTTCTACTAGTGATTGGTCGTAGAGATGTCAATCTCGACGGTGCGTTTCGTGGCATTCCAGATTTGTACGCCAATAAGAAAGAGCCACAAGAGTGAAACATTTAGTTTTCAAACCGAGAAATTATTTACATTTCGAAAGATGTAAAGTTGGAAAGGTCAGTTAAATGTAAATATATTGAAAAAAAGGGGGGAAAATGAACATTTTGTTCTATATCTTTAAATGCTTTCAAAGATCCCCAGAATTAATACGCTCTTTTTATTGGTTAAGAAGCCATCAATTAGAACATTATCGTAATTAAATGGTAAAAAATAATAATAATAAAGCTGTTTTGACTTATCCGCTGAATACGAGCTGCAGAGCAACTCAACCACAACAATAATACTGAGTAATTACTATATGCATACAAGCACATGGCTTTGACCGTATGTAGGAGCTTGTACCTGATTTTACTGTATTACTACACTAAGTGAGTATGCTGACCTGTAAACCCTACCAAGGGTCACCTAATATAGATCTGATCACAGGTATAATAGGCTAGGTAATTGATAACAGCTATGTAGAGCTTTTTGGTATGTAGTCATGGCAAAAAAAGAAAAGTATATCCTGAGGTTTTACATATTAGAATATAATAATAACAATAATGAAAAACTGCTCCTTAGCAGTTCTTTAAACTGGGTCAATACAACCGCAGATGAATTTCAAAACATGCAATATTACATCATGTCATTATTTTTTTCACAAAAACTAAACCAAAATGCAGAAGCAGTGTGTGAATAAGTAAATAAATACACCCTTACTGCTTCCATAGGAATTAAGAGGGAAAGTTTCAACAAGGTGTTCATAATCAAATGCACTTGTTTAACTGATCATTAGAAAGTGTGAGCACCTCTATTAAAGCAAAGGTTTTGGCAAGTACATTGATTGATTTGGCAGACTAACAAATATAAAGAAATTAATCAACAATAATGTTAAAGAAGTAACTGTTGCTGAAGATCATTTCCAAATAATCTCACGCAAATTCACCCAACAGTCAAACGATATAACGCCAAGAGAAACTGCAAAAGACACCTCAGACTCTGCAGTACTCAGTTATGATGTCAAATATAAAAGTTCATGACAGTACAATTTTTTTTTTAAAAGACGGAACAAATAAAGTTTGTTTATAAGGGTTCCCATGACCTAGGTTTGCAACATTACAGCTGAACAAAACACAAGATTTCTGGAACAATGTCCTTTAGATAGATAAGACCAACATGGAATTGTTGGCCCTGCACAGCACT
Organism: Rhamphochromis sp. 'chilingali'; assembly: GCF_963969265.1. NCBI lineage: Eukaryota > Metazoa > Chordata > Actinopteri > Cichliformes > Cichlidae > Rhamphochromis > Rhamphochromis sp. 'chilingali'. Next base: position 24,145,814 of record NC_137936.1, on the reverse strand, counting down.
ACGTTTGACAAAAGTCAAAAACCCTACACCAACTGCCAAACTGTTGTTATCACCTGTTGGCTGGTGATAACTTGGAATAGTTTCGCAGCCACAGGAACGTAGTATTCTCTGAGTCAACCATGATCTCTTCAATACGCTAAAGTATTTAGAGTCAAATGTGAAGTCGGCGGTCTAACACGTAAGACTTGGCTGAAACTGGGTCATGCGACAGCAGCAAACCTACAGCAGAGTGGCTGAAAAAGGATCAAGGTGTTGCAATGGGATCTTAAGAGATTTGTACATAGGCACATGCAGGCAAACCTTTATAAAGACAAAGATCCTCCACAACAATGATGAAGTCACACAGAAAATAGTTACTTCAGGATAATACTTTTTAAAGTTGTTCTAAAAGCTGCTGAATCATGGCGTGTAATTAGTTTTCACACTCCTGCATTTCGGCTTAGTTTTTGTTAAATAAATAACGACACAGTGCAACATGTCATGTTTTGTAGTTCATCTGAGGTTGTATTGACCTTATTTTAAGACCTGCTAAGGAGATTATTTTTATCCTGTCCTGATACATAAATTCTTTCCACTGAAAGAGGGTGCACCTTCTTTTTACCATGACTGTAGTACTTCATATAAAAGAGCATATTAATGTTTTTCCCCACCCCCATACAGTGACTGTTGTTTTGATGAGTACATTCTGTTCAACTAGGTAGAATATCAAACCAAAGGACAAGAGAAAAACAAAAAAAACAGTGTTTAAATTAAAAAGCATGCCTTTTTTTATTCTAGAATACATTGAAGTGGTGTTTTTATGATGTTACTGTAGGCACACCTTGCATGCTGCTTTGCTTCAGAGAAGAGACACTGCACAAGGCACTTTAAATCCTGCCTCTCTCTCAGCTTTGAGGCAGCACAAAAGGACATTGTTCCACTGAGGCTAATTACAAATAGAGGCCAATATGAACCACACAACCCCATACAGTGTTGCTTTTAGTACATTCAGAACTTTAAATAGAATCATATATTCATACACACACATCCCATTTCAGTAAAAATCATACTAGCTTGATATTTTTTACAGATCTGCTTCAACTGACTTGCTTAAATGCGCATTTTCTAAAACAACTGGCACATCTTTGAAAGGAGAAAACCTGATCAAGGGAAGGCTGACAGTCAAGATGATCACAGAGCCGAGCTAGGCAGAAAGAGGAAAACCTGCGTGTTCACATCAGCCGTTTCTAAGCATCATACCTGACTGTCTGAAGAACCTCATCATACTGTGAGATCTGTTGAACTGAATAAACCCTCCTAGAAGAAGGTGATGTTACACCAACAAGGGTAACAAGCTACCTGGCAGCATCAACTGTGTAATGCCTGAAGACACAAAAAGGTAGCTTAAAAATAGTTTCTCACTCCTAATTAAAGTACAGCTTTACAAGATGTATAATGCCAATTTCTTTCTTAAAGTTCGGTACCAGAATTGTTGTAGTGCATTGTTGGGATTTGTTTAAGAATATAAAAAAAAGGTAAAATGCAAAAAAAAAAAAAGTCACACAAGCAAAACAGTGCAGCACGGTGAAGTGCAGGTGAGGATACGACTGTACATCATTGCAGAGTGATGAGGGTGTGACATGACGTTAACAGGGCAATAACAGCTGGAAAACAACTTGGGTTTTTTCAGCTCCTGCGTGACTTTGAGTGCTGGATGAGCCACTGAAGTGTGATATCTGCAAATAAATGCATAAATAGAAATATGCAGGGTCAGATTTAGTACTGCAACAAAGAAATCAAACGATTGTAAGAAATAATGCCACAACTTACCAATGTTGTCTTTCTCTTTGCAGGAAATAGAGTAACAGCATATCTCCCTGTCCTGTATAGCTGACAGATTCCTAGAAAGGTAAAGAATAGTTATTTATATATAACCAATCCCTACATTTTAAGACAATTTAATTTAAAGTAAAGGTACATAGAGCAGATTTATTCCCCTTTCACCAGTCAGCCATACAAGCCCTGCAATGGCCCTAAAAGAAACCCAGGGGGCGTCCACACCACAGTTTGAAAATGACAGCGTTAAAGTAGTACTAGTAAGAGTCTCAGCACATTTTTGACAACTTGACAGGAGAGGAAACCAGTAAGATTACAGCTGGATATAAATAAAGACAGTTCCCCTTTACCAAGAGATATACATGAGAAAAGCATCCTAACGGTTCTTTAAAAAACAAAACGAAATGAAAAACTGCGAACACGTCTGATATTAAGAACCTACAATGCACTGATGAAAAGTTGAAATGCCTTCAAGATTTTTCCACTTACATTTTCTCAATGAGCTGCTTCTCGTCTAGTGCAGTGGGGAGATCCCTTTTGTTACCCAGTACCAAAACCTAAAAAAGGGCAGGTTAAATTTGAACTCTGAAACTCCAGTGGAGTAATCCAGAGAAGTCACACACAGATCTCTGTTACTGCTTCTGAAATCACACAAATATCTAAATTGGTTTAAGTGGAACACTTACGGGAATTCCTTGCAACTGAGGTTTGTCTAATAAATTATGAAGCTCATTTCTCGATGCCTCCACCTTTTCTCGATCTGCAGCGTCAACCATGTACCTTGACAAGATCAAAATCAAAATTAGTCATCATTTAACAACAATAGTGTTTGTTTTATGAAACAAAAGGTATGAAAGGCAGTCGGGGATACTCACACGATTGCATTAACTCCCCGACAGTAACGCTCCCACATGCTCCTGAACCTCGGCTGCCCTCCTATATCCCAGATCTACAGAATTAAGACCAAACCTTTAGATAACTTTTCCTAAAACCACTCTGGGGATGGGTTTTGTTTTACCAGTTAGATTAAAACTGAACCTTGATCGTGACATTTCCTTTAGTGACCTTCCTCATGTTGAACCCGACTGTAGGAATCATATCTTCACTGAAATGCCCAGACTGAAAGGAAAGACAAGTTTATCATTTATTAAAAGAAAAAAAAAAACAGTAATTTCAAATGCACATTTTACAACATCTGCACTATATAACCAAGTATAACAGCGCAACTGGTCACTCACATATATACTGCATGTGTGCTGCACTGATTAACTTCCTTAAAAAAACAGGAGTCATATACATTAAGCTGTGTGCTTATAAGAAATGCATAGCAACATGCTGCATGGAAATACACGCTGCGGATTACAAATTAAGTGGCAGTTCTAAGAAACGTTTATAAGTTTTTACATTTAAACTTCAAGTGACCTTTAACAAGCAATTTATAACTTATGGTAGCTTATGAAAGCGTGACTGACATAACGGCATCCTAAGGTAAAACCACAGCTTTAATGTTTAACGTTTGTTTTTGATTCATTCATGAGGAATAATCCAATCATAAAAGTGTTTTCACTGAGTCTTTATTGCAAAGGAGGAAGGGACTATAAAAAGTAAAACATTCAAAGTTCACTCTAATTTGAGTATCATAAAAGAAAAAAATAAACAGAGTGAATCATGTTATTGAAATGACAATAAAATAAAACGTTTAGGTTTTTTGTGATTGGCCTTTTGTTAATGCTTTGTGTAAACTGCAGTGGAAAGAAAATGTGTTTGTGTATGAAAAATCAGTGGAATTTCCCTTTTAAGTTCACAAGCTGCAGATATCCTTCTCCATGCTTCGTGAACCTGCACTGCCGGGTGCACGAACATTTCACAGCACATGACTCGCCAGAGTCACCTGACAAAGCTAAGTGGAAATGAGTGAACGGTCTTATGACTGAGAAAGGCGGAACCACCCCTGCATAACTACTCATGAACTCTATTGTTAGTGTCTGGTAGGGTATTTTTTTCATTTACTCAGCGTAAAGGAAGGGGAAGAGTACGTTCCAACCCCAAAAACCTTGATATCACCAGATAAGTGTGGGCACCAAAGAAAATTTCTATAGAGATGTCGTCTTCTTCGCAGTAAATGCCTGATAAAAATCTGTTTTTTTCAGCACGCATATAACCTCAGCACAATTCAGTGTTTCTTTTAAGTGTTTCAACTGTGCAAGTCGGAGTCTTTAGAAAGAATTACTTTCACTTTAACCTAATTTAATAAATATATTCTTTAAAAAAAAAAAAAAAAAATTCACAACTTCCAGTAGCCTGAGTGTTTGCGTAACAAAAAGGACCAACACATAAATATACAATGTATAAAACTGAGCTCACATAATAGTAGAATACCAATGTTGAATTAGTGGCCGTAGCAAATAAATGATTGAGAATTTTTTTGAAAGCAGAGGTTATACATCATCAATACACTGACTATCACCTAGTAAAACTGATTAAAAACATAAAAATACACCAGCCAGAAACCAGAATGCCAAGGTTTAGCAGAGGAAGTGCATACTTGTTTTTAACTCTGGCAGCGTAGATAAACATCTCAAGTGCACAAATGTTTTTAAAGAGCTTCCTCTAACATCCCGGCAACATATCTCTTTGAAAATTGATTACTCATCCATACTTTTGATAGCAACTGTTACATAAACACACACAAGATGCACATTAGACAAAAGTACAGAATGAATCCTGACTGATCTGAAGCTATTTCGTTTTAAGACGAAAGGCTGCACCAATCAGACCTTGCCTACACCAGATACATTTAATCTGATTGGTTATCTGACAGCTGATGGAGTAAAAGGCATGCCTGCCATCTGTTGCCACCCTCACTAGGGCCCCATATGTGAAACTAAAACAACCAAAGGTTAGGGGAAAAAAAGAAAGAAACCCATTTTAGCAATAATAAGGCAACCTGGATTGCCCCACCAGTCTTTGAGAAATAACTGCAAAGTTACATGAGAAACCAACACCCCTACCAAGAAGCTACAATCTGCTGTTGTGTTTTTGTGTCTTTTTTACATAAGTGCAAAAATGTCTTCTCCTTTTGTTTACGTGTGCTTGACTTAAGTGCAGTGTTAATCTAGTCCCTTTTTTAGATGTGTCATGGAAATCTGACACTGCTTTATAATCTCACATTTAAGCATTAATGCTACAGAAACTGAGAAGCTGACTTTTATAAATACAAGAAAATAAATATAAAAAATAAAGAAGATAACCCACCCAGACTCTGTTAGTTGTCCTCATGATTTTGGAAACCAGTCGTGCCAAAAAGTGATTTGTGTGTTTATGTTTTTATGTGCAACATATTTGCTTATATTGGTAAAAAGGTTGGAGTCGGGATCATTTTCAAAGGGGTTATTTATTTAAAAGGAAGAAGAAGAAGAAGAAGAAGAAGAAGAAGAAGAAGAAGAAGAAATTACCTGTAGAATATGTTATGTTATAGATGAAATAAATATATGAAATAAAAAAGTTATTGTGGTACATTTTTCACTGCCCAATTCATTTACATTAGTTTAAACACTCGCAATTATTTTTTGGCAGATGATCTCCTTTGACAGGACACCTGTATAACACTGGTACAGGGGACCTGTACTACAATGACACATAAGTGATCGTTCCAGTTTGGCTGCACCGCTGTCAACAGTTACTGTCAGCGTGTTATTACGTTAACTTCCTGGTAACTAAAGCACTCCAGACAGCTTTTAACTCCTTCGTGTAAAACTATGTCAAATACTGCTTTTGAGCTTTGGAGTTTAGACCATAACATTGCATCCTAGTAGCCGGTAAGTTGCAAAACTAAACAGCTAAATATAAAACAGCAACTCCTCTTGACTGCGGTGTGTGTTATGGATGCTGGCTCCACCAACAGAGCAAAGCACACCCCAGAGAACCGGACAGTGTTTAGCCCACTTCTAGCTTAGTAACCTCTATGCAATTATGCGAGTTAAGGCTGTTAGCCGTATCCTAGCAAGGCGGCTAGTAGCAGCTGGAGACTTACAGCGATCACGTTTACAAATGTTGTTTTCCCCGAGTACTGCAGGCCGACCAGCGTCAACTCCATCTCCTCCTTCCAAAACAGAGACTTGATCCAGTCCAAAAGCCGGTTTATTAGTGCAAGCATCTTGAGGTCGGTGGTCAGCGCTCCCCTGATGGTGGTACCTGTTTCGTCTCCCTCCCTGTCAGATGTGCCGTTTTTCCAGTGGGGAAGCGAAGAGGGACAAAAGCAGCTGTCATATGACCGATCAGCCAAAACGTGCTCATCAGCGCCTCCGCAGGGACGCAGAAGAAGTGCACCCTTTGTGTAACGCCCACTGTTTGCGTTCTTTTTGTCAATAAGAACTTTTTATGAACAAAAAAACAACAGTCACACGTTTATTATAGCACGTCACAGCAACACTACAACAACCACTGCCACTGAAGGTGAGACCAGAGGTGTGGACTCGAGTCACATGACTTGGACTCGAGTCAGACTCGAGTCATTAATTTTATGACTTTAGACTTGACTTGAAAAAATGTTCTAAGACTTGTGACTTGACTTGGACTTTTACACCAATGACTTGGGACTTGAATTGGACTTGAACCGGTTTACTTGAAAAGACTTGATATTTTACCCCAAATATAAAATTTAACATGCATATTATATAGAGATTGAAAATGTGACGTCATTCACGGGTAGAACCGCAAAGGATTCTGGGAACTCGTGGCAAGCGGTACTAGCGCACGCAGGCTTTCAATTAAAATCAGTTATACAGCGATAAAAAGAAACACAAAAATGTCAAGAAGCCGTTTTATTATTAACTGCAATAGCCGGTCGCATGACAGCCACGGGAAGCCGACGGGTAAAGAGATCGGTTGTTATCGGATTACGTCGTTGAAGAGAAATTGTTCATGTTTCCGAAGTAACAAAGACGCGACGGATGGCCTGGATTGCAGCCATTCAAAGATCAAATATAACGTCCCAGAACACTCCAGCTCACAGGTTAGTCTGCTCCAAGCATTTACACAAAGGTCAGTCTGCTGTTGTAGTTAATGCGTCATTTTTCTTAACATAATTGGTGATATAGGTTACAAGCAAGAACAGAAATTGTCGCGCTATGCTCCTTTATTTATTGTGCATAAATAGTGAATTGTCCTGACACAATATTGCGTTTCGCTTCTGTTATTATGGTACATTGACAAAAACATATACTTTTATTCACAGGATAAAACAGGTTTTTTGTATCACTAATTGCCCAGTATGATTACAGCATACAATATTGTTGTCACTGCTACATTTCTGTGATGGGTACCAGAAATTATTTCCACTACTAATTAATTACCGTTGAGCTCAAAGGTCCTATTAATAAACGGTTAACGAATGTGTATTTATGAAGACGATTTGTGAGACTGGTAAACTTATGATACGTACGATGGTCTTTCGTTCTACACGGTGCATTTCAAGGTCCTGTACCCATCCGTCGGTAAACTGTACCTGGGCTTGTTGCAGTGACCTGAAGTTACTAAACTTCATGAGTGTATGCACTCACTCCAAGAAGCGTATAATTATAAATATGCATATAAATATGCTACAATGAGATAGCTGACTTCATCTAACTAGCAAATGTTTTCCAGGCTACGTTGGTGATACAGTTTTTTTAATGTGTATGATATTTTTGTCATGCGATTTTAAAGCTGGTCCTACAACCGCATCCAAGAATAACATGCAGCTTATCTCAGAACTGTCGGTGAAAATTATTCTTGGAGCTAAGTTTAATTGAGCTGCATTTTAAAGAGGTGCAATTTCACAATTTGTGTATATTTTCTAAGTTCACTATTTTGTCATGTGTTGAGAAAAACACAGATTTAAAAATTACATGGTCTAATATTTACATTTAGCATATAACTGCAACATTATTTTTTCGTTTGTTTTTTTTTAAGACTCGAAAGGACTTGAAATTCAAAGTTTCAGACTTGTGACTTGACTCGGACTTTTACACCAGTGACTTGAGACTCGACTCTGACTTGCCTGACATTACTTGAGACTTGACTTGAGACTTGAGGATAAAGACTTGAGACTTACTTGAGACTTGCAAAACAATGACTCGGTCCCACCTCTGGGTGAGACATTGAATAATGTCACTTTATATATATATATATATATATATATATATATATATATATATATATATATATATATATATATATATATATATATATGAAAATGAAGAACTATGATAACATATATTAAATAAATTATCTTAAAAACTAGAAACACAATTCACAACTCTAGTATTGCAGCATGATAACAGAAAAAATATATAAAAAATAATTAATATTTATAAAACAGTCATTATGCAGTTACAAAAGAAATATATATTCATAAAAGAAACAAACATGTGCTGTTGCAATTAATAGATATCCAGTTGGAGCTTGACTGTTAAAGACAGCTTTTGACAAACTTTAACAATGTTTTAAAAAGCAGTTCTTGTAACGACAAAATGTGTGCAGATTTTTCATTAATCATATAATAGATCAACAAAGGAAAAATGACTAAAACCATTTAATTTATTCTGATTACAATTTATCTGTTTTGCTATACTACAGAAACAAAATAAACCAACCAGATTTGTTTTCGTTTGTAGAATTTCTTTAACTCTACCTACCTAAAACATTCCCAACAGTGTGTTTATTTGCAGTATAATAAGCATAAAAAACTTGTGTAGCTCATCTGTAACTCATGCCAGAAGGGCACAAACTGCAAGGCCCACCTCAGGGACGAACACATGTGTTACAGACCAAACTGTAATACCCCTGAATATTCAGCAAGAAATCATCTATTTCAAGTATAGACTTGAGATAAACTCATTACCACATCAAAGTGAGGTTTTAAATATGAATCCATACATATGTGTTTCTGCTTAAGTCATGCTAAAGATCAAAAGGAATCATCAAGTCTGTTCTACAAATGTTTTTCACTTTCCCTTCTAGATCCTGTGCACTGACGTCAAGCAAGATAATTTTTAGCATACTGGCTGTAATTGAACAGAGTTATAATATCATCTTAAAATAATGCTTTCTAGATCACAAATGTCACTGTCCTTGGATCCATCCTGGACAAACTGAAGCCCGCTCTCTTCCTTTGGTAGGTGAAAGTCACTGATGTTAGTAGGAACAGCCAGCATGGGTTTGTGGTCTAAAGCAGGGAGAGAATTATTACCATCAATGATTTAGTTGAAATATGACATTATTTCCTCGCTGCACACCTACGCATTCGATAATAAACATCACACATTTCATTGCTGCCACCCCCATTTTCCACTTCACTTCCACTTCATTTTTCATTTTCCAAGTCACAGGAGTTTTCTGATTTGATCACCAAAATGCAAAATTTTAGGCGAACAAAGGCAGATTTATTGTAAACATTTCACTCCTGTGAAATAGAAACATCAGAGAGGAGTCGATCCAAAGGAGAAGGTGTTGCTGCACGTAAAAACAATTGTTCATTAGTGACTTTCCATGTAACTAAAGTATAATACACTGAGCTCCATCCATTGCCTTACAGATGTTCTATAGTGCAATTTGTTTTAAACAAATAAGTGGCATAACCTTAATCACTTTTCATAGTGAGAAATGGGAGCAAGATAAGCAGACTTTGACGTTTTTGACAGAAGGACATCATGGCTAGAGTTTGACTATCCATCAGCTTTGTAACTGTATTAAAGGTTTTATCACAATATGCTCAACTTTTTTTCAAAAAAGTTATGTGACTTTTAAGACTAACCTTTAATTATTATTAACTTAATGAGAGGTTTGGTTATTTTAATATTCCCAAACCAGACTTAAAACATGTCCAGCTTAATTTAGGGTTTTTTTGCCCTGTAGTGGACACCATGCACACAAGGGTTTGAATGTCTTTAATGTAAGACACAACTCATCTATCCATCCATCCATCCATCCATTTTTCCTCTTGCTTATCCAAGAAGTGGGCACAGCTAACAGATATATTTATAAAAACTTCCCACTTTATAAACTACATTAATGCAACTGTTAATTAATAATGTAATTACAAGGAGGTATTTCTGTAGTCTATTGATACTAGATAGTGGAAAAGGGGTGGGATTAAATAAGCTTATGCTTCTTCCTGCTCCTTTTTGAACATGGACGTTATTTGGAGTTGTGGTTGCTCGTTTTCCTTTTGTTTGCTTTGTTCATTTGTCTCTTTTAATTCTATTTTTTTTTATACTTTTTCAACATGTTCAAAATAAAGATTCAATCAATCAATCAATCAATCAATCAATTTGTGCTACAGAATTTTTGTATTTATGTGTTTGACTAAATCTGCCTTAGAGGATTTCTAAAAAGAAGAAGAAGAAAAGGAGTGTCACATGTGCACAATTTAACTGAGTACATCCTGATTCTGCTCTTATAGGCTATCAGATTATATTCCAATGTAAATCAATATTTTTTCAGTAAACTGGCATATATATAGTACAGTGATGATCATAATATCACTATAGCATGATGTTCACTACAGTTGCATTTTCACTCCTGTCAAAGATGTTGTAAACTTGTGAGAAGTGTCCCTCTGGACAGACTTTGCAGGCAAATATTATAGTGTCCAGTAATTGACTACTATAGTAGTTGTAGTGCATTAAAGTTCTATAGCCAACTGCCACCGTGGGAATTTAGATGAGTCCTTTTATCTGATGATCTGCATTTGAATCTTTTTTTTCTACTGTTGATACGTCACAAAAATATATGAAAATAATTCTGGGAAGTTCCCCTTATGATGGTATTTTTTAAAAAGAGCAGTAGCAGTGATATTTAGGTTGAGTCACATCAATTTCTTCTGTTAATGAATACTTATTTTGATTGTTTAAATGCCACATGTGGTTTTCGGAAGGAAATCTGCCCATGCCAGTGATTCCACTTTGACATACTGATATGATTTTCCATGAACTTACTTGCTGTGTGAATCCTTAGGTACTTTATACATGTGTAGGACATGAACAGAAAGAGGCTGAGAGACAGCAAAATGACACTAATGCCAAGGATCACATGAATTAAGTCTCCACCATCTTTGGGCCCTGGTGAAAAGTCAAATCATAGTTAAGTTTCTTGATTGCAGCATATTGTCACTATGTTCTGTTGTCGTGTATCACAAGTGTTACATGCTGAGCAATCAACAAATTACAGCCTGTGTCAATAAAATGTGTGAATATGTGTACATACCGGGTCTGTCACAAATTGAGTTGTGTGTCCTGTTCCCTGGAAACCTTTCAGGAAACCCCAGCACGCTGCACCTGTTTAGCACAAAGCTTTTACATCACTGGCATGTTCACAACTTCTTTTACTTATCACTGCGGCAGAAGCTGTTTAAATCGATCTTACTGTGTCAGTGGTTTGCAGTCATTCGTTTGCACATCGAAATATTGTTTTTCGCCACATATGGCTTCACACTGATACGAATATTCTATCACCCTTGCATTCGAGGAGACGACTGGAACAAAAGAAAGAAATACTATTTCAGTAAACATGAAAGATACTTTGGGGGGGACATTTGTGGTTATAGGGTGACAGATTTTGTCAGCTTTGGAGATCCTGTGATTTATTGTCAGTTTCCGCCGTGAGGTCAGTCATGAGTCTAGTGATGAGGTTTTATGAGTATATATCTGATGACATATAGTAAGGACTGCAGCTTAAGACAAAAGGGAACTGAGCATTCACTCTTTGCTAAACACTCTTGACATTATGAACAGCTCCTCCTTCACCTGATCAGTAGGCTCAGGTTGAACAGCAGATGTGGAATAAAATTACAAATTAAAATAAATTCTTTCACATGGATCTTTTTTAATCATGTAATAATAAACATGTCTTGACTTTTAAGGGATTAGTCTAAATATCCACAATTACACAGATGCAATAGTCAAACCAGTGTTTGTGGCAGGATATATATTTTACTCGTAGCTGTAAAAACTCAAAATGTCCATTCTTACCTGTCCTTTTTGGTTTCTCTCCTGTGACGCATTTGTCTTTCACACAAGTCGAACAGATGCTGTTGGAGCACAGGAAACCAGCGGCACAACTACAGGTTGCATTTGTGGTTGATGTACATTTCACAGCATAATCTGTAGACAGACAAGAATTGAAACCACTGAATTCAACACAATATTGCATCTTTTGCTAGTTCTGGTAAATGCCTTCTCAGCTTCTCTCAACTTACGCTGACATGTCTGACATTTTTCACATCTGTCAAAGAGGTTGGGAAGTTGTGAGAAATGTCCATCTGGACAGGCTTTGCAGGCAGTTTGTTGTCTGTCAGAGCAAAACTCTTCTACATAAGTGCCTTTAAAACCAGGAAAAAGTTAAAATCAGCGACTTTCAGTATTTTTCAGTATTCTTGAACGAAAAAGTTCAGCTTAAACACATAATCTGATCATTACATCAAACAGATCACTACTGTAATAATTAGATCAAACTAATCAAAACATTAGATTGAAAGACACTCATCTGATTTTTAAAAAAGTTTGTTTTTTTTTACCTGGGGGACACTTGTTACAACACCGTCCACTCATCTGAGTCTGTTGATCACCGCAGCTTTTAACGCATCCTATAGTCCAAAAGGCCACAAATAATGCTATAAGTGCCATGGAGAGGTTCAAGTGAATCATTGTGTCCAGTGCTCTGTGTGCGCTTACAGGTTTTTATATCGGTGGCTGACGTCAGCATGACAGAGAGTGTGACTGTGTAGTCAGGAAGTGAAAGACCACTAGTAAATATAGATCACTTCACGAACACGCTAAACTGAAAAGAAATTTGCTTAGTTCAACTTTTTTTTAACTGCTGTAAATTTACCAGATTACTTGCTATTATATTTTATTTTATTGTACAATTGAACTGGATAAAGCTGTACTTCTAAGCTTATCTACAGTGAAGCTGTTGGATTTATCCAAAGCAGACAACATTTAATGCTTGTTGTCACCTCTAATATAAATCTTTCATCTAAGAGACTTTCCTTTAAAAGCATGTGTTGGAGGAGCTTGTTTTCGAACACATGCAAGAACGTCTCAAACACTCCTGAAATAATGTCACACTCTCACAAATGACAGGTGACAAATTTCATGTGACAGCCTCTTTGTGTTTATGACAGCTTCTTTCCTAGATTCCACTCCTCTGTGGTGCTCACTATGGCTGTACAATAGGTATACCTGTGTATTAGGTATACCTGTTAAATAGCTTGATGATGCAAATATCTAATCAGCCAATTAAACGGCAGCAACTCAATTTTGATACATAGACATGGTCAAGAAAACCTGGTGAAGTTCAAATCAAGCACCAGAATGTGTGAGAAAGGTCATTTAACTGACTTTGAACCTGAAATAGTTTTCGGAGCCTGACGGGTTGATCTGGGTATTTCAGAAACTTCTGATCTGCTGGGATTTTCCACACAACCATTTATAGGGTTGACAAATTTACAACCAAATTAAGAGCAACTCTGAAAGAACAACACATCCATTTTTGGACTATAGCAGCTGAAGATTACACCAGATGCTACTCTTCTCAGTTAAGAACAGAGGCTACAGTTCACAGGGGTTCACAAAAAGAAGATTGGAAAATCGTTACCTGGTCTGATGAGGCTTGATTCCTTCTGTATTGTTCAGATGGTACGGTCAGAATTCGGTGTAAACAACGTGAAAGGAATTATTCTGTCTTGTATCTACAGGTCAAGCTGGTGGTTATGCGATGTGCGGGGATTATGTTCTTGGCACACTTTGAGCCAAATACCAACTGAGCATAGTTTAAATGCCACAGCCATAGTGTTGCCGTAGTGTTGCTGCCTTTATAACCAGAGTGTACCCATCTTCTGCTGGCTGCATCCTACGGGATGATTTGCCATGTCACAAAGCTCAGCTCATCTTAATCTAGTTTCTTGAGCATGACAATGAGTTTATTGTATCTTTGGTATATGATGGAGCAAAATTCATATTATGGATGTTCAGCTGACAAATAACCTGCAGGAGGTTTTCCACAGTCCTTCACTGTGGGGCCAGGCAACATGTGCACGGCAACTTAAACATATGGAGGAACAATATGTTTAGCAATGAGTCCAGATTTTGTCTATGGAAACTGGCTTGTACGATTAATGTGTAGAGAAGATGCAAAGAACACTATGCTGATTGTGCACATATAAAGTTTCCCTTTAGGTTTTTTTTTTTTTTGGGGGGGGGGGGGGGGGGGGGATCACACTGATGTTGTAGAAAAGATGATGATGGTGTAGAAATCTTTACAAAAAATAATAACTCACGAAAACTATATACTTGGCTTTATAGGTATAAAGTACAGAGCTTTGTTGCTTTCCTTTGTGCTTTCTCTCCAAAGGTGTTCATTAATTTTGCTTATTTATTATTAGTTTTTATATATAGTTTTTTTTCCCTATAGTATTTATCTAATGGTAATACATTTTACTGGATAAGATGTATGGGTCTTTAGTTCTATGCAAAGCCATACAATGGTATGGCTTGTAGACTAGAAGCCTATGAAGGTCTGCCACTTAACATCAGAGGCTGAAACCTCAGATTGCTGTCTGTGGGTATATATTTTCACGGACCGGCCTTTAAGGTGTCGCGGATAAATACAACAAAATAAAACTAGTACTGGTACCGAAAAAAAGAAGATTTATTCATAACACACGTGAAAAGACCCAGGAAAACCGAGTTAACGATAAAAACGATAACAAAATAACGCTGAAAACTGATAACGACCCTGAAAACCATACATTTCACACCTGAGCCTCAACTCTCACTGCCCGGTACCAAACGACTCACGGACCAGTACCGGTCCGAGGCCCGGGGGTTGGGGACCGCTGACTTAAGTGATCTGCACTTCATATCTTCCACTTTAACCCAGCTTTAACTGGTCATTCCAGCACAATGGTTATTGAATTTAACGATTTAAACTTCAAATATACATTACCTGTCAACATTTTTAGAATGCCCCAATGTTTCCAGTTTTGGTTCAGGGTGCCTCTCACTCTGTACAAGTCACCAACCCAGTATCCAGCAAAACAGCCACAGGCCATCACACTTCCTCGTCCATCTTTGACAGTTGATGCTACACACTGTGCAACCATCCTTTCACCTACTTGACGGCATACAAAGATCCTGCTTGATGAACTGAAGATTTCAAATTTTGATTCATCAGTCCATGATACCTTCTTCCCATCTTCAGCAGTCCAATGGTGGCGTTTCATGGCCCAGTCAAGCCTCTTTTTGTCTTATTCTGACGCTTTCTTGTTGCAACTCATCCTGTCAAACCTGCAGCTCGAAGTCTTCACAGTTGAAACTGAGACTTGCTTACTACAACCAGTTTTGGTCAAGTTACTTGAAAATAGTTATTAGAAACTACTTACTGATTACTTCTCCAAAAAAGTAATCCCGTTACTTTACTGATCACTTATTTTCAAAAGTATTTAGTTACTTTCTTACTTAATTACTTTTTAAAAGTATATGCAACATTCTCTGACTGGAAAAAATTTGTTTAACATTTAAACCTATTTTCTACCAAGTCCTGTTGTTCTTAAATCTTTTTTCACCTGTCTAGCAGGAGTGGGACGGGTGGAGGTTTGCCCTGTGCCACAGTGGTAATGTCAGTGGGGGATACAGGGGTTTCTCTGTGAATTTCACATTCCCATGCCAGCGTGATAGGTACTGTCTCAGATTTGAAGTTTTCAAAGTAGAAAAAAGTTTGTTCCCACGCTGAGTCTACAGTAGACGCTAATGTTTTTGTCGCCTTTTACAGAATCAAACACAAAGTAATGTCAGTACTTCCAAGCTTTAAACGCCGCATGGTCGTACTCTCTCCAACACTCCATATTATAGTTGCTCTACATACGTCTGGTGCTACCACGGACGTCGCACGCTCATGCATCATTGTCATGAGACGCTCTCACAAACAAAATCACAGTTTAGTAACGCAGTCATGCAGTGTGCTTACAGGAAAGTAACAGTAATCGAATTACTTTTTTGCAATAGTAATCCCTTACTTTACTCGTTACTTGGAAAAAGTAATCGGATTGCAGTAACACATACACATCTCTGACTGCGACCAATATTAATCCGTGCTTGAGGCTGTTATCGTATGAGCTGCCTATCAGTAACTCTCAGAAGCTTGTTCTCTGATTCAGTTGTGGTTTGGGGTCTGCTAGACCTCTTCCTGTCAGAGTTTGGCCCAATTTCTGAGTGCCTTTTTTTAGTAAAGGAAACAGTACTCACTGACGCTTAAAGTGTCATGACGGTCTGTCTCTCTTCTATTGTTAATTGCCTTTTTCTCGCCATTTTTGTAACAACACACTACTTTCTGCAGTACAATACTGTTCTGCTGATGCTCATGAGGGTATGGTACCACATTGTGTTCCAACACTGCTATCATGCATTTGGAACACCTGTAGGAATTAGTAGCACCAGCTTTCAAGGCTTGATCAACCTCCATTGCTGCAGAACAGCAGTTAACCCATTTTGTGTTCCCTGAAAACACAAAAAGGCCTTTTTGTATAATTCTGAAATGCACATTGTTTTTCAGTTTTGGGTAACCTTACTCTTTTTTCTTATCTCTGCCAGTTCATCACTTACCTTTTTTTTTTATCATTTCAAGCTAATCATTGGACTTGAATCACTTGAATTGCATTAAATAACTGGAAAAATTGGGGTGTTCTAAAAGATTTGACCGGTAGTGTATGTTATTCAAAACTCTTTTGTTGTCCAAGCACCTACTTGTCTGTCTTCTATGAGTCACTCAGCCTCTTTTCTCTGTTTTTTTTTTTTTTTTAATTTGCTGTCACTCCCCCTCTTTCAGGCTGTCTGTCATTCAAGGTCATCTGTAAAGGTCTTATGCAAATTCTACAACCATCTGCTCACTCATCTTCACCTGTATTTATATGCCTGGTGCTGTAGTCACTATTTTCTCCCTTTTTCTCAGATTCTGCCCTGTAATATTGCTTCTCACTGGAGTCTAACTATCAAAATATGTAAATTTTACATTTTCTTACATGAACTTTGCACTCTCTGCTTTGTAAGTAATGTGTATCTGTTTGCATTTTTATTTCTGCATTTTTGTTCACTTATACTTACTTTTGAAAAAGATCACACATTACATATAATTGTTGGAGCAGATGAAAAATGTATATACAGTGCTCCCTCGCTATAATGCGGTTCACCTTTCGCAGCCTTGCTGTTTAATGGATTTTTTGTGCAATTTTGCACGCTTTTTTTTTACAGTGCATTGTGTTCTGTGTCCTGATTGGCTGTAGACCATTTTCAATCAGTATCCTCTGTGCCACGTCTCCTGTACAGTACAGAATGCGTTCAGCTTGTCAAATTTACATAAATCGTCGATCGCTAGCAGTGTGACTCTGATGTGCTGTACTATATGTTTCTAAGTTTTCTCCCCAACAAACACAATGTCGATGAAACGTTTTGCACCGTCAAAGGCACCTGCGGTAGCACCCAAAAGGCAGAGGAAGATGCTAACCATCGCACAGAAAGTTGGACTTCTGGACATGCCAAAAGAAGGTAGAAGTTACTGTATTTTACAGATTATAAGGCGCATTAAGCGAAACAAAACAGTCAGATAAGTCAAACTTTACTCAACTCATTCTTCTTGCTTCCTCCACTTCTGTACCATTGATTCATTAATGTAGAATTATCTCGCAGCTGCTCTATTCCCATGTTTTGGACCTGAAAACAAGGTTTGATCTTTGGTTTCATTCTATAATACTGGACTGATTTTTCTACAAAGGTTTGAACTTTGAGAGTGTTTAAACAATAGAGAAAAGTGTGAAAATGTTCATGCCTGTCTGAGAAAAGTGTATAAGGTGTGTAGTGAGGGGTTAAACAGCCTTAAAACATCTATAATAATTGTAAAAAAAAAAATAAAGCTGGCTACTTTGCGGATTTTACCTATCGCGAGTTATTTTTAGAACGTAACTCCCGTGATAAACGAGGGACCGCTGTAATGATATGGAAATTTTGGCGGGAAAAAACTATTTTTTACTTTTCTGATCCTCTAGAATTGTTCAACATGTTCTTACAAGTGTACTAACTTAAATTGTATATATAATACAAAGCAACTAACAGAAGCAATAACAATATTTTATAGTTTTGTGCCTGGAAATCCCACAGCCCACAATGAGTGAGTATGATAATCCCTGCTGAAACCCAAAGGTGACCACAGTGAACTCAAAAAAGTAAGGGATGACTAAAGATGTACATGGTATGTACAGAAAAACAAGCGTGTGATTTTTTGCAGGGTTATTTTTGTAGCCTACATGTATATGTTGCAGGAGCACACAGTGCAAATGGATGATGATGTGAAGGTTTTACTGTCGTTCTGTGACCTTTTAGTGACAGTACTTTAGGTTGCTTTTGTTGACGGGGAGTTTCCTGGCAAATCAAGAAGGTGCTTAAATTTTGTTAAATGAGCCACTTCATTTATTGTAATTAATAAGCCAAAGCGCCATACATGTGGCTTTCTCTAATCGGAGGATTTTTTTCCCCTTTGTTTAACATTAGGCATCATGTTGCTGCAGTAGTTACTGTGGTTTAGAAAAAGCACCTGAATGGGTTTTCTCCTGACACTCTAGCTTCCCCACCCCAGTCCAGAGACGTGGCTGTCTCTCTCAGCTGGCCTTGTAAACACGCTGACTATCAATTTAATAATTTTTTCCTGACTAAAGTTTTAACGGACCATATTTGCAGAAGCTATGGGAGTACATCAGAAATGATCAAATTTAGTCATAAGAAGTAATTAATTAACCCTCTGATGCATATTGGTCACTGGAGTGGACAAGTCTATAACTTTATAAAATAAAAAACATATTTTTGGAAAAAAAGAGTTGAACATTTTTTTTCATGTCCTTAGAAGAATAAAAGCACTTAAGAAAAAAAATCTTGAGAAGGCTTTCATATTTCATGCATCAGAGGGTTAATATCTGACACCCCTGTGCAAAACTGCCACCTACTTAAACCACATGACGTGTGCCCTCCTATCATAAAAAAAAAGAAACTACAGACATTTACTTCCGTCATTGACAGACAGACCAAACCACATGGTTCAATGTACGAAACCTTCAGGATGTGACGTTAGCATATGCGTGCTCACTACGCAGTAGACAGTAGCTATTAGTACCGTCCAGAGGTGGGACCAAGTCATTGTTTTGCAAGTCTCAAGTAAGTCTCAAGTCTTTATCCTCAAGTCTCAAGTAATGTCAGGCAAGTCAGAGTCGAGTCTCAAGTCACTGGTGTAAAAGTCCGAGTCAAGTCACAAGTCTGAAACTTTGAATTTCAAGTCCTTTCGAGTCTTTAAAAAAAAAAAAAACGAAAAAATAATGTTGCAGTTATGCTAAATGTAAATATTAGACCATGTAATTTTAAAATCTGTGTTTTTCTCAACACATGACAAAATAGTGAACTTAGAAAATATACACAAATTGTGAAATTGCACCTCTTTAAAATGCAGCTCAATTAAACCTAGCTCCAAGAATAATTTTCACCGACAGTTCTGAGATAAGCTGCATGTTATTCTTGGATGCGGTTGTAGGACCAGCTTTAAAATCGCATGACAAAAATATCATACACATTAAAAAAAACTGTATCACCAACGTAGCCTGGATAACATTTGCTAGTTAGATGAAGTCAGCTATCTCATCTTAGCATATTTATATGCATATTTATAATTATACGCTTCTTGGAGTGAGTGCATACACTCATGAAG
Source organism: Rhamphochromis sp. 'chilingali' (assembly GCF_963969265.1). Taxonomy (NCBI): domain Eukaryota; kingdom Metazoa; phylum Chordata; class Actinopteri; order Cichliformes; family Cichlidae; genus Rhamphochromis; species Rhamphochromis sp. 'chilingali'. Next base: position 24,126,218 of record NC_137936.1, on the reverse strand, counting down.
TTTAGTAACTTCAGGTCACTGCAACAAGCCCAGGTACAGTTTACCGACGGATGGGTACAGGACCTTGAAATGCACCGTGTAGAACGAAAGACCATCGTACGTATCATAAGTTTACCAGTCTCACAAATTGTCGTCATAAATACACATTCGTTAACCGTTTATTAATAGGACCTTTGAGCTCAACGGTAATTAATTAGTAGTGGAAATAATTTCTGGTAGCATCACAGAAATGTAGCAGTGACAATAATATTGTATGCTGTAATCGTACTGGGCAATTAGTGATACAAAAAACCTGTTTTATCCTGTGAATAAAAGTATATGTTTTTGTCAATGTACCATAATAACAGAAGCGAAACGCAATATTGTGTCAGGACAATTCACTATTTATGCACAATAAATAAAGGAGCATAGCGCGACAATTTCTGTTCAGCGCCAGACTTGCTTGTAACCTATATCACTAATTATGTTATGAAAATGACGTATTAACTACTAAAAAACACTGACCTTCGTGTAAATGCTTGGAGCAGACTAACCTGTGAGCTGGAGTGTTCTGGGACGTTATATTTGGTCTTTGAATGGCTGCAATCCAGACCATCCGTCGCGTCTTTGTTACTTCGGAAACATGGCTTGAACAATTTCTCTTCAACGACGTAATCCGATAACAACCGATCTCTTTACCCGTCGGCTTCCCGTGGCTGTCATGCGACCGGCTATTGCAGTTAATAATACAACAGCTTCTTGACATTTTTGTGTTTCTTTTTATCGCTGTTTAACTGATTTTAATTGAAAGCCTGCGTGCGCTAGTACCGCTTGCCACGAGTTCCCAGAATCCTTTGCGGTTCTACCCGTGAATGACGTCACATTTTCAATCTCTATATAATATGCATGTTAAATTTTATATTTGGGGTAAAATATCAAGTCTTTTCAAGTAAACCGGTTCAAGTCCAATTCAAGTCCCAAGTCATTGGTGTAAAAGTCCAAGTCAAGTCACAAGTCTTAGAACATTTTTTCAAGTCAAGTCTAAAGTCATAAAATTAATGACTCGAGTCCAAGTCATGTGACTCGAGTCCACACCTCTGGTACCGTCACACTATATAGCCACAAAGGGCGGCAGTGACACTGTAGAAATCAGGATTCCCCTTCACAAGTAGAGCACAGAAGTGCCACCTACTTTGTGGGTGAAAGGAGCATGTTCTGTAACAGAGCCTTCCAACTGATAAACTTTATGAATGGTGCCGTCGGAACATTTGATGCAGATGAATAGAAACGGCATGGCTTCGATCAAAAATAATGACACGGTTACAGTATTTACTTCTCTTAGGCTGTTCGCTAAGGAGTATATGTAACTCCACTGATGTTATACATATAGGTCAAAAAGCTACACGTGTTTTGTGGCTGGAGTAAAAGTGATGTGAAACTGCTCACGTCGTCCTTAAGTTATGTCACTTCAGTCGGCGTCACACTAAAAGTTCAAGATGAAAGAAAATGTGATCAAGCCCACTTTGGGTCTTCTAGTGGTTAACAGCTCAGGGTGACATTAGATCAACTGTTCGCTGTGTAGTTAATGTGTTAATGGGTTTTTGACATTACAGGATGTACAAATTCAGTACCTGTAGATCAGCTGTATCTATTTAGATCATTTAATTTTATACTTCCTATTGTAAAAAAGATACAAAACAATACAAAAACCATTACTTACATTATAAACATAGCATCAAAATAAAGTGAATATAGAAGCCAAGATACATTTTTACAAAAAGAACACTTTTTTGTCTTGTCACCAAAAAAAAAAAAAACAGAATAATATATGTTATATTTCAGGAAAAAAAAGTCCAACATAAACATTAGGCTACTATGAGTTTGCTGCAATAAGGGTTAAATGTCAAGCAAATGCAAATACATGCCTACTCAGAAAAGCATGTACGGTTTCCCAGAATTTGCACACATAGAATTATAGAGATTGCCGAGTTAAAAAGCTAACAAATACAAATAATAATAAAAACAAAAGGGCATATATTGTATGTACAGCATACAGCATGAAGTATAGCATGCAAGCTGCTGTACTTCAAAACCAGACGAAAGGTTGTTTCAGGTGCTGTATTTTTCTTTGAAACCACACACCTACTTCCTACATCTCTGACATTTACTGAAAGCAAACTACCTGCAGGGTTTCCAGTATGTGTGTACTCTCTGTAAGTCATATTTGCGTTTTACAAAAAGCAGCTACAACAGTAAAATGTTGCCTACTCACAGATATATTAAGATTAATTTAATACCTAATAGTACACAAACTAATAAAAAGTCATCTTTACTAAGTAAGAATGTTTACTTCCTGTGAGTTATACTTAAATAAATGCTAAATTTTTAATATTAAGTTAAGGTTGGACTGTTATATACATGTTTATACTTAAATAATGGATCTGAAAACTTGATATACTTCTGTCTTTATTTAAATCACTTTCCTTGGGAAGATTTACGGTGCGGTAGCTTTTTCTATATTCGGTTCTTCACAAAGAGTCAACCAGGCAGACAAAGCATTAACTGAAATTTATGAATGTGTGTGTCTGGTTTCTGGTGCAAAACATAAGTGAGGAGAAGTATGAGGACGCTTTCATAACTCCTCTGACTATGTGATCCGAGAAACATCTCCAATGAGGTATAAACAACATGAAAGTCCTCACATTTACAACATCAGTCTTTCCAAAGGCCAAAATGAAAACATGAGAGGATGTATGTCTCAGTGGGGAAAAAGAGCCACATTTAGGTGCCTGGGGGGAACTCCGCCAAACCCACACATCACTGAAAGCATGTTTGTTTTCACAGACCTGCTAATTTGAACAGAGCTGAGTAATCAAAAACTGAGAAACAATGGGCAGAAAGACTTCGTGCAAAAATTAAAGTAGTTCATAATATATCCTGGATCAGTGGTATTGATTGTACTGGTCTTACTGGGTATTTCTCAGGCTTGTCACAAGCCCCAGTTAGTCGCATTAAGTTATGTCATGTCATATATATATATATATATATATATATATATATATATATATATATATATATATATATATATATATTATACATACATACATTGAATATACAAACATTTCACAGAGGCATTTAGTGGCATGATTGCTCAGGTCACTGTGCAAAAATCTGCATATAGAAAATGTTGATCAATACTAACATTATACAGATTTCTTTGAGCAACATAATAATATTAATAAAAATAATATTATGGTCAATTTACAACAGTTCAAGTAGTGAAAACTATTGTTTACTACTTGCTGTTTCACAGTTTAAAAAGTGAGGTAAGAGGCTTGCAATATGTTTGTGATAATTCACGATTCTACTAAAACAGAACAAACAAAAGTCAAATATTGACTTGAAAATACACCTGTAACAATACAGATATAGTAAATAGTTTGATGATGTATTTCTAATACAAAAGCAACACTGTAAGGAAAAATACTGATATAACGATTACCTGAGTCAAAGGTTCAGCTGTGTATTTCATGCCTAAATGAAAAAAAATAACAAGTTTAACTTCAAGGTTCCATGTAGTCTGACTTGAGCGGGGTCTGGCTTTCATTACAGCTTTCCTCAACTGGCGTGCGGCACAAGGAGTCCATTGCTGTAAACAAAAAATATATATTTTATTTCAAAAAGCTTAATTAACTACCAATTAGTTAATTAATTCAATAATATTGTTGACAATAACTATTTCCCATTTGAAACAGCACAAATCTCAGAGTGTGTGAAGCATTTTGTGAAGAAATATTGCCCATTTTTTCTAATAGTGGTAAAATATGATAAAGAAATAAATCTCTGACATGATTAAAGATTTTCTGGGGGGGTGTGGGCATATATCTTGATGCAAGAAGGTGAACTGTTGTTGCCTGTTGCTTCAAATTTTGGTGCGTCACTTTTCTCATTCAACTTCTCGACATGAAACCACCAAGACCTTTCTTATTGTCTGAAGTGTGAATCACTTGCCACATACGTTGTACTGTTTTTTGCTTGTGCCAGCAGTCAGTGATGTGCAGCTTGCAGGTCACAACAGTTAGTACAACTAGTCCGACAATTCCGAAAATAAGGAGGGCCATACCTGGTAAGACAAAATAAACCTGCTAAGTTAACTTAGCTTTACTTTTGATCTGAGGTTGCATGATCGGAAGATGGCTTACCAATGTAGTTGCCTGGATATACAGGAGGAGTTGGAAGCACTTTCTTTGTGGAAGTGGCCACTCGTGGAGTAGTAGTAGTATCCATCCCCTGAGTTTTGGCCCCCTCATGTGGACGTTGAGTTATTAAACCTCGGAGAGTAGTAATTGTATTTGATGTGGGAAGTGTAGTGCTGTAAGTATCACTGTTTGGCTCATTACAGATGGCATCTGACGATGCAGTTCCACTGAATTTCACCCCTGATTTACATCTAGAATGAAAGATAAATGACAAAGCTGTTAACAACAAGCGTCACGTCCAGACCCTGTTGAAAATTTGTTTTAATCATATATCATAAAAGTACTAAAAACACTAGAATACGTACTCTTTCCATTTTTTACAGTCTGAGTTTTGAGATGTAATGAAAAATCCTTCTTCACATCGTTTACATTCTCCTAGCAGGAAAAAAAGAATTGATGATTTAAAAAGACATTTTCTTTAGTGTGTATGGTAAATGATCCAATATTATGATCCAGTCTTGTACCTCCTATTCGTTTAAATCCCTCAGCACATTTGCAGTTGGAAGAATCACTGTCCCATGGAACAAAGTCTTTACGGCACGCACATTTTGTGTTTTTGAATGTGGTACAACGCTCTTTAATGTCACTACCATGATCTGCAATAAATAAATAAACAAAGAATGTTCTTAATCCTGATGTCGTAATTTGAGTGTGAACTACATGTTTTGTCTCCATTAACAGAGCAGGTTTATCATCAGCTGCTCACATAGCAGCTGTTTTTCTAATAAGTTACAAAAGCTTCAGCACTTACTAGTGTCACACGTTCTACATGCTTTACAAGATTTTGAAGTATTTTCATGATCCTGATAAGAGCCTGATTTGCAGGGTTCACATCCATTTCCATTACGGGATACTTTTTCGCCTTCAAGGATTTCACAGTGTTCAAAGAAAGGACACAGTTTAATTACAGTAATTACTATACTTTCAAAATAAAATTTAAAAAGTGAAAAACTGATTTTAAAGCATTATACAGAGTGAGTAAAATGATAAAAGGCACACTTTACCTGTTTTGCATGTCAAACCAGTAACATGTTGGTTAAAAATCAAAACAAGTATGAGGACTTTGAGCATAGCCATATTCAGTTCTTCAGTGCTGAGAAATGCCACTATTTCCTGTGTGACACACAGCATAAGAATGTGACAAAAGAGAGACGCCACCTGCATAAGCTCTTTATATGGGGCTGTCCCAGACTGCTCACCTACTTTACTGATAAAACAGTTACAATTTATAAGTTCGGTGACTATCCTGTCTATCTTACTACAAACTGTAATGTTTTATTAATATTTATTTTTAAAAAAAACTTAAATTGAAACACATATTTTACATCTATGACATGTCAGTCATAACATAGTTTCTAACAGGTATTCTAAGATACTAAATATAGTGTCTAATTTTTTAACACTGGATAAATTAATTATGTAAGTCAACAATTTAAAGAGCCATCTTACTTAAAATTCACCCTATATGTCTACAACTTGAATATTGATAATAAAAAAATTCTGTACAATTCAGTACATAAGTAATAAGATGTTTTACTAACTCAAAAACCGGTAAAAATATTTTAGATCCATATAAAGTATGATGGAAAAAAAACATCTTTTAAACTGAAATACAGCTTTGAGGGTATTTTTAGCATGTTTATTAACCTTTTTCTGGGCTTTTTTTCTTTGTTCAGGAAAAAAGGTATTGGTACTGTGGTTAAGCTATCGGAAACAGTTAACTATGTATCTTTGTTTTGTCTAGGCAGAAAAAATTGACATTGTATTATGGCATATGGACTCAAATGGCAAATGGAAAATCCACATATTCTTGATTAGTGCAAGATACAAGATACAACCACACACTCGCTTCTTGAAAAACGGATGTTGAAAAAACAACCCCCGCTCCTGTTTTATCTCTCTCTCTGTTCGTTTATGAACTTTTCGTAGGTAAGGCGACCCAAAATTAATATGTTTATATTCCAATCATTCAAGAGTTCAGGAAACTAAAGATATAAAACATAACAAACTGTGCTGTCTTTACTGTTCATTTTGCCCATTGTTTGTCTCTCTTTAACACACAGCCCAACTGGTAACATATGATGACAAAGCTAGTTTCACTCACTGGCCATTTTGAAAAGTACACCTATTCAACTACTTCTTAAAGCAGCTACCTCACAAGCCATAGTCAAGACAACCTGCTGTATTTAAAATGTTCAAACTGAGCATTGGGATGGCAAAGAAAGGCGACTTAAGTGACTTTAAACATGCCAGACAGGCTGATCTGAGTATGTCAGAAACTGCTGATCTAATGGGATTTTCCCACCTAACCATCTCAAGAGTTTACAGAGAAAAGTCTGATAAGAAAATATCTACTGAATAGCAGTTATCTGTATGAAAATGCCTTATTGAAGGTCTGCTTCAAGCTGAAGGGAAAACAATAGGAACAACATAAACATAAGCAACATCAAAGGTATGCATAAGAGCATCTCTGAATGTAGAACTCACTGAACAACGAAGCAGATGGTCTACACCCAAGATCGCACAGTGTCACACTGTCAGCTAAGAACAGGAAACTGAGGATTCGAAAGAAAAAAAAAGATTGGAAACACATTAGAAAAACTCCCTTGCTGGATGAGTCTCAGTTTCTGCTGCAATATTCTAATGGTAGAGTCAAACTTTGAACAGCATGAAAGCATGGATCCATCCTGTCTAGCTGAGCATGATTTAAACACCACAGCCCCAGAACATTGTTGCTGACCATGTCTTTCCCTTGTGATCCAATGATCACAGTCTGCCCATCTTGCTCACAGACATTAAAGAGATAATGGAAAAATAAGAAATTGTGTGTTTATCTACACCAGGGGTCGGCAACCCTGGGCACGCGTGCTGGTGGCACGACGATAGCTGGACTGGCCATCAGGCATACCGGGCATTTATTTGTCCGGTATGCCCGATCTGATATTTCGTTTTTATGGGCCGATAATTTTTATTTTTTATTTTTTGTAACGGTATAAACAGTGAAAAGTGGTGGATTGGCTAGATGCTGGTCGATGTGTAAAAATAACTCAGGATATACAGGAGGAGGAGAGACCCGGGGTGGCTGCCGGTCCGAGTGTCAGGTGAACTGAACTTCAGGTAGGAAGTTATGACCTGCAGTCCATTTGGGTCAGATATAAACCAAGTTTAGTTTATTTTCGTTGTGCTGACGTTTTACAGTCAGTTACAATAACTCGTACTGCGTGCTAGCTAGCATGACAGAATTTCTATACAGCTGGGTGGGTGCTATGATGTTACTGATAGTGAACTTTATTTTATTCATAAGGCTAGTTAGTAGAGTTGCCAACCGTCCTGTGAAAAACGGAATCGTCTCGTATTCAGAGAAAATGTTACGCTTTTCATTTGAGGAGAAAGGGAACACAGTTTGTCCCGGAGTTCAGCTAGAATGGGAAAAGACGCAAAGGTGGAGTTCTTCTGCGTCTTTACGCTGCAGCTGCCTCTTCTTCTCTCATTCTCTCCCCCTCCCTCTCCTGTTGCTACTTCAACCATGAAACTGATCAATGATCAGCTGATCGGCTTTTCTCTCTTGTTTGTTTATCTCCCACTTTGCGCCAGAAAGAGGAAACCGCCGGATGTCGCGTTAAACAACAGCAGCACGTTTAAGCTTCATCAGCTGTTGCTAGAATTTATTTAACATTAATTTCTAGTATCAGCTGATGTTTGCTGGAGCCACAGCTGTAAAAGCTGCTGGTCATTATATCGGTTTGGTTATCTGCTGAGAGGGAAACATGCAGATGAAACCAGTAGAATCATCAGAGCTGAACAGGTGATGGAGAAACAGGTTTACCTTTTAGGTGACATGAATGAGTTGAAGGGAAGTTATGAACTGTTTCTGAGAGACTAATAACACCAGGATCTTTTCTAAGTAGCTGACAGTTGGTAACTGTGCAGGGACGTGTCTAGCAAAGTTTTGCCAGGGGGGCCCGGTAGGGCATTAACAGGGAAAGGGGGGCACGAAGACATACTTTTCTTTCTTATTCTCATTTAAAATGTCTCACTTTTATTAAATAATTATCTGAATCTTACAACCAAAGTTTTTATCTTTGGTTGTACCAAATCCTAATTGAGATTTTTGGGCCAAGTGCAATAACGTCAGATTCATCTGAATTTAGAAGAAGGAAATTAGAAGTCATGCAGGTCTTTATGTCTTCAAGACATTCATGCAGTTTGACTAATTGTTATGTGTTTTCTGGCTTCATGGATAGGTGGAGCTGGGTAACATGTGCATAGCAATCAAAATGTATGTTGAATGATACTGTCCGAGAGAAGCACGTAAAATGTAAAAAGAATTGGTTCAAGCACTGAGCCCAGTGCAACTTCAAATTTGACCTCAGTGTGTGAAGACAACGCCCAAATTAAAATTAAAAAGCAATGTCTCTTTTCAGGAATCAAAATTTTTTTCCCTGTGAGCTGTTTTATATTGCTGGCTTTCTTTTCTTTTTTTTTTACCAAAATGCTCTACATCCATTGAACAAAGAAAGCACTCATACAGGTAACAGTACAACTCAGGGTACACCAATGATTGTAAATCCTGTCAGTGGCACTTGCCTCTTGTAACTCTTGACATGGGTCAATGAACAATTTGCATGATCATGATGCATTTGCATCATGAAAGACTAAATGATTCCTACCTGAAACAGCTCACACAGCCACGTTTGTAGCTTATTGACTTCTAGAAAGCGATAAGTTTCCAGTTGAATACCATAAGGCAAATGCCAGTTAGTTGTTCCATTATCTACACTTTGTACCTTTGTTGCTCTCAAGGTAAACAGTTCTGTAGCGTCAATCTCCAAAACTGAGTAAATAATGATGAAATAACCTTAGATAGATAAATAGCCTACAAAGCAGTGGAAAAATATGTGCACTGATTGTGCTGTGAAGTGTCCCTTGAACACACTTCCTACTGAATTCTCTCTTAAGATGAAACATATGTGGAATATATATTTGCTGTTTCTGAAGACACGGCAGAGAGTATATGTTGAATTTTGCAGAAGAGACAAAGCTAACACTGCAACCAGATATGAAGATTATCATGTATAAGCTACCTTTGTGCAGAATTTTCAGCCTCAGTTTCAAAAAAACGAAACAGTTATCGTACATCTTTGAGTAATCAAGAATTCTCAACTCTGAATACTGAGTAAAATCTAGATACATGAGTAAAAACCTCTAGATTGCCTGTAAATGTTGTAAACTGAAAATAGTCATCATGTTTGGTGTGACTATGAACACCAAAATAACAAAATCAGTTTACAGTTGTTTTGTCCTCTCTGCACATCAGCGACAAAATTAACGCTATTGCTGTTTGTTAAAACTCTTAAAACTCTGCTTTCATTTGTGCACTTTTATAATTGCTCAAAGCTTTGTATAGTTGACATAGTGTGTGAGGAACTGAGCTGGTTAAGCACGAGGACACACTTAGTATTTAGAAAAAAGTGGTCTTTATTTACCCCTAAAAATGCAAAAATATACTAAATAAACTAGCAATACAGTGCCCATAAAAGAGGTCAAATGACTAGAACTAAACACAAATAAAAACAGCAACTTAAAATATCTCCATCTTAAGACCAGGTGGACACATGACGGGAACACAAATACTAGCAAATTAACCAACACCAAGCAAACAAAGCAACACTTCACTTCAAACGGCCCCATGCCACTCCCCTGTTTTAAATGCATTTTAGAACAGCACGCATCAACACCACATATGAGCAGGTAGAGTGAGGTATGGGATCTTCACACACCCCCGTTCTCTATTGTGGTGCCTGGACCTGGGAGTATAGAGTATGTATGGGGAGTGTGAGTGTGTGTACTGGGTTCACTTCTGTGTGTCTCCATGTCAGGTGAGTACTGAGTATTTGTGCATGTGCGCATGAGGGGGGGAATGTGTGTGCATGTTTGTATTTGTATGTGCCTGTTTGTATATACTGGCTCACTCCTGTGGCTGCTTGGTGCACACTGGCCCTCCTGGCTCTGTTGGGCCCCTTCTAGGGTGTGAAGGGCCCTTGGATCCTGGGTCTCTGGGCCCAGGGCTCAGTCTGATATGGTACAGCTGGCTGCCAGTGGAGCCTGCAGCCTCAGTGCTGCAGGCCCTGTGACTTCTGCACCTTGGCTGCTGGGTGACCCCCATCCGAGGCACTCCACAGCTCTTTTCTAGGTGGCTGACGTGACTGCCCCTCTGGTGGTAATCCTTGCTCGTGGCCCGGAGCTCCTCCATCCCTGCTTCATGTCCTGGGGGGCAGGGCTATGGCTCCTAGCACCCACTACCCACATAGCAAAATTTGTATGGCCTGGATCTGGCCCACAAATGTGCTTACACATGGCCCACATACCGCAAAGAATGACGGCCCTTTGGTGGCCCAGATCAGGTTTGCCAGAGGTGGCACACACATGGCCCAGCACAAGGCCAGTTGCAGGCACACTGGTGGTCCTGTGCTGGCCCATGCGTGGAGTACCTCTGGCAAACCTGATCTGGTCCACCAAAGGGCCGTCATTCTTTGCGGTATGTGGGCCATGTGTAAGCTGTGTGCAGCCACGGGCCAGTTGCAAACACACTGCTGACCCTGTGCTGGACCAGAATAGTTTCAGCTCTTGCCCCAAATGTCAGCCTAATGTGTACCTTAATCAAGCCATGTAATAACAACATGTGCCATCATTGCCAAGCCATGCCCACGTCGGGTTGACATACACCCTGCCATGACACCGGTCAGTCAGAAGTGCAAGTTTGATGCCAGATCCGGGCCAGACCTGTTTTCTATGAACCTGGGCCACATAAACCAAACCACAATCTGGCCAGATATGGCATGCCATCACATAAACAGTGCCATCTATATCCGGCCTGGCCCATGTCTTGATGACATACCACTTACCATGCCAGAAGTCATGTGGGTATTAGACACTTACATGGAGAAATCTTATGAATGTGCTCACACACACAGGTTTTACACATAAGTGTTCCTACAGGTTCATACAGGTGTACAAACAACTTACAGACACACACTATCTCGCTTGGCTGCTGCCTCTAAACATATCATGTATTGTACAGTTAACATTACATTTTTATTAATTGCTGTTACTCATGCCCATATTGGTTATTGCTGTGGTTTCCTTACTGTGCTGTTTTATTTTTGCTTGTTTTTTTTCAATCTGCTTCCTTCTTCTCCTCTATTTTTCTTTCCCTCTCAGTCTGTTAACTCTCTTCTGAACTTCTCTTTCCTTCTTCTTTCTCTGTCCTGTCCATTCTGATTGTAATAACTTAAATCAAAATAATAATAATAAAGATCAAATAAACTATGACAATCAATTGAACCAGAATTGCAAAAGCTGTAATCGTCCACTTGGAAAAATAAATCTCTTGGGCATTTTTCTTGACCTTCAGACAGTAATTCTGATTGCTACAATGCCGTACAGGACAGGCAAAAAGAAGAAGAAGACTAAGCAAATTGACAATTTATAAATCAAAGAAAATGCACAACATTAAAAGTTAATTACATATAATTGCCACTGATGAAAGAGCTGCACTTGGGCCAATCAGCACTTCCCATATATAACACAGCCGCAACCTAGAGCACATCTTTTGCCCAACTTCAGAGTTGTGTTGCTGCAGGCGCATTAATAGCAAATAATGTTTTGGTGATACAGATAATACACAAGATGTTTTAAATGTTTTAACTTTTACAGATTCATATGTTTCAAACAATCTTTTAAAAAAAGATAACTGTAAAATACTTTTACTTACTAAACCACAGTAGCAGTAGTGGCAATTGTATACATGTAATGAATATGAGTGCTGTAGACATCTAAGTTATCCTTACGTGGATTGCTCATGTAAACAAATTTGGAACAAATTCCAGTTATAAGTATTCCATTTCCTTCCTCCCTGATTGTCAGAGTGACAAAAGCCTTTTAAAGATTACAAATTTGAAATTCCAAGATAATGAGCCATACCTGGTAAGACAAAAAAAGTCAGCTACAGTTTACATAGCTTTTTTTTTTTTTTTTTTTTTTTAAATCTGTGCCTTCATCTCAGAAACAATGGAAAATGAAGGCTGTGCCAAAATAATTTGGATTTTGTTGTAGAAGTGGCTACTTGTGGAGGAGAGCTAACAGATCTAGTATCCATTTCCTGAGTTTGGGCCTCCCACTGTGGACGTTGAGTTATTAAACCTCGGAGAGTGAAAAACTGATTTTAAAGCATTATACAGAGTGAGTAAAATGATAAAAGGCACACTTTACCTGTTTTGCATGTCAAACCAGCAACATGTTGGTTAAAAATCAAAAAAAGTATGATGAGTTGGACGACAATCATATTCACTTCTTCAATGCAATGTTTCCTGTGTGACAAATAGAATAAGATTAAGACAAAGAGAAACACCACCTGACCAAGTTTAAATTGGACACTCCACACAAATAAGACAGCAACATTTATCACTCATAACTTTGGAACCAACGTTTTACTGTTATTGAAAATACCTGACAACAAAAGAGTTCCCTCTCTGAGGGACATTTCCAGAAAATTGTTGAATCTATGTCCCAAATAATTAAACAGTTCTGAAGGCAAAAGGAAGAGCAAAGGGTACAGTCAGAGGGGTACAGTCAGAGGCTAGACAGTCTGACACTCTCCCCTGTTACCTCAATACTGCAAACCACCAAATCAAAAATATGAACTCAGTTTCATTGAACTCTGTTTCCCAATTCCCACCATCTGCCAGTACTAACTCTGTCTTTCCCTCTTTGCAGACAGCCCCATAGTAAAATCATGACATAAATAAAGAACATTAAACCAAAATACAGAGAATCTGAAGTCAGTCACAATTTCCAAACCAAAAATTAACAACCCAAGCTCACACAGCCAGCATAAACCCATCACAAATTCCCACAGGAATTTCACAATAACTTGGACCTTACAAAAAAAAGAGAACTTATGTGTTTATCTGCACAAATAAAATAAGGGATTAATTTCAGATATAGAAAAGAGAACAACAAAAAGCAGCAATCCCCTACCAGCACTCTTCCTTCTGCCTTGTTGACAACAACTGAAGAGACAGGGGTGTGTATGTCTTTCTCTCTCAATATATAATCCTCTGGTGAGGGGGTGGATGTCTCTCTTGCAACAATAATTGGTCATCTACTGAGAGCGAGTGAGAGTATGCCAACCGCTACATTCTCAATTTTTCTCTAGCTTTAAACATTCATGCTATAAACCTTATTTCTGTAACAACTGACAGGTACAACAGGGATGTGTTGTGGAATTTTCTGTAAAAAAAAGAAAGGTCTGCAGTATGTTCAGCTGTGGTCAAGCTATTTTATTACTGCATGCATGCAGGAGAGCAAACACACACACATCAAAACATCTCAGGTCTAAGTAATGAGCACACTCCTTTATTCCATTCCAAGGAAGAGGGAGGAAGTTACAAACTGATCATACCACACATCACGCGCCTCGCTATGAAACCTAATGGAGCAATGGGCCAAGGACACAATGTTTTGTGTCCTTGGCGTTATCAGCACCTGTAAAGGGAGTTGTCTTCTACCAAACTGCTGTACATCCACTGAACAAAAAAAAAGCATGCAGACAGATAACATTACAACTCAAGGGACACTACTGATCGTAAATGCTGTCAGCAGCACTAGCCTCTTGTAACTCTTGACATGGGTCAATGAATAATTTCATCTGCACTGTGAAATGATTCCCATAAGAAACCGCTCACACAGCCATGTTTGCAGATTACTGACTTCTAGAAAGAGATAAGTTTCCAGTTGAATACCATAAGGTAAATGCCAGTTAGTCGTTCCATTGTCTACGCTGTGTACCTTTGTTGACTTCAAGGTAAACAGTTCTGCAGCCTCAATCTCCCAAACAGAGTAAATAATGATGAAATAACCTGGATAGATAAACAACGTTGCAGGCCAAAGGGAGAATATGTACACTGGACTGTGTCATGAAGTGTCCCTTGAACACACCTTCTACTGAATTGACTCACAGGATGAACCATGTGTAAGATATATGCTGTTTCTGAAGACACAGAGAGACAGAGAGTTTTTGTTGCATTTTTCAGAAATGACAACGTAAAGCTAACACTGCAGCCAGAGACAGAGATCATCACTAATGAGCTAGCGAAACATAAAACAAGGTTATCATTAGTCTTTAAGTAATCAAGAATTCCCAACTTTGAATGCTGTGAGTAAAATCTAGATACATATGAGTAAAAAGCTCTAGATTGCCTGTAAATGTTGTAAACTGAAAACACTTATTCATCATGTTGGTGTGACTGTGACACCAACATATCAAAATCAGTACATGTGTTGTTTTATCCTCTCTGCACATCAGTGACAAAACTATTAAAAAATCGATTAACAACACTATTAATCTACACTATGAAAACGTTTGTTTGAAAGTCTTCTGTTTTCATTTGTGCACTTTAATCACTGCTGAAAGCTTTGTTTAGCTGACATAGTGTAACTGATCACAGGAACTGATCATAGCTTCTTAGTCTATAACCTCTGCTGTTGTATATGGCAAAAAAAAGTTTGTAAACCACTGAGATGGGGAAGGGGTTTGCCGTACATTAACACAACCAGTTCACATGTAGCCTTATGTCAAATGGAGAGCATGCCTCTCAGAACCTGCAAAACTATGCAAACATCACAGCAACACCTCTCCCTATACATGATTCCAGTAACAACTGCTTCAGTTATCAAAAATAAAAATCACAGGCTTCAAAATTAGTGAAGAGTTATAAACTTTCAACCAAATCAAACATGTGAAAAGATGATGAGGAACTGATGTTTATAGGTGACTCCTTCCAATCAGCAGAAGCCTGCAAAATAATAGATTCTTTTTCAACTTCTTTAGATACAAAGGGACATTAAAGACGAACAGGAAGCTGAGGCTCCAGTTCAGACTCACCAGAATTGGGGGAAAAAAGGTTGGAAACACATTAGAAAAACTTGCTTGCTGGACGAGTCTCGATTCCTGCTGCAACATTCTGATGGTTGATACAGACTTTGGCGTGAACATGAAAGCATGGATCCATCCTGTCTTACTGAGCATGTTTTAAACACCGCAGCCTACCTAAACTTTGTTGCTGACCTTGCCTATCCCTTTATGATCACAGTCTGCCCATCTTGCTTACAGACATTAAAGATACAATGAAAAAATAAGAACTTATGTGTTTATCTACACACATAAAATCAGAGATTCCTTTCCATATGGAGAAGAAAACAACAAAAAGCAGAGATCTTCTGCCAGCTTTCTCCTTCGCTTTCCTTTCTTGGTTACAAGTGAAGGGAAAGACATATGTGGCTCTCTCGCAACACTATTAAGTCATCTAGTGAGTGAGAGAGAGAGACAGAAAGAGAGAGAGAGAGGTGTTAAGGAACTCAAAATGCCAAAAAACAAATTTGAAAAAGTCAATTCAGTTTTACTTATATAGCACCAAATTCTAATAGCAGTCATATTATGAGATTTTTGGGCCAAGTACAATTATGTCAGTTTTATCTGAATTTAGAAGAAGGAAATTAGAAGTCATGCAGGTCTTTATGTCTTTAAGACATTCCTGCAGTTCGACTAATTGTTATGTGTTATCTGGCTGCATGGATAAATGGAGCTGGGTATCATGTGCACAGCAATCAAAATGCATGTTGAGTGATACTGTCCGAGGGAAGCACGTAAAATGTAAAAAGAATTGGTTCGAGCACTGAACCCAGTGGAACTTCATATCTGACCTTAGTGTGTCATGACAGCTCCTCAATTAAATTTAAAAAGCAATGTCTTTTTTCAGAAATTAAAAAAAGATTCTCCTTGTCAGCAGTTTTATATTGCTATGACTTTCTTTCTAGGAAGCACTCAGACAGGTAAGATTATAAATGAGGGCACACCGCTGATCATAAATCCTGTCTGCGACACCAGCCTCTTGTAACTCTTGACATGGGTCAATGAATAATTTCATCTGCACTGTGAAATGATTCCCATAAGAAACCGCTCACACAGCCATGTTTGCAGATTACTGACTTCTAGAAAGAGATAAGTTTCCAGTTGAATACCATAAGGTAAATGCCAGTTAGTCGTTCCATTGTCTACGCTGTGTACCTTTGTTGACTTCAAGGTAAACAGTTCTGCAGCCTCAATCTCCCAAACAGAGTAAATAATGATGAAATAACCTGGATAGATAAACAACGTTGCAGGCCAAAGGGAGAATATGTACACTGGACTGTGTCATGAAGTGTCCCTTGAACACACCTTCTACTGAATTGACTCACAGGATGAACCATGTGTAAGATATATGCTGTTTCTGAAGACACAGAGAGACAGAGAGTTTTTGTTGCATTTTTCAGAAATGACAACGTAAAGCTAACACTGCAGCCAGAGACAGAGATCATCACTAATGAGCTAGCGAAACATAAAACAAGGTTATCATTAGTCTTTAAGTAATCAAGAATTCCCAACTTTGAATGCTGTGAGTAAAATCTAGATACATATGAGTAAAAAGCTCTAGATTGCCTGTAAATGTTGTAAACTGAAAACACTTATTCATCATGTTGGTGTGACTGTGACACCAACATATCAAAATCAGTACATGTGTTGTTTTATCCTCTCTGCACATCAGTGACAAAACTATTAAAAAATCGATTAACAACACTATTAATCTACACTATGAAAACGTTTGTTTGAAAGTCTTCTGTTTTCATTTGTGCACTTTAATCACTGCTGAAAGCTTTGTTTAGCTGACATAGTGTAACTGATCACAGGAACTGATCATAGCTTCTTAGTCTATAACCTCTGCTGTTGTATATGGCAAAAAAAAGTTTGTAAACCACTGAGATGGGGAAGGGGTTTGCCGTACATTAACACAACCAGTTCACATGTAGCCTTATGTCAAATGGAGAGCATGCCTCTCAGAACCTGCAAAACTATGCAAACATCACAGCAACACCTCTCCCTATACATGATTCCAGTAACAACTGCTTCAGTTATCAAAAATAAAAATCACAGGCTTCAAAATTAGTGAAGAGTTATAAACTTTCAACCAAATCAAACATGTTTAAAGAAGTGAAAAAATGACGAGGAACTGATGCTTATAGGTGACTCCTTCCAATCAGCAGAAGCCTGAAACATAATAGATTCTTTTTCAACTTCTTTAGATACAAAGGGACGTTAAAGAGGAACTGATCAGAGCTTCATAGTGAGTAACTTGAAACAGAGGGAACAAAAAGTTGTTTTAGACTTTCAGGATAGTTAGAGTAAGGACATTCAAAGATAATCAATGTGCGGTGTGAGCTTTCGTAATTGTACATGCCAGAAAAGGTTTGGCAACCACTAAGTCAGATTAGAGTTAGATGTGAAATCCTTACCTTGTACCACTTAAAAGCTATGCTTCTGAGAACCTGAGACTTAGATAAACATCAAATAGAACAACACCCCACAAGGTGCAAGTTCCCAGTACATTATACAGAGCAGATAACCTGAAGTTACATCAGAATCGTTCATCACTATGCTCAAATATGCCATTTTGAAAACACATAGCAATTGCATTAATGGACATCCACTCATACATTATAGGTTATGTGGTACCTTTGAACAAAAACAGAGCACATTTAAAATAATAATATCAATGAAAGCCATGAGAGCCATTTTCTTTTTCTCCTTTTCATTGGCTGTTCCACATCTAACCAGCCCATATAAGTTTCTACACCTTTGGTTGCACCAAGCAAATCACGCCTCTGCACCAGAATGTGCAGAACAAGTGGTTTTTCTTTTTTTCTTGCAATAGAGGCAACATTTGCCTGGAATTATACAGGATAGATGTGGTTAGAAAAGCCTTTTATGTACTGTGGGTGTGCAAAGAAGAAAAACTCAAAATGAAAAAAAAACCCGTAGGAAACTGACACCACGGTAAAGGCATGAACTTTTGATAAAAAGCACGCTCCACAGAAGCGATTTATTTAATGTTGTGCGTTACCGTGGCAACTCCGACTTTACTCCAGTCATTTTTTCCCTTTCCATCCAAAAAAAGTCAAAACTCTTCCACCATACAGCAAGTCCTCATAACCGGTTTCATATCACTGCTTCTCCTGTCAGTACTTCTATAGTAACTGTGTTGAAACTCAGTGGTTATTACTCATTATTAATTCATATTCATATTTAAAATAAATTAAATGCATTTTTCCCTTTCACAGTTTATGCAGTACCAGAAATGAATTCTCTTTAGTATCTTTTGGTTTAACCTGTTTTGAAACTATTTCCTTCTTGTTTTACTAACCTTAAATTCTTTACAACTTTGCATGTAACCCTCAAACAACCATTAAATATGGTTCACATAAGAAATCAACCATGAGAACCACATAATATTCTACATGTGCACGTACACATTTTTTACTGTTTATTGGCATATTTTTTCCCCCCAGTTGATACTAAATACTTTTTTGGTCGAGAAAGATAAGTATACAAAGCATTTTTAAATGTCTACAGGACCTGTGCACATTCAGATGGTTTAAAATAAAATAGAGAGAAATAAAGGACAAGTCGTGTCCTGCATATAGTAGACCTAAAATATCCTTAAGCACATTGTTTGTGTAAACAAATTTAGGACAAATTCTAGTCATAAGTATTCACTTTTATTTCTGTCTTATTGTCAGAGACAGGTAAGCTTATAAGAATGAGAAATTTAACATATATAATATTGCATTTTATTTTCAAAACAGTGAAACTTCAGAACTGCTGATGAAGCTTTAGATACTAGCTTTAGAAGTGAATGAATGAAATGAATAAAGAAACACTTTCATTCTTGAGATTAGATCAGATTACTGATTTAAAAAAATGTAACAGAAACACAATATAATACACTACATTACAATAGAGCAGCTGAGTAACTGCACTTGGGTGTATTTGTACATGTGGAACATTGAAGCTGTTTTCTTTGTTAATGATGAGGTGGACCTGATGACAGCGTCTTAGTGGGTGGGAAGTGTCCTAGATGATCCTGGCTGCTCTGCTGAGGCAGCGAGAGCTGAAAGGCTCTTCCAAAGAGGCACGTTTTTTTAGTTTGTTTGTTTTCTGGGCAGCGTTTATGATCCTCCAAAGGGCTTTCCTGTTCGCGTCTGAGTTGCTGGCGTACCACACACTTTTGATGAAGCTGCTGGAAAAACATGGCAGCAGCTCTCCTCATAACTCAGGAATTAGAGTCTCTGATATGCCTTTTTGACTGCTGCTGCTCCAATACGTATACTCACAAACTTAAAGACAACAATAATAGTAAGAAGATTATAAGAAAAAATAAGATAATAAGAAGGTCAGATGGGAAACTGTTATAATAATAATAATAATAATAATAATAATAATAATAATAATAATAATAATATAACAATTATTATTATTATTATCATCATCATCACAGGGTAAAATATTGTGTTATTTAAAGTGTTATTTATTTGTTAAAAATAAAAAATAGTGCAGTTTACAATAAATAAACAACACAGTTAAAATAAAAGTGCCGTGGACACTTAGTGTCTGCATTACACTGTAAGACAGTGTAATACAGGGACTCAAGTTTACTAGTAAAACACCATATTTCGGTCATTTTCTTAAGGATGTAGAATTGTACATACAATCAGTATCAGACACCACCAACAAAAAGGCTCTCAAAACAATATATATGTGTGTGTGTGTGTGTGTGTGTGTGTGTGTGTGTGTGTGTGTGTGTGTGTGTGTGTGTGTGTGTGTGTGTGTGTGTGAATTTTTGCGTGTATTCATTTTTACCCCTGGTTTTGTGTGTTCATGTTCTGTTCTTCTGTATACTTTATCTGTCTGTGTGTTGTATACTCATTGATTGTCCAATAAAGTTCATTAAAAAAAATACAGAGACTACTCACGACCGCGGATGCAAGCTGCCGTTAAAACGACAGAAGAAGAAGAAGAAGAAGTACGCACGACCGCAAATTCTGTATTGCGACATGCCAGAAAACGGGTTGAATGAGATGCAATACTTGTTTGGCTCTTGTTAAAAGAGAAACTGTGACATCAGGCTTCTTACCAGTAAGTGCAAAGCAGTCACTCTCTTTTCATGTAACTACTTTCGCTTTTGACGCAATTTCTACAGAAAGTCGGCTTAATTAAGAGGGGGGAAATCCACAAACTAACTGGGGTTCCCTGTGGAAAAACTACACCACACTAAACGCATTCTATTGCAGCGGACTTGTCCACAGATCCTGCCCCAAAAAAGCGATGCTGGTGACCGTTTTCTGCGCGCCGAGGGATCGCCAAGAAACCACCTTCGCCCTCGATGTGTCCCCGGAGCTGGAACTGAGAGACTTCGTAGCACTTTGTGAGCTGGAATCAGGAATCCCAGCAGGGGAAATCCAGGCAAGACCCATGCTACATGTAGCAACGGAGCTAACGTAGCTAGCAGCTAAGCTAGCTAGCTGGGTTGCTAGGATGAATCGGACTTTTGCTGTTTTGATGGACGAAGTGTTACGAAACCTGCGTTGTTATCCACAACAGACACGTTTCCAGAATTATGTATCCCACGTCTAAAGTGTGTGTAGCCTTAACCTAAGAAAAAGTGAGCACACTGGCAAACTAAGGAAGCTAATAGTTGTCCGGGTAATTAATGGTTGGAGAAGTTTAATTCAGGGTTAGTTAGTGAGTTTTGTACGCCTGGTAGCTCGAGATATAAGGCTAACGTTATCTGGGCTGAAGGAAGAACCCCAAACAAGTGATAACCTACCAAATGTTTTACTGCGTGACGAGCTTTGGGTTTCAGCACGCTATAAAGGGGATAATAAAGTTAGTGCAGCAGTGGTATACAGTAATAAAGCGAAAAGTAAAACTACTCGCCAGAGCCTTTAATTCTGGCAGATTTAGAAAGTTTTAAACACATTTAATACACGCACCCGTAGTTTATGTTAGATTGGAAGAAAAATAAACAGACTCTAAACTTGACTGTAGATCAAACAATTAAATGCAAAGTGAAAAATAATATAACATTTAAGAAATAATATTTATAGTAATGAAAATAAGTGTTTGTTTTAGCCCTGAATCAGTTTCTTCTGCTGGCTTCAAAATATAGCATTTCGTTTACACACTTTGGTCTGCACAGTGTTTGTGGGTAAACTGGAAACAGAAAGTGAGGATGAGGAGTAGAGGGTCATTCCGTGTTAGCTCATCGGATACAAAGAGAAAATAAGAGAAACATGTTGTGGTGTCTGGGGAATATCACACTGAAGTTGGGTGAAAATGTGTTTTTCACATTTAAGCTTTAGTGGTTGGTATTGAAAATTTAATCAACCCCTGTCTTGGTCTGGTTTCCATTCTAAAAGAGATTAGATTTCAGTGGAATTTCCAGGCTAAATAAAAGTGGAAGTAGTAATACTAATAGTATCTGTGACTATTTATCTGATTTGGAGGGTTTGTGATTTCTATATGAGGAGTTGGAAATAAAATATCAGTACCTGCAAAATTGTGGTTTTGACATTCTCCAAAATATTTTAGGGACTTCAAACATACATCATTTGTTTTGAGCTATACTCATAGAGCCATACTACCATGATAGAAGAAAATTCCTAACTTCATCCATTGAAACTTTTTTCCCCATTTTGTCAAAAACATTGTACTAGAAATTTTTTGTAATTCCTGTTAAGAAGTGTGCATTTCCCCTGAAAGTTTGTCATGCAAACCTATGATGGTCACGTGGGAAATATGGCTTTAATTTGATGAATTGAGATTCAGTTAACAGTACTAAGATAACTCATTGTCAGTCAAGTAGAAAGAAGTACTATACTAGAACTATATAAATGATAAAAGATAAGCAGCAAAAAGAAAAGAAAAAATCAGACCTTCTTAAAATCACACAGAAAAGTGTGTGTGTGTGTGTGAGTGTGAGTGTATGTTTGTCTGCAAACTCCTCCTAGACCATCATAAGTTGAGTAACCAATGCTTGAACACAAGTACATCTTAGACCATCTTAGGTTTCTTATCTATGACATTTTTTTTTAAATCATAAAGTTGCCTAGCAACGGGCTAAAATAAACTAAAAGTTAATCATTTATGCACCTTTTAAAAGTGTTGTTATCAATTTTATTTCACAACAACAACATTCATTTATATCTACAAAATTTGAATTACGCATGCTTTATGGTGCCGTCATGTGGCAACCAGCTAGCAACGTGCTAAAATTACCAGTTTTTATATTATATTTTCATAACACTAGAGTCGAATTTAGATCCACAAAAATGTAATTATACGCACCAAGAAACCACGTAACAGTGGGATCAAATGATCCATATTGACACTATAAACAACATCTGCCACCGCTATTTAATTAATTGAGTATATCAATTTATCAACAGAACGGACAGGCCAAACAATACTGTAGCATGGGCATGCACTAGGAAAAAAAACAAACAAACAAAAAGAAAAGAAAAATAAACTATTGAAACAGATAAGAATCAATAGAAATCTTTACACATTATTCAAGTATGACCAGTGTCCACCCATTTCTGCGTCAAATAAAATGTGAGCAAAAACTTGTGAATCTTATGCATGTTGATTTCTTCTTATTTAGTGTTTTTTATTTTTGTACAGATCACATATGTTGAACAGCCCCTAAAAGACCTCACTCGTGCCTTGGGGACATACGGTGTAAAGGATGGAGACGTGGTGGTTCTCCGGCAAGCTGACAGAAGGCCACCAGCGGCTCAGCCCGCCTTCCCAGGTAATACACATGAAAACTAATAAACATGTTGTTTATGTATGTATTTTAATCAGGGAAATGTTTAATCTGAATCTTATTGTTGTTGGATGAGTTACGAGAGACATGACATAATAATAATGTCGTTATGCAGTACGCTAATCTTCTACCCTTTCTGTTATTTAGGTCTGCCCCGTATTGACTTTCGTTCCATCACAGTCCCAGGCACCTCTTCTTCAGCCAATCAACGTGGTGCCGTACGACCACAGCAACAGGCTCCACCGCAGCGTGCCGCACAGCCTTCCACGCCAATGGCCTTTCGTGGGTCCTCTCCTCAGGGGCTGGACGACCCCGCCTTACTTCAGCAGATGCTTTTATCGAATCCACACGAGCTATCGCTCCTCAAGGAGAGAAACCCGCCGCTCGCTGAGGCCCTGCTGAGCGGAGACTTAGGTGAACTAAAACAGAGTAATGGGTGTGCTTGTCGTCTTTTAATTTACAATGAGTCGGCCATGTTAGCATAATTGTGTTTCCTTAGAGCGTTTCACCAAAGTGCTGCAGGAGCAACAGCAGGATCGAGCCAAGAGGGAGCAGGAGAGAATCAGACTTTTGACCGCTGATCCTTTTGATTTGGAAGCCCAAGCAAAGATTGAAGAGGACATCAGGTAGGAAAAGACGTTAATCACTTAGAGACATTCACAACACATAATAATCCTCATCCTATGAGGCACAGCTTCACTTTCATCTGCCACTTGCGTGTTTTGGTTTATTATTTATGAATTGTTTGTGATTTTTCTTTTACACTTACTGTTGAATTGATTTTAGGCAACACAATGTGGAAGAAAACATGACCATAGCAATGGAGGAGGCCCCAGAAAGCTTTGGACAGGTGGTTATGCTGTACATTAACTGCAAAGTCAATGGCCACCCTGTGAAAGCTTTTGTTGACTCAGGTAATGAACATTAAATCCTGATACGAACAGTAGTGGGGCTGCACAATAAAATTACATTAAAAAAAAAATTAAAAGATTTTTGTTTTTATTTTTCTCCAATGTGAAAAAAAATGCCAAATGATTTACATTTGCTCTCTTTGAAAGGAATAAATCACATTATTTTGTGGGGTGGTTTTTCAGGCATCAGTTAGAAAATATAAATTCTTTAACAAGCTTAATGATATCCTATTGGTTTTAAAGTGTCGTCAATCTTGCTCCATACTCTGAGGGTGAGGCTTTTTAATACCCCAAACACCTTGCTGTCTGTGGCATCAGAGGGAGATGTGCCACTTAAAGGCGGAGGCTCGAGGCAGGACTGTATGAAAACAAACAAAATACCAGCCTAATACTTATCAGAGTGTGTGGGATTCTGTTTGTTTCTCACAATCATTAAAGAAGTGTACCCAGTCTGGGTAGCAGTCTTGTCGGGTGGAGACAGGACTGTTATAGCAGCTTTTCAGGTCTTTATAGGTGTGGAAAATAGGATTGTACCCATGCAATATGGGCTGACAAATACAGGTGTGTAGTTGTGGTTTACATATGAGGTATCTTTAAACACATTTTGGTTTTAGTTTTCACTGATTTTTTTTTCCTTCACTTTTAGGAGCCCAGATGACCATCATGAGCCAAGCATGCGCAGAGCGCTGCAACATTATGCGACTGGTGGACAGACGCTGGGCTGGGATCGCCAAAGGAGTGGGCACCCAGAAGATCATTGGCAGAGTTCATTTGGGTTTGTGTCAAGAGTGTTTCTACTATGAACAATTTTACTTTTTATGCAGAACAGTCACAAATGTTTGCCTAACTATCTTGCTATGCCTTCTAGTAAATCCAAATTTAAGTCTCTGCATCACATTTTCAGTGTATTCTTTTTTTTTTTCTTTTTTTTTCCTTTTTTTGTTCCTCATAATCCAGCTCAGGTCCAGATAGAGGGAGACTTCCTTCCTTGTTCTTTCTCCATTTTGGAAGACCAGCCTATGGATATGCTGCTTGGCCTGGATATGTTGAAGAGACACCAGGTGTGAGCTCCTTTTATCTGAGCAGTGGTGTTTTCATGAGAAACGGGGCGCATGGGAGTTTTTGCTCTCATGCCCCGGTTTTTATTTAGTTATCTTCTTATTTTTGTCAGAAAAGAAATATCGCTGACAAAAATGATCAGTCAACAACATTAACACTGGAAACTTTAGAAAAGCTTAGGATTATACATTTCTGTTTTTCTTGCAGTGTTCGATCGACTTGAAGAAGAGCGTCCTCCTCATCGGCACTACAGGCACAGAAACTCGCTTTCTGTCTGAGGCGGAGCTGCCAGAGTGTGCCCGACTAGCCTACGGCACAGAGGGGCGTGAAGATGCCCGCCCAGAGGAGCTGGCTGACAGAGAACTGGCAGAGGCGCTTCAGAGGTCCATACAGGAAAGCGGTAAGAAGCCGTTTATGTGTGCACTTCAGGTTGTTTCTCATTGAGCTTTTTTCCAGCTCAGTTGGAACTACATTTGCATGTGCCACTTAAAGCTTCTTACTCTCAACTCCATTTATGCAGTCACATGATCACTTCATGTCATCACCTCAGCAAGTTAAATGTACCTTAGTATAAGACAACAGTCAGGCAAATGAGAGCACATTTAAAACAGAAATAAGCTTTTTAGGCTTAAAACAAAACAAACTGATGAATGAAACAAAATGATTTAAACTATATATACATATATTTACCATTTATAAAGTTCACCATCCTTACTGTCCATACCAGGTGTATTGTGATCTAAAAGTACCTCTTCAGATTAGGTTTTAGCGAATCATGTCCCTGAAAGTGCTTCCTCAAAACTGTTTCATTATAGTGAGTTCATATAGGACAACTAAAATTTGTCTGATTATGATGTAGACTCGAGTGCAGATGGATCTGAAGAGTGTGAGAGCAGAACTTGAAACCTCCTACGCAGACAAATGGAAAAAAACATGTTGTGCCAACAGAAACGTGGGTGGGGATTTATATGAACCAGAATCTATGGCAGACCAGGAAATAATAGATTCATAAACAGGATTAAATGTTGCCTTATCGTCTCGTTATTGTTTAAAATCTCCGACAACATCTGTATCTAACTAAAAGTTTTAAAAAGTGTCCTCTAATTGTGAAATAAAATCTATTTTATATATATATAAGAAAAATGCTTAAAATGTCTGCAGTGTTGACAAAACTAATAATAAAAGCAATCGCTCCCATTGTATTTGTGCAGTTACTTAACTTCACTATGACAAAATGTTAGCATGGGAAACATCAGTTATGGTTAATGGCAGCTTGTCGGTCCCCTGCCGTCTCACTTTGTGGACAGTGTGAGTTTTTCAACCACTTTAATGCTTCAAACGTTTTATTTTTGCCGTCGGTCTAGCCACAGACTCGTTTTACAAGCATTCTTTTAAATTACCATAATTCTCTTACTGTTTGAGTTAGACATAAAATTCAAAGGGTTTTGGAAAGAAGAGAATATGAGCTTTAAAGATTGATTTGGTGTATCACAGTAGCACAAAGCATTCACAAGGTAGGTCTGTCTGAACACAGAGAGAAAAATCGGCTCTATCTAGATGAAGACATTACAATACGGTAACTCCTTAACTGTGTTGAGCTAGAGAGAAAATTTAAATGGTTCCTGAAAGATGAGAATTGTTTTATGATTTCACAGTAGTCCAGGCGACATGTCTGATAGTTGTGTGATAAAGGGTTAAACTGTTCATCATTAGCTATTCCAGCACCAAATAAATACTTTGGCATCACTATAGTGAAGTTTCTCCTTTAGGGTGTTGTGAGTGTTTTAAGTTAGTGGATTATTACATGACAACATTTCTTGTCCGGCAACTTTTCTAATGTATAAACAGGTTTTTTAAAGAAAATATTGAAATATAAGAGTTTAATTTATTGGAATTATGTCATTTTTTGACATCGCTCACTCCTACTTTATAAAAGTTACCAACACAGATACACTGTCAGTGGAAAGTGGTGCTTTTCCACCCATACAGGACTCTTCAGTTTCCCTTTAATACTCACATTATTATTTGTGCAAGAGCCCCATTAAGTCTTTGTTGTTGTTTCCAGTGATGCCCAGCAATGACTGGAGGTTGTTAATGGACTCGAGTCAGGAGAGACAGTTTAATCAGCCCACAGTTTTAACTGCTGAACAACCCTTTGAATTGAGCTCCCCTGACGTTTAGTGATGGGGATGTACACTGCAACCTCTTTGTCAGGACCTAGACCCGAGAATTTTTTAATTTATTTATTTATTTTTGGATGACACTTTTCACATCTGTGTGTGTGAAAAGGCCGATAGTTTGGTGCATGCCCTGTGTGTGACTGCTAACTTTCTCCGTCCCTTTGCATGATGTGTGTGGTGTGTGCCCTAACCCCTGAGCAGGACAGCACTGATGCATTTGGAGACAGCTGGAGAGGGCCCTACCAACCAGGTACTGCAAAATTCACAAGTCCATTGCCAGTGCTAAGTCCATTGCTATTTGTTTCTTTTATTTTGCTGTTATTTTGCTGCTGGGTCAGGTAATCAGTGTTGTACCTTTGTTGTTATTTACTGATGCATTTTATTGTGATTATTTATATTTGATTGAATTAGAATAGGAAATTCATTATAATTAATATTAATGAATAAAGTATGTTAGTATAGAATGCATTGAAGAATTTGGGCAAGAGAATATGTATTTGTGTTTGGATCTAAAGCTATTAAATTGACATAGTTACTGTCCCACACTGGAGTTCACAGTTTAATTCCTAGGCATATTTTCTCTTGTGATAGACACTGCAGATGGACAAGCTACCTCACCGCAGCCCCAACCATTTTCATTACCCAAAACCTTAGGCCAAACGTCGTCAGCCACCTCCCCTTCCCAAAGCCTCTCCTCTGATCAACCCCAGAACCCAACCCTGGATCACTCTCAGTCTGCCCCTGCCGCCATGCAGCAGTCCTTAGCACCAGGGCAGTGCCAGGATCAACCTGGCTTCCAGGAGCTTCCTCAGCCTTCATCCCCAGCAGAGGATGGAGCTTCTATACCTCACCATATCCACCCTGACCCTTTGCCTCTCCATAGCAACTCCGTGGTGCCCCCTCTAAGCAGTCCCTCAACAGATGTTGTGCGTTCGTGTACCCCTCCTGCAGACATGAACTACGTATCCCAGGATCCAGGGGGAGAACTACAGCCTGGAGCCATAAAGGGGGATGCTGAATCAGATGAGGTGGAGAACAGCTCCATGCTTCCCCATGCAGAGGAACTTTCCCCCATTCAGCCCATGGAGCAGGAGGTGACAGAGTGTGATACTGCTGTTACAACGGAAGTCGGTCCAGGTGCTCCCAGGGAACCTGACTCAATTGAAATGGAGTCTCCCACTGCTTCTGACAATGTGGTGTGCTCTGAGAGGGATCAGCCTGATGGAGAGCACTGCTCCAGCTCTGAAAGCATCCCCTCGTTGGCATCTGCCCTTAGGGAGCTTCATGAGCTGCTGGTATCCAACAACTGTGCTCAGTCACAAAATCGCAGCACCTCCTGCTCTCCTTCAAATCCATTCAGGCAGGACACAGACAACATGTCCCCCGAACCGTGCACCTCAATCCCCGAAAATACCCAGCTTACCCCCTCTACTGCCATTACACCCGGTGCAGAACCAAGCGATGCCAAAGCCAACTATGCTGCTGCTGTGTCTGATGGGGAACCATCTAAGTGTCTTGCGCCCCACCACTCTGGCCAGAATGAACATCTGGGCGGTGATACAGTAGAGGCTGTGATTGGACAAGGACCACTAGAGTGTCCACATAGCTATGAGGAGAGGAGGGCAGACAGATGTGGGCAAGATGAGGCGAGTAACATCAGCTTTTCTCAGTCTGAGCCAGAGGTTCCACTTGATCCCCCTGAGGATCTGGAGTTCAGGGAGCCTCCTGAGGGGCAGCATGGGAGAGGGGTCGCAGATGGACAAGCCTCTGGCACCAATACCCCAGACAACCTAGGCCTCCAAACTGAGCACACTTTCCTCAGCCCTATGTCAATGGCAGCGGGCTCACCGGAGGAAGTTTCAAGCAACTTGTCCTCATCAGTTCCTCCTCTGGCTCAGACTCCCCAGCCTTCATCTCCAGCCTCTCCTCTCCCTCCTCTACATCCCTTTATAGAACAGTTTCCAGCCGAGCACATCCAGAGAATCCAGGCAGCAGGCTTTTCTGCCAGGGAGGCTGCAGAGGCACTGGAACAAGCCCATGGGGTTGTGGAGCTAGCTCTGCTGGCACTTCTAGCCCGCAGTATCACTGTGCCCACCTAGACTCAAAACCAATCATGCGAGTCCCTGGCCTCCCAAATTAGCATCTGTCTTATTTGGAAACTTGTTACCAATCCAGATGTCTCAGTCCCCATTTTTAGCAGGGACCACGTAAAAGAAACAGGGAAATGCTGTCTCTTGGTTTGTCGTACAGACTATCCGAGAAGAAACAGGACAACTGCTGATACTTTTCTGGCTAAAAAGAAATGTGAGGTGTGTTTGCATGCAGATGTTTTGGGTCCTCACCCACTTCATTGGTTTTTAGAGATTTGGTAACATAGAATGATTTTCTTCTCATTTCATCGTTCAGCATTGATATATTATTAAATGCCCGTTATTGATTACTGAACCATTAAACATTATTGTAATTCCCCCTCTTTGACATATCATACAACTACTCTTGTCTAATTTGTTAATCGTCAATAAAACAAAACAATCTCAGAGTGGAGTAGCATTACCTGCTACTCATACCACAGTAACTTTTGTTTGGTGAGCTTGAGATTGTTCAGCACAAATGTGGATATTTTAATGATTTTTTTTCCTTTTTTGAATAAAACCTAATGCAACAACCCAATGTTGGAAGAACTTTTGCAGTTAAGGAGGGTTGATCATTTTTGATCAAGTTTACAATTTCCATTGACAAGGGAAACCCAACATGTCAATGTTATCATCACTATAAAATAACGAGTGGGTTCGCCGAAGTACGATCATAAATGGGATTGATTGATTCAGTATGTTATTTACCGAAGGTATCTTGTACTGTATGTATCCACTTTTTTCAGCGCTTTGCCATGTCTAGATTACAACTCTGTTTGTAGCTCCCATTCAGGAAGTCTTTTATTTTGTGTAAGTTCTTCGTAGTGTGTGATCATGTGTTCAAACATCCATATTTTATTTTATAATCAGTTTTTAAAAAAATAAATAAAAAAATGTCAGACGTTTCATCAGTATGTCATCTATCGGGACTTTTAATGGCTTTATTTGAGTCATGTACATTATCCACAATGTTCAGGCAGATTGAATTATTTACTTTTATCTTGTATGGAATTTTAAATTGCAAATAAAATGAAACTAGTATTTGTAAAGACGTGTGTGAGTTTTTAAGTCATTTTTTTCAAACACATGCCAAGTATAGAAAGTAAGAGTTTCCATATCTTGCTTTTAAAAAGTATTTTCCATAATCTTAAAAAAACCTTTTTTTAAATGGACATCTTAAAGGACATCTTAAAGGATATGTGGTATCAAAATAATGATGTTGCCATGAGTTGGACTAATCTAAAAGGTGAAAAAAATAGCCCACTGCTCTTGTGTATGGAAGCTTGGTGGCACCACTGGGGGAAAAAAAAAAAAAAAAAAAAAAAAGATCTTTTGACATCCATAAGTTTAACCTGCTAACTCAGACTTCTAAGAAAATAATGTGACACTTTGAGTTACATTAAAATTTTGAGATAATAACCTCAAACTTTGACTTACAGCTGTGTTGTTTTTTTGTTTTGTTTTGTTTTGTTTTTAATTGTGGCAGAAACAAGCCTCCATAGTTGTAAAACCCTGAAGGAGCATGTAAAGAAACACACCTGCTTCTAGTTTGTTTTTTGATTGCTGCTAAACGCTCAGACTGCAGGTAACTCAAACTGTGTAGTCTGATTGGCTGTGGGACACAGGAAGGATCCACCCAAATCCACTTTGGAAAGGGTATAGTAAAAGATCAGTTCCAGACTACAGCTGACACCCACAGTGAGAAAAACCATTACAAACATACACTAGTTTAGAAGTCATCTACTGAGTAATTAATGTCTCAGTCACCAACCACAGAGGGGAGAGAGATGCTCTGTCAGGGCTTTTCTCTGGAAAACAGCAGGGCAGAGCACACTGGAGGCCTTGATAGAGGCAGCGGGTCTTTAAACAAGCCTGAGAATTGCAGGTAAGGACCTCAGCCCCTGAAAGATGCCAATGGTTTTTAAAAAACTTATAAACTGCTTCATTATGACTAAATGCATCTCAATTTCAAATGCAGTAAATGCAAATGTAGTGAAGTATTGAGTCATGAGTTTCCTGTTCAAATTTTTAAAGTTTTCATCATTTTAAGTCAAATTGATGCAATGGGGGAACTGGCCCCACATATGAGATTTTCTTTAATCTAAAATGAGTACAAAACAGGTGAGCCTTTTTATCCAGAACTATAAAATCTTTTATCCTGTCACAGTTTTCCCTTAGACATATCTCCAGCTCTCAGATTGGTGGCTTTAAGGCGCACATGGGATTTGAAAAAAAATCATTTGGCAGCGCACAAATTGAAAATCTTCTTGCCACCTGGACTTCAGGAAGATAACTCAAGCTCGTCCGCACAATGTGATCCGGATAAAAGCAAAGAAGGGTAAGATGAGGTGGGGATCTCTTAACTTTGGCAAAAATATTTTATAGCTAACTGCATGTGGCCTTCTTAATAAATCCAGAGAAGAGAATGTGATTGGGGAGGAATTGCAGAGTGAACGATTCCAGTCGAAGTACATTCATATTTGTAAGTTTAACCTTCTTCTTAAGGTATCATCATCATCACATTTAAATTTTAAAGCGTAATTTTTGTAAAGCTGTTTTTGTCTTTCTCATTCTGCTCTGCAGTCCCACTGTATCAGGATTACTGTCTGCAGACAATGAAAGATGATCTCCACAGACTCAAAGACGGTCTGTTGTCTGAACTGATAACTCCCAAGTATCTGCAAAGCCTGCAGACACCGATGACTCGTGCTGAAAGCCCTCAGCGAAGCGCTCGTCATGCAACTCCTCGATCTCAGCCTATTAGGGTGACTCCAAGTACACTCTGGCAAGACCTGGATGAGGTGAAGGCATCTGGTCTACTCAGCAGCTTGACAGCCAGAGAGATTCGCCTTCAAGAGGTGTGCAAAAATGTAAAAAACAAAAAGCTGTTTCATGTATTAGAGATGATGCATGCAATTTAACTAAACTGGAAGGCACTTTATAATCACACTCATGAAGCAGAGCACAAGTGTTCATATTGCTCTTAGGATCTTTAATGAAGTTAAATATGCCTGCATCAAGTTTGTTCGATCGCAACATTTCAGTCTTTACCTGTATAGCGTATGTTTGACTGCAAATGTAGAGTCCTGTAAAAAAGTAATTAAGTAATTCCATTTGGGAAATCGTGAATTGTGTTCACCACCCTTTTTTGTGGAAACCTTAATTCAGTTTCACTAGCCACA
This sequence comes from Rhamphochromis sp. 'chilingali', assembly GCF_963969265.1. Classification (NCBI taxonomy): domain Eukaryota; kingdom Metazoa; phylum Chordata; class Actinopteri; order Cichliformes; family Cichlidae; genus Rhamphochromis; species Rhamphochromis sp. 'chilingali'. Next base: position 24,093,755 of record NC_137936.1, on the reverse strand, counting down.
TCTTGGAGTCTATCACTGCCAGACCTGATGAATCAAGAAATTACTTAAAAACTGATTTATAGTGAAATAAGATGAAAGATGTCAAAAAGCAGCATGTCAGGCCACAAACTAAAAAAACCGACATCTGGAATGGATTACAAAGCCACTTCTAAGGGCTTTGGGACTCCAGCAAATCACAGAGTGAGCCAATATCCATATATGGTAAAAACTTGGAGCAGTGGTGAACCTACCAGAAGTGGTCAACCTTCCAAAATTACTCCGAGCGCTTCAACTCCTCTAAGAGGCCACAAAAGAACCCATAACATCTAAAGAACTGCAGGTTTCAATTGTCTCCTTAAAGGTCAGTGTTCATGATTCAGCATTAAGAAAGACTGGGCAAAAATGACATCCATGAAAGAATTCCAAGGCAAAACAAAAACACTGCGGACCCCCAAGAAAACACAAAGGCTCATCTCACATTTGCCAAAAACATTTTGATCCTGAACTGAACTGAACTTTTTAATTCAGGTATCTTCTGGAATAATTCCAAAATCTTCATGAATTCTAAAGACTTCCAGAAAATCCTGAAGGAGAATGTCCAGCCATCAGTTCATGTCCAGAAAGAAAGAAGCATCAAATAAAGGTTTGAATCGGCGTAGTCAAAGTCTGGGTTTAAATCAGATTGAGATGCTTTGCAGTGACCTTAAACAGGCCGCTCAAACTGGAAAACCAGAGTGAGCTCAATTAATCCACAGCAATGGTTAAGAACTATTACCAGGAAATTAAAATAAGGGGAACTGCAAAAAGAAGTCCTTTTATAGGTATATTTTGGATTTTTAGGTAATTCCTTTCAGTTCATTTGAGTGCTTAAAAAATATTGTGCTGACATCAGGATTTAATTGTATGGCAACAGGAGCTGCTCTTCCAGGTTTTTATGGAATTTGTTGACATGGTTGGTATTTTGAAACACTATTACCTTCGTTGGAGATAAAGCAGTCTAAATTTTGTTTGATTGCCAATAACCCCCCACCTCCTCCTTTTCTTCCTCTAAAGACCATGTTCGAGCTCATCGGCTCAGAAGCATCTTACCTAAGGAGCCTCGGCGTGGCCGTAAATCACTTTTATAAGTCGCAGGAACTCAAGCAGACTCTGTCTCAAACAGAACATCACATTTTGTTTTCCAAAATTCAACACGTGATGGTGGCCAGTGAAAAGTGAGAGCTCCACACGTAGCACCTTGTTGTATATATGGGCAGGTTGTCCTGATGTTTTAACTTAGTTGGGCTCCTGGTGTCTTTTTAGGTTTCTTACGGATTTGGAAAGCCGACTGGGAGAGAACGTGTTGATCCCTCAGGTTGGCGACGTCGTCCTCCAGCACTGCAAACATTTCCAGACTCTCTATGTGCCGTATGTGACGAATATGATGTACCAAGAAGCCCTTATCAACGAAAAGCTGTAAGTGTACTCTGTATTTCAGAATACAAATACATTCTCAACACCTTGCGATGCAAACTCTGTTAAATGTTCCCTTTTCAAGGCAGCACAACAGAGTTTTTCTGTATACCCTGAAGAAACTCGAGAGTGACCCGGTGTGTCAAAGAAAGACCCTCAAGTCCTTCCTCGTCCTTCCCTTCCAGAGAATTACTCGCATCAAGCTTCTGCTGGAGGTAAACGTCTGATGAGATTTGAACTGTTAAACAGATTTTTGCTCCATTAGCTAAGGTTTCTGTTTTCTTTCATTTCAGAGCATCCTGAAACTGTCTGAGCCGGACTCTGACTCAGTTTCAAACCTTAAAAAAGCAATAGACGCCATTCATGAGGTAATGCTTTTCAGATCTGTACACTCATGCCAAGACAGGCGAGAGAAAAAGATTCACTTTCCATTTTCTGCTACTTTATACTTGATCTTGTTTAAAAAATAAATAAAAATGTTATGCTTGCCAATCTGAATGCAATTTTTACTTGCAACAGAATTTCTGCACTTCAGTATTGACAGCTTTTTTTTTATTTAAGTGAAAAATCTGCCTAATTCTTCTGCAACTGCACTACTCTGACCCCAGATAGTGACAGAGTGTGACAAGGGGGTCCGAAAAATGAAACAGATTGAGGAGCTGGTCTGCCTCGAAATGCTGCTGGATTTCGGAAAAGTTAAGGTGATGACACAAATGTTTTTAATAGACTACAAAGTGGTCTTCTTTAACCTGCAGCAGTAACAGAGTGCGTCTTCTTCATCCATCCAGTCAGTTCCCATGGTCACAAGCAAGCGTTTCCTGGTGCACCACGGAGCCCTGAAACAGCTGACCAAGGAGAGCGCTTATAACTTAAGAATGTCATTCGTTGGCGTCTACCTCCACCTCTTCAATGACCTTTTGATCGTCTCTATGAAAAAGTATTTGACTAGCAATCCTAGCAATCAAACTTTTTAGTCTCTGTACAGTCCAAGCTGCTGCAAGTCAACAAAAAATAGGATCTTTATGATCCACATTGTAAATGTGCTTCTAATCTTACTTTTTCCCCCCCTCATCCCTTTCAGAGATGAGCGCTTTAAAGTAATGGACCATGCTCAATTCCCAGAACACGTGAGCGTTCAGCCTGTGAAGACTGAAGTCCTGGGTCTGCCCTCATACTCCTTCCTGCTACATCTCTCTAAAACTCAAACAGGACATCCGACTGCAATGATAATTGCTACAGACACAAGGCAAGAGTTAATAAAATCTGTAAGTCCTTACATCCACTGTTGGAGTCCCCCTCACCATCTGATGGCTTTCTTTTAAATTACAGGTCGGAGAAAGAGGCATGGATGAAGGCGCTGTCATCGAGACACTGACCTTTTAACAGCTTTAAACTTTAAAGACGAAACTTGGCTCCATGTAACTAACAACTGAAACAATGTTAACTTGTTCACTTTTTAAGATTCATCAGTGGTTCAGTCTACGCTTTGCACTGTTCTTGGTGAAGATGCACTCGGTGCGCTTTGTTCAAACGTCCACTAACCTCACGATGAGCTAGATCATCGCTACAGACGTTTTTTGTTGTTTCTGACTGACTTTAAAATACCAATTAATTTTTAAGTAGTGTACAGTTTACTTTAATTGATAATAAAATGATTTCTAATTCACTTTCCGGAGTACAAGTGTATAACATGACAATCGGACAAAATATTTAATATGCTCACCATGCCATAGTGGCATTTTACAGGGAGTGCAGAATTATTAGGCAAGTTGTATTTTTGAGGAATAATGTTATTATTGAACAACAACCATGTTCTCAATGAACCCAAAAAACTCATTAATATCAAAGCTGAATGTTTTTGGAAGTAGTTTTTAGTTTTAGCTATTTTAGGGGGATATCTGTGTGTGCAGGTGACTATTACTGTGCATAATTATTAGGCAACTTAACAAAAAACAAATATATACCCATTTCAATTATTTATTTTTACCAGTGAAACCAATATAACATCTCCACATTCACAAATATACATTTCTGACATTCAAAAACAAAAACAAATCAGATCTCACATTTGATGATGGACCACAGGTTCTCAATGGGGTTCAGATCAGGTGAACAAGGAGGCCATGTCATTAGTTTTTCTTCTTTTATACCCTTTCTTGCCAGCCACGCTGTGGAGTACTTGGACGCGTGTGATGGAGCATTGTCCTGCATGAAAATCATGTTTTTCTTGAAGGATGCAGACTTCTTCCTGTACCACTGCTTGAAGGTGTCTTCCAGAAACTGGCAGTAGGACTGGGAGTTGAGCTTGACTCCATCCTCAACCCGAAAAGGCCCCACAAGCTCATCTTTGATGATACCAGCCCAAACCAGTACTCCACCTCCACCTTGCTGGCGTCTGAGTCAGACTGGAGCTCTCTGCCCTTTACCAATCCAGCCACGGGCCCATCCATCTGGCCCATCAAGACTCACTCTCATTTCATCAGTCCATAAAACCTTAGAAAAACCAGTCTTGAGATATTTCTTGGCCCAGTCTTGACGTTTCAGCTTGTGTCTCTTGTTCAGTGGTGGTCGTCTTTCAGCCTTTCTTACCTTGGCCATGTCTCTGAGTATTGCACACCTTGTGCTTTTGGGCACTCCAGTGATGTTGCAGCTCTGAAATATGGCCAAACTGGTGGCAAGTGGCATCTTGGCAGCTGCACGCTTGACTTTTCTCAGTTCATGGGCAGTTATTTTGCGCCTTGGTTTTTCCACACGCTTCTTGCGACCCTGTTGACTATTTTGAATGAAACGCTTGATTGTTCGATGATCAAGCTTCAGAAGCTTTGCAATTTTGAGACTGCTGCATCCCTCTGCAAGATATCTCACTATTTTTGACTTTTCTGAGCCTGTCAAGTCCTTCTTTTGACCCATTTTGCCAAAGGAAAGGACATTGCCTAATAATTATGCACACCTGATATAGGGTGTTGATGTCATTAGACCACACCCCTTCTCATTACAGAGATCCACATCACCTAATATGTTTAATTGGTAGTAGGCTTTCGAGCCTATACAGCTTGGAGTAAGACAACATGCATGAAGAGGATGATGTGGACAAAATACTCATTTGCCTAATAATTCTGCACTCCCTGTATATCCTGTCACCAAAAGATGTTTTGAGGTGATATTAATAATCCAAAACTTTCTTTTCAGTTTTTTTTTAGTATTGGACTTTATTTTTTATTAAGTATTACTGGGGTTTTTTTGGGGGGGGGTTTAGAATACATAATTTGGAGCCAAGTAATGTAGTATCATCATCTCAACATGAGCCCCATTCAGAGGTGAGCACCCTCATCTCTGGTTCAGTCCAGGCTGTTTAAAACAATGTTCATTTTTAAAGCAGAGTCACTGTCTCCTGTGAATGGTGGCTGGCTGAGCCAGCTGTAACGCAGTCCTGATGCCACAGGTTTTCTGCAAGGCAGTTGAGGAGCGAGGCTACGTCGCCCAGCCCGTCTGTGACCTCCCCGCCTGTACGCAGTACCGGGATACCCCATGTCTCCTGGAAGTCCCTTATATCTCTCTCTGCCACATCACAGTGCATGAAAAGGTCGAATCTGAAGGAAACATTAATTAAGGATATGTTTATGTAAAGAGTGTGTTTGTGCCACAGACTCATCTTAGTTTTTTTGGGGGGGTTTTGGCACTTCAAAGTTGTGCCTCCTGGTCTTGTAGAACCACAGATGATCCCATAGAAAAGTGGATGATTACTTCTGATTGGCATTTCCAACTATTTGTAAGGAAGATAAAAGGATACTTGGTGCCAACCACAATTTTCACAACACGCCTGACAGATGGCTCGGACCATTTGGCGAGCTGATTTGGCAGATCATCAAATGATGTCCTGTCTGTGAAGGAGAATAGTAAGAGGACCGCATCCACTTGCTCCTTGCAGGACTGGAAGAGAGAAAGGAGATCAGACAAAACACAGAAATCTGTTTGTTTTCCACATCTAGAATAATTGTTTTAGTCTTTGCTTTATCTCATTCATACTGGAAGCAAATGGTCAAATCTGCGTAAGGCGTTCTCTCCACAGTCCCACAGCTGAAAACGGAAGAAAAGCACTCTGCTGCTTTCTTTTAGCTTCACTGGCCAATACACCACTGTTGTCTCAATGCCTTAAGCAACAAAAGATGACAAAGAATATTAGTGACATTGTCAGCCTCTTAACTTTTTGAAACTTTGTAAACTACTTTTTTTTAAAAAGGCTCACACTTAGTTCTACGTAATCTAGCTAAAAATCTGTGTTTTTACACCAGCAGTTTGAATGGCTTACCTGTGGTTTCATGGTGCATGCTGGGAATATTCATGCCTGCAAGACGTGCAGCAATAGCAGTTTTCCCAACTCCGCTCTTACCAGAGATGAAGATCTTATAATGAACTGTGTCCACAGCTACATGTGGAGGCATCACTGGAGACTCCAAAAGGCCTGAAAAACACATTTTAAAAGGACCACTGAAAGAAATTGCACACCTGAGTCAGGATAATAGAATATGATATAGGGTTAATAGAATTTGTCTTTAAAAGCACCCCATTAACATCCAGTGAGTGACCGTGGAGGAAAGTCCAGCACTTTTGGTCATCTCTGGACATCAAGAAGAACTTTCAAACCAAACCAAAGGGTGGAGCATGTCCCCGACTACTTGTGCTACGTGTGGCCAGATTTTGGCATTTCTATCACAAGTGACCCCAGGAAGAATAGCAATGCTGCAGCTAATGGAGATCTTAGTAAACTAAACTAAAGATGCCACTATGGCATCATTCTCTCCCCTGTTTATCTCCTTGCGTGTCATAAATCCATGATTTAAAATGCTGCCATGTCTTCTCAGCACACCCCAAGTGTATCTTGTAATCTGCAAACATCATAATCCACAGAGACTCCGTCTGTCCATCACAACTGCAAACAGGAAGGGGCCCAGAGACTTTCCCTGATGTGATCCCAGTCCCACCTTAAGGCTTGTGGCTGTCTCTGTCCTCATAGGTACCCATACTGTCCATGGTTCATATTTCACTCTGTCACACTGGTGCCTACTTAGCAATGTATGAATAAAACCGCCAATTTGCCGCAGCTGATTGTTCACCGAGAAATGGTGCAGCTAAAAATATAGTCCCCAATATGTTTTAATCCAATATTTTACAGCCTCGTGGGTTGCTTTAATCTATTTATAAATTATTCTGGGTTTTTATCCTCCACAAACAACAACAAATGGGGAGTTTGTACTTCATAAAAACCCTTATGTTGAGGTTTGAAATAAATGCACATTTATTCGCTAGCTACTTTTATAGCTGATTTCCAGTGAAACACAGATACTGCCTACAAACGTTTTTGCATTTGTCTGATGAGTGGCTGCACTTCAAGTAGTCTCAGTCGCAATAAATCAGCTGCAAGAAGAATTTGCGGTATTTCTGAATACTTATACTTTTTTTTCTTTACATATGAGTGCGTAAGGTCCCCTGGGGGAGAAAAAAAGACAAAACTGTTGTAATTTGGAAACATATCTATTTAGCTGACATTACCAAAGTTTCTCCGTCTCTTCTTGTGGAGGATTTTGCTGAAATACTCTTTACTGTCTTTATATCGATGCCAGTCTGCGACTACGACTGATCCTGGGGGAGGAACCTTTGCCATGTCGGTTACAAAGCTACAGCATCACACAGAGCTCGGGTTTGTCGCTTAAAAAGGCCAAAAGTCGGTTCCCGTCTGGGCCAGAGGATATTTTTTTAAACGTTGTCTTGTTACAGACTTGAACTGCAGTAATAAAACATTTAAAGCATCCACATCAATCACAAAAACCCCTAAATATAAATTATAACAACCGCTGTCCGCAAAATGTAAAAACTTCCGTAAACTAAAGCGTCCCTTGACAACCTATGTCGTCACTTCCCTCAAATTGTGGTGTTGCCTTCAGGTTTACCCGTAAATACTCTTTACTACTTTTATTTGCTTTATTCCGTTGTAGATGAAATAATTCAACGTAGTTTTTTGTTGGATATTTTACAGTTGATATTTTTTAATATGATAAAGGTTACTTACTCTTATTTGCATTTATTTCAACAACTATATGTTTCAGTATATTTCCTTCCCATTTGAAAATAAATGTTACATTCTAAAAAAAACTTTCCCCCAGTCCTTCCCCCGGACACTTGAGGTCGCTAAACTCCATCGAACTCTATTTGTAAGTCACTTAATGTTGAGGTTACAGCAGGCAAAATACAACGGAGCAAAGAAGACAGTTCAAATAAAATGAGGCTTGATGTGTTTTAATTGAAATGCACAGAAATTATACACTAACACACTCTGTGAGCCCTGACAGTCAGGAGCCCACCGCTCGCCATGGACATGCTCAAAGATATGGGGTCCACATCAGATGGCAGTTTGCACTGGTGGGAAAAAGTATTTGTGACTGTTCCATCTTCACCCAGCTGCACGGCAAAAACAGGTTATGAGAACAGAACAAAGCAGAAAGTTAAACCATCAATGAAACCATCAAGCCATCAAATTCAAAGAAAACACCATAGAGACAGCAAAAGATATAAATCCAAATTTCAGGTCCTGAATCAAAAGTGTATTGTTTCACAACAAAAGAAGACAAATAGTTCTAAAATTTAACACACAATCAAACAACTAAAGCCAATGCATTGCTTTAATTTCATTTAAATAAATGAATAATATATCTTAATAATATAACTCAGGCCATCAGTTAAGTTACTGTCACAGATAACATCTGATTTTACACCAGCCTGACTGCAGGGCTCACCTTCTCTGCATGCACCTCTATTAGGTTGTTGGAGGATGTAATGATGACATCCTCTGGAGAAAATTCACTCACATCAAGAGTGAACTGAAAAATGTCTCCAGTGATCTGCACCTTTCCTGTAGGCTGTAAATGATCTGAAATAGTCATTTATATAATAGAGATTTTAAAATAAAATCCACAAAATTTTGATACATATTGATTTAGTTTTTTCTTTAGCTAATATGTTCCCTGCAGTGCTATATATATATATATATATATATATATATATATATATATATATATATATATATATATATATATATATATATATATATATATTAAAGTATATCTGTGTCTGTTTTTGTCCAGCTGACCTGTAAATTTGTGTTCTCTGGTGCTGTGCTGATTTAGCAATCCTGAATCCTCAGATAAATTTCTCCCATTTTTCTCCATAGTAAATTCTCCTTTGTCTGTCTTAAAACCTTTACCATCATGCACTGAGTCTTTTATAGGCTACTGGGAAATTGTGTGTACCACCGGGTGTGGCTGTGGCTTGGTCCCTTAATGATCCAGCTGGACTGGAACATGACACTGATTGTAGATATTTAATGTGTCAGAACTGTTGTTGAACTGTTGTCAAGGGGGTCTGACATTTTTAGCCGCACCCATGACTGGGGTCCATGTGAGTCTTTGTGTCTATGTGTGAGAAAGGGGTGCGGAGATGTTTCTGTGTGAAGCAATATACTATAATTATAATAATTATCATTGTGTGAGCTGCCAGTCTTAACTTTAAGCCACAAAGGTCACGTTATCTTTCATAATTTATAATTTAACTGTGCTCATTTTAAGGATGTGTAAGGGGGATTTGACACAAAAGACCCAGTGTCAATGAGTTTCCAGTTAAACTGAGCAGAGGGGTGATTAATCACAGCTGTGGGTATGAAGGAGCACACTCATGAGTAAGTGTGACATTTTGGCCCACCTTGCCAAAGTAACGAAGCCTTATCAATTCCATCTGCATGACAAACACGGCAAAACAAGCTCTGTGAGGCTGTACCGGCGAATGAAAAGCAAAACACACTGATAAAAGCTGGTTTGATCATCAACTAATTTATGGGTTCATATCATGTTGGGTCCATGTTGGGATGTTACCCTGTGTAAAGCCTTTTAGAGGGGCATGTGCATTTGCTAAAGTAAGTAAGGCCACTGAGCCTTAGGCCTTTAGATAGGCCTAAGAGCCTGGTCTGAATATGTGTGCCTGTGCACTGCTCTGCTCTGAAATAATTAAGAACTAGGACAACTCAACCTGTCCCCAACACTATTTAATAAGACATTGTAATTTGTAAGCCACTATCTTTTACTTTTCTTGGTTTTTTTTAGTATGATTTCCATAATATAGTGAAGAAATTATGGTGTTGGATTGTTAAAGCACTGCAAAAACTGAATAAATCAAATCACTTTTATTGTCACATCACATGTGCAGGTACACTGGTACAGTACATGTGAGTGAAATTCTTGTGTGCGGGTCCATCACACCATGCCCTCAGTTTTTGTGTAGCACACTTGTGTGACATGCTATTACTGAGTGTAGTCTAGAAACAGAGCAACTATTAGCTGCAATGCATAATGATGATGCTTTTACCTTTTGAAAAGGAGACTGAAGGTTTGATTCACACTCTCTGTTGTTGCAGAGCTAATGGAATAAGACAAATATGAACAAGTATGAAGTATCTTCTTTTGGCTGCTCCCTTTAAGGGTCATCACAGCAGCTCATCTGCCTGCATGTCAGAGCCACCATCCAACTTCAAACCCTACATCGTAGCAGGCCTTAAATATGAAGTGTGTTTAATGTAAGCACATCTGTAGCAGTGAATACATCTTAGATTGAACAGACAGCAGATTAGGATAGATTTTGATTGAGCTTCAGGTTTCCAGAAACAGATGATCACAACACGTGGAGATTGGGATAGTATGGAAAGATCATTGCAATGGAGACAACGCTCAAGTTCAAAGAAAATTTCTGCATACTTTGCAGAGAGAGGCGCTATTATATGGACGACATGGTGGTGCAATGGTTAGTGCCGCCCCACACAGCAAGAAGGTTCTGGGTTTGAATCTTTTGGCCAACTGGGACCTCTTTTTGCAGAGTTTGTATGTTCTTATGTTTTTAAAAACATGGCCTTTTACTTTTAGGTGTTATGTATTAATGTAATTTAATATTTTCTTGTAACTACAAAGTAGTACAGCTGAGGCTGATGGAGAGCTTTTTTTGTTTTACTTAATGATAGCACTAGTTGAAAGTTCAGCTGATGATCAAAGTTTAGGAAGACTATGTGCATGGTCATCCATCCGGAAGTTATTGAAACCGTCTGTCTGACCCACAAATGTCAACCTGCTTGTGTTGCTTTAAAAAAAAAAAAAAAAAAAGCAGCAGGTGATTCATTGCCAGGGGACCACAGTCGTTTGAATCAGCTTTCATGCCAATCCATCCAGCTTGGTGTTGAGCTATTTTAGCGGACTGTCACACTTGCCATCACTACAGCCATGAGTCTAAAAACACATGTTCACTGCTGCCCAATACAAGAAAGCGATACAGTTACAAGGCAACTCTGATTTTATTTAAACACGAAATACACGACCTGTGCACAAGATCAGAGTTATCTATCATGTAACAATTGACATAAATACAAAATAAATAATAAATAAAAAAAATGAACATTTGTATTAAGACGTAATGTAAATAAAACAAAGAGATGCGTGGTGTGACACAGAGACTAACTTAAAAAAACAAACCATAAGAATGTGATTCTTTGCCCTGAGAGGAATAACAATTCCTAATTTAAAAGAAAGTCTCACTGATCACAAGAAGTAAACAAAACAAATTTAAGGATTCAGAATCACCGGCAGGATGCTGAGTGCTTCTAAGAAGTCGTTCTTTATCATTGAAGAGCCTTAGATATTTCAGTCTTTCAGGAAATGCAGGGCCGAGCATTCTCACATTATCCCACATTTGACCCTCATTTATATCATTTTATTTACTGCATTGCATAACTTGCTTATGTTCGACATTATAAACACTTTTATATAAAGATAAATTACTTTTCTCTTATTAAGTACATGAATGGTCTCATTTTGAGTCCTCTCTGAGGGTCCCTTTCAGTCATACCACACTGCTGTAGTGTAGCTCAGTTCCAGCCCCTCCACTTCAGTCCTTGTCTTCCGTGAGTGAAATGGCATGGTCGGTCAGTGCACTTTGATTTGAAGGAATGCTTAGATCACACGGCGAACACGCTGAGGGAGCTCGTCTCGTCTTTCAGGCCCAGGATGCTGTATGCTATCCGTTTCATGTGACCAGGCAGCCTCACTCCGATGTTCCTGATGTCTCTGAAAATGACACATAAGTATCTCGTGAACACAGGATTGAAACGACAAAAAACAAAACAAAAACAAACAAAAAAACAGCAGAGCGGTGGTGTATGTGAACACATTTTCAGGGTGTTTTAACTCCTTTAAAAGGCAAAGACAGTTTATATAAGTGGCTTAAGGGTAATATAAAAGTTGTACCTACACAAAAAAATATGTACAAATGAACCAAACCATTATTGTTTATTATTTCAAATGGGCTTAAAATGGTTTGTTTAAAGCGATGTTGTCATTAAATGGTTACTTGGGTTTATCTGACAGGGCTATGGGGCATATTTCAGAAAAAAAATGCCTGTGAGCCACTCATGCAGAAGTAACAGCAGCAGAGAATGAGTGGAATGACATGAGTGGCAGAGGGGGAGCAGAGTGCTCATGCATTCGCACGCTGGTTAACAAATGTTCAGGCTGACAGTCGGACACTTTCTCTGTGTCACTGAAAAAATGTGCAACGGTGCCGGATAAGTTAGTACAGCATGACGGAGGCTGCACCTGTGCCATGTGTGCACTTACTCATGTCTCAAAGCGAGCACCTGCTCCATGGTCGTTATCCCAGCGCGAGCGAAGCTTTCCTTGTACTGGCTCATTTTGATGGATTCCAGCCACTCGGGTACCGACCTGAACATGGTACCGTCGCCGCCGCTGGTGCTGGGCAGCCGGATGGAGACGCTGTGAGGAACAAAATGTAGTTGGATTACTCATCATTAACAGTGTGTTTATGCAAGCTGAGTACATGTGATGATGTTTGAACAGGAAACAACCTGTTTTATTGTTTTAAAGTCCACTTACAAGCTGTGAGTTGTGTAACTTTACAATCCACTACAGTCTCTTTATTCTCTCTAAATATGGCCTGTGATGCTTTCTATATTAAACATAGGCCACAGTTTCAAATAGCGTCCAACCAATCCCTCTGTGCTGAAAGTTCAGGCTCGGTTTCACAGAGTATTTTCCATTGACCTTTGTACCAATTTCACTGATAGCAAATATCCTTAATGTGGTCAGCTCAGGCACACTGCTTTGGCTGTGAGCTGTTGTTTAAGCACCATTTATGAGGAGCAGCCAATCAGAAGAAAAGCTGGCATGTTTAGGACAATAAGTGAACTGAGGATCTGCACTAAGGCCCGGTATAACATAATTAAGGATTATTTTGCACTGTGAGCAATTAAAAGCTACTAAAAACTATGAAGTTGGAAGTTAGCATAATCACTTTCTTTTAACACTGTCCCCAAATGGTTTGAATTTTTGGAGATGTAAAAACAAGATCAGTAGTTTTACGAAGAACTACGGTACTTATCAGAAGAAAATAACTGGATAACAACCAGCAGAGACTCATTGTTTCTTGCCAAGGAATAATTCCACTCATGCATACACACAAACGCACCTATCTGTATTTGTACAGATCAAATAAACAAGATGTAAAGCAACATGTTACACTTCCCCCTGTTTTTGTTTAAAGATAAAAAAAAAAGATGGAAGGCACATTCCTCCCTGTTATTTATTGTGTTCATACCGTGGGTCAAAGTCTGCGATGGTCTTTAAGGATTCTGGGCTTTTGAGAAGTTTGTCCAGAAAGTTGACGATGTCTAAGAAGCGAGGTCGCTTTAAGCGTTCGTGCAGCCAACACTGGAGCATGAGCTGGTAGATAGCGGATGGGCAATCCATTGGAGCAGGAAGCCTGAAGTTCTCGTTGATAGCCTTCATGACCTGGGAAGGAGTGAAGGCAGTGGTTAGATTAATCATAGACCACTGCCTGCCATTGCTACAATAAACTGCTGTGCTCATATGTTGACATTAACAGTATTTAACAGATTTGAAGAGGACGGTTGGAGACTACACTGGATGTCTGGCAACTTTCTATCACCGCATAGCTCACGCAGACTCTCACTGCTAATATACATTAAAGTTTGACCCTCACAGGCCAAAACAATCCCTCATCTCCACGAAAAGTGGCAAATGAAACATACCTCGTGGTTGCTCATGTCCCAGTAGGGCCGTTCTCCAAATGCCATGACTTCCCACATGACAATACCAAAGCTCCACACGTCGCTGGCCGAGGTGAACTTCCTGTATGCGATGGCCTCTGGCGCAGTCCAGCGGATGGGGATTTTACCTCCCTGACAGAAAAAAACATTAACAAATCATATTTAATGGGTGAAAAGAGTGGAAACAGGACATGCTGACAGTCTGGATACTTAAGAGTGGAAATACAGCTAACAATAAGGCATTTCTTACTAGACCAAAAAAATCCAGTTTAACTCTCTTTTGCTACGTTTGCATTGTGAAATGTAGCTGTTAGACTTACTCTGGTTGTGTAGGTGCCCTCAGCATCATCTTCCAGCACACGTGACAATCCAAAGTCAGACACCTTACACTCCAGGTTGCTGTTGACTAGAACGTTTCTTGCTGCCAGGTCACGGTGGACATAGTTCATGTCAGAGAGGTATTTCATGCCAGCGGCTATTCCACGCAGCATTCCCACAAGTTGGTACGGAGGAATCTCTCCATCACGGCCCTAAAATGAACAAAAAATAATTGCGATATTATTGTTTTTTCTTTGTCATTCTTGTTTTTACTGGGGAAATGTAGAGGAATGAAACAAAACGTGGAAAGAACTGGGTGATATAACATAAAAGCATAGATAAAAAAAATGTTGTAGTTTCATTTGTCTGTTATCCTTTGTACTGTGTATACTGTTTGTACATGAAAGTGAGTCAGGCTTGAGACAAATTAATTTTTTTTTATTTATATATATATATATATATATATATATATATATATATATATATAAAAGATTACGAAGTGATGATTAAATAATGAAGCTATTTTTCCACTAGCATGCACCTACCTTCAGATATGTGTCGAGAGCTCCGTTCTCCATGTATTCAGTCACTATCATGGCATGTTTAACTGAGAATATAAACACAAATATGTTTAATGGAGGAAATGAGTACAAGAAGTTAACAGATATGTCGGCTTTTGAGAACATTGACTCACATTTGGTGATAACTCCCTCCAGGTGGATGATATTCGGGTGTGAGAATTGACCCATGATGGTGGCCTCACTCAAGAAGTCCTGCCTCTGTTTCTCCGAGTAGCCTGGCTTGAGGGTCTTGATTGCTACAGGCACCTCGCCTCTCCCGGGAATCTTCATTACACCCCGAAACACTTCCCCAAACTCTCCTGATTGGCAGTCAAACAGCAGGTGGAAATGTTAGAAAGTCCGATCTGAGAGTTCATAAAAGTGAAGGAATGAAGGAGATTTGAAAACACCTACTCACCTACACCGATGACTTTTTGTTTGCCGATCACACTGGGGTCAATTTCAGTGACAAACTTGTGGATGGCAATATTAGGGTCCTCATAGGTATGTGGATCAATGTACGTCTTGAGAGGTTTATGTTGATCTGGTGAGAAGATCATAATCAAAAAATAAGCCTACAGTTTCAATAGTCAACCTACTTTCTGACTCTTACTGCAGCTGAGCTTTGCAAACCTGTTGAAAAGTAGGGATCCTCGGGTCCTCCTCGCCTGCGAGCGTTCAGTCGCCTGAGAGGAAAACAAGATTAATCACCAGAGGACTAGGTAGAATACAGAGTGGCTTTTTAAACAATTGCAGGTCAGCTTGAGCTGACAAAGACAAAGGGTGTATTCAATAGCAGCACCAGCTATTACTCATAACCTCTCCCTGAGCTGTCATGCCAGAGTATCCTTCATTTACTTGAACTTGTGGCACATAATCACACAGTTTGCATGGCTGTAGATAATATTTATCTGAATGACACACATTGACCGTGGATATGAAGTGTACAGTTACCAACCGTTTACGCAGCAGCAGGCCAGCCACCACAACAAGCAGAATAACCGCTACTCCGAATACAGCTACCATCACCATGGTGGGCTTGTTCCCAAACTGAGGCTCAGCTGTATAAATGACAGAAATACAGACCTGTATCAACTCAAGTAATTAAAATATACACATGTATAGAGAGATGTTTGAGAAACTGTTTTGGCTACTGTAGATTTTAAGGCTGCTGGTACCTAATGGAAAAGTATTAAACTCATGGTCGGCACTGTAGCTGCCAGGGTTGCCTTCGGGGCCCAGAGCATGGACCCTGAATGTGTAAGTAGTGGCTGGGATGAGACCATCAATCTGCACAAAGCTTTTGTCCAAAATTAGGACTTTGTAGGTGGTCACATCACCCTCGGTACTGTCGTCCTACAAATTAAAAAAAAAAGAAAGAAAGAAAAAGAAAGGAAAAGGAAAATGGATTAGAATTTGAAATGAAAAAACAGCCTCGATTTTGAAAAAAGGAGGGGGAAAAAAAAAACAAAAGAGCCCAAAGCTCTCCATCGTACTTTTCTGCGGTACATAAGCTCATAGCGATGATTGATGTGGGCTGGAGGTCGGCGAGTAGGAGTCCAGGACAGAAACAGACTGGTGGGGCTGCGATCATCCAGATGGATCTCCGTCACCTTGGGGGGATCTAACGGTTGGCGAGACAGAAAGCAAAATAATGGTTAGTGACTAATCATAGTCTTTGGAAAGGACATGTGGAGATGAAAGCCTCTGGGATTCAGTGGGTCAGACTGAAGTCCTCTCCTCTGGATTGAGTCTGTCTTTTGCAAAACCCTTTAATTTATAGCTCTGATATTACATGAAAATAGCTCCAAAGTTTGTCACTCTTTTAACCCTACTCTTCGGTTTAGGAACCTGGATACCCCTTCTCTCAGAAGATATATGAAAGATGACTTTCTGGGAATACGTCATTAATATTACAGAATATGTCACATTGCAGTGTTTACCATACAACAGTGGTTGCCACACATACAGCCCCAAAACAATAATCATATAAAGCCAATGTTCGAAAAAGAAAAGCTCACCTGTGTAGTCCAGAGCAGTGGTGATGGTTGCAGTGGGCCTCTCGGCACTGAACTGCGACACGCCACTTTGAGCCTCTACAGTGAACGTGTAGTTGAGATGAGAGTCCAGGTCACTAACAACAACTGTGGGGTCCTGCAGGTCCGTAGGTCCTGGCTCAAAGCGGATCTTCTCGCCGCAGGGGATGCAAGAGGCCTCGTCACAGAGTTTGCACACCACACTGTACATAAGGTCACTGCGACCCCCAGTCACCAGTGGTGGGCTCCAGAACAGCTGCAACTTGCCCTCCCCTGGCAGAGTCATGGAGGTAAGGTCACGAGGGGCACTAGGTGGAGCTAGGGAAATAAATAAATGACACAGAACAGTCAGAAAAATACTTCAAAATACTTTCCATGTGATAAAAGTAATTAAAAAAAAAAAAATCTGAGTCAGGGTCTTACCGGAGCAGGCTGATGTAGGAGGGTCTGAAGGAGCCCGGAAGAAACCTTCTTCACACAGACATTCAATGGCTCCGGAAGCAGAGGGCTTGGTGTTATCAGGACAAACCTGACAGAAGTTGTTTGATACAGAGGGCTTGAAGTATCCTGGTTTGCATGCTGTGTGTGAGAGAGAGGGGGAGAAGGTGTGTGTTGGTTTAAACATGACATATGAATCAGACAAACACAGGAAGGAATGAATGATCAAAATGCAAACAATAAGGCTCTCTCTGTGTTACCAGCCATTTCCACCCGACAGGAAGCATTTGTTGTGAGTAACCCATAATAACAGAGTCTTTGTACCCAGAGGAATGAATAGGGATTTCCCTGACGATCTGCCTTCACTCGCCTATTTTGCCTTGAGGCCTAATCTCAGGTCGCACTGCCAGTGTCAACCGGATGACAGCATTAAATCCATCAGGTGATCTGATCTTCCCTTCCCCTGTGAACCCCTGGCTCATATTCTCTGGCAGTTAACATTTACGGTCTTTCCAAAGGAAATGGCACATTGGACACTGGTGCAATGCTGTAGCGGGCATTTCGCCACATAGATAAACAGCCTTCCAGGGCATGAGAGGTTAATGAACATGCAGACAGGACAAAAATCAGAGCGCAGGGTTAGAACTGCAACTCCGTCTAAGGCTGATGTTTCCTCCCTTTCTTCCTTCCGCTAACCCCCGACATCAGTCACAAATTACAGCGACCCATTCTGAATCAGGAAAGAGGAAGAGCTGGACAGGAATATTTTTTGCTCTTTCATGGATACAGATGCACATATTTTCTAACTGAGGTACTGAGCACTGTTAGAAAAATAGATTTTATCTTATGAAAGAGCTCCTGTCTCTGGTTTGATTCTGCAGTCTCCCTGTGGTGCAGTCTTTCATCTGGCTCCTGTGCTGGTGGTCAAAGAAAAGAAAAAAAAAAAACAAAAAAAAAAAACTGAGTGAACCCTGGATTGAAGACGCCAAAGCAGAAGGACCTTTGCACCCCAACTACTGTTGCATTGGAGGCGAAGGTGCAGATTGAGATTGAGTAGGAGGGATAGAGATGAATGGATAGAAGACGGGGGATGGGGTAAAGGTCTGGAGCACCAACAGAAGTTCTCTCTGGGGAGTCACTTGGCGGCAGTGGGGGTGTAGCTGAGGGGCTTTTTTCCCCCCCTCCGCATAAGAAAAGGAGGCCAGCCCATTTTATCTTGAGCTGGAGCAGCAGGACCTTTGTCACGTACCAAAGAAACCCCAGCCCCATTCATCTATTGTCTCTGAAATTGGACAGAGTGGTGCTATAAATATGTTGTATTCCTCATTATATAGCTCACAAATAGCAGCATGTGTGCCGTGCAAGAATACAAACATCATTAATGCAAACTTTCAGATTTTCATGTCAGTACTTCAGCATTTCAGTTTTGGCTTAAAAACGTGTTTTGCTCATGTTTAAAAAGGCTAGTTTAAGAAAAAATAAAACTTTTGCCCAACTTTTGTCCTCACTTGTTGATGGAAAAATGTGCTTCCAATTGTTCTAGGTTCTCTTTGACTGCCATGCATGTGAAAAGGACTTATGTTCCGCACTGATGCATCTGTTAATTGAATCCGTTTTTCACTCTTTGTACCGGCCCATTGTTCTAATGAGTGGGAACATGGATTAGGGAGCTCGTTGCGTGTGTTAACAACTGGATGAAAGAGCAAAAAGAAGAGCATGTCATTGGCTAACAGCTGTCCTGTTGCTCTACTAATCCTTTTGACCAAATTACACTCCACACCTAACTAAGCGGCCACGAAGCTAACATCCCTCACACACCAACTGTCGGCGCACTCCCCACCCTCTGACTCAAAACACGGGCAACCTGCGTATTTGTGTCAGTCAGCATTCCTCCTCATCTCACTTTACTTCCTTTTCCCTTCGAGGCCACAATTTCTCTAGTTATTGCAAAAAACTGGAATAAGGCTTTGTTTTTTTTTCATATTAGAAGAAGCTACAGCATTGTTTATTTATACAAGAAACGTGAACAATTGTTGCAGTCATAAAGATTTCCTGCCTTCTTGTGCCAACGTTTCAGGTGCTTGGCTCAGGCTGCAACATTCCTGCAACTCCCTAACCCATAAATAAGATTCATGCTTTGAAGAGCTTCCAATCAGTTATTTGTTTCATTAATATATAGTGTGGAAAAAATGGTGGTAAATGTTTCACAGCTATTAAATGTCATTGTTTGTATGACCAGAAGTTAAAAATCCAAAGATCTTTCACTCAAAAAATTATTTTTTGATGGATGGCCATCTTAATGACAGTTTAATTCTGTCACCTGGTATGACTAATATGTGCTCTTCTTGGAAAAGACTCAAAATGAAACCAATCTCTGCCAGGCAAGGTGGCTCAGACCATCAAGAGTCATAAACCGCAGCTTGACTCAGGCTAAACTATAACAGGCGTGTCAACCTCTTCCCTGTAATCTGTGGTTCCTGTCGCCTTAGCAACTTGCTCAAAACAAATTCCTGTGAGGAGAAGACATACCATTAAGGTAGTCATTCTGACACATTCACATTCACCCGGCCCTTCCTGTAGTCAGTCACTTCTGTAGGTGACGCCAGGATAAAAGAATTCCTTTCAGAAATCCCCACAGCCTATCGTGCCCTTCCTCCTTCCTTTTCTCTCTGCAGCTTCTCTCCTCCCACGTTTCCTCCAGACAGTCCAGTGCACCACACCCCAGAATGCCAACGCACAGGCCAACTTCTGCATGACCAGCATGAGCACAAACACTATGAACCCCACAGCTGTGTGTTTTTGTACTGACTTTACGCACACGCCGTCTTTCTCCAAGTACATACCACAAACTTTTTGCACACTTTACCTGAGCTTGGTTGAATCGGCAAAACCTCCTTAGGTTAAAAATTATGTAGGGTTTTTTTTAACACTTAAATGATTAAAAGCTATGTATATCCACTGAAAGGAAATATAATTTTGATGAAAGCCATTTTTTTGTTCTGTTTTTTTAAATTGGAAAAAAAAAATTTGCTAACAAAAATCTGTTATGTTTTAAGTTTCCACTCTTAATTGCATTTAAAAGCTTCCAGTGTAGTAAAACAACCAAAGTCCACAGCTTCTTTTACTGTACATTATCACCTAAAGTCACTGAGCTATCCATAAACTAATGTCTCACCCAAGCCTCATTCCTGAGACCTGAGTGGAAGGCAGGGGAAATAATGTGCCATTAGCAAATAAAGACAATAAAGATGAGGTATCAGTGGGAAAGTGACGAAATGTGATATGGAGAAATGTTTGATTGCCTTAAAAGCTTAACAAAACAGGTTTGGATATCCGTTTCTTCCGTTTTTTCCCATGCCCAGCCCTGCCTGCTGTACCTTACCTACAGTATGATATGGAGCCTTTTTTTGCACAAGACTTCGAAGCAAACAAAGACAATTCACATTCTCGTGCACTCATTATTTCCACCATGACAAGTAAGTGGTTGAAGGCGTTTCATTTGCTTTAACTCACAGAATAACACAAACACGTCTCAGACAAGAGTGTTGCATATTTCTGGCAGTGCTTACCTTGGCAGGAGTCTCCTGTGGCTTCGTAGCCTGCGAGACATTGGCATTGAACCATGGGAACCACCCATTTACCCTCAGCTGTGCAGTAGATGCGCGGGGTGGCCTGGCTGACGGCATTCTCTACGCAGGCTCCCTCAACCTCCCTGAGAGCATCTGCCACCGTCTCTGGGAAAACTGCCAAGCTCTGCACGGTGGATGGGCATGTCTTGTAGTAGACTCGGACAGAGAGCAGCGCCACACAAGCGCCCACATCCTGAAAACCCAGGTAGAAGCCTTTCTTTGACAGCGGCCCCACAGTCTTCGTCTCTGTGTTCACCTTTAGCACCCGGCCCTGAGTGACCTCGTCGGGAGCAATGGTGGCCACTTTGCGGAACTGTCCTTTACGGAAGTTCGTTCCCACGTCAGCATCAGCCTCTGAGATGAATAGGTTGAAGGTTTCTTTGCAGCCAACAGACGCACCACCAAAAGTGTTGCAGTCTCGCACGACAAAACTGAGCTCCACAGAGACACGGCTTGTGCCCGGGCGCCGCTGAATAAACGTCGTGCGCAGCCAGTTATCCTGTTCTGTAGTCTCTATGCTACAAACACTGTAAGTGTAAAAAAGTGTGCCATTCACCACTGTCTGGACAATTTCCCACTGCAGAACAGAAGAAGATAAAGAGACAGCAAAAGGGATCAGTGTAAGGGGGGTAAAGTCGCACACAATGATGAAAGGAGAAAAGGCATCTTTTCAGGAAATAAGTAGAAGCTTTGTTCTTTCCAAAAAAAACCACTTTCATTGATGAGACACCTCTTCTTTCATGCTTACTAAGAAGCTTGTAAAAGTGCAGAAGTGAGCTGGAGCTTTTTTTTTTTCCACGCTTAAGGATTATTGGCCTGGACATGTGCTGCGCTCACGACGTGTGTGGTTTTCCACTAACGCACAAGCCTGCATGTGTGTGAGACATAAATCCAGCAAACACTACTGTAGAACACCAACTAACATTTACAGCAGCTAAATGAGCTTTATGAGCAGAGTCCTGCTTAAGGCATGGCAGCAAAATTGGCAGCTATTAAGAGTTTTTTAAGAGAGAGAAGCAGAGGGATTAAAAGCCTAGATTAACCATTAAAATTCAACACCTCATATGTTAGCAGTTGGGAATGGGTTTCAGGAACTAAATCAATTCTCCCACTTAGACAACTTTGGGAGCAGTTGGGGGAAAAAAAGAGGTGGCAAATGTTTGGAGAAAGGTAATTTGTGCCAGTACATTAGAAGAACACTGCTTTAGGTACCTTCACTGAATCTCTTAAATTTTCAGTCAAATTTTTAGGTATTTAGTTCTTATTACTGAGGACGTCTGGCTGGTTAAAAAAACAAAACTGCTGAAGACAAGAAGCCATCCCTGGTACAAATTAAAAATAAACTTTTTAAGCGTGAGAAAGTTTCACGGCAACCGTCAGCTTTAACAGACAACGGGAAATCCTATCCAAAACAGCAACAATCTTCAGATCTTTGAGAAGAAACGTAGCCCACACAGTGGAACCGGCCATGTCCTGTTGCTTTTTTAAGACAAAAAGCCACTGAACTATAGATAGGCAGGAAGGATGGTTCTGCACATATGGACCACATTTTTTGTGTTTTCTTTTAGTCATCTCTTCATATTGTACACATTATCTTGTTTCTGTCATCTCTAAATTCAGAAAGGAATCATGAGAGGGAGGGGAAAAAAATCATCCTAAAATTTGGTTTTATGGTTTGGGCTTGGAGTGAAAAACAATCTGCAGCTATTGTGTAAAACTGTCTTTGGTACAGTAAATTTAAATGTAGGTTGAGCCTTGACATTTTAACTGCATTCATAAGTTCTTTATGAAAGGGTAGCGTTAACACAAGACTAAGCTGAGATGTGCCAAACCTCATCTAGCTGCCACTCATTCCACCTCTCCCAGAGAGCTTTTTTAGAGGACTGAATGAGCAGAGAGAGTGAGAGAAGGAGAGGCCTTCTGTTATTCAAATTCTTGAAGGGAAATTTGTGTGCTTGTTGTTCTGCAAAGCGAAAGGCAGCTTAGATCCATGAACCTGCAGTCTTAAAAATGCCTGCTGAGGTATAAATACTCACTCCGTTCTCATATGGCGATGTCAACCATCCCAACTCTGATCCCGAAGCTCTCATATCCAGCAATACTTCTGCAGGAAGAAACAAGAATAAATTGTTACAACAGGGACATAATCAAGTGATATTAAGATAGACACAACAAAAAAGTGCAGCTAACTAATTTTACCAATTTAATTCCCAGCTGGAAAAGACAACTGTGTGTCTTTATATTAGTTATTGGCTTTGTGCTTTTATTTTTGCATGTACAGTAACATTGTCTGCATTGATCTCTGGGTGCCAGCAGCTTTATGGGGGGCGCATGCCATGCTTTCTGACGTTTTAATCCAGCATATCGGCTTAATTCAAGACTTCATTGACCGTGTCCTCCAGGTTCAGGATTCAGGGCTAATAATGCCTGTGAAAGGCGTGGGCAGTTAAATTGCCATGACGAGAGAAATACATGTATCTCCTGCACAAGTGAATTAAAAAGTTCAACAGGTGCCCCTTAGGCCCAAGGTTTAGCAGTATCACTAATAAAAATCTTTTTTTTTAATTAAAATAAATAAAATAAGACTTAGGCCTATAACAGAAAAGTAATAATAGATTTGAAAAATCTATATATTTGTTTCCAGAACCGTATAGCGAACGGACATCAAAAATACATCGCTCTTGATTTTAAACAGCTGGCTGACAAAGAAAATTACAGTGAAACTATTTTATTTATTTATTTTTAATGAAGAATAAAACATTGATAAGGACAAAAATGAAAGACAAAACTCAAAGAGTTCAAATTCCAGCCGAATGATTCACGGGATGCGGTAAAGCCGAGCTAAACTTTAATCTCTTATAAAAGTAGTTTAAAAGAAAAAGTAACTTACGTTCTTTCGACTGGAGGCTGAGAAATACTCGGTTAATAAATAAAAACAAGAATAAGTTGAGTCCACGCAGCTCCATAGCTCCATAAAACTTTTAAAAGTCCTGCTCGTGTATCCTACAGTCAGTCGCTCGCTCGCTCGCTCGCTCCTCCGTCCACCCTTCGGCCGACACTTCTCAGAATTCCTCACTCCACCGGCTGAGCACGAGCTCTCCAGTCCTCGAGCCCATTGAGAAACAGGTGGCGTCATCGCCCCGCCCCCCTTGTCCTTTGGAATGTGGAAGTCTTCCATATTTGGCGTTTGGGGCTAGGCGTCTGAAGCACCTGTTTCATTGAGAACGAGAGGTTCTTCTTCAACTATTACTCCTTCTTCTTCTTCTTTAAGTATTGGTTTAATCAGTATAATTTTTATAGCTTATATCTCTCAGTTTCTGTCAGCGTTAAAGCCGGGTAAATGCACACTTCTTTTTAATTATTGTTGATCATATATGTGTTAAGTATAAACATAAATATTAATATGCAAACACACATACTAACAATACCAATTATCCTACAACTCAGCGTCTATTCCTATTGTTACACTTTTGCACCGATAATCCTGGCAGCCTCTGGATGTTTATGCTTCAATAGCCTACCTAATGCCTATTATTTATTTTTAAATGATGTTTCAATGACTATAATATTGACTGTACATTGGATTTTATAGGGTTTATTTTTCATAATGAATAATTGTTCAAATTAAAAATGATACTGAAGTAAAATACTGTGCAAAACAGTAGTGCAAATGGCATTTTAGTATATTTCACCAATGTCAACAAATGGGTCTACACAAATTTAAGACATATTAAATTTACATCTGATCTTTAAATCCCATCTCAAAAATATTGTGTTGGAATTATATCTGTAAAAGTGTCTTTTAAAGTCTTTACTACAGGGAGAACTAATCCATCTTATCTCTTCCTAATTATACTATAGTTGCCATGCTTTAAGCAAATTTGAACAAAGAATACATATAAAATTAGCTTTAGTTTGTTTTGTTTTGGGGGATTCAAAATTTGCATTGAACTCTTTTTATTTCTTTCCATCTGTTGCTAATGTAGCTTTAGAGTTTTGCACATGATATAGGAATTCAGTTAAAGATTAAGCATCAACCTATGTAGATAAACAGCTAATAGTTTTTTCTCTATTTTCTTTCTTGCTGTGTTTGATGTTAAATCTTGTCTAAAAAAAGATGTATAGCCAATGTTTGATTATGTTCTGGAATTGTTTTTTACATTGATTTCAAATGTTTCCATAAAATGTCAATAATACACTACAAATGTTTTTGGCCTTTTTAAAAGTGAGTTTAAGTTGACCATCGTCCAAGTAATTGCCTGAGTCCTTCTCCACATCCCATCCAGGGCTTGTCTTTCCCACGACTTGTAAAGGAGGGGTCAAGTAGGGGGGTGGTCTGGTATGAATATATGACTACTAATGAGACAGTCCTCATAAAGAACCTTATAATTTGGATATGAATATGCGACCACAAAGAAGATCTAACAATAACATCACCTAGCAACTCTTATCTGGAGGAATTTCAGAGTCAAGTCTTCTCTGTGAAGCAGCATGTACTTGGAGAGAAGAGCCCCTCAGGCTTAGAGCCATACACAGCCAACGGTCCTCACAAAGACCCCTGTAAAAAAAAATTTAACTGAAGAGTCAGACAATGTCTTGTCCAGCGCTACCCTACACGGCCATTAATCATACAACAGACAAAATGAAAGATACCACTGAAAGAAATAGATTAACAAGTTAAGTGCGGGTTGAGTTACGACTCTATGACCCTCCTTCAATTGCTTATAAATCAAAGTGTATTTTGGGCTGATAAGAGTAATTCTTTTAGGCTATTTTTACAGCTTACAACAATTAACAGTGAACTTTTTTCACTGTTTTTTCACTTCAAAAAAGTATTCTAAATGTCCCTCCATTTGGTTTCTCTCCATCTGCAATTTGTTAATGACTCCCCAAACACTTTCTTCATGTCAGTCACTCAACACAAGAGACTTTAGTTTTGCAACTCTCTTTAAGAAAAAAAACATTTGGTCTGGTTTTCAGTCTCAAAGAGCCAACATCATGCTTAAGATCCACAAGATCTCTCATTTTCAAATCCTCCAACACTCTCTGTTGAGGGTGAACGGCCACTTGAAGCCAACTTCAATCTCAAAAACCTAAGCAGACCTTTTCCTCCTCTCTTTATTGATTTTGATACACACTGAGGTACGCTTAGGTGTTATATTCAAGTGTGTTAACGCTTAGACTGTGAGAAGTGGCCTCTTGTCAACCAGTTCTCAAAGGTGTCAGAGGTTAATACCCTCTCTAATACAAAAGTATGCAAATGCTTTCATTACAATACAGGCTTCTTTTTAGCCACCGAACAGAGCATGTAACCTTCTGGAGAGTGGACTGCCGCCTCAGATCGCTCAAACACCCTCCCATCACAGGTCCCAGGCTTCTGAGGGTGATGACAACACAAAAGTACTTCACACTGGGGGCTGGGCCTGCATTTTGTGGGTCAGTGAACAACAGTCGTGGCAGCAACACCATGTCATTCAAACCTGGCTCCCCCATACCCTCGCTTTCCTTACACTTTTTGTCGTATCAGCAAACAGAGAAGTGGAACACCACTGAAAGCACTGGGGTGTTTTTGTGTAGCACTAACATGAAATACACCTACTGTTTTCCACCACACTCTCAGTGAGAGCCCCCAAAACCCTTGTTACGAAATGATGAGTTCACACGTTTGTGCATGCATTTTTATGTCTATCACCTAACAGTGAAGGAAGCCCTCTAATCATTTACTTAAATAAAGTAGCAGGACTCTATGCAATTCTATGAAAAACCAAGCACATCCTTACTGCTTCCATAGGAATTAAGACTAGTAGCAAAGTGCTGCTGATAAATTGCACTTGATTAACTCAAGTCAAGGCAGTTTTCTGGAGCACTGAGGTGTGTGTTAATACACTGCCACAATCTTTCAAAAAGTGGACATCCCAGCAAACTCACTGCCTCTTCTCTGCAAAGTTTGCAAAGTTGCATCTGAACTAACTGCAAGACTTCTGGCTATAATGCACAATGCCAAGTAGGAGAAAACCCAACAAAGCATATCAGTGCAAATACCTCAAACCAGCCGTCAAACACGGCAGTGAACGGATAAGGATTTGGGCTTGTTTTACAGTCACAGGCCCTGGGCACATTGTAGTTGACCGTGAACTCCTCTGTATAGAAAAGTATTCTAGAGTCAAATATGAAGCCATTTGTCTGTCAGCTAAAGCTTGGCCAAAAGTGGATCATGCAACATGACAATAATCCCAACCATAGCAGCAAATCTACAGCCAAATGTCTGAAAAAGAAAAGAATCAGGGTGCTGTGATGGCCCTGTGAAGGTCCGGACATCAACCTTCAGAGAGCTGGGCATAAATAAACGCTCACAAACTGAAACAAGAGAGACTGATAAAATCAAAGTGAAAGTGATTGCTTCAGTATGTGGTCCTACAAGCTAATCTTGGGTGAGTCCTGTGAAAAATCACTTTTTCTTTTAAATAAGTGTAAATACTAATGACCAACAATATGAACTTACATAATAAAGACCATTGTCAGTTTTACATGATTAAATTACTGTTTTGTTTACTTTATTTGCGAGCTGCATTTGTTCCACTGGGTAGTTTAATTTAAAACCACTCTTCATTATTATTTCCTGTGTGTTTGTTGTATTTTTTGGTCTTAATTCATTTTATGACAGAACAGTAAAGCAGACAGGAAGAGAGGGGCAGAGAACACTGGAAATGACATGCAGGAAATGGCCTGGGCCGGAACTGAACCCAGACCCCTGCTGTAGCCTTTCGGCATATGGGTCGCCCTCTGGACTGATCTGTACTAGCATCCAAGTATTTAAATCTCAACTTGAAATGTAACTAATTACTACTGCTGTAAAGTAAATACTGTACAAAATACCAAATAATTTAAGTGCAGTGAAGTAGAAATACAAAGTAACATAAAATGGAAATATTAAGGTAAATACATTTACAAAATTTGTATTCATTTGCTGCATTATTATAGTCAAAATAACTGGCTTTAAATGGAACCAGTAGTTTACTTAAACATGTGGGTTACAGTTTCAGTGAAACGGCTGCTTTTTTAAAGAGGTTGTTGAGATGACTAAATCTGAATCACAGGAAAATCACTTCAGTTTCAGTTACCACTTTATGAGAGACATGTTTGAGATAATCGTGCTGCTTTCAAAAGGGTTTCTGTGAGCCTAAAATCCTTTAACTTATCTGATGGAAGAAAAATTGCACCATGCGTGTGTTGTGTTTCACAGCTTGAAAAGAATATAAAACAAAAATCATGTACGGACAAATACAGGAGTTATCTCAGCTCCGCACAAGAGCACAAAGTATGTATGTCTTCACACAAGCAAGGGGCAGGATGTCACCGAAAACTAAATAAAAACCACAAAACCTCATAATCTCACATTAGGTTTTTTTGGGGGGTTGTGTTTTTTAAAACACCCATTTATCTGTCTTACAAACAGTGAATAGATGCTATGGAAATGTCTTTATTCTTCACTGTCTGT
The DNA here is from genome assembly GCF_963969265.1 of Rhamphochromis sp. 'chilingali'. Classification (NCBI taxonomy): domain Eukaryota; kingdom Metazoa; phylum Chordata; class Actinopteri; order Cichliformes; family Cichlidae; genus Rhamphochromis; species Rhamphochromis sp. 'chilingali'. The sequence goes on along the minus strand of NC_137936.1, from coordinate 24,065,673 downwards.
TATCTGAAAAGGTTGTGCATCCCCCCCCCATGTCCTCAGTGATTTCCTTTTTAAAGCTCCACATGCCACCACTGGAAATACTGCCTCTCTGAACTGGAATTTGGGGCGGGTGTCTGGTGTCTCTGTGCACTATGTTATGTGCAACATAGCACTTGGAAACAAAAGGAAAGAACACGCTCAGACAAGTTTTGCAATATGAAGAAAAGAAATGTGAGAATGTGGTTAAAACACAGAAGCATTACTCATACATACATAGGTTATGTCTCCTTGTGACTTAGCCCCAATCAATCAGCACTGCCTGCTTCAAAGAGCAGCTGCAGAAAAATCAACACAGAATACGGGCTTTTTTTTTTTTTTGCAAGAACAGAAAGTAATACAGTTTGACACATTTTGTCTCACCTTTGAAATATAAAACCGTCTGTAATTAAATTTACCTTTAAAGCTAAACATCAAATAACAAGTCTGAACCAACTTTAAAATTACTCGCCGGAACAACCAGTCATTTAAAAAATATGAGCCTTTGTTCATTGCTCAGTATTAAGTTTCCTTATTAGCATGCAACAGGTTGTGTATTCGGATTTCTCCCAGACTGCGGCTGCTTTAATCCTACATGCCTGAGAGTGAGTTGGGGGATGAGAGCATGACTGAGAGTGAAATCTCCTTCAGTAAAGACCCGTGTTAAATGTAATGGGTGTTGGCAAGGGGGCCTAATAAAGATGACGGCACGCATTCATATGCATCAGTTTGTGTGCTCAGCTTGACAAAGTCTGCCCCGCAGGCTTAACAAAGGGGAGGAAGGAAGCCAGGGGTTGTGGGGAATGTCTGGGGGATGTGGGGTGGCAACACACACACACACACACACAGACGGTGGCCCTCCAGCTTGCTCTCAAGTCGAGGTTATAGCTGTGACAGCTGGCCTAGCACACTCTGCATGGGCTCTTTTTCTTTTGCAACAAACTCCCCTCCCCTCCGCACACACACAGTCTGCGACACACACAAACACAGGATGCTCCATCCTGTTGACTGTTTACACTTCACAGTAGCCAGCCAACTTGGGAGGTTTGATCACCGGCATTACAGCTGTTTGTAAGGTAGTAGTGAGGTTATTTGGTTTGTGTGTGCCTCCTGTCGTAATCATAATTGTAGGTTTAGGTGGTTCTTTTATTTATTTATTTATTCTTTTTCTGTAAGCCCTGTTATGTTATTAACTACTAGCTTAATAACACGTTAAAATCTTCTAAAAGCTGAGGTTGAAAATTTCATTTTCATTTCATTTCATTTTCATTTATTTATTTATTTCACACTTGGTACAACAGATCAAACAACAAAATTATTCCATAACCTTGGGAAAAGTAGTTTAGGAAGATTTTGTGCTGAAACGCTCCAAAACTCCTACTGAACATCTACTGAAGGATGCTGTGGTGAGATTGTTTAACAAGTACTTTGCCTAGAAGTGTCCAAATCCATGCAATACAAACACTTCCAGCTAAGTTAGAAAGTAAGATTTTAAATCTGATTCTGAGAGGTTGAGAAGTTAACTAGCTGTTAACTCACACACACATGACCCCGCTGAATCAAAGCTGCTGAAACAACCACATCTGTTCAGCCAAAATACAAGGGAGGACCAGAAAGGACTACTGGCAGTGTGGTCCACAACAATCAGATCATTATTCAGCCAAAAGGACACCTGCTTTGTCCGAGGTAGGCGTGATGACATGAGACAGCTGAATAATGCAGTGAATGCCATCCAGTTAAAATCTCTTAATTAAGTAATTCTATTTTTCTATAGTTGCAGATGAAAGGCAGATTATTTAACCACGTTATTTTTAAGTCTGAGACGAAGTATTTTGAGTTTTCAGAGGGTGAAGGGGAGGACACGAGTAGAACAGCTGTATCGCTCAGACACCAACAGGGGTCGCCCTTGTTACAGCAAAACGCTGCAGAGTGCATCTGCCACCAAGTCATGAGCAACAGACAGGGACTCAGAACAGCTGATAAAAGTCATATAACACGGTGAGATATTCATGCGCTGGGCTCTTGACCCTGAACTGTGGATTCTTTATGAAATCAATATAAGTGCAATAAAGGGCAAACGGGACTGTTTCATTTTATATTTGGCAATATACAATAATTTCAGTAAAATTTTTTACTTCATATATCAAGGACAGGTCATTCTTACCATCAAAGTGAATTACAATCTATAGTGTGAGTTTCTGGCTAGTTAAAATATGGAGGCCATAAAACCACCCTGTCCCACATTTGAGAACTCACTAATAATAATAATTAAAAAAAGTTCATGTTGCAAAAGATAATTAGTGCCAATTTCTGAACGGCATTTAGTTAAATTTTACAATAATGCAAAAAAAAAAATTGTAGACTACTTTTTAACGTGAAAGTATTGAAAAATGGGGGGAAAGCAGTTTTCATTCAACTTTCATGCTGGATTGAAACAATATAACATGTTGTTTTGTGGGCGTTAATGTTTAATAGTTTATTTAAGACCGCCTCAGATTTTAAAGTGTGTTATTCTTAAAGAAAAAACTCTAAAACATATATGAAAGTATTTGGTTAAAATTAAAACATGACATTTTCAGGTAAATCAAAGAACCGTTTAATTCCTACTTTACCTCTCCAAATATAAGCTGGTTTATACAAATCGAGTTTCAAAGTGATTCTGACCGTGAGTCTGGTCCTTGACACTTGCCATGATGTTTTAATGCCTCCAGTGCGTAAACTCAGTCAACCTTGACTTCAACTCAAGGTTTTCGGGACACTCATTAACAAACCATCCTTACAATTGTATTTTATGACACCCTGCAACACGCTAGTCAACATGGTAATGTTTTCAAACGGCATCATTCAAAAGAACTGCGCAGAGGAAGCTCAAAGTCTTGGAAAACATGTATTTATCATGTTAGCAGCCTGCCTTTGGATTGAGGGGTGTCACGTGACTGGTACAGGAAGAGCGCGCGGTAGCCTTCGCCACCGGGCAGGTTCGTCGTTTCCAGTTGTAACTTTTTAAAGAGTGCGTCTGTTGCGAACATTTCTGCTTTAGTTGCTTCGCGTGTTTTTGTAGCGTCGACACGGCTGTACTTTTACCGAGACGCTTGCAGAGCCGTGTGTATTGTGTGTAGGTAGCGGAAGTGAAGTGGGACAGCTAGCAGGTGGACTCGTGGGATAAACATGTTGTCCACCCTTCATGTGACGTCGTGGTTTTTTTTTGCTTGTTGTGCCAGGAAGGCGAGCGACTGTGTGGAAAGCAGGCGGCTTCAATGCAGCATCTGTGTCTATGTACAGTTTTACAGTTTGTAGCGATGGCTTGTGAATTTCGGATCAAATCCCTGTGGACGTTACACAGCTGGTGGCAGCTGAGCTCTGTCAGCAGCATTTATGTTTACTGGACTAGTTATTGTATTTGCTTTTTCGCCGTTTAAAATGCTCAGGAAAAAAGAAGGGGGTGATCTAAAACTCCCCCTGCAGATTGCTGCTGCTGAAAGTGCTCATATGGACCGGGCAGTTTACTAAGTGCACTTGTTTAGCTGCTCCTTAACTCAAAATATCTAATCAGCCAATCCAATGTGGCAGCCACTCAGTGCTTTTAAGCGTGTAGGGACGGTCAGGAGGGGCTGGCCTGCTGAGCATCAGAATGGGAGAAGAAAAGTGATTTATGTGACTTTGAAGTTGACATAATTGTTGTTGTTGTGAGCATTTCAGAAACTGGTTTCTTGGTACACTTTTTATTACTCAGGTGGTCTACCTGTGAAATCTTGCTGACCATGTCCGTGTCTTTATGACCACAGTGTACCCATCTTCTGATGACTGTGGGATAACTCACCACATCTCAAAGCTCAAATCATCTCAAGCTGGTTTCCTAAACACCAATAATGAATTCTTTGTACCCAAATACCCCCCACAGTCAACTCAGTGCTAGCAAGGTGTGCGTAATAAAGTGCCAGTGAGTAGAGTTTTGTCTCTACATGCAGTTTAGATGAAAGTCAGACCACATTTCAATAAGTCCTGCTATACTGAGAGCTCCTTTCATGAGGTGACCTTTGGTGTTCGCATTATATTTTGTAACTGAAATTACTTATTGGTAATATAGGATGAATGAATAGGTTCTATAGTTTTTTTTAATATCCATAAGTGAGCGTTTGAATTAGTATTAATAGCAGTTTGATCTGGAGTTTCTTCTTAAGGCTTGACTGTGACAGATCTCACCACAATGACAGAAAGCGAACACAGGATATCTCTTCAGTGCTTTTTCCAGTCCTCATCAATACTCCTCAGTTGTCAGACAAATCTTTTATTGTGCTGATCGTCAGTGGACTCTGTCTAATGCCGTTTAACTTGGCACCTGGAAAAAGCACTTCATGTCCACAGAATTTCACCAGTGCCTGGCGGGTTTTTGAATATAAGATATGGGATAGTCACTTGATCGTATGTGCACGGTAGAACAGAAGATGCAGTCTTTCCCTGTTTTTCCCCTTTGCTATTTATAAAGAGTTTCACGGATAGATGAGTCAGGAAGACTCAAGGAAGATTGTCTGTGCTGATTTAAAGAGGAAAGAAAATGAAAGTAGCTTTTGACTGACGAGGAACAAAGTGTCACATGTAGGTCAGAGCTACAGAAGAACCCTAAAGAAGCAAAAAATATTAAAAAGCTGCTGATCTGTGAGGGAGGATTACAATATAAACAAAATACTACAAAGAAATAGTACCAACAGTTTTGATGACTGCAGTACTTCTAAAAAAAGTAAACAAAAAAATCAGCTGCCGCTGAAGCAGCCTGCCTTCATGAGGGTGGCCTTTGCTGTTTGCTTTGCATTGTGCAAACATGCAAGCTGCAGCGATTCCAGATATTGCACTCCGTAATAAAATCAGCCTCTTTCTGCTGGTTTTCAGTTCACTGTGAATAATTTTCACTCTCCGTCATAGTCACATTTTGCGGTGAGAAAACAAAGTTCAACAGATACCTTTAAGAGATTTTCGTGTGCCTGATAGCGGTGTTTTGGATATTAATGAGTGCGGATTGTTTGCCTGTTCTCAGACTGTTCCCCTCTGATTACAGTTTGTGACCCTGTGTTCATCCAGCAGAGCATGGGATCCCCTTTGCTCCCATTAAATGTGTTACTTGCTCAATAAATGTTTGCAGGTCCTTGAAAAATCATCAGTAAGTTATTTGGATTTCCCCAAAACGCCAAGAACAGCTCAGCTCTTGTACTGGAAGCTCAACGCCCCGAGCAAAGTGCAAAAGCTACGCCCCTTATCCACCAGTATCCGGTAATCATTACACTCATGACAGTATCTCTGCCTCTCAAGGGACTTCGGAAAAGCTCAGGACAGAGATTTTGCTAAGTATGGGTTGTTGTTGTTTTTTTAGCTCTATTTATATACATTTACCACTGCTAACTGTTGCTTTTTAAAATGGTTGTCTGGCATATTTCTTAGATTTCTGGCATACAAGTTGATGGTTGTGTACTGTATTAAGTGATATGCTTTAAACATTATTTTGCACATGATATTTTGGACAGTCGATATGACCAAAGACAGACATTGCATGTATATTACATCACGAGTGTAACTGCATTAATGTCTCTGTTAATATTTCATTTGACTTTGTAACCAGAGGAATTTCTTTTATGAAGCGCTCAGAGCTGAAAGTTGATGAACAGAAAATCAATATTCAAATATTCTGATTAACTGTTTGTTTATGCATCAGGTTAGTAAAACTGACCGTTTTGGGGGCTTTTCTTGTCAGACGGCACTCTGTATGTCACAAATACACCCACTGGCTGTTAGTTACATCTTCTTAGCACCGTGTCAGATCCTCCTTTGCCTTTAGAGCTGCCTTAATTCTTCATAGCATATCTATGGTGGTGTAAAGGTTTTATTGCTCCAGATTTGTTGCTGCACATCAATGATGTGAATTACCACATCCCAAAGGTGCTCTGCTGGATGAAGAACTTGTCACTGTGGAGTCCATTTGCATACAGTGAATTAATTGTCAATGTTCAAGAAACCAGTTGAGCTCTTTGACATAGCACATTAACCTGTTGGAAATAGCCATGAGAAGATGGGTACAATGAGCTTTTAAAAGGATGGACATGGTTAGCAACAATATTCAGGTAGGCTAGGGTGTTTAAAACATGCTTGGTACAAAGTGTGCCAAGAAAATATTCCCCACGGTGGCTGCCACTGTGTGTCACAGCTGACCAGTTATCATACTGTTGCAGGGCTGTCACATAGACACAGACAACTATTCACTTGAACGATTAGCTTATGAAAACAATCTGCAAACTTTGTCTAGCTTTAATATAATCTGCTATTGCATAGTGTTCCTGAGATGAATGCCCTTCTTTCATTGCTGTGTTCATACAGGGGTTTGGACCATTAGGACCGGACAATGTTTTTGACTGTGTTCTTCCTCCTGGTTGCGTTGTGCACCCAGGGAGGAAATGGTAAGGAGGGCGAGGAAGCACAGAGACCTGGCCATGTTTCGGTAGTCATAGTGGGAGGCACGGGTGACCTGGCGAAGAAGTACCTGTGGCAGGGATTCTTCCAGCTGTATATCAACCAAGTCAGTAGTGGAAACACCTTTTCTTTCTATGGCGGGGGACAGTCCCCCACTGAAAAGGCCACACCAGTGCTCTTTGAGATTCTGAAGGCAGTCTCCTGCTCAAAGGATGTTTCTCAGGAGCGCTGTGCTCTGCTGAAAGACCAGTTTCTGCGGCTCGCACAGTATCGCCAACTAAAGTCATTAGAGGACTATCAGGATCTGGCCAAGCACATTGAGCAACAGCTTCAAGAAGAGGGAATGACGGAGGCAGGCAGGCTCTTTTACCTCTCTGTACCAGCTTTTGCATATGCAGATATTGCTGAGAAGATTAATAGTAGTTGCAGGCCAAAAAGTGGGGCTTGGCTGAGGGTGGTGCTTGAAAAACCTTTTGGACATGACTACGGGAGTGCTCAGGTACTGGCATCTCAACTTCGCAGCTCACTGACGGAAGAAGAAATGTACAGAATTGACCACTACTTGGGGAAACAGGTATGGAAGTCCTACACAGTGCATGCCTTCCACCCTTGACTCTTAAATGAATCTGAATCCAAATCCAAACATCTTATGTTTCCTTTTTTCCAAAGGTGGTTTCAAAGATGCTTCCTTTTAGAATACAAAACAAAAAATTACTTGATCCCATCTGGAACAAGCACCACATCGAGAGAGTGGAGATTGTACTGAAAGAGACTCTGGATGTTAAAGGTGATTAAAGGGTTTATCAACTCTCTTAATTACTACGGTATTTTGAGACATGGGTAAATCATAGACATTTTTTTTTGGTGATTGAATCATGTATTCTTACCCTGTCTTTGTTATTTTCTCCTCAAAAGGTCGCATTGCCTTCTATGACCAGTATGGGGTCATCAGGGATGTGCTACAGAACCACCTGACTGAGGTCATGACACTGTTGACCATGAGGCTTCCCAAGAACGTGAGCAGAAGTGAGGAAGTCCTTGGAAACAAGCTGCAGATCCTTAGTTCCATGCTTCCTTTAGGAAAGAATCAAGCTGTGATCGGTCAGTACCAAACTTACAAAGCAGAAGTTCAGCAGGAGCTGAATAAGACCAAAGATCACGTCAGTCACACTCCAACATTTGCAGGCAAGTACTGAAAGTTTGTCTCCTTACATTCTGCTGTAAGTGTGCTGCATTACATCTCCTTCACTGTTTAGATGCTAATATTTACTCGTGTTTCTATTTTTTAGCTGTACTTGCACAGATTGATGACGCACAATATGAAGGCATGCCGATCCTTTTGATCTCAGGGAAGATGCTAGATGAGCGGGTGGGATACGCACGTGTTCTTTTTAAAAATGACATATTTTGTGTTCAAAACCACAATAACGTTCACTGCAAGCCCAAGCAGATAGTTTTCTACTTTGGACATGGCAGCCTTCAATATCCAGCAATTCTTGTTAGTAAGAATTTGTTCAAGCCAGCTCTAGTAGACAGTGAGTGGAAGGAAGTGACGGAGCACAAAGACGTCAACGTTTTTGGATTGCCTATTTCAGACTTCTACATCCAGATTCCAATGGAGCAGAAGGAAGCTTATGCAGAACTTATTTCTCACATCTTTTTGGGACAGAAGAATAGCTTCATTAGTACAGAGAACCTGTTGGCTTCCTGGGACTTATGGACACCGCTGCTCAGCAGTTTAGCCAGCACATTTCCGCGCATCTACCCAGGTGGTGCTGATAATGCAGACGTGCTGGACATCCATCTGAAAGGGAAAGACGTTAGCTACAACAATGAGGTGGTGATAATCAGTACTGATCATTTGGGTGGCACATCCACAAATGGTTTCCAAGTGATGCAAGGTAAATTTCGCAGTTCTGAAATGGTGTCTGCATGGGCCGAGCAGCTTGTTGACAAGCTCGCTGCAGATATTCAGGAAGCAGCAGAGGCAGCTATTTATGAGGGTGGTGTTTTCCATCTCGCCCTCTCCGGTGGATCTACTCCCCTTGCTCTGTTTCACAGGTTGGCCGATCACCATTTCACCTTCCCCTGGAGGAACACACATGTTTGGATGGTGGACGAGCGCTGCGTGCTGCCGACGGAACTGGAGTCCAACTTCCGCAACTTGCATGACCATCTACTGCAACATGTGAGAATCCCGTATTACAACATCCACCCCATGCCAGTGCATCTCAACCAGCGCCTATGTGTGGAGGAAGATGGAGGAGCGCTAATGTATGAGAAGCAACTCGTTAAATTGGTTAACAGCTCCAGCTTCCACTTTGTACTGCTGGGTGTCGGCTATGATGGCCACACAGCCTCTTTGTTCCCCGGTGGCAAAGCTGATGAACTTGGCGATAGTCTGGTGGCCCTCACTGAGAGCCCCTCCAAGCCACACCAGCGTATGAGCCTCACCTTTAATGTCATTAATCGAGCCCGCAAAGTTGCCCTTTTGGTGATGGGCAAAGGCAAACACGAGCTGATCACCCAGCTGAGCCGTGTGAAGGACAACCCAGACAAATGGCCTGTCACTGGTGTGAAGCCTACTAATGGTAACCTTGTTTGGTACATAGACTATGATGCACTTTTAGGATAAGAATGTAATCTCTACCTTGCAATCAGACAAATGTCTTTGGAGCTGCTTTAATTGGACTGTTGGTTGATGAGAAAGAATATATGAACCAGCACATATAGGAGGACCATATAGGAAAGGTTATTAACTCAAATCACATGTACTGAGTAGAACTGCTAAACTCTTTCAGGCTTCTAATTTATTTCCCTCCAGCGCACCGTTTGAGATCATAACAGTGTATACATAGACCAAACTTGATCAAAATAGGAAATCAGTAGAACATTGTTGAAAACAGCCCTTTGTTGGTGTCCATGTGGTTGTGAAGCAGCGAAGACGTTTGTGGTTTCTTACATTTAAAGAACTGCTCGTCTTCAGTAAGGCTTGACTAATGGAACAGGAGTTTTCCACAAGGTGAATGTAAGGTGTAAGTGTTTTATAATGTGACGATAGCCCTAACTTTAGAGTTAAGCCTAGTTTATTGCACTGCAATAAATCTGCATCGCAACCATAGTGAGCGGACATAGTTTGCATTGTACGCTGGTGCATTGAACTTCCATTACAAGTGAAACTGAGCCGTTTATGTTGGACTTGGAGATAATAACCCATATGGAAAAGAAATAGTAAAAACTTATATGATTTACTCATGAAAGTGGCCACTTTCTCATTATTTTCATATATTGCTTTAGTAAGTATCCAAAACATACAAGTTTCATTATATAATTTTTGTATGCTTTTCATACAAGTTTCACACAAGACAGATACAAACTTTATAAGATTTATATATATCTTTTCCATATGGGAAATCTTGATAAATAGTTAGCTTTACAGCACCGCAAGAAGTAGATAAGAGTTCAGAAACGACTCAGTCTATACAGGTGCACCCAAAAAATATTTATGCCCAAAATGCTGACTTTAGGTAATTTGATTACATGTATATTTTCCAAGCATTTGTTACATAATTACTTGATTGGTACACATTTAGTTTATACCAAGCATTAACCTAGCACCTAGCATATTTTCCTTAATGATAAATTATATGAATAAATAAACCTTTTATATATATTTTTATATATTTTAGTTTCATTTTACTCAAAATTATTTGAGTTTATGAAGGCAAAGAATCACTTTTTTAAAAGTTATGTTGGAGCTTGGGAAACAAGAATAACAGCATGTATCCACTTTCATTAGCACAATAAGCAGGCTATACAATTACAGCCTATTAGATTTTGTTAAATAGAGGAATTATACTGGTGCTAATCAATAATCTGTGTTTACAGAGGATATTACCAAACATACCTGTCACACCTGTTGACAGTGCATGTCAGGCCAAAGGATAGGTTATGGCGTAGGTTTAACACGGTACTATAAACCAGAAATGAGTTAGAAGGGATGCTGAGTGTATGTAATTTGTCATTAATGAAATCATTGGTCCATGTTCTTAAAAGTTTTAACCTCATATGAGTATTTTTTTATGTGTGTGTGTGTGTGTGTGTGTGTGTGTGTGTGTGTGTGTGTGTGTGTGTGTGTGTGTGTGTGTGAGTGAAATGCATATGAAGATTTTTGATCATTTAAGTCTAAGTGTGAAGTAAGTGGGAATCTAGAGGAATATATGAAGTTTCCTTTGCAAATTACACAGCGCAGACGATTGTTGTGTTGCTGGAAGACAGTTACAACACACGGATGAATTAAGGTGTTTGTATGTGTGAATTATAACTGATCTCAGGTGAATTTAAAGATATCCAGTTTACTGTATAATCTGCTCTTATTGGATGAATGTTTTATTCTGTGGAGTGGTACTGCCATACATACACAATCAGGTGATGTAAAATATGTGTTTTACTAAAGAGATAATCACATTCCCATACTCGGATCACATTTTTCTTCTATTAATGTAACCTGGAGGTGCTTTTGAGTCAAAATGATTGAAAACAACATTAACACTACATCATATTTTTGGTTTCTTTATTGAAGACCATCTTTAAATAAAAGCTCAATTCCACTAAGTGTCAGCAGTGGTGTTGTCTTTGTGCCTCAAGATTAGGAACAAAGTAAGAAAACATGCTAAACACATCCGTCATCTCTTTAGCTATATTAGTCTGTTGTGAATATGGTGTTTAACAAATTTAGTAGCACCTGCCATTTAAAAACAAGACAATACAGAAAAAATTTATTTAATAGGCAAACGATTAACTGAATTTACAGTTAATTTCAAAATTTCACCTGGGAAACTGAATTGTGAGAAGTCAGTTATTGTAGCTTCAATAATAAGATAAAAATCCAGTTCAGAATTTACAGTCACACCATTGCTTGTAATCATGTCAAATCTACTGTATGAAATAGTTTTTTTTAGTAATAAATTGTTACATGAAATACATTTCCTCGGTGCAAAAAGAAAATCAACAGCTGCTTTTCTGAAGTGTGCATTAAAAAAATGTGAGCTGGATTAAGTCACTTTCCCTTTTTCTTTCTCCTGGTTTAAAATTACAAGCTGCTGGTGGCAAGGAGCCCTCATGAATTCTTTACATGTGTAGTGTCACATATCATTGTGGGACAGCTGGAGTGTTTTATAACTCATTGTTTCTGCTTGGATCTGTCACAGAGTGCCTGTTGGTTAGCCACAGTCCTCCTCTGACCATGAAAAAACCTGAACGGACAGAAGCAGGTGTTAGTCCTTCGAAATGAAGATTTTATGAATGAATGAATTATCCAGTGTGCAAGAGAAAGGGAGAGTTGTCTTTCACCTGTACTGATAGCAGAGACCACTGTTAGGACAAGGGACATGTAGTACAGCTCAGGGGTGGTTTTGGCCTGTGAACATACCGTACATAGAAATCATTGATATGCTGCAGGAGTTTTTTTGAGGGGTTGAACTGGCTAATATTGCTTTTTTTTTTTCTTACACATGCTGCTGCTGTCAGAGTCAGGATAGTAGTGCACAAACCTTGGCCACATGACAGTAGACCAAACACATGGTAGGCAGCCCACAAGCTCTGATGAACTGGGTCTGTCAGTGTGAATATCACTGCAAAACCTTGAAAAAAACAATCACTGTTCCTATTAAACCTGTGTAAATGCTGTGAGAGTATCTGCTTTGGGACTGCTGAGCTGAGGAGACTTACCTGAAGCCATCAAGGACAGAGCAACTGAGGCTGACAGGTTGTTCAGAAGGGGCTGCCTGCAGTATCTTGAGGATTTGGGCCTTTAACCAAAATAGAAACCATTGTTAACTTCATGTTCCTTCTTGTATGAGTAACCTGCGGGCTGTATGGCATGATGCCATTGCCTGCGTCCCACTTACCTTCCCATCACGTAGAACTGAGGAACCAGAACAATTGTGATGAACAGTACATTCAGTAGTTGACTGTGAAGGGGGAAGTGAACGGAAAATAGATTAAGGTCATAGTAAACAGAAAGTCATTCTGAAATCTTTATGTATGAGAGTACTTACAATCTTAATCTCTGATTCTTTGGTATCCATCTGCTGCTGTGAAATGCCATGAAGACCAGCAAGTAAAGAAACATGGATGCTGCACATCCAGACGCGTATGTACTGTAACACTGTCCCTGGCACGTGTTGTATTAAAGTGCCAAACGCCCTTGTTGACCAGAGGAAGGATTGTATTTCATCCTGTCCAAGCCTGCACTTTTTACTCCTTGAACTCAGAACATTTGCCCCAATAAGTTATGCTTAAATTTTTTTAAAGTTGGTTTTAACATTTTAGACGCTTATAAATTATTTTTGTTAAAACTCGCTAACACTCTGAAATTGTATGAGATTTCTTCAGCGCCCTTTCGCCATCACTTTTACCCCCTCACCCACTCCCGGAATGCACAGGCCTGAACTTCTGATGCTTGGCTACTGGGTTTAATCGCTTACTGCATTATACTGACTCATGGCGGCTGCACTGGCACAGAGAAATACAGTGATCGGTAACTTTCTATTCATGAGGTTAGCATCGACCATGTATGGTAGAAACTGGGCGGATACAGGGCTGGATGTGAGGCCGATCCTCTCCACACAAACTACGATTCATAAAGAAACACTGACTCCAGGTGTGCATGCTTACAGATTTAATTACCTCGAGCTTTTTACGCTATTATCACATCTGCGCACAAGTCCTCTTTTAGTACAAAGCCCACGTAAAAGTACGAATAAAACTGAGTATATTAAAATTAAAGTAAAAAACCTTGCGTCGTGCAAGGCTGTTAATCTATTTGGAACAGGATAGTTTCCTCACATTATTTCAAAAGTCTTGCTCCACCCTCCTGCGTATGTGCCCAAATTAACTAGAGCATAAGCAACGCATCACCCTTACCCCACATTTGACACACAATAAAAAGAGCCCACCCAACAACTTCGCATCCTTCCACTCTTGAAATTCTGCTGTTGCGTCTTCCAAAGAGGCCACCTAACATCCAAAATGCCTGCCAACCTCAGTGGGACGTGGAACATGATCAGCAATGTCAATTTTGAGGGCTACATGGTTGCACTTGGTAAGTTTCACCCTTTTTAAAGCAAATTGGAAGACTGCGTGCAGAAAATGAGATGAGTAGAAAACCTCATATTTAGTTGGTTTAGAGTTCTTGAACTTGGGTGTACGTAAAACTTATATATGGCAGGTTATAGTTTTTACTCTTTTTGGAGTGTAAACATTTTGTAGAAAGTGTTGTCACTTATCCCTCTCATTTTGACATGCAGGTGTTGATTTTGCAACGCGCAAGATTGCTTCTATGTTGAAGCCTCAGAAAGTGATTAAGCAGGACGGACATTGCTTCACAATTCAGACACTTAGTAGTTTAAGAAACTACGAGTGTTCATTCAAGACCGGAGAGGAGTTCGAGGAGGTAACGAAAGGAATGGACAACCGCACCTGTAAGGTAAAAATGTTACCAAAATGTAACCTCCAGTTTTAAAGGTCGCTATTAGATTTGTGATCAGTGGTGCAAAACAAAATCAGCCTCTTTACAAAGTGTAAACTCCATTTATGTTTAAGTATTGGGGAAACTGTGTAGTTCATTTTTTATTTATTTTTATTTTTTTATGTTACTCTAACAGTCTGTGGTCAACTGGGAAAATGAAAAGCTGGTGTGTGTCCAAAAAGGAGAAAAGAGAAACCGAGGGTGGGCTCACTGGCTTGAGGGAGATGAGCTTCATCTGGTATGACTCTGAACTTTATGCTGGTGTCCCTGTTAATATTTTAACTTATAACATTCACAATCCTGTGATTGTACATGTGTACAACTGTAACCATACAAATGAAAATGCTGCTCCCTCTGAACACTGATGCCATTCATTGAACTCCTGCTGTTTTTTGTTTGTTTGTTGTTTGTATTACCCTTTTAAAACTGATCTTCAATTACAATTTTTTTTTTCTTTTTTTCAGGAGCTCACTTGTGGGGATCAAGTCTGCAAACAAATTTATAAAAGGACTATGTGATTAAACTCTCAAAATGAAGTGCATTGTGTGTTTATTGTCTCGTTAACTGACATCATAACACAACAAAAACTATATCTTTTCCTTTTTATATTTTAGAATGATGCACAAAACACTTTCCACAATCCTAAAGTGTTTTATACTAAAGCTTTCTTAGGAATTTAAAGCTACCTTTGTAGATATTTATCAAACGAAATGCTAGTCTTTCCGCATACAGATTCATTTCATGTTGCCATAATGAAAATGGCAAGCTTTCTCACTTTCTAAAACATGGTGTTAACAGATGTTGAGATTAAATTTCTCTGCTTTAAAAAAAAAAGCAGTAAAAGTAGAGGGAGGTTAAATAACTTTTATAAAAAGATAAAGGAAAGAAGTGGACGTATGAAAGAAATGATTGTTTTATAGTAAAGTGGGGGGGAGGTGTTAACTTTTAGCAACGGTGCCCTTCGGCTTCCAGTATCACAGAACCAAAACATGTCTGCCAGTACAGTAAATACATGATGTTGTTTAGACTTGCTCGCTGATGAAGTGTCCTTGTTGGCACCATCTGACAGACGACACACATGCATCATGTTAGCACTAGACGTTTTAAAACTATTTCAACGTGTGCACATGCAGCATTTCTCTCTGAGGTTTTGCCCAACTGATCAGCATGACTGTAATACTGTGACCTAAGTTGCAGAAATTAAGCATGACACACTGTCAGACTTCTCAAGCTGATTGGCAATTGAAGTACAAGCTGAGGAAAGATCTCATTCAAACCCTGGACTTTGTAAACTATGTACTTCCTTTGACTGCATGATCATGCACTGTGATTACTCAGGAGGAGGTGGAGAGCTGATCGATTTCTTTCTGGAGGGTGCTGTCCACAGAGAGCACCATCAGTGCTCCAGAAAAGCCTTTTTGATTTTCCTCCTTCTGTGACATGAAAAAAAAGAGCGTTGGGGTTATCTTTCATTCTTTTAATGCATCACAAAATCTCATGAGGTCATGAGCAGAAAAAGATCGTCCAGGGTTACTTATAATTGTTGGCTGGTTCATTTTGAAGATGTTTTCATTGATCATTGCTGTTATCTTCTACAAACATTAAATAAAGCATCTAACCCATGTTTAAGTAAACTTAACAGCTTTAGTTCCTGAACTGAGATAAGCAAGATTTTCAGGGACAACAGCTATCAATCAAAGCTGTCATCATAACCCTGTCAGACCACAGTTTTACAATTTTAGAAGTTATTAATTAAAATCAGACTTTTGGGAGAAGTGACCCATTGACCACACAAACTACTTAACATGGAAGAATGTGTCTGTTATATGTATATCTGAGGTGGACTTGAGTGTTTTACTTAACCCCCCTGGCCCATACGCTAACATTGAGTGTGTGGGGTTAATAGCCTTTACGGAAGCCAGACGCCAGGGGGCGATAGAGACGTTTGGGCTTCACTTTAGGGAAGTCAAACAATGGGGACGTCATTTTTTCCACAGTCAAAGCACACTGGTTGGAAGTGAACTGAAATGTAAAAGACTAATAACACCAGGAGGGGGCAGTAAGCGGAAACTGTGGATACCAATTGAAGCAAAACACTGAAGAAGAAGCGGCGGACTCGTTGGTTTGTTGACGCATTTATGCCGCGAGTTTAATTTTGTAGCTATCAGACAGTTATCTCTGAACAAATAGCTTAAAAATCAGTTTACAGGTTACATATCGTGTTTTCAGCAGTAGTTAATCTTCAGTTTGTGACTTTCCTTTTTGTTGTGGTTGTCTGGGAAATCTTCGGTTTGGTTTGTCAACAGTTCTGCTTGAAAATGTCAGTGGATACAGAGGAAACTCACCAGGTAAGTGTTTCAGTTCTCTTCACTGATTGCCTGTTTGGCTAATATTAGCTAACACAAAGGGACGTTGCGAAAGCTACTACACAGGACCGTTATGATGTGTTTTAACGTGATGTGTTTTGGGGTTTTAGAGGTTAAAAGCTGCAGTTCATTATACAGTGGGTCGTCTCTGCCAGAAGATCGGTGAAGACCACCGGAGACCGTTCAGCCGACAAGCTATAGCGGCAATAGCCGAGACGACATTCAGACAGTGTGGTAGGTGTTCAACTAATGAGGATATTCTTTCACTGACCACTTTATTAGGTATACCTGATTTCTAATCAGCCAATCAGATTGCAGGGGTTAAGTGACTTCAAACGTGATGTGGTTAGTTTTCCGAGTGTTTCAGAAACTACTGTGATTTTTTTTCTCCGCACACAGCCATCTCAAGCGTTTATAGAGAATGGTCTGAAGAAGAGAAAATATACAGGAAGCCCATTTCCCTGAGTGAATATGCTTTGTTGGCCAGATCGCTTTGAGGTGATAGGAAGGCAACAATAACACAATACCCCCTCATTTCAACTAACATACAGAAGCGCATCAGCACAGTATATCAAAGTAGATGGGCTACAGCAGTAGAATACCACACCAGCTTTCGCTCTTGTCAGCTAAGAATAGAGATGGGTATCGTTTAGGTTTTATCCGATACCGGGGCCAAACCGGTACTTTTGAAATGGAGCCGGTGCTTAAACCGTGCTCTAACTGGTGCTTAAAGAATGGAGACTCCCCACCTGGGACTGACTTAATCTG
The DNA here is from genome assembly GCF_963969265.1 of Rhamphochromis sp. 'chilingali'. Classification (NCBI taxonomy): domain Eukaryota; kingdom Metazoa; phylum Chordata; class Actinopteri; order Cichliformes; family Cichlidae; genus Rhamphochromis; species Rhamphochromis sp. 'chilingali'. The sequence continues at coordinate 24,048,537 of NC_137936.1, read as the reverse complement.
GGACTCCCCACCATTTGACCTAAGAACTGAAGAAGCTTCTCAGATGAGAGGTGAAATGTCTGCAAGTAACTTAAAGAAGTCCAGACGCTTTTCTTTGCAAGCTCCTTTGATTAAAGAATGGAGAACACAAACTTTGTCCAAAAACCTCTTACGTTTTTATTTTTAGAAGTCTCTTTTTTTCTGCAAAATGATAACCAAGTTAGCCTTTTCTGTTGATACAACATACCTCCTTTGGTTGGAACCGGTGCTTAAACAATGGAAAACACAAACTTTGTCCTAAAACCTCTCATGTTTAGCTGTTTTGTTTTTTTTTTTGTTTGTTTTTGTTTTTGTAAAAAGATAACAATGTTTGTCTTTTCTGCAGCTATAGGGCATATATGGTATCACTCTGTCAAACAAGAAGACAGCCGCATGTAACTACAACGGTGTTTGCTAGTTCACCTTACATGCATTAATGTAATAACGTGGTTAGCCTACTCAACGTATTACACACGAGCAACATTAAGCTACTCGCCCAGAGAAGAACGGCTGCTGCTGCTATCATCATCCGTCATCATTTCTGCTACACTGGCAGGGCTAGGGGCCACGACTCTCCTCTTCGGTTTTTGGGGGATGTTGCTAACTCCAGGTCCGATAACAGGCACCACTCCCGCAGTAGATGTGCACGGTGTGAGGTCTTGCAGCAAGCTATCAAATACGGTGCATTTCTCGGCTTTTAAAAAAAAAACAAAACGCTATGTGTCGCCAGGTGTTTCATCAGGTTCAAGGTTTTACCTCCTTTGCACAGTATCAGCTTAAAGCACTTGTTGCAGGCTGCTGAGTTTGCATCTTTTGCTGTGAAGTACAGCCAGACTTTTAACTGCTTTGCCTTGGGCATTTTTAATCTGCAGCTCTGCTCTAAAAGAACGTACATACCTGGGCCTGCCTACTATCCTTGGAAAGGTAAAATGATTGGCTAGAATCCAAAGTGTATGACATCTCAAGAAAAAAAAAAAGCACAGAAATAAAGCACTGAAATGTGCGCTGCTTTTCGGTCTGGGTACTACCGTTTATGTCAGAACTGGTGCCATAATGGCACTGGATACCGGTACCCATCCCTAGCTAAGAATAGAAAACTTAAGCTACATTTCACATGGAGTCACTAAAATTGTACATTACAACATTTGAAAAATGTTGCCTAGTCTGCTTATTCTCAATTTGTGCTGGAACAGATGGCAGGACCAGGATTTTGCATAAACAACATGAAAGCATGGATCTATCCTGTCTTGTATCAATGGTTCAGTTGGTTAGCTGAGGTAGAGGGAGGTCTGGGCTTCTCAGCTTAGGTTGCTGCTTTTGCTGCCTGGCCCTGGATAAGCAGTAGAAAATGAATGAATGAACTGTCAGTCTGTTAGTACTGATTGTAGTACTTAGTACTGTTAGTATTGTTGCATATCCATGTCCTCTCTTTTATGCCAATAGTATATCCATTGTATGACATAGTGCATTATTCTGGTTTCCAAAGGAATCACACATCATGTGACGAAACTCAGATCATCTCAAAATGGTTTCTTGAACATGACAATGAGTTCACTGTACTCAAATAGCCTGCACAGTCACCAGATCTCAATCCAACAGTACCTTTGGGATGTGGTGGAAAAAGACAATCACATCATGATGTGCAGGTGACAAATCTGCAGCAACTATATCATGCTAACATGTCAATATGGACCAAAATCTCTGTGTTTCCAGCACATTATTAAATCTATGCTATGAAGAAATAAGACAGTCCTGAAAGCAAAAGGGGGGTCCAACACAGGACTATAGCATGGTGTACATAATGAAGTGTGTGTGTGTGTGTGTGTGTGTGTGTGTGTGTGTGTGTGTGTGTGTGTGTGTGTGTGTGTGTGTGTGTGTGTGTGTGTGTGTGTTTTTTAACATTGTTTATCCTCTGATGGTATATGTTATAAAATATGAAAATTTACTGGCACATCAGTACAAAGTGTGGCGGTATTTACATACCCTGCCTAACAGCAGCTCTATCTCACTGTGTTGGAACACATTTTTCAATAACGGATATATAAAATATCATGCAGATTCATAATGTACAGTTTTGCATTTTTAAACCCATAATACAGTTATTGTTTAGAAAACTTAATATACCTTTCCATATGAAATTATTGTGAAATTCAGTTTTTAGCTGCTTCTTTTTTGTAATTCAGTTACACTCAAGTAGTTGTTTTCACTCTTTGTTTTTAATGAGCATATTTCAACATATATGATATATATATCATATGATTTGACCAGTCACATGTAAAATTATTTTGCATTATCAAGACTGTATAGTTTTCCTTCCAGGCTCAGATTAAATCAACAATTTGCAAGCATGTAAAATTTAGTCTAAATATGGGGATACAATTCCAGCTTTTTTTCCTGATATAACTTTTTGCAACTCAGTGTGCTAATATGCTCTTTGGTGTGGATTGTAGAAATGAAATGACATTACAGAACTCCTTAGATTTCATCAAAAAGGAAAAGAGACAGAGGTAAACTCTGGGTTTCTTGAGTTCAGAAAGAGAACAGGAAACACACTTTTCCTAAGCTTACCCTAAACCCCATTCCTGGAATAAAGTGCAGTTACTTAATTATGAGTTGTCACTGAATTCAAAAATTGTGTCAAAACAATAATGGAGTCAAGTTTGGTCCATGTACAGTAGTCTTTTGTTGTGGTGTGTTAGGTTTATCAAGGTAAAAATGCAATACAGGTGGTGGCCATAGGCAGCGCTCTCACTCTTTCTCTTCTGTTTATTTATTTTTAACATATAGTTTTGCTTTTCGTTGATGTCCTTGTCATTACTGGAACATGAAACAGCACCTGCAGCCTTTTTAGGTTGCACAGGCAGTCCAGGTTAGCACATCCATATGGTCTGTCACAAGATTTGTTTTGTTTCCAAGCATAGTGTGGAGGAGAAACCAGGAGATGGGCTATTAGAGGAGGAGGGCTGGACAGAGCTGTAGACAGGCATCACGAGAAGCACGTATATGTATCAGTCAGATAAGGATAAGAAGAAAGCCACAACCTGCAAAACCATTTCCTTTTTGGGGGCATCTTGTTTCACCTCTAGTGAACCTGTTCTCCCTTTCATTTGCATCAAAGAAGATGATATGGCTTCTAAAGGGTCCATTTACATGAAAACTGCAATATGCCTTGTTATACTGTGCTCACGTTCCCTTATTTTTATTTAACTTTTGAGCAATATCTATGGAAATGAATGGAGTTATAATCTGAAATGATTCTAACTCAAGTGGACCAAGGATCCACAACAGTCAACATTAATGCAGTTTTGCAACAGACTGAAATCAACATTTCACTCTTTGTTTTTAACAGATATATTTGCCAAAGACCTGGAGGCTTTTGCAAGGTAAGCATTTTTTTTTATTTTTTTTTTTGTCCCAGCACCATATTAACAACTTTACCAAAAATACTTTGTTACTCAAACTGCAGCTATTCAAATATGTCCACGTGGCTTCCAATCCCAAATTTCATTTCAGGCATGCTAAAAGAAGCACAGTGTCTGTAGATGATGTGAAACTTGTAGCCCGCCGCAGTACTGCTTTGGTGAGTTATTCAAAGAAACAACACATTCAGTGACATGATTTCTGTACAGTTAACTTACAGTACAACAAACATGTAGTCATGCCAATGTTAACCACTAAAATAATTTAAATAATTGTTTACTGAACCTGTGTATTGCGTATATAATCTACAGCAGACAGCAAATTTAATGTTTAATTTGTCTTTATTTATTTCAGTCCATCCACATACAAAATAAAAGTGACGAACTGACCCAGGAGCACATGAGTTTAAAAAAGAAGACTACTGCAAAGAGAAAGAACACAGAAACTGAGGAGGAAAGCAGAGAATAAGGACAGGACACAGGCAAGCCTGCGGTATCTGACTTGAGCCCAATCAATCAAATAAACATGAAGACTGACTTACATGTATCTGATAAAGCCAAGAGCCAACAAAAGTCCTAGTTCTTTCATGGGACATGTGCCTGTCAAAACAGTTATGTAGCAAAGATTTGGAGCAAATAAGTGAAAAGTTCCATCCCAGGATCTGCTAATGTGATGTTGAATTTTAGTGCATGTAACAATTTTGACCTGATTTGTTACCATGTATGAATGAAACATTAAACTTGATTTTTAAAGCATTCGCCAAAGGGACCCTACAGAAACTGTTCCCTTCATGTTTTTCAGTGAGACTCTTAAAACAAATCCCCAATTCCAAGGCACAGAAACCTGACATTAGCTCTAGTATAATAGCCAATTCGGGAGAGAGAGAATATTGCTGAAGGAAAGCAAAGCCACATTGCTGAGCTGGACTGTTTTACCTTCCCAGTACCTCATAAGTGTGGATAATTAAAAAAAGGGGATCATTCACGAACAAGCCATCAAAAGCAGCAAAAAGACAGGTACTACCCCATGTCTGAGAAGGCCACACACTGAAAGTGTTGGAACTTCCATCTTCTTCCTTCAGAACAGACTTCAGTCAGGGTTCAAACGGAGACCTCGACCAGCAGAGCCCAAAGTCCCTAGATGTGTGAATCGAATTAGATGGTTTTTGATTTGACAAACTTGACTCAAGTAATATCAACTAAGCATCTATTCAAATGAACTTTATTAGAGAACTCCCTTCATTTGACATGTTTATAAACACCTCACAAACAAAATCTACTGGGAACCATTGGACACACCACTCCACGTTCGCACACCATCACTCGCGTCCCCCAGTGTCTTCAGCAGGTGACATCCACATCAAGTACACACTTACAGATCAGTTCATTAACATGGAAGCACACACCATACGGCATTCAAATCAGATAATATAAGCAATACAAATATTCATCACAACATTCCACTACATTTCGATATTTCTGCACTTGACAGACATACTTAAGAATAAGGAAAAACTTGCAAAGATTAAAAAAAAAAAAATCTTGAAGTACTAATTAAACAATGTCCATGTTAGGGGAGGCGCTCGTAGCATCTGCAGCTTCCACTCACACACTCAGAAAGCAGTCAACTTGGGCTCTTTCACTGCACAACCAGTCCGTTTCACGCGTCTCTCTCCGTTCGCTCACTCATCGCTTCACTCTTCGCCACAAGCCATCCTCAATCGCACTCATCAGTTCTTAAAATGTCAGTTGCGCTGTTCTTTCCATGTAAAAGTGGATAAAAGTGAAAACACCCACCGTCTCTTAGAACATGCGGAGTGAAGCCGTTCTTTGATGGCATAGCATTTACAGGTGGGAAGAGGGAGAATGATACCGATATCACCCCAAGAATGCTGCCAAAGAGGAGCTTCCTCGCAGGGAAATGGAAGAGAGGTGAACTGCAGAAGAGATTTCAATGAAGGCTTTTCCATAGAACTTGACTGCAAATAAAGTTGCACTTAAAACATTTATGTTTCAACCAGATTCTTCCCAATGCAAGATTGCCTTTTAGGTCGATGACAATGCCGGATAATGGTGAACCACGAACATTCATGCATTTTCAAAGATGGTTATCACATTTCACAATACATGCATTAGAGAATCCAGTTGAAATGGATACAAACAAATGAGACATCAAAAATAGCACTTTTCTCAGACATCCTGGTAAACAATTCACTTCAACACTTCCTAAATTAAATCTTTAGCATTTTTTTCCAAATGTACAAAACATCTTCACGCAAAAGTGTTAAGTTTTCAGATACGCATCAACACCAGAAATAAATTTCGAAATGACTCGTCTTTCTCGCAGTACTTACCATACAAACACTTAACTTACATACCCCACCCAGATGACTTTGACTCCATGCTGGACCCAAAACCTGAGCTAAACCCACTACCACTGGTTGTAGAGTTTGACCCTGTTCCCCAGCCAAGACTGGCTGAGCTGGTGCCGTAGTTACTGTTGCCTGTACTGAAAGACTGACTCTGGTCTCTACTAGAGCTCGTTCCACTGGAGGTGCTGCCTGAGGTGGATGTCTGCTGCTGGCTAGCCAGCATACCCATCATACCCCAACTACTCTGCAGAGCAGCCTGTGCAGCAGCCATCATGGCAGGGTTCAAGCTGAAGGAACCAAAATTAGCCAGACTACTGTTAGTGCTGCTCCCTAACCCACTACGGCTGCTACCAAATGCTTGAGCCCCAAAACCATTTCCGAATCGTGCTGTGCGATCAAACTGCCTATTGCCATGTTTGGGCTCAGCATTTGAGATGTGAACACTGACTCCTTTGATAATAAGGTCTTCTCCACAGAGAGACTGGGCAACCTGTGAAAGGAGAAAAAAAAATTTGATTATGTGGACGCAAGCAACACCAACAAAGGAGGAAAGAAATACCGTCTACATATTTCATACGTTACCTGATCATCTGCAAATGTAACAAAGGCAAAAGCACGGAATGGCTTGGGAATGAACACATCTGTGACTTCTCCATACTGCATAAAGAACTGTCGTAGATCATCTGTGGTCATGTCTTCCGTGCAACGGCCTACAAACACTTTGCGGCTTCTTAGTGGCTCATCAGGACCTTGCTGTAAAGAGGAAAGGAGGGTGCATTAGCATTACAGATTGTTAACCACAGTATTGGCTTAGTTTTGATTCCCATAGTGTGTGGGTATATGCATGGGCATTACCATATTCACCTTCGAGTTAGGGAGCTTGCAGTCGCACCACCTCCCATCGATCATATGGCGCTGAGAGATCACCTTTTCCTGAGCTTCATACTCTGTGAACCTCACAAAGCCAAATCCTTTAGAGTTTCCGGTCTTGGCATCCCGTTTCACCTATGAAAGAAGAAAAAAATAAAACACCAGCAAAAATAATAAAATAAAACAAATAAAAAATTGCAAATCAACGCAAATGTTTTACTATCCAAGTAATACCTGAACCATGATGACTTCACCAAATGTGCTAAAGTAGTCTTTAAGGTCCTGTTCGGTCGTTTTCCAAGGAAGACCCAATACAATCAGGTCCGATGTTTTCATATCTCCCCTCTTCATTTTCACGGCAGAAGAGGCATCGATTTCATCCATTTTTCTTTTATTGTCTAAATGGAAAGATGGGGGGGGGGGGGGGGGGTTAATATTTTAAAAGCTATACAACCAAAATGCAAAATATAAAATTCTTATATAGTTAGTAGTTTATGCATTTCCCTCTTTCCCTTGACATTTAATAAAACAAATTGCACACCACTTGAACAATAATAATTTAAAATCAGTTCTGGTGATATTCCTTTGGTGAAAACCCAGTCAGCTCTTAATTAAATCTTAATTAAAAAGTTCCTTAATGGAATCGGGCGAAACAAAAACACCACCAAATGGTAAGGTTAAAATAATCATGCCCTTCAAAACAAAGTCCAGCAATATAGGTACTTGGTTTGGCAGAAGGACTTTAAGGAACAAAATCAATCCTTTGGTGCTCTTTTTAATGAATGGATTTAGTGCCCGAACTCTGGTGGGCGTGACCAAGTCACTTGTCACGTCACTTATCTATTTTCAGTAACCTGAAGCTACTTCATGAATTATAAATAACATCTGCCCACCTGTTCGGATAAAGTCTCTAGGTTTAAATAAGAACAAGGAAAAACACCAATCCTTACCTTTTGGATAGTTCACCACGTACACGACATTCCCCCATCCATTTTCTGGCGCGTGCAGGACCCCTTCCACGAGTCGCACTCCTCTCATGCACTGAGACACGGGGCTCCTGAACCGCAGGCCGCAAGCCCCAGGAAACTGAGCCGCCACGGTGGAAAGAAGAACAGTGCCGTCGTCTTCGGAGGGAATCTCCATGGGCTCCTCATTTTCTTCCTCCGCCACTCGAATGTACACCTCAGCCATTTCCCCGCAAAAATAAAACTTACTCGCAGAAGCAAAACAATGCTAGCGGTTAGCTCGCTAATTGTCCACAGAATCGGCTAACCTTAGCCGATGACGCTAACAGGACTGAATGAGTCAGGCTAAACTGTTTATTATACTTGAGACAAAGACTTCTCAAATACAAAAAACTAAAACGGCGTCGGGGCTAGTTTACATCCAAATGATTTAATCAATAATGCTACTTTTAGATTGCGCTAAAAAGCGGGCAACGATATTACTGCTCCTTTGTTTGCTGGGACGGGGATCTGTGCCGTCAACACCGGACGACGACCGCTCTAACGTGCCTGTTGAAAAGAAAACTGCGCAAATTCCGTCAGCTAAACAAAAAGATGTAACGTTTTCCTAAAAATAGTTTGCTCGGCCCAGAGGAGTGGTGCAACTTAAATAAAGCGCTTGTCTCGTCCAACATGCAAAGTAAGGAAAGCTCAGACGAGTATTTTTCCACGAGGCGAAAAATAACAGCGCCATGTAAGGCGAGCAAAATGGCATTATCTAAGCGAAGAAGGAACTACGTCACTAAACTGGAAGGTTTCATTTCACCCAGGCAGGCGGGGGCCGGTGTCCTGTCTGTGTCGGTAAAAGTAAGTAGCAGTTGTAAGTAAGTACCTACGTAATGCATTCTAAGGCTAATATTTTATGTTTTACTTTACTGGTTTATATTGATTAAATGCAATATAAACAATTAAACTTAACAGTTAATTGTGAATTTTGTTTCCCCCCCCCGTAAACGGAGTAGATAAGGCCTAGTGTGTGTCATTTACAACAACAGCTTCCGTTTGTTGGCTGGAGATTGGAAGATGGCGGTTTGAATGAGCTATACAAACTTTGAAAGCCAGACAGATAATAAGTTAGGATCACAAGTATTTACCTACATTTTTAAATTGTAGGTAAATGCGCCCCCGCCTTTCAATTTTCAGAAGACTGGAGCGTGTCTAAAGCATAGCTGTCATGCCCATGTTAATGTAAAATGCATTATTGCGTCGGTTTGGGGTGAACTTAAAAAAATCCAGTTATGATGAAGAGACTGGCTTTTTCAATATTAAGTCATTTTCAGATAATTGGTCTTTCTGCATGGCTTATCTCCCTAATAGGATGTTGTTCACTTGAACAGTGAAACTTTAAAGTTCCATGTGCATGCAGCAGTTTTACAAACCAATTTTAGAAGTTTGGGGATCAACATTGACTGACTACAGACAAGAGGTAAAGCAACGGAAGCTGGTGCAGGGATAATAAAGGTGATGATCATTGGTTTCGGCAGAAAAGGTAACTCCCCTCCTCCTCTGCACTTCATCTGTGGGAGTGGCCTCCACTTTCAGGTACCTTGGTGTATCTCATTGGAAACTTTACCTGGAGCCATAACACTTGCTACCTACTTACGAAGGGACACCATTTCTTTCTCATGAACCTGAGGTATGCTAGTACTCTGGTGAGGGCGGTGAAAGCCCCACCAGCACAGACATCTACACCAGCAGAAGCAGGGCCTTCTTCTTGGTTTTTAACCAGGGTGCAAATGAAAATTTTTACTTCAAGTCATATGAAAGTGACTTTGAAATCCTTGGAAGGAAAAAAAAAAAGTACCATATAAAATTATGTTGCTGAAATCTGACAATAAAGAGTAATAATACAAGCACTGTTACACAATTTTAAAAAAACTCAAAAAAATTTCTGCATCCAGATGCATCACAATTCCTTCTGCATAGATCAGAAAAACAAATCCGGTCTCTCTTTAGTGAACACAATACAATTACTGCATACAAGTTAGTTCTTTTTTTTTTTTTTTTAAGGCTCCCTCCAAAAACTCAAAGCTGCACAAAGCAGTGAATTGTTTAAATGGCACATCAGAAGATTCTGACAGAACCCTCACAAAAACACAAAGCAAGATCTCAAACAGCTTTTTATTACATTTTCCAATCAATAACAGTACAATTTAGTACAGTATCTATCTTGCATCCAGCTCACCGTGGAACACCAACAGACCGAAATGAAATACAAAAAGTGAATAGGTACATAAGGGTGCAGAGCTCTATAATATTAATGGAAAGAGAAAAGGGAATCCACCTCAGTTGAATTGCATTTTCACTTGTGGCCATACACGAATACATCACATTTATTGTACATCATCGCAGAAAGGAAAAAAAAAATAAAAAAAGAAAAAAGTGAAAATATGTCAACTTTAACAAAAGTGCTTCTGTATACAGTGAAAATGTTGTCATTCAGATGTTCTGATTTTCAAATTTAAGACCAATGGAGGGAGGGGGGGGGGGGGGGGGGGTGTACAAAAAGTTTTAGTATGGACAGTGTGTGAGGACATTTCTGTTCCATTGTGTGTGTGAAGATTTGAAGGAGAGAGGACTTTTCAAGGATAGATTTCTCACAATGATTGTAATAATTATTACAAAATTGGCATCAATAGAACTGGTAAGCATAATTTACATTAAGTATGCAGTCAATAATAAGTCTGTTTCCATTCTTGCTCATTCTGGTGCATAGCGTTACCAGTATTAGTACATGATGTATGTATGCAGAGTTTGAGCCAAAAATAAATTGGCCTCTATTAAGTTCAATCAACAGGTTACTCTCCTTTTTGGAAACAAAAGAAAAATCTAGGATTTTTGCACCATTGAAAGCAAGTCTACAGCATGCACATCTAAATTAACTCGTGGCAGACAAAATTAAATGTCTTAACTTAAAACAGACCATTATTTTCAGACATTGATTTTGTACATTTCATTCACAGAGTTGCAACTGCAGTCCCAAGCAAAGGAAGTGTCTATTAAGTCAGGTGAGGTGTTTCACTCAAAGTGGATACGAAACACAAATCCCCTTTCATATAGTAAAATCGAGCCATGCCTCAGTTACCTCAGCACCCTAAACCAAACCCTTCCCACCAAAAGTCAAAGGCATGTACAAGAATTAAGGGGCTTAACTGGATAATTTACTGGTAATAACTCTTTCTGTACTGGAATGAGCATTCATAACTTATAGCATGTGCTTGGTTAGTTAACACAGTATTAGTTGAGAGGCAAAGCTTCATGTGCAAAAGGCTGTGATGAAACAAAAACAGCTAGTATATAAATACATCATGGACATTTTGAAAGCTGCTCGTGTAATATGATCCAAGCTTTTTACTTCTGCATGGTTTTCTCATCTGTCTTATATGATTCACCTGGATTAGAAAGACAAGCTGTAATTCAAACATATCTAAAACCACTAAAGAAATATGACAAAAAAAAAAAGCCATCAAGAATAACAAACCATCAGAATAGAAATCTTAAAAAAAAAAAGAAAAGAAAAAAAAGAAAAAAAAAAAGGAAAAAAAAAAGGAAAAAAGTTAAATAATTTGTACAATTACACTCCAACATTTGCTTTCAAGACGCACACATTTGCATGGGATGATAGTGTTGTTTTCTCTTTCAAGGTAACATAAAATGGTCCAAGAAGGAATGCACAAGTTTTGGATTTGATACCACAGGAGATCCTTTCTTAACTAGGTGATAAACAATTGTGCTCTTCTTTGTGTAGGAAAGGCATTGGTTTCCCTTCGTTTTTGTGGTGTCCAAGTCAGTTTAAACAGTGTTGAAGAAGATGCTGTGAACATTCTCAAGTTGTAATGGTCTTCCAGTCAACTTTGGAGTTAAATGAACATCTGAGAAACAAAGAAAGGTTAAATTTAAGATTTGAATAATATAATCTGACCTACTGTTTAGCCTTTTTTTTTTTAATGTTCTGCCAGGTTAAGACCTTAAAACTTGATGGACAAAGATCAAGCACTGATTGTGTCCCATTACAAACAACAACCAAGTGTGGAACAAGCGTAAAGGTAACTGGATTTTGGAGGGAAATTGGCATTTATTTGGATACAAATGTAAAAAAAATAATAATAATAACAAAAAAAATAATAATAATAATATATGCAAAAAAACAAAAAACAACAAAAAAACCCAAAAACAATCAAACAGTAAAAGAACCTTCAGGCTTCAATTCCAGATCTTCAGAAAACTGTCCCAGGATCCTGTTGCAACTGCCATGCCATCATCAGTAACCCCCAGGCAGCTAACGCGGTTGTCATGTCCAGCCAACACACCTATAAGCAATCATAATTGTCATTTAGTTAACAGTAGTGCACTAAGGAAATACAGGTCACATCAATTTGGATGTTACAAAGTGCTCTTGGGATTTACCAACACTAAGGAGATAAAAGGCTTTTTCAGCAATACTAACCAGCACGATCAGCTTTTAGTGTGTCCCACACATTGCAGTTAAAGTCATCATATCCTGCCAGAAGAAGGCGGCCACTCTTTGAGAATGCCACAGAGGTGATGCCACATATGATATTGTCATGAGAATAGATCATTAATTCCTGATCAGCACGCAGATCGAACAGCCTGCAGGTGGCATCATCAGAGCCCGTGGCAAAGGCATTTCCATTAGGGAAAAACTGCAAGTTCCAAAAACAGAAATAATTATTGTCCAATTATTGATTGAAACAGGAAACAAATTTAGCAAGCAAAACACTTGTATTTACATGTGTATGGAACTTACACAGATGGCATTAATGTCAGACTCATGGCCAGTAAATGTCTGTCTGCACATGCCCTCTCGAACATCCCAGAGTTTAGCAGAGGCATCACAAGCACCAGAGACAAATAACCTTGAGTCAGGGGCGAGTGACAGGCTCATGACATCACCGGTGTGTCCAGCAAATGTGGTTGTCTGCTGGCCAGTCTCAATGTCCCAAAGTGCACTGTGAAATAAAGGATTTAGAATCAGTTTGCCTGTTGTCTAGCACGTTAACTGCTCATTAACGGAACTCAATGTCATCTTTTCACTCACCAAGTGGTATCTCCAGAGCTTGTAACAATCTGGTTGTCATCAAGAAAGCGACAACAGGACAGGTATCCTAATATTGAGAGTCAATAGAAGTCATTAATACACAAGTGAAAGACAAATGTAGAACTAGCAGTGCACATTTAACCCCTACTTGCAGTTACGACTAATCATCAATTAGCAGTAAATAGATCAGTTATTTAAAATTCATTGAAAATTAAAAAAAAAAAAAAGACTAACAAATTTTTAAAGCAACATACACCTTATCATGCCACTGTTTTGTTGAATCCAACTATAAGTTAACATAGACAATATGGCAAAAGAAGCATGTTTTAACTGATACTTTGCTGTTTGAGAAGACATTTACAACCATTTACCTGTATGTCCAGCGAGCTCACGGCTCACACGTACATTCCCCTCACGTGTTTTCAGGTTGTAGATGGAACAGATGTTATCTAAGCCACCACAGGCCACATAGTTTCCTGAAGGCGCATATGCGCAAGTCATGACCCAGGAAGATCGAAGTGGAATGGCATGAACCTATAGAGTAACAAACAGACACATGCACAGATACTTAAGTTCCATTTTGTCAAAGAAACAAAATCTTCAAAATAGGATTACATACCTTTTGGAGAGCAATGTTACAATAACTAAATTTGGCATTTAAACACTAACACACAACAATGTCAGTCTGCCTTTATAAAGCATAAAATAAATGTCAATACTTATTTATACAATTTAGAAAGTACTGCAACTCCTTCACTTTTTACACTTCAAAGTTTCAAGCTTTCTTTTAAACAAGTATTCAGACCCTTTGCTATAGCACTCAACGCTGTAGTCAGCTGTGTCCTGCTGGATTTAATGTGTCCTTAAAATTTGTGTGTAGGGCTTCAGTAGAGTTGACCTATGTCAAAATTATTGGATTAAACAGTTTAGAAAGTTCTGCCAGGAAGACAATCATGTCAGCACGTCATCAAAAAGGTCTTTATGGTAGAGTAGTTAGACAGAAGCCAAACACAAGGTTCCTTTAAAGAGAAAAGAAAAAAAATCTCCAGAGCGCAACAACCTGACTGCAGCAGTGAACCAAAGCTTACAGCAAAGAACGCTCTGGTGGCTTGCTGACAAGTTTCCAATGGTTCCTTCGAGGACAAGCCTAGGCCTGAAATTTAAACTGAACAAAAGATGTTTCTAAACAAAAACAAAAACAAAAAAAAACTGCCAAATTCTTTTCAAGTCTAAACTATAAAAATAAGCTATTGTGAGGTACTGCCAGATCACAAAGTAAGTTCTTGTGACCCAAGCTACAACTCAGAAGAGGCTGCACTGTTGAGATATTAGACAGCATCCTGTAAAAATCACGGCCGTAATTTTTCCATTTCAATGGGAACATGATATTAGTCAATAATCTGCTGCTTAGGGACACCATAATGCAACAGCTTAATTAAACAAGAGGATGAAATAACCAGCCTTGCATTAAAGTATCCCATAAACAAATCAAACCTCTATCTACCCTTTAATGTTGGAAGAATTACCCTTTAATCTTTTTATTACCAGCTGGATCATTGTCCACAGTATCATGTTAAATTATATTATCCCAAAAGGTTCTTCAGTATCCCAAACAAGTCAGAAAGCTTTTTAAGGATCCCGAAGAAACTTCTGTCTTTGGTGGAGAAGCCAGATTACCTTTTAGGCATTAAAACAGTGTACTCATTCCTCCGATATCAACAACTGCACACCAGACACATCAGCCTCAGGGGAAAGGGCACAAATGCCTCTTGCTCAGCTGATCTGCAACACTTTTAAATATAAGTTTTCCCTCTTTTCAATTCAACATAGCCTCATAGGTTCAAAAAAATTGTTTTATCCCATAAAGAAGTACAACATAGTACAAAAGGAACAACTTAAAAGGTAAACTAAATTTATATAGTTTTATTAATTTCAAGATCACTTAGTATCCAATCTATGTAAACATTTTAAAAAATCAGAATGAAGATGACCGCACTTTTTTTGTCTGCGCTTTGTAAGGCTGTGTTGTTACTGACTCTCAACTAGATTAAACACAAGGTTTGCCTATTATTCCATTAGTCCTCATTATAAAATAATAATGAAGAAAATTACCTTATTTGTGGTATAGCTATCCCAAATAATAAGTTTGCCATCTTGAGAGGCACTGACCAAGAGCCTACAAAAAAAAGAAAAGAACAGTAATATGAACATCACTAACACAGTATCCAGGGGTTGTCACGCATCTATTTTTTATCCAGAGTTAAAAACAATAGAAAAATATGCATAAACTGCTGAAAGACACAAAGTTCACTATGCTCCACAAATCATATTCTGGCTGTTAGGTTTTACCTAGAATCTGTTCCCCAATGCATGGCATATATTTTAGCCAAATGGCCCCGCAGCGTTCGTCTTGTACGCATCTGGATTCGGCCAACGGGGTCAATATTAGCTGTGATCTGTAAAACATTAAGTGCTATAAGGTTCATTTCCCATCAAATGCTTTTCAACCCAAACACTATGAAAAGTTAAATGTTACCTGTGATAGTGTGGCATCTGCACATGCTTTCCTGGCATCCTGAGGAGACACAAAAAAAAAAAAAGAAAAAAAAAAAGGGGGGGGGGGGGGGGTGTCAACACTTTGGTCAGACATTTTCCATCTCACACCAGTCTCGACTGGAAGGGCTGTCAGATTTTTCAGAATAAACGTCTGTATGCTTTTATGTGGAGAAGTGATACTTTGTTACTCACTCTGATCTGATTCTTGAGCTGCTCTGCCTCTTGGCGTAACTGGTCCAGTTCACTCATCTTATTCTGCTTTTTCAATTACCTTACTCCAGCTACCACGGGCACTTGTTGCTCTAAAAAAAGCAACACAAACAAAGGAAATATGAGGAACTTTAATCTTTCAAGCAAACCATTTTAAAATCAAAGCTGTAATGAAGACAAACGCAAAATGGGTCTGAACGCAGCTCACAGACCTGCAGTGGATAAAGATTTTCACCAAGATTGTTTTGATTGAATTGATGGCAAAAAAATAAATAAATAAAAATAAAAATTGTTTACCTACAATATGTCCAATGTGCAGTTCATGCTTCAACCTTACTTTCCCACCTCAATGTCACCAGCTAAATCCTGACACACAATTCATATTGCCAGACAAATCTTGTTAACGCATGACTTTCCAGTGATCCGAAAAGCAGTCATTATCCTGTTGACCTTAATCCCTGGGATACTCAGAATTTCAGTGATCAATAAGCCACTTATATTAATACAGAGCCGCAAAGCACGCTCAAAGTTCAGCTAATAAAATATATACATATTAATTTTACTGATGAGATATATCTATATATATATCTATATATATATAGCATTCTTAGTGTGTCTGAAATTTCTTTGTATGAAGCACTGATTTCATTCACATGTAAGATATCAGGAAAAAGACAAAAGCTCAGCAATGCAATACTGAATTAAAAACTGCATTTAGCATGACAGATTCATCTACCATTTTAATTTCTGTTATGGTTGGAACATTTGTTAACTGTCCATTTCAGTAACGTCCACGTCAGCATACTTAGAGTAACGAAAAGTAAGGTTTTCCTAAGGTAGAAGAATGAAACACCTAAAAGATGGCTGCAATCAACAGGTAGGAATGGATTTATGAATATAGTATTGAATTTAATAATAAGGTCAGTAGGAGGATTATTAGTTGGACAAATGTTCTTATACTGACTCCAGTTATCCTGTAAGACAAATAACCTTGTGGTAAAATCCATCTAATGAATTATGAAAGTGCGGTGAACAAAAATACTTTACAAAACCAACCTGAAGCTGCACACGGGACATCTCTTTGCATTTAAAATGGGAAACGGATACTTCTGTATTGAACTGCAAAGAGTAAATAAGTTACCAACCTGAAGTGGAGAAAACACTCAGTTTTGACCAAATGTAAGATCAGCCATAATTTTCTACAGATTCAAGAGTTATTGTATTGTTAGAACATGTGAACGCTTGGAAGCCAAATTTTTTCTAAAGAATTGTAACTTCCTTCTATTATACGGATACTGAAGACGACGGTCACAAAGTTAAACTCAGAATTTTTACTTGTTACACATGTAACAGCTTAAAAGTGAAAAATAAATAACATTACCAAACCTAATTAACCCAGAAATTAAAAACAAAATGCAATACAGATTTAAATATGATTGTAAAGTTACTAAAGATCAAGTTAACTAGCACTGCCCTACTAGTTACCTTACCTTGTGTTTTTCCGTCAGCTCACCTATGTTACTGGAAGTTGCAGGACAAGACTGAAAGTCTTCTCAACCTTATCTACACAATCGTCTAAGTTGTCTGACTGGTTGGCCTTTCTAACTCAAGTTATCCTCTTATGCTCATTAATCTTATAATAAATGTGTCATGGAAAGTAATCATGATTAAGCATCATCCAGTGACAGCAGGATGCCATTCTCACCTTGAAAACCTCTTAAAACATAATTTTAAAACTATATTCCCAACTTCTCTCAACCTGAGAAAAATAAAAGAACTAATAATTGAAGTTAGAAATATTTACTACACTAATGTAGAGTTTCCTGTCTTAACTTTAAGTATAATTAATCCCATGAACTCAAAAATAAAACAAGAGTTTTTATTTAGTACACAGAGTTGGAAACAACTACAGAAAAAGGAGGTTACATAAGTAACTCTGCCTGATTTTGAACTTTTCCAATGAATTTAAATTAAATTCTTTTAAGTTAAACTGATGAGTATCTATCACAACTAAACTATGAAAAGCTGTTAGTTTTAAAGTGCTACTCAATGTTCAATGTTTTAAATTCAAACTTGAGTCAGATGAAATAAGACACCTACATCTTTTTGTTCTTTCTTAAACTGCCAAATTCCCCAAAAAATAAAAATAAATTCCAGTGGCAAATATTAATGTGGAATAGCCTGAAGTCATGTTATAAATCTGAGTTTTAAATATTCTACATTCAGAAATTAAAAAAATAAAATACAAATTCAATCTTGTTGACCTCTGTGGATGCTTACAGTTAAGGAGTTCCTCTCCCTCATCACTTCTCCTTTCCAAGCGCCTGATCAGGGTCAGCTGACTGCATGATAAACAATGAGCAGTGGCAAACAGCCTGAAGTTGCAGCTCACTAGTTTTCAAGTCCCTTAAGGGTAGATTGCGTCTGCTATTTTAGGTGTCTTCTACATTTTCAGTTAAATGTGTATGTTTCACTAGATAAACAAACATTTGTTCTCAAGAACATACCGGCTTATCTGTACTGTTAAATAATAACAATAATGCAATATTTCACAGGTCTAAAGCTGGATCACAGAAAAAGCCATAACCAGCAGTATCACTGAGCAACTCCATAATCCTAAAAGCTAAAATCCTCAGTCAATGAGTCTCTAATCCTATCCATGTCCACAAATGTAAACAGCTGGCAAAGCCTGTCCAGGCATTAGAAATATGTTTTTCCAATCATAAAAGGATGAGATTAATCTTAATTCTTTTACACACAACTAATCCAGGCACTTGCTTTGAGAAATTGCCAGGATTTTCAGCTTCCAATGACATCGCAACCATATTACAGATCCTCTCATGCAGTTGTGACCAGATACAAGTAGGACTACTTTCTGAAGGAATCCAGTAACATACAATTAACTTCAAAACACTATTGGTAGTTTTAACAACAATGCAAACAGACTTTGTGACAGAAATAAAATGTACTAGTATAAATCAACAGCATGAACTAACGTGTTTGTGTGCAAAGGTTTAACCAACAGTGTACGGGTTGTACTGATAGTTGACACAGACATTGTGTGCAGTACTGTGATTTGCCTACAACAGTCACAATGAAATCATTTGCATTGGACTTTGCGTTGCATTTGAATGGCTGCCGGATAGCTGTTTTAACTCCGCTTTTGGTTTGAATTTGTTTAGTAGGTTACTCTACAGAGGCTGCACGCACATTTCAGGAGGAAATTACACGCAATTCTGCACAATAAGGTGGCAAAAATACTGAGTGCTGCACAGTGTAAAGATAATATGACTTGCACTGAAGATGCAGCTAAACGCCATCTTGCAGACTGCTGTCCGCTAGTTAGCAAGCTCGACAGAGTAGGCCTGCAGGCAGGGCAGAGCTAATATTCAAAAAATTAAAGTCACCTTATTAAGAACAGTTACACACAAGGGTTAAAAATGTCTGGAAACGAGCAGAGTCAATGTAACGCAACACTCGCAAAATTTCATAACACGCGAACCAAATAGCCAGAATTATCTAATGCAAAATAACGTAACCACAGTCACTTCAGGGAAGACTCCGCCGCTCTTCCGCAATTATACAGGGTGCTATGTAGTTAGCTTTTAAGCAACAGTGGGTAAACCAGAAAACTGGCTTGTGGATTGGCCTTCGGAGATCCACTTACTTACATACTAACAATCTTGTTAAACGCAGTACTTCCAAGTTAATTTGATTACCGCGTAAATTTATTTGGTCCTTTTAATCTTGCAGCAGACGGAGGGAGGGGGAAGACTGTAAAACTGCAAGGTCGGGCGGCGATGGCCTGTTTTACTCCAGCAAGCGACAAATGCAAGAAGAAAAAAAAAAGGGGAGGGGGGGCTGGGTGTTTTTCATAAAGCAAATGACCTTTCAGAAAATAAGCGAATACAGAAAGAAAAAATAAACTAAATCCATGAAACCTGCAAGTTAGCTGGCTGTTTATAAGTAATGTTCCCAACACGAGTTAAGGCGTTGCATCGATGCGGCCGTTTTGTTGCAGACAGGCACCGATATGCTAACTTATTTGCTCGGCTGGTAAAAACAGGGTGTAAACGCGGCAATGGCATTTACGTTAAATAAGTGTTGCAATTTAATCCACAGAAGCGTGCGCAGAGTTAAGTGATGCTATAACCCACTCTTTTTAATCACAAGAAAAACACTGTTTGCTGTTATTACGGGACGTTTATTGTTCCAGCCCAACCCAGTATGTCATCATCAACTCACAAAATCTTTAAATATACCATTTCGATTATAATGTAAGTCAGTGCAATCAGTGAAGCTTTAAATTTAAGCATGATTACTGCAGTTGTCTCTTATATCATATGGTTATCAATGCATTTTATATCAAGAAGCACCTCCGCTGGGCCAACATTATTACTTAAACGCCAGCCAGAAGCTTCCTCCGACATTAATTGTAGCTAACGTTGCTCAGATGCTTGGATACTAGTTAAGTTCTGTCATTTAATTTGCAGCTAATACTCTACACCGGGATCCACCGATGCAAACACTCTTATGGCAAAATAGCCAACTTAATGCTAGCTAACCCCTGCTAACTAGAAGGCTAGGCTACTGCTACCCCACCCCCGGGCAGTTCAATTCCGCCACAATTCATTAGCTAAAGGTAGAACAGTTACAATTACAGCTCTAAAAGCAGTGTGCTGGTCGCTTCATTTTGCCTTACCTGATTCAATTTGCGCCTGTTTTTGAGTTTGGGCATTGACTGGAACACGGGACGGTGTGTATCTCCGATCCACGCATCAACGAACACCACAACGCTAGCTTACTAACTAGCTTAAGCCAGCTAGCGTAGTTTTCCGAGGAGTAGCCCTTCCCGAACGCAGGCTACGGCTGGGGGAGCTTGACAACCTCAGTCAACCAACCGGAGAGGGGAGGGGACGGAGAGGGGGGAATCACACCCACTAAAGCCCTTTAATGAAGGCACTGCCCAGGCAGATAAAAAGCCAATCTTTAAATTCACTAAAGCTCACCCAACAAGACAGCCTACTGTCTCCCTTTTGCCGAGCTTAACATCTGCCCTTTCCGTAGTAACACTCTTGTCCGGCCACCGAGCAATGAGATGGGCGCGGTAACCCTGCAGTTAGCGCTGGGAAACCCCACGTTGCAGCAGAGAGGGAGAGAGAACCTTCGATTGGAGTTCTATAACTGGAGATGCTACAATTATCATCAGCCCCCTTGCAGCGATGTTTAGCACGTCTAATTTTGTACACGCGTATTTAATTCGAGCACAATACAGTTTAAGAGAGCACAGTGTTCGCTTATGTTCTCAGCAAAGGAGCCCAAGTTAAAGATCGAGTAAACAGGGCCCCAACTTCGCTTCTAAAGTAGGAAGTGGTAATCATGATTTCAGTACAGTACTGTAGGGGGGGGCATTTGCTCAATTTCAGGAGCTACACCCAGGCCTGATTACTGCCAGACCTGCAGAATCAAGACATCAAGTAATTAAATAGCAAGTTAAAAGGTCTCAAAAGCAACCCAAGAATAGATGATAAAGCCACTCACATCTATGATTCTGGGTTACAAATCCATTTCCAAGATTTTTTTTCCAGTCAACCACGGTGAAGGCCATTATCCACAAATTTAAAAAACGTAGAACAGAGGTGAACCTTCCCATGAGTGGCCGATCTGTCAAAATTACTCCATGAGTGCACCAACGACTCATCCAGGAGGTCACAAAGAACCCATTACAACATCTAAAGAACTGGAAGCCTCAGTTATTGCACTTAAGGTCAAAGTTCATGATTCAAAATAAGAAAGCAACTGGGGAAAAAACACTCACAAAAATTGTATGATTACTTTTTCAACATATGCCGCGATGCAATGCAATTTTCTGCTGGAAAATCTTGTTGGTGAGCATACATATCAATGCTACTTTGATTGCACCAGCAGCCAAAATGCTCTTGCAGAGTGAGTATACACACCCTAGCAAAGACACAATGACATAGCTGCTACTTGACCCTGCCTCAACATTCCATGAATCCCTAACTGATAGAGTAGGGGGTAGGTAAGATTTTTTTTCCCAGAGGGCCGCACAGGCTTAAAAAATCCAAATGAAAAGTTGTTATATACATTTTAAATTAGCCTACATCTTGCCATTTGTATGATATGTACTACTGCACTACTACTAGGTCACTGATATTAAAAAAAAAAAAAAAAAAAACAGCACTGAATTAAAATTAAATAGCTGTGTGGACCCAGTGCAGTCATTCACCTCAAGATTCCTTCATCAGTGATTACACTCTGATTTCACTGGCATTTGTTTTGCTTTTCTCTTAGGACATCAGGGGTTAGATTGAGATGGTTCAAGGCTGATCCCTGCCCTCGAGCATTATTTTACCCATGTGAGCTATAGTGCATTTGTGAGATGGCATGAAACAAACCTTATCTGTTCCCACCCCACAATCCATGGGACCCAAAGGATCCCCCGTCAACTTCACAGTGCCAGATACCACAGGACACCCCCAGAGGTCCCGTTTCATGACCTGACAGAATAAAGCTATTTTGGTGGCATGAGCGGTTTTGATATTTAATTTAGTCATACTAAGCAGTCATCTGATGCACAAATACACTCGTAAAAAAATCCTAATTGGACCCAGTTCATGTAAGAAATACATACTAGACAAACTAGAATATAACAATCCAATTAATCCATACCAGAAAAAATAAGTAGCTCAGGAATGTCATACAGAAAAAAAAAAACCTGCAATGGATTTGGTTGAGTAAATGTAGTAAAGACGTTAACTAAAGTTCCACATGTAATCACCTGTCAGGCAAATTTCTTAGCTACCTAGTTAGCGACTACCAACCTCTTTGTCTCACTTGCCTCACAAATTCCATCTTATTCATACCCGTCACCACATCCTCTCATTATCTAAGCCCTCGCTGCATCTTGTCCATCCTTCCTCTTTCAATCAGACTACTCTCCCTTCTCTCCATTTTCAAGATACCATCTGGAGCTCAAAGTAGGCTCAGATGACATAAGACCTGATCTTCCTACATTCATTTCCTTCTCGCATCATCCATTCATCATCCATCACTACCCTGCATAACTAAACCTTGAAAACCTTGAATCGATTATTGGTACTGATGGTCCACATATATATAAAAATATAAAGACAAGATGGGAATCGGTTGCATTGAAAATAGTGTTTGACAAATCTCTTCTTAATACACAGCATGTGAAAAGCCACTGTGTTTACCTTTCCCTCTTTATTTTTGTTAGACTCACATTTTACGACAGGATTTATCTACTATAATCTTTGCCATCAGCAAAACGAAGAATACATAGAATCTCTTTAGTACCATACCTCTGAGTGACCCCGTGGAATAAAAACAAATGGCATAACATTTGGATTATCATGACCATCTTTATTATGGCTTGTCAGTATCATTTTAATATTACATTTTGATCATGAATGAAAGCAGTTATTTGATTTCAACATGCAGATACAGAAAGAAAAGTATTCCCACATTGCTGTGTAAGTTATAATTCAAAGTATGTGAATTCTCCCGGTCATATTATTTTTATTTGCAAATGTCATAATGATCTATTACCCATGTAATTGCTTAACTAGAAGGACAGGAACCTGGTAAATTCAGCTCATGAAATTCACCTGACAGCTGGTAGTAATGTTTTTTTAAAAAGTAACTATTATTTCATTGCCTATTACCTAATCTACAGATTAAATGCTAATAGCTTCACATAACTTTTAATTTTGATTTCTATGTTGTGTCCTTTTAAATTCTGCACTCTGCACTGAATTAGCCCACAAGAGGAATGAGGTGTACACTGATACACAGCTCTTTCACTCAGCTAACAAATGTGAAATTCTTAATGTTCCCATTGTAATGTTGAAAATAACATCTTGCAGTTGAGTGCCTCCTTATTTGGATGTCAGCTTTCATAAAAGTCACCGGGGGGCTGTGCAAACACCTGCTAATGGGCCACACTAAGCTAATTGCAGTTCCCATAACTGTGTCGTCATGTGACACTGAGGTCACACAAAAATGCATCTGATTGTTTACAATATTTTGCTGCGTTGCTGTTACTTTCTCTAAAAATACGGATATTTGACGAATTTAAAGCTATACAAACTAGTTATTTTCCAGTGTAGCTGTGTTGCATTTGATGGGTGAGATCAGTATCAAATTATTCCTCATGGGTGATTAGCAAGTCCACCCTCTAAGTGCCATAAATGGTCTTTTGGCAGGCTTTTCTAAACTCTGGGGAAAGAGCATTAAACATTTAGAAATGATGAGGCTAAGACATCCTCTTATTGTGCATTAAGTGTTTTTGGTACACACAGTACTTGCACTGACTCGTTTCTATATAATCCTGAAAAATTGGTGAGTATGCTATCTTGAGAATTAACTATTAATAGTTATTAATTTGAATAATATCTAAAATGACTAACTTGAAATGAGAGGTTTTAGGATCATGATTAACAATCCTCTAATAAATATTGTTGGCAGCATAAAACTGCAGCTTCTTAAAAAGTTTCCCCATTTTCATTTCCTTCCAGGTCAGCAAATTATCACAAGATCAAAAAATACAATGTAATTTTTGAGATGTTTGATGAAGAAGGAAATGGAGAAGTGAAGACACAAGAGCTAGAGAGGATGATGAGTTTAACTGGAATCAATCCTACCAAGAGCGAGCTCATCCAGATGGCCAAAGATGTGGACAAAGAAGATACCTGCAAAATTCCTTGCTATGGGAATAAAAACCCTCTGTCTTACTCTGCAGAGTTCTTGAGCTACCCATAATTTCTCCATATGTTCTCTATAGTGATCTTAGACTGAAGAATAGCAAATATTTTCTTTGGCCATTGGCTGCTTTTTCACTCATTTTCAGCCCAGTTCTTGCCCCTGACCATTTTCATAGGATTTTTCTTTTGTTTGTTAAACCATTTCACCTCAACATACATTCAAGCATTAAAAAAGCACCAAAGTCAAGAGGTGAACCAGTGTTGTGTCTACATGTAACAGACAACGTATCTTTGGGCACTTTGTTACTAGCAGCTCTTCTCAAAAATGCAAAATTTGTTCTAAAAACGAACTTTGAATGTCCTCCAAGAAGCGTGGAAAACATTTCTTGAAGACTTCTTAAAGAAATTACAAGAAAACCTGGCAAAGAGAGTTCAGGCTGTGTGGAAGAATGAAGGTGGTCATACCAAATATTGACTCTCAAGTGTACAAACACCGTTTCTGCCTTATATACTAAATTTCAAATTATGTTTGAACATGTTTCAATAAATCACTGCACCTATTCATCATTTTCTTAGCAAAACATGCTAGGTATGGCATGGCTCAAGACTTTTGCAATGTACTGTATCTATCTAGCAAGTGGACATAGAACTTTCTAAGGTTCTACTTCTGTTGTCTGCTGATTGAGCTTTAATCAAGTTGTTGCAGTTGTTATGCTTTATTATACTGTGTTGCACGTAAACCGGTTCTATTTACATACTTTAGAAATGTCTTTTTCTACATCCACTGCACATTAATGTGCGCATTAGTGGAAGCTTCATCTCTTTAGAATCAGCCCAAACCAGACAAGTAAAATGCTGTAGCGATAATGTGGCTTATTCAACTTAGGAAAAGTGCTGATATGAAATTGCTGTTTGGTGTTTGTTGATCTGATAAATTAATCTTAAGATATTTGTGGTATTATCCTTTGTGCCTATTCGGGCCCAGAATTTTAATACACATCTTAATCGATTAAGGATTTATGAAGCAGCTTTCCCAGAGAACAATAATATTCCAAAATGCATTTAAAAACATTATGTATGCCGCAGTCTTACTGCAGGTTTCTCTGTGAATCACTAGGTGGCATTGTTTTACAGTGTGTAACCTGAGAAGTGTCTAGTGGTTTTATGATTATTTGCATTGCCGAATCTCCCAAGCAACCGAAAATACACACACACACACACACACACACACACACACACACACACACACACACACACACACACACACAGAGTCCAACATTTAAACTATTAAATTATACATTTATTTGTTAATTTTTGTAGAAATGAAATGCTCATTGTTCCTCAGTTGTTCCTAGTGTGATTTAAAAGTTTCTTGCATTTGTGAAATGAATGATATAATGAATTAACCATTATATGACCTGTGATGCACTGAAACACTGCATTCCTGGGATTTAACTTATGCTGAAGTATAGTTTTCATGTCACTTTAACTTAGCAAAACTGTGTTAGTTATGTTATGTGTCATTTCATCTGAAGAACTGGAGGAAATATTGCAATTTCCTTTCCTGTTTCCGATTTCCTATTGTCTTCCCTGCTCTCTTTACACCTCCCTCCTCCGTTTTCTGTCTGAACCAATGCAAGCTGAGACATACCCACAATTTTGATATATATCTGTAGAATACATCCCTTTAAAGGAGATATATTGCTTGGAGAGGATCTTCTTTAGGTGTAGTTATTATGTACTGTGTAATTAAAAGGGTATATGTAGCCCCTATACATGTAAATGTATTGATTTTTTTTATATATGCATAAAAATCACACATGGAGCAGATTAAAATGTATTATTTTTGCGATGTTTCAGGAAAAAGAGTATTTAACTATGAAAGCTTTCTGGGTCTCATGGTTCTATACCATGAAAGAACAAAGAACCAGGATTCTGAACTCAGAGCTGCTTTTAGAGTATTTGATAAAGAGGGTAAGAAATATATTGCCTGAACACGCTCAAGTAAGTAAAACACAACAAAGTTGTAACAAAGACATCATACTTCTCCACTCTTGTTACACGGCACAAAAGTTCCCTAATTCAAATCAAGCTATAACATATTCTGCGAAAAACACAGTAAGCATGGATATGCTAATCAGACTGTTTTCTACACGGGAGTGTTAGGGTCACATTAAGAATAAAAATATTATTGTTCATTTTGAGCATAAAGGGAGGAAAAAGGTCAAAATGTGGAGATTAAAGTTGCCACGACTGCTATACGCTCTACAAAATGCCCTGTGTAGACAAGCTAGTGAAATCATACTTCGGGATCAGTATTAGTAAAAAATAATTATTATTTTTAGCACATACACACAGTGTGAGAAGTATAACACCATTGAAGAGATGGTGCAGAAAGCTGCTTCTGGTCAGAAGGAAAAAACACACAAATTTGAATGAGTTGGCCGGGTTTGCAAAATAAAATTACTGGAAATGGACAGATGCAAGGGTGTCGATGGTCACACTCTCATCCAGTCGTGTTGCATCACAAGACACAATAAGACAGCTCATCAAGTTGTTTCACTAACTCATCATACACAAGGTATTTTGTAGAGGGTATATCAGCCATGGCAGTGTTTGACTTGAAAAAAAAAAACAACTTTAACCTCCACATTTCATCTTCTTTCTCAAATTGGACAATAATTTATAATTTTCTTAATGTGGCCCTAATACGCCATCGTAGTTTCACTTAGTGTTAATTGGAATTTGTCTTTAGTATTTTTTTCATGTTTAATATCAATGTAGGCAGATGGAGACTGATTATGAAGGCATGTTATATGCATTCTCTTTTATATTTTATCATTTCAATGATTGTGATAAATTTTATTTTGTTCAAATCAATCAGAAAATGTTTAGTGTATCAAGTCATTATTGCTTTTACACATTTTATCTAAATCTACAAATGAGCTTCCTCTGAAGGGTGGCTGCCGGGTCTATTAGACATTGAGTTAGGAACTCAGTAATTCATGAAGGGTTTGAAACTCCTAACAGTCCACAATTAAAAGGATCCGGCTTATTTAGTTTTGGGATCTGACTAGGGTCCCTCTTGGGTGCTTACTCTGTGAGGTATTTTAGGCATATCCAACTAAGAGGAGATCCTGAGACAGATCTGGGTCCTTATTTTTATTTTTTCAGAATTTGTGGCAATGATGACTGGAAACTTGTTCAAAATGACCTGAAGAATCTACAGATTTTCTTAAAATCGACAAAAAAATGGAAAATAAAATGTGTTCAGTCACTTATCTGTGTGATGATTTTTGTGCAACTGTGCAAATCCTTACCAGTGAAACAAATTTTTAATGCTAATTTCTTTGCTGGTTTCTTCTTCTGTTCATGTGTTCCTGGGGGAATTCGGGTCATTGAGGTTCGGACAGAAGACATCACAGGGTTAATTTCCTCAGACCTGCCACCCGGATGCAGTCATTCACACGGGTCTGACAGCATCTGGTGTGCAGTCCCATTAAATCCCATTCTCATCCTTGCAAAGCCAAACAGACAGCTGAGGGAGCCAACCACATTTATCATCTTGAAGCCATTAGACCAATTGCAGGGTAAAGGGGGAGGGAGCTTGCCGCACTGATCTCTGTTTGCAGCATCCCCAGAGCAACCTCTGCTGTGTGAAATACAAGAAAGGGCAAGACGACGGGAGTAGATCCTAGGAGGCTATCAAAGAACTGGAAAGGAAGATCTTGGGGGTTACCAGGGTAGGGTTTCTTTGACGTGTGGAAACCATCTTCAGAGAAAATGGCTGTTTTGTCAATGTAAACAGCTTGTCCAATACCTGCATTGCTAAAGGGGGAAGCAGAAGAGGAGGAGGGGCAAATACTGGAGCAAATGTTGCCTCTTACAGTGAAAATTCTCTGTCTTTAGCTGCCCCTAGTCTGCCGCAGGTCACCTCTGAGCATGCATGTTGTATGTTAAGGTACGTATGGATCTCTAATCTGAGAGGACACATAAGTAAGACCTGGTCCTGGTGGCAGGATTATTAGCTTCAGCTGTTAGTGCAGGACAGCTGAGATCCACTACACGTTAACTGAACATAACACGCATCCGTATCACATGGTAATACAATCATACAATCATCCTCACAAAGACCATGTAAAATGTTGCATGCTCCGTCTTTGTGGAGTGTAGGAATTGCTAACTGGACAAGAGCAATGACTGAATCCAGTCTTTGTTTTTCATTGGTTGGCTTCAGTTGCACATGTTCCTCATTAAGAGCACAAGCAGACAGGATGAGGAGGGAGGAATGGATCATATGTCTATGCCTTTCTGTGTCACCATATAACAAAATGGAAAGCATGTTCGTCTTTTAGCACTCCTCATATAATGTAAATCTTAAGGAAAAACTGCTTTGCACTCTCATGGGATGTGCATAGTACATGTACCAAGTCTTGGATGCAGAGGATATTTATGGAACCTGTGTGTGTGTGTGTTTGTGTGTGTGTGGGGGGGTGGATGTAAGTTGATTTTGATGTTAGAATACGCTGCCAACACATTTCCTCACAGTGCATATTGAAGTTTGAACGCTTACCATTCCGCTGAAATTCATGAAGCTTTTTTTTTCTGCATACCGATTTCCTTCTGTGCGTTTACGACCCACATCCTGCCCAAAACACCTACCACAACCCACTGGCACAATCACCATGGTTTGAGTAAATATGAGGGTGAGGGTTCCAAAAGTGAAATGTTAATTCTTTGCTTCTTCTTCTTTTTTCTTTTTTTTAAAGATCTAACTAAATCATGAGTAAAAAAGCAATAAGAAAATAGGATGTAAGCATTTTCATATATATGGTTATGGTTCATTCAATTCATTTTATCACATGAAACCTTCTACAGATTCATTGTAGCAAAATAGTTATCAGCTTCTCCTTCGTGTGTTAGGTTTTATTTTACAGATCTTATGGCCAAAGCACCGTCGATGCCTCAGGAGACGTCGGACCAGCACGAAGACACTTTTGCTGATCATGACACACACTAGAAGCTGAGCAGTATAACAGCATCTACACAAATAGTGAAGATCCACACTCCAGTTGGAACAGCTACACTCGAACATGGCTGCAAATGGAACTAGGACAACTACAAGTTTTTTCTCAACAACTGCCACAACCCCTACAACCTCCACGATCCCCTTCCTCTCGACAAGTCCTGGAAGCAGAGACAATATCACCTCAAGAATGTTAATGACTGTGACTATAACGACAAATGAGACCAATTTGAATGCCACCGCGTTGCCAGAAGTCGTGATTGAGAGCTCAGGCATGGGAATGTTGCTTGTACCTTTTGGCATCATCACAGTCATTGGCTTAGCAGTGGCAATAGTAAGGAATCATTTAAACATGGTCTCTTCAAAACCATTTCACACAGTATAAAACATAAAAGTTATTTAACTTTCTCCGTCATATCTTTGCTTCTCCATTCCAGATGCTGTATATCAGGAAACGGAAGCGGTAAGTTGCCACAACCAAGCAAGGCTGGATTACCATCTGTTTTGAGTCTTCACAAAAGGAAAATAATCAATTAACTCAACTAAAACATATCTTTATTAGGTATTTCATGGGTTTAAGCTTACATTGAGATCTAGTGCATAATCATTCCTGAAAAAAGCAAATCATTTGCTCAAATTAGTACCACTAGGATCACACAGAGGGCACCAAGTTTGGCTCAGTGTGTGTTCAACATGATTATTATGTTAATTTCAAAGTCTTTCCTCCCCCTTACTCATCTTTAACCTGTCATCACACAGGTTGGAGAAATTGAGACACCAGCTCATGCCCATGTACAACTTCGATCCAGCTGAAGAACAAGATGACCTGCTGGAACAGGAACTACTGGATCACGGTCGGGAAGGCAGCATCACAGGGCCCAACGCCAAGGTAGGACTGACAGTTTTTCTTTTTTTACTGTTTGTGTTTATTTTTATGTATAATCTGAAGATTTCAGTGCAGATTTTTTGTATGTTTTTCTTATGACATTGCTTTCCTGTTTAGTGTTTTCGCTGTCATAATTCTTTATTTTCTTTAATTCCTTTTAAGTTTTGACAATGGCATAGTTATAAAAGGCAAAAAATGGTAAAGTATGGCCTGTGTGTCGTTTCAACCATTTCTCTAAAACCCCCTTTTCTCACTACCCTTATTCTTTCATGCTGTCTTTGTATCTGTATCTCAAATAAACTACAACCTCTAATTCATTGACCTAATCTGCATTAGAGTATGTACATGGAGGACAAACAGCGCTACATCATACTGCCTTTTCCTTTGAACCTACATTCATATTACCTTTCACATCCTTTCCTTCTCACTCTTTCAACTAAATCCTTACACATAAACTACCCCAGGGGCCACATGAAGCAAACACATTTTCAGAGTTTTCAGATGTCGACTAAATCTATCCCACTGTGTCCTTGTTGATGTTGTGCATTAAATGCATTTGAAAGCCTAAAAATGGCTTTCAAACCTTAATATTTTTTTCAAAACGTTATTTTGGCTGTGTAAAACAACCAGGACAACGGCATCAATCAGTTTTATAACACATGCCGGTATTTTCATAATTCCGGATTTTATGATTTACATCATCTGTGGTCTGTGGCTTCTGGCACAGTCTGTGTAGGTGATCTTATTGTTCTAAAAGTAGCAAAACATTACTGGGAAAAGAATAATTTAGTTATTGTTATAGTTTCCTTCTGTCTTTTATTACTAATGACACTATAAAGCTTGTGTCATCACATGATCTTAATGTAACGGTTTTCGCTTTCCTGCTTTCTGCTACCGCTTTCCTGCAGACTCTTACAAGCTCCCAAGGGACAACACAAAGGCCCAGTCGTCTTGTCTTCACAGATGTAGCCAAAGCTCTCAACGCTTAACAGCTCTCTTCCATTGGATAAAATCAGTTTGCGAGGTTTGCTGGCCTCTATAAAGGGAAACCAGACTGTGTGGCGGAGCAACTGGAGCTCTGATGAAGGTTATCGTCACCATGCGTGGAACGGCAGCGGTTGCATGTATGGTGGAGAAGGGCAACGGGAAGCATCACGTATGATCTTGCACTGTTATCATATGGGCACACAAATGAAGTGGGATGCACTTTTTTTAAGGGAAAAAAATCATGTCATGTCATTGCTGTTAAAATATTCGGTAGCTTGTCAGGAAAGTTCTTCTGAGCTTCAGCATCTACGTCTATGTTTCATAAAAGAGAAGTGTATATCTGTGTTCTAGTGATTTTTTTTTTTTTGGTCCTACATTCCTGACAAGATTCAAAGCTGGATGTGTTTCCATCCTTAAGTAAAGTGTTTCTCCCCAGTCGGTTTATTCTTTTGTGAGCGTTTAAGGATTGTCTCTCTGCGTGTGTGTACATTAAAGTTATTTAAACCTTTTTCTAACGAAATGTTCTTGTTGTACAAATCTAGAACAAAGGAGTTGATAGGTGATATTTTATTAATAAGTGATGCGCAGACGTTGAGTAACACAAATCACAAGGTAAAGAATCAAAACAAAATATATATCACAGGTTTGTGAGTTCTATTAAGGAAGTGGATGAGGACACATCAACACATAACATAACTACAAAATGGTGTTAAGAGTAAGGCATAAAAAGTTGATTTCTCAAGTTACACTTCAACCTTTTCAAGAGTTGAAAATGGATCAAGTACTGTATGTAACTATATAACTATCAGTAAAATCACAAAACATTGTCCCCATTTAGAGAGTAAATATCTAGACAGCTCTTGTAAAATAACACACATTGACTCAGCTGTAGTTAAATTAAAAGGCACCCTTTAAGGCTGACTTCCATTCACTTATGGTCATATGAATGTAGTGAGATGAGTGATGTGGACTACAACAGTACTAGTTTGACAGTTACTTCAAAATTTCATGATCCACATGACCTGCAGGTCTAATGGGAACTATTAGACATATTTAACCAAGAGTTTCCCCCAGAGATGACCCCGGCGTGTTGGTTTTCAGAGGTAGTCCAGGGAGCATAGTCAAAAAAAAAAAAAAAAAAGCAAAAACAACCCAAAAGCAAAAAACAAAATTAAAGTCAATGCAGATGAACACTGAATCAATATCTAATCCGGCTGCAATTTTGTCAACAATGCTGAAATACATGAAATGACTGAAATACAAAATATCAGTGATAATATGAGTACATTTTACGTGGAAGAAACATATATACAGTAAATAATGGTGATATTCAAGTAATGTGCAGTAATTAGCAACTTGTAAGTGATATCTAATTTGGATAAATGTTCACAAAACGACTTCTCAAAACATTTTTTAAACTACATGGAGGCAGGAAATTTCTTAACCTCTGATGTTTTAGACATAAAGGATTCAGTCATTTGTATGAGAAACATCTCCATGAGGGAAAAAGACATCCTGAGCTCTCCAGATTATTCTATATATCTATGTGGCTACTTATGTTGATTCATGATAGAAACCAGATTTACTATCTACGAACATATATAATATATATATATTATATATATATATATATATATATATATATATATATAAAATACCTTTAACGTTCAATTACATTTTTTTTTGTAAATTTCATTTCCCTGCATTACTGTCTGGTGCCAGAGACAGTGCTGTGCAAAAGTCACTCATTTCTTTAAATTTTGCTAGGAAATTTGGAAATAGGTGCACCAACTTACTGAAACATTTAGACACATGGAAATACAGTTTCTAAGGAAAAAAACTCAATATTTGGTATGACCACATTTATTCTTTACCACAGCCTGAACTCTCTTAGGCAACCTTTTTGTAATTTCTTTAAGTAGTCTTCAGGAATAGTTCTCCGGGCTTCTTGAAGGACATCAAAGCTCTTCTTTTGTTCTGTTCTCTTTCAAGATGAGCCCACAATGCTTCAATAACGTTGAGGTCTGGGGTCTGAGGAGGCCAATCTATGACTGATAGTGTTCCTTTCTGTGATTTGTACCCAAAATTTCTAATTTGTATTCATCAATCCATAAGCCCCATTGACACCGATTTTTGGTCCAGTTTTTGTGTAATTTGGCATACCTCATCCTTTTCTCCTCGTTTCTGCCTTAAGAAGGGCAGAAAACCATTTCTGATGAGGCTTGAACACTAAATAAATCAGCTAAAGCATAGGTGTCAAACTCTGGCCCGCAGCCTAATTACATTTGGCCCGCGAAGCCATACCAAATTATTATTAGAGATGGCCTACTGGTATTATACAGCTAATATATATATCGTTTAGTATTAAGCTTTGCTTGTTCCATATTCAGTTTTCCAGCAAAACTTATTTGATCCATAAGAAAAGATTCATTCTTATATCTGGAGGAAGATTTTTTTTTCAATAAATATTAATGTTAGCCTGCAACTTTGTTCCAGTTTTGAATTTTGGCCCACTGTGTATTTGAGTTTGACACCCCTGAGCTAAAGGGTCAGGTATACCCTTCAGGTCCTGTATCAGGGCTTTGCTGGATTTTCTTTCTAGTAGATCTTTAGGAGTCACCTTGTTGGAGCAAAACTAGTATTTGCCTGAAAAACTGTTATATTTTGTAGATTCAACTAAAGAAGTCTTTGTTCTTTTTAAGCGCCCAAAGATACTTACAAAGAACTTATAATTGGTTATTTGCCAAGTTGTCTGTTATGTGTAGACACAGCACTCTTCATCCCTTGAGTTAGGTGCCTTTTTTATGCGTGAATGATTCCCAGCACAGCGTTTAGTGGTTTAACGAACAAAAACATTTCTATATAAATGGTCAGCTACAAAGACTGGATTGAAAGTAGCCAATATCCAAAGAAAAACTTTGAAAGACCTTCAGAAAACCTGGAGAACTATTGCTCAAGTCCACCTAAAAAATTACAAGAAAGTCTGGCTCCTTGTATGCAAAATATAGAAATGATGGTGACTTTTGCACAGTACTGTATTCATGGTGAAAAATACTACATTCACTTTTTCTGGTGGCATGCAGCTAGTTCTGAATTAATGTTTCTATTTGAAAATCTCCCATTTCGTTTTTGTTTTTTTTTAAAGATTTCTGAATGCAATGGAGATGAACTGAGTTTTATTTATAGAGTTCTTACAGACTGGGAGTTACCACAGTATGTTAGTGTGGACAAGTCTTAAACCACTTTGTTAACATTTTCTTAAGTAGAAAGTAGCTTCAACAGAAAATGTTCATTAAGCACCACAAAATAAATCCCATGCACTTTGTTGCATTGAGGTGTACGTACTGTAGCTATGTAGCTGCATGCTTTTAGAGGTAAGTGAAACAATCCTTTAAAGGAAGACTGTAAAATTTGCAACAAGATATGATGCACTTCCTCTCTATGAAACTAAATAAAGTTAAACTTGTTTAATTGATAGACCATAAAATGCACTCCCAATACCTTCAGTACAACGAGGCGTTTTGTTGCTATAGCCTTAGTCGGTCTGGTATGGCCGGTGCCTGAAGTTAGCCATAACGCTTATGTATTTCAGCACTTTGTGGTTATTTGCTGCCATGTATTAAGAGTGTCACACATACAATTTACAGTGTAAGAATCAGAAAATACATGATAGAATAAAAATGAGAAAAGAATAACAATCCCCACCCCACCCCCAAAAAACAAAAACAAGTATTTCATGAGGAACTGCACCCTAAAAAGCAAGTATTTCATCAGGTTGTTGTAAACTATTGGCTGCATTTTATTTCCCAGGAGAGCAAACAAACAAAATCTCACTTCAGTTTATATCAAATACAGTTAAAAAAAAAAAAATTATACTGATGCTTTTATTTGTACTCCCCGACTGGAGTGTAACATCTGCTTCCACATGTTGGCCTGCAGCCCTGAAAACCTCGTGTTTAATCGTACTGTATATCTGCACAAAAACCTGTGTGTGTTTGCGCGTGTGTGTGTGTGTGTGTGTACAGTAATTGTGTATATCACTGTTGAGGGAGCGAAGGATTACTTTGCAGGAGATCATTTTGTGTTACTGAGGTAGAATGAGAGATTAAGAAGCTGAAGGTAACTGAGGTTTAAATGAGGTCTTTGTGTCAAGGCATACTGGTAATGTCAAATACAGATCAGAAATGCACAACAAACACAGCACCATAATTATTTCTGAGTAGACAACATGTTCCTGAATAGTTTTGTACCTGAGGTTTCAATATGGTGTAAAAGCACTGTTAATAGTGAAATCCTGAGTGAAAAAAAATGACATGTCAACATCCTTGTTGACTAAATGATGTGTGAAGGGTTTCTCTTTTCTAAATGAAATATTCAAACAATTTCTCTCAAATCAGCTGCTGGATTGAAGAAAAACAAAACCCTGGATCCAATTTAATCTTCTTTTTTTTTGTAAGGAGCCCCTGCCCCACACCTCAAATAATTTGATATTTCATTTTCAGTTTAAACCTTTCACACAACTTTCATCATAATGACTTCAGCGCACCATGTCTATATTGTAACGATGTTTCATACGAGGGTTTGTGATATTTGATTTAGAAACATGTTTCAATAAAAACAATTCAGTTTGGTTCCTTTGTTTTTCTTAACCAGTCTCATTTCAGCCAGCAGCCTAGTCCCCTCTCCATGCAACCGCCGCACATACGCGCTCACACTCGCTCACACGCAACCATGCACACTAAGGGGCTCAGGAAAGCTGGCATACTTGTAGGAATAGTTCAATTTTTATGGGAAATGCACCCTTTTTGTTTTTCCTTCACTGCTTAAAGTCACATGAGAAGCAGGCACGTCTAAAACGACCACAAAAACTGCTTTTACATTTTTAGATTTCAGAAATGAGACAATATGTGTGTGCGAGCTTCAGAGATGCTGCAGGTATGAACGGCATATTTATATGTGAAAATGGTATGTCTCAAGTGCATTTCCCAAAAAGTGGAACTATTCCTATTCAATAAACCTTACTGAAAGATCAAATACTCCAATGTTAAAACACAGTTTGCTCACCAAAAATCCAAAACTCTTAAAAAATTTATAACAAATCCAAGGTATCACATCAGGAGAAGAAATTACTGACTGCAATTACTTTTGAGTGTGTGTGTGTCTGTGTGTTCCTGAATCCCCATCACAGATAGGAGTCAGATTTAAACCCCTGTTTATCGGAGGCCAAACCTTGAGGTAGGTAGAGAGGTGCCCTATCTACTCCCCTTCCTCCTGTGCTGCCGCCTGAGATGACGAGGGACCCTCCTCAGCCTCTTCTGAAGCGCCCTGGAACAGCAGGACACCCAAAAAAAAAACAAAAACAAAAAAAACCCAAAACACTTTTTCACTTTGTTGTTATCTCTTTTGGTCTACTGACTCATGATGCTCAAGCACATGAATCAATACTAGAAAACGCACGAGAATACAAGAATGACTGTTAAAATCTCATGGAGCGATTGCGTGCGAGGAAGCAGGTTCCAGCTGTCAGACCCAGAAATGTGAGGAAGATGACGGTTACATCAGGAAACCAAAAAGACAGGGGAAGAGAACAGTTAGAGCAGGTTTCCCCTCACTATATTGACTCATTCTTCCCCTTCATGTGTGTGCGTCTGAGAAATGGAGTCTGTCTCAACGGTTTCAGTTCTTAAAGCATCTCAACCCCTTTGACAAACTGCTTAGTGGAGAGGATGCGATAAGACACACGAGGGGCATCAAGAGAACTGCCCCGCTTCGGTGAGAACTGTTGTGCAACTTCATTTGAAATTCAAAAAAAAAAAAAGAAGAAGAAAAAAAAGGGCTAAACAAACCAAAGTTACAGAGAAGCACTTTGTGTCACAAGACGATGTTTCTGGCGGTTTATCTGGGGAATTTAGCAACGGCATCTGTGAATTTTCAAGAATTTGGCATATCCTCATGAAGTCAGTGTACATGAAGCGCAAGAAGCATGTGCATTGGCAGCTTTGCTATCAAATGTGCTAAGGTAATGACTTTTTAAGTGGTTTTATAGTTGCATTTTAGTAAAAATGTGCCAAGGCCTGAGAAGGTTATAACATACACAAATCCTAGGAGTACTGAACTGAAACACAGCATTGCGCAAAGTGAAATCCATATATTTAAAAAGAGCAGATACGCAACATGCAGGGGAGTAAAAAGGATTAATTAAAGACAATGTGCTTCAGTACCCTGGAAACAAGGCAGTTTCGCTTCTTGAAAGTCTTTCCCTTTTACAATTGTTAGATTTTGGGGCACTTTTCAGAAGATGGAATTATTTGGGATGTTCTTCCATGAACAGATACAGAAAAATATAAGGAAAGGCTTTATTTTGACACTAAGAGGCATTTCTGTTCTGTCACTGGTGTCACTTGCTACTTTACCAGTACTGCAATACAGATCAACAGTACTGCAAATTTATCAGGCAGTTAACTGGACACTTTTCAGAATATGGACCATGAGCGTTATGGTGACACTTAATGCATTAAGTGGCAGCTGAGTGTATACATATAGCATAAAGGACTTTACTGTTAAAATGACAAAGCCAGAGGATGGGATTCTGTGCCACGACCAGTTTAAAGTCAACAGGCTGCACATCACTAAGCCTAATTTTATATAACCCGCGGATCCTAGTAGATTAGCGGCTGTGTTTCCATCATGTCTCTCTCTCTATCTCACTTTTATTGCTATCAGTAAATCCTACCAGGACTAAAGGCAGCTTAAAAAAAATAGTATCTGCAGCATCATGGAGGACATGTCAACACCATGTCATTTTAGGGACTTAAGTTTGTAAGTTACTGAGTATACTATATTAAATATCTTAAAGGGGGCAAATAACATTTAGTAGAAAATATTTATTTGTATTATATAAATATTCATCACTAGCTGGTGCAACTTTCTAGAAACCTTTATCTACTAGTTTCAAGCAGATTCAATATTTTAAAACTTAATGTTAGACATTTTTTTGTATTTTGCTCTTCGTTTTAGATATTTATCAATACTTGTGAGTAGACTGGTTATGTAAATGTACAGTGCATACACTACTTGCGCAACTGTTAATGTTTTTGTTTTGTTGTTTTTTACTCACCCTGTAGAGTTTGCGGGCCAGATTATAGCGTGTTGTTTTAGTTGCAGCTTCACTAAAAAGTACAAGGGACTTTTGAATGTAGTTTTTCTTTGATGATGAACTTTTGATATTAATAAATAAGATAAGCTATGCAAATCAGCACTGCAGGTCTCACAACATAAATGTAACTGACATTAGTCAAAAGGTAAATGTATGACACAAAATGAGATTTCTGCCCAACTGAAGCAGGGCTCACATTACACCAGTCACAAACTCTGAAAGTGACTTATAATAATGCAGATTACACTGCAAGAGACTTCAATGATTTGATGATTGTAAATGTTTTAAGGATTCCGCCGCAAAGCCACTGCTAAGTTTGTTAAGCCATAAATTTGATATAGTGGGGAACGCAGCTGTGAATGTTAAGTGGTTTACTTTATTTTGTGAAGTTGTCTCAAGCGTATCTTAAACACAGGCCCTAATTCCATTATTCAAACAGCGGCACTTTCACAACAACAACAGCGTTTCAGTTGTGGGAACCTGCGTCTCAAAGTGCTACATCAAAACAAAACCGGACCACCCTACTGCCCTTTAAAGATTTCGTTTTCCTCACCTGCTGTTCTTCAGTTACTTCTAGCACTACTTTCTGGGGCTGTGAAAAGAGAGGCAGCAGAATTAATTAAACATGAAGGAAAACGGGCCCTCAAGGACTGCTCAGCTCCAGCATACACAGACACCTTGGAGGCTTTGGACACACATTTACAATTAACTCCATGAATGTCAGTGATTGCTTCATACCCATTTCCTTGGTCGCCCACGTGGTCGCTTCTCTCCAATGGGCTCTACTTTCTGCAGAGGAAGAGAAAAACGGTTGAAAACACAAATCCTGTGGTTTTCTTTAGAGTATTGTAGTTTTTCAATCTTCAATCCAGCAGCCATATTTATTTGCTAGATACAGTTTCCTGTAGGTCAAGGGGGGAACACCCCTCTCAGGAGTGGCACCATTTCCTTAATTAAAGAAACATTTTGGTGAATACTTTGATGGGGCTGTACAACTCCTGTTGGTAAAGTCAACAGTTGAAACAAAACTTCAGAATTTAGGAGTTGTATGCATGTACAGTGCCTGCACAGATGAACAATATGCCAAATTAAAGTTTTCGCAGGCATCAGCATGTGCAAAGTTTACTTGGCAACCAAGTAAAATGATTTTAAACAATTAAAGAGGAACGTTTAAATTAATATTCGTGGAGTTCTTTTCTTTAAAATCATTCTGTTTTGAGAAATGTTCAGGTTGAAAACACAAAGGATGGATTTGTGTGATTTGCCATGTCTAATTGCAGGCTTACACATGAAATACCTCTCTCTGCCATGTTGTAACAAGTTTAACAAGCTCAGTTGCCTGACAATAACACTTCCCCCTCACAGCTAGTGATGAAGAATAAAAAAGAAATCTTGTGAGTCTGATGTCTCCTGACAAAACAGAAAATTTTCAAATGATATTTTTCAGCATATTTTTGTATGATTAGCCAAATAGTTGATCCACTACAAGATGTGGATCAATGATGATGATGATGATGTCACACCTTCTACAGCAAGTTTTCTTTACTTTATTTTTAAACTACAGTGAAACCTAATTTTTTTATATGCACACAAATTTCTGTCTAATTTTACAAGCAGCAAAACGATGAATATTGGTTGGTTTATATGGGAAAAGACTAATCAAATCATTCACGAGTCTATTGCCAGAAAATTGCTGATCTTTACAGTAAAATAAGTCTTTAAAGCTGGTGTAAGCAAGGTGGTGTAAGGAAGTCCATCCACTCTGATACTTCCAACCACTTATGTAATGTAATCGTTGTTCCTGACAAGACAATGTTTTATTTGTCAGAATAATAACGCATGAGGCATAAAAACTGCAGTGATTTAACTTGAGCTTGTCCTTCTTTCTGTCTGTTTTGCAACCTCATTTTTGCCCCTGTGATGGCTGCTTTGTAGCCACAAAAGTATAATTGAATTAAATTGTATTACACACAAAAAAACCCTCACTAACACAGGTACATTGCAAAGTTAAGCCCACTAAGATTGCAAAGTCTGAATTATTTTTTAAAAAGTGCAGACACTGCCACTAAACCCTAAGCATCTGCATCCATTTCAGCTTTCTTATTATGCCAATTTCAATTATGTAATGTTTGGTTATTTGAAACAAATTAACTGTGATGAAATTATACTCTGATCAGTTTCAACCTTCAGTGCAGTTCTGGGGCCTTTGTTCTTGCTGCCTTTTGGTCGTCCTCTTGGCCGCTTTGGAGTTGGTGGTCCAACAGGCTCCTGTGAAGAAACATTAGATGCGGATCTAGTAGATGTAAACACGCCATCGGCTCAGTAAGGCAAAGCTCATCACATTCACATGCTTAATAAATGGAGTCCTACCTGCTGCTGTTTCCTTGGTCGACCTCTGCCCCTACGCTGAGGCTCAGGAGGTGACTGGGCAGTGCTTGGCTGAGGAGATGGCTCTTTGGTCCCACTGTTACTCATGCCTGCGTCTGTCCACCTGCTTCAAACTGTGTGGGCATCAAAGCCTGGAGCAGCGGCCTCGAGGGCTTAAAGAGGAGCAGAGTTGAGTATCAGGAGCTGGAGATGCGAGCAAAGGAACCTGGAAAAAATGACTCGTTTTGAATGCAGCGCAGCAATCGTCTCTGACAAATTTAGCATAATCAGCTCTATTATACCACTTCAAATAATTTTCTTTTTGCACAATTACCACAATGAGTTCCAATCAGTGCTTAATGACATCATTAACAGGATAATTCAGGATCACACAGGACTCTTTTCCAAGAGCAAGCGTGGGAACTGCTTATACATAAGCCTTGGCACCAAGTTCATCGGAACACAGACAGGGGTCTGGCAAATGCAAGGAAACATGAGAATGGTGTGCAGAGACTAAAAGTAGCACAGATATTCACAACTCAATCTACCATCCAAAATCTGCATCTACTGTACTACACTCCCCACTTCCATCTGCCCTCTGCTAGGCGTTGCATGTTGTATGTGTGGTGATGCGACATAAAACTTGTGCAACTCAGACAATGATTTGCAAGAAATGAAAGACGCTACATGCAAAAACTTAACAAAAAGAATTGAAACTGCTAGTAAATTTACAGTTTGGAGCCTGTAGTGCAAAACTGGGAAATAAAGCTACAGCTATTTGGATAATGTAAGAGTCATTTAATTTCTTATAGTAATGTGTAAGGTTTAGGTGAATGTATTTGGTTTGGTCAAAAAGATAGATTTACAAAGTAAATCTGTAATCTCTAAATAGGCCTTTACAGCTGATTAACTGTCTACTCAATAAAATGGCGAGAAATGGCCCTCACAGCTCCTGCAGCCCTTCAGGACGTCTTCGTGTCGCTTGGACTGCCTGACCAACATTCAGGTGGCTATAACGTTTGCATTATATACATTTGCAAAAAAAAAAAAACCCAAATTACTTTTCACGTTAAATCGATTTTCACAACAATTGCCAGTTAAGTCTTTGTAAAAAATAAATTAATAAATTAATTTTAAAAAAAATCAATTGGTGAATTATTTTGTCGACTGACTTGTTTCAGCTCTAGTTGCAGCCCATCACGGGCCTGATTAATAGCACTGGTACTGTAAACATTGTATATTCCACTTTGATCACTGGTCGAACCATTTGTAAACGTGATGGGTTTATTTCCATGGGTAGAACAAACAATAAATAACCACTTAAAACTGACTTTTGGTAATGTCCCAAGGTGGTCGCTTACCACAACGGGCAGCTCTGCGAGGAATGTGCCAAACACTAATTGCCAACACAGCCTATCAAAAACGGCTGCACCGAAGCAGGAAGTCGGAGTAATTTGAGAAATACGTCCTCGCTTGAAACGATTTAAAGCCAAACGAGACGCACGACGTCGTTTCGTCGCTTTTAAAACTCGTTTCCAAACAGCTCAACAGGCGACGTGCACTTCTCTTGCAGCAGCAGACCGTCCGCTCAACTAGTCCGCGTTTGGCAGTCAAGTACGGGACTGAATGTACTTTTTGCATATGGGCGGCAATTGCAACCATAAAAACACATTCTTTTACAGCGTTTACCAAGGTGCGCGAGGCGCTCCTGAAGCGAAGCCGTGAGCCCAAAGCGTCGACTTGAGTTTGGTAACTGGCACATGCAAACGCCAAAACAACAGTCGAGCAACAGGCCAGCAGTGTTTTAAAGCGTAAAGTCGACGCTGACCAAACAACATCCCCCTGCTTCCATCACTTGCGCAATCGATCTCTAATGTGTTTGGGTTTTTGGACCGATAACAGGTTCGCCAAAGTGGATGAACCGTGTGCTAGAAAGAGCTGGAGGAAGAAGAAGGAAAAAAAAAACATTGCCAAGGACAAAGGCAAGCAACACAGGTGCAAAACCTCTGCTTTCAAAAGCAGGACATACATTTAGGCTATAGGCTCCGTGTTCTGGCTGAGCAATCCTGCCCATGCAGCCAGCGCCAAATAACAGAGGGAGCAGAGGCGGTTCGACTTACCTTAAGTTGGTTTGCAGTTTTACCTGGAAGTTCACACACACTCACTCCACTTTGTGCTCCTGCACAACTATGAAAATCTTAGTGTATCGACCGTCTCATTGGCTGGAATGAAAGGGTAATCGCTCTCTCTCTCTCTCTCTCTCCCTCTCTCTCGCTCTCTCGCTCTCCCTCCCTCCTCCTAATCGGAAATGTGTGTGATCCCCCAGACGTCCAGTCACGAATACCCCAGATGCAGTATAGTGGGGGGTTGTAGCAGAGCTGTATGCATTGCATACTTTCTCTATTAAAGCATGTTTCAAGAAAGAACGAGGGTAGGAGGGTTGAAACAGCGGACCCCGCCCCTAAAAGCTCCCTGGACCACCCACTTAAGAGGGAGAAAGTCGGGCATCAGACAGGAGGGTCTGGTTCCGGGGTTCCCAAAGTGGGGTTTGGGGGCTGGGAAGTTCCCCAAAGAAGGGAGGAAAAGGTTCAGTTTGTTTCAGCAGAACAGAGTTGTGAGAGCAGACTGTCTGCACTGTTTCAAGCAAAAAGTTTCACTCTCTGTCCCTCTGTTATCTCCCCACCTACAGTGCTAAGAGATGTTAACTGTGTCATAAAGGAATAAAACATCAAATGGAGTTTCAGAAGGACCAAGTTTGCTCAGCAGCACTATCATATACATTTTCTTTAGGGGAAAATGTAACCCCGGCTCAGCTCATTTCAAAAACTGTGCAAAGAGCATTTGAAGTCATCAGCAGAAAAACTTATAGAGCACGCAAAAAGTTGCGATTAGATGCAATCTTTGGATTTTGTAATCAAGTACTTTTAACAAGTGTAGCCCAGTTATTAAAAAAATTATACAACTGTTTATTTTCAAATAATAATAATGAAATAATAATAAGTCAACATGGAGCATTTTTAGATTAAAAGGTCCCTTTCTGTGTGGATTTCTGCTTTACATGCTGCCTGTGTGCAGCTGGAAAAAAAACCCTAAAAATAATATATTTTCAAGATGTAACTTTTTGCATTTACACAAACTGATAAAAATTGGATGGAAATGTTTGAACCACCGCAGAGAATACACATTCCAGGGGCAGCTGCTGCTGCCACTGGACCGCTCACGGAGTCATGTCAGGTGAACACGTTGGCGTACGACCAAAATATAAAGCTTTAAGTTAAAAAAGATGAAGCACGGAGATTAGTTTGGGTGATTTGCAGTGTCACTTTCATCATGTAATTAATACATTCTTAAACTGAACATCTTGCAAAACCAGATAAAAATAAATAATAATAATTCAACCAAACGTAGCCTATATGTCTCAGGTTATTACCATAAAATGCACAAAAGCAAAATAAAGAAGAAAACATCTGCATGTTTTTTTATGGCAGCATTTATTACAGATTTCAGTCGGGTTTCCCAGCAGCTTTTGTCAACAGTTACTTAGAACTGGTAGTCATATACAAATTTTCATTAGTCATCTACTATAAATATTACTAAATGAAAGTGAACAGGATGACTCTGAAATCACAACCGCCAGTCTGCTGTTTCCAAACACTCTATAGAACAGGAGCATAACTGGCCATCATCAGTTAGACAGGAACGCGGTCTAAGCTTTTCTCTTATCGGGTTCTATTTCTGCAAACAAATATAAACATAAATCTTGGGATTATCTGAGATAAAAAAAAAAAG
This sequence comes from Rhamphochromis sp. 'chilingali', assembly GCF_963969265.1. Lineage (NCBI taxonomy): Eukaryota > Metazoa > Chordata > Actinopteri > Cichliformes > Cichlidae > Rhamphochromis > Rhamphochromis sp. 'chilingali'. The sequence goes on along the minus strand of NC_137936.1, from coordinate 24,004,071 downwards.
TTTAAGTTTTACTGAGAAAGACACAGAAAGATAGAATGGGGGAGAAGGTAGAGGTAGGGGGAGGAGGTGGTAGTGGTGGTGGTGGGGAGGAGGGGGGGGGGTCGCGAGAGAGAAATTATGCGTGTGTGTGTGTGTCAATGTATGAGAGAGTTCACTGGCCTTCCGCGGCGTGTGGTGTGTCTGAGATTCGGTTGGACTCTGATCTTGAGGTTTATTTAAGCTGAATTCCATGGGCTCATCAGGACCGCGTTACAAAAATCCTCCTATAGAACTAGAAAGAATGTGCAGCGCATACAGTTCTGCATAAGGCACAAAGGCATGTCTTTAGAGGTGGGGGCAGGCATCAAAAGACAGGCAGAGGAGGGATTTCTTTAGAGGCTGGGGGCAAAGAAGGTATTTCGGAGTTCCATTCATTGCCAGGGAGAGCAGGGGAGGCGTACAGTTTTGCAATAAAGGGTGCATTTCCAGGGGATGTTAGGAACTCCGAAACTGTGCCGTAAACCTCTGCACCCCTGCTCTAACTGGAAGTTAATTAGGGACGATATTTTCCTCTGACTCTTCGGGGGCTATATTTGATTTGATTCATTTGAAAGCTTTTAAATCTTTTTAGAAGTTGGTGCAAAAACGGGCAAAATTAGAAGCCCTTTAATGCCTGTTTGCGATGCATAAACATTACAAAAAAAGGTTTTAAAAAAAAGAAAGAAAAAGTAGTTGTGAGCAGATAAACATTTATCAGGGTAAAGGCGAATAAAGACTGGAAAAGTAGTGGTAATAAAAATGAAAAATCTCATCGAAGTAAAACTGAAAAGCAGCTCACATTTTTATGATGAACCTTTTCCGCATGGCTTTTTATTTTGCATGTCAGCGTGCGTGATTATTGAGTTCTTATCATTTTGGCATATCTGTTGGTTTCTGGCTGCCAGCAGCAACAAAAAAAAAAAAAAACGAAAAAAAATGGATTCTGATCCACCTAATGTTAGTTATTGCGACTGAAAGGATTCATTAAATCATGCAGATGTAATGCAGACATAACAGAAGAAATCCCGAAAGATGCATTACTACAAAACATTTTTTTCATAATATAGTAATGTAATAGTAATACAAGTCATATAACACATTCTAATTATAAATCTGGATTTGTGTTAGGGATAGATTTTATAGACAAAGAGGCATCTGAGAAGAGGAAACGTGTACATGTTCAGCGCATGAAAAGGTCTCGCAAGTTTTGATAACACTCAGAATAATCAGTTCTGTGTTTAACGGCGCTCTCTCTTTCTAAGCCATCTCCATGACTTTCTTTATCCAGTCCACGTACATAGACACGCGGATAAAGATGTTGGGCTGCCCCGGGTGTCCACAGCGCCTCATGGGGATGATCACCCCCTCGAGTACCCAACAGTCCGTGTTCTGACACGCCAGAGGTCCGCCATAGTCTCGCTGCAGACACACAGGAACAACACTCCAGGGTCATTATTTGTCTCTGTTATGACTGACTGTCACTGCTGAAGTTAGAAACATCTTGCAGTCACATCTTGTCCAGTTCACTTCCATTATCCAACTGGTGACTGTGTTTGATTTATAGGAACATATAAATAACTGTATGTGCTTTGCTTAAAGTAACTTTCATTATCAAACAGTTTTCCCAACCATCAGTATTTGAAGCGTTAAGTCCTAACACGTTACGCCGTTATTTTGTGGCACTTAAGGAACATAGTTTGACACTTTGGGAAGATACTTGTGTTCACTTTCTTGCAGGGGGTTTCAAGTATCTGCACTTTTAACACAAAGCTAGACAAGCAGTTGGTTAGTTTAGCTTAACACAAACAGCGGCGGAAACAGCTGGTGGAACCAGCTGGATCGGCTCTGCCCAAAGGTAATGAAATCCACCTACCAGGACCTTATAAACTCACAGCTTAAGAGAACATTTAAACAGTGTCTCTTAAACTCACAGTTTAAGCACGTACTTTCCCATTTTTAAACATCAAACTATTCTATTAATTTTTACAGCTATTAATACCAAAGATGGTCAGTGCTGTGTTTCTGTTATGACTTGGTTAAGAAACCACTTCAAGCAGGGGACCTTGCATTTCTCCTGTAACATCACAGCGGCAAAGTTTTGAAATGGTCCACCACTTTTACGCAGATACGTACCTCGCACGCGCCTACTCCAGCTTGGAAGGCGTTTGTGCACATCTCATTTTCACGAACACGACCTCTGAAGTATTTGTTGCACTCCTTGTTACTAATAACAGACATGTGGGCCACATTGAGGACAGCCTCATTACCAGTCCCTTGAAAAAGATTAAGAAGAAGGAATTAGTTAGCAGCTAATGTATTTAGAGGCACAGTGAAACGAAAAGGAAGTTGGACAGCTGTTGAAAGATTTTGAAAATAGCAGTGCCATCTGTTGCTCAGTAGCCTGGATAGCCCTCATTTAGAAGAAACATTACTTCAAGGGCAGAAACAAGATGCTCGTTCTAAGGAAGACACCTTTTATTAATTATTCGAAGTAGAAGGGTACTGCATGAAGTCGGCACTTCCGAAGGATTATACTTGCCTCTTGTCTCGCCCCATCCTGCAATTTCACACCTCGTCCCCTCGCTTACAATGTAGCGCTCAGGAGGGAGGCAAATCTGAGAGACACGCGCATTAAACTCGGCCGGGCTACAGAAAGGGAGGAGGAAAAAGAGTCAGGAGGACTTTTAGGTATATGTCTGTGTACATATGCATGCATGTGTGTGTGTGCTGGTGGGACTTGACAGTACACACTATTCCAGTTGCAGCATGACCAGTTGAGACTCAGAAGGTCCGCAAACAATCTTAGTGAGAGGGATGGTTTGCACACCGGGTTCTCCTTCTTGAGGATCACGAAACAGAGTTCCCATCTTGGCTGAATATCCAGGCAGGTCAACGTAGCTATGCACACATTCAGATGATTAAGCACTATCAATATATATTAAAGCATTTTTGAGTTTTGAAAGTTTGGAAATTATTTACTTATTTACTTTCCTGATGAGATTTAAATGAACGGCTTTTTCTCTCTATCATATCTGGATGGTAAATCTGAGGCTTTGTAAACTGAGAAACTGAGAAATTTAGACATGTCTTAGAAATATCCAAAGTCTAACAGTAAGTCAGACCTATTAGAGATTTAATTTAAATTTCACACTTTTACATGCACTCACCAACCACTTTATTAGGTAGTAATTAGGTTCCTAAAACTGTGTTAGGACCCGTTCTGCCTTCACCACATTCAGATTCTATTGGATTAAGTTCTGGCGACTGTGGAGGGCATTCGAGTAGTCTGAACTCACAGTCATGTTCAAGAAACCAGTTTGATCAGAAGATGGACATCGTCAGCAACAACATTCGGGTAAGCTGTGGTGCGTAAATAATGTTCAGTTGGTATTAAGAGGCCCAGAGTGTGCCATTACATACCACTACCAGCCTGAACCGTTGATACAAAGCAGGATGGATTCAAGCTTTCATGTTGTTTACTCCAAATTCTGACCCTACTATCTGAGTGTCACTGCAGAAATTGAGACTCAGCAGACCAGGCAACATTTTTCCAATCTTCTGTTGTCCGGTTAGGGGGAGCCCGTATCAATTGTAGCCTCAGTTTCCTGTTCTTAGCTCACAGGAGTGGCACCCGGTGTGGTCTGCTGTCGACAGGCTGCTGTGTGTCTGCTGCATACCTTGGTTGTTGTAACAAGTGATTATTTGAGTTACCGTTGTCTTTCTATCAACGACGTCATCTGGACCTTGTCCATGTGTAAATGTATTAAATTACTGCCATGCAATTGGCTGATTGAATATTTGTGTCAAGAGCAGTTGAACAGGTGAACGCTGCCTCTCTTTACTGCTCTAATATCTTTGCATGAATGTTTTGCAATGATCCCAGTCTTCTTCATGCTCTCGTGCTACTTTAAACACACAAACACCAAAATAATCTCTGGTCTTTTGCCATTGTTGTTCTCTCTGTGGTATTTTACACAAGTAAGAAAACCTCTGCATCTGGTTTAAACCAGTACAGACAAGCTGCACGCTGAAATGCTAACGTGGAGTTGTTTTTATTTGTGACTGGACATACAACTGGAATCAGTTTTCTCATCTAACGCTTATTAAGAATAAACATTTGCAAAAATGCCAAAAACTTTAGATGTGTGAAATCAGAGAGCACTTTTAAAAGAACCAGACTTACCAGGAGGAGAAACACTGTTTGGTGCTGATCACCCATCTAGCATTAACCAGGGATCCTCCACAGAAGTGGTTTCCTTTTCTGCACACACACAGGTCAGAGGTTACATCCAACATAGCAGAAAGCCTTTTACTATAACTGTTAAACACCATCAGCTGTCAGACTCACCTGTCTCTCAGGCTCACCGTCCAAGGTGAGTTCCCAGGAATCCCATTCACTATACGCATTATGGGACTCGAATGGGCCCGGTCTTCTCTCTTTCCACACTCACTAAACTCCACGTTTTCTGTGATCACAAAAAGGCGACTCAATACTGTAAAACATATTTTGCAGATGTTTGAAATATATTAGAAAGCCTGCTCAACTAACCTACTGGTTCAGTGATAGACACTTTCTCCCCAGCTGTGTAAAAACACCAACAGACTGAATGTTAAACTCAAACTCTGGATGAACCATCACCACACAGCCCAATAAAGTGCTACAAGAGACAGGTAGAAAAGATCTGTACCGCACTGTTTGATGGCACAGTAGTCAAACTCTGTTTTGTGGTCTGTGGTGTAGCACCAGGGTCCGTGATGGTCACCATCTGGGTTGCGACAATAGTTTTCTGTCAGATTGGCATCTGGATGCGTTCTTGGGTTTATCCTGGAAGATCACACAGATCTCTTAAAATATATAGGCATGCTAAAAATGCTGAAAACACGACAGTCCTTCTGTTTGTAACAATATTATTCTTTTTTTCTTGCTCAAGACACTGTTACCAGCTATTATGTTACAGACCACCTTAATAAAATATAAAGTATAGAGCCTATTTTTTAATAGTACATTTTCTAATGTATTCATCGGTTCGAACAGAAAACAAAATCCACTCGATGTTAGTATGAAGTGCAGATACACTTTCAATATAAAGCCAATTAGTGGTCATAGTCATACATGTGCATAAAATAAATCCTCTGCTGTTTAATAGCTTAAATGTTTATCTTACTTTGTCCTGTGAGGCGTGTTAACGTTCCATTTCTGGCAGGTTATGCCCTTACGAGTTTTACGCACAGTGCCTCTGTAGTTTCTTCCGTTTTCATGGTAACAGTCTGGAAAGAAGACGAAAGACTTCATCATCATTGCAACGGCCATTACTAAGTATGGCAGACTGTCAAATGAGCATAATGGGACAGAACAACACTGCACTTTGTCTTCATTTAGAATCAAAGCTACATTTGAGGTGAAGTCTGGGCATTACAAAGTTTCTTATTTCTGCCTTATAATAATGGTATGCAGAGAAATTATTTAATTGTTTAACAGAGAAAGAATTTTTCAACATGGTAGTTTTATTTACAATGCATAAATCATTTCTTTTAGCACACGGTAATTAAATTATTAAAGGGAAAAAAATGAATGACATATTATGAGCCCCTGAAAACTGACCTTTTTGTTGAGCCATAGCACAAACCGCTGCTGTGCAATGGTGTGATTTAACTTTTATATTACAAGCTTTGAGCTTTATAAAGTTAAACCTGAGGTAAACCTCTTCCAATTTACCCATAAGTGAGCTGCCACTTGAGAAAGCATTGTGCCAAAATCAAAGTTAAAACAAAATGGATTCACAATCTTTCTAAGTGTCGAGAATTAGAGTGAGAAGTATCATCAGGAAATTCAAAGAGCCGCACAGAACAAGCCTGGCAGAGGGAGAAAAGATTTTAAAGACTCGTGAGAGATGTCTCTAAAGATTTACAGTGGGGCAAAAAAGTATTTAGTCAGCCACCGACTGTGCAAGTTCCCCCACCTAAAATGATGACAGAGGTCAGTAATTTGCACCAGAGGTACACTTCAACTGTGAGAGACAGAATGTGAAAAATAAATCCATGAATCCACATGGTAGGATTTGTAAAGAATTTATTCGTAAATCAGGGTGGAAAATAAGTATTTGGTCAATAACAAAAATACAACTCAATACTTTGTAACATAACCGTTGTTGGCAATAACAGAGGTCAAACGTTTACTATAGGTCTTTACCAGGTTTGCACACACAGTAGCTGGTATTTTGGCCCATTCCTCCATGCAGATCTTCTCGAGAGCAGTGATGTTTTGGGGCTGTCGCCGAGCAACACGGACTTTCAACTCCCGCCACAGATTTTCTATGGGGTTGAGGTCTGGAGACTGGCTAGGCCACTCCAGGACTTTCAAATGCTTCTTACGGAGCCACTCCTTTGTTGCCCGGGCGGTGTGTTTTGGATCATTGTCATGTTGGAAGACCCAGCCTCGTTTCATCTTCAAAGTTCTCACTGATGGAAGGAGGTTTTGGCTCAAAATCTCACGATACATGGCCCCATTCATTCTGTCCTTAACACGGATCAGTCGTCCTGTCCCCTTGGCAGAAAAACAGCCCCATAGCATGATGTTTCCACCCCCATGCTTCACAGTAGGTATGGTGTTCTTGGGATGCAACTCAGTATTCTTCTTCCTCCAAACACGACGAGTTGAGTTTATACCAAAAAGTTCTACTTTGGTTTCATCTGACCACATGACATTCTCCCAATCCTCTGCTGTATCATCCATGTGCTCTCTGGCAAACTTCAGACGGGCCTGGACATGCACTGGCTTCAGCAGCGGAACACGTCTGGCACTGCGGGATTTGATTCCCTGCTGTTGTAGTGTGTTACTGATGGTGACCTTTGTTACTTTGGTCCCAGCTCTCTGCAGGTCATTCACCAGGTCCCCCCGTGTGGTTCTGGGATCTTTGCTCACCGTTCTCATGATCATTTTGACCCCACGGGATGAGATCTTGCGTGGAGCCCCAGATCGAGGGAGATTATCAGTGGTCTTGTATGTCTTCCATTTTCTGATGATTGCTCCCACAGTTGATTTTTTCACACCAAGCTGCTTGCCTATTGTAGATTCACTCTTCCCAGTCTGGTGCAGGTCTACAATACTTTTCCTGGTGTCCTTCGAAAGCTCTTTGGTCTTGGCCATGGCGGCGTTTGGAGTCTGACTGTTTGAGGCTGTGGACAGGTGTCTTTTATACAGATGATGAGTTCAAACAGGTGCCATTCATACAGGTAATGAGTGGGGGACAGAAAAGCATCTTACAGAAGACGTTACAGGTCTGTGAGAGCCAGAGATTTTCCTTGTTTGAGGTGACCAAATACTTATTTTCCACCCTGATTTACGAATAAATTCTTTACAAATCCTACCATGTGAATTCATGGATTTTTTTTTCACATTCTGTCTCTCACAGTTGAAGTGTACCTCTGGTGCAAATTACTGACCTCTGTCATCATTTTAAGTGGGGGAACTTGCACAATCGGTGGCTGACTAAATACTTTTCTGCCCCACTGTAAGAACAACTACCAAGACACTAGTAAATGACTTAACCAAGTTAGGAATTGTTGTTTAAAAGAAGACAATTACTAGAAGCCTGCACAGGAATGGACCCCGTGTGGCAGATCAAGTAATAATGTCACTTCTGGTGAAGACTTCGCTTTGTCTTCCAAGATGACAACAACTTAAAACAAACGTCGTTTTTCGAGAAGACCAAAGTGAACTTCACTGAGTGGCCTGCACAAAGTCCTGACTTTAATCCCACTGAAGGTCTGTGGAGAGAGAACTGAAGACCAAAGTGAATAATAATCCTGCCCCTAGTAGTTTTGGCTTTTTGAGAAATAATTTCGTTGTTTTGTTTCAGAGTAAAATAATGTAAGCATCCAAAATTGTCTCTTTGCTGTTTTTTTTTTTTTTTTAAAGTATATTTGCATAGGAGGGCTAATAATTCTGTCCTCATCTATAGTTAAATGTTCAAACGGAGAAAAAGAAAAAAAGAAACAATTTCTGGCGACTCGTCAGATATTCCAGGGATTTGGGGCTCTCGCTGGAGGGGTCTTCATCACATTGATATTACAGCCCTGCACGTCCTCATATGAATATTCATACAGTCGATGCATCGTAAGGTCATCTTTATTCATTAATGCCAACAGGAGCCTGTTCGCTGGATTCATATTAAAATGGAGAAGAAGGCTAATACCCTCAGCTTCTATGTCGTCTGCACAGCGTTTAATTTGCAAGCAGAGAGCAGTCCTCATCGCTGGGACAGATGTGAAGCACCAGGGAGCCTCCGACCCATCTGGGTTACGACAGTAGTTCTCCTCCAAACCCCTGGATGAAATGTAAGATTCAGCTCATCATTGATGCATTAAATTATTGGTCACTGACACTGTGCCGGGTTAGTGTAGAGACACAGAGATCACGCTGAAATAACTAAGTTCTTGTCCCCCCACCCTTGAGTGAATGAAATGCTGCTAATCACTTCTGGCATGATGAGCGATCACAGCATCACAAAGAAGTTTAATATTCATTTCACATGCATGCTGCCACTCTGAGAGCGATCTGCTTTTAATGGAGAATTACTGACTATCCATCATCTACTGCCAACTGTCAGCAGAGAAATAAGATGCAAGAAATCTCACTGCAATGACGTTTTGACATTAATATTCATGTGCAATGCAGCGAGAGCACTATCAAACTAACAAGTTGTGACAAAAAAAAAAAAAGACTAAATGAAAAGGTTAACCTTAACAGCGATCAACGCTTACTTGCACTCATATATGTTTGGGTAGAAGGGGTGCTCATGGGGTTGCTGGGCATCCCACCGCTGGCAGGGGATGCCTGACGTGGTCTCGTTGACTCTCCCGCGGTAATCCTCCCCGCGCCCACGGAAACACTTGGTGGTGAAGCTGGAGCGCTGGCGCTTCTCTACGTGAACTTCAGCTGGAGAGAAGGAACAGGTTAAAGATGACATAAACATCAACAAAATGCAGGAGAAAACGAAAGTTTGTTGGAATAGTCTCATGAGATAAAAGAACAACGTGACCTCATTTTTTAATGAATCACCTTTAAGGACCAAATGATGCTGATTTACAGCGGCAGAGAGAAACTACGCGGAGGATCAAATAAACACAGATATAAAAGAGGAGAATAATTACCTAACGAAACAGGATAAAAATCATGAGAAAATTAAGATGTGAAAGTGACGGTGAAAACACAAGAAGCTCAGGAAAAAGCCGTGGTTTCCACGTGTGAAGGATAATAACATGTTACATAATACTAATCACACCACAGGATGGCACTGTTTTATCGTGATCTTCTCTTGTGTCAATGATTCTCATTGGAAATCCCCAGGTTACACAACTTCTGTTGAAATTTTTGGGAGAACACTAATGCCCTGTTTATTTGATTTGTTTTGCTGGTTGTTCACGTTCTCTCTTAGTCCTTGAGTGTATAAAAAAAAACACACGTGGCCATCATCTACCTGCTTTAGAATTACAATTATTTTTTAAAGTATGGGCCTGTATGTCATGAATGTAATTTAAAAAACAAACAAACAAACAAAAAAAACCAATAAAACTCTTAGCTATTGTTAAAAGTAAGCAACATTTTAAAGTGCCTTTCATAGGCAAGAGTTACAAAGACCTACAAAAATACACTGGAATTAAAAGCAGTACAAAAAGGCATAGAAAAAAAAGGCTGGGGGGGGGGGGGGGGGGGGGGGTGTAATAAAACTACTATTACTACTACAACTGAAGCCACTATATCTGGCAAACACAGCCTGTTATACAGCCTTAAATCAATGAAAAAACACTTTTTAAAATTGATTCGTTTAAAGAGAATCATCGTCTGCCCTGAAATGTCTCACATTTCTGAACGCAATCTGTACAAACACAGAAAAGGTGATTTTTCTAGATTTAATTACAGCAACTTAATGAGACTCTCTAATCCCACCGTCTCAGAGTACTACAGGAATCAATTTGGCTTCCTCTTTCTTGCCTGAGGGACCCACTGACAAGAACAGAACAAACAAATAAGCCACAAGTTTAATCCAGTAAATTTATACAGTGAGAGAAAACATTACAGTAACATCTAGTAATTATCTTACTCGCTATATAAGCCAGCAATTTTGCCTATAAACATTTCCAAAAGATACTGAATTTTGGAGAAGAAAGAAAGGATGGAGATTTTTTGCCTTTCCTTTTTCCTCTCTCTGAAAAAGTAAAAGTAAAGACTCTACTATAGGAGTTGGTCCAGTAAAGGTCCAATAAATGCAAGCTCTTACTACATCGGCTGATGTCACAGTTTTCCCTTTCCACCTCAGGGTCAGTGGTGTAACACCAAGGCACCGGAGAGGCATCAGGGTTACGGCAGTAGTTGTCATCTAAACTCTTATCAGGGTACCTGAAAAATACACATAGGCAGGTTTTTAATCACCTGGAAATGGAAAAAAGAAATGACTTAAATAGTTCAGGTGCAACAGCAAAATATGTTGTACAATGCTAACTCAGGTGCAAACAAAACAGTAGTAATGATTGCATACTTTTCAGGTTGGTAGATGTGTTGGTGAGGGTACTGCTGGTCCCATCTCTGACACTCTCTGCCATTCACAGTGTGGTCAACCTGGCCCCTGTAGTCCTCTCCATTACATGTGATGCACACCTCTGCAAGCAGAATGACTCACAAAGTGAAAGCTGCTTGAAGTAAAGAGAAACACACATTTTTTAACAGCACTTTTTAACAGCTTCTATAATTGCTGAATAATTTTCTTAAAGCACATTTAAAGAATGAAACTTGAAGCTATTCATGAGGCAACTTGAAACAGTAACTATTGTAAGTGCACTGCTATCAGCAGGTAAGCCAAAAAACGAGTAACAAGTTTTCCAGTTCCACCAAATTAAAGTGCTAATTACGAGACATTTGGAGGAAATAAAGCTTACGTAAAGCTTTACAAATCTCACATTTGCAGTTTAGATAAGCAGGATGATGTGTGGTAATTTATGGGATGTACCATCTTTGCATTGGGGAATGTTGCAGCTTTCATAGCGTCGCTCCGGGTCGGTGGTGTAGCACCACGGACCGATCCGATCCCCATCCGGATTCCTGCAGTAGTTCAGCTCCAGACCATTGGTAGCTGTAGGAGTCCACCTGAGAAAAAAAAATAATTTTCAGTTAGTCAAACACTTTGGTACAACTGGTCGTTTAAAATAAAACAAACAATGCAGTTGAAGTGACAACTCCGAAATCTGGGAGTGTCAACTTCTAGTGTGGATGAATAATATAGACGCTGCAGCTGTTCTTAAGCCTGAGGGATGGATTCAGACAACTATGACAGAAAGTGACTGGGTTCAATCTTAAACACTTACAGATGTATTAATGGATTTTTACAAGCTGAAGAGCACACATATCTGACATAAATTTGTTTTGGTTATCACATGTAAATCTGCTATCATTTGCAGTTTTATCAGGCACACCTGTACACCTCCTTCATGGTGGTGTAGTTAGAGAACTGCTGGCCACCTGATGGCTATTACTCAGATATTCATCACGATTTAATCGCTGTCAGGTACAGAGAAAAGATCTGGCTCCTTACTTTGCTCTGAAGACTGCTTATGATATTTTGCTTATCAGTTTTTCTGAAGAAAACAGGCACCCACACTGGTGGAAATAAGGCTTAAAAACAGTGAAATTTAGAGATACCACAACAGTGAAAGGGGTACGAGCAGTAATGCACTCTGGCTTTCTGCCTTCAGTCTGGCTTTAAGGGAAATGAAAGACATGGTTATTCAGGAAAGTTTCTTGAATTTCCCACCTCTTCATCTCTCTCCCACAATTGGAAAATAATTATAAATAGAGCTGTGCTGTTGTTCACCCCTGAACTGAAAGTGAAATGCAGCACTTTATCTTCACAATGTCTTTTTTTCTAGTACAGTGAAGATGTAACTCACCTGTGATCGTGAGGAAATTTGGACCACCACTGTTGGCAGGTGAGTCCGCTTCTTGTGGTGGACACTTTGCCTCGATAGTCTTCCCCTTTACCCACAATGCACTTCCTTACATAGACTGCATAAAAAAAAGCAATCAGTGGTTACAGTATCGATGGGAAGCACTGATCTCTGTGATATCACCGATGTGAGTCTTACCCTTCTTCTCATAAAGATCACAGTTCACGTTTCTCTTCACTTCTGCATTGGTGCCATCACCCACCCAGGGCAGATGTTTACAGGTGACAACTGGACGAGTCTCATAGTTGAAAGCTCTAATGTTGAGAAATATTTTCACGTCAAAGCTCTTTACTTTCAGAGGATAAACCTGATGTCTGCAAAGTGTTTTTAAATTAATCGGTGAACATTTTAAAGTTATTTTTAAGAATATTACGTTTAACATTTAACAGACAGTATAATGAAAGCCCGACTGATATACTGGCAGGGATGACATGTCAGCTGATTGCCGATATATCTGTGTCAGCATTATTAAATAAATGCTGTCTTAACTAGACCCCGATTGGTAAAGATACAGATTTTAATATTGATATCAATACCAATATTTAATCATTTAAGACTATTCTGATATATCGGTTGATTTCTTTTTCTTTCAGGGACACAATTCACTGTTTGTTGTGTTTCTGGTGCTCCAAACATGTGTTGCAGACAGTTAAGTTCATATTTAGAAACTATGAAACAGCAACATGATGTGTTTGAAGAGTGTTTCTCCCATTTCTTCTTCTTTCTTTTAAATTTATTGGCATTTATAAATGTCGATGTTGCTGGCGATTACCTAATATCAGTAGATAGTAATGGCCCGCCATTATTATCTACTGTTCTAGTCTTAAGATGGCAAAACTATGGGGAAAGAAGCTGCAATGACAATGTTGATAGTCCAGACTGAATAAGGACTCATTCTGTGGTGGAAAGCCTCACATCATCTAGCCTTTTACTAATAAATATCTACAAGGCTAGACATTCATTCCAGGGTGGAAAGGTTGTGCAGCATACATCTTTAATGGCTTTAAAAAACAAGAATTGGGTGCACAGGTTTTAATTGACTCTAGATTTTCTCAAAGCCCTGAGTCCATTAATATTTGGTTGAATGTCCCTTAGCAAGTTGCACCTCAACCAGATGCTTTTGGTTTCCATCAACAAGTTTCTCGCACAATTCTGGCTGAATATTTGACCACTCTGCTTGGTAGAACTGGTAGAGCTCATTCAGAATGGTTGGTTGGTTTCTTGGCATGGATCCGGCTTTTAAGCATAGTCCACAAATTTTTATAGTCCAGGAGGTCAGGACTTTGTTGTGGAAAAACATTCCAGAAGTTTAATGTCAGCCTGCTTTATCCTTCCAAAACTTTTCATGTGAATTTGTCCTGCTGGTAATTTCAACGATCTAGTTGCTAATTTGAGCTGAAGAATTTGGTGGTAGTGTGCCTTTTTCATTATTCCATCCACTTTTTGCAATGTGTCAGTTGTACTGGCAGTAAAACAGCACCAGAGGATGATGCTAGCACCACCTTCTCCTCTTTGTCATACTAGCCAAACAGCTAAATTTCTGTATCACCTAACCATAAAACTTTAATCGAGAAGGCATTTGGCTCGTCTGTATGGAAAGCTGCACATCTCAGTCAGCATGAAAGCGTCAATTTTGAAACGGGGGCTTCTTTCTTGGTTGACACTGTTTCAGTCCTTGGCGATATAACTGTGAACGGTGAGTCAGGTGTTCTTGGCGGTTCCTGGGTTGCTTCTGAACATCCTAATTAATTTCCTTTCATCTAAGGATAAGAGTTTAGGTATTGTTCTGGACCTTAGTAAAATTGTGACACATCAGAAAAGCTTGTACTTATGTGCAATTGTTTAAACTGATGATCTTAGAATGTGCAGTTGTTTGGCAATGGCTCCGTTAAGCTTCAGGAATGGACTTTCCAAAGCCTTGATGTTAACCCTACTGAAAATTTGTGCACTATGCTTAATCAGAAAACTTGAATAATCCCTAAGGAAATCAAAAGCCTTGGCCGTACCAAGAAGTCAGCTAAATGAACTCCAGCATTTATGCCAAGAACAGTGGTCAAATATTGATCCAGAATTATGCCAGAAGCCTGTTTCTTTTACAGATGATTTTTTTGGCCTTTTAGCCTTTATTGGATAGAGGCAGGAAAGCAAGGAGAGGGCTGTGGGACTCGAACCTCGGTGTACTTCTCTGCGGTCATACGGGAAATGGTTGCCTGCTAACCCACTGAGCTAAACCAGCACCCAGAAGCTTGTTGATGGCAAAAAAACAAAAAAAGCCCCTAATTGAAGTGCAATTTGCCAAGTTGCACTTCAATCAGAAGCACCTTCTATTGACTAACTATTAATGGGGGTGTATACTTTTGACCCTGTGTGAATTAGAGAGAATTCAAAATATATCAAAAAAAGTTTTTCGCCCAATTCCAAATTCCCAAAGTGACAATGACATCCATATCTATTATGAGAATATGTTTTAAGTTCTTGGCCAATTTATAAGCAAAGTCCTTTTGCAAACTGTAATCTTTAAGTAGTTTAAGTGTGTTGTTTACCTGCAGTCCAGTGTCTGTGAGCAGCGTGTGGCACAGTCCTCAAGGTTCAGGCCTGGTAAAATCTGCACTCGAGCAGAGTTCCAGGAGGTAGGAACGAGCTCTCGGCCCTCCGAGCGCTGGAAGTCATTCAGAGGACTGCGGTACCCTGTTCATGTATAACAAACCACAAACATAATGCTTACAGACTGATGTGGGGACCATGCAGTATCTGCATCTGTTTAGTCCTGGTTTTAACTGGAGAGCAGTGGCACCACATGGAATATTTGGGCAGGAGCCTGGACACATATAACCTTTGGACCAACGCTCTGCTGCTAGTTTGAGACAGCAGATATCCAGAAAAGGTTTGAACAGCAACAGTTACACTACTGGTAACTCAAACAGGCCCCCGTTAACACAGATACTGCCAGTATACACTAATGAAATGATAAAATCCATCACATACTAATAGTGGTGCTGTCAAAATGAAAATAGCTGTCTTTTAAAATAGTTTATTTGTTTTGAAAGTGCTCATCAGTGCAGCTTTAATTTCCCCCTCAACCATAAATCGATGGTTTTTCAACGTGATTGTTGTCACCTTGTCAACTATAAATAGATCAACAATCAACGATGACAGAACAACAGTGAATCAATGTTATTTCAATGTCAGTGTCAGGTTTCATCAGTATTTCAATGTTGTTTCAACATTGGTTTTGTGTTGACATTTCAATCCTGACGATTCTGATGGTTCCGATGGAAAATCAACATCTGTTCAATGTCTCCTTGCTATCTGGGCAGTCAGGCCTCATCATCTTTAACCAAATAGATTTAAACAACCAAAAATAATGAAAGTAGACAGAATAACTAAGGAATTAATCAAACTTACCAGTGACCACTCCGACAGTCAGGAGAATGCACTGCAGAAACGGTTTCATTGTTTGAATCGGTGGAAAATAAAACTATTATAATCACGTTATGGGGGTCAAAACGAGATCTCTGCTCTAAAATCTCCTGTATTTTGATGCCGTGGTCAACTTCAAACAACGAACAGCTCGACCTGACAGGCAGAAAAATACCCCCAGAAGCTCAGCACGATGTTAAACATCCACACAAAAAGTCTAAATCACGACCACCCACACGCCAGCGTCGCGCCTTTGCTCAAACAGTGGCCCTAATCCCCAAAACACAGCCGATCAATACATGTGTTAATCATTAATGAGGAGTGGCACATTGGTCCTTGTTCATGAACCTTCTTCATGCCCCTCAGATATATAAATATTTGCATCAGGATTACGCTCAATATCCTGGAAAAAAAAAGAAAACTTGTGATTTTCTTTTCTGCCACAATGAACGCAATTCTCGCCACAAACGCTAGACGTCAGTAGGACGATTTCCAAAGGTTTTTCTCTTTCTCTTGTTTTCCGGGGGAGATAAACTGAAGCTAAGCTGCAGCTGGTTCAAGAACCTGTCTGACTTTCTCTGTTTTGCACCTTTAATCATCGGGGATTCACAGTCGGGTAAGAAAAGGGAAGGAGGGGGTTGTTATTCTGTCGCCACGTGTGTTTTGAATGATGAGCATAAAGCACCTAGATAGGCGAGTTCGATGTAAAATAAAAATGATCTAATCTGGACTTTGATCCGACTTGTTTAACCCGCAGCTGCGCACACACTTCTGTCTGCTGATTATGCGTCCGTGGAACATCCGATTAAGTCCACGCTGATCTGTGAAAGCACGGGGATCGTGGACAAACTTCTTTAAATAGTCTATTAATAGTTCTCCAGGCTTCTTGAATGACATTCAAAGCTTTTCTTTGGATGTCGGCTTTTGTTCTGTTCTCTCTCGATCGTGATGATCTCACACTGCTTCGATAATGTTGAAGTCTGACCAATTCATGACTGATAGTGTTATCAGATATGCTTTTACCAGACTGACAGTGTGTTTGGGATCATTATTGTGCTGAAAAATGTTACATAAAGTTACATGAAGTTTATCTTTCTGTGCTTGCACTTTGTAAGGAAAACAAAGCAAATGAAGTTACATAATTGCATTTTTATGGCGTACACCCATTATGGTTGGGAATTTTATTTTTTAGCATCTCCACAAGACTTTCTCTCTCTGCAAAGAAATATGGTCCTCTCTTGGAGTGATCTTTAATTCTGTCAAGAGACAAGAGAAGAGCTTCACAGAAACTGGCGGCATAGAAGATGATTGGGTTTTCCACCTGAAGGAACTAATATTGTTAAAGAGAAGGAAAAATGGGAGGTATAACAGTGTGGAAACCCATGTGAAATAACTGCTTTCTCTTTCTTGTTGTTGTTCAGGATGGCAGCTGTTAAAATGACGGAGGGTACAGTGCAGGTGGAGAGCTGCAACGCGCCACTGTTTTACAGACAAAGCGAACCTGTGACAGGAGGAGCAAAAGTGTCGGTTCTGCTTCTTCACGGCATACGCTTCTCTTCAGAAAACTGGCTCAGCATCGGCACTCTGGAGACGCTGGCCAAAGCGGGTTGCCGCGCGGTCGCCATCGACCTGCCAGGTGCGTTTGTCAGGGAACAAACACCATCTCCTTCCGTCACTCAGCTTTTAACTGAAAAGTCAGCATGACCAATGAAACGCAGCAAGGCAACAGGCTGCCACCGGCACATAAAGAGCTCCTAAAAGTCTCAGGGTCAAACTTTTGGCTCTTCGCTGTTTTGAATGCTCGCAAATATTAAATTGGGACTATTGACAGTAGTGATGGCCAAATGAAGCTTTCCGAAGCACTGAAGCTTGTATTGAAAAACGGTTCATTACTCGAAGCTTTTCAACACAGTCCTCTCCGGTGACATCTGGTGGTGAAAATTTTGAAGAGCAGCTTGAATCTGCAAAATAAAACGGACTGCTCAATTATCAGTGCTCACTCAAGAGTGGAGTTCTCTCTGATATTGGGCCACCGTTCCGTTGCTTTGAACATGTAATTGGTTTTGTTTTCTCGATTGGGGGGCTGAAAAAAATGTAATGCGTATTTGCGTAATACATTTTGATCAATAAACTTTCCCTATTTAAACATGCACTATGGTGGCCTTTCTTTGCTCATAACTCCTTGATGTTGGTAAATACAATAAGTGAGCAATATATATAATATACATATGATAATGCACAGCACATTATGGAGTATGCCCCTGCTGTGAAGTCCTGCCTCCATCTACTTGTCGTTTAATCACTGGACAGCTGGACAGGTTCATACAAAATATTAGATTAGGCCAATTCCTATACATATTTTTGACCTAGGGGTGGGATTGATTGTGAACTGGAAAGGGAAAATGCTTAGGAAGCTGAGTACGGCTGCATCGTCACTGATTTGTAGAATCCTTTTGATTCGATACAGGATCCGATTCAATTTGATTGGAATCTGGAAAGTTTTGGCTCAGTCAGAAATATTACAATTCTGATCATTTAACAGTATATATCCATAATTTCGTATCTATTAAAAGAAAGCTGACACATGTGAGACTTAATTAGAGATGTAAACAGAGAGTTATGAAACCTGCAGCTGCAGAAGCCAGCGGGGAAAAAAAGAGGCAAACACAGCGCGGACCCGACGACGCACCAAAATCTGACTCTGACGCGTCGGGTCCGCGCTCTGTGTTCACGTTTGTATGCAGAATCCGTGAACCTGCTCCCAGTTACTGTTTTAGCTGTATGGTGTTTGACGACATGTTGTGAGGTTTAACCTGAGATGCTGGCGTTTCAGGCATAATAACGTTAATTTACAAATCGACACGGGATTTTAATGAATCAATATCACTTTATTCAATTTAGCATGGATTGTAATCAGAAAAGCGATAATCAAAACCCACCCCTAATCAAGAACTTGCAAAGTAAAAACATGATCTATGTAAGGTAGCCCTTTTGTTATTTACATTTAAAAAGAGGATTAGTGTTACTGTGCGCTGGCTGAGTCTGTTTCTTTTCTTAGAAATAGTTTCTCCTGCCCTGGAGAAAATCCACTTGCATGGAACAGAAGAGGCTGTGGAGTGCAGGAACCACACTGCAAGCTGGTAGATATGCAGGTATTCCTGGGTCCTGCAGACTATCACCTAAAAACAATAAACAAAATGATTTTCTAAACTGTAGCAATGTAATGTACGTATAGTGCCAAATACATTTTTGTAGTCTTCATTAGCTTTAATTCACATGGAAGTGTTCCTAAAGTCATATGCTGTAATGATATTTACATTATGAAAACATGATTTTGGACATTTCAAGTTTTTCACTTCGGCAGATAAAATGAATTGAGCAAAATCAACTCAAATTAAAGCTGCAAGCAGCGTTATGAGGGCCCTCGCACCCCCGGCACGTCGAGCCACTGCCAACACCTCAAACCGGCACGTCCGATGTGATGTCACATTGATGGATTTCATGCTTTTAATCACCAGCTAACATTTCATCTTATTCAACCAGGATTATAGTCATGCCACTAGGTGGCGCTCTAACCATTATTGACAAATAGCATAACAAACATTTCCAAGCTCGAGTCTCATCACACCTGCGACCTTTGGGAGAGATTGGACATTGTGTTTTTTAGTGACAGCAGATTACTGCTTTTTGCGAGTGATTGAAACTCTACGTGCCGCCATGACCACCCCGTTTCCCTGAACGGAAAAAGCTTCGCAATTTAACATCACAAAGGTCTTTAGATTCTACACACTGAAGAATGCTTCAATATGATGAAATCCCTTGGAGGAGTTCGTCAAAGTATGAGGCCTGAAAAGGGGGGAAAATGTCATCAAAATTACACATTAATTTTAAAATGGCTGACTTCCTGTTGGATTTGGGATATTGCTCCAAGAGACTTTTTTGTACATCTTGATATCTTACACAAGCTTACCAAGTGTCAGACTCATAGATGAAACACAGAGCAGGGGCTGATGTTTTGAAATATTGTAGGGGGCGCTGTGGAGCCATTTTGCGCTATTCAAGGAAAATGGTTACATAACAACAATGCCTTCATCCATTTGGAGGTGTGTGCCAAATTTCAAGCCTCTATAAACTTTCCAAGCCCCTCAAAAGCCACTTCATCTTTCATGGTGAACCGCGTTGCCACCAGGGTGCGCCGTTCAGTTTAAAGTCACAATTTTTGCACTGAAGCATCACGAGGGACTGATGGTGATATTCACCGCTTTTGAGGTGGCCACGATCAACCTGTGAAAATCAGTACAACAAAGTTAAAGCCATGACATTTCCTGTTGCCACTAGGTGGCGCTGTCCGTATTTCCGACAATGGGCACATCAATCTGTTCAGGGCGGGTCTGACATCATGCCTGTAAAGTCTGGTACTGATCAGACTGGATTTCATTGAGTTATACTAATTTGTTTCTTCATGGCGTGACATCAAAGTTCGCCATGCTGCTGGGGTCACACCCTTTCGCGAAAACTCACAGTTTTCACTGTAACCCAAGACCAACTCCTTAAGGCTTTCCTGGAGAAATTTGAGGCTGCAGATGTCACCCATCACTATACTGTACCCCAAAGTGTAAAACATGACATTTCCTGTTCCCACTAGGTGGCGCTGTCATTGATGTCAAATATGGCAGTTGAAATATGTTCAGGGGTGGAGCCTTATCATATGTGTTCACTTTGGTCAAGGTCAGAAAATGTATGACAAAATGAGAGGCAATAAGATTTTCATGGCGAGTCATCGAAATTCGCCATGGCGCCACGGCCTCATAGTATTGTGAAAACTCAAAAGCTCCGCAATTTAACATGGCACAAGGGTGTAGTTGACACTGTCCAAATTTGAAGTTTATAGGACCAAATCCCAAGGAGGAGTTCGTTAAAGTACAAGGCATGGAAACGGTAAAATCAGAGCCAAAATGTCACCTTCAATCCAAAATGGCGGACTTCCTGTTGGGTTTGCGTCAATGGGCCCACAGACTTTTTTGTTCGTCTTGGCATGATACACATGTGTGCCAAATTTCATACATGTAGCTCAAACCGTGTGGTCGTAGGGCTGCATTTAACAAGGCATAGGTGACGCTCTAGAGCCATTTCCCAGTGCTCATATGTAAAACCATTAAAATACAAAATTTTTCACCAAACCTGGCATGTGTGCAAAATTTCATGAGTTTTTGAGCATGTTTAGGCCCTCAAAAAGGCCCTTGTTTGGGGTGAATAATAATAATAAGAAACGGAGCAGATACAATAGGGCCTTCGCACTCTCGGTGCTCGGGCCCTAAATATTTCCACACGCCATAACGTCCTCTCTTCCTCGCTGGCTCCATATCTGTCAGTGGAATGATCACCTCGTCGCTATCTGTCACCATCAACACACTCCACGAATCCCGTGGACGATTCACTTCCTTATATCCGTTTGAATCAGGTACCGAAGCAGTTACGTGCGTAATGAAGCTTCGGACGTCACTGGTCACGTGACTTTTGCCAAACGAAGCAAGCCTCGACACAGTGCTTCTGAACCAGTGTGTTGTTTTTTTCGACACACGCTCCGGAGCGTCAGCTTCAAGCGGGCCATCACTAATTGACAGTAATACCTAATTGTGTGGCCCTATGCTAACCCTTCTGAAAATGAAAAACAAACATATTAATTAAATATAAGCTGGGATATATGAGTTATAACTTGTTTTAATTTTTTGTTTGCAATTTATTGCTTAAAACTTTTATTTTTAAAATGTAAGTTTTTCAACAAAAAGTCTCAAAAACTCTGTTTCTTAACTTTCTTATTGTTGTTTATATTCTAAACTTTTTATGAGAGCTTTTTTTAAGCTAGCTGTGTCCTGTCGTTTTACCTATTTTCATAGGTGAAACTTTAACTTTTTGCATTATATTTATGGATATGTATTTGCAGTTGGCATCAGGACTTTGGCTTTGTTTGGAAAGTCAAATGTGCATGGGGGCTCAAATTTGAAGTGAACTGAATTGCTTCCATGAGTCATTGTTACAGCCCGTGTTCTGCTTGTTTTTAGAATCTGGTATTTTTGTCTCATGCTTTGACAGCCTCTAGTGATGATCTGGCAGGCACTCTACAATTTATATAGATCACTGAGGCAGCATGGGCCCAAAAGAAAAATGTTTGCCTTGGGGACAGTAATTACGTTAATAAGTCAGTGTCCATCAACAAACCTTACTCCTCTCCTCCTCTTCTTTTCTCGTGCCTCCCCTCTCTCCACAGAACTTGGTCAGTCTAAATCGGCCAAAGCCCCAGCGGCAGTGGGAACACCCGCCCCTGCAGGTTTCCTCAAAGAGGTGTGTGAGCAGCTGAATCTAACCCCGGCGGTGGTGATCAGCCCATCCCTTAGCGGGATGTATTCCCTGCCCTTCCTCCTCGAGCACCAGGCTCTGGTGCGAGCCTACATCCCTGTCGCTCCCATCTGTACGGACAAATTCACAGCGGAGCAGTACCAGAGCATAAAGGTAGAGTCTGTGTGTGAGGATATGCCTCTGCTTGATATTCCTTTGTAGGTTCCTCTCCTGCAAAAGTTTTTTTTTTTCTCTTTTTTGGTATAGTATATGCACTGTCATTTCCTTTTTTAAAGGATAACTTGAGCAGCTGCGAATATCATCCAATTTTCCAACTCTTCTTTTTAAAAGAGACAGTGACTTTACCTGCACAGATGCCACTGGCTTTCATCCAGCTCAGAATTGTCTTAATGGGAAATCAATTGTAGGCACATTAGCCTGAAAAGCGATTTGTCTAATTTACTTATTTAGAACAAGCACTTACCTTAACAAAATTTGCTTTCCTTTATAAACAGTTTAAATGCAGAAGTTGTACATTCTTTTTTTATTTTAATCCAAACAATATTCTAAAGACTCAGCTCACACATTAAAGTCTCAGCAATTATAACGCAGCAAGAAGATTGGCACGAACAGGAGCAGTTTTTCTGTATAATGAGTGTTTTTAGTTTTAAAGGATGTTTTGCAGAGAATACTTTTGGATATCATATTTAATCTTTTATTAAGTGTTTTAAAAGGCACACTGTTGGTTTTATAAATAACAGTTAAACAGCTAACGGGGAATGTTAAGTGACCAAGTTTTACTTTACAAGAAAGATCCTAAAGATTTTAAGAAAAAAAATCAGATAAATGAAATTTAGCTATTTTAGAAATAAGATGGAGATTAGAAAACACTCATCATAACTGCTTAAGAAATTACAAAGAAGCTGGTCAACCCAGGGAGCAGAGCAAATCTGGTTCTGACAGTATGTTTGCGCTAAGTACCGCAGCAATTTCCTAATGTTGTAAACCTGCTCAACATTTGGCAATAAAACCCTTTCTGATTCTGATTCTGAAATCATTAAAAACCCAAAGGGTCTCTGCGCTTGATACAAAGAACCTGCTCCTCTGTCCCTTTTGTGACAGGTTGTTACAGGCCTCTGTATTTGTATCTCCACTTTCAGCAATCTCTTAGCAAACAAAGAGACATCGGAGCAGCAGAGTAACTCAAAAGATGGACAATAGAGTAATAAATGCAACTTACTGATGATAAAAAAGCATAAAACAAACATTTATGCTGTCATTAAGTGTCAAAGTGTGTTACAACTAAAATAACTAAGCCGGAGTAACTGCATTCATGTGTATTTCTGCAATGATGCAGTGAATATGTGGGAAACGATTAAGTTGTATTCACAAGTTCTTCAGGTTTTCTGATGAAGTAATCTGATCGATGTTTTGTACCAGTTAAAAAAAAAACTGGTACAAAAATAAATGCTTTTTATAACCTTTTACTTGTAATAGAGTTTGTTCATATTGCTGTATTTTTTTTTAATAAGATGAGAGATCTGAACGTCTCTTCTCAGGCTGGAAAAACTAAGACTGTAGTTTTTCTCACTTTTATAATTCTTATTGACTACTAGACACATAAATCTGTTACACCTAAAATCTTTTAGTCTTAGCTTTTCACAGGACTTGTTTTGATTTCCTTCTTTCCTTTTTTTTTTTTTTTTTTTCCAGCTTGAGGTGAAATTTAGGACATCTGCAAAATCCCTTTAGCTATGGGTTTGAATTTAAAAACAAATAAAAGAGAGACAGATTTTCAAATGCCAGAAAAAGGACAGTGGAAATCACTCTGCAAAGGGCTCTTTTTTTTTTTTCTTTCATTATTGTTGTGATTTTTGTGTCCAGGTCCCATCGCTGATCGTTTACGGTGACCAGGACCATCAACTCGGGGAGGTGTCGCTCCGTAACCTGAGCAATCTGGCCAATCACAAAGTGGTGGTGATGAAGGGAGCAGGCCACCCCTGTTACCTGGACGACCCAGACACTTGGCACAAAGCTCTTACAGACTTCCTTAACACGCTGTGAAGCTCTTTGCTGTGCATTAGCAGCGCGATCGCCAAGAATGCGGTCACGCATAGGCAAACACATTAATCACTTGTGAAGAATTGAACTCACGTATTCCCAATGCTTAACCTGATTTGTATGTTTTGATACGTCTGCAAATCGGGCCTTTTCTAATGGTGACAGCAGTTGAACTTTTCCTTAAAAGGTTGAAGCCTGAAGCTTTTTGAGAAATATTGTTTCTTAAATGAGAAAACCTGATGTCAGTCTTGAATCTGTACACTAAACACAAAGCTCAAGTCTGCAGCCGACTACTGAACCCAGGCGTGTAGGATTACGACACGTGGTTCACCCACATCACTGAACAGCGTCCAGTATTTCCACTCTGGAAACTTTGTTTCCTGTTTCGTTGTTGTAAAATATTTCGTTTGAGTAATTTTGGTTTAATTTAGGTGACTGAAGCTACAGTTCACTAACATCATATAAAATGACCGTGGTTGTTTTAGTGTTTGAGTGCACACAAAACTGCAAGTCTTCCAACGGTCACCTGGTCAAGGCTGCGAAGCAAGATAGAAATGTGTTAAACATGTGTCGCTTTTATGTCTCAGTGTTTCTGTCCTAATGCAGTTTATCTGACTTTGCAGTAATCATTACAGAACTGCCTGAAATCAGCACGAACGATGCCTTAAATTCGCCAAAGACCATTTTTCAATATAACTGAACCCAAGTTTTAATAAAAGAATGACACTTTATGCCTCACACACTGAAACTCTGTAATTATGAAGCAATCAGAAGGGAGCATGTTATGAACATGGAAATGTTCGTGATGTGTCTAAATGGCACAAACAGAATAAAGTTCAAACAGAGCAGGCTGCAGGTCACTTTCATGTCTCTGCACCATGTTACGTTTGCCAAATGCTAGCTGCCTACACATTGCACTCATACACACCAGGGTTGTATTAATCGTCTCATCCCAGCGTTAGAAGTGAATATTTTTAATAAAGCATCATAATTATTATATATTTGCTTGGTTCTCAACAGACTGTGTTTTCTATTTAACCGAGGAGTTAAAGCAGGTAACGTCAAACTGATTTTACATCACGGGCCACAGACAGCTTCGACTTCAAGTGGGTCAGCCCAGTGAAAAGTACATGAGAAACATGTAAAATTACAGTTTAGTTCATTACCCAGCTGATGTTTCTATAGATAGATGGGTAGATTGTGGAAAAGCGGGAACTTTTCTGTCATTTAATTGTTTATCTATTACTTAATGACTTTAGAATAGTATGAATAGCAATGTGGTGCTGTCTTTATCAATAGGAAAATCTGTAAAACCCACAAAAAACAGTTAAAAATCTACGCACTCGTTCACATTTTCCAGCCAGATTGGAATTTTTACTGGGGAATTTTTCCACCCCCCCCAAAAAACAAAACACCACACAATAAAATGAAGTGAAAAATATGAACATTATTTAATAACTGATTCTCTGTAATAAACAATTTGAAAATATTTTACAAGGAGTCACAGACACAATATTTTACAAATTTTGCCCTCTTCTTTTTTGTTTTCTTCTTCTTTTTTTTAAGCTTCATCTGTACAAAAGAATGGAGCGACGACATGGACTAGTGCCCAGAAAAGAAGGAGCTAAATCTTCCACACATACAAACATTCACACTCACACACGTACGAGGAAGAAAAGAAAAACCAAAAAAAAAAAAGAGAAAACATTTTGACATCAGATCTCAAACTTATCAACAGTGCTGTATTCCTATATTTTTTTAAACTTCACTGAAAGTTTGACTGAATTTACTCTTTTTTTTTTCTCTCTAAATTGTTGCTGTTATTTTTTTCACACACGTGTCAAACATGGTCACATAGCACCAGACTACAGACTACAGAATCACATACACACGTGTCTTTCCCACATAGACGCACCAACACAAAGGGTCGCAGCGAGGGTCGGTGGAGGGGAAGGGAGACGCTTCGTGAAAACCCGCATTAATCTACTTTAGGGTGATGTTTTAAAGCTGACCCCTCCCTCTCGTCCCCCAAGCTGGTCCAATTATCTATTTATGTTCCCTTTTTTTTTGGCAAAATTAAATTTGTCAAACCACAGAAATCAGACATGTGTGTCCCTTCGGAAGCTATTTTCCATCAGGATGCACACACAGACGTCACTAGATGTCTCTCCCACGACCTTCTGTTTACCAGGCTCGTGATGCTCTGTGGAGACCCACTCCCTGAGCTTGCCTCTGACATCCCGTCCGCTCACGAAAAAATAAATAAAATAAAATAAAAACACCTGGAAGGTGACGTCCTTGGCTTACTTCTTCCTGGTGTTTGACATCTCCCAGCGGGGGATGAGTCAGTGTCATTACATGGTTGCTTATAGGTGTGTGCGTGTGTGTGTGCATAATGTCTGAGTGCAGGTGCACAGAGTGTATTCAGTTTGGGAGTGAGATTGTGTGCGCACACAGTCAGGAAAAGGAGAGTAAGTTGCAGGGGGTACATTTCCACAGGCACGTGTAGCGTTCATTTACAGACAGTGGAAATAGAGAAATACAGACAGAATAGTGGCACAGGACAGAGACAAACAGATGGCAGAAAAGTGAAACTGCATCCAGCATCAGATAGTAACGGGCCACATTGGAAATGCTCATTCTGATTTTCATTGTCTTTAACAGTATGAATTTTGTTTTTCCTCTGATTTGTCCAGAGCTGAGCTGCAGTTACTGTGCCAGCAACATTTGTCACATCAAATAGTACCTACGACTGTACAGAGTGTCTAGTTAAGCTTCAAAATGTCGAGTGAATCATCCCACCTGAGCAATACTACGGCAAGTCTCGGGTGGGATGTGAACATCGAAGGTCAGAGGCTTTTTTTTCTTTGTCTTGTTTTTTTTTTTAATTTTAAAAACTTCCACCCACTTTCAAGCATTTAATCAAACAGGCATCGATCGATAACTAATCATTCCGAGACGTAAAAATATAAAATCAGAGCTCACTATATTTACTGCATAACACCAAGAAAAAAAAAAGCCCAGGGGAGGGAAATACTTCAGGATCGATTTGTGTGTGAGAAAGAGGGTTATGTAGGGGTATCGGAGCTCCATACGTGTAACACTAAGGCATTTAGCGAGGTTTTGAAACAGAAAACACTGATGAACTACACATTCTTTCTGCCTCCTCTGCCCCCGTATATTAATATTTAAGCAGTCAACATGGATCTCCTTTTGTTTTCATAAAATCCCCCCCTTTTCTCCACAGCAACACTGGATTTGTTTTTTGTCTGTCGCAACACGCCGAGGAAAAACAGTTACACGGGCACAACTGCCATCCCCCGAGCACTCCACGACTCATTTAAAAAGACATTCCCTTTGAGGGTTTTTAAACTAACGCGCATACATCCACACACAAACACATACGATTCAGGCAGAACTATAGCAGTCAGGTGGCCCTAAAAGAAAGGAAAAGAAAACAACACAAAAAAAAGCTCTATGGCCAGTTAAGTCGCTGTATACTGATAGTGTAGCTCTATACATGGCTTTGTAAAGGAACGGTATAGTAACTCCATATGATGACAGTCAGGTGGCGTTGGAGGAGTACAGCAACAACAGCCAAGAGGGGAAAATACATTAAGCCGAGCCAGTCAGTTCGATGGCTCTGTGTAAAGCTATTTCTTTAACCAACAGATTCAGTCTTAGGCTCCTGTAGTGTCCAAAGCCTCAAAGACGGCTGCTTTATAAAGGTACTATACAGTAGCTCTACTCTTATACAGCCGGTGCGTTCCAAAACAAAGTGCATCAAGGCACTATGAAACAGAGCGGCTCCTAAACATGGGAGTCTAAAATGACTTTTCACACATGATCAAATGACGGACTGCGATGGATTACAACCACACTACTTACTGCACATGATCACCATATTTAGTGGCCTCTTCTGCACTTTTGTTGGAAATGTTGATAAGCCCCTATCCCCCAGCAGCGAATGGTTTTGAAGTTTGAACAGCATCAGTCAAAGGTAATACAAGCACACACCAAAAGAAAAATGATTAGCACCCCCCCCCAACCCAAGCACAGATGAGGAAGAAAGGAAGGGACAAAAAAAACTGGAACTACTATGGCGGGGAGATTTGAGTGTTTGCTGTGTGACAAAAGTAAAGCACGAATACAAATCGCGGTTAGGAGCGTTAGTCGAGGTTGTTGGAGAAGCCTCATGAGGAGTGGCAGAGGTGAGCTTTTTCATCAGAGGGTGCAGAGATTTTTTTTTCCCCTTTAAACATCAGTCCAAAGCCGAGGTCAGCGTGGTCGATTAATCGTAAAGGAGAATACTACACAACAAGTTCCTGCAGCAACCGAACACTGATTCATATTTTACAATAAAAGCCAGATAGCACTAACCTCAAATAGTAAGTATGAGGAAAAATACTTCAAGAAAATGAGATTACCATCGTGTAATTACATTAATCCCCAGTGGATGTCTTTTAAAAGCATTAATCTGTAATTATGAGTCAGCATTCAGCTGCCGAGTGTCTCCTCTTCCTCTCGAGCTTTATCCTAAATCTAAATCCATTTCATCTTCGTGTTTTGGCTATAAAAATAAGACCACACGAAAGTATATCTCATTTTGGCAAGTAGATATAGCGCATAAACTAATTCTTGTCTTTTTTACACTTAACTTCCTTTTCATGTTAAAACCTAAATATACTGTATGTTTAGAATACTCATCACTTCAGCAGTTTATATGTGACATTTTGTATACTTAACAGTTCTTTTATTTTTCTGCTATTTTTCTTCTATGGTGGCTATTACTGGCTGAATGGTCCACAGCCTCTTACAAGAGGCAAATGACAGAGCGATGAGACTCTGAGATGGAGGAAAGGAGAAGGAGGAGGAGTCCTGCTGTCCCTCTGACAGACAGAGGTGAAGGTGGACACGCAAACTCAGTTCTCCAGTCTGTGGTGGGAGGTCTTTGACGAGGACATCGGCCTGTCCTTTTCACCCTCCCTTGTCTGGATGGAGAAGGTGGTGGGATGGTTGTAGGCTTGACGGGGTGGTTGGGTGGCTTGATATCTCTTTTCTGACATTGCCTCTGATGATCCAAGTGGTCCAGCACCACCCTAGCTCATCTCGCAGATGAAGGTGAGGACGCAAATGTCTCTGTTTTCACAAAGCAACACAGACCAAAGCAAGCTGGGTAGCGCAGCGCTCAGGGCTTCCAACTCACCATGATGGGAAGTCCCATAATTACCTATGACTATACCAAGGTGGAGGGCGAAGGGGCTAGGAGGTGGATGAGGGGGGCTTAGGATGGGACAGAAGCTGAGGAGGGTGAAAAGGAGGACAAGTGCAGGAAAATGAAATTAATGTAGTAGGGAGAGAAGGTGAGGACTGACAGCTGGATAAAGCAGAAGCAGCTGAATGAGCAGTAAAGTGTAGAGGGATGGGCGGAAGGAGTGACCTCGCCCGCAGTCCGACGTGTTCTCCTGCAAAACCACAGAAAGGAAGCTTGAGTTATAAACTGAGTTTATATGAAAGTTCTTCCACCATCAAATAAACACTTACATTCAATAATCGCTCTCTGGTAACACTTTTATCTTACCTTCTATCTGCATCGAGCTCTATATTGCCAACAGAGTCTGAACAAAGTAATTTTCATTTAGTTGACTATACAGTGCTGTGAAAATGTAATCGCCCCCTTCCTCAGTTTTTAGTGTCGTTGAAGTGTTTTTGTATTTGCCACAGTTCATCAAACAAATTTTAGTATTAGATAAAAACTATTTTATTAAATGAAGATTTCATTTATTAAGGGATAAAGGCTATCCATACCTACCTCGCCTGATGTGAAAAAGTAATTCCTCCCTAAACCTAATAACTGGTTGTGCCACCTTTGGCAGCAAGAACTGCAATTGAGCGTGAGCGAGATGTAAATCTTTAAAAGTGTACACACAATTTTTGTTAGTTTTGCCTCAGTACACTTAATGCAACAAATTTCACAAAATCCCTTGAATTAAAGCATCTTGATTGTTTGATTTTTGAAATCCACTGCTGTGGTGTACAGAGGCAAATCTACAAAAACTGGGTCTTTATCCAGCAAATAATGGGCCTAACGGCATATAATTACCAGGTCAATACTTGATCTCAGAATAAAAATAGGATATTTTTTTGTGTTACATAATGAACCAACTGTTACCAGCTGCATTAGAAAATCAGAGAAAGCTCAAAACCCCAGCTGGAGCCAACTGAACATAGCGATAGGATTTTAGCTATGCTCTGGTGACAAATTTTAAACATAGTATATTTAACTAGCAAGCACCAGGATTCAATGCTAAATAATGTTTTTGTTTTTCTTCACAGTAAGGTGGATATTCATGTGTTGTGTTATCTGAAAATCTTACAGCGATGTTACTGTCGAAGCAGGTGGAGGGTCCTTTTCGATAGCGTGCCTCAGGCGGTTCTTTACATGGATCCTCCTCCTTGACTGAAAATTGACTCCATTAAGGAAAATGAAACTCCTTTGTATTTCTTTTTCTTTCTTCTGTGCAATTTTTCATTATCCGCCTGAGCACCAATTCCTCATGCAGCCCTACACATGTAAATGACTGGCTATAATTCATGCCATCAATCTTAAAAATAGCCTTAAAATGAATGTGAAATGTTCGCGTTTCCACAGGTATGGTGATGAGGAGAGAAAATCTAGAGATGACAGAGTGTTTCTTCTCCAGTGCCAGCTGGTGTACAATGTGAAGGGGGAAAAAAAGGATACACTCCTTCTCCTCCTGGGATAGCTTCTCTATCTCGCAGGTGTTGCATGGCATCTTTTCTGCTACCACAAACAGCAAGTTGGTGTTGTTTATCCTCTTGGCATGAATCAGCCTGCAGAGAGAGACAGCTCTGTCAACAACCCCCCTCTGCTCACTTACATCACAGACTCATTTGCTAATGGATGAGCGAGATTCATGAGACAGTCTTATAAGGCTCATTTAGCCAATGATACGACGATTTCATTAGAGCTGATATGGGTTAATCATCAGCAGAGTTTATTAACTCCAACAGAAAGATGAATCTGTCTCACTAACTGCGTCGCTGTCACACCGCGATTCTTCATGCTACTTGTCTAAGCATATGCATGTCTGATTATGTGTGAGTGTTAAAAGTACTACGTCACGCATACAGACCTGGAGCAGTTGCCACAGTCCTGCAGTATGTAGTAGGAACTGCTGAGATTACTAAAGAAGTACTGGGTCTGGATCATTACACAGCTTCTCTCTTTAGAGTCGATTCCTTCGGCATCCACCTCATCTGCATAAAAAAAAAGAAAAAAAAAGAGATGATTATCTCTTTAACTCATTTCTCAGATCTTATTTTCAGCTTAATGCCCAAAGATGTATGTCATGTGTAATTTTTTCACTACATTTGGATTTAAGGTTTATTTGCTGTTGGCTTAAAGCTCCAAATAGATTTGATCAAAATCTACTTTTAGCACTTTTAAACCTTTTTTCCAATATTGTATAAAAATGGTATCGTATAAAACATGTCACCCACCTGTGACAAACCAACTGTGGTATGCCAGTCCATATATGAACTGTTGGAATAAAGACCTGAGGAGACAGGATTTGTTTTTAATTCAACTTGTGGACAAAAAAATGCAACATTGTGCAATGATTAAAATCATGAGTCAAGCTTTTTTGTTAGCAGGAATACTGCACATGCAGCAGTCCAGGTAATGAGTATGGCAGGCCGTAAAACTTTACAAAACGAGTCACAATTACCTGACCACAGAAATAACTATGAAAATGATGGCAGTGCAATACAGTACAGTATAACATGTGATTGAAATGCAGACTTTCAGCTTTAATTCAAGTAATTTAACAAAAATATGTGCAGTAACTGTTCAGGTATTATACACATTGTTTTACATAGTCTCAAATTTTGAGAGGCATAAACTAACATTATTTTAAATATAAGGACTGTTTTAAATGTAGTCATTCAGCCTTTTTTAAGTGTGTGAAAAATACGCTCTGTTGGGCTGAGATCATTGAAGAATATACCATTTCTTTCCTTGAGAAATTCGTGTTTCTGCACTATCCTTCGGGTCATTATCCATTTTCACCCCAAAGCGCTGTCTGATAAGTTGTGCAGCATTTAGCTGAATCTGAGATTGAGAGTGTAGCCCTGTACACGTCACAGCTCATCCTGCTGCTTTAGCAGTCACAGCATCATAAAACACTACTGGCCCAGTTCCAGTGGCAGCCAAATATGTTCATGCCATAATACTGCCTCCACCATGTTTGACAGATGATGTGGCATGCTTTGTTTCCAAGTTAATGTTTGTTTCATCTGTCCAAATCATGGTCTTTGGGTATTTAAAATAACAGTGAAGAGAAGTAAAATATAAATTCAACACTTTGAATTAAATCCAAATATTATGTGAGGAGGGTTCACCTGGCCCAACCTTTTTCTTTTTTTTTTTTGTATTAACAAATTATGGATCTATGAAATAATGCTGGCTAATAACAACAAATATTATCAGTTTGTAATACGTATAACACTTGCTGTATGTTACTATACATTAATAATCTTACCATGCAGCAGCTGATGTCCACCAAGCCAGGTTGGCAAAATCTGCAATAGTGGGCTACAGATACAGAGGGAAATAAAAAACAAAATCAATATTTAAGTTCAATCAAACACCCATTAGGCTACATTCGGGCTGCTTTTGGAATCAAACTATTCCTGCCATTGACGCCATATCCACTGACACCTGTGTGGAGAAAGTCTATAAAGTAAATGGAACCCACTTTAATATAAAAGTGATATCTCTCACTAGTTCACCCTGGAATCTGATATTAGTCCAATTAAACAAAAACTAATTCTTAAAAAGTCAGTAGCTGATCTGATTTTTGCACACAGACTTGCAGTGTGAATGCAGCTATAGTTTCCCCATACGTCCATGCATTGATTAAACTAATTGTCTTCTACTCTGCCTCCTCCATTTCACTCACGGTATCTCTCTTTCAAGTGTTATCTTACCACGAACACTCCTCTGGGTGCAGCTCCGGCTTCGCTGTTGGGCATCCGTTCACAAACAGACTGGTAATCAAATGATTGTTTGCTGTTGTAGAAAGAATTGTTGTAGAGCGCGTACATCAAGTAGGGGTCAACATCACTGAAGAACATGCCCACCTGTGGGGGTAAAAAAAACGAGGGCAAGCTCAGTGTAAAGCTAAGCGCGAGGCTACGATCAGCGGAAGAACGAATTCTTTTTTAATAAAACCTTGTTCCAGTCGTCCTTCTGATTGGACATGATTAGGAATCCGCCGTCATCTACTAAATAACACAGCAGATCCTGCGGACAGACACAGAAACGCACTGCTAACTGGAAGTACAGAGATAAGCTGGGGAGTGCTCAGATTCAGAAGGTCCAGTTAAAATTTGCATCAATACTTACATCACTGTTGGCTTCACAGTCCATTTCACAGCCCCTGTTTGGTCCACACTGTCACAGACAAGGAAAAAAAACAGTGTTAGCCAAATAAAAAAAGATTTATATATTACGTATATTATATTAAACATATGTATTTTACCGTATTTGAGCCTTGTCGGCTGTCTGTATGGTTGCTGGCAAGAATCTTAAACTTATCCGTCCAGGCTTCGAGGTCTAGCTTCACTCCGACAACTGAGGAAAGAAAGTTTAAAAGCTCACAGAAGAAAACGACAGGTGTGTAAAAAGAATAGATATATGCAGGGCAGAGACATGCCAACACAAAGTGACAAAATAACAAACTCAGACGTGTAATTATCTCGCTCCGAAAGCTTTTCTCTATCATTATATCACAACAATTTGTTTCCTCTTTCAGAAGAGTACCCACCTGCAGGTTTGATGGTCTTCCCTCCTATTGTCATCTCCAAAGCTGTGCTGACCAGAATACCTACGGTGTCATTTTCTGGGTTCAGCTGCTCGTCCCTGGCTACAAAAAAGGGAAAACGAGCCAAGAGAGCGAGGTTAGAAACAAACAGCCTTTTCTATTACGAGGCGAGTTATATAACTCAAGACTAAGAGCATCATTCACCTGTTCGATAAGGCGCTCGGAAGATGTAACCCTTGTTGTCGAGGCTGCGGCGGTAATAGGTGGCATTAAACGGCTCAGGGTCTTCCTCCCAGGTTTCTGCAGCCCTAAGGTTTAAAACGAGAGATACCAGAGCTGTAATTGTCTCACGTATAAGCTGCCTGCTTTGCCTATCCCACATGTTTTTTGAAACTTAACAGCATACCACTTCAAAAGAGAACAAAGAGAAAAATGTATCAGAACTACAAAGCAGCTGGAGTCCAGACACATGGGCCTCGATGAAGAGTGCACTCACTTGTTTGGAAACACTCTTGTTATACCTCCATCTGTTGCAGCAAACACAGCCAGGAAGCCGTATCTAAATGTCAGGTGGAAGCAAAGACAGAAAGGGGCTTCAAATCAATATCCAAAAATCTTAAAATGCACTTCCCTCAATACTGGCTGGTCACACTCACGTGTTCAAATCTTTATTCTTCCACACTTTCTCGACCAACTGTCTGATGATGCCCGTGTCCAGAATGAGGTTGTGAAGGAGCAAATTGTCACCTGGCATAAGAGAGATTAGAGAGTTTAATCCACATTAGGGGTGCTGCCATATAGCAGCTGATGATAGTCGTTATATTCAAAAAATGAAATATAGAGATTGTGTTAACACCACGGTAGTAATCCAGGACTGGTAACTGTCTGATTGACAGTGATGGTGTTTGAGGTGACACTGCATTAATAGCAGATGTCAGGTATTCTGGATCATTAGTTCAGCAGTTCTTCTACATTTAAAACCCGATGAAAAAGCGTATTTTATGGTTCTTGAAAAGAAGAAAAAACAACAACAATTTGGGCATATTTGACAGCTGCACTGAGGCGACACATGGTCTATATCAGATGCCCAATGTGGAACGTGTGGACCAAATCCCGATTTTAACTCTTTCCTCCTTGAAAGCCTACTAGGACTAACCCTTAGCACAAACAGGAAGCCCTCAGATAAGGGTTAAAATCAGATATGGGTAGCAAGACATTCGCTTACTTCGATTACACAAACATTATGTATGAGTAGGTAATGGATAATAGGCACCACTAGGCAGCTCATTGTCCTTCTCCTGAAAACACTTGCAGCACATTTTGTGGTACATTTGAAAGAAAGGCAGGTCAGAGTGAGGTCAGAGGTCAAACATAAGATGATTTGGATGCAAACTGAAATGTGATATATAATTCCCTATTTACCTATATGCTGTCAATACAAACAACCACAGGTAGAAACAAATATTTAAATAGCTCTATATATTGTTATTAACACTTTGGCCTTTTTGACCTTGAACACCAGGTCAAAGATCAAATGTGATATATTTTTAATTGTGGTACTTTTTATATGTCGATAATGCACACCACACCTTTAAATAGGCTTTTGGTCAAAAAATCATTAAGTCGACTTTGAAGACTTTAGTGGATGTAAACAGAATTATGCTGGATTTTTTAACATGACCGCACTCTGCACCGCTACAAACTTCTATCAGAATTCATTCAAAACTTTTCCGGCCATCGTATTTACAGACACAAAGACTGCCAAAATCATAACCTCCTTGGCAAACAAAACAAAACAACCTAACAACTTTCTTCTACCGAGCTGCTGTGGTTATTACTAAATATTTCTCACCGAAAGCTTAATATTGCATTTGTTACGTACTATTTACAGCTGTGAATTAATACACATTTTCATCATTGGAGGATTTGCGACAGCAGGATAAAGCATGTGGGATTATCTCGAAATAAACTGTGCTCGTCACAAGAAAGAAACATGTCATCAGGTGCAGAAGTGAGGCTTGCTGATGCTTTTTAACTGTATCTAGGCAACAGGCAATAGGTTATATCAGATTCTGGCTACGAAGAAAATACCTATTAGTTGGATCACTGCTGTTTATTTTGCCTTTTTATGGGATATGTTTACAGAATATCACTAGACGAGCTCATGGTGAATTATTTAATGTAGAACAAACTGTGACTTTACTGTGTGGGTGAAAAGAAAATGAAACTCACATTGTTTGGAGTCTGGTGTCACCTTCTCCATTAGAGCAATGAAGTTGAGCAGGAACTCAGTGTTGTTGTTGGACAGTTCCAGATCATTGCAGTACTCCCTGAGGAGGAGACGCAGTGTTTTAATTCAAAGAGAAGGCAAAAATAGAGCTCGTTACTCTTATTCTGCCTCACTTGCTCCTCATAGATGGACACACAATGGAGATGAAGATGCACAAACCCATACACACATTACTTGATGCTATTGTGTGCCGCATGCACATGGCAAAGCTTTAATGTGCTATAGTGGTGTCAGTCAAAACAAAAGGTGGACTTGTACTGCAATACCGAGCATATTATAGGCTGTATGCACATGCAGATGATATTTTTTGCCCAATAGCTTCAGTAATCCTTACAATACATTGTGCAAATGCATTAATAATGCTTAATTTGTGTAAAACATGCAGCACCACAGTAGCAGCAGGCAAGAAGGGTTGATGTGTCTTCAGTGGTCTCGTGTAATGAGTGTAACTTGGGGAATACAATTTATGAATAATATATGAAAAAAAAATCAAAACCAGATGAATTTTATTCCTCATAAATGTAATTTTTGTCAAATGAACTTTTAACTATGAGTAAACACACCACTCAAAATGTAAAATCAAACCATACAAGAAACTTTGAAATACGAGGTGGAAAGAAAACAGGATGCAAAGACGGCACCGAAAACCGATGACCATTAACGACAGGCAGCAATCACAGACAAGGCTACCTGGGAGCAATGAATACATGTCCTTCAGACTCAAAAGTGTTTGGCAGCAGTGACTCAAAATCTGCAACAGAAAGGGGAAGATTATCCAGGAAGAGCAGTGGGCAGAGCAGTGGGGAGTTGTGGATAAACAGCAGCTGTTCTTCAGAGGTGCGGGGACGCAGAAGGGAGTTTACCATAGCAACACTGAGGTATCATGGGAACACTAGCGTTAGCCAATATGGTGCCTAAAAAGGAACCTGACTCAATGGAAGACCGTTTTACTTTCAGAAGCACTCACACTTTTGGTTTCTGGTTTGTTATTTTGCCGGCAAACATTTGCTGATTGTGTCGGGTTTCAATCTAACATATTTGGGATGTCGGAGAACTGACTTGATTTGTCAGGAAGTGAGTTCTCAGACAGGTTATCCACGGTGAGTGCTTTTAGATCAGGCAGGCATCAACATGGCCAACTATTGCAGGGGGGGTGGGTGAAGGTCCTGATGGAAGTGGTCACCCCTCAGACTGGCAGGAGAGAGGACTCGGAGAGACACATAATCAGAGGAAATGCATTGCATTGTGAAGGGCATGTCAAAAGGGCAACTTCAGTGAATCTATCACAGACAAAACAGAACACAAATATCAACCAGCAGGTGAGTCTGCGATGAATCAGACATGTCATTTTCTCATTAAGTCGTGACCTGCAACTGTGTCCAGAAGAGGAATTAAATATTCATTTGAAGAGCTAAAATAGAGTGCCCAGGTAGTTTTCCGCCCACAATGCCATGCACATCCGGGGTCAGCTTTATTGAGGAAGCGTTGGGCCGTGCACCTGGCAGTCTGAGGGGTGAGGAGGGAGGGAGACAAGCTGATGGAGATAGGGGGTACAGAGGGACGACATAGAAGTGAGGTGCCATGCCGACTGGCACCCTGACACCTGACAATATGGGAGGACCTGAGAGGGCAGGACACAGCTCAGACTGTAGGTCTGCAGTCTGCAAGCTGCAATGCTCCCAGTCATGAGATACTGCTGCAGCTAACAAACAGTGTATTTATATATAGATGCCTTTAAAAAAATCATGACTTCAACATATCCCTATTATACTGTAAAAAATGCCATCACTATCAATAGCTGATATATTATTATAGCTAGTAACTTGCACAGACTTACATTGAATAATTACAGATCTTTTAGTAGGGCTCGATGTGCCCAAATAACAATAGATATTCCACAAAATGTATACATATTTATTTATTTAATTAAATATCTATCAATACCTGAGTCTTAGTGTTAGACTTACTTAAGACGTTTATAAACTACACTGTAAGAAAAATACGGAAAGAGAAGAAGAAGAGAGCCAAAGAGAAATGGGGAAGGTGAGGAAGAGAAAAATGAGGGAAAGAGAGAAATGTAGTCAAAGCAAATGAAGTGGAAGAGAGAGGCAGAGGAAAGAAGGTAGACAACGTGTTTGGAGCTATCTACAAAAGGAAAAGGACTGAGGTGCAGGGAGCAAAAGACAAGT
The DNA here is from genome assembly GCF_963969265.1 of Rhamphochromis sp. 'chilingali'. Lineage (NCBI taxonomy): Eukaryota > Metazoa > Chordata > Actinopteri > Cichliformes > Cichlidae > Rhamphochromis > Rhamphochromis sp. 'chilingali'. The sequence continues at coordinate 23,965,909 of NC_137936.1, read as the reverse complement.
TTTAACAGAAAACATGAATATCTGTCTTCCTCGGGTACAGCTGTTTGTTTAATTATTTATTTATTTCTGATTCTGGAGCAGTGGATATGAGAGAAGGTGGTCGAGGTTGGGGACTGGAGGAGCCACTGTGAGAGATGTGGGATCTGAGCTGCAGCAAGAGAGTGAGAAGGAAGAGGAGGAAGGAGGGATTAGAGGAGAAAGTGGAGGAGAAAAAAAGAGGGAAAGGGGAGGAAATCCTGAAGGCAAGACGGGCAGGAACAGAGGCAAGCAGGCTAGGATGGGTGAGGGAAGGGAGGGGGGGGGGGGGGTCAGCGGGAGAAGGTTTAGGATGAGAGGTGTAGGAAAGGGGAGGAAGCGGTAGGGAGTAGGAAGTAGAGGTAGGGAACGTGGACCAATATGGAGTATACTTGCCCTTGGTGTATGACACTGTGTGGATCCATCAGAGAAGGAGTGAGCAAGAAAAGAAACAGGGGATCGGGTGGGAAGGGAGGATCACAGACAATATTTTATTCAATTACTGTTTGAATAAAAATATTGTTTTCTTGAAAAAAAGAAACCAATTAAAGTCAAACAAGACAAGAGAGAAAAAAGAAATGAAGAGCAAACAACTTATTTGCAAGAGCAAACGAGGAAACGGAAACCAACGGAAGAAAGGAAAAACAAAACCAAACATGACAATCTAGGAAAAGAAAAAAACAGCAAAGACAAACCAGTAATTATGAGAGATAACCATGGGGAAAAAAATCAAATGCACCAGGAAAAGAGGGAAGTAATGGGGTCTGGACAAAGAAAGAATGAGAGAGACAACACGTGTCCCCATTCAGACCCACAAAAAACCCAAACTCCCACAGTTGACAAGCCAGTATCCCAGGCCATGTGGGAGTTTATCAGTCGAATGATTCCAAAGCCGAGAAACATCTCACACAGTCTAACAAAAAAATTAAATCAAATCAAAAATAACACACATAACACAAGGAAAAGTTCCCAAAATTATTTTTAAAAAATCATCATAAGGAGTGAAAAGCATGCATGTTTTCACAGTTATCCATAACATCAAATACTTTGAACACAGACGCTTCAGAATCATTACTTGGTGGAAGAAGAGGCGAGAGCATTTGGCAAAAAAAATAATAGCACAAAGGTCACCATTATTTTCACCTGAGTAACACAGTAAGACCACAGCTTTCACCTTTCTGTTAGTTCAGTTGTTTTTTTCTTCAGCCAGTGTGAAGAAAAAACATCACCGTTTTTACAGCACAGCATGAAGACAGGAGGGAACGGGGGCAGAAGAGGAGTCGGGGGGACTCAGGAATGATCCTGCCTATCAGAGAGCATAGATAGAGCGAAGACAAGGAGTGAAGGAGAGGGGGAGGGGGGGGACTGGGCAGGTGCCTCCGCTCGGACACTCTCTATGATGATGTTGAAGACCCGGGACAGAGGACTGAACCAGAGCGTAAAGGTCATATTGGGCGGAGAGCAGAGAGGCAAGAGAGACAGAGTAGTAGAGACAGAGAGTGAAGGATGTTGGGTATACCCAAGAGTACTTACACTGCACCTGGAGGATCTGGTCACTTAGATTGGCCTTGATGTGGTTCTCACTATATGTAGGCAGTACCAACCCTAGACTGAGGTGAAAAGATCCAAAAAAACAGGAACACTTAATGCAAGATTATGTTAAAAGCCACAAATACACAAAATACATATGTGCTTTACTGCACGCCTAGTTTGCTTTTGCTTATTTTCTGTTCTCAAAAAAATCAAGTCTGTGCATATGCAAGAGGAAACCACTCAGTTCAGAAAAGGATTTTTAAGGCTGATACAAGTATTTGGTGATTTAATTTTCCAATATTCTGATACATTGGCCGACATTTTTTTTAAGACACACAAAATTTAAAAAGATAAAAAAATCCTAGCATCTTTTACCTGCATCTAGTAATTTAACGATCAGCATTTATAGCTAATATTGATGATAATATCGGCCTGCCAATAAATTGATAAGGCTCTAATGCTCAAACAGACAGCTCTTTGTACTGTCAAATACACAACTCTAGGTTTCAGTAAAACAGCGCCATCTGCTGTGTTCAACCCTTCTGTTAGAGAGGGGTAGCCAATCGAAAGAAAGGAGCGGAAAGAGCTCAAATGACTTGTTTCAGACAGTGGATGGGGCTGTTAAAGGTAAATAAGGATTATTTGGAACTTTGAATCATCCAAAGCTAGTTTGGTGTAGTCCATGATTAAAAATATAGAGTTGGAAACCAGCATCACAATCAAATTCACGTATTGGCTGGAAACTGTGAGTTTGCTGTATTTCTTCTTGAGTTAAAGTGAGGCAGCTAATGGGAGTTTTGACACTATAGATTGTTGGCAATGATAACAATTACCATTAAAACTGTGGCCAACCTTCTTTAGGGAAAATCACTAGTTTAGCTGATGAAGATCCACTATATTCACCAGCCACTTGCTTTCTTTGTTTACTGTTTATTTGAATTCCCCTTAATCTATAAAAAAGATGGAACAGTCCTTCCTGGGCTCCACATAAATAATAATTACATTACAATATAAAATCTCACATAATCAAATAAGATAATAAAATCCAAGGCATAAAAAAGAAAAACAATAAATAAAGAACAATTAAACTAATAATAATCATATCGCCAAGTACCCCTGCATTGTATGAAATACTAATGAAACAAGAAATACAGGAAGCATTTGTCTGCTGAGTGGCTCTGAGCAGTTTGTGTACAATCAGTTCATCAAAGCTTTTTCTCTGGGAAACAGCTGCCATCTGAAGCTACAAATGACGCAGGTAAACGCAGTAAGAGTGACCCTAAACAATAAAGATGGAAAAAATAGAAAACACCTCAGAGAGCCTGATTTTTATCCAATACTAGTGAGGCCACTGTGAAAGTACGTCACTTTTACCCTGCAATACATCACCATTAAGACATAATAGGTCATAAATTGTACAAACAGTCATCGCCGAAAGCAGAATTTAAACGGGACAGAGATGTCCCATTTCTTGATCTTTGTTGCCACGCAAGCATAAAATAGAAGTCTTCACAGATATAATAGGAAGAGATTAAAACTCAAACAGAAAAAAAATTCTATGAGCCTTGAACTGCACAATGTAGGATACACTACTGTGCAGAGCTTTGGATGTCGGTTTATTTGAGTTTCACACAGATTCTTAAATACACTGGAATAACCATTTGAGTTGGATATTAATAGGACTGTGCAGCGAGAGCCTCATATGCACTCTGCCAGGACTAGGCACGCAGCCAGCAGACGTAATAAAAAACACAAATCAGGCATTTGTAGGACTACCGAATGTCATAAACTGTAATTTGCAGAGTGTTGCCTAGAGGAAATGTCATTATGATACAACTTCAAATGTTCAACCGAGTTTTGAGATGAGTAAACTAAGCAGTTAATTTACGCTACTCCTCAGAAATGTTAGCAAAGATAGAAAAAGAAGTGGCTTTTTAATTTTCAGTCAAATTCATTAGCGAGCCGCCATTAATTCAGGGAAGCCACTGTTCACAAACATTCATAGGCAGAAGCTGTCAAGCAGATATCTGAGACTTGTGACTCAACAATTTAAAGTGTAAAATCTGGACTTCACTCACAGGTTCAAGTTGCGCCATCTTTTTCTCTGACGGTCAGGTGATGCATGTTTGCATTTCCAACCTACCTGTAATCTGTACCCTCCACAGGGGTCCACGTGTACGTCCGCACGGCCTCGTCGATGTACCTCTGTTGGCAACCACAAAAAGGTAACCTTCACACCTCCTCCCATAATCGGAGAGTAACAACAGACACTAAACATACCGAGCGCTTCAAATTCATTACAACACCAGTAAGGTGCTACTTCGGATCATGATTGAGTTTCATATATTGATGACTTGCCTCATCAACTGATTTAATGAGCGTCTTGATTTTCCTTTGCCCTGATTTGCCATCAATCATCTGTCGGCGGATCTGAAAGGCAAGCGAAACACAGAGGCTGTGGCGTGAGTGTTCATAATGAAAGACAAAAATGGTTGAAAACAAGTGACAGTTAAAAGGTTAAATGTAACACAAATTGCATGAGACACAGGTGGTGACAGTCATGATATTGCACGGGAATAGTTCTGCACCTCCTCTTTGTTGCTGTCTTGCAGTTCTGCATCCAAAAAGTCCAGAGTGACGGGCTCCCTGAAGTTAATGATCTGCACAGAGAGACAAAGCAGTGGAAGATGGAGGAGGAGGCTGAACGTCAGTCAGCAGGAATAATGTCCAAAATTTTACATTGACAACTCTTTAGATGCACAGAAGTGTTAATAACTGGGTCTACCTTAGGCCGAAGGTTGGGATGCAGCAGTACATAACCATTTGGATCGATGGCAAAGGTATAGCCATTAGCTCCAAGCTGCACAGCACAAAAGGGAATTTTGAAATTATTAAAAAACCACACATATCTGAAAGTAACACAAGAGACATCTTCAGCGACATGCTCACTCTGTATGTAGGTGTCTTCTTTTTGATTTCGTTGATTGCAATGTCTACTCCCATGACTCCAAGGATGAGCTGGTTCTGTATGCAGAAGACATAAAGCAATTATAAGCATTTTATCCACAGCCGCTGCTAGTATCAGAGAATCAAACGGGGCTGGTGGCTGTGCCGTGAGCGTGCTAAGAACATCTCTATGCCATCTCTGACTTATCACTTTGTGCGCAATCTGATTAGCACATATTTTCACAGTCTATCTTAAACTGAGTCGGTTTGCTGCTTTAAGCCTTTGTGATAAGCTCAGAGTAAATACTTTGGTCATGGATACTGAAAGCTGGATGCATCTATGGATGTTAGTAGATAGTACAGATGAGTTGCTGTGATGTCTGTCGTCACCTCAGGGGGGAGGTGTTGCATAGAAGAGCAGCTGGGCGGACACCGTTACAAATGATTGATGATGGTCAACAACAAGAAATAAAACCTCAAATCCTTCTGCTCCTCCAACTTGTGTCTGTTTTTAGTAACTTTACAGCCCTACCTGCCTGGATAGATGTAAAAAAAAACAACAACCCAAAACATTATATTTACTAAATAATAATGATAAAGTGCAAAAGCACAGCTATTTTAAGGTCACATGCTATGTTGCAGTGTTGCTTTTACCCGAGAGCTTGCAGTATCAGCAGTGAGGTTGAAGACCGGCATTGTGCCGGTGATGACAAGGCCCAAACCCTAATAAAACACATTAGAAATCAAATTAATTGTATCCTTAAAGCACATGCCCAGATATAGATGACAACAAAAATATGAAGAACACTGTTTACCAGGGGCAAATGCAAGAGGTGGCCAGATGGGTGACTAATCCCACCATAAACCAAGGTATGGACACCCCACATAGACGACGTCATAGCCCCCTTTTTTTGTTTGTTTTGCAAAATTCCATTTCTTTCTCGCTGTTGTTGCCACATGAATTCTTTTAACGGCAAACTCATGTTTTCAGGAACATGAGTCCTGAGTTCCAACATATCTCGAACGCACCGTGTTTCTACATACCAGTCATGCCCGATTTAGTAAATGATAAGACCTCCCACCCCCAACAGGTTGCGGCAGATGGCTGGTCTTCCCAGAGAAAACTTCTGTCAGAGGTTTCTTCCTGTGAAAAACTGGACTTTTTCTTTCCCCCTGTCGCCAAGTGCTTGCTCATAGGCGGTTAAATGCTGTGATTTGATGCTATATAAATAAAACTACCGGTACAGTGAAATGGAATTGAATAAAAGTGTACTGACGATTTACAGCGATTTGCAAAAAATAAACCACTTTATATGCCAGCCAATGAAAGTACCCCCTGCTTTAAAAATAGTATGACTTCACCACTGCTTTGTACTGTCAGTGTATCAACTCCTAGCCTATACGTGCACAGGATATGCTTATAAATTCATTATGATTATAAATTCTTGCTTACCAGTGCATCCTGGTAGACGTTTGTCCACTGCACCTGCTTGGCTTTAGTCCCGGCGAGCACCATCGGACGGCCCAGGACATCCAGGTACTCCTGCACCAGCAAAACCACAAATGCTAGTACGACTGCCTACAGTATTCACACATAATCAAACAGCCATTTATAGTGCGTGTCATGTACTGCCATTAAAGCAGAGAACTTGAAGAGCCTTCCGACGTTCATCTGTCATAAAACTACAAGACCCTGACCGGCCTCGTCTCTATCACCACATAAAGCAGCGGGCCACCAGCAGCAGCCGTGTCCCGGTCCTGCCGCGCCATAAAGCCTCCAGTCCTGAGCCGCTCAAAGCCGTTTTTCATCATTATGAAGGAACTATTAAAAACACATTAAGGGTGTCAATGGCACGACGTGCAACCACGCCATTTTCCCAGAGGCTTTCCTGTCAATGCTAGGAATGTGATAGCGTCCCACAGCAATTGTGAATAGAGGTGAGGGGTTAAGTCTACTAGTAATACATCATATTCATTATTTTCTTTTTGCCGTCTGAAGCCACCTCAAACAAAAACTGGGATGTCTTTTTTGAAAACAACTGATTGATCTGTGTCTGTTAGGAGATGCTTAACTGGTTAAAAAGTCACCTTATGACAGAGGAAAGAAATGGATGCCAGAAATATAATCTCACAGAGACCAGAAGAAGAAGGCAAAACTGTTGTATAATTAAAACTAACTGTATACTTCTGCCATAATAGCTTCTTTTTTCCTGAGTATCCTACTCAGCAGTCAGTGAGCCATAAAGTCATGTATCACCACAATATAATTAAGTGTAACAGGATCAGCAAAAAGCAAACAAAAAAAAAAACCCAGCAGGTCATCTGGGTTAAATGTTAATTTAACAGTTTGCACATAACGACAAATTTCCATCCCTTCAGCAGCGAAAGGGGAAATGATATTGCAAAGGTCTGACCCCTGACACCATCTACCCTTGAAACACAAAAGGCGTGACCTGTATAAGCATGCAGCTACTTCAGTATCGTGATTTTGACCATTTGTTTTCCAGCGTCTGAACAGTAAGGTGCTGACAAGCGTAACCTATTCTATTATTAGCTCAATAAAAGTCCGGTTTAATGCGCCACAGGGAGATATTCCATCAGGACAGTGACAGCCAGACCTCTTCACAGGATAGAGAGGGGGAATTTTCTGCCCGGCTACAACAATCTGGGAAACATAAAAAGTCAGCAACTGGAGATATCTGGTCCCCCCCCCCCACCCCCACCCCCCCCCCCCCACACCCCCACCCCCCCCCACACCCCCACCCCCACCCCCCCCACACACACAAATGCAGACAGTGAACTCACCAGTCTGGTCACACAGAAGCCAAACATCCAAACTAATGCCTGCACTGTTATTGTTGCTCCACTGAGATCCCATACAAAGAAGCCAGGATATATAAGTCAAAGTATTTCCAACTATTCATTCATAAAAGTATGACTCAGGATGGTGAGTATAATAATAATTTTTTGCCTTCTGTAGTCCATCTGCTATTTGAATAGTACTATCATATCATATTTAAGCAAGACTACCCGATGAGTGTGTGATACTGAAGGGCAGACGGTGGTTAAATAACATCTGGCCCCAGTGTGTCTTCTGGGCCTGCACAGAAAGCTGTAGTCACCCACCTTCAGAAAACCTATTAGAGTAAGTGGCGGCTCTCAGAATATAAATATGCCAGAGTTAATGGAACAGCTGACAGTCTATTCTAGGGCCTGATCACTCACCGGCACTGGGGGTGGGTGGGAAGCGGAGCATAGGGGAGGAGGGGTTTGGAGCAGCTCCCCCACCACCAAACAATGGAGTCAATTTCTCCAGCTAGAATGAGGTTATCCCGAGGGCCTCTCGAAGCCCAAAGTGCCTTAAGCAAATGTGTATGTGTGCGTGCATGGGGTGGGCAGGGGACGTCTGCGGGCCTTCTACTTTACTTAGCGTTCAGGTATGTTCTCATGGAAAGACCACATTTGTTATCGGTACATCTAAACTCGTGTCACTTCCAATTTATTGCCATCCAGCTGTGCTTTCTTCTGTTCCTCAGGAACTCTTGAAAGCAAAGCTACAGTGTAATTATCATCAAAGCCAGCATGGCAGAAAAGTAAACTAAGTTCTTCATTTAAAATATCGTTTTGTGGACTTTTGAGTCCATGAAAGGATTCGGAGAGTCAGTAGCAGAATTATATAATTAACCTACAAAATAATCAGGTGAAGTTCTGAGCGAAAATATGCATCTAAATTAAAGTAAAGCTAAAGTACAGATCTTTCTGGAAATCTGCATGTATAAACATTTGCATCCCTTTGCTGTGGCAGATTGTCTTCTTCTTCTGTACAGGTGGATCAGCAAAAGCCATTTGATCAAATTTACGAATCAAATTTTAGGGTAGGATATCTTACACGGAGCTAGATTGGTTCCTTTCATCTGGTAGGATGTTTTTAAGCAACGTTCTGAATTTGCACAGCTTTTTATCTGCCAAATAAACATCTGCTGCTTTAAGCAACTTAAACTCAACAGGCGTGTGACCAGCCACACACGCTAAGGCTAGTGGTCAAATTATAGGATAAGAATGACTTTCATTGTTAACGTTTTAGTAGCATTTTTCTTCTAACATCAGAAACAGGATTTCACATTACTGTTTTCTTCTCCTTTCGTTTGCTTCCTTTAGAGGACACCACAGCAGATCATCTGCCTCCTTCTTACCCTCTTCCTGACATCCTCTACTGTTGCACCAACCCTCTTCATATTGTCATTCACTACATCCAAGAATTTTCCATGATATTCCTTCAAATTATTACACAAAGATCTTTTGTGCTCCTATTGTCAAAGATGGTGAAGAATCAACAGCCTGTAGAAGTGGTGCCATTACTAACTTTTAATTTTAAAAGTAGTATTCCCAACACCATTTTGCAGCTAATACAAACTCTTTATATCTTACCTGAGTGTTGATTCTGATGGCTCCAATAGATGGAATTTCAAAGTAGTAACCTGAAGATTAAGAGGAGAGAATTAATGCACTATCTCCACGCCGAGCTTGCATCCAGTCTGCTTCATGGAGCAGCCCGTGTCATACATATATTTTCAAAAATTAAACAGTCACAGTGTGCAGTAAAGTGATCCATTAAAGATTGGTCTAATCTCTTCATGTTATGAGGCACACTTAATAACACCATCTTCAGCTGATGATGTTGGGCACTGCAGGCATGGAGGAGCCTTTCAGACTCGTGGCTGCGTTGCAGGATGTAAATGTGGTGGCTCATTGGGAATGCTGAGTTAGGAATGGAGGAGAATGCCCGACTGGGTCAATAACCACGCTGCTCCTCAAGTTATTAAAGCCATGAATGTTTATACAAAGAGCTGCGAAATGGAGGCAGCATCCCCAGAATGTTAAAAGGTGGAGATAACTTTCATTATTTTGATACATTATGCGGTTTTTTTACTCGCCTGGTCTGCGTTGAAATTTGTCTCCTGTGTCTCATTCATTAGCGCACGTGCTCATCCGTACACATCTCTGCACCCTCAGACTGAGGTTCACATGTGCACACACGCAGGGCACAGCCATTTGTTACTGCTCTGTTAATAACAGCCATTGTCCAAGTGATTTCTGACTGTGTGCCAGGGAAGTGGTTATGGAGCAAAGCACGGCAAGGGGTGAAAAAAGGAAAATGTGTGCAGTGACCAAAATGTAAATCTCCGCTCTGCGCTACAGGTTCAGTGAAGATTTTCAGTTACGGGCTTTATCAATCATTTATTTTCTTTGACTATAATTCAGTTTTCCTCAAACTCCTTCTTCACATTTAGGAAGTAATTTGGGTCTCTGTTAAACAAATACAGTGCTTGGTGATAACACACTTTTTTATTCCCCTGCCATAAAAAATAAGAACATGTAAATGTTTTAGAAATGTGCCAAAAACTTATTTAAAATGAAAAAAAAAAAAACACTGAATTCAATGAACTGAGTTTGTGTTTTACACACAAATTTGAGCTGGTATACTGGAGTGGTCAGAAATTACTCAAGCACTCAAACTAATTTTTCTGTTCAGGAATCTGAGTAAATAACTGTAATTTGGCATCTTAGTAAAAAATAAATAGTGTGCTCTTCTATTCATTTATTTTAATATTATTATTATTTTGCTTTTTTAAATGGTGAATTTCAAAAATCATGTATTACAACAATAATCCAACAATAATTCGATTTTAACATGTGCTTGTGCATAACGGGGAATTAACAATCACAGAAAAATACAAAAATGATTTTGTTAAATACCAGTAATGTAAATTTAGGGCAGCTGTGACATTTCAAACCTTATGTTTAGTCATGGTCTAATACATGTTTTAAGTACTGGAGTCTAAAGAAATCACATACACTGATTACCAAATACATATCAAGCCTTTCTATTAAAAATAACTTTGATTTCTATAAAAAACAAAAAACTAATCATTGATGTAAACTTAAACACTGCGTGGCCAAAAACATCCACACTAATATTACACTAGAAAACTTTTAGCTTTGATCCTTTTTGATAAATATATGCAGTGTCACAACATTTATTTCTGTCTATAGCTCTTGTATTGATGATGCGAGAGTCAGACCACCGCGTAAAGTCTTCCCCAGCACATTTAAACATTTTCAGTGGACTCTGGTGGCCAATCCATGGGTGAAATTATGTCTCTGTCCCACTTTGACCCTGATGAATCCTGGTTTTGTTCTCCTGGAATATATCCATCAGGGAAGAAAAAGAATCCACTGATGACAAAAACCTGGTTATTCATTATAGTCGTGTAGTTTCGCGATCACAATCATTCGAGACATTTTTCCAGCCGTCCTCACAGATGATGGTTCACAGTATCTTTCCAGATTTCAATAATTCACTGAACAGGTCTTAACCCGGTTTTGTAGTTTCAGTAATGCCCTTAGATGTTTTCTTTGCTGATAATGTGAAGCTTCCAAAATGGAATAACATCTTTCCAATGTGCCTTCCAACATATTTAAGTAATGAGAAGTTACTCACTGCATCAGTTCGGGTTTAAATAACCCAAACTGTTGCCAGCCCAAACATATTAACCACTGCAGTAATTATTCAATGGAAGGCTCGTCTTCTCCTGTTTTCTTAGTTAAATCGAGGTGGTGACTTCTTTTGGGCCTGATAGTTTTTACTGTGTAAAGAAGAATGCAATCTCCTGCTCAGAAGAACAGAATAAACAGCTTTCTGATGACATCCAGTTTCCTTAATGCTTTTACTGAGACAAAGTATTTAAACTGAAGTTTACCCAGTAAACCCGTGCACCTAATTTCATGGTGTAATTGATTTTATTTCTCTTGGTGGTGGGCATTATGATTTGTGGAATATTGTACTTCTAACTTTGGATTAAATTCAACACTTTTGTGGGAGTATTAGGATCACCCGCGCGGCATGTGACGTTTGCTGTTTGTATCCTCGACTTCACCTGTTTTTTGGAGATAACTTTCTTTTCTGTTTTGGATTTTGTTACACTGTGTGAGAGCATGCCGAAATGGTCCCATTGTCCTCAGAGTCACAGAGAGGTTGCTTTCTTCTTAGAATGGGATTGCAGCTCAAGTGAGGCAACAACTAGCATCTTCAAGTGCCCTAGTTGTGCATGTTTGTGCTTGTTGGTGTGCATTAATGTGGTTTGTCGAATGTGTGTGTGTGTGTGTGTCATGGGTGAAGGGTTAGGGCCTGGAAGTGTCAGGGAGCTAGCTCTGCTGGAGTGAGATACCAAAGAGTAATAAGTACTGAAGATACGAGAGGACAGCTCCATTGAGGCTTGTGTGTCAACACTATTGTCTTATGCCAGCATAGACTTTAGTAGCATGGTAATCACTACAGTCATGAACAGAGGAGAGCTTGTTGGCACAGAGGCATAATCCTGGACTTTCCCCAGCCTGACAGGGAGATGGCATGGTAATCATCCTGCTACCAGACTCCTGCTAATTAATAACAACTTCTGGGGAGATACTTCTGAAGCACGTGGCTTCACTGGCAATAAGCTAATCGGCACACAACTAAAGGCCACATAAAGGAGCAGTTTCAGATAAATCACAACACTGAGAAACAAAATTAAACAAACCACAACAGGCCAAAAGAGAAGCGGGTTAAAAACATAAGAGTGAGCTCGACAACAACAGCAAACTAGGCTGGAGACAAATGAGCTAAGTCAAGATGAGATGCATGAAGACAAAGTAGCTCACAGGAAGACCAGCTGAGTCATGTGGGCTGTCAGACTGAGGGTCAGAGGCAGAGCTGCCTGTTTGCTGGGTTATTTCAGGGCTGCTGATCTCAGCATCATATGCCAGAAGACATTATTTTAAAGCAACTCAACAACAGATGGAAGGCAGTGTCTTAATACCTTATCTTTCTGAAAGCTTTAAACCTGTTTTATTTCAGAGCACAGTGAGCATCACTGATGGGCGTGGTTGGGTTCGGATGTGAAGTCACACTGTCCCGGTGGACACCTTTTTATCACTGCTGCAAGGCAACAGGTTAAATCAACAGGGTCTAAAAAATAAAAGTGACAACGTGTGATTACAAAGTTGCACTGTCATACTGAACTTATAGTCTCCTGGGGCAATGCTCTAGCTCTTAGTGTTTTTGGATTGTTTCAAGTATTTCCCATCAAAACAGTGACGCATTAACTTTAATTCCAATTCTGGGGAAACAATGTTGTTGGAGGGAGTCAAATCTACCAAGATGCTACTGGTTCTGGTAAAAAAAACAAAAAACTCCAGATTTTCAATCTGCTGGGTTTTCAGCTCCTGTGAGCTGAGTTTTTGTTTCCTCAGTCGTCAGTGGATGTTACAGCAGAACTCTGTGTCGACAGTCTGAGACCCAGCAGGAAAAGTTCAAGGTGCACAACCCCGTGAAGCACTCGGGATTGGATACTGCGACCGATTTAGCTGAAAACGGCCTTTTTATAAATGTCACCTCCTCTACATCTCTGGGCTATAGCTAGAGATCCAGCTCCCTTCAGCAATGACGATCCTTGCCTAAATTGGCTCAGTTTCATGTAAAAGGTGGAAGTTTGGACTTTCTGCAATATCAATTTGTTAAGCACTGGTGGTCAGAAAGGGACCCTTAAGGTGCTATCAAAAAATATCAGGCTTGGTTTTTGATTACTATGGGTGAAGTAGCCAAATTTTGTGATTGTGTATACACAATGTATAACAAAACTGACGAAGGTCTGGGACAACATTAACCCTTGGGGCTCAAATTAAACTTTTTGTTGGTAATGCACAACCAAGTCCTGCAGTGGTACTTCTGAGTAAAAAGAACTCATAAAATATGTATGTGGGGTAATCAGGTTGTTAGTTTTTAACTGTTGCAAATCTGCAACACCTGCCTTGAGAGGGTTAATAACGTTAATCTCATTAATTAAACCATTTATTCTTAAATAACTGAATATTTACTTGACTAATTCATCTTTTAACTAATTAAGGAACAACAACACAAGTCAGTGCACCCATGCTTAAATATTTTCTGCATGATATCAGTCTGGCACAAATCTGTGAAGAGATGTTCTGCCATTATTCACAGATGTTTCTTTTCAGATCCTCTTTGCTGCAGGGGTTGCACTTTAAGTTCTCCAGATGTGGGTGTTCTGTTGGATTCACGTCAGAAGACATACTTGGCTAAGTCATAGTTCACTTTTCTTGAAAAAAACAAACAAAAGATGTGCGATTGTTTGTGTCTTTTGCCAAGCTTCTTGACACTACGAGCCCACTCTTTATTCTGCATTTGAGTGAGCTCACTTTGCAAACGCCACCTCCTCTAAACCTCTGGCATTACTGCAGACCCATATCAACATGCTCCCACCTCCATGTTTCAAGGTCAGACCTATGCAGTCACTCTGGCATTCATTGCCAGGTCCACACCAAACACTGAAATCCAGACAAATGGCTTTTTGCTTCATCTGAATAAAGAATGTGTTGCTTGTACTCATCAGGCTTTCTTTTGTAAGGCGTAATTGCGCAATTTTGTGCCCTCTCATAAGGAAAAGTCCTTTGCTTAGTGGTTTGATGACTGCCAAAGCAGATTCTTACGAAAATCTGTTGTTCCAATATATGGTTGTGAAAATTGCTAATTGTACACCAACGCACTCCTGAGGTCAGCCGACAAGCTTTCAGGGGTTTACATCTTCAGGCAGTTTGTATTTCATTATCCCAGGACAAAAGAGGGAAAGAAAGAAAGCCGTGTGGAGTTTTCCTTTAAAATCTTGTGAAATCCAAAAACTGTGAACAGCATGTGTAATAACTTTTGTAACAGAATTCACAGATAAACAGACTTTTGGTGCAATGGTACTTGTAAAGCACTTTCCACTCTAGTTGAGCACTCAAAGCCTTTTCACGATAAGCCTTATTCACCCATTCATACAAGTGCCTTTTTCTATGCCTAAGTGCTTTAAACCTAATATTCACACATTCACACTCTGATGGGTGGATCGGGGAAAATCAGGGTTCAATATCTTCTCCAAGAACACTTCTACATGCAGACTAGAGGGACCAAACCACTAACCAGACCTCCTAAACCACAGCTGGTTTAGGATGATGCTGGTAGTTTCAATGCTGTCGCTCTATTCTATTTTAAACTAAAAGCTAAAAAAAATCTCCCAGTTTACTTCATAGAAAAAAACAGAATTGAAAGGTAATACAATTTTGACAGTTTCATTATAATACAAGGGTTTCTACACATAATACACCAAATTTATTTTCAGAATTTTAGTTTAACAGTAAGAAGTATCGCCTCACAACATGGAAAGTTCAGACTTCCCCACAGTCTCATTCCCTGTAGATGTTCTGTTTAGACATGTTAGCTCTTTGGCAAGAACAGCACCCTAATTATTCTAAAAACGATCATTTAACACACTTTTCATATAACTTTAAGTAATAAGTTTACAGAGGCATTCTGTATTTTGAATTGTGCTCTGCAAACAAGTGGACACAGCCTATCTGTATAAATAATTACAGCATGGAAGTTCTGAAAAATAAACTAGGCACGCTAAATTTAGCTATTTTCTTGCTTTTTTTTTTTTTTACACTTCCCCCCTCAGAATGGCTTGACTAAGACAATATCATTCATCAGGGTCCAAAAGTGTTCTAATAAATAGCATTATATTGATTCGAGGGCATGTGGTGGATGTATAATCACGGCACTGCATGTTTTCAAGCACACATCAAGTATGTAGATGCCTACACTGTGATTAATGGGTGACACAAATCATTCCCTTTTCTTAGACTTTGCATACAAGTATGAACTTCTCCACTTACCTTTATTGGCGCATGCTATCCACTGCAAAGGGGTGACATCGTAGTTATGCTGGCCAACAGAGAAAGTGAAAACACGAACCTGATTGACGAAAACAACAGATAAAAGAGACGAATCACATCAAGGAAATTTATATATATATATAAATAAAAAAGTAACTGACAATAATCCACAAACTTACTTACTGGCAATAAAGTCAGCATCATGTACATAAACTATACTGACTGACCTCACAAACATCTCCAACAGTAGACGACAGTGATACAGAAGTGAAACTGCAGATTAATCCTATATGACAGCATTCGTCATGAAGGAACCGCAGAGTAATGAATAATGGTAGAACTATGAAATCAGGGAAATGAAGGGTGGAAGTGACAACAAGCTACTAGTGGAGTATCTACTGGCTGTAATATTACAGGCTCTGATGATAAAGTGGCTAATTAGTCAGCAGGTCAGAGCTGTTAACACCAGCAGCTAAACAACAAAAGAGACGAAATAAGAGGGAAGGAATGCGAGAGAGGAGCGAGTTGAAGAAAGACTAAGGAGATTTAAAAAACAAAACAAATGGGAGTGAAGAAGCTTGGAGAGCACTTTATATGCACAGATTGGAAGGCTAGGCATGTCTGACTGTCTAGCTAAAAGATCTGTTTATGCTATATTCAGACAATGTCAGCAGAAAACAATGGAAACAGGGAGAGAAAAGGCTGTTTCTAGAGATGCGTGATCTCTTGGGCTGAACAGATAACATCCTCATAGGGACAAACTCACTGTTTTGTTGGGCCAGTTGTACTTCTCAAAGATTTCCTGTGCGCGATCCTCCCCGCCATCTGTAAACATCATTATCATCTTATTGCAGTTGGCCCTTGGGGCATTGCTCTCCTGTGGCACAAGAAACAAAATGAGAAGATAAAGGGAAACAAGGCAGGGAGATATGCTAAAAAATGCAGCAGTAAAGGGGCAAGCTACTAAAACATATCCACTGTATGATCCCAATGCAATAATTACAAGTACTTAATTAGCTTTAGTTATGTTAACAACAAAATGATTACAAAGTGCTTAGTAATTGGTTAATAATTGGTCTTTAAACCATATATTTGAGCTGCTAGATATTGTAAAGCTGGAAATGAGGTTTATAAAACATTGTAAATGGTTATTAAACAGTTTAACACTGATGGGATAGTATATTGCCAGGGGTGTAAATCTGACCTGGGCGCTGCGGTTTGTGTTTCTTTCGCTCTTTGATTTCATTTTCACTCCTTTTGTGGTTGAGTTTCAACCACTAAAGCTACTTGATTAAGTTCTGGAAAAGATTGTGCTTTAGGTTAAAACATTCCCCTTCTCAAAATCAAACTATAAAGGACACTTCAACATATTCACTAGAGAAAGTGGGAATCGAACCATTAACCTTTCAGTTGCTAAACAACCCGCTCCACTGCCCATCATTGTAAAACCAAGAGTTCTGAATAAGAGTCCATATGTGATCAAATCCGACCAGTACTCGTATCTATTATTCCCTTCCTCTTCATGTATTAATTCTTCTATATTTTTTCTTTTTTTCCTTCATCTGTTTAAAAAAACCTCCTCTAATCCACTCATTGCTTTACTGAAACATTTATAGATTTCTTACTTGGCAGCCAAAGGCTTCTTCACATTGGCGTAATTTTAGGATTGCATCTTAAGTATACAACCTTATTCTAGCATTAAATCTGGTTGTCTCGAAAACATTTTCACTGGCATTATAGTCCCCGCCACCCTCCTGCACTGCAGCTGTCATTGATATGCAGACAAGCAGCAAGTCAATCTGACAAGATTCTAATAAAGACAAATAATATTGCGACAATTACATATTTTTATTGTGCTTTTGTCTCCAATCACGGCAGTGAGTCATCTACAGACAGCGATTAAAAGGGGCCTTTTTATTTCTCATTCTGCCGGCAAAAGGGAAGTTGTGAGGGTGCGGGTATGGAGGGGAGATCACTTGGCTCCATGCCTCCGAGCCCACCAGAGGAATATAAAGTGTCTGTGGCTGATATCCTCTGGGCTGCGCTCATCAATCATCCCATCAGAGCCCATTAGGGTGGCAGCCTCCTAAAATACACAGCAGCATACGGAGCTGAGGCAGCACCTGTGTCGGGAGCACGTGGCTCCCTGCTGCTGACAGACCTCGCCACGGTGCTGGCTGCTGAAAAAGCTAGCGTCACTCCATTGCTACCGCAGTTATAATCAGACTTGCCTTCAACACTGACAGCCCTCTGGAAATGTCTTACGCAAACCTCAGCCACTCACTGTCAGCTTTGTGTTATCACTGTAAATTCTGTTTTATTAATTGGATTAGACAGCAACGTCAGCCACAGACAAACAAGGCGCTCGAGGATCACCTTTCCCTGAAAGGCTTGTTGGCTCTTACATTGAGAAGCTGTTCAAAGGCGAATGTGAAGCCAGATTTGTAATCTGTGGTCCCCTTAGCTTGCATACGCATGACGGCTTCCTTGAAGATCTTCTTGTTACGAACGTTGGCCTGGACCAAAGTCCTGAAGCAATCAACTACAAAAACGGCCTTTTCATTGAACTGGAAGGAGACATAAGAAGAATTGAATGATTTGCCCATTTAAAAAACAGTTGTAAAAGTGCATATTTCTATGTAACGTATGCATGTGTGCACAGTTCATGGAGACAGGATGCAGACGTGGGTGTGTGCAGATGTAAGCTACCCTGCTCCTGGCTGGCAGTAAACACTGGTAATTACAACTTTCCACACCAAGAACAGGTGCACCTGAAACGCCAGTGCATTACACTGAACAGAAACCCAGCCAAGGTAATATAATCTGTCTCATCTCATCTACCAAATTAGCCTAAACCTGTGTATATGCATGTGCTCGTGCTCGTGTGTGTGGCATCTCTGCGCGCTATTAGCAGCATGTTTGTAATAGCATGTTTCAAATGATGTTTCTTCTCGAAGGTCAGCTTCAGAATCAATTAATGTTTTCAGGACAGATTGATGTAAACTACTACATGAGAGAAAAGATGGCATTTTGATTAGGTCGGTATCATGTCATATTTAAACTGGCAGACAAAGACAGACAGAATTACAGTGCTGCTTCTTCAAATGTTAGGGAAAGCAGAATCTTACATATCTATATTATTGCTAATATATATTGTAATATCTATATCACTAAAGCACTTCTGGATGGATGCAAACTGCATTTCGTTGCCCTGTACCTGTGCATGTGCAATGACAATAAAGTTGAATTCTATTCTATTCTATTCTATTCTAATCTGCGCCATATGATCAAGACAAAATTAATCTGTCACATGTGCTAATACATTACCATATATTATTATAACTAATTATACAAGCCCTTACAAGTGAAACCAGATGATTACTTTTGGTTCATTTGTATTTTTTTTTTAATGCATTTTGGGTTTGGAAGGAATTCAGAGCAAGTTTTTCTAAGCCCACACTTTTTTTTTTATTTATAAGGGGAAAATCAGATGCTTTCCCACCCAGATTACCATGCTCATTTATTGCTCTTAGAGCTGGGATTTAGAGGCATACAGTGGCTAAGAGCAATGGATTATGAGGGATTACTGAAGGGAGTTGACAAACAGAGCCACCACACCGAGCAAGAGGACGTGTTTCTGTGCGTGTGTGTGTGTTTATGTGTTATCGGCCCTGCAATATAGAATAACACTAAGGTTCCCCTACACATAAGTCTCAATAGAAAACTTGGTAATAAGTAGAGTAAAAGAGGCAGACGGCCTCAATCCTACAGGGACAGCAGTGAGGGAGGACAAGCAGACAATGTAATGAGGAAAGAGAATGGTTTCCACAACAACTGGGAGCTGAATGACCAGCTTACTAACTCCCTGCTTGAGTACCACCTGCTTAATGAGTGCCACAAATATTTGTGTTGATGTTGTTTTCCGAAGAGATTCGTATTTGTGTTCACTGCAAATGTGGTCTGCAAGCTTCCACTTACACTAGCCACATTCACATAGTCATCATCTGATAAAGTGTCTAGCATCTCCACTACGGAGGTCTTCATGAGCTTCAGAGTGAGTCCGCTGACACTCCCACTCCTGCAGAAAAGAAGCAACGAAGCACTTGCACGCTCAAGTTATAGACAGACGTTTCATTTTTATTTTTTGGTCGTGTCTACTTTTTAAATCAAAATTGTGGGTTATACTTAGAAAATCACTCCATATTTGGACATGTATTCAATAAATGACATGCATATTTAGGAATAAGACCAACATAAAAGTAATTAAAGCTAAAAAAAGGAGAATATGAATCTTCCTTTATGTTTGGTCTTTTGTCAGACCAACAGGTGGCACTAGCACCCTTCAAAGGAGGCACACACTCATACCAGAAGAAAAAAAAAAAGGTTAAAAGAGAAGCGAGACACTCACACATCCACAATGATGACCATGTCCTTTGGAGATGATGCACCTTGGATATACCTGGACAAAGGGAGACAAAGAATGGGCTTTAATTTGTTCCCGTAATCTCTGAAAATTGCACTTTAAAAAGAAGCCAAAGTCACAATGAGCTGAGCCATCATAATATGGAGCAACCACGGCTCAGCCCACTTAAGCTACAGAATACTGAAAAGGCTTATGTGCTTAGAAGAGTTAATAAGTTGTTATATACTTCAGTGTTGGCTACAGCTTCTGCGAGCTGACTTCAACACAGATAGTCCTCTTTGCCGAACAACAATGCCCACTCTAAATAATTACTGCGTGAGACAAAGTAATTACTAGTTTACAGACTAAGTGTATAATAACATATTTAGTACAACTGGCTGTACTGATCTGCACAACCCCCTTTTAAGATGGCACTTTTAAAAAGACCTGTGAAAAATAAAAATGTATTCAGTATCACCAGAAGATTGACTCAATTATTAATTAGTACCAGTAGCCGAGTTACTATTTTTACAAGGGCTAAGTTGTTTTGATATTCAGACATACTATTTTACTGCTACAGATATTTATTTTACTTTCGACATAGATGAGCAAGTTTCTTGTTGTTCTTTTTTTTTTTTTAAATTGATATCAGTCAGGTCACCATAAGCTGTGCTGGAGACGTGCTGAGATTGCTGGAGTCTTGAATTTCAAGTAGAGTTTAGATGAAATCACACTTTGTGTCACTAAATTCCAACAGCATTAAAATTTCCAAGACAATTTGTTTTTGTAGTGCTAGTAATCTTGCAGCTTTCATTGATAATTATTTCATCAAATAATTGTAGGAGTCACATAGAAAATACATCTTTATTTATCCTGTTATGCTACTGTGACTCATGGAATCTACCGTGCAATATATTTAGTCACTTGATATTTACTGTAAAGGAGCAGCCTGAGTAGTGTTGACCTGCTCAGTGGAGAGCCTGTGCTGAGCTAAGTGCTGTCAGTAAAAGAAGATAGCTGATGTTCTGTTCCTTTGATGACTCATCAGTTGGGCGTCAAACCACATTATTTACTCTGGCAGGCCCTTTGTTTCTTATTTTTATTTATTTATTTATTGGGGGTGGGGGAGGGGTGCACAAGCAGCTTAAGACCATTGTGCTTCATCTGCAAAGCAACTTCTAAAATAGGGCTTTTCTGATGTGTGCGTCTGCCACGACACAAGCCCACAAGGCAGACGCAGCAGTGAGCTAGCTGCCCAGACAACTTGCGTCCTGGAAGAGGCGCGCACATAACATCTGTCCAGCGTTGATAGAGGATGACATACAGAAGGAAATCTGAAATCCCCTCAGTCTCTTCCAGCGGCAATTAAATTCACATTTACCACTGATGCAAAGAGAGCTGAGATTGATGGACATTATATGCTTTTCTGTGGAGCGCTGGAACGAGGGAAGCGGTGGGGGTTGGAGTGGTGGTGGTGGTGGGGTGGGGGGGTTCAAATGTGAGCACTAGTTTGACATTCTGGGAAGCGAGCAGGCAAGCAGTTAGCAGCCGTCTTCGGCAGCGTAATCATCAGGGGTCTCTTACAGCTGATAATCAGCCATTCCACTGAGTGTGGAGAGAAGCCAGCTGCCTGTGGGCCAGAGAGGCTCTTTTCTTATGCTCGGCCAAGCTGATGTGGAGGTAGAGCAGCGGAGCCTCGGTAGGCCTCGCCGCAAGTCCCAGTGCTCCCATTCACTGGCAGGCGCCACTTCAACCTGCAGAATGACCTCTGACCCATTCTGCAGTGACATCTACCCATCACAGTGCCTGGGTTCTAATCCACTTTAAGACACGATCTGGACCTTACTCTGCAACCTCCCAGATGGAACCAGGGCGATGTACCAGCACTGTCTCCCGTGAGGTCGATTAACTGAGCATGCCCAGAGTGAGCATAGGCAAAATGTATGCATGCATAAAAGAGAGAGTGAGAGAGAGCGGAGTAGGAGGAGGGAGAAACCAATTATTTTCAATAATAAAGAATGCCACATCAAAGGTAGAACTTCCACAGCTCTCCAAAAGTGTGTGGCATATGAAATCAGGCCTGGAACCATGAGGCATGCTGGCATGCATGACTTTTATCAATTTAATTACTGAAATCTTAATTTGAGGCAGAGGCAGGGGGGCTGAGACTCCACCACTTTCTTTTGAGCGGAAGGGGTTTGTGAAAGCGATCATCGATGCAGGACCGAAACTCGGTCAGAATGTGGCCCACGTCTCCAGTCCCTCAGGCTCGTGGATGGAGACACCCTGTCTGGAGATTGAGCGAGGGTCATTTGGTGACGGCTGATGAACACAGACCTACTGCAGGATTTCATTAACTTCTGTGGTCAGTCTATTTCTCATAGAGGAGAATAGTCCTTCAATGGGTCTTGGAGTTATTTTGAAGGGGGCTAAATGTTAATTGTAATGCAATGCAGACCTCTATTACTTAGTCATTATAGGTCATCTTCAGCTGCACCAATGTAAAATCTCACAATGGAAAACCGTGCGAGTTCTGGACGTGAAATATGGCGAGAAAATATTACTTTCAAGCAGATCGTTTCTCCCTAACTGTGAGAGAGGCAGCATTGATCAGCAGTAATGGGGTTTAAGAAGAATGTGCACGCAGTGATAGAGTAAGGAAGAGTAACACATGAGCAAGGATAGCGTCACTCAACACTGGAGCTATAGTGCTGCCATGGCTGATCTTCCACAAAGATTGTCTTAGTGTATCAGCACTCCTCTCTTTCTCAGCCTTTCCAGTGCCTGAAGTACAAATGAATTTTCTCTATGCCTCTGAGCAGAGAGCAACAGGATCAGAGAGAGTGCAATGGAGTCAAGAAGTTTCAGTCTCCGGGCTGATACGTCGTTCTACTGTTCTGACAGATAAAAATCATAAATCGAGGCCGGTATTACTATATAATTCTCCACATTTTGACTCATGGATCCAGATGTGTTGTTTCTGCATGGATTCCAGTCAGTAATTACCTCTCAGCTTCTGCCCACTGATGCCATTCTTTCCCTGTCATTACCCAGTCTCCTGCGTGCCAAGGCCAGGTGACAAGCAGATGGGCCTGCCTGGTGCTGAACGGAGCCCTGTCGCCCATTCTGTCCCCCGGCGACAGGACCGCCAGCCAGCAGACACAACATCTCGGCCTGTGTCCTAGCAGTCCATTCTCTTTTAGTTATGGTCAATATTTTACCACAGACAATGACCCATCAGAAATAGTGACAGAGGGTATTTTACTACATGTATTTCATATGACGAGGTGTCAGTTCTTGTTTACCCGTGAACAGCTCATTACAGTAGATAAACTAATGCGAAAGGTCTCCTTCTGAGTCCACCTCGTGAGCCCAAATTTAATTCAGCCTGTTCATTACACCTGTCCATTGCATCTAGGATGCTAAGTAAAATATTACACCTCATAAAATATTAAATGTCATATAGAAATGGCTACTAGGCATGCAAGGATCACTGTATGGTGGTAATAGACCATTTAGTGTGACTTGTGAACATTGTGACATTATGTAAACTTGAAAAAATGATTAATAAAAGGGATTTTGCACCTTGTTACAGTCCTTTATTTTGAAATCACTACCTTATAATGCTGCTGGAAAATTTATCTTTTTGACTGTTAGTTGGACAAAACAATTAATGGGCTGACATTACCTCCGAGAACACGTGAAGAGCAATTACTTCTAGTTGTCGACGTCTTGTTGAATAAAATATTCATCAAAAGCAGAAACCCTAAATTAATCAGTAAGGCAATAATCACTGGAGCGGTCGTTTAGGAAAGCATGCATGACATGTGACATAATAGCTAATTGCAACTGCCGAGGTTTAACTGGTTAGTGGTTATTTTAAATAAAAAGCAAAAGTATTGATTTTAACACCCATAATCACAAAACACATCATGTACTCTACATAAATGCATCCATACACTCACAAATATCGAAAATCAAGACACAGCCTGATTTGTGCGTGCAGCAGACATGTGCTCTTTACACTGAGGTGGAAGGAGGTATTGCTCTAAGTGATAAATAAATCAAAAAGAAATGCATTACACAAGCAATGAACACAATGACATATTCTACGTTGCGGTGATTGTGTTTTGCTCCTTTTGTAACAGTCTAGTAAAGGGAGTCTCATTGGAATTCATGAAGTAGTTGTATCGAGGCACCACGTTGTAAAATCAATACGTTAACTGTGCCGTGGGGGGAGGGGCATGCGTGTATGTGTGCATAACTCTCTCAGGAGATTGTGTTTATGCACCCTGACCCATTCACCGAAATGCTGTGCATTACATTTAAATTGGAGGAATCATCTTCTACATACATTTCAGAAACATGCACATGCATATAACACGATCCATGGAGTGGGAAAAAAAGGTTTTCTGTATTGTTGAAGTGAGTTGTGCTTATTAAACGCACTGTGCTGATAATGAGCTGCATGCATACACACATACTCTGTATAATGAAACTGACACTACAAAACGTGAGTTTTCCTCACCGCGATACGCTTGATAAGGATGCATCATATAAAATAGATATATGGCGAATAACCACAGATTAATGGGAGAATTGTAACACAGGGAAAGTCTGTTTATGCGTGTGTGTGTGTGTGTGTGTGTGTGTGTGTGTCCACGCGCGTGTGTGTGTGGATGCGTGTCTGCTCCCTTATGCGCGTGGATTTGTGTTGTGCTGATGGGCTTATTATTTTATGGACTGCTGCTCTCTTAGTGCTCCTGTGGATGTGGCAGGCAAATAAAGATTGAATTAAGATAACAATATAGGAGGACAGCGCCCAGAGAGCCTGCAGGAGAAAAAGATGTTGTCTGCCATTTATTTAGTCCACTTTCTGTTGATTATTGGAAGTGCTGGCACCGAGATGATTCACGTGTGCATATTTTCAGATATGCCTGTAAATACAGTTGTTTTGTTTTGGGTTTTCTTTCACCACTTTTCAATCTGAAATAAATACTGAATATTGAATTAGTCATGCACATTTCTTTATAGTAAAGTTTAGCAACCAAGTATCAGCCTGACATTGTTGTTTTAGCAGATGAAAGATCTTTTTTTAGTGCAAACCTTCTGATAAAAGCCTGCTGCATCACCTTCAGTAGGCCTCTCTTTTGACCCGGCTTCTACCTGAAGTCGGGAGAACAAAGAGAAAAGAGGGGGCAAAGCCCGGGGATCTATATATATTAGAATTGTGTTTTCGGGAGCTTCAGCTTCGCGGATTGACCGCCATAGTCATAATATTTATAAAGAGGTTAGATTGACTTCTTGAAGAAATCAATATGTGATACAGCCTACATGCTGTTGTGAACCTGGGAGGTAATGGGATCTTTGCAACGCTTGGCTAACAGGACTCCACGCCTGTCTCTGGTTATTTCTTTCTTCGCCTTTCACTTTCCCCATCTCCCTCTCCCTCACTTCAACCTCTGCTTCGCTTCCCTTGATAACAAGTGCAGACATTATAATGGACAAATGTTAATAATTAATGTCAGAGCAATTGGAGACAATTAAGTGTGTTGACTGGACCATTAATTTTCCTGGGGCTGTTGGTAGGGGAGCAGAAGGCGAGAAAGACCATCTGTAAAGGAAGGCGGCCCCTCTGTTTTTTAAAATTTATTAATTAATTATGTTTTCTTTCCACAGAAGACCACCTGGACAGCTCTGGCTAGGTCAGTCACACCACTATCAGTTACTCCCAGTAAAACTACAGGTTTACACTACAAAAGAGCTGCTGCTCTTTGATGGGACTCTTCTTATAGACGACATCACTCCTTATATTACTGAAGGATGGTACTGAGATTAGATCTGTGTATTCTCTGGCTTTACTGGTATTTGCAAAGGTGTAGAATCTATAGCATCTGACCGGTATCACAGCATGTGATCTGATTTATGTGTAGGAGGAAAAGGGCCGGTCGGTATGTGAGTAGAAAGTGTGTGTTTGTCACTTTTAGTCACTATTTGTGCACATTTTCTAGCCTGCAGGAAGCTCCAATGCCAGTGTATTTACTTTTGGTACACCTCTGTGTTGTGGGTTTGCTGTTGCTGTAAATGAAAGCAATTTAAAGTTGTACCTTGCATGATGTGAGATGAGCACAAAACTACATAGAATAGTACAGTTAAGTCATAGTGACTTGACATGAGATGATAGAAAAGTTGAATTTCAGGGCCAGAACTGAAAAGCCAGCCACTGCACCATTCGTCATGTAAAATTATAGGCAATTTAAAAACTACTGAGACAACTGGACAGGGATAATTACTGTCATCAAAAATTTCAAATCTAGCATTTGTCCTATTTGGAACCAAGGGCCAAATCTCGACATTCCTTGAGGTCACTGAAATGGTGACTAGCCAAACAAATCAACAAATTGTGCAACGAATCTTAACGTGCAATACGTAGTGAGGGTTTAATAGCGATGTATCTGGGTCCAAACGCTCCTTTGGTTTCCAAAATCAAAGAAACTCTGAAGCACTACTGAGAATCAAAGACGGTCCAAATTCTTTCAGTTCCAATAAAATAAACAGAGTAGCTTTTCTCCCTGGTTTGGCAAGAAATTTTTACTGCCAAGGCTTTCATGAAAAAGTCAATTTATAAGGTTTAGAGGAATCACGAGTTAGCAGGAAGTTAGCATATGCCATGTTCTGAGCAGAGTAGTTCTAAAAGACTAAAACATATAGCACTGCAATATGTTTTCAGTTAAACAAAAACACAAAAATACATTTTAATGGAATCTGGAGGGTTAATGAAATTAGGCAAGCTGACATATAATGACGTGCTCCTTGGTGGGGAACTAGGCTAACATAAACACACGACCACAGGGAAGATGTAGGATGAAGGTTAAACTTTTCTCAATAATCTTCATGTTAAGGATCATATGACAGGGAGAAAATGCCAAAAACAGGCTAAACTTCAGCCAAAAGAGAATCTAAAGTGATCCATCCACAGCACAAGGGTAGTTATTAATATGCTCCTGTGTGGTTTGGATTACTCACTGTGAAAAAGTCCTGATCCAAAGCTTGATATCCACACTAAGATTTTAGTCAGCCTGTGAGTGAGTCTTTGCAGATAAGTGCAAATATTTGGTGTCTGCTACACTCTGAATCCACAGGCTGTGGTGTACAATGTGTATAAGCTGCAAATGTTAAAAATATAAACAAAACAGCCTCAACCAATAGAAACAGGGTTGATACATCTTCCCTTAACAAGTAGATGTAGATGTTTTTACTGCTTCACGCTGCTGTCTCTCATATACCAATGTGTAAATATTCATGTTATATAGGCTATTTTTAAGGTGATTGTTCAAAAGTTCAAGTTTGTTTCTTATGAAGTCTTTAACGTGAATAATTTTATAGCATCAGAAATGCCAGCACCTTATATTAGCTAACTCTAGATATTGCACATTATACTGTGAAGCTACTGGATGACATTTGCCCAAATGAGCTTCTGTTTCTCAAGATGCGAGATCACTTTACAAAAGGAAAACCTTTGTATGAACACCGGTAGACTTGACAGAGCTTTAATGTGCTTCAACAAATAAGGTGGCAATTTGAACAGGCTTTCAAATGCTAGTTAGCTTCTCACACTGAAATAGAAGACTATAGTTGATGAATCAATATATTCTCGGATTTGAAATTTTCACCATATGTGTTTGTAGTGTTGTATTTCCTGTGCATCAAGATATTCATTCTGTAGGTTTTTTTTTTTATACATGTAGAGGAACCTCTGCCCACTGTCACACCTAACTTAAGCTCAATTAGAGCTTCTATTAGGAAATAACATGAGTTCAGGTGTAGCATGTGCCATTTTTCTGTTCCATCATATTCGTTTATTATCTGTTTTTCAAATTACAAATCTTAGAGAATATGAAAAACATGCTTTGTTTATGTGCTTTTTATGTGCTTTTTTCTACCTTCAGTTGATGTATCACAAAATTTTGGCGCCTATCGACTGGACTACCAAGCGTAGAAACAACTGTAAAATAAAACTTAGAAAATGTGCATAGCAGCAGCTACAAATGCACAATTCATATTTTTTTACACATATACAAAAAAAAAAAAAGAAGGGAAGGATTTTAGTCCTACCTAAATGCCACACAGACACATATATTGTGCTCTTCTTAGCTTCTGTACACCTTGCATCTGTCGTCGCAACGGATGCCGCTATCTACAGCTGCCACACGACGGGCTTACCTAACACCAGGAGACTGGTTTTGGAAAATGCGTGATTGGCTGACCTCTCCGGAGAATGTCAGTTGGGGAGACAGCACGTTAAAGTATAATCACACAAGTCTGACCTGACATATCATGACACTCCCTGCCACGGCTGTGCCATTCAGCGCGGCTGGGCACAAGTTGCTAAGCAACAGGCAACGGGAATGTCGAAATCTCCAACATGAGTAAAAGCTCAACAGAAATGACAGTGACAAACATGGACAACCGGGGCGGTGGGTGGGTGACAAGGTGTTCCTCTTTGCAAAAACCCCCCACTTCCTCTTGTCCACCCCATCACACATGCTCCTGCTGCACCGTCCTCGTCAACCTTCTCATCCGCCTCATTTCTGTCTCTGGGAAGAGTCCCCCAGTCACAACATGTGTAGCAAGAATTAAAATCAGGTTTACTTCTGTTATTGCACTGACAGATCACCGACAGGATCACTGTTTTAACATGTCCCGCTAGACACTGCCTTGTGTTTTCCAGTGTTTTACATGTTTCTAGTGTTGCCTGATGTGACAGTGCAGCACAACTTTAGAGACTTAAGCCTGGTGTTAACTTAATTAAACTGTCGGGGAACACCTTGTTAGTCTCATGTTTGTACACTGTGATGTTAATGTTTTCATTCGGAGGCACAATCCGTGATCTTACTGTAAATAGAAGTGTCACCCCGAACAAAATCTGCTCTTGCTTGAGTGTTAGGCCC
Organism: Rhamphochromis sp. 'chilingali'; assembly: GCF_963969265.1. Lineage (NCBI taxonomy): Eukaryota > Metazoa > Chordata > Actinopteri > Cichliformes > Cichlidae > Rhamphochromis > Rhamphochromis sp. 'chilingali'. Next base: position 23,937,289 of record NC_137936.1, on the reverse strand, counting down.
GTCTGCCACCCCTGCTCACCTTGCAGCGGCAGTGCCGTCTCTGGGTGTTGCTAAGGGTTACCTGCTAATTGTCTACGCCTGAGGAGGTGAGGATTAAGGCTTGCCCGAGGGTGGCTTGAAGTGAGAGACACCACTTCTTGCCTCCATGCTTTTTGCTTTTAGCTGATATTATAAGTCATAGTTATAAGTACTTGAATGAATCCAGTGTTAATCATTTTAAAGAGAGCACCAACTTTGAGCCAGGTCACAACCAGTCATTTAAACTCAATTATTTTCAAATATTATCAAATATATCATCAAATATTCAAATGTACCTTTTTAAAATACATTTTTTGTTAACAATTCTGATTTTGCATATAGATTTGATGCAATTTATTAAATAGCTAGACCAGTTTTTTTTATTGTTTTTTTAAAGATTTCAAAACAAGAGACACAAGTTCCTTTGGGGGGGGGTTTCTGTAGAAAGCCATGACTCACCTTTAATAGAAAGTTTGAGTTTCTCTGCATGTGCAGATCTACCTGTGCTAACACAGACTGCATTTACAGCATCATGGCTTGGTTCTCTCATGTGGCCTGAAGATAAATAAAACACCAACCCGAGGAACTGAACAGTAAACACGATCCCTACACTGCATTTGGGGACAGGCCTCTATTTGTTTGCATTGTTGTGAGACATCCTACACAGCAAATCACTGGAGTTAAATATTCTGGAGTTAGGCATAAAAGTGCGCAAGAGTTACATTCCGGGAGTTTATTTTTCACCTTATACTACAGTCAGTGTTGGGGAGTACTCTAAAGCGGTGTAATATTTAGGTGTTCATTCACTGGGTGCTAAGGAGTCTAATTCAACACATTGCTGGTGTTGTTTGTCTGTCGACCGTTACAGCGCCTATCTGTGTTTCTTTCTTGGACTCCGACATGTAGGAGGTAAAAATACTTTATTTACTTTGGAATTTTCTGTGAGTGTAGTGATGTTATTTATATATATATATTCAGTTACATGGATGCACAAGTAAAATATAAAGTTAACTAACTAGCACTACATGTGTTTTCTGTATGTTATGCTGATTTGGAGATAGCAGCTAGGCTAATGCTAGTCAAAAGTTAGCTAACTTACTTATCTTACTGTATTTTAAGATACACATTTCACGTTGTCAATGAAAACGTTTATTTCTATTTCTTAATTTTAACACCAACGTTTAATTTAACGTTAGCTAACTACAGTAATATTCTGTTTAGACTCATGGTAATGGCCGTATTTAACCAAAGAGAGGTGCAGCCTGCACTGATGAGATGTTGAGGTACCATTAACATCAGTTAGTTAGTCCTGCTGCACACTGAGACATGCACACAACCCTGTCTCCAGAACTGTAAAGACAAGGACACAGCAAACATGCAGTCACATTGTCTGCTAAACCAGCCTAGCTAAATAGATTTTAAGCAATATTTAGTGTGGACAGGCTAACTCAATGTAAGACAGTGTTCGTTGATTAAGTTATACACAGTTTACATAGAGTTACCATAAACAACCTCTTCTTCTTGTGTTGTGTTTCATAGTAGTAAAGGTATTTTTTTCCGTAGGTGGCCAAGATGTTGATAAAAGTAAAACACAGAGAGACAAAGAAATATGCAAAATTGGAAGAAGTCAGCTTCACAGATTTTGTGAGAGCAGGTAAGTTATGGTTTGTACTAAGTCATTAAAGAAGAAATGATAATGTTGTTATTAACTAAGTGATGATTTTACTTCAGTGCAGCAGAAGTTTCTCATACCAGAAAATGCAGCACTGAAAGTCACGGATGAGCAGGGTATAGAGGTGGATGAGGATATCTTTCCTGAACTTGCAGCAGTCAAAGAGGTGTGTTTTGTCATCTATACAGCTGAAGGTAAGTAAATATATGCTCTGATAGATTTTGAAGGATTTGATTTGTACAGTTACTCTTAAATAAACATTTTTAATTTGTCTAATATCCTGTGGTAACAATCACAAAATGCTGTTTTCATGGCTCAACAGTAAGTTGGATTTATCACATGCATTTCAGACATCCTGGAAACACAATCATCCAAGAAGCTGCGTGACTGCTCAGACCTAACACACTATGTGACACTCACACCTTGTGGTATGTAAATTGTATATTACCATAATAAAATACAAAATAACCATCTGTTCTCCTGGGAGAAAGTATAATTTAATCAAACCGTGCAATTTACTGGCCCTGTGTGCATAAATGGTATCTTTGTTGTGTTGTGTTTTTGATTGTATATACCTTGTATTCTAATATTTTTATTTGTCACCCTCAGATTTGACTGTCCTGAAGCAACATGTGGAAGAGCCCTCCTCTCCAAGTCTAACAGATACATTGTCTGTCTCAACCACCAGCAGTCAGAGCAGTGACACAAGTGATGCCGGACTTCAAATGGTTCAGCCTCTATTGGACAGCATACATGAAAGAAATGTAGATACAGTACTTAATTGACTTATACTTGACTCTTTAGTTGCCATTACTTGAAAAAGCTTAAACACGAAGATAAAACAGATTAGAGAAAAATAATTTAATATAGTATTTCATGTAGTTTGCTCTGCAACTGTAGTGTGTAATAAGACTTGCTCTCTCTCTCTCGCTCTCTCTCTGTTTTTGTTATGCATGTTAACCATGAAACGTGTTTCCATGATCAGTGTCCTGCTTTTCAGGTAAATGAAACCATTTTTAAGAAGATACTGGTCCTAGAAAGGGAGAAAGTAAGACATTTCAAATGTTTTGATGCCCAAATGTCATATGGGTGTGATTCACAATTTTATGTTCTGTGAGAGAGTTGCATTACTTAATTTGTTGGCTTGATGGAGACTTTACAGAGTCTTCCTCACGTTAACACTGCATTACAAGAAGTGCTTATTCTGTAGTCATTTTTTTCCTTTAATTCTGTTTTTTTTTTTCTTTTCGCCCAATGTTAGGCCTTTCTGACCTCAACTGTTTAGCTGCCAATAATGGTGGATATTATGCTATTACAGTACTGTTACACAGAATGTATGTTAATCCATGCAGCATTCATATTTGAATATGTTATTTTTGATAAATAAAATCCATACATTCATAATAATCACTATTGTGTTTTTGTAGTAATTTGCACCAAAAACCTAAAACTTTTTTCAATTGATGAGTAACACTACAAAAGAGTTAATATCAAACTTAACTCTAGTTATGAGTTAAATTTTACTCTATATGGTAGTAGAAATTTCACTCCGTGAGAGTTTAGTTTTAACTCCTATAAAGAGTTGAAAAATCAACTCCCGGAAAAGAGTTACTCTAACTCTGCACTAGAGTTCATTCGATGGTCACGCATGTACACTCAAATGTAGTTAATCTGAACTCCCTGAGAGTTTATTCCAAAGACCAGAATTTGCTGTGTATAGACTCAGCTTTAAATCGACTACTTGCAAATACAGTAGTAATAATTGTCTGAGGGAATATGAATAGCTTTACGAGCCACCGGATGTGTTTATTTGATGCAATCTGCACTTGTTGATCAGGTTGGGTGCAGAGTAATCTCTCAGTTTTCACGGATGAATAAACTGAACCTTGATGGGACCTTAAAACTCCACTAGAACATGAAACGAGTAACTGATTTTATGTTTCATTTCATTTCATTTAGAAGATCGAGGCTTTTGCCTGAGTCATCGTTAGACTCGGATACATTTTAAGATATTACCTGTGGAATATTGAGTTTCATATAAACAGTAGCACAATAGAAAGGGTCGCTGGCGTTTGTTTAGTTCTGAGGTAGTTCTTGTTGACTTCGTCTGCCAGCCTGGCCTGACCTCAAACAGCCACTCACTTTGAGCTGGCTGAAGACAGAGATGGAAAATGGGGTCAGGTCTAATCAACATTGCTGTCATGATTATGTCCAGTTCACTCCAACCTGTAACCAGGCAACAGGCAGCGCTACCACAAAGCTGATGTGACAGTGGCAGGTAGACAGAAAGTCAAGGGTTGGACAGAAAGCTCGGGCGGGTGGGTGTTTAGCCCAACGCTGCCTATTTCTGTCCAGCTCATCACTCTGTATAGGTATTAGCATTTGAACACAGAACACACGTCAAAGTGGGCACCCGAGAAAAGGCATCATATATGCTCTTACTATATGTATACTACTGTGATAAGTCTGGAAACAGTCAATGATCTGATTGAGTTAAATATTATTCTCTTAGCTCTGAGCTGAGCACAGGACTCCTACTTCTTCTGTTTGTTTTTCTTCATGTGAAGCCAGTTAGGGAAATCCTCTGAAAATGATGTCCTTTTTAAATTCAAACGGGGTATTTTGAGCATTTTTATAATAGCTGCATCAATGTGAAGAGCATTTTAAATGCAATCACAGGTTATGCTGTTTCACCGAGCAAATAATTATAAGGCTTATGAAGATGAAATTACCACAGATTATTTTCAATATAAAAACAAAAGGCATATGCAGTGAAGTGACACAGGCCGCTGCCTCTGTTATATTAAAAATTGAAAATGGTTACAGTGCGCGTGTGTGTGTGTATGTAGAGGTTGAAAACAGAACACAATTTGCCATAGTCTTAAGATAGTACGGCAGGAAAGCTGTTGCTTTTTTCACTTTTTAATTTCACTCTGTTGCTACTGCTGATTTTTGCATAGGTTAGGAGTCACCTGAGCAAACTCTTTGCCCCTCAATGTTCAATGGGACTCACCTGGTAAGCACTCAAATTCAATACAAAGATGGAACACCCTGCAAATTTCAAAGTCTAACAACTTTATCTAAGAATTTAGAGGACGTTAAAAATAGTTACATTTTTTCATTAACAGGTAAAATGTGTTTACACAGCAGGAATACTTCCCGCTCAGCTGGCCCGAGCTGAGTTCATTGAATGATGATCCAAATTATTTATGTGCAACACTGTGCAGTGTTATAGGACAATAATAAAATTTTTGCATTCACCACTTACATATCTGGCTCTAAGTAAAGGCAGCTGTTTTCCTATTCTTCTTAAAAACACCAGCAGGCATTAATAATAGTGCAACAAAGCATGCAAATAATGACTTGTGGACAGGAGTTCTCTATAAAGAGGGCACTTACCATGGTCTTCTGCGGACATCGTATAGGTCAATCTTGTTGGGTGCCCTCCATGGAGTTGCTAGAGAGCACAAGAAAACAAATTATAGCCCATCCAGTGCACTGTTGGATGTTTCAGATCAGATTAGATCAAGGTAATCATAATTTCAGTCTCTCTATCAAGTTACCAGTAGAGCCATCTGATAAGAGATTGGCAATGTTCTCCAGCTGAGGAGCCCTAGGGTCAATTTAGACTCTATCATGCAGTAAGTTATGACTGAGGCATCACTGTTGACTCAGTACTCTGCAGCCTACCTGGGTAGTATCGTGTCATGCCCGTGGCACTCCCAAACACCTGCCAGCGGAGAGAGCTGTCCTCCCTACGGTTTTCAATGAAGACCCTCTCCAGTGCCTGGGTCCAGTTTAATTCATTAAGGATGACGGGGGCTGAGGGAAAACACAGAGAGCAAAGCACATGAGAAAAGACTCATTATGACTAATTGGAACAGATTTATGCAGGCTTCAGCCTTACACTGATTTGTTCTTTTCTTTAGTGATTTTTGCATTTTGTGGTGCACAATAGATGCAACTCAGGCACCAAAGGCTTTGTTATTCATCAAATTGCAGAAATACAAAGATGTAAGTAGACCCCATTATTTAAGGGCAACTCTCAATGCCTCTCGGCATGCTGATTTTCTGAGAAAAAAAAAAGTAGTCACTTGTCAATACTATATATTATTACATGATTACATGATTTGCAGGTATTCAGGGGTCAAGTTCTGCTCTCCATAGTTTTGTTATGGTCTGTTGCAAGGTTGCAGTGCTAAAAAACCCCCACAGAAACACAGATTTCTACAAAGTAATCAAAAACACCATTGCGCTTTTTCTCTTTTCAGCAGGTGTCTCCTGGATAAAGTTTTGCTCAGATGACACACGTACCAAGACAGGTACAAGGTGAAAACAACACCAGCCTAATGGCTGTTGCCTGCAAAGATAGTGGACCTGAGTGTAACATAACTGCAGCTTTTCTCTGTTACGAACCCAAAGGTCAACTCTCTTGCTGAACAACCTTGTCCACACCAGCAAAGAAAGCTTAAAACATAAGAATGCATGTATGCAGGCGGCTTGGCCGGAGGTCACGTCTGAGTATGGAATTAGTCTAATCTGGGAAATCTTCTTTGGAGGGCAGGGGAAGGATCTGATATGACCTTGGAGGAGGTCGTACAGTCATACTGTCACTAGCAGGTTTTGGAGAGAGAAACAACTGCTGAATGTTTGATAATAGGGGCCCATAAACTGTTTCTGCAGACATCCATTAGGGTGTTAGAGGATTTACGGGTGCTTGGTTATTTGGAGAGGAGAAACAGGTAAAAGGAAAAAGACTATTCAAGTCAACTTTATTAATATAGTGCCAAATCACAAGGTGCTTTATATAGTAAAGTAAATGCTTGTGCATGCACGACCAGATGCATTATTGTGCATGTTCTGAGCTGAAGCATAAGGTCATAGATCGCACATGTCAGACAGAAATGGATTTATAACTGCGGAAAGAAGCATTTATCATCTAGTCAACAATAGGTGGAGGAACACGACGCAAGTGTAAAACGCGCATCTTTTCTGCTTCCGCCTGTCTTCTGTTGTTTTTACGCTGTCGTTGTTTTGCTTGCACTCGTGATCTAAATCATGCTTTCCATTCGTGCATATCCCTGCGTGACGCAATGTGCATCCACACACACATAAGCCAAAAAAAATGCTTTCAGTCTGTGTTTAATAGCTAAGCTGAAGTCAGAAGATGGGGAGTGCAGAGGTTTAATAGCCACCTGATTAAAGAGGAAACAAGACGAGGCGCTGAGCTGAGGAGAACTTCACTCGCTTCTCTGATTTAATTACTCAGCCAACCAAAGCTAGATAAGCCCCTGAACCGACAAGTCCAGCTTTTCTCAACCCCACGTTTGAATTTCACACAAATAAACGATCATTATCCACTTTTCCATGCTTTTCAATTACTGCTCAGTCTTTGACAACCTGTCAGTTTAAGAGGTAAGAAATATGACACTAGCCTTCCATCATTCACTTCTCACCTCCTTTACTGTGAGCTGTCACACATTATAGAAAAATATAACACTGTTTATTGTTTTTAGTTGAAAGCTGCCAAAGTCTTTTTAAAATTGTGGCTCAAAACAACCTGTATCCTGCATCCTAAAATGCACGCACACACACACACACACACACACACACACACACACACACACACACACACACACACACACACACACCATAACGCAGCACTAAGCAACGTTTGGAGGATATGAAGGCCAAATTGCTGCCATCACCAAAGGCAGCTCCTCGACATGCTTTTTTTCTCGAAATTCATAGACACAAACACAAAAGAAGAATGGAAGAGGATAGAGGCGGCCCTGCAAATGGGCACAAAGATAAAAACACATTTGGGGGAGGGGGGGTGATTGATGGAAAGAAACACAAAAATTAACACGAGTGACTGGCTGCTTTCACAGCAAGAAAGAAAGCAATTTCTCGCCCATGGGGGCAGAGGAAAAAAAATACCCAAAACAAACTTGATGTTCAACTGTTAAATTGAAAACCTAAGACGCTATTTAGGTCAAAGAACTGATTATTCGGTTTATTTTTAGATCGTGTAACAGCAAAGAACAAATGACGGATCACCTTTGACGTTGTTAAACACAGTTTCAGAGGTTCAGTTATAAGGTCTGAGTTCAGCAATATTTTGATGCATACATGATATATGCATGTCTTTACGTTTTGCTTCCAGGAGTCAGACATTTTTAGTAATTTTTAAAATGTTCTAAATGGTCTTAAGGAACAGTAACAGGCTTTCAGGAAGGTTTTCTTGACACTTCTTTAAACTGGCTGCTTATCCATACATTTTCAGTCTGGTCCTTGTTCATGACCATTTTCAGACGGATGTTGTTTTTTGTGTTGTTTTGTTGTTTTTTTTGTTAAGCCAATGACCTATGAACCATTCAGGCACAAAAAGCCATCTAACTCAAGAGATGAACCAGTGTTAACCAAATAACAGATGATTAAGAAAAAAAAGAAATAGGGATCTTTGAAATTGATGGCACTGGAGTTTGATCTGCCATGCAGTACCATCTGGATAGCATCTGATAGGCAAAAGTAAAAGCATATCTGGATAGAGAAGCACACAATGGAACACTATCAGCCATGGATTGGCCTCCTCAGAGCCTTTGTGAAGCAGTGTGGGAACTTAGAAAGAACAGAACAAAAGACAACCAACATCCAAACAAGAGCTTTGAATGTCCTTCAAGAAGCCTGGGGAACTATTTCTGAAGCCTACTTAAAGAAATTACCAGAAAGCTTCTCTAAGAGAGTTCAGGCTGTGCGTGAACAAAGGTGGTCATACCAAGTACTGCCTTCCAAGCTCTGTTTTTGCCATATATGCTGTATTTCCATTTATGATTAGCTATGTTTCAATCAATCAATGCACTTCTTTCCCATTTTCCTTGCAAAATATAAAGAATTGAGGGTTGGTTCAAGAATTATGCACATTATTGTATTAGAGGACTCTATTTTCTCATGCCTTGTCAGTTATTTTGTGTCTGTGTGTGTGTGTGTGTAGCTATTTTGATGATTCATTTGTGAATGATGCCACTAACACGCCTGCTACAAAATAAATTGCATTCTACCAGAATTAGAAAGCAAAAGAGCTTTCTGTTCTGTCTCTCATAACTCAGTGTTTACATTCGCCAAGAATCCAGATGGTATGAAGAGCCAGAGAGATTAAAGCGGAGAGCGAAATTTGTGCGAATTGCAGTATGTCTGACATTATAACCATGTATTTTCAAACTTGCTGTCATCGCTTCCAAGACTCCGAAGCATTTCAGTGACACCAGTGGCTATATTCTACTGATACTTGCGTGGAGATTATCAGGGAACCAAACCACGCTTTTCAATTTCACCTGTGCCGTGCAATACTCTGTGGTCAAAGAGCCATCTGATTAATGTGTAAAAAAGTATTATCCTTTAAGCATGAGCTATCACAGCAGGTTACTGCAGCGGCAGCCCATGTGCTGTGAAGTCCTGGTGCTCTTATCTGAAGAAGCACCGGTTCTGTAATGATAGCTGTCCCAGACAGACCAAGGGCAACGAGACATCCGGTGACCTCTGTTAAAACTAGCATCGTTTCAGCTGCCTCGACGAAGATCAAGGTAGTAACTGAACTCTGGTTTTTAAATCACAAGGAATTCTGACCTTTTTCAAATCTGTGTTGTTTTTACTGTTTTGTCTCATATTTATTTTCTTAAACTCTGTCATGTCATTCTGACCTATGTTTTATCTTATTTGGTAATTTTAGATGTACAGGACTTTGCTCAACTCACCCACAAACACACGATGTACTACTTCATACTTGCTTTGCACACATATAAGCATGCTAACTCAGCAGCTATGTATGAGTTTTTGTTTACACCCTACTGTTGGTCAGTCTTGTTCCTCTAAAAAAGACAGAGCAGTACATTCACACTGCCAGCTGAAACTAAACCATTCATATTTGAGCCATCGCTACTGTCAGGCCAATTCAGCAAACACGCACACACATATTTACCCACATCTGCAGGTGATCTCTGCAGAAAAACAGGCACATCCCAGATAAGAGAAGCTAGCAAACTAATTCTCTTTGATTTATTCAGTTAGGATAAGCTGTGACTTCTCTGGACAGTTGATAAAAAGACAAATTTCCCCTGGGGGGGAAATATGCTCACACAGGCAGACAGGGCCTAAGAGGACTGTGTTGGCCTCATCTTTCACATGAAATGCGCCTCTCTCTGATATCTTTAAAAGGTAATTCATCAGCGCACCGCTCCCCTGACATTTAGAGCACCCTTGGCTTTGCCCCCTTTATGAAGCAAGACTGCACACCAAGTAGGGAAACAATTATGAGTGGGATTTATGGAGCATCTCTGTGTGAGATCATTCCTCATCTCCTCCCACCTCGATCCTGTGACCCCATCCCTTAACTCCAAGTACACACATTACTCACCGTGATGTACCTGTGATAAACAAACAAACAAAAAAGAAAAAACCCCCATCTAAAACAATATGTCCCTTATGTTCTGTGTTAATCCAACATTCAGAAACAAGTCGTTGCACCACTGCTGTGCATAGAGAGCAGAAAAATGACCTGCAGTATATCATCAAGCAACACAAGTGGCGCCTTCTAAGAAATCCATAATTGTAATGGAGCTAAATCTATTCCCAGAGACCCTCTGAAGAGCCATAACCATCAACGCCGTCATGACCATAAGCATTATATATTTCTGTGTTTTAAACAGAGCGACTAAATGTTAGTGAATGGTTCCTGTGTTTTGGAGGCAGAGTTTTGAGCTTCTGGAAATTTTCTCTTTGTTTCATTCATGTTTGAGTTTTTGTTCAGTCACTTCGCTAATCTAGTTGGGTTTTAATTCCTTGTGATTTTGTTTATTATTTTGCCTTTTCCAGCTATAGCAGAACTTGTATTCTGAGTCTTTTAGTTCTTGTTTAAATTTTAATTTAACGATCATGTTAAACAAAGAGATTATATACCCTCCCAGTGTTCTAGTATATGAGGGGTGTCAACTCCAGGCCTCAAGGGCCAGTGTCCTGCAGGTTTCAACCTGGGTCAGCATACCTGAATCAAATGATTAGTTCATTACCAGGCTTCTGGAAAACTGCAAGACATGTTGAGGAGGTAATTTAGCCATTTAAATCAGCTGTGATGGATGAAGGACTCATTTAAAACCTGCAGGCCTGGATTTGCCCACCTTTGTACTATACCACGCTCAGTGTGGGTCTCATGCTGCTGCATTACTCAGTTACTCTCAGTTACTTCCTGCTTTAGTTTGTTACTCACCTTCTAACTGTACCTTGCAATCAGTTTTACTGCCCTGTGTCTCATCTTCTAGTTCAGCTGTGTCTTGTTACCCTGACGTTTCCACTTTATATTATAGTTTCAGGGTGAATGTGTTCTCTGCCTGCTCGTCTGCCTCTGTTCTCTAAATGTTAACCATTTATTTCTCATGTTCCTGCTTTTGTTTATGCCTCTTTTTTTTTTGTAGTTTGTAGTTATGCTTCTCTGTAGACTGTTTTCATTAAGCAAAACACCGAGATATGCATGGAAATATTAGTGGGTTAAGATGTAAGAAAAATATAAATATGTTTGTTTTGTTTTTTTTACGCACTATGTATTCAGGTATTTCACTAAATTGTAAAAGCTGAAGCTGTAAGAATGGGTTCGAACCATGAAAATGGTTGGAATGGTATGTTTGTTTTTTCTCTAGACTTTCAGATATCCACCTGTGAGCTTTTTTGTTTTCATACCAAAACAATTCAGATGAATAAAATGTTATTTGTCGTGCTCACATTTTTGAAGCGTTTCAATTACAAAATTCATTAGCAATGTGTATGCTGAGAAACAATATTGCTGGATAATTTCAAGACTTCACAGTGAGCACGTAATAAAAAAAGCATACTAAATGTACATTAAGTGAGAAACAAAAAGCTTCCTGCACAGTTCAAGGTAATCTCAGATGCATCCACCGCCTGCCTTCTCCTGCTTTTCGTCTTGTCAACCCAAATTGCTACTCCATATGCCCCCTTTTTCTTACTTCCTCTCTCCTGCTTTCTTCCTGTCCCTTCTTTTTATCATGTAGAGTGGCGTTTTGTTAACAATCTGTTAAGATTTGGTTTATATCCACCAAGGTTTTCAGGGTCGACTTAATAGCTTATTAGTTGAAAATTGACAAAGCCTTGAAAAGCCTTATAACTTAGAAGCTATGATTCTTTCAAATGTGGTGTGCATAGTCAATATAGAGAAAGTAATAATAATAATAATGGATTGCATTTATATAGCGCTTTTTCAGATCCTCAAAGCGCTTTACAATGCCACTATTCATTCACTCTCACATTCACACACTGGTGGAGGCAGCTACAGTTGTAGCCACAGCTGCCCTGGGGCAGACTGACAGAAGCGAGGCTGCCATATCGCGCCATCGGCCCCTCTGGCCATCACCAGTAAGCAGTAGGTGAAGTGTGTTGCCCAAGGACACAACAACCAAGACAGACAGAGCTGGGGATCAAACCGGCAACCTTCCAGTTACAAGATGAACTTCCAAACCCCCTGAACCACAATCGCCCCACAAGTACCGCATTAAAAATTTAAAATATCATATTACATTTAACCTTTGACCTCTCCTACAAGGTCAATAGAATGATCTGAAGGCCAAAGTTTTAATCATAATCCTATGTAGAACTATTAAAACTATAATTCTTACTGCCATTGATCGTTATGGCAACTTAAAAGTAAATACTGCCCAGATGGTGAGCTTCCTTGGTGGAGGCTTGTGCTCTCAGACTGCTTCTTGTTGTTTCTGCAGCGTCCTCCATACTTATCTCCAGATACAGCGATGCAACACTCTGTTCACAGTTCTGTGCAGATTAAAAGCCATCGAGTTGGAGGTGCAAACAGAGCGTTACCACTGAGCTCGCAAGATCATCAGCTAAAGTATTTTTTTCCAATCCCCATGCATAACCTTAGTAAAACGATAAATTGAAGGTACTTGCAACAACAAAAGTGAAGATGGTAGCTCCAAATACTATTTTCTTTTCGAAGGCAGACCCTAAGAAAGGAACACAGTGGGTGAAGGCTTGCTTTACAAAAGACACAATCATGCAGAAACCCAAAAAGCTAAATAAAACCAGCGTAAATACAATATTTTCATCAATTTAAAAAAAAAACTTGTATGGTGAAGTGGTTGCTAGATATGGGGTACTATAAAATTCAAGTAAAACAAAGTGAACTTAGTAACCAGATTCAGTGACTGAATCTTTCGGTAAAGCAGCCTCTTCATTTTCTCTCTACATTGCTTTAATGTGTAGTGGATGCCTAGCAGCAATTCGGGGAAACTGACAGCTAAGATTTTTGTTTTACTGTGATGAGTCCTCTGTCGTATCTCAATAAAGCCTGACTTCACTGTCAGCTCATTTTTTGCTCTTATCTTAAGGCTAACATTAAGAGGTGCTGTGTGAAGTCATTTAATATGGTTAACACTTTTTAAAACAGTTATTCTTGCTGCTGCATTCATGAATTTTGAGCGGTAAATATACCCCAATGGACCAATCACAGTACACCTGCATCGCTTAAATTTACTCCTATGCTGGAAATGTACCTATTTTATGTTAGGACCATAAAAAAAGAATCTAAAAACAGTTTCAAGAACCACAATGGACCCCGGCCCATGCAATGCAGACATGATAAACAGATTGGTCTGAAAGTGCCTATAGAGAGTGAAACAAAAGAGAATTTCTCTGAGGAGGGACGACTATTCAGTATGGAGAATAAAACAGGGGGGAGAGGAAAACATTTCACCGTACCTCAAGAATGCTCCTCCAAATACTTTTTCTAATTAAAGAAGAGCAGTAAATAACAAACACATGAAATGTAATTTGTGAGCCTGGTGGTGAGTGAAGTGGAGTTTGCTGTGCTGACTGTTCTAATTAGTGTGCAGGTAAATGATAGTGCCCCTTCAATGGGCACACACTATAGGGTTTGGATGGGTGAGATCGGGGAGGGGGGGAGGGGTCGGCAGAGAGAGAGCGAGAGATGGAGCCTGTAAATTTGGGAACAAAATAGAGCCCGCAGTGTTTATACGCCTTTCTTCTTTTTTTGCTTTAACTTTAAATCCCTTCCTCTTTTTTCCCCACTTTCTCCCTTTTTCCCCACAAATCACTTTTGCTCTTTTCCACACATTTAAATCTGGTTTGATGTTGAGAGGGGCTGAGTTGATCTCCAGTGTGGTGTGAGCAAGTTGACAGCGAAGCTTCCTCTACTGGAAGGAACCTGGGGCGTGAGAAACAAATAAAGAGCGCATGTACTGCATGTGCACAAACACACACACACATAACTTCTCACTGACAGCGATGACATTTTACATTTAACTGAGGCAAATCGCAAGCGTGATAGTTTTTTGCTTTAAGATGACAAATGTAGCTTTTTATTTAAACTTATCTGACGCAAAGACAAAATTAAACGGGGGTCGTTATTATTTCCTCTTCCTTTCTGAAGAAAACTGAGCCAGAACTCAGCTATGACCCTTTCATATACACCTCTCCATGTTCATTTTCAACATCAGCAGCAGTTTGACTGACAGATGTTTACAAATATTTCTTTTGCATTGATGCTCACTTCTATATATTTGATGCACATTAAAGTTTGCAAATTATACACATTCTGTGAAATTTGTCGTTTGCAGAGGTGAACAGGATCACCACTTTCCAGAGCGGATCTAACCACAGACTAGTGTATTGTAACTTTTAAACAGTGAGGAGCAGAAGAAGCTAGTTTAGGCAAAAAACTGTAATTCCTCCTGTTAAATTGTATACCTAAGGAAATGTTGTCAATTGCGCATTGTTTATAGTTTATACTATTCCTGAATATTCTCCAAAGGATAATTTCTGTTGATGTCTAAGAAAGGCATTTTACTTCAGAGTCTGAGAAGTACAGAAATGTATTAGTGTGCAAATAAATATTCAGTTCATTTCAATTTTACTTATACAGTGCAAGTTAAAAACTGCAGTCATTTAAAAGGTGCTTTAGACTGTGAGGTAATTAAGTCAAATGTATTTATATAGCTTGTTTCAAGAAGAAAAATCATAGAGAGCCTCACAGCATACTATAAAATAGATAAAAATGTGTAGCTACAACAACTAAAAGAGACCAAACTAAGCAAAATCAAGCTTGCACAGGTGGGTCTTTCGCTTATTTTTGACGCTAACAACAGCGTGCTCAGATCTCAAGTAGAAGTGGATCGATTAATCAGTGGGCTGATTTTATTGCAGATGTTAGCCATTTACTGATCTTTTTGTAAAAGCATTTATAAATGCTGATAAATGAAAAGTGTCATCCTAACATAAAGCAAAGTTAAATTAAATAAAGGAGAAATGGGGGAAAAAAAACACCCTTCAACCCTGTTATCAGTGTTGACATTGCATAGATTGTCCACCAGAGGGCACTCAGCAATGTTGGCAACATGTTTTGAAATGCCACAAATATAGCAGCCAGCTGATCCAAGCAGAATTTGCAGAATAAAAATAACAAATATTAGGGAAATCTGCTTCTTTTGAGAAAAGATAAAAAATTTGATGGAATAAAAGCAGGTATGGTTATTTCGCTGTTATACTGACACTGTTAACAGATGAGAAAAACCATTGTACAACACACCTGACATGTTTATCTTATAGGGAAAATCTGATAATCCCCTATGAGCAAGCACTCGTTGACACTGGGGAGAAAGAACTCTATTTTAACAGGAAGAAACCTTCATTATAACCAGGTTTTTGTTCTCGCCTTTGTTGTTGATAAAAGCAATTTGTTATCTCAGGTTGGGTACACCCAGAAGGTTGCAATGCAGCCAGTGGCTGCATAAATGGTAGAAAATTCGCCTTAAAAAGTATGGCGTACTTTGAAAAAATATCGGTTGAGTGCAAAGCAAAATTTGCAATTTTGAATGAAGCAGTGGGTGGAAGACAGACAACCAAGCATAGAAAGGGGTGGTAACAATGGCTGTGTGTGTGTGTGTGTGTGTGTGTGTGTGTGTGTGTGTGTGTGTGTGTGTGTGTGTGTGTGTGTGTGGGGGATGGGGTGGGAGGGTTAATCGTACCATGCAGAACATTTAAGCTCTGCTCTTTCATCTGCACACACAATCAGCCAGTTGTAGCCATTCATTTCTAATAACCAAGTTTGTGACTGTGCCTGACTACAATAGCAAACTGACAAGATGACGTTAGGCTGCTGGAAAAGAAGCAGCATGCGGCGGATTTAAACTTCAAATTTCATGAAAGGCCTTCCCACATTCAGTGGTGGTTTCCTTTATTCCCTGCTGGGAACAGTGGCTGCTTATTCTCCAACTAGCACTAATGTATTCCCAAATTATGTGTACAATACACACACATTTGCACACAATTAAAAAAAAAAGTCTCATTTATAACATCCTATAATTTCAAATTTCAACATGCAACACTGAACACAAATGTCTATCTATCTATTTATAAATATGTAGGGGGGGGGGGGGGGGGGAGCAATGCAGCATGGGAAAAGAATTAGTAAGGAATAAGTCACATAATAACTTGTTTTTGTGAGTCTGTGATCAACTTTTATTTACTGCTCTTTGTATATTTAGCCAAGTGCTTTCAACATATAAGCAGATGTGTCAAAAGCTCTGTTGCTGATTTTCTAACCCCTACACAGAACAAACACCAGCACATCTTTGTGACCGACAGCACAGAAACAGTTTGCATGTTTGCTGATGTTAGTTGAGCTGCGTGAATAGTTGCATTTGAAATTAGCTGCCACTTAGAAAAATGCACTCTGTTTATGTTTGTGCCTTTTCATTAGCTAGCTAGACGCTTAAGTACAGCGACCGCAACTTTACATCTGCACCATGAACACATCACAGGGATGAGAAAAAAATGCAATCATTTCATTATTTTCTTATTACTGAGCAGGTATCTCTGAAAGCAACGTTGGGCTGCAGCACACGCAAAATTCATTCATTCACCAGTAATATGCAGGAACCTGCCTACCAGATTTAATTGCTTGTTATGTGAAGGTGTCAAAAGCCGTTCTGGATCATTATGGGCCTCTTTAACCCCTGCATATATCCTCTCACTGCTTTTATACTTATTTTTTAATCAATATTTGTGCTTATTTGTTATGTGAGATTATGAGAGCCCTTCTTCCCTGCAGCACCCCACTACTTCTGCAACCTCTTCCTCCATGGGCAACACCAGCCACCTCAGTTTATTCCTCAGTGGTTGTGTTGTGATGTCCATTTTGTAATAGGCAATGATAATTAGAAGAAAACTGTATGAATGTTTGACCTAAGCTAATTAGAAAGTTTGCAGACTTGGCAGCAGGAATCAGCAGCGGGATAATGAATCATAAAATGGTTCATTACTGCGCTCAGGGAACACTCTCAATCTCAATAAACGGACATGGGGCCTAGCAGACAAATCAAACCAAGACGCATACCTCGCCTCATTTACTTGCTGAAAGGATCACAATAAAAAAAAAGGAAAGAAAATTCTTTTTTTCCCCCTCACTAAATGGTTTCTATTATTAAAGTGTTTCTTCTCCTCTCACCTCTTTTCCTTCTATCTGTTCTTCTATCTACACCTCTCTCAAAGTCCATCTCTAAGGACACCCATTTGGATGCAATAGAGAATACAAACTGCCATTTTCTGTAAAATAGTCAATTTATTCAGTGCATTAACAATGTGTGCAAATCAAAGCAAGCTACTTCAACTACACAGGGCATGCATGCTAATAAATAGCACACTATCTTCGATCAACTGTTGAACATTATGCTGTTCTTTGGACTGTACACTGTTCTTCCTAGTGTTTTCTTTTTCCTCTGGCCTCCCCTGAGAAATAAGTACTGAATCTACCCACATACAATGTTTCTGCACTTCAGACCCAGAGGACAACAAACCGCCCACATTAGTTTCCTCAGACATCCAAGGCACCTTGCAGGCTCCCACTGGTAGGACCACAGCAGAGCATGACATATAGACAACAATCCACTCTGACCGTGTCTGTAGAGCCGTCATAAAAACTTGATGTAAATTCCTTTAAGTGTTAGTTAAAATATTCCACCAGCTCAGTAGTTATCTACTCATACATATACATGTGGATAGTTTACACACACATTAAAAGGAGACTACACCAACACACATACAGTGTTGAACTGTGCTCACGTGTGACACACTTTACCTTAAGATTGATCCTCGTTTCAAAAAGTAAAAACTTTTTGTCAGGACTTCATCTGTACTCAGCATATATATTATATTTTTATACGCCAATAAATTGCCTGGCAATGACACATTTTTAGCCTTTATGCAGCTACAACACTTTATGAAAACATCTTATCGTTTTAATTTCACAGCGCTAACACTAACTCAGCTTTGATTTATACATACCTAGCAATCACCTGGCAACAGGGTAAAATTGCCCATTTTTTTCCACATAAACTATTTATTTTTAACTTTCTTATTGTGATTAAGTACACCAGTTTGCCAGCAGCACAGAAGGGTCAAACAATGTACTAATTAACATAAATTAGCACTTTTTTCTGTTTTCGGTTTCTTATTTAAGACAACGGTGTCAAAATCAATAAAGCTGTGTCTTTAAATTGTCAGAAGCTGGTTGATCTGACTTTCCACAGCTTCGTCTGAAGCGATATGCAAAACCAGGGTATCAAACATAAGGCGGGGGGCCAGAATGAGCCCAGCAAAGGCTTTGGAAAAAGTGAAGGAAGGCATAGATGTCAAAGTCTGGGAGAGGCAGACTGTGTGGAGTGACGAAGAGGACCCAAAATGCGGACACCAAGGAACGTGGAACAAAACTTGAATGTTAACAGAAAGTGAGCCGTTTATTAAGGCTGATAAAAGATTACAAAACAAAAGGCAGAGATGAAGCTAAACGATAACTTAAACTGGAGAAACTAAACATTAAAAAAAACAAGAAATGAAACTTGACATGGATACAAAGATACATGGAACATGGAAACGTGGCACAAAGGACAACACAACCTGACAATAAATGAACAGAAACACACAGACTAAGGCTACGTCCACAGGTACCCGGGTAGATTTTTCTATGCGTTTTTATCCTTTCGTCCACACGTAAACGGCATTTTCGGTCACTGAAAACTGAGATTTTTAAAAACTCCTGCCAGGGTGGACATTTTCAAAAACTCAGGTTTTGCATTTTCGTGTGGACGAAGAAAACGGAGAAAATGCAGCGCAACGCTGTGCGCCACGTTATTGTTTCGGTGAAATGGATTTCTACAATGGCGGACTTAGACAAAATACTGTTACTGTTAATTTTACTCTCTGCAGTGTTTACATGCTTACATATACACACACAGTTACTGTCCCTCCACACATAGGACTCGGTTCTGCTTCTATGCGCCATCTTTGTTTACTGTTTCCCACCGAGGCTTCTAGACTTCTGATTGGCCAACATTTCTACACGGTTAGGTATATATCGCCACCCGTTGCTTTGGCATGTTCCTAGCAGCGTTTTTGCCTTTACGTGTGGACGGGATTTAAAAAAAAAAAAAAAAAAACGAAAACAGAAAATCTCCGTTTTCAAAAATACCCGTTTACGTGTGGACGTAGCCTAAACAAGGGTGATTAGGGGAAGTGGAAACACACGGGGAAACAGCTGACAGTAATCTGACATAACGAGACAAAGGAAGCAAATCTGACTACACTGACATAGGACACATACCTTCAAAATAAAACAGGAAATATGAGACGCAGACATGGCAATACGAACTTGACAAGATAAGACACGCAGCATGAAACACATAAAGGGCTCGGGGAAACTTAAACACAGGGGTAGAAAAACACAAAAGGAATCTAATAAACAACTGAACTTAGCTAACCTAAAGAACTTAAACATCAACATCCAAATAAACTAAAACTTAAAACGCTGAGTCAACAGACCCAGGAACATGACAAAAATTTAAACTGTTAACGGTATTTTGATAAGTTTTACAGCTTTTACTGTTGATAAAGACCTCACCTATTGTCATTCATAGTACACCAACGCAGTTAAGCAATAGATAAACAATTAAATGACAGAAAGGTTTCTGTTTTTCACTATCTTCTGTGAATGAACCAAACTGGGCAATGAGCTGCCAGAACTTTTTCAGTAATTTTACACATTTGTCATGTCGAAAAACTGAGACATACAAAATTGCACTTTTTATATGAAGATATTTGAGAGATTAAATGTTTATTTAAAAGTCTTTACACTGTAAGAAAGGAGAGTTTCACTGTCCTGTCTGGTCCGCTTAACACTTTCAAGCTTGAACCATGAAAACTTCTTTTCTGATGAAATTAAAATAATGATGGTAATTCAAATATATGAGTTCTAACTTACATCAATAAAAAATATGATATAGCAATTTTGCAATTTATTGCTTGTGTAATTTCTTTTGGCTTTTTTGGGGAAAAAATGTCTCATGTGTCAAATATGACACACTTGGCTTCACAAGGTGTGGCCCATGATGTAATATTAGATGGACACTCCTGCTCTAAGAGCTGCAAGGATTTTATAGATCAAGCAGATTGAATTTACTTTTTAACATTAGCTAAAGGAAGCTCTACCTTTAGTATCTAAAGACTGATTCCAGGACATTTTTAAAGAATTAATGCACATTTGTTTAACAACGTGTTTTTCAATTGTGTATTTATCCGCAGCTAAAACACAGCACACATGTTCATAATGGAGTTGGCACAAAGTCTGCAGTTGGTAATCTCTGCACAGCAGACCGCACTATGGGAGCTAACTAAACAACATTAATAGTAAACATTTTCCACAGAACAGCGGAGCAAAAACTAACTCTGTGCACAGTACCACTCTACTCCTGTAGTCTCCACCAGCCTCAATCAAGAGGGCTTTATTCTCTGACTCATATCTTCAGTCAGGGGAACCAGAGCTGCAACAAAATGGCTCCGGGAACAATGTGCAGGCCTGATTGCTCTATTGTGAGTTAGCTGTGGCCTTTGACATCTCCTCCTGAACCAAGAGTGTCTAATTCTGACAAGATTTGTCTGGAGACACAGCTGGAGGGCATTGTTACAGACAGGTGCCATATACTGCCTGTTCAACAAAGACAGTGAAGAGCTAGACAATAACAGAAAAGGGGGGGGGGGGGGGGGGGGGGGAGCTGCCACTGTGAGAATGGCTGTCTGTCTGCACATGCTGTGGTTTTTGAGTCTTTAAAGAGACAGGCATAGAATATCCAAAAGGTTAGAGGTGGATAACAGAGGGAGCATGCCAAGAGAAATCAGAGTCCCGGAAGGTGCGCGTGTTCGCTTTTGTCCATTTGGCAGCGACAGAGTAAGGAGAGTGTTATGTCTACAGGGCAGGACAGTGCCAAGCAGGAAGGGCAAGGTCCATGAGCAGGGGGGACTGTGCCCACTCATGACAAAAGGAAAAAAAAATAATAGTGCAGATCTGGTGTGAGGGAGTGACTGTCATCAAAAATCATGTTAGTGTGTTAAAGTGGAGGAGGGAGAGATTGTGTTAACATGCTGAGAAAAAGAAGAGAGATCAAGTTAAAACAGACTGTCATCTATCCGTGACCCACTGCTACCTACGAAAAACAGGCCTTTTGGTGCATCCAGCACATATGTGAAAGCTGCTGGCAGCTGTGCAAATCCGAAGGTGCATTCAGTGTTATGAATTTGCCTTCCTTTTCACCGTTTCGCCACCATCTCACACTGGCCATTCACACACATACCAACAATGTAAACAATAGCAGCAAAAAAGTTGTAACTTACAGCCTTTGTATATGTCTGTAGGAATCTGGACTGCACTCGAAGAGTAGTTGACCTTGTTTTTAAAATTGGGATCGTCCACAAACTCCAGTTCCAAAGACGATGAAGTCTCCAGTGGATTCTCCTCTTCCCCGTCCTCGGTCTACACACACACACACACACACACACACACACACACACACACACAAATCTAAGTGAGAACACAAATAAGAACAGACAGGAAAAAGATGGAGAAACACGCTAATGTAGAACCGTATTTTGTCACCTCGCTTATTGTGGTTTTACAGGACCTATTGTCTGCTTCCTGGTTTAGATGCTTCGGTTCTCGTAGGAGAACAATAGCAGGTATTAGCGCAGACACCAAACGGAGGTACTCATTAGTACTCCTGATGACAATCTCAGACACATGAGGTGTCGCACAAATTAACCCCAACAATAACTAGCACCTAGCACCACTTAATCACGGTTTAGTATACCGCCAGGACGAACGAGAGCAGCGCTGTTTCACTTCTCTCACCGATGAACATTTAACATTTAAAGAAATAAATAATTAGCATCTAATTTTTCTACTTATAGCATGTTCAGCGCCGAGAGTAAAGATGAGAAAGCTTGACACATATTACATTAGGAACTCTAGATATCAAAGAGAGCCTGAATATTAAAAAAAGAGCTAAACTGACATTTGAGCTTTTTATCTTGATAAGTTATCACTGTAGTACAATCTGTGCCTGTTAACACCGGATGAAGAGATTTTAGGTTGTGAAAAAAACAAGATATAAGCCTGCCGCCTGACTCTGTTTATTAGCTCATCTTGATCTGATATTACTGTGTGTGCCCTCTAAAGCCCTGTTAGATGCACTTTCTAAAAAACAGGTAAAGCTGACAAGTCAACGTCGTTGACTCCTTGCTACAAAGTAAAAAGAAATATTAAATTTATGTGTACTCATGCACCAACCTGTGATACAGAAGTAACCCTCAGCAAACTCAGGCATCGTGCTTCTCTAATTCCTTTTTTATTAGTGATCCTTCATTTGATTTCATTCACTTAATGCTTGCAAAACAAAAAACTCATATCTCAGATCATTCTTCGTGCATTTGAATAGCCAAAGAGCAGCATTTCACATCGCATCGCTTTGATAAAGCAGCACGGGTTAATTGGACCTGACATGAAAAAAAAAGGTTGTTTTTTGAAGAAATTAAATCAAAACCCCACGTCCAGAGCAAAATTTGATTGATGGGCACACTTTAATTGACTATTAAAATGCAATTACAAACTGTTGTCGAAATGAGCCGAGCGATAGCTTTGCTGAAGCCCCATTGACAGACAGCAGAAGAGACGATGAGTATTGTGAGTATTGTTCCCCAGCTCAGGGGAAAGTTTTCATTACTATAAATAATATATTATAGCACAGGAAAAATATACATTGGGAAATATACAGTATGCTTGCACATATGATATTTAACCCATAGACCACTACTTTATTTGTGTTTTTAAAATAGTTAAACATTAAAACTAATGACCTCTCAAAAAAGTGTCTAGTTAAATCTAATTTACCTAACTGGCAATGTTTTAGAAAATCAATTAATAATGAGTATTAGTTCCACTAACTAAATTACTAATTCAACTTAAACTCATGGCACAATGTAATGTTTTTTGTTACAAGGTCACCTATACCCATTGTTTCTTTAATATTAGAGAGTTTACCTCCTCTGTTTAGTTATACTGAAGATCTGTTGCACACAACAAATGTAGAATAAAGTCTACCACAAATTTTGAGTTTGAATTTAAGAGGAAAGACTTATAAAAATACAATTCACGTGAAAAATATTTTGAATTTAGTAAACTGGTAATAAAATAGCGAAGTTCTGCTGCGGTGTAAAAAGAACTATGATTGAACGCATCCTGTCTGTAAAAGCTTCGAGTCTTGCCCTATTCTATTCTGTCTACTTTTGGAATAATTCATATTGTAAATGCAAACAGTTCTCTCATTTTCACAGTGCTCATATGGATCCTGCTGCTTGAGGTAACCCTGTGAAGCTTCAGGTTTTTAATACTGTCAAAAGAAAGACACCTACAAACAGCAGTAAGCAAAAACCACAACCAGGATTAATTCCTTTATAGACAAGCTTGTGTGTGCTTTTTTATGCTCTTTGTAACACCAATTAACCAGTGCTGCAGCTGAAATGTGGAAAAACCCTGATGTTCAGAGTTGTTTTGTATTTTTTCCCTGAAAAAAAAAATCACTGAGTTGGCAGCATGAATAGAGCGCATGTTGTTGTGCATTGATTACATGTATCAGTTTTGATAGCAGGCACCGTTTATTCCTTCATATTGTCAACCTGTGACTGACAGTTCAGGGGGTGCACTATGTTCATTACTGTAATTAAAAACCTGTTTTTGTTGATATGTTGTTACTGTAACCCTGACACAGGCAACCGCCTATGTCAGCCACATTGGCATGTGCCAGGATTTTTCAAAGTCTCTCTCTTTAAACACTCCCAGTTCATTAAAAGTTACAAACACAATTCTTACACTATCAGGCAACAACAACAAATACACAATACACATAATGTTGTCCTCTTGTCCTGGTTTAATGGGGCTTTTTATGTTCCAACTTCATAAGAAAAATAAACTGAGGCTAAGCTAGAGAGGGAGGTAATTTTCTAAGAAGGAAAACACATAAGAATTAGTTACTGTAAAAGCATGATCACACTATAATATTACTGGTTACACAGGGGTTTGATAGCAAATAGATGTCTGCTGGATTCATGTCAGTTTAACATATTGTTTCCACTGTGAATCTGAAATGCTTTGAGCTTTGACTATCAAACAACAGTGAACCTGATTGGGTTAGGGATGTTGGCTTTTCAGCGGCACTAACTTTGAGTTTGTTTATCACTCAGTGTGACACTAATTCTGTCAATGTCGGGCATGGAGCCTCTTTTTTTTCCTCCCCTTTCTTCAGAAGAGCCCAATCATAATTAACCAAGGCAGTGTCTAATTAGGAGCTGTATAAATCCACACAGGAAAGACTGATTGGTTCATTTTCTTCAACCATCCACCACCTGTTTTGCCCCATTCATTACCCAATTTGTTAATTTTATCTACCCGTTCTCAAGGTTTAATTAAAGATTGAAGAGGCCAGAGATGACATTTTAAAGCTTCTTTCTATCTCACCTTCAGCCAACCAGGGCTAACCTGAGACATACTGCTTGTGACCCTGTGTATGTGCTTGCACGAGAGAGTGCTTAGGTGGAGGGAAAGAAAAAAAGACTATGATAACCTAAGACTAAGATAATCCTTTTAAACAATGGCTGCTTCACAGAAAGCAACAATATGAGCACTAAACAGATGTTTAACATGCTTAACAAGTAGTGCTATTTGCATTTGCACGTCACATCTGAAAAACTGTGAAAAACCATTTCAATTTTGAGTCACAATTACACTAATCACACTTGTAATAATATATTTTATGTGTCTGATGCTTGTCCTCCGGTAAATTACAACCTAGTGAGACATGATTGACAATATTTTTCAGCCAGGCAGATATAAGTATTGTGCTGAAAGCGGGATCACGCAGTCCAAATAATATTTGCATTTTCACCCGGGATGCTTTGTCTGCTCTCTGCCGAAGCGTATCTTATAATCTTTTAGGAGGTGAGAGGGAGCTGCTTTTGTTTGTTTTTGCAAAGATACAAGTGTTTTAACTCACGGCCACACGGGACCCAAAAGTCACAGTGTTATTTCACATCCAAACAAACTCGCTATTTAAAAAGCTCGATAGCTGAACATATCTAAAGAGGCAAATAAAACATTCTTCAGCTTCCACATTAGAATGAACATCAGACATGCTTTGGGACATGACCGGTTTTTAACTTAAAATGAATCATCGCATTCCACATTTATATCAAGCGCACACTGACAACAGGAGAAGTTAACAGGGTACAGTGTAGAAGAGAGAAAAGAGCCTGCCAGTTACTTACCATTCTTGAAAACAGTCTTCAAACATCCCATTGCTCTATCATTAAAAGGTTTTTACTCAAGAAGTGGAGCTTAACTGAAAGAAAAAGTCATCGAGGGAGGAATCAAGATTCAGACAAGGGAGTACTGGTGGACTACTGTTGGGATTTTAGAGAGGAATGACCTCTGCCTGACTTATCCTGTCTTTTTTGGGGGTGGTGGTGGTTGTGGACTTGGTGATGTGGGGGTCAGAGGTGTGTCGCTGGTTTGGCCTCAGCGTGCCATGTTAATGATGACCGATGTTCTCCAATTAGATGCGCTGACAGGCCCTAAAGCGCTGTGTCATTAATCAAGGAAGTGGCGTGCACAAAGAGAAAATCACATCATGATTTATTGCTCCTCTGCCTCCCTTTCTCACTCTCTTCCCATCCTTTTTTTGTGCTTTGGTGATCTAAAGAGGATTCTTGCACTCCTCCTTGAAACTTAATCAATCAGCGGGCACGGGCTCCAAGTGCACCCCATCCTGAGGAGGAACTGCAGGCTGCAACCTGCAGTGGCGGCCTGGTGAGACCAATGATTTGCTGGGCTTTTCTGCTTCTTTGAATGCCACTCATATTCTTCAGTGTGAACGGCACGAGTGATAGAAATTGTTCCCACTGTATGAAACTGCGATGTGACCTGTGTTTAGGTCTGAGGTGTCTCGATGAGCACAGAGGTCTGACAACCATCGTGGTCCAGAGGAAGGAGAAAACTCTGGAAATTAGACCGGAGGGAGGACATCTAAAATCACTGTCACATGCATGTCAGCCTAGCCCTGCTCTGTCACACCAGCTCACCATATAGCAGTGTCACCTCGCTAACGCACACAGACAGCCCAGGGGCCTATGACCGGAGGAAGGGGAAGGCGGGGAGGGGTGCATCAACACCAAGAAGGGAAAGGATGGGGTAGGGTTGCAGGACACGGTGGCAAGGGTAGGAAGTTGAGTGGGTAAGATTTGGGGTTTAAGGCAGGCAGACGTGTGCGTGGGAGGGGGTAGCAGTCCGTACTGTACTCACATAGTCTGAATCCGCTTTGGAATCGTAGTATGAAATGGCATTCTCCTGTACAGAAAAGAAAAGTAAAAAGAAAGATGATGAGAGAAGATATAGCAGTGCCTATATCAGCCCGGACCTGCGGTGGTAAGGTAAAGAGACTCATGGTTATATTCAATCACACTGTTCAGCATGAGAATATAATCAGCATCACAGAACACAGAGGAGTAGTGTGATGTGGAATGTCATGAGAAGGTGAGAAGATAGCTGTAGGATGTGCTGCATCTGGACGATGCTTTTGTTAATAAGATGCAAATGTACGTGGCACATGTTTGCGCTTTGTTTGAGACGCTATAGGAACAGTTTCTGGTGCTGTGGAAACTGTTGTCCCCTTGTGTGGCGCTGTGGCATGAGCTCAGATGTAACATGGAGTAAAGTGGTTCGTGTGCGAGCAAAAATAAACTCAAAACATTACTCTCTCTGGGAGTCTTATCAACCTCTGCTGGTTGTGTTTTCAGTCTAGGCAAACAGCTCTCGTGGGAGGGAAGAAACAGAAAAAGGAAAAGAATGAAAATTTATTTGCATTACTTAATTAACAAGTAAAGTTTGTGGTCACCTGCTGAAGCCCCAAATTCAGTTTTCAGCCTTTACCTGGCACTATTCCCAGGATGTTAGCTTCCCTGCCGCGCTTTTTCAGTGAAATGGCATGCTTATCTCCCACAAAGGCAGGCGTGAGGGCGGGCAGGGGCTGCGTGTATCGCCCAGGATCCGTGTGGCCTGCCTCATTATCATGAGAAGGCTGGCTGAGGATGCACTCTCAAGGGCAGCCCAGTGACCGCCTCGCCCACACTGTAAGAGCTGGTCATGGTCTGATGAAGGAGGATAGCTGACAGAGAAATAGAGTTTTCTATACAGGTGTACAAAGTCCTAAACAATGAGTACTCAGCCTGATTAATTTACTCAGTTTCTATTAGGCTCTTTCTTACTCCTACTGTTTGGTACATAATTATTCGCATCTCTCAGGTGCTCTGTGCATTTATTGATCTCAAGACAAAAACACACACCTATACACTCGCATGTATCTATATGGACAGGTCCTCTCTTTCAGCCAGCGCTAATCATCCCGTCATTCTCTTTCAATGTAAAAGCCTTTCTACACACAACAGCCGAGGTCTTGGCACGCCTGCAGCGATAATCAGCTAGTCAGTCATCAGCTCAGTACCAAACAATCCATCAAAGAAAGAAAAAAGCAAAACAAAACAAAACCAAAAAAAAGGAAAAAAGATCAAAACTCAAGCTGACACCATACATGGGGTGGGTGAGTCTGGGCTCAGCTTGTTTGGGAAATTAGAGAGGACAAGAGAGAGGAAGAACAGGATTTCCTTCCCGACACATCTCCTCAACTTACCAGCACTCCCTGTGGCGCCCAGCTCTTTCAGACATCAGGAGTGAGCAAAGTAAGGAAAGGAGCTGAGTGGAGGATCAGAGCAGATCTTTCAGGGAGTACACTGGGTTAAGTTGGAAGTGTATTAAGTTGGAAGTGCACGTGGCTGATATGAAGGGATGAATTGTGAAGCGAGAGAGAGAGAGAGAGAGAGAGAGAGGACGAGCGATGGGTGGTTGTGGTTGGGTGCAGTGGGGAAAGAGCTGCCAGGGCTAAAAATAGCCCATGCCTCTGCAGAGAGAGAAGAGAAATGAAGTGAGAGCGAGAGAGGGACTATGGCAAAGCAACAGGATTGTTGTGTCTGCCAGCTGGATTGATCCGGAGCCCAGTCCTGCTTAGACTGGTCCCATGCTTCTAAAGAGTTTACTCTCACTGCTGCGGCATTACAAGTCATTATTCAGAACTGCTTCCTGTAAATAAAAGCTTGGTTCCTCACACCCAAGGGACACCGTCCAGCATCTTTACTCAAACTGTAGTTGCCTACTTCCCGATTACCATTTGAACTGCTGTTTTGCTATGTAGCCCTTATTAGGTCAGACGGTAATTCAAATGTAAAAACTAAATATGTGACTACATAACAGTTGCACATACTTCCATATAGGACACAAGGGGTCACTAATTTAACACTCATAAAAACGATACAGTCACTAGACCTCAACCTGGTTAAATGCATCTGGGCTATTTTGAACAGCAGCCTCTGCCAATGTCATCAAACTCCAAATGAAGTATTGTGTTTAAGGAGAAAAGTGTCTATAGTCTTTGCCACGGAGTAGTGTAGCTTTTCTGAGGCTCATTTAAAAAAAATTAACAGTTAATTTTCTGTCTTTTTGATGATATTCGTATCACATCTGTTATAATCCTGCTGCTGGTAAACATCATAATCCTGATTGTTTTGCTGCATTCCTGTTTTGCAGCAGCATTGTTTTGTATTCCTAAAAACCAAGCACACCCTTTTTCTTTTACATTGTTGCAGCGACTGCTAATGCCTAAAAGCCCAAACTCACTGTTTAGTTCAGCTCGAGCCAAGCTGCATGACAAAGAGCCTTTGGCAACTTTGGCAAACAAGATCTAAGTAAAGGAGTTAAAAGTCATAAGAAGGTTCTGTCTGGCCTCCCATGGCCAAGTTCCCAGAGATGTGAGTCATCCTGGACAGCGCCGAGGCTCGACCTCTTGTGGTAGAGGCAGCAGCTAGTGGGGACAGACATTTACCCATCAGGAATCGGATTCATGATCACAAACACCACCAAAAATCAAACTCCTGACTATGAGAGCCTGCCTACTCCACCACACATCCAACCACTCACAAGCGCGCACAGAAGACGGGTCCGAGGCCACCATGACCCTTTGAGCATTCACTAGGGTAACATGGCCATCTGCTGTGGCTGGTCACAGGCCTCCACGGGCTCAGGGTCTGGGTTAAACACACATCTCATACAACACCAAGCCAGCAATTATCCCTCACTGATCTCCTTGCCCTCTGCACACGGCTGGCTTACACATGCACGAAAAAATGTATGATCTTATGTCTACAGAAACTGGGTGTGTACATGCAAACTATAGCTTGCATGTACATACCCACAAAACAGAAACACACAAAGTAGGAGAAATTCCCACTGACACAGTGCTATCAGTAAATTAAATCTATCATGCTGAGTGGACCAACAAATTCAGGAGACAAACACTGAGGTCAGCTGATGATCTCCAGCCACTCCCCTACATCAATCTTCCCCTGCTCATCTCCTACCGCCCTCCTCCGCTCACCGTTATCTTGATCTGCTTCCTCTTTTCTCCCTTTGCCCCATCTCCCCTTCTCCTCCCCCCTGCCCCGTCTTATCTTCATCTTTTCCAATCTCTCTTTCCTCAATACCGGCCTCCTCTTGCCAATTTCTGATTTCACCAAAAGCAGCAGCGCGTAGGTTAGATGCCTACTGTTGCTATAGAAACCGCCCCTGTGCTCTAGATCACAATGTGACTTTGTCTCCTCGCCAGGGCTCCTATGCCTGCTCGTTTTTATGTCTGACCAGATACATGCTTGCCTATCTTTGCTTTGTTTGTTTTTTTTAAATGTCTCTGTGAAAGGTTGTTCTTCTTCATTGTGTTTTCTTCTCACAGGTGATGCATGCTATTTCAAATTCGGCTATTGCTTGTAGTTACACATTTAAACTTCAATATCCACTTTCAGGTGAAGGTCAGAGCCCAAAATTTCATGATATGTGAAGAAGAGCTTGGCAGATAATTCATCTTCTAAAGTGCGTCATAACAATTCTGACTGAAAAATGGCTGGCACCTATAAAAGGATGCTAAATGTAGGGGTACATGTTATGACTGAGCACGGTCGCTGGGGCTCAATCTTCTGAATTTGAATCTGTGAGCTCTCTCAGCATGCTGGCTGCGACAGGTTGACATTTGAATGCGAGACAAGCGCTCCATCATCGGTGGGGACAGATTACAGTCATATTCATATCTCCTCTGGACACCTGCTAATGAATTTATAATTACAGAACACACTTTGTGCTTCTGCTGTGCCCTGGGGTGTGCACACAAGCATGGAGTAACACAAACACACACACAGACACGCACACACTGTGAACCTCTCTCTTGGCCCCGATAGTCTTGCAATCATTCCAAGCACCAGTTTCCCTAATGGAAGCTGACATTATATCAAACACAATAAAGTTTTTCATTTACTGCTCTTCATTAACCCACGCACATCAGCCCATAAGGTACACACTACCACACAAACACATGCACACATGCGCACACAGCTCAGTTAGTGTGAAAATTGAAGTAGAATAAAAAAGGAAAGCTGATACAATGTGATCCGACTCCAGAGAACTAATCTGTGAAGTTTTGCTGGAAACCAGTTAAGATGCTTTACATTTTCACCCCCTTCATATCTCCTTGGCTCTGATTTCCACTCCTATCTTTAGCTAGATACCAGTTTAGCACATGAACTGCAGTCCATTATCCGGCTGGGTGATGAGTGAGAATACAAATCTCTGACTAAGTCAGATTGGACGCTCGCTATTACAGTCTGATTGCACCTATATGAGAATATAGCAGGTAATTGTCTGGAGAATTCACAGCAAGTGTGCGAGCATCATGTCTCCCACCTCCTGCACGCTCTACCCAGGCAGCACATCTCATCTAAAACGTCACATATGTGAAATGTCACATGTTCAGACTTTATCCTGACTTCACTCTCCAGACGTTTGAACTTGATAAAACTGGACAATATTAAAAGGTGATTCTTTGCAGTAAGAGACGCTACCCTTCGTGTTTGGCACACGTCAACTCCTGTGCGCACACCACACACACATAATACAATTTCCGTATATTAAGCAAGAAATGACTGACATCCAATTTCTTATGGAGACAGAGGAAATACATACACAAGGGCATTCATACTAAAAGGAGAGACATCCAAATTAAATCGTAATACGCCATCAGAAACTAATTTGTTCAGCTCGTTTTCTTTAGTATATATTTAGTACTATATTAATCATAGACATTTAAAAAAAATTGTCAGAAATCTGAGGGGCCTTTTACCACTTTGATCTTGAACTGCAGAGGTTGCCTGTGAATAAAATATGAAACTTTGTTCTTTAGGGGAGCTGTTCTCGCTGCTGGCAGTGTTTTTTTTTTCCTTCTCACTGTATGCTCATAAAAAGCACAGTATGTGGACGTTTGTAATTAAAATGCATGGAACATTTTACAGTGCAGGACTTCCACCTATAGCAGACTGCATTTCTGGGGGAGGGGTGGTTGGTGCGGGGCACTGCCAGTCCTAGTGCGCTTGCTGTGGGATGCAGCTGTAGAGTTATCAGCGTGGGAGCTATTAGTGCTGTGGCTTGAAGCCTTCGTTGTACTTACAGTAACATAACGAGTGGTCATCAGCTTGAGTAGTTCCTGTTCTGTCTCTGTATGTGTGCCAACTCTCCAGTCAGAATGAATACAGACAGGCAGACACACATTTTTCCAAACACACACATGCACAGAAAACCCTAACTCTCATTAACAGAAGCAAACTACATCTAAAGTCTAAAAATAAGAGGTGCAAACATGTTTTCATTTATGTATTTTTCTGTGGGTTTAAGGCAAAGTATTGCTAATGCCTTTTAACTTCAGCTCTTCAAGGCAGACTGCTGTTTGATGTGTCAGGTCCTTTTTTTTTTAACCAGTGAAGGTTAGAAAAATGGCTCTTTATAATTCCAAGTCAATGAGAAGAGTCAACAGGCAAACTGGAAATTAAACCGCTGGCCCGGAAGAATAAGAAAACAAGAGAAGGAGAGAGCTATTGAGCTGAAGTGAAACTCAGATAAAGGGGTGTATGATTGAGGCCTTGGGCGCGGCTGCCTCGCTCTCTCTCTCTTGCTCTCTCATTGGCATGCTCTGTATCTCGAGGCTTTTAAGCGATTAGGGAGCTGCTGAGACCATGGCGTCCAAGCATAGCTCCATGCAGATGTTCATTTGTATGCCAATAAACAAATGTGCCTCCAGATTAAAGCTCCAATACACAGTGCAAATTCAGCAAAGTGAATGACATTCTCCATGGACAACTCATCAATGTCTTGCTCCTCTTCACGCACAACCCCATGCCTCCTCCGAACTGCACGCTGACTTCAAAGACTGGCAATGATGGGCAAAAATCCGCGAGATATTAGAAGAAACGAGTGAAGAAAGAGAAGAGTCTTGATTATTTTAAAATGAAAACGAAATAGTTTATTTGAATACATTATATTACGTTATATGTCCCCCCCAATTTGGCCCATGAATCTGTAAATTCCCTTCTTTAAGTCTCTCTTTGTAAACACCCTGCAGGTCAAAGATGCCAACTTTTTTTCTCCTCTTATATCCTTCCTCCCTCTCTTTTCCTCTTTCGTTTACATCTCTGCTGTGCTGTCTTTTTCTTTCAGAGCCTGACACTTTCCCTCGGTAAAAGCAGTTAAATCAGTCTGTGAATATTTCAATCCTGTGATAAGGAAAGAAGGCTTTGTCCTGCTGCACTCTGGGTAATGCTGCACTCCATTGTTGGCTGACAGGGCTCCATTGAGTAGCAGGTTTTAACGCTGATAGCATCACCACCCTGCATGGACACAGTGCCAGATAAAAAGCCTATCCAATGTGGCACACGCATGCCCACACCTCCAAACAAGCCTGCAATCTGATCATCACAGGAAAAGAAGGAAAGAGGTGCTGTAACACCAAATAAAGACAAATAAGATAAACAGGGCGTGACAATACTAACGCTATCATTGGATTCCCAAGGGATTTGATAAAGCAAATGCAATTACGTGCGTCTAACATTGTACGGCTTCCATAGCTGAAGTGACCAATCACATACACTCCAGCGCTCTGTGTGGACCGCCCCGCCAATCACACTGCAGCTTGGTATGACACTGGTTCTACGCTTATCTTAGCAAAATGTTTCCAGGTTGCATTTTTCTCAGAGGGCTGAATGCTGCTTTTCATTTCACTGATGTTTTTCAGCCATTTTACCACCGCTAGTCCGTAGAGTCCCTAAAAGTCACCACCCCCTCTTTACAGCCTGACTGAGAGTGCCCAATCAACAATCAGCGCCAGCCAAAGGAAACCTGTTATTTTCGACCCCATAATCATTTCCATCACATGCCTTGCTGTACCTCACAATGATTTGAACATTGAAATGACAAAGGGAACCCTGCTTTAAGATATCTGCAGATAGGAACCAAGGACAGCAGGGACAGAATTCATCAAGTGAGTGCTAAAACCCAAGCAGGAATCTTTCCTCAGCTGCAGCATAACCAAGCTCTCACCGCTCACAAAATGACAGCCTAGCTGATGAGAGGCATCACTTTCCTGGAAAGCTGTGGTGGCCTCAAACACAGAGAGAAAATGAGCAGGTTTCTTGCAAACATCCTATCTAATGGAGGCAAAATGAGACAATATGGGGCTGTACCTCTGCAGTTAATAAATGGGTATCACCAGAGATCAAGGCAAGAGTGCTTCTTGTGTACAAAATTTTGGACAAAACCTAGAGATACCTATAACTAGATAACTAGAGATAACTATACTCATACTTGGAGGCTAATTGATATTAAATTACCATCTGATTACATATTTATTTGCAACAGTGCGGCCTTGGCCTCCTCCAGCTAACATACAACTTTAGCTAGCCCCGCCTCTCACTAGCAGCTGAACACATGGACAGCAGCACAGCAAACTCAGTGAAGCACCTTAAAGAATGACAGCCCGGTCTTTATGAAGAATTTCATGATATCAGTAAAGTTGTTTCAACAACAGTCAAGTATCAAACAACTGTCATAAATACTGACTTGGCCAGGGCACACGTTAATGTTAATGTTAGCTGTTTAATTATTGGCAGCTACTCATGTTAGCCACTTGTTAAATGATCGTAAAGGTATTGCTTATCAGCTTTAAACCAAATAAAGGTTACCTTGCTTTGTCTGTGAGTCCTGCATTTGGCTTCTTTTTTGCCAAACCCCCATGACACTATGACTAATAATAAAACAATAAATTTGATGTGGGAGTTAAGCAGCAGATGTTATCAGTTTTGAACTGCAGTGGTAATAGACATGTTAATTTAACAGGATTATGCAATTATGTGCCTCTAAAATATATTATGCTTCTAGGCTGAAGCTGAGAAAGGTAGATATCAGTAGCTAGAATGAAACAACAGCAACTTACCTTAATTACAGAATTACAGGAAATAAATAGAGCTGCAGCTGATTACATGTGCATGGACAATATTGTACTAATCTTTGTTTACAAAAACTATACCTCTTATTTAAGGTTAAAAGGTTATTTTCCCTCTGTGGTATCAGAAATGGTATTGAGTATTTTCCTGGCTATTGATATTGAGTTTGAAATTCTAGTATTATGACAACCTTAAATGTTACATTGTAGAAAAGCTGAAACTTACATTAATAAATAAAGTTTCTGATATTTTTCTATCACTTTAGGATTTAGCAGATGTAAAAATTGTTATAGAGGAATAGGGATTTGACACTGAACTGTAACTAGGATTGAAGGGAATGGATGAATATATGATCAATATTAAGTGCAGTAGAAAAAGAAAGGTACCCATCACACTTATGTTAATATATCAGCAATTACCACTTGTTGGACTTGCAGGTAAATACACAGTGCCTAACTCTAACTGGATGTACAGTAGGTGATCAATATTATCTCTCTCTCCTCTAATTTCTAGTCATCTCTACACTGTCAGCTCTATAACAAAAGAAATGTATTTTTTTCAAGTCCCCAGGGTTGCTGTAGAATAGTTATCTATCAGTATATGATCTATTCATTTAGTCTTTAAGACTAAACGTCAACATCTCAAAAAGTGAGAATACTTGAATACAGAAAGCTGTATCTCAAGTGCTTATCAGTCCATTGTGACTTCGTTTT
Source organism: Rhamphochromis sp. 'chilingali' (assembly GCF_963969265.1). Classification (NCBI taxonomy): domain Eukaryota; kingdom Metazoa; phylum Chordata; class Actinopteri; order Cichliformes; family Cichlidae; genus Rhamphochromis; species Rhamphochromis sp. 'chilingali'. Next base: position 23,901,994 of record NC_137936.1, on the reverse strand, counting down.
TTACTATTGAGCTCTGACCAGAAGAGCCAACAGGCAGCAGGTTTACCCTTTAAAATAACATTTCATGGGCGTTAGCCATGTGTTCAAATGGGAAAATCAAGTTCTGCAGCATAACTCGGTGGATTTCTCTGACTATTGATTCCCATCTCCTGAGAGGCAGAGGGATCGATCAGTGGGATTTAGACATGGGGGCCACTTTCTCAGCCCTCCCTCCTGGCCTGCATGCCGCATCACAGTTGAGCAAACTCCTCCTGACAGAAGGCTTATTGACATCTCTGAACTTTTCTTTCTCTGTCATCTTTTTTTTTTCTTAATGTTTCTGCACTTTAATGCTTCTTCCATTCTGAGTCACCTTACACTTTGTGATGTCCCCCCTGCTCGTGTTTTTGTGAAAAGGTGTTTCTTAAGGTAACAGCAACACATTAGTTATGAAACGTGGGGGGGAAAATACCTCAGAGAGATGAGAAAAGAGTCTGAGCGGGAAAAGGGGAAAAAAAGGTGAAAAGGACATTTCCACCTCAGAGCGCACCACTTAAACAAATTACAACGGTCTGCAATCAAGGAGCTGAAATTACCAAACTGCTGGGTCACCACAGCAACCAGAAGTCTGATCAAAGCTGTGAGCAGCAAAGCAGTTGATAGAAAAATGAAGGGAGGTAACAGGGGAGGAGGTGCTAAAGGGATGGGAGAGCTGAGGAGACGAGGGAAACTGCGGTCAAAACACAGGTTTAGATTTTAACTGTACTGGCATAAGACTAACAAATCAGTTGATCAGGAGTGTCTTAATCAGCACATATTCTTCAAGCACAGATTACCAGCTTTCCTATTCTATCTAGGGGTGCAACGATACACAAAATTCACGGTTCGGTTCGGTTCGATACTTTGGTGTCACGGTTCGATATTTTTTCGATACAAAAAAAATGTTCATGCCTTTTTAATTTGTCATTTATTAAAATTATAAATATATATTTTAACTCAAAAGTACAGTTTTTAAATTTAACCCTAACCCTTGTGCGTGTTTTTTATTTTGACAGCGAATGCGCACCTGCGGACCACTTATGTGCAGCCCTGGTTATATAGCTCATATCGCAGCCACAGAAATTCTTTTGTCCATGAAACCATAAAGCTGCACTTTCTTTTTGCCTTATAGTCTGATTTGTCATAACTTCTCCGTTTTGTGGTAAGCTTTTCTTTGGCTGTCACTTCTTCACCCTGACCTGTCTTATTTGGCTCAGCAGAACTGAAATGCTTTTACACACGTACTCACATAAGCTCAGCGATTCTCTGCGCGATCAACCTCTCACATGTTTAAGCTGCGGGAGATTTCACTTGTCATGTTTGCATAGTAAGCTAACAATTAATAAGACGATGTCAGAGGAATTGGTGCACAAATTATCATCACTCACAGATCAGTGCTGTCGCTCTCTATACACAGTTCGCACGATTGCAAAGTGAAAGCAAAAAAACAAGCGCAAATTCAAACGCGATTTCAATATTTCACATATTGACAGTGGCTCACCGATGCCAATGACATAATTACCCAGCTACATTTCTGAAAGAATGCAAAAGCATTGACATATATTTTTCCTTCCTACAATAGCCCGACGGGCAGGGAAGAGATAGATTTTGGTAGCCCGACTGAAAAAAAATCGCTAGCTCCAGGACGTCGGGCTAGCGATATTGCAAGCCCTGTATCTGATTGAGGAATCACTCATCTTTGGAAAAGAGAGTTTATTACAGAGAAATGTCTCTTTCCAAAATAAAAGCTATACTATCCGCTTCTTCTGGGCTATATTCTCAGCAGCATAAGGAGAATCATGTGCTAACAGCTGTCTAAATGACTTGGCTAAAGTTAGTAGCATGCTTGTTGTTTTGGTCTTTGCACTAGGATGATGTCTGCGTAAATGTGCAGTCATATTCGTTGTGTTCCCACTAGTGCTTTCAGGTTAATCTCGTTGAAATGACCTTAACGCCACAACACGGCAAATCTCCGTTAACGAGCTACCGCCGATCGCCCCCTGTGTGGGGCTAGACGGCCAACGAGCTAACTGCGCTAACACACTAGTTCCCACCCATGTAATTGAGCATTGCATGGCACATCCAACATACTGTTTTACTTTAGTCCATGACTCGCTTACCTTCAGGGTCATACATCACATGAAAACCAAAATAATTCCAAACGCCAGATCTGAATGAGGGTGGGGGAGGTCCATGTGTCTTGCTAGCTTGCCCTGCGCTCTTCCTTCTGACTATGCTGTCTGTGTTGAGTGCTCAGTGGATCTGCGCTCGACAGTGCAGCCTAGGCGGAGTAGTCGAACGCAGATTCACTGAGCGCTCAACACAGACAGCATCGTCGGAAGGAAAGTTGATAAAATAAATTACAAATGTTGTATTGTTCGATACATATGCGTACCAAACCGAAAGCACTGTATCGAACGGTTCAATATCGATACGAATATCGTTGCACCCCTAATTCTATCCTATCCCTTTTATCCAATTTCCTATTCCTATTGTTGTTGTGGTTGTCACTGAGTATGAGCACGAGTTATGTTTAATCCTTATTCTACTGAGCCCCTCACACCATCACGTTTGAAAGGGAAGAGACATCCTTTTCAAACAGCGAAAAAGCAAAATGTGTAGGAATTTCTGTCCATATATCCCATCCACATATTTTTCCCTTCCAGTGATGAGCAGATGGAAGGCCGTTCCATGGTTCAGGATTCAGTGATAACACTGTTTACGAGTTCCATTACGTGCTCGGCAGCCTGCGAGCACTCTGTCTCAGTGTAGCTATAAGGAAGTGGAAGGGGTGAAAGCTCACAATGGAAATAGATGCAGTTTATTTGTGACTATGCTTATCAGTGTTTGAAATAAGAACTGTGCGTTAAAAAACGGGTTCACACGGCTATATTCCAGACTTTTTTCCATCAGCCCTCTGCAGCGGAGACGTTTTGAGTTTGGTTCTGCTAACACAAGATGGATTCAATTTTTATTTACAAGGTCTGTAGCTGATGTTTGAAAAGAGGACTGGATATCCCATAAAACACAGAACCACACCAACAGTTTGATTACTGTTTTGAATAGCAAAAGCTATAATTACAGGAAAAATAGGCTTTATGCTGTCAGATTATGATTTGTAGATATTAAACTACAAAAAGTCCTGGTCTAATCAAGACTCACTGTCCCATCAAGTTGATGGCAGAATTTGATGTCTGAAAAAAGTTGAAATAACATTCCTTGTTATTTTCAGCAGCCCATAAATGTCTGGGGACTGAGAAGGACTCTTGGGTCTTCCTTGTGGTATTTTTTATTTCATGATGCAGCCAGTGTTTTCAGTTGTTGAAAAGTCTGGACTGCATGCAGCCCACTTCAGGACCTGGACTTTTTATCTAGGAAGCCATACTTCTGTAATAGATATAGTATGCGGTTTATCAGTGTGTTAGTGGAATATGCAAGACCTTTCCTGAAAAATCCATCTGGACAGGAGCACATGTTGCCTTAAAACCTGTAATACCTGTCAGCACTGATGGTGCCTTTCCAGATGTACCAGCAGCCAATTCCATAGGCAGTAATCCATCCCCATCAGAGAGGCCCAGTTATGACAAGCTGCATGTAGGGCTGCTCGATTCTGGCAAAAATGATAATCACAATTATTTTCACTGAAATTGAGATCTCGATTATTTGACGATATTTATTTAACCCTTTAAGACCTACCATAGAACCAAGTCCGCCAGAGCTTATATTATTTTTTTTTTACATGCTGTAGTGCCATTTTTGGGAGCATTTCAAGTTGCTATACATCAATACAACTGTTATAGCCCATATTTTAATAATATGTATGCATTAAGTGACCGAGGACAAGCTGATGACTTAAGCTTGTCACTGGCTTGCCATCACCAGTGTGTGAATGGGTGGATGACTGGATATGTCCTTAGGGACTAGTAAAGCGCTATATAAATACAGGCCATTTACATAAGATGTAAGTACAACTCCTCCGGTTTCTTATGCAAAACAAATTATTGCGCTAGCTTACACGGTTCCGGTTCTACAGGGATTTAAAGGGTTAACAATAACAATGTATTGAATAATGACTTTAAAAAAATAATATAAAATAGTGTGCAAATACTGATAACAGTGCAAATGTTTGTAATATAAAAAATAAATGAAAAATGTAAACATCTATGTTTAGTGAACTTTGCAGTGTTGCTCTGTGGTGCAGCTACTACACCGTGGCAACGTTTACACACTATGTCTACTTGATGTCTGACTCTGCGATCCCATAATGTTTACACACCACTGAAGGTTTTTTTACCTCTCTTTTCAACCAACGGCAGTCACTCTCCTCTCCAAATAACTTCTGCTTAGCTTTTTGAGCTTCCCTTGGGTTCTCTTAATTGTTGTGACGGGTGTTCGAAATGCAGAGAGGTGCGCTCGATTTGCCACACGGAGCAGCGCGAGAGTAAAGCACGAGGGAGGGGCTAATAATCGGCTCAGTCATTTTTAATGATCGTTGAAAGCCCAGATCGTAATCGTGATTAAAATTCGATTAATTGAGCAGCCCTAGCTGCTTGGTCCCTACCCTCCTTTGTCCAGAGGATACGGTGTCTATGTTTTCCACAAAAAAGTCACATTTTACTTCTAAAAATGTTAATGTGAAACCACCTGAGGGCCCAAAGATAATAGGCATTTAAATATTAGTTTCTGGCCTTGTCCCTAGTTCACAGAGATTTCTCCAGATTTTCTGAATCTTTAGATGATATTATGCACTGCAGATGACAAAATCTTTAGTTTTCACCACTTTTAAGGGAAAAACACTATTCTGAAAGTGTTGCACAATTTTAGTCAAACTGGTTTTTGCTTATCATTACTTCAGAAAAACTCCAAAATATGCTTTTTATACCCAATCATATTGACCTGTTGCAAATTAATTCCAACTTTTTTTTTTAAATGTGTTGTGTCACAGAAATTCAAAATGCACTAATATTTTTGATGAAATAGCAACAAACTTCTATGTTTTCTGTGGTCCACTGTGAGTAAAGTTGTGCATATCATTCCATTCTGCTTTTCAGATAACATCCCAATATGTTTATTATTGGTTTTGTACATTTATAACAAGCTAATTTACTGTCAGAGATATAAGCATTGTCGAGTGCTTTGTATAACAGCTAAGGTTAAAATGTGCTTTCTACCTGAAGACTATTTAATGTGAGAATCATCTTGAGTGGCAGCTTTGACTTTAATATCAGTCCACTTAAATTATATATAATTTAATATATAATTTTTCCTCTTTTTAAAACTCATTAACCTTGGTCTGTTTTATGCCAAATTACTAATTTACTCCTAACTCCTGCACATATAAACAATTCTTAATTGTTGGCACAGTAGTGTGTGCTAACAAAAAAAAAATCGAAACATCTTCCTTTTAGTTAATACAGTAAAATGAAGAGATAATAACAAGAGGCAAGTAACATTTTCAGATAACCACAGAAAAGGAGAAATAACACATAAGATTAACATGTAGAGAGGAGCCAGGGACAGGCACCCTTCATTTCTGTCTATTTTACCAGAATTTGAATGTGTCCAAGGCAGCCCTCATAAGACTAATGTATTCTGTGGTTAATGGAGCTGGTTGCTTCGAGGGCTGGGCTGAGAGTCGCCACAATGATTCTCACTCATTTCCTCTGAAGGGCCAATTATCTCAAATAGAGGCATTATTAAAGGAGCCGAACTTGGTCAAGTGAACAAACCCTTGCAGCTCGCGCTCCCAGCACTTCAGGTCATGTTACACCTCTAAGGGGACCTATAGTGATTTAAGGACATTTAATGTGGCTGGAAATACTGACTAAATGTAGCTACTATAGAAGGGTGACAAATTAAAGAAAAAAAACACAGTATGTTAGTGATGTCTGTTGGTGTTGATTAATATGAGTATCTGAAATGCTACAATAAGAATGAAATATTGTTCTTGCAAATCCTTGGTGACGGAGAGATTTTTAACTGGATTTAGGTCTGATGACTGAAAAAGGCCACACAGTGTGCTTTTTCTTATCAGATCATTTCAAGACCCCTCATGCCCTGTCATCCTGGAAGAGACCCCTCCCAGCACGATCAGAAACACTTTATATTGATTTGCACAATCCTTTCCTTTCAGATTATAAGCATGGCAGCAAAATGCCCCGACAGCATAACAAAGCTGCTGGGCTAGGGGTGGAGGGGGGTCAGGTTTTTCCTTTAATTTGTCACCTGTATGTACATGTGCTGAGAGCCATAAAGAGGTCACATGAATACCACTATTATGTATGAGAGTGGGTGGCTGAGTGGAGTTGAAGAGAGAGAAGCAGAGAGAGAGAGAAGAAGAGAAAGAGAAGGAGAGATTGTGTTGTCCTATGATGAAAGGCTTGATTGATTAGAGAGTGATGATTGCAGTAAATGGCCTGGAAGATGGCTCCATCTCTGTTTCCCGTTTTCTCCATCTCTTATACCTTCTTCCCTCACTCACTTGCTTTCTCACTTACACCTCTCTCACTCTCTCTCTCATTCCCATCGTGCTTCTCTTTGTCACCCCCTCTTCTCCCTGGTTTCATCATGGCAACCCATCAACACAGCGCCTCTTTCTCTCTCTCTCCTAATGGCACAGCTATTAGTACTAATGCATTTCAAACATACAGCAGCTGCCACATCGCAATCTGAATGAAAGGACATGTCTTCCTCCAATCTCTCCAATCTCTGTCCTTTCTTCATCCAATCTTGTGTCTCGGTCCTAATGTCAACTCTTCCTCAGATATATGACAGTGGTCATCAACAGCAACCTCTATACGTGATATGGGACGTGTGGCTGATAATAACATTGCTAATATACCTACAAAGTAGCTCGCCATATATATATATATATATATATATATATATATATATATATATATATATATATATATATATATATATATATATATATATATCGATAGATAGATAGATAGATAGATAGATAGATAGATAGATGATGGATCCCGAATCCTCTCAGACATGACTGGAAAAACATTGTATGAGGTTTGTAAATTCTTGCATTCTTTATTTACTTGTTACACAGCGTCCCAACATTAAAACTACTAAAACCAAACTTTTTTTTAGCTCTAGCCAGAAGATTGTAGAACTCCCCAAAAGTGTTTAACAAATGTCTAACTCGCTAATATCCACACTGAAATATGAAGTCATAATTACGTTGTTGGAACAATATCTGTCCATCTCCCAGCCCCGTCTCTGCCAGTAGCAAAATGTGAAATATAAGGGAAATTAGGGCTGTTCGATATAACGATATATATCGGATGACGATATAAAAACGTCTATCGTTTCATTTTACACTATCGTTTGTTTCGCAAAATAAACTGTTTACAGCCATATTGTTTCATCGTTTTGATGGTCACTGTAGTGGCTATATTAATTTCTTAAAGTTCTCTCTTTCTCTTATATTTAATATAACCACACTAAGGACGGACAAGCGCCTGTTTTTATGCGTTGTAGTTAGCAACAACGACGGTAAAACCATAGCGTGTCCGCTTGTTTATTTTCCACATAAACCTTTCACAATAAAGCTCAAGATCCTGTTGAGACTTTTCAAAATAAACTGAATCACGTGAAAGATTATGCCGAGTATTTATGGATGAGAAGCAAAAAAGAGCCGTCAGATGCTAAAAAATAAACCTTACTCAAACGTTAGAACAGGCTTTTACCCGCAGCATGCTGAGTAATAAATACTCACAAAGAAAACGGCGGCTGTTACAACCTATGTCTAAAAATGTATCGTTTCATGCATCTGTTAAAACACTCGACTCCAGCTACATGACGCGCAGCTGGAAACACTTCCCGCAAGTCGAGCTGCCCGAGATTCACAGAATTTACAGAAAATGTAAAAATTTTGTGATTTATATCGTTATCGGATGATAGATGTCTTATATCGGGATATGAGATTTTGGTCATATCGCACAGCCCTAAGAGAAATGTTTTTTTCATGACAGTCAGCATTGTTTTGTAACTGAGGTATACTAAGTAACTAAGATATATTTCATGTTTGTAGCACATATGTTTTCCAGAGCCTTTAGCAGAGGATACATCACCATCCTGGGCAATTGTGGCTCAAGAGTTGGGAGTTCGCCTTGTAATCGGAAGGTTGCCGGTTCGAGCCCCGGCTTGGACAGTCTCAGTCGTTGTGTCCTTGGGCAAGACACTTCACCCGTAGCCTACTGGTGGTGGTCAGAGGGCCCGGTGGTGCCAGTGTCCGGCAGCCTCGCCTCTGTCAGTGCGCCCCAGGGTGGCTGTGGCTACAATGTAGCTTGCCATCACCAGTGTGTGAATGGGTGGATGACTGGATATGTAAAGCGCTTTGGGGTCCTTAGGGACTAGTAAAGCGCTATATAAATACAGGCCATTTACCATGGCAACTACGGAAACTGACTTTTCAAAAAAGTGGCAATATTTTCAACTAAATCACCAAGTAGTTTGTATTGCCTAAAACTAACCAAGTAGTTTTTAATGATAATTAATGAATTGAACAAAATTATTAATGTATTAAAAATAGAAATTCCATTAAAAATCTTTGATGTGTATAATGCTAACTTGGCTCTCTGGTGTGAGCAGTGATTGAATTGCCCCACCAGCACCAACCCCTCTGACCTCTTAAGTGTGACTTTTTCACCTATTAAATCCGAAAAATGCTCATTTTCTCTGCATGGACAAGAATCAGTTCACAAATCAGTAGATCAAAATAAATTTGGGAAATTCATGTTTCAGAAAAAAAAAACCATAAACAAGTGTTAGATCTGTATCTGGAAATATGACTTAGAGGTTGTGACTACTGCATGAACTACAATGAGATGTGCTGCGTCTCCAGATATCTACGTCTACATTTAAATTACAGGCCTCATTACGTCATTTTATCATATATGAAGTTCAAGTGAATCAGGAACTTCCAGATTTTGCTATGTATGGGACAGAACCTAAAACAGGACATCTGGCCCTTTTACTGCCCACCCCCAGTTTCTGAAAGAGAGCCAAATTCAAAATCACATTACCATTTCCAACTATGCAAATACAACAGATAATCACAGAATACAGCCTCTGTCTTTCAACAGCATATCTTATGTCTCATTTAATACACTATATTTTGATAATGGCAGTAGTTTTGCTGTTTCAACAACACCATTGTCCATAAGCCTAACGTGCCTGCAGTCTAAGCAGCATAACCTGACAGAAGAGATGGGGTATAAAGACTGGGGAAAACCTCCCTGCACATTTTAGACGAGACTATGTCCCATGTAAGTGGATATAATATAATTTTTGCATTTCTGTCATGCTATAAACATATAAAAGCGCTTCTATATAAAAGATTACAATTTTAGTGTGAAGCCAAGCTGCTCCAAAACCCCTCTAGCTGCAAATTCAGCTTCAAAAGTCGCTAACACGGGGTATGTATTCGCTGGTGTTCTGGGAGAAAAACCATTAAAAGCAATAAAACATTTCAGCAGCTACTTTGAGCGGGTAAACACCCAGGCAATCATATTACCAAGAAAAATGCACTTTCCTCTGCAGGACGGGATTTAAATGACACTCTAAACACCTCGCATGCAGACTTTCAGCAGTGGTCAAAGCTGTAAGACCCGGGACTGCTTAATCACTTCATTCTGATACAGAAATATTAGACGTTGCTGACGTTACTCTGAGCAGTTTCATAGTGCTCCACTGTCACGCAGCCAATTTTCAGTATACAAAACAGAGATATGTGATACTTGGCTCTAAAGATGTTGGTTCTCTTTGCCCTTAAGAGAAAAGCACAACAGCACTGAAATGACTCGAGTCGCCTGGGGATGACTCTGTTGCCAACACGGTAGCCGGGTGTCACAGAGCGATGGGCACCTGACCTTGAGAAATCAGCGGCAATCCAACACTTTAATGTCTATTTCACACACCATTTGATTCCAATGGATTTAAAACCCTGAACGACCATTTCAACAGTTGTTACGATCAACATTTTGACATCCATAATGTCCAGCAGTCGGGGTGGTCAGGCATCGCCTCTGCAGTTAAACCGGGAAAATGCTTGAATGTGTGTGTGAGAGTGAGGCGGGGAGAGAAGAAGTGAGGTCTTCCCACTGCATGGGTAACAGCTGCGATGGCAGCCGCTATGAGGAACAAGCGTGTCATTGAGTTTCTATGATGTCACTCTTTGGCGAGGCAAGCAGATGGGCTGGGCCAGGTACAGAACCTACCATTAATAAACACATACAAATGAATACCCACTCGCTGACAAACACAGCCACATTATGCATTTTCGACCCAGAGCAGAGAGCACGCGCACCCACACACACGAGCTCTACCAAAATGCACCGTCTCGCATGCATAAACACCTTTTCTCTTCATTTGACAGACTGCTCCACCCGCTAGTTTAAGATGCAACACATTTCGCCTAATATACCCAAAGAGCATGCAGCCCTAATCTAATTAGAGTGTCAGTCAGCAGAGTGTTCACCCAAAGAGAAATTAGGAGAGCACAAAATCTACAAACAGGAGAAAAAAAAAATCTTGCAGGGATGTGGCATATCTACCACCGCCACCACCTTTTTGTGATATTTTTTAATGGTTTCACAGTTGCCCCTGCTGAGATTCATTACCTGTTCTAATTATAAAGGCAAATGAAATCAGCTCAATACATTATTAATAGAGAAACACTATTAGGATTCATTTGCAGTATTTGCAACAATATGGTATATTCCAAATGTTTTCATGGCTGATTAAAGACACAGAGGGAGGGGAAAAAAAAGGTTTATGAATGTGATGGAAGTGCTAAAGGTTAGAGTGCGAATGAGACTGGTGACTGGACAGAAAGAGATGCAAAAAATGAAGGAGAAAAGGCGAAAGAGTCGAAACAGAGGGACAGAGAGAGGTGTTCTGGAGGGGGAGGGTTAGTTTAAAGAGAGTGCTGGCTTTTCCACACGAGGAGGTATTGATGCCATATTGGACGGAGCTACTTATGAACAGGTGTGCTGTGCTTGGTCCCTGTGACCCAGGCTTCACTTCCTGCATGGCTACACATCCCATTGAGGTGCATCAGATCCGGGCAGGGAGAGGCAGGCATCAACCCCACTCAGGTCTAAGATGAAGGGACATCCACACTGCAGCTCTGTCCCTTGGACCAGCAGGGTGAGACGGAGGATTGCAGAACCAGCCCCACCCCAAGAGTACCGCTTTAGAGTGTAAGCAACCATGAATAAAAATGGACTTGCAGGGAAGTAGGCTTCATAATAATTATTCGTTTTAAAATCAGTTAAAGCCTTTTCTCAAATATCCCCCAGGAGGCGTGGGGTTAAAAATCCATTTGTGAGAAGTGTACCATGACATCGAGCTTGTCTCCCTGGAGACAGAGGATGTGACAGTAGGGAGTGTGCATGCGTCGGGTGAGGCTATATATACATGCATATATGTGTGCATTGTGTGTGCAGGGCATCTGAATGTTTGCAAATTTGAGAGTCACTGGAGCACACCGGCTCAAAGACACACAAGCCAGAGTAATACCGTTTCTCCTTTTTTAGATTTCAAGAGCAGATGTCTAGTATTTTAAAAGGTCAGCTGCAGGAGAATGTAATGTTCAAGTTACTACGGCCCGCAAAACAAAAAGAGCAAAAGCTTTATATACCATAAAAATAACAACCCCAGAAGTAATTTTCAAGCAATTTTAAGTAAGCAATTTCAGGGTGTATGGATATAATGCTATGGTCATAATGTGCATTACTGTTTTTTGTACTAATCACCACATTGTCTCTGTGATGCTGATCACATTGTCATCAAAGGGTTACCTTTAAAGGTGTTAAATTGAGGGGAAATTGGAAAGCAGATGACAGGAAGATAAACCAGTTTGCCTAGAAAAGAAAAAAGGGAAAAAGGCAGAAGTCTTGGAAAGGAGGGAGAGGAGCGGGTGTCCTACTTTACCGTCACACCATCTTGCCAGACGTGTTCCTTCTGAAGCTGCTCTGCTTCTCTGGCCAGTTTCTACAAGGTAGCAAAAAGAGAAAAAAAATAGCAGTGTCAGTATCAGAAGTCAATAGAAAATTGATTTGTTTGTGTGTGTGTGTGTGGGCGTGTTTGTGTGTGCCACGGACAAACAGACAGAATGGAAATGGTAACCTTGTTCCCTATAAAAGCTGATGATTAGAACGGCAGCTGTCCTCCTTTAAGCACCGGTCTCACAGCACCAGGAGATGAGCATTCAATGTTTCCCCTACCACTGCCCTATATCCTCTCCAACTTACAAAAAATAAAATAAAATTTAAAAGACAAATTAAAAAATAAATGTTATTATTATTATTTTTATCTGCACTGAAATAACAATTATAAGCAAGAAAATATCCAATTTTCATCGTCTCAGTCAACCTAAAAACTGTTTGTTCAGTTTGTTAATGCTTTATTAATCTTATACAGTGCACTCTCTGTATTACAGTGTAGAAAATATCACTTTGCACTTGTATCTTCAAATCCATGTCTGTCTAATTGACATACTGTATGTAGTCAAAACTTTAGGATTTAATATTTAAATAATATTCACACTTGTTGCCAAGAAGCACACCGAGAGTCCAAATCCCCACCAAGGCAACTCACACTCTGGTGATAATTTAAGGCAATAGTATCATATTTTGTATATATTAATTTAATTTTCTTTGTTCTTGTTAAGTGTACTTTAAGACGTTCGTAGTGCAGTAAAAACGTATATATGACACACTGTTTGATTGCACAAACACTATGTAGGAGTGGGTAATGGGTAATAGGTACTGATTTGTAAATAACTGGACATGGTTTGTGAAATCTGAAAGGCTAAGGCTGTGCCATATCATATTGCCCACATTAATACTTGATACATTTTTACCTGATATGAAAGTGTCACATTACAATAACAAACATATGCATATGTTCCATGGTGTGTACAACAACGAGACAAGCCCGGGCATGTCTGAGAGCAAGAGCCGCTTGTCAGTCTCCAACGGCAATTAGGTATCTAGTTCTGCAAACTTGCAACCCAAACGTAAACAAGTCAACCAAACATCGCTTGTTGCACTCCATTCGACAGAAAGTTCAAATGGTAGATAGAAATTTCTTATGTGGTTACATGATGGAAAAGCAGAGCTTTAAGCAACTGGTTAAAAATCTCAACCCAAGATACAACATCCTAGTTATAAAATATTTTTCACTTTTATTATGTGACAATATTGTGCAGATCCTGAAGAGTTAGCTAATTGCTTTAGCTCTTGTCAAACTGAAGTGCTACATAGTTATGTTATGCTTTCACTAAATAGTTCCAGGGCAAACACTACTAAAGCTACTTTTGTGCGTATATTCCCTTCATGCTGTGTTACTGGAAATACTGCTGAGTCACTGCTATTGCACTACAATGCTGCTGCTGGCTCCTTGTTTCAGTAGATTCACACTTTAAATTAGGAAGTGCGCCATCTATAACAGTAGCCCAGAGATAAGAAGAAGGATGGAAAAAGTCAAGATAACCTTTAACTAATTCCAGGTGAACCTTTGAGCCAAATTTGAAGAAAATCCCTCAAAGGGCTCAAAAGATGTTCATGAAAAAAGACAAAGATCATAGAAAATGGATGGATGGATGATTTTTATTATAAAATTATTATTTTTATATAAGATGTTATTACATATTGCACAGGTAATAATAATCTTATACTGCAAGTGTATCCATTTATTTGAGAGCTGAGACACAATGTAAACAAATGTGACATAGTACCATACGATGTTTACAATAAGTACTGGTGCTGATCCTCATCGCTCCAAACAAAGACTCATCTTGAATGGCTGTTTGTCAATAATATCCATATTTTTCCACGCATGCAGATAAGAGATGGACATTAACTTGAAAGGCAGTGTTTGCTATGATTTAAAATTGTTATCTTCAGCTGCAGTCAAGTTAAGAATGCATTATTTGATTTAGTCCATATTGACAACAGAAGTTTCTGTGCACCACGACTTTTATATTTAATGCGCACATTTCTTAAACACCAACGCGTATGCTTATCTTGTTAAAAGTTCGAACACCCTGGCAGCACACACTTCTTTTTACTGTTTTTTTTTTCTCTCTCAATATGCACAAATACTCTCCATCAACACAGACAAGGGTCACCTTCGTGATAACGTCAAATATGAAACTTGATTTCTTTCCCCTCATGCAGTGAAACAACAACGGCCAAATAGAAGAGTTGCTGAAAATCGTGTCATAAAATGTCAGTCAAAAGTCTGACTGAATATAAAGTGTTTTAACTTGAGCTTCTGTTACTATTCTGCTGACATACACATAATATTATCATCTTAAACTGATATTTAGCACCACTGCCCGTGATGTTCTTTCATGTTCTAACATCATTTGCTATGATGTGGTTCATCCCTGTAGAAACTTCTCTTATAGGAAGTCGTCCAAGTGACAAATACGCCTCCTACCCCACAGTGAAACTCACCCTCCTTCCCTCTTGTGCTTCAGTATCTAGGTTTCCCCAGCCCTCTAGGGGGCGATGTTATTTTCGTCACAGAATAGTGTGATCAGCCACAAATCCCAAGGCTCGAAAAATTACTAACCCTAATTTAGACCCCTGCTGCAAAGAGATCTCATTCATTTGCGGAGCTACACCGAAGGAGCCTGTCCCCTGCTATGAGAGCCTTTTTATCTACAAAAAACACGCAAGACATAAACTGTCATTATAGTGGAAGCTGTCCTATTTCTATTAAGTGCCCCGCCCACCCCATTTCTGCAGAAACAATACATCTCAATGCACGCACACAAGCTCTATGTGTGGTCATGCGGGATGTTAGTAAAGATAATTGCTTCGCTCTAAGCATGTACACAATGTGATATCACTAGCATCATTTGTGGCGTGCGGTAGCAATAAATCTGGATCTTTAAAGCCACTTTTGCATTGTGCTATTAAGCACCTGAATAAGCTTTTAATAATGATTTCATTCATTTCCTGTTGAGACAATAGAAAGCTAAAACAAAGAAATAAGGATCTAATTAGCTTATTGAAATTATTACCAGAGTCCATTATAAAAAGCAGTAATTGCACGGCTTTTTGTTAAGGACGGTCAACTTCGCTAAAGGGCAGCACCACAACAATAATCTCATAGCTATCAGCACTCCCATATTCAATTCGGGACAAACAGAGGAGCCAAACAAAGATTTCACTACACTGTGGCAGCTCAGAGGTTAGCCACATGATTTCAAACTCTGTCTCAACACATGGTACACGTAAAGCTTTTCATTAATATGCAAATATTTGTGAAGATATAGTAGCAAGTTGCATTTTCTTAGCAGTCTTTTCTCAGTCCTCTCTTATGATCTATGATCTAGCCATTCCCCTCAGGATCTAGTCTGTCAGTAAGAATCTCGACTTTGTTCCTTCAGAAAATCCATTTCCCACCCCATGAGTGGCCAACACATCTTGTTTTTCCAGTTCTCTGTTTTCTCCAGCTGCCTTTCTCCTGGTCTTCTTCCTTCCTCTCATCCTGGTAGGCAAACATTTCTCTGGGATCCTATCGCTTCTCTCGCTGCTTAATGCAGTCCCCGCTCCAAAACAGCCATGTGTCTTCATGTGTCTTTCCTTCCTCTGTGCTGGCCCAGATGGATGGGCAACACAAACAGCCAATGAATCACAGTGAGAGATGTGGGAAGGAGGGGGGCAGGGATATATCATCTATGCTGGTGGCTGGAGCCCAAGCAGCTTAGAGCACTGGATGAGCATAGTGAGATCAGCGCAGTACAGCACAGATAAGCCCAGTACAGGCCCACACAACACAGAAACTCAGCTACACTACAGCATGCAGGCACAAATACATCAGGACAGTCAACAACATGAGCGTGAAGCGCTAATGTTACCGCTATTGTAACCTTGACACAAAACGCCTCACATGTTGGGCCATTTGTCACGCAGTCGTCGGGCAAGGTCAAGAACCATAAACACAACTCTGCGATCTGTAGTGGCGTTTGAAGTGCTTCTACCACTTCTGCAGACTTAAACAACACGCAATGGAATCTGTCACGTATGGGAACATTGTACGTAATAGCGCAGGTGACAGCGTAATTGTGCAAACAACCAAAGAGCAGACAGCAGCAGCTTGCCGATGCCTCCGCTGTCGTAGAACGCTGCCGGCGAAGAGCCGCGGTCCCTCACTGTGAACTCACAGAGCAAGAAGACGGCGAGAGAGAGAGCGGGAAAAAAAGTAACGAAAAGCTCAGCATGAGACGATTAGGATCTTTAATATTCATAACTGTTAAGTTTCCTCTCTTCCAGAGGGGAGCGGTTTAATCAGTCAAAGTCATGTTATTTCTAAAGGAATGACAGCACACCAGGGACGGACAGCGTCATGCTGTGGTGAGCGCCAACTCGACACTGGGCCGCCGTAGCCTGTTAGGCCTTTCCACTGAGCATTAACTTAAAGGGCACTCAACACATTGCCGCCTGTGTGATCTTAAAAAACAGCCTCACAATGCGTGTGTTTGACCGCGAGGACACTTGAGAAAACACGACACGGACTGTACATGTGATGGCGGCTTTGACTAAGGTACTCGACACATTCTCAAATGACCCCTTTAGCTCGGTTTATGCGAACACTTAAGTCACCTTGGAGACCAAAAGACTGTGAAATGACTCTGCTGAGGTCACTTAACCTTCTCACTGCGACTAATACAGCGAGGGAAGACCCTTGGTACATTTTTCAATGAGAGTTTTTTTTTAAATTACAGCTGGCTGCAGACATAAAGGTAAGCCGGGTTCTTTGAAAACAAACAAAAAAATTATTTCTAAATATAGAACCGTTTTCTCAAGGGTCCTTCCAGCAATGTTGAATTAAACATCAAACCACAGCATCTCTATAGTCCTCCCAAGTATCCTCTGACACATGCATGATAGAGACGAATTTCCAGCACTGGTAGATCTACCAAGAGACAGTTTGAAAGGCATGTCACAGCTCCATAAAATATTGTTGTATTAGGAGATAAGTACGATATGATGATTAGAGTTTGAGTACAGACTGCTGTTTGTTATATCTGCTGATAAAATACTTCTTGCACTCACAAGGTCACAGATGTGTCATGGCCCTAAGAGCTGCTCAGTGTGCTGTAGTAATGCAGGGAGACGTAATGTCATGCGGCAGTTAGTCCATTAGGGGGCAGCAGACTGAGCGCCAGCAGCAGCAGCAGCAGCAGCAGCCAGTGGAGCCTGTCAGAGTGAGAGCAGTCTGCTTTAAGCTCTTCATTCTGTCTTCTCCACTCGGCCGGGATTAAGGCCAATCATAGAAATCACTGAGTCAGAACCGTCCCACAATAACAGATGGAGGGACTTTCCACTCCAGAATTTTAAAACATCACAGACAAACTCACTTTCACTCGGCCTCGCACCCTCGCCGCCACCATCCCCCACCGCCGCCACCATCTTTCATTCTCGCACCATCCTTTTATCTCTCCTCTCCGCTCGGCTGTTTTATCCTGCCATCATATGCTGTACTCCATTTCTCTCCATCTGTCTCAGTTTACTGCCCCCAAACTTTCTCCCTCCACTAAAGCCATATTAATTCCAACAACACACTCAAATCAACTGCAGAAAAGTTTAATTGACTTCACAGATTGGAGAATTTCCTCTGTGAAGTACTTTGAACTGGGAAAGAGCTGGAAAACTTATAACTTGTTTTGACTGCAACCCAGCCTTCTGACAGACTATCAAATTTCAAGATTGCCACGCAAAGTTCCTCCGAGGAGGACACTGATAATAACAATAGACGTTCCCCCTTTAGAGTTGCCAAACAATGTAAAAGTCCATAATGAGGTGCAATAATGACCCTTAATTCCAAGTCCCTGGTTGGTTAGCTACTGGCAGCTGGGTATTGTAGCCGCTATTAGCTAACTCTGACAGAGGATGTGCATGGATGGGTGGGAGACCCTGCCTTTGTTCTGTGATCCAAAGCACCCTGTGGCAGACCAGTTTGCAGAGGCTGTGTGTGTGTGTGTGTGTGTAGTGCTATTGTAGCATGTGCTGAGATAATCCCTGCCTTTGTTTCTCACCCATAATCTTCCTCCACCACAACGGAAATGTTAACACTGTCTTTTGCTTTTCCCCACTCATGGCAGCGCATTCCCAACTCCACTTCTGTTTCCACAGAGGCTGGATCTGGAAGATGTGAGATGTCACCTACCCACAGAAGCATCAGCTCACCAGCTTTTCAAAATCAAACATTCTTTTTTCTTTCTCTACACTCCACAGAGCCTCGCGGAAACACTACATTTCCAAAGACGATTGCCAGCATTGTGCGGAAGCTTCTGTGTAGTTCACTGAGACAAAAAAGGCAGCTGTCTTTACTCTGGAACAATAGCTGCTGCAAAGAGCTCCTGTAACCTCACAGTGGTTCTTCAGCGTTACGCCAAAGGGATCGACCTTGATCATAAACCCTTGTGTGCTAACAGATCTACTTCTAAGTTTATGATATGGATATAATCAAAATACGATTATGATAGAAGCAATATCACAGGAGCAAACGTGCTAATCTAATATATTACTGACTGCTGAAGTATCTCCATAAAAACAATTCTCGCTAAAAACTAATTCTCTTTTAATTGGGATGCTCTTTGTTTCATTTGAGATACACTCAAAATAATATGCATTTCACTCATTAAACCACAGTGCCTTTGAAGCTAAGTGGCAGGCTCATCATAGCACAGAATGAGGCCAAAGACCATTGTGCTACACATTATCATTCACTGGAGCTGCTACCACTGTAATTTCAATTAAACCTCCTATGGTATAACTGCTACAAACAAGCTCTATGTAGATAAAACGCATGCTTTCAAAACTATGAATCCACACAAGTCACCGTGCACCAATGCAGCACGCGTGCGTTACGGTAAAACAAGGTCACTGCAAGAACATGCCATAGAGATCTGCAGCCTTGAATGCTCACAGGTAGCCATGATTCCTACATGCAGAGGCCAGCAGGGGGCTCAGGGTGGGCGTGCAGACTGAGCAGTGTGTTGATGGGGCCAGGATCAGCTCAGTGACATGCGAGTGTCTGGCTGGTTGGGCTCACTGTCTATTGTTTGACAGATAGTCGCAGACGTGCCCAGCCTTTCCTGCTGTTACTGGCATCAACCAGACACAGGAGCAGAGAGGGAGAGAAAGGGAGGAAGTAACATTTCAGAAAAAAGGTTCTCCAGCAGCTCATAAAGCACTGACCTTGTGGGTGACTTAGACGAAGAAAGCTGCATACTTGTTGTCTAGTAAAAAAAGTGGTGAATAAAATCCATAAGTCAAAAAGAAGAAGCCCACTGACGTTCCACAAGAGAAAAAGTGAGCACATCACTTCCCTTTTACGATGCACAAATGTTAACATGTTCATGGGGCTTCACAGACGACCCACATGTTGCGTCCACCTCCTCCTGTGTAGGTGGAGTGGGTGGGAACAGCATCATTAAGCATGTCTTCAGAGGTTAGAGTGACATAAGCATGCGGCATCACAACCAACAACAACAGAACAAGACAGAGAGCTCATGTCTGTACTCCGCCGCTGTTCTATATTTCAGCAATCTGTTATTTGTGTCGCATCATGACAAAAACCCCAATCATTGCCAAAACACACACGCACACATTATGTAAAAACACACACGCAAACATTTAAAATGAGCACGAAAACAGCGGCAGCTGACATCTTGAATGGAAGACAAGCATGATTGTACATGCACACGCTAAGGCGCACTTTTAATCACCACTGGTCACGCGGCGCACCGACACAGACTCCACTGAGATGTATGTTCATACTGTACACTTGCAATCAGACCAAAAGAGCCCTCATTAATCAACAGGCAATCAGTTATACAAGCATTTGTATGCTGTGTGTCCCTTCTCTGGCAGACGTACGCTGAGTGCTGGGCTTGGATGGAAAAACAGTTGGACAGTCAGATGTGTGTTGCTGAAACAAATGAGACAATGTAGACCATTTAATGGGATGGAGACGAGCAAACAACCAAAGCTTGAAATTGTGCAGAAACATGCAATAGCAGTGGGGGGGGGGCAGTCTGACATCACTAGACTCTCAGTTAATAAGCATCAAAATCTGTTTTGTGAAATACTAAAGCTACATATGTTTTGATCACTGTGCTGTGGACTATTTGAAAATAATTACAAAATAAAACATATTTGGACTTGTTTGGGCGTGCGATGCTTTATTGGCACATCTGATCTGGGTGGGTGAATCAGCATTAAGTTTGCATGAACATAATGTTGATTCAGTTGCCATATAATTACTGTTATTTTGTCCTCGTTTGCTGATAGAGCAAGCAAAACAGTTCCCACACATAGTTGTAGTTTTTTGCTTGTTTTGATCAGATTGTAGTTTTCTGGTTAATATGACTAAATAACCCTCGAAAGATTTTTAGCAGACATGCACAACGTGTATCTTACCCGTTAACTAAGAGATGAATCTCTAGTTATTATGTATGGGCTCCAATCAGGTTAAGCCCGATCGATGTAGGATCTTTAAGATCGATACCGATATTTGGTAAAATCTGATATCACAGCCGAAATTTTTGTTCCTTTCAGACACGTGAAAGATAAAATAATAAAATGATTTTTTAATATGTGTTTCATAGGACTCCTTACTAAAATAATATGAGAGGACAGTTTAAAAATAATCTTGTTTTATTGTTATCATCATCCAATTAGCCCTGCTGTTGAAAATTAATGAGTGGCCTCTGGTGGACAAACTGTGTAACAGCAACACTCGCGACATGGCTAAAGGCAGTTTCTCATGCCTCCTCCTTAGTTTTTAAAATGTCCATTTATCTGCCAATATAAACAAAGACACCAGTATACTGTATTGCCACATAGCTAATATATCGGGAGGATGTCACTGTCCTATTGCCCCCATGCCTCCCAGGAATCATCGGACTGCCCATAAAGCCATTCTCCAGCTCTTATTCTTAAATGCAAACTAATATCTAACATCATCACCTGATATAGTTAATGTCTGGAGGTTAGGGTTGCATCAACATTGAATCTAATGTACTACAATATAGTTTTTTATGTTATGTTTTAAATATATTGATGCAGAGATGAAAAAATAAGAAAGACGGGGGAAAAGAAAGAACAACAAGAGGAGGAAAGGCTCTTTTTATTTTTTTGCTTAGAGCCATACCAATATAATCTCAGCCCATCAGCTTAGCTTGGCTCGTCTCACCTCACCTTTCCACAGCGATGTCTGCAGTTCAAGGGCAAACTGTATATTTTTTCTGTCTATTTTTGCCCTTTACTTCAATCAGCTTCCCTCTTACTTGAAGATTACTGATAGTTTAATGAAAAGAGTTATACTGCGGGAGCTTATAAGGGCAGTTCTAATTCAACTAAAAGGCCACGATGCGTTTCCTAAAAGCTATTTTATGTCTTGCAGATTTACTTTGCTCCCTCCCTTTCGTCTTTACGGCTACAAAGGGAAAATGTATGCTTCCTGACAAAACCACTGTCAGAGTGCAAGAAAGCTCAATGACAGCAGTTGGTGTTTGACAAAGTATATCACTGACAGCGCACGGCAGGTCAGTTGTTGAGGATTTACACATGTGAACACATGAATACAAACCTTCAGTCATATTTATCCATGCATACACACACGCACGCACGCACGCACGTGGACACACACACGCGCACATACCCTATCCAGTATTCCAGCAGACATAAGAGAGGAAAAACATGCAGACACGGCTGTCTCTCAAAGCAATTACAGCAGACTGAAACCAAATTAAATTTGAAGCCTAGAGCAACACTAGCGACTGAATGTCTATGACAGATATGACAGGGGAGGAAAGGGAGTGCTGCGGGACCAAAGGGTGGAAGACATGATGAAGAGAACGCCAGGTGTGGGTCAGAGAGGAAGAGAAAGCTACTTGGATAGAAGAGCAAATAGACAGAAGTGGGGCAGAGAGCTGGTCCCACGCAGAGAGCATCGGGAATGAACTCAACCGAGATTTAAAGGACGGTTCAGATGGTTTAGAACGCGTTAGCTCAAGTTCACTGCAGACACGTTCGAAAACACGCCATATGTTGTTGGACTGATTTGGCATCGTCTGTATAATAATTTCAGGAATTAACTTGGAGCTTTGCTTAAAACAGTAAATGTTTACCATAAAATTTCACATTTGCATCTGCTGAGCAACACTTTTTATCCAGTATATAAAATTTTGTCAATGACATACTGCAACTGTGACAGCACCCCCCACCAAAAAAAGTGTAGAGACCCAAATTGTATTATTTAACCGACAATATTATCCATATGAGTAGCTTTCCTTACTCTAATAAAAGTAATGGGAAAAAGAAAAGCTTCTAAAAGTTTGGAACTCATTCTGAAACCATGTGGTATGCTTTGGGACAAAGTATTGCAATTAATTGAGTAAAACATGCAAAACTCCTACAGTTCACAAGACTTCGCCAATGGAATTCCTGCTAAACGTAGTATATTTTACAACTTACCAAGTAATTATTTATTCAAAAATAATTATCTGAGAAGGCAACAAAAACTACAACACTATGAAAACGCTGAAATGAAAATGTTCTTTCATTGAATAATAAAAGCACTTCTTTTAAAAAAAAACTGCTTTAACACTGGAAACTGATGCCACGCAAGTAGAATTATACTATCTGTAGACCACTTAGCAATCACAAACATGCGCTCGTTACAGGCATACAGATTAGCTCAGTTTCCAGTTCTCCACGAGATATCATTTCACCATTTTCATTATTCTAGTCCAAGAAATGACAGGATTAGTTGTGGCGGCTTTTAAACATCTGATGTTATCTCGCTCTCCTGGGTGAACAATTAATCCCCCCTTATTTCCCTTCTTCTCATCACCCTCTCTCTCACTCCCCATCCAGGCCTTAACTTGCCTTCTTTTCTCTGTTTTTTCTTTTCTTTTTTTTACTAGAGAGAAATAGAGCTAAGTGGCCTGATGTTTGAGCTGTGTAAGTGGACACAAAATTAAGTTTTTATAATCACTAGTCAGTGCCCCACAATTGGTGTGATTTGTTTAAAGAGCAAAACCAATACTACATGGATTCATAATCAGGTTTACTACAAGTAAAACTATGAAATGACTTTAACTGGCAATGTGCCTTCTGACTAACACATAAATGATACTGTCATCCTTGTGTGGAGAATAAGAATAAGCTCGCAGGTTTTCGTATGATAATGTCAAATAACATCTGGCTAACTATGTAAATGTTTGATCAGTCTGCTGTGGCTTGTCCTCATGCAGTTCATGCTCCTCAGCCACTGAGACATGATGTGTTGAATATTTAACCAAGCAGCGATGCTCAGAATTCAGCTGAGACTAACAGTAGATAACAGAATAAACATGTAAATAAGACATCTTTGTGGGGTTTGGAGAGCTGATTTTTCACTTTTCCTATATAAGATGGCATTTTGCCCATAACCTGGGCTTGATGAAGAGCAAATTATCACCCAAAAAGTAATTATTGAAAGATACCATTACAGTGTTAATAGCTACCATAGGATCAGAGTGGTGGATATCTATGGGCAGAAATGAAATAAACTATCCATAACTGTGTTTTAACATGAAAATCAGATTACAGTGAGTATTTTATATGGAGAGAGCATAGACTGTATATAAAAGATGCTGGCAGCCATCATGATCATCCTCTGTGTGCCTGTCAGTGTTGCAAATGTGGCAGTGGGGTGTGGTTTTGGTTCAGAGGTTAGAAGTGATGAGATGCTACGTTGCACAGATAATGCATAATAATTGATGCAGGAGCACAATAGGGGCAACCTGTGCAAGCATAGACAGCGGCTGGTGTAGCCGCAGCCACAATACAACCAAGGAAGCTGACCCTGAGTGCAAAGTGCACGAGTGTATAAAACACAGTGGTGGATTGTGAACTGTTGGTGTAAATAAAATATGTAAGTAGTATGGGAAAGCATTTGTGAGTGTTGGGGAACACGCTGTAGACAGAGCTGTGCTGTCTCGCTACTCGGCTTGCCTCAACAAGTAGTTTGGCCATAGTCATCTTTAAAACCGAACTTGACTAAGCACAGACTGGACATATGTTTGTGATTTGTCATTCACAAAGTAGCCACACCTTATCAGGTTTATTGAGTTGTGTGTTTGCAGCTTGCTGGCCTTTTTAGACCAAGAGCTACACCCAGGTTTTAGGTACAATGGGAGTAAGTGCCCTTCTACAGTGTGTGCCATGCTGCAGACCAATCAACTATTTGCAGGCCTGTAAATGGGTTTAAAAGCAGAGAAGAGACTGCATTTTTCAATAAACTGATATAGTGCAAAAGCAGAGAAAGCAAAAAAAAAAAAAGTGAAATCGTGCTCGATTTATTCCTGCATTTAAACTTTACTCATTCTCTTGACAATATTCACATTTTCTCTCAGTGGAAATGATTTGGCTTTGTGTGCATATGCTAAAGTGTAATGGTTTAAAGGTACCGTTTATAATTCTTTTTAGATTATCTACAAAAAAGATTGTGCTCATACTACACATGTGGCTAAAGACCAGGAAAATGCATAGCACGCCCAATATTCTCGCGATTAGTTATTGTCCGTCTCTGTACAGCTGACAACAAGCTGACTAAACGACAGCTGGTTATAAGCTAACATTATGCTAGCTAATGCAAGCACCAAATACAGCAGTGTTTACTGCAGCACAGAAAGCCATCAGACAAAAGTGAGCTACACTAACTCATTGACTCGTATCTGGACTTCCTTCGCAAAGTTTTACAGACAGAGTAAATAAACATGGGCACCTTGTGAATTAAATATCAGACTGACAGCTGACAGTCACTACAGATGAACAGTAGCTAGACTTTTCAAGTGGACTCGGGGGAAAAAATGTAAAATACCACAAATTATATAATTAAAACATGTTGCTTATTAGCAAGTTATTAGTTAGTTATTAGTTATTAGCAATATGTTAATAGCTATCATAAGTTAATAGCTAAGTTATTCAAATATGTTAAAATGCAGTGCGTACAAAAATGATTGGATACACAAGCAGTAGGAAAAACATGCCAACAAACATGGCCACAGTTATAGGGAAACACTAAGTGACTGGCCAGGCCATTAAGGGATGCAGTCCTAATGTAATGTTTTTGATCTCTCTTGGCAGACTAAACACGTTTGTCCTACAGCAGCTACCGTAGCTAGGATTAAGCACTTGAATTGGGAGTGGTAAGAAAACAGAATTTGTTGGCTAGCAGTGAGATTTTATACATTGTACCTTTAACCAAAACAACTAGACTATTTCTTTTATTCTAAAGTCAGGGATCTTTTATTTATCTTATCTGATTTGATTATTTTAGTGTATGATAGCAACATCCACATACATCAATCCACTGACGCTGTAAAGAGATTGGATTAAGAATTAAAGTTAAAAAAAAACTTAATAAAGATAGCAGTGGCTGTGATATACTGTAAGAGAGGAGAACTTGGATCATTTATGCTGACCACGAGAATAAGACACAGCTCTGGATAAATGACTGATAACACAAGGGGTAGAGCCCTGGGCCTACAAGAACGCTACCAAGTCTAATCAGTCTAACACGGCTGAATTACAAATACTAGAGATATCTCATACTTGAATTATCAGTTTTAAACACACACACGTACAGATTCCCCAACTCAAAAGCGCACACACACACGCGCAAAAAAATCCATTCACATACATCTGTTTCTTAGGCGCTAAGCACTGTGCAAAGGCAGAGATTGAAAATACCTCATTTAAATCATTTCAAAAAGAACAAACTCATTTTTGAAAATGTGTCATGCACACAGCGGTCTGATGGCATATTCAGTATCATTACAGACTAACATTGGTCAAAGATTATAGCGGGTAGCCCATTTGGTCTGTCTGTGTGGATGAAGTCAATTTAGAAGAAGGCATTTCCAGCTTCTCATTACCCAAGTGGTATACACTGCGCACCTTTTATCTCACCTATTACGTGCTAAAAATATCTGCTGTTGGAGAAACAACACACTGCAAGAAAGACAACTCCATAAAACAAAAAGGCAATGTGGAATATCTTAAATTACAGAAAAACCATTGAAGGAAAGAAGAAAGGGGTGAAAGATTAAAAAAAAAACAAAAAAACTCTACGGCGAAGTAGAATCATTTAAAAAGCACAAAGTGTGATTCAAGGGGAGAGAGAGGGAGCGAGGTAGGTAGGACTGGAGCAGTCTAACCTTGACAGAGTGCATCTTCTGACAAGCATCTGCCTCCTGTAATAATTTAGAAATAATCTCCATCCACAAAGGCCCAGCAGTCTGGCAGAGTAAATGCTCTGTGCCTGATCGATCACTCCGATTCAGCCAGCTGCCGGTCTCTGTGTGCGCAGGCCTAACATCGATCTCAGGCCTCCCCCCCTCTGTCGTACAGACGAGCGTGATAAAGTGAGGAAGACGATGAAAAGGTGCGAGAGAATGGAGATGGCAGTGCCAAACTGAGAAGAACAAAAATGATACAGATTCAAAAGCTAATTTCAGAAACAGCAGCGCAAAGTAAAAAGAAAACGAAGCGAGAGAAAATTGAAAAGAAACATTTTATGACAAAGAAAGCAAATACATATCCACAAAACTGCAAGACAAAGAGAATTTGGGCTATTATGCCGCTTCCCCGTGATGCTTTGCTTTATGGCAAATATTATCCAGTGGACAACAGAAAATCCTTTTGTTACAAGCATTTTTTTAGTACAGCAGGTGGCCACCCAGTTTTGGAAAAAAGGAATACACACTAGCACACACATGCACACCCCATCAACACATCCAATTACTACTCAGCGTTGTGACAGCATTAACTGCCACTGTGCATTTGGCCCCTAGCAATTAATTGACTTTTAAATAGTGTGCCATTAGCACCAATTTAAATGAATAGATGTACTCCGCCTTCACTTAGCACACTTTGCTGTGGTTGATTTTAAGAAACACCACCACTGTGTCATGTGAAATGGCAGTGCAGCAAGCAAGATCTCAAAACAGAATGGGGACAAAAAAAAGCCTCTAAAGTGTGTGATTATCATGTATACAGACCATGATTATAGTATCGTGTTAGGCATTCACACTAAGCCACCTGTGTGAGAGTGTGTGAGAGAGGTGTAGCCTGAACTTTTCAGGTTCTGTAAGACATAATGGGACAAAGAACTATTTTTTAAATTGATTTTAGTTCATTTTACTCACTAATATTTCTCTATAAAGGTCTGCTTGTTATTTGCATTTATAAGCACTCATATTATAGTGCATTCCAAACTATTTGGGTTTGCATGCTTTTACACACTAAATACCTACATTTGCTCAAAACTACGCTGTAAATATGCTTGCAACTTGCATATTTAGTTAGCAAGAAATATTGCAACTAACCATAGACTGTAAACACCTGATGGGCACAACCACTGTGACGTCATCCATTGGTTTGGTTACTACAGCCTGGAGGTTTGTACTGCATGTTGAGCGAGCCAGAAGTGGCCATATTTGAACGAGAGGATCGAGTGAATAATGCTAGCTACCTTGGAGAAAAAGGTGCAATTTTTGTCAATCCCAGTCTTTTTTTCTAAGAATTAAAACTGACAGCATACAGAAAGAAAATTCAGATTTTCTTAAATGCTATTTGTATTTATAATAAAAGAAATTATTGAACACTTTCTCCCAAACTTCAGTAAGTTACAGGATCTTCTCTTTCTTATTTTCAACTGGAAATAAAATGCTCTACAAACGAGTTGCAGTACGCCCACCGTTACCTGACATATTTACCAAACAAAAGCAGGTCCAACAGGTTTTATATGACAAAACAAATGTCAGTTACACCATTTCCAATGGAGTATATATGTTTATAACTTTACCAGATAACAGGACATTGACTCCTTTCTTTCTTTTAGCTTTAGCTACTTCGCCTTTATAGGCGTTTTTGAAACGCCAATTTTCAGCTGCAGATGGGCTATTCTGATTAGGTCTGATGTTACGAATGTTTCCGTGCCGGCTGACTTTGTGTCTTCACTCATAGTGAGGAGATTGAAGGTTAATGACATTTTAGTCTGTGTGTGTTGCACGAAATGAATCAGATCATAATCTGACTTACACAAGGATTGGCTGGTCACCCATCGGGGCTGGGAATGCAAGAAATCGGCTGATTCTGGTCCCCGGCCGTTCGAGTGGTGCAGTTCTGCTCATTAGTGCTAATATATACATAATAATATAATTTAATTAACAAAAACAATTATTCATATTGTATTATTATAGCATATTGTATTATTTATCATATTATTATGTTCTAGAAGACAGAGAGACCATAACCCTACCCGAACGGTCCAGTTTGACACATTGAATTTCTTAACAACGCATAGCCCTAAAGCTTAATACAAAGAAATAGTTGAGTTATACAAAAGTTGCACCTTCTTCAAAGTAAATTAGCTATATAGAGACATAAAATGTGTTTGTTTGAGGCTGTAGACATGTTTTTACGATGCAGGTCAAGGGGACAGACTTGCCTTTGAAGTTTCTGCTACTTGCAGAAGATGGTGCTCACAATGAAGGTACCATTATTTTGGAAGGCCTGATATTCAGGCTCATAGTAATTGCATGACATTTGTTTTATTTTGCAAAGAACACTTTGGAAAATCAAAACTTAATGCAGTGTTTAATGCACTGTATCGTGCTCAGTATTATAAATCTTAGCAGGGGGAGAGGGGGTCAAATGTTTGAGGCTTACTGTGATAAGCTGAACCTGAGCTTGTAAGTTTGTAATCAATGATAGGGATTAATGTGTATCAAAAAGAAGAAAAGAAGCTGGGTTGCTTTTATCTGAGGTCGCTAAGATTACAGGAGCAAAGGACAAACACAAAAAAGTGAGAGCAAAAAAAGAAAGGGAGCAGGCCGGTAAAACAGGCAAGTGTAGAGAAGAGAAGTGAACAAGAAGAGACAGTGTGAGATAATTATTATCACAGAGGTGGTTTTCCAAGGTCAATATTTGCGATTCTCCTCAAATGTCTCTCAAAAGTATAACTCCCCAACCCCCCGAGCTTCCTCCAGCACCTCCTCTCTCCTCGACTGCCTCCAGGCACACTCCTATCTTCCTTTCCCTTCTTCTTCAATTTCTGCGCCTTTCCTCTGTCACTCATCCAGTGGAGGAAAACTGTCCCATCCCTCTGGTCACTTCTTCGAATGAGCCAAAGCTACAGCTGACAGCGACCACATAGCTTTTCAAACACAGGACAAATTAAATGGTCAATAAACACACCACTGGGCCATTTCTCTGTGTAGTTTGAGGAGGCACCTGTCAGTCAGGGGAAAAAAACAAGGTAACTGAGCATCAAACCACATCTTTCAGCCCCTACTTCATTGGCCTGTAAGGAAAAACACCTGCCAATCATGAAAAGTGTTAGGTCATTATGTTAAGACAGGCTATAACAGGCTGACAGAGTTATGACAGGCTGTCAAAGCTCAAGACAGTGGGGCAGAAAACACGAATGAGGAAAAGGAGGAGGACAAAGGGCAACGGGCTGCAAAAGAGGGGCCGGTGAACCAGAGTTTGACAGCATGAATTCAAAACTCATCCTAAAGACTCGAAAGTACATACAGGACTAATATAACTTTAAGTGTCTTTAAACTTTTCCAACTTACTAAACTCCCAAAACAACAGACTGATAAATATTTGAGAAAGTGCACTTTTCTTCACTGTCTTCTCTTTCTTCTCACCCTCCAAATGATGTCCTCCCCACCTTCACCAAGTGCTGGCTATTAGTGCATCACTGAACCATAAGGGCTCGGTAAAATGTTAGTTTTCAATATAAAGTGCCATGAATAACTGTTGAGAACTGTTGCTGTATAATTCTTCCTAGATTAGCGCAATCAGGCCGGCCAGTCTCGGTGAAACTTTGCACAAACATCTACACACATACAGGAATTCTCAATGTGTTGATATTTTTATTATGTTATCATTTTAATTATTTTAATTCTTCCTTGTAGTAAGTTCATTTTATCATTTCCCCGTAAATGCAATCTCATGTTCTCCATTTGTGGTTATTCCACATGTTACGCTTAATGTGCACACGTCATTTAACGGTCACCAAAATTTCTAAATCATTTCTAAAATTTTCAATCACCACTAAATGCAGAACAAACTAATTGAAAAATCTAACAAAGAGTTTTTCCAAACATTTAGTAATACACAGTAAAAATGCAATTTCGTGGTAAAGCGTCCAAAATAAATCAAATATTTAACATGACAAAAACAGTTATTTTAAATGAGTTATTATTTAACTGTCTAATTCCTCTTGAACAGGTAGAAACACACAATTTAAGGTTCTGCCACAATTCTCTTTTTTACATATCAGCAAACTAGCATTGAAAATAAATGTTAAATCTAATTTAAAAAGTTAATATACATTTTTCTTAACCCAAACCAAAGCTTGAACCCCTAAACAGGTGCATTTGGCAAACGTTATGTCGAAGACTTTGAAAGTCGAAGCGGTCCCAGCGTGTGACCTCTTCGCTACCACTACCAATTCGCACACACATAAAAAGAGCATGTGTAAAACAGAAGGGAAGCTCTGGGCATTTGCTTCTGCAAATGTGCTTTAACACCAATAACAGCACTGATTCGCTCTTTTTTTTTTTTTTTTTGTCTAACCGCTATTGCAGACCAGTGCCACAACTGATATGAGATGATGCAACAAGCTGAGACAGACTCTGAATGGCTTCCACTTAAGAAACAAACACAACAGAAGAGAAGTGACAGCGCACTGCAAATGAATGCATACTTGGGAGAAATGGAACGGAGAGAATAATTCAATCTGCAGCCACCTCCTCCAGTCAGCCAAGGAGAACTGAGCTGAGGGGAAGGCGGAGGAGGAGGAGAGAGGGCTGAGGCGTATGATGCCTTTCTCCCTGGGCAGGGCTAGGGTGGCAGGCACCCAGATAAGCTGGGGCCAACCAAAGATTAACTGCTTGCTCTGATGGAAGAGCAAAATAAAGGCAAGTCGACCTCTGATTCCCTTGGCCTCTCTGCATGAGTGTCCTTACTCAGTGGGGACAAGTGGTGGGGATCGTGCACAATAACCATGATGAGAATTTTTAAACAGTCAACAACAGCCAAGGCAGAAAGAAACGAATGACATTCCTCCTGTGTGGAATAGGAGCTGCACGACCCCTCACAGCCTTTCAAACTCATCCCTTTTTGTCTTTAGAGTCAGACTTTTCATTTTCCCGCAGTCTTTCACCAGAGAATCATACAATAGCTTTGGTGGGTGCACCAGCAAAAGGCTTCTCTGAAGATCACTTCTAATTGTCTAAGCCCATTCAGTGTTGAAGCAGAGGAATTACAAAAAGACAGAAGTTTGCAGGTAAAACTGAGCGGTTCTGCAAGAACTGTAGTGGAGCCGTGACGTTGATCTCTTGGATCATTGCAGATTGAGTGCTAAGGCTCAGCAAAAGGTAGATCTTACCCATTAAACTTTCCTTACTGTTGGAGACCTGTGTAAATGCTTACACCTTCAAGAAAACAAGAACCACAAACCGCTCAGACAGCGAGCCTACAACCAGCAATGCAAGACAGTAGGTTTGTGCAATGAATATATTTTGGTATTACCTCCATATGGAAGATGGTTAAAGGTTGGGAGCTATGTGATTTTAATACTTTGCATCAGAGGAGTTAGCAAAACAGCCTTTTTATAGATATGAACAAAAAAGAACTGTCACATATCACACAGCTAATTATTGATGCATACAGCTTTGTCAAAACAACATAAGTATTAAATAAACTGTATCATAGTATTGCTTTACTGAACAAGGACAATACAGAGCAACTGAAACAATAATGGGAGAAAGAATTTAGGCATTGTGATATTCACGGATGTGTGGCAAACAGCTTGGACGACGCAATAATCATCTAATTCCTGGACCTGGAGGGATTTTCTAGAAAAAAAATTAATATGTTTTTTTTTGTTACTCCCAATCACAAACCCAAATTAACTGGAACTCATCTAGTGTGTTGGAGAGAACGTGGAGAAAACACAGCAGATTGTGGACACATTTTCTGGACTTCCATTCAACATTTTTGGAAAGATGTATCAGTATTTATTTGTAGGTATAAATATCCTTCTTTTTAGCTTGAACACATCCCACGTGGATTAAACTCTATGGATAAATACCTTCTAAAGGTCCTGCTGGCAGGTAGCAAAAAAAAAAAAAAAGCCATCACAAAGTTCTGGCTTCAGAAAGACTGACCTATATGCACCTTGTTCATTAACAGTGTTAAAAATTTACATACCCTGGAACAGATGACATGTTCAATAAGACTCCAAAAAGAAGTGGGAGACAAAAGGTGGGAGAAACAGTGCTGCTATTCAGCCCTTGAAACAGACTTGTGTTAATCATGTGAGACGGGTAACAATTGTGTTTTATTTGGACCTTTTTTTAATTTTTGTTGTGTGATTTTTGTTTAAAATGAAACACCTAAATGGATCATTTTGGCTCCTCAAAAAAGCTATTATTGCTTAACTGATAAAACATCAGTACTTTGTGAAACCTCTACATCATCTGTGTTGTTGGATGCAAAAAAAAGTAAACTGTCTGCCAATTAGATTACACACATATATGCAGCGATATTTATCATCATTGGTGTGTAACATGCACTTAAGTAACCAGGTTATAATCTTCTAGTAGCATCCTTCTCAAACAAAAACGATATCTAACTAAGTGCATGTTATAGCCAGAGGTCTCAGACAGACAATGTGCTGTATCATTTTGAACAAAACTGAATAAAATTCAATGACATTTGCATTGACAGAGACAAAATGTATTGCTTTAAAAAGAACAGATAAAATTACACAAATGTAATCACTACATCCTAGGAAGAAAACGCATCTTTGTTTTAAAATATCAAATTAGCTTTATTGAATTGTGATTGTGACTGAATGCCCAATCAAATGCAGGTAAAAGGTGGTTTATTCTCTCTATGTCACATTAATGTATTCTCTGATTTCATGCACAGATTTCTCTCAGCATCTGGTTCCTTTCTATACCGTCTGACATCCTCTGTTGTGAGGTTGATACTTTCAAAAGCCTTAGTAAAGAGAAAATTGACTTGTCTGTCTGTATTAGCTAAGATTAACATAAACCTGGAGTTCTTGTATGTGTGCGTGCGCGTGTGGGTGAGTGTGTCTGTGCATGTATCTGGTTATGTAAGCACACCATACTGTGAAAACAGCCCTTGTTCTCGCGATCAATGGTCTGTCAGGAACTAAGAACTCCTTGTCAGGACACAAGCCCATTATTTGCCTTGTCCATTCCACAAGGAATAAAAGAAGGGGCTCGCTCAAGCAGAACCCGACACTCCATCACACTGGAATTAAGGCACAGCTTCCCAGGGTCAGAGACAGGCTATGGATATCAGGCTAGCATTTGGAGACAGGGATTATTTACCTCCCCATCAATAGCTACTTACAACACACAAGCAACATCCAGCCTTCCATTCAACGTCTGCTTAAAAGCAAAGACCTTGTCTTTGCCAAACATTGTAAATACGTCCAGTAATGTTCACTTTCACTGCAACAAAGTGCAAAGAGCCACTCAGGCAAAAAAAGAAAACAGTAGTGAATGAATATGTAATTATTGTAAAAACCTAATATTTGTGATTTGCACTGTAACTTTCCTCCATAGGAAGCACATTGCTTTAATGTCTCTCGGTTGATAATGCTGGCAGAGAATCAGTGGGGTGATGAGGAGGTTGCAGAGGTGAAGGGATCTGCCACAAGAGAGGGCTGGAGGACTAAAAGCAGAGTGGATTTCGACCTGCTTAGGATGGCAAACAATAATGATATATTTTATTTTAACAAATCATTTTGTCACTCTACAGCAGGGTCTTGCCAAGAAAAGCAGATGGTCACACTGTGCATTTTTGTCTGTCAAAATGCAATTTTCTATTTGTAGCAGGCACTATTTTGCACAGTGCTTATTTCATTTTTTTCATCCCCAAAGTGGTATTACATATGTTTTCGGTTTGATTGCTGAGGTGCTTTTCAAAGGCCCCTTTCATAAAAATGATCTTTTTCAATTGTGCCCTCTAGGAAAGAAAACAACGAACAGACAAGAGTACTGCCTTGCAATAAGAAAGAAAAAAAATCGGCATTTTAGCACAGCAATTCCTGATTCGAGTGTGTCTGTCCTTTTCTTTTCCCTCTCTGCAGATACAAATTTGCACATGGGAGGCTGGAAATATATGTTTTATGCGGCTTGGCTGCATAAAAGCACAAAGCAGTCATTTCTATTCATTTGTCTCTCGCTGACGGGGAAATGAAGGAGTGAAGCAGATGCCACTGCTACGTGAACAAGTTGCTTAAACACAGAAAGCATTTTTTCCCCCCCTTTCGAGAAGAAGTTGGATAATTAGATGCTGAATCAAACCCCCCCGCCCCAACCCCCACCCCTCGACTTCCTGCCTGGAACCCATATTGTCACTCAAATGAATGATTTTGATTCAGGCAGGAACACAGCAAAAAATATAAATCTTCTGCTGTACACTGAGATTTGTTTAGAAGAAAAAAAAAAAGCAGAACATTCAAATGGAGCTGAAAATTGTACATTCAGACCTAAAATAAATGTGTGCATTGGAGATGTGAAGAAAAGTGCTGGAGGCAGCATGCTGCCATGAAGCAGATCAGGTTCTGACATTTTGTCTAATGTGAAATGCTGCCAAGGAGCAGTGGGTGCGATGTTGTGACCTTTATCAGTGGGAATGACAGAACGACCCAATACTATGGATAGAATAATCTAGAGATACGACAATCTGTTTTTACAACACAATGCCATGACCTCCAGTGTTCCTGCGGGTGCGTGTGTGTGTCGTTAAGCCCGCCTTCCCGTTTGTGTGCATCAGTGTGCGTGTGTGAGACCATGAGGGTTGTTGACCTTCTGACGCATCTGTAGTGGGCAGCGGCGCAGTGACGCTATCGCAGGTGTTTGCGAGCGCACGGGTGACTTCTGCTTTGAAGGTTAAACAGGAAACGGCAAATTCTCTCAAGGCTTAGACGAAGTTAGTCCGCCATACGTCGAGCGAAGCAAGTGTGTCCATTCACAGGCTTGCGTGTGTGCGAGTAAAAGAGAGCGAGTGAGAGAGTGCGTGTTTGAAGTGTAATAGCTTTGCTGCAGGTTGTAACAGATGGTTGCTAATGGAAGTTCATAGATCTGAATGACAGGGGCCAGGGGATTGGGGATGAGATTATGAGAGGGAATGTGTGATTTTGCGTGCATGTGTGTATGTGCACATCCATGTGTTAGAGTGTGTCTATCTCTGAGTACATATGCACAATTACTGTGGGTCCCTTAGAAAGTAGACCATTTAGTGCTTCTAGTCCTTAGATTTTGGTCCACACCGAACTCTAATTATCGCAGAGACTGTCAGATATTTACGGTGCCATGAGAATGAATTCTGATGTGATCCTCAGTAGCTCTAACATGTGGATAACACTCATAGTTTTGAGCTAAATATCCACATAATATTATGTGAATATTGATTAAAAATAGGCAGAAATTTGGGGCAGAAAAAATGAAATCAATGTTTTTGTGCCACCTTTAAGTTTGCTCATGATTGTTTTCTTTGTTTTATTGTAACCTTACAATATAAAGCACCTTCAGACACCTGTTATAGAATAAAACGTAATTGAACTGAATTAAACTTAAGCGTGCTATAGCACCATTATCAGGTCCAATCTTTTACTTTGACCTGATAATCAAACCTATGAAAGTTCCTTTTCAGCTTGACAGCTGAGCAGCTTTCACATCATTCAGAAAAATATGTGAATATGTTACTGTGACTTAGTGAGACAATGCTGGATAAATACAGCCACATACAAAAATACACATCTTATGCAGTAATGATTGGACTTTAAATGGACTTATTCTACATTTAAATTAAGAAAACCCAAAACATCTGGAGAAATATCTTTTTCAAGGGACTTATTGAGAGCCTGTTAAATGTGCTACTTATTCATTAATAAGCATTCTTTTACAACTACAGAAATTTGATTTGCCAATCACTGCGCACTGAAACTTTTCTATTTTAACCCAAGTAGAGCTCGCCCTACTTCCCCTGTTCTTCTCTAATGGGACCTGAGAGTTATAACTGCCTCTCCAAAGGCCTACAGGAAATGGAAAACCAAATTACTTTGTTAGAGTCTCCTCTTTAATTTAGTTTCTTCACTTTCTTGCAGTGCTTGCGGTGGTGGTAGTGGGTGGGCTAGGGTTGCAGTATGTATCTGTATGCCTCCTCCAACAGCATATACCAAATGTTTCATGCATGTTAAAGTTCTGACTGGTGATTGGGTTCATTAGTTATTCTAACCATCTGACCTCCCCACAGCACTGCTCAGACAGTCATTATGAAGCCCTTGTAATTCATTAAGCCCCCTAAATGAACACAAGCCATACTGAGGGGTGCTTGCTATTACTGAGTGGCATGCTGTGCGTCAAGGAGGTTAATAATAAGTATGTGGATCAAGTTTTAATACTGTGATGAGGCCAGGGCTTCAGGTTAA
The DNA here is from genome assembly GCF_963969265.1 of Rhamphochromis sp. 'chilingali'. Classification (NCBI taxonomy): domain Eukaryota; kingdom Metazoa; phylum Chordata; class Actinopteri; order Cichliformes; family Cichlidae; genus Rhamphochromis; species Rhamphochromis sp. 'chilingali'. The sequence goes on along the minus strand of NC_137936.1, from coordinate 23,865,382 downwards.
CTACTTAGAGTAGATTACGATAGATGAGTTAAAGGATATAAAATATAAGCTATAAAAATAAGACTGTCAGACAATATTGTCCATAAGTATTTGATTAGGCATTTAAGTAAAATAAACAAATCACAATACCAAAAATGCATATATCAATATGGATATACAATAAACAATGCTATGTATCTACATAAGAAGATGACTTCAGATAATAATCACAGCAGACGTACAAAAATAAAATTAATTTATAAATAAAATCACTTAAATCCCATCCCAGAATGGAGAGTAAGGGAAACAAGGCTGCAGGGAAATCTGCCTCCCCCCTCAAAGTGGGAGACAACTCCTTCATTTGTTATTGCATCATGCAAACAGGAGGGACATAATCACTTTCTGCCAGTGGTGTAATTCATTGCAGTCAGAACAGCTGGTGCCATACTGCCGCTAGTTGGAATGGCAGAAACTTTCGAAATCAAGTCTTTCAAGTGATCTAGAAACTATGGCGATACTTTTTTTTTTAAAAAAATCTCTCTTCTAAAGGATGTATACAGTACAATTACAGCCACAGTGGGCGACGTACAACACAACGTAGCACAGAATAGTCTAGGTAACTGAAAAGAATCACCGGCAGTCGTACTGCAATCAGTAACCAGACACTTACTAATCCTTGAGCTCTAGTACCCTCTACCACTGAGGGCCAATCCAGATCCAAGTGACAGCGCTTGCTAGTCACAGCAGCTTCAGCAGGATTCTGATTTTTAGGACTGGTGAGCCTTTAAAAGACCGAGGGCTAAATTTAGCTGTTATAAATTGGTTATTTGTGCCGGATGCCTGTTCAATTAAAGCCACTCACTGAAGCATTTGAGATCTCGCTGGGATGATGATCCAAGTCATCAACCACAAACTCTAAGGAGGTGGTTGTACTCCTGATGTTACTGTGCTAACATCCGGAGTACAACCATCAGTAACAGCAATGAAACTGTTGATTTTTCTTTGTTGTTCTTTTGGCCCACAGTTAACTAATAAGCCTTTTAATTATACACTCGCTGGCCACTTCATTAGGTACATTTGTTCAATTGCTCGTTAACACAAATATCTAATCAGCCAATCACATGGCAGCAGCTCAATCTATTTAGGCATGTACAGAAGCTCAAACAGAGCATCAGAACGGAGAAGAAAGTTGATTTAAATGATTTTGAATGTGACACCACAAAGTCAAATAAGGACTACACATTTAACCTTAAAGGAGCAGAAAACCATGCCAGCTCACACTCCTGTCAGCTAAGAACAGCAAACTGATGCTACACCGCGCAGACTCACCAAAATTGGACAGAAGATTAGAAACCCACAGCCTACATGTGACCATGTCTTTCCCTTCATGACAACTGTGTACCCATTTATTGATCACTGCTTCTAGCAGGATATCGCACCATGTCACAAAAGGTCAAATCATCTCAAACTGGTTTATAGAACATGACAATGAGTTCGCTGCGCTTAAATGACCTACACAGTCACCAAATCTCAGTCCAAAGAGCACCTTTGGGATGGGGTGAAACAAGAGATTCACATCTGTATTAACTGAGTGATTTCATCATGTCAAAATGGATCTCCAAGTTTTCAGCCCCTTGCTGAATCTGTGCTATGAAAAATTAAGGCAGTTCTGAAGGCAAAAGTCCAATCTGGTATTAGCAAGGCATACCTAACTAAGTGGCCAGTGAATACTACATATGCCAGTATACAGAGAGAAATAAAAACAAAGCTCTGGGTAAATATGTTACTTCAAAAAAACATGCTGTCAGTCTCCAATCTTCATAAAGGCTTGACATCCTTTGATAAATATTTTTGAGCTGCCAGTTGGTTTTGTCTCCTCATATAGCGGATACAGCTTTGTGGTGGTCAGTGAGTGATGTTGAAGCTTTAACTGGACGTTGAGTTTTTGTGTGTTTTTCTTTTCTTTTGTGTGTGTTCTTTGTCACAGTGAGGTATACAAAACCATCAGAATGATTGACTTGAAAACAAGGTCACAGAAGAAGAAAGCTGCTGACCAACAACTTGCTGCTGCCTTTTTGCAGTTTGATGACTGTTCAGTGTGAGCGGTAATTCGCGGTCTCTTTGGCAGAAATACCAGTGGGTATTTCAGATGTAATTTTTAAGCACTGTAAAAATGTCAGTATACTTCATTTTAACTCTGAGCAGGTCCAAATGGTCACACCTGTGTCAACACGTGCACGCTGACACTACTTTCAGCATGCATGTTGTCAGTGAGAGCCATGCATGAGAGTCATTGTCTTAGTGAATTATTTATGGATGCAATATGATGACAGATGACTCGGAGCGGATGATCCCTCCCCATCCCTGTGTCGTCTTGGTTTCCATGGTTAGTAAAGAGACGGAGGGCCATGCAGTCCGATTGATTAATTCTGTCAAGAACTCTTTTGTTTTCCCTGCACAGTGTCCAATCTGAGCTCTCCTGCAATCTTTCACAATCACTATCAGCATGACCGCAAAGTCGCAAAACATCTAAGTCAATGCACGCTCAATCATCCAGGTAAGGAAATCACAAAGAGCTGATTCTTTTCATCTGGACGTATAGGTGTAGCGTTTTCAGTGGGAGGATCGTTTCATCACTCATCTAAGTGGCTTCTTGAGTCTCAGCTGACTGCAGGTATCAACAACCTTATAAACAGTACATCTGCATAATGGCTGAAACTGTATCTCTTTGCAGTAGGTGACTCAGTCTGACACATTTTGTCCTGCTGTTATCGTGTGACTATTTGTGGAAAACTTTCTAAAGTTCTGTCATAAATGTGTGAGCTTCTCTGGACTCTAAATGTATGTAGTTAATATGAATTTCTGTGTGTATGAAAGACAACAGTTTTGTGATTTTCACCAGTTTATCACAAATTGCATGATCCAATTTAGTCCAAACTAACAGCAGACTGACTCTGTCTCATTGCCCCAACATTTTATTACCATCTTGGCAGACCAAAGTTGCTTTGAAGATGGCAGCTGAGACCATTTTCTCGTCTTCTAAGCAACAATTTCAAAGGCAACAAGATCACAAGTTCATTGCACATGGTCACAATAATTTTTAGGTCTCCAACCACTGCTTCCCCCAGTGTGACAGGTAGGATTAAGTCAGTCTATACAACATGTGATAACACACTGAACTGTATTACTGACACAGACGCTATCAAACAGGAAAAAAGTTTAGATGCTGTGAATGCTGTAGATGATCTTTTAGCAAGACATCAGCAGAGCTCCTCGAAAAGCTATACGTCAGGTGTGAACGTGCCAGGTGGAACGGCATCACACATCAGTTTAACTTTGGTCAAAAAGATGCTTGTTGCACATCTGCTGTCAACTTCAGACTAAATCATATTGTGGCGGAGGTGTGGCTCAGCTGCAGGGGAGGTGTGGCGCAGTGAGCTCAAGGGGCGGTGCCAGCCAAGTGAGTGAACAGGTGGTGGTGATGGCACTGACAAGCTCTCTACTGCTTTTAGTGACGCTGGAGTGGAGAGGACAGGTCTTTCCTTCAGAAGGTGTGAGCAACGTGGAGAGAGAGCTGCCGTCAGAAGTGGCCACTTCACACATATTTGTTTTCCAGAGCAGTGAAGTGAGCCACAAATTATTATTGTTTTTGTCTTTTTTTTTACTTGAATTATATCTCTGCACTTGCTGCCTAAGTCTGCTTCCACTTTTAGTTTGTTTTTTAAACTTAATCTTTACACTGTCCCTTTGCTTTCTACATCATTTCCATGCTTTCATTTTCTGACTTTCCCAACCCCAAAACTATCCCAGCAAAGTGTTGGGTGTGTTTCTATCAAACAGCCAGCAGGCCAGAGGCACTCATCCTTCAGCCTATAAGAGGTATTGGAATAGTTTTGAGATCTGTGTAATTGGATTAGACCAACCTTAGTCCCTTTTCTATTTCACCAGTCTCCTCTGTGAAATCATAACTCAAGAGCTTTGACAATGGTAGTTTTGCTGAGCAACAGCTGATGGGAATGTAGAATGATCTCTGCCTGTGGCTCGTGGCCTTGTCTTCCCTTACAGAGACTAAAAAGTCCCAGCAGAAGCCTGACTGACAGCTCGACTCTGCCTATCTTTGACAGCATACAGGATATTTTCCCGTTTCAGCTGGTTCTAAAGGGCCCCACTGATCTCAGGACTCTGTGGCAATGATATGGCGCATCACAGCGAGGGGCAATGGAAGGTATGAGAGCTAGCATCAGTCTGGGAGGTCTATCACACCTGTTTGGCTTTATACACATGACAGATTACATGAAGGGCTGTGTTCTCTTTGGCTGCTCTGGGTTAAAAGGCCTGTCAGACTGACACTTGCAGTATCAGTCAGGCGTGAGCCTGTTGCTCAGATAACACATGCACAAACATATAGGCAGACACAATGAAGATATTAAGCAGACAGACGTGCACATGCACACACTGGGGAGTTCAGATGCTACTGCAACATTTCAGTAAATGTGATCTCAGATAATCAAGCCAAAGTGAAAGTTTAAACAGTTACACAGTTACTCCAACCTGTAGCTCATCTTATTTGCATTTTTAGATGATACTAATTATAAATACTAGTTTGAATATGATCCAAATGTGTCTGATTCAGGGAAATAAAATGAATATGACAAGATCTGACAAATTAAAGGAAAAACCATAATAAAAATAAATAAATAAACGAATCCAGATTCATTTACACGGATGCTCTCCCTGGTACAAAGAGTTAACTTTGGATCATGTACTGGGTGGGGTATGAATAAAATGCAAAAGAGGCCCATATGATACTGATTTTATATCAAGATTGAAAGGGTAAAAAAATCTATGTCACATTGCAGAAGAGTTTCATTATTTGGGTTCTGATGGCTGAAGCTTCAACCTCAAAGAGTGCTCGGCTGGCCAGCGTGTCAATCGTACTCCCGACTTAATTGAAATCTCCATTTATAATCTATGAACACGGCTAGTGGAGAATTAGTGTAAATCGTGGTCCACATTTCACATTCGATGCGTGCGATACTCGTGAATTAGAATAACGGAAGATCGACTCTTCCTCAGGTGAATGAGAATGTCAGAGCGGGACGTGATCAGACGGCCAATAAGAAGAGTTCGTCAAAAATTACACCAAGAGGAATATTAAAGGAGGCTCGCAGTGCATACACCCCTCATTACAAAGACGAGTGCACATTTGAGAGTTCACTGGTGCAAATAAAAAGGCACTGTTCTACAGAAATGTGGAAAATAGTGATATGTCAAATGAGTCATCCTTCAACATATTCTTGACAAGTGGGTTGGTGCACGTGTGTATTTACTGAAACAACACTACAGGCTTGAACTGTTGACCGTCACGGTGAGAGAATCCAGCGCCACTGTTATACTGATAGGGTTATTTAGTTGGCACACTTCTGGCCCACTTGATCACTTATCAAGAATCAATGCAAGGTTGCTAAGAATTGATGACCTTTGTCCCTTGATGAAGCATTTGTATCCTAAAAGGGAGTGGTCTCGCCTGAGATTACGGTTTCACTGACTGCCGTGGATCTTGTGGTCACTAAATTTTTGGTGTTTCACTCCTGTAGAAATCCAGAGACTTGGAGAATTATTGTAAAGGTATTGAAGCTGGAGCGTGGAGCATGGAGACAAAACAGCCTAACACACTTTATTTTGGGGGTATTTTTATTTCGTATACTTGTTGTTTTAAAGCACCTTATAAATAAAGTTTATGCTTTTCTATTAAGGTGTCATTTGCCTTACTTTATTCTACAAATACAACATTAAGTAAATGTGCTTGTATCATCAGCTTATTATCGGAGAATTCATCTACCATATACAGCATGTTGAGTAAGTAAACTGCATGCTTACCCACAGAAAACTTTTCACAGTTTGTGCTCGGCATATAGACTAGATGACGCTACAGGTTATGTCACTAATTGGAAATAGCTAAATGGAAGTCTGTCAAGTGAAAACTGTTTTGATTTTCTCTGTAATGAAAAGTAAATTCTAGGAAATTATGCGGCTAGTACTCAGAAATTACCAGCGCATAAAATAAAGTGTTTCCAAAGTCTTCTAACATACATTAGTTTCATATGAGTACAAGTGAACAAGGACATCTTTTATATCTTCGAATGCGCATTAAGCAAAAAGTTGGAGCTCACATAAAACAGGAAAAAGTCCAAACACAAATACTTGTACCCCTCAAATAAAAAGTAACTGTCTAGATGTCAGGTTCAAGTCAAAAAGTCACTGAAATTAAAAAAAAAAAAAAAAAACATCAGAGAGAGAAAACTCTTGTATCAAATTTCAACGTACCTCGTGCACAAAAAAAAAAGACAGCTGTCCACCGGCAACATGCGAGCCTTTCAGCTAGCTGAAGGTTTTTGCCACATTTTAATTTTGGCACAGACCGTAGAATCAGATCATTGTTTGAGGAGATGGCTGAAGCCAGAGGCAAGAGAGGGAGAGCAGACAGATACATTCAAAGGAGGAGATTAAGACAAGGGAAGGAAAAGAATAAACACGGAGAGGCTTTTGACAAAAAAGTAAGTCAGCTTATATCGCTTCCATTTTTAGAATGGGGTAGACTGAGTACAGTGCACTTTAAATAATACATATTTAAATACCTATTTTGACAGTAGCTGTATGAACGCAGGCATACATCACGCTACTAGACATTAAAGTTAAAAACCTGAAGACCAAAAACATTCCATCTGCCATAAATTTCAAGCATATATTCATCCAACGCTTTATTTTATACACTTCAAACGCCTGATTGCCAATTAACCTTACAGGCATGTGTCAATGGCCTGTGGGAGGAAACCCACACACGCATAGGGAGAACGTATAGACAGGAAAAGCGTCAGCTGAGCAGGAGATTCGAACCAGGAACCGTCTTTCTGTGAAATGACAGTGCTAAACACTGCATCACCATGTTACCCAAATATACCTGTACGAGTGTTAGCTCTCGCAGGTAAAGAAAGTAAGAATTAGAAAACAAAACAAATAAAAACTCAGTAGACTGATTTATTTTGCTTCACACCTTTACAACTATACAACCGGAGCACTTAAATGAATAAATGTGCTGCTAATTTAGGAATTTAGGCCGAATCAAGTCAATGCTGAGCAGTGAGAAAGGCTTCGCTCTCCCTTATATATCAGTAACCAGTGTTTAGAGTCAATGTGCATTTTCTCATTAGTAATATAAACATGAATTACAACGAAGCACCCGAAGCATTATTTAAATAGGTTGCAGGAGAATAATTTCTTCGTGCACACAAACACACACGTGCGCGCACACACGCACACATTTCCTCATTTTTTAAATGTGTGGCAGGGAATATTTGGAACTAAATAACCATTACAGGGGGTAGAAACAGGCTGGAATATAAAACGCTGTCAACGGCGCGCTGAGCGGAGTTTGAGACCTTCTTATCTACAGACTGCATTAAGACATGGCTTTCACTTTCCTCCCTGTATGAATAATAAGTCCACATGAATTTATTTGCCCTACAGTCTTGAATTTTCAGTTTTAGCTAAAATAATAATAATAATGAAGAAATCATAACCTGCCTAAATGAAACATATTAGCTTGTTGCATACTTTGTGTTAACATTTATGTTTTATGATGCCATAATCACTCCATTTCTTCTTTCCCTTTAATCATCCGACTCCCTTTTTTTCCCGTCCACCTGCTTTCTTCTTCCGATTATTTTTTTTTTTTTTTGCACACTCTTTCTCTCCCTTCCTACCCCTCCTGCTCCCTCTTTCCTTCCCTCTCGCTGGCTGCTCATTTTCAAATCTATGAATTTCTGAACATCATTTTCTTGATTTTTCCACGCCTCAGGGAGACATTCTCATTCCAGACCTTCTCTTTTTTCACCTCATTTCCTCCCTCCTGAGTCTGAATCTCCCAGACAGGATGTGAGGTGACAGCGTGGCCTGTGGAAGTTAGGGCGGGGGTGTGGGGCTTCAGTGTGTGTGTCCGTACATGTGCGTGCATGTGTGTGTGTTGAGGAAGGTGGAAGGGGTTAAGGTGGGGGGTATAGTCCAAAAAAAAAAAAGGATGAAGAGGGTTTTTGCCATTCCAAATTCAATCCTGGACATGACCACAGGAGACCTACAGTTACGTTTTCTTCGCTTTAAGGATCCAAGCTGCAGAATTAACCGTGCCTTTGAGAAACTTTTGCTCCTTAGCATGAATGTGCCTCACTTCCCACAAGACCTCATGCTCTTAAAAGATATACACTTCTGCTCCTTCAGAGGACTTCATAAATATCACTGCTTTGGCCTTGAGTGACCGTATTTGGGCAGAGACAGAGGGAAGGAAAGCAGACAGTCCCTCGGTCACCTCCATCTTTAAATGATGTGCCATATGGACTAAAGTCAAAGTATATCTTGTACATACCCACACACAGTGTGCTCCATCTAAGGCAAGGTTTGGAGAACTACAGTAAAGTGCAAAATTCTTGAGCCAACACTTGTTTCTTTATATTTTGCTGGGAAAATGGAAATAAGGTGCAGCAATTTATTGAAACGTGCAAGTATAACTAGAAATGCAACATATAAAGCAAAAACAGTGTTTGCACCACTCTACGTGTGATGAGCCTCAAAGTCAACATTTAGCTCCGACTACTTTTCAACACAGCCTGAACTCTTTTAGGCAGCTTTCTTGTAATTGCTTTAAGTGGTCTTCAGGGATTGCTCTCCGGGCTTTTCTGAAGGACATTTAAAGCTCTTCTTTGGTTTTTAGCTTTTTTTGTTCTGTTCTCTGTCAAGATGATCCCATACTGCTTCAATAATGTTGAGGTCTCAGCTCTGGGAAGGCCAATCCATGACTGATAGCGTTCCACTGTGTGCTTTTCTACACAGCTATCTTTTTACTGCACTGACAGTGTGTCTGGATCATTGTCACTGTCTATTGTAACTCTATCCTGACCTCTTTACATACTGATGACAATTTGAATAAAAATGTTCAAATATTGATTCATCATTTTAGATTAATACCTCTTTAATAATCATCTGCTTGATGTAATAAGATTATTTTATGTCTGTCAAACTATGTTAATGTTTGGCTTTTTTTTTATTGCAACAGGGTAACAAAGTACCTTCAGATACAATTTGCTAAGATGTCTGTTATTGGGTTCATGTGTGTTTTATGATTCACAGGCCAGTGTTAAGTGGCCCTATCAAACTAAAACCCTTCCTCAGAAAATAGTCATGTACAGGGACTGAACAGAAAGTGAGTGAAAAAGCAGCCAATGTGCAAAGAAAACCTTTGAATGACCTTCAGGGAACCTGAGGAACTATTGCTCAATAGTTCTATTGCATTTAATTAAGAGCGAGAAAGTCTGGCTCCTTTAAACCAAACAGGAACGAGCGGTGACGAGTTTTTCACAATTTTTCAACATATTTCTGCTCAGCAAAACAAAATACTAAACAGGAGACATTAGATTGGACTAATTCTGAAATGGTGGATTTTACAAACAGTCTTTTACTTTATCTCTGTCTATTTAAATTAAAAAAATTAACCATCTCCACTTTCTCATTTACCTACTTGCCACTCATCTTCTTGGCGTTTATTCCCCAACCACCCCCTTCTCCTCTGGGTTAGAGGTTTCCCACTGGGAGAGTGAAACACATTTTTAACTAATCACAGCACTGCCTGAGCATAACAGTGGTAATAATTACATCCTAAAATGCGGGACATTGAAATGATAACCTTCTCACACACCATACAAACTATATTTCAGAATATACGCCTTCAACATTTAACAGAAAAATAAAACCCCTCAAAACTAATTTGAAAAACAAAGCATGAATACGGTTACCTCAGTTGTCGACAAAATATAATTAGCTCAAACTGTATTTTAACTGTAAAGAAAAACTATGCAGCTTTTTCCATCAAATTTAAAGAAAATCCGTTGTTTTGAAGTAAGTAGGAGGAAAGATTAACTGCAACATAAAAACAATGCATCATTTATAATGTGCAGGAAACTATTCAATTATGGATGATTGACCAATATGTTTCTGTCAAGTATTTAGCATTTGTAGTCACAGCCAAAAAAAGACATCGTTATTGTAATGCGTGCCTAAAACTCCTTAGATCCATCACAGCTAACTCTGATTTACAAAAGCAGGAGATTCTTCAAGCAAGTCTTAATTAATTAAATTGAGCTTTCAGAGTGCTGGCACTGAAAAATATAACGGCAGCGGATGCATTTGTATGCACAGAAGGTTCACCTTTCAGAAGAATCTAAAACACTCACCATGTATGTGTGCAGTGGGGCATAGCATGTGTTTGTGCACAGGTGTTTTAATACATGTGGAGCATCATCCTCTTACCTCCAGGGCTTTTCTCTTGCTGTTGAGCAGCTTGGAGATGTCCCGTGCCACCCTCTCCACCAAATCCCTGGGGTTGTTTCGCTTGATTTCAAACTGGCTCTTCTTCTCGTTATAAATCTGCAAAAAGAAAACACGGGGAATCAAAGGTCGGGTTATTGGAGACATTTGTTTAATTAAGAGTATCACAGAGGAGCAGGTTGCCCTATTCACAATGTAGCACAGAGAATGGTAAACATTTACTATAGAGCAGGCAGTAAGGAACCTGCCATTATGCCAGTAAGCCTCGGCACTGTAGCAGAATTAAACACAGAACAGAGCCTTAATGGCAAAGCACTTAGCTAGCTGCATCTGGCAGTTAGGCTCAAATTAAATAAACACAAACTCCAGCGGATTCTCACCACTGGGTGAGCACCTTGTATTTCGACTGTGTTAACCCTTTAGGCCTCTAACTCTGAGACAAGCAGAGGTATTCACAACTTGCTGACCAAATATCTGCAGTTCAATCCATTGTGTTAGCTACAGATTAACTTTAATCAATCTAGATGCATAATTTATGATCACTAGAAGATTATGTGAAAAAGGGAATTGTACTTATACTAAATCAGCAATTAGCAATCAATCAAGAACACTTAAAACAGCGACGGACATTGCAAAACACATAGAAAATCAGCTTCGGATGCCACCAGGGAATGGGATGTTTGATAAGGACGGATATCCCGAGGTAGAACTGTGCATACTTGGGCCGCTTAAAGGGACGGTGCTACAGAGATTAGTCTGCTCCCCTGGAAGAATTGTGAAGGCTGACTCAGCAGCCAGAGCTCTCTATAGGATCTGTAGACTACAACAGAGCACCACCCGAGGGATTACCACTTATCCTGCTGCCCTAAGACACCACAAGACCCATTTTCACTCCATAAAACCATTTTGTATAGTTCTTTTGAAGGAAGCCCAAAAAGAAGCCTGTTGTTGTTGTTGTTGTTGAATATGTTAAAGCAATTAGAGTCATGTCAGCCTGAAATGCTGCATTTGCAGGGTGTTTAGCTGGCCTCACTGGTACTACTGACTTCCTCAATCAGTCAATCACATACTGAAAGCTAAGAATCGGTAATAATTTAGTTTATACTAAACTCTTCATAAATAAGGACATATCACCGTGCATGCAAATCAATTATAAAATGAAGGTGCATGTTAAGCTCCACAATACAGAAAAGGGGATCTGACGCAGCATGAACACAAGCTGTCATAACTAATTCAGGAGATGCTAAGATGTCTAAAATTAATTAGAAAATTTCCAAATCTTCTTAAAAACAGCAGTCAGCAGGGTGCAGCATTGGGCTCAAGTAGCTGCTTCTTAAATACTCATCATCTTGTTTTTAGAGATTGATTTTTTCCTGTTGTTTTTTCAGCAAGGCTTCAGACTGGTTTAAAATCAAAGGTGGCAGACCATAAAGTCAAGGTTAACGCAACCCCCACCAGATCATCTGATCTCAGTGATCTGTCAGCCCACATCAGCAGATGACTGAACTGAAGCCTTCCTATATTTCTACAGGGAGTGCAGAATTATTAGGCAAGTTGTATTTTTGAGGAATAATTTTATTATTGAACAACAACCATGTTCTCAATGAACCCAAAAAAACTCATTAATATCAAAGCTGTGTTTTTGGAAGTAGTTTTTAGTTTTAGCTATTTTAGGGGGATATCTGTGTGTGCAGGTGACTATTACTGTGCATAATTATTAGGCAACTTAACAAAAAACAAATATACACCCATTTCAATTATTTATTTTTACCAGTGAAACCAATATAACATCTCCACATTCACAAATATACATTTCTGACATTCAAAAACAAAACAAAAACAAATCAGCGACCAATATAGCCACCTTTCTTTGCAAGGACGCTCAAAAGCCTGCCATCCATGGATTCTGTCAGTGTTTTGATCTGTTCACCATCAACATTGCGTGCAGCAGCAACCACAGCCTCCCAGACACTGTTCAGAGAGGTGTGCTGTTTTCCCTCCTTGTAAATCTCACATTTGATGATGGACCACAGGTTCTCAATGGGGTTCAGATCAGGTGAACAAGGTGGCCATGTCATTAGTTTTTCTTCTTTTATACCCTTTCTTGCCAGCCACGCTGTGGAGTACTTGGACGCGTGTGATGGAGCATTGTCCTGCATGAAAATCATGTTTTTCTTGAAGGATGCAGACTTCTTCCTGTACCACTGCTTGAAGAAGGTGTCTTCCAGAAACTGGCAGTAGGACTGGGAGTTGAGCTTGACTCCATCCTCAACCCGAAAAGGCCCCACAAGCTCATCTTTGATGATACCAGCCCAAACCAGTACTCCACCTTGCTGGCGTCTGAGTCGGACTGGAGCTCTCTGCCCTTTACCAATCCAGCCACGGGCCCATCCATCTGGCCCATCAAGACTCACTCTCATGTCATCAGTCCATAAAATCTTAGAAAAATCAGTCTTGAGATATTTCTTGGCCCAGTCTTGACGTTTCAGCGTGTGTGTCTTGTTCAGTGGTGGTCGTCTTTCAGCCTTTCTTACCTTGGCCATGTCTCTGAGTATTGCACACCTTGTGCTTTTGGGCACTCCAGTGATGTTGCAGCTCTGAAATATGGCCAAACTGGTGCCAAGTGGCATCTTGGCAGCTGCACGCTTGACTTTTCTCAGTTCATGGGCAGTTATTTTGCACCTTGGTTTTTCCACACGCTTCTTGCGACCCTGTTGACTATTTTGAATGAAACGCTTGATTGTTCGATGATCACGCTTCAGAAGCTTTGCACTTTTGAGACTGCTGCATCCCTCTGCAAGATATCTCACTATTTTTGACTTTTCTGAGCCTGTCAAGTCCTTCTTTTGACCCATTTTGCCAAAGGAAAGGACGTTGCCTAATAATTATGCACACCTGATATAGGGTGTTGATGTCATTAGACCACACCCCTTCTCATTACAGAGATGCACATCACCTAATATGCTTAATTGGTAGTAGGCTTTCGAGCCTATACAGCTTGGAGTAAGACAACATGCATGAAGAGGATGATGTGGACAAAATACTCATTTGCCTAATAATTCTGCACTCCCTGTATTTGACAAATCTCAAATAGGGTGTCCTATTTAAGCTGCCCACAGTTACCGAACATCTACAAACTGCTTCAAAACCCACCAACAGCCCCGCCCCTCTTTTCTATGCTGTGTCTGACAGGCTGTCCTTCGTGCCTCCTCTGTACTGAGTGGTTCCTGCTCTGGCTGCTGCTACTCTGCCTGCTTCCGGTTATGAAGGGCAGAGAGATATGCTCTTCCAGAACAGAGGCCTCTAAATTGCTTCTAATGGAAATACCAATTTTCTTTTGACTAAAGTGCTCCTAAATGAACAGTAGTACTTTTTTTTAATGCATATCTTTTGTACACCAGTCAACCGCAAATGCTGACTATTACAGACTTTCCAGGGGTCCAACCTGCTATTATTGCATTGCCCCTGTGTGGTTGTATACTTTAGAACTGAGAGAAATTTATTAAAATATTGGATCTAATCTAATCACCCAGTATCTGCTGATATCTGGAATAACAGATGCAAAAATTTATGCACATAAACAAAACTAATGTTTTTTGCTCAAAGGTTAAAACTGAACGTTTACAAACCAAACACATATTTATTCAAGACTTGATGAACTTCCGATTTCTTGCTTGAAATTTAAAAAAAAATCCATTTCTGTTGGATTGATGTGTTGCTGTGGACAATTAGGAAAGGAAATCACAGCCATCCATTTGATCCGTCTCTGTCAAGCTGAAAGCTGGGCAAGCAGCCAGACGCAGTCTCCCTCCACTGGCCCACTGAACATGCAAGCCTGAGAAGCTAAAACCATGCCAGCCGAGCACTCTGTTGAGATTGCCTGATGTTTAAGTTGGCCGCCCTCTCAAGCACCAGGGATCTTGCTTAGTTTCAAACAACACAAAGTGAAATGTGAAGGTGAAATCTTCTTTTGGCACACCACAGAGTCACTCACTGTTCAAGATTATTGTGATACATTGCCCACAATAAAAGTTTGACCATGATACAGCAATTTCGTGATACTAAAAATACTGCAAAATAGCTATACGTAACGCGTCACCATATCTAAACCTGGAGGAGAAAAACCTCCCTATCCGGGTCTCTGTCACAGGTGCAGCAGTGTGATGCTAAATTTATGGTCTATTGGTTGTGTCTGATTTGAAGGTATTTTGCCACAGAGAGACAACAGGGAGGGGTTTTCACCCTATGCAAATATTCTTGTGTGCAGTCCTCCAGAAACACAACAGCCCACACATTTGACCTACAAACAGCGTCTTCAAACATGGGTGACACTGTGCATTGGTCAAATGCTGATTGGTTGAAAGGTGAGCCAGAACAAAGAAAGGAGCAGTCTTCAGAGTGAAGCCTGAAAAAACATCAAGAATAAAAAAAATACAGCATAAGAAGCACAGACAACGGCTGCAGGTGACATGTTTTTGATGTTTTTAATATCTGGTTTTACTTCAGCTCAGCTTGTTATAACGGTCTCTTCTACGGTGGCCCTGAGAGGTCAAATGGACTGCTACTTAACACCAGCAAACAGAAAAACCCTGCAAAAGCACACAAAACAAAACGGAAGTCTTTCTGGGAACATAATAATGTGGCGAACCAGCTGTGGAAGTGACAGAAACCAGAACACGAGGGTTCATCAGTGTTGTCAGGGATTACATGATGAAGGTATTATGTGTTGTAATCGCATGATTCATATAATTTGCAGCTGCAGTCTGTTTGACCTCTTGGAGCTACCGTACTCTTCTCTACATCGGCAAGGACCAAGAACAGAACGAGCAAGAGTGTCCCACAGATGGGTTGTTTGTGACACTGCCCCCTGGTGACAGTAAACAGCTACAACATGTAGACAACAGTCATTAGCAGAGATGCTTAGACATCACTTTTCTCCCCAGTCACCTCTTCCAGCTCTTCGGAGGGACACCGAGTAGCTTCCAAGCCAGCAGAGAGTCTTAATCTTTCCAGCGTGTCCAGGGTTTGCCCTGGGTTGGACATGCCAGAAACACCTCACTTGGGAGGCATCCTCAAAACACCTCCGCTGGCTCCTTTCAATATCGAGGAATACCGAGCTCCACAGCCCAGAGACCATTTGGAGGAAACTCATTTGGTGACATAAATAAAATGTCAATTCAATTAGTTGTTTAAGTTGTCTGCCATTTTATCCTTATGAGTTTTTCTTCTTCTCTGGTTAACTTATATTGACGATCCCCTCATTCGTTTGATAAGGACCACAAGAAAGAGTCATGAATTTGTGAGTCTGGTGAGTTAAGCTGCCGTGGGAATCTTTTTTGAAGAACTTGTTAAGAAATAACAGCATCGGGCACCAGATTTTGATACCATATTGAAAAAGGAAGCTTGGAAAATATCGCCAAACCATTATTTTGTCCCACTCTGAATTCACACACACAGATAAATTACTCATTACCCCCGCTTCAGACCCTTTTTTTTTCTCCAAGGTGCAAGAAGCCGTTAATGGAATCTTATTAAACCATAAAACAAAAGCGAATTTTTTCCGCTCCATTGACAGACTACAAACCCCTGACTCTTTTAAGTGATGCATTTTTCTAGTCAATTTTAAAACCATGTCAAATTTGGTTTTAAATCAATATTCATTCCCTTAATGTGCGGTAGTACTTTCTGGGTCCGCCTCACCCTGGAAGATTCATGGCAGTCTCGGGGACATTACAAACAGGACTTTCTCTATCCTGATCCTTGAAACAAAACACAAAGAGAGAGATCGATAAAAATTCATAATGCTTAATGTACAAATTCCAAATCACTTTATCCGCCACGACTTATAGTGAGGTCAGTGTTTTTATCATTCCTCGTTTGCGAATCCTCTTTATCAAAATATAGCTTTGGGGAGGATTTTTACAGGAAAGAGACACTGCTCTAATGCAACTGCCATCATTTAGGGAATTAAAAATCATTCAAATGGACTGCATAATTGTGCAGCGTCTGCTGCTATACTGCTATACTCATCAAACAGACATGTCGGAAAATGCACTCCTTAATTACCTCCTCAAAGCGCAGAGTCGGCTAACCATTAAGAAATTAAGTCAACTATTGTCATTGGTCCAAAATATATGAAAATTGGCTTGTGCAGCAAACATTAGGTTGGTACGTGCAGGTCTAAAATAAAAGCAGAACACCTACTAAAATCTCAAACTACTTGGATTCTGTTGCCCATAATACACGCTGCTGTTTGCCAAGGAAAAACACCTCACAGGGTTACTGTGTGCTGCACCACATATTACCATGATCTCTCTTTGTGGTGAAATTTGATCTACTTCACTAAACATTCCCCATAGCGCTGCTGTCTAAATGCATAATAAATTCTATTTTAATAATTAATTATATGTTAAATACATTGAAATTATAAGTTTTTTCCAGCTATTCAAGTTTGTCTGGTTAATGGTAATTATCATTTCATCCATTTGCCCCTTCAAGACCATATTTACATAAGTCTACAGATTAGATGTCAGTTAAATATACCTGTGCTGGCAAGTGCTCTTTCAGTTTAAATGAGCATGACACCGCTGCACTGTATCCACCTACACATCATGTCTCCTTCTCCGGTGACCTATGCCTATTTTTTTTAATCGTGCCCTGCTGTCACATAAGCCCTGCTGGTATCAGTTTCTCTCTACTTTTTTATTATGTTTACCTGATGAAAGGCAAACTTATCTCCATCATCGCTGTACATACACTCATAAAAAACCACAACAAATAAAGGCCGATAGTAGTGTAGGGTACTCATCTATCCGACAGGTTGGCCATTACAATCTCCTTCAACAAGCAGATGAGGTTTCTGTTTACTCCGGGAGAGGATTGAGCAGCGCTGTCAGCTAGACTAAGCTCTGGCCGGCCAATGAGAATTGTGCTGGAGGAGTATTGGGTGTAGACTGACAGCGCATGGTAATGCTGGCATGAAGGGCCTGAGGAGCTTTAAATACCCTTTACCTAGAGGTTGGAGATGAGTGACCATCATCGCTGAAGGGCCATAAGTACATCAGCCTGTGTGAAATTATATTTGAGGGCTTTAGAGCTTGACTCGCTCAGGTAATGGGGCAGCTACCGGAGGAAAAAAAACACACAAACGCAGTCGCTGGCAACTCTTCTGAAAATCATATGCAGTGTTTCAGCTGAGGCAAACCACTTCAGGCACTCTGGGCTTGTAAAAATAAATAACGGCAGAAATATTAGAGGTCTGTTCACTTACTGATGTGCTGTGCATCTATAATCCAACTATAGCTATGAAATCCAACTAAGCCTACCAATATGAGTAGTGAATTTAACTGTACTTGATGCACATAATTGGATTTTTGAATATGTTTTGTCTAGTTTCATATAAAATAAATACAAAATAAGTACTTTATTCAGATATAATCAAGAATACTGAATTCAATACTGAATACTGATGCTGGTCAACACTCTCCACTTCAAATACTGCAGTAAAGCCTGTCCATGTTTTCATCTATTTCTATTTTTACACAGTAGCTCTTGCAGTACTTAGACCACTAAATACTAAAGCTAAACTAAAACTAAAAGTCCCCCCTGGAGCTCCAGTTTGGCATATTTACATATATCATGTGGAGAATCCCTTCCCTTCCACTGCAATCAGGATTAATGTGCATAAAAATACAGATTGTTATATAAACTGATTTAAATGGGACAATAATGTGAACATTTGGAAAATATAAGAACAAACTAAGAATCCTTCAGTGCGAATGGAAAGGTGAGCGCTGCATAGCTGCGTAAGGCTGACTCATTGTTTTCGTGGTCACTGTAGTCAGTCTTTTAAGGAAGTAGAATTTTGGTTCAGATGACACTATATCTGAATGGATGCTTACCTGACTGCATTGTCAACTGCCCATAATAAAATACACTTTGCCATGTTACATCATCTGCAGTAATACTGGTATAAATTCTTACGTGATCTAAAACTGTCATATCCCAATATCATTGGTGTAGTTTATGGTCCCTCATCCTTGTCTGGAGCCTGTTTGAGAGCAAGAGACACGTGTCACCTCCCGTGATGACTTAGTATCTAAAAAGGGAGCTCCTTCAACTTCTAAACAACTACAGTGCTATGCAAAATATACAAGAAAACTGTTCCCGCTAAAGGTGGAAACGGCAAACTTGTTTCACCACTGGAGACAAAAGCACACCTTTGAGCACAACCTGACTATGAAGTAGGAGATATGAGCAGCTGGTGATGTAAAGTAAACAAAAGACTCCACCGAGCATCGCTGGAGCACTCACTAGTTGCACTCCATTTGACAGAAACAGCATCAGTGGATAGAAATTACTGATGTGCTTACACGGTGAAAAAGCAGCTGCTTACAGTTCCAAAATATTTTTCAGTTTTACTATTTGACAATATTGTGCAGCTTACGATGAGATCTAAGGTTAAGTTACTTTAACTACTGTTATATTAAAGTATTAAGCAGTTATTTTATATTTTTACTTAATGTTTCCAGAGAAAACACTACTTAGTATACTACTTACATCTGACTTACACTGTGTCACAATAGATTTATTAGAGGAATCCACATTTTTACCTTCTGCAGGACCAAAGCAATTTTTGTGTAAATCAACCCCAGGGGTTTCCAATTCAAGTGATGTTGAATCCCAGGGCTAAAACCCAGGGCTGGTGATGTGGAGTAGGACTCTTTCAATCCAATATATTGTAGAGTACAACTCAAGTAAAAAAAAAAGAAGCTCAAGTAAAGGGTAAGGGTTAAATTGAATTCAGGAAGAGTACTTAAACTTATTTATTTCCCCCCACTATATAGGGCAGCTTCTGCAGTTCACATCACCACAATATAAAGGCAACAAATACAAATCATTTTATGCATTTATAGACACGAAAGTAGGCCGATGATTGATGTCGTCCCCCCCCACTGAAAGATTAGAGGCATGGTTAAGTCCCATTTATAATACACAGACATGACAGCTCTGAGCAGCATTTTACAGTATAAAAATTACAATCAAAACAGACAAGATGTGGATGTGACTGTTAAGCGGTGCCCGTCCTTTTTTTGTAAAGAGGAATGATAATTCACGTACTGGAAAATGTGGAGCAAATTAGCAGCGTTAATCAGTTATGCTGTTGGCTGGAATCTGTGACGCTTAGACAGCTTTCTGTGCAGGCCTGTCATTCTCACAGGAAAAGAGGAGAGGTGGCTCTCCAGAGCGCCTCTGACAGCCAGTCAAACCTTCTGCCGCTAACGCTCACACAGGATACGACAGTATCTCTGCCAATCGCCACCAATATGCTTTCACTGGCAGTCGGGACATTCAAGTTCTGAAAAATTGCACACACAGCGAGAGATACAAATGTGCTTGTCTGCAAACTCACACCCTCTGTGCAGCGTCGCACATACTCACATTCTCATCATTAGCCCTGATGACTGGTTTCAATGTGCCAAGCCCTAAGTGTCACTGTAAACACGCAGATGGAAAGACAGAGGGTGACAAGACTTCAAAAAAAAAAAAGACTGTTAAAAAGCAGTCCACCGCTCTGCAAGTCAATTTCCATACTATTTTTTTTTTAAATTGTTAATGCTGCATAACATTTCAGTACCGACTCATGTTATCACACAAACCTTGAATATTTCAAAATGTTCCTCCTGTCATCAACAGAGCAGAGGAAAGGCAAAACAGTGAAAATGATAAAAAAAATGAAAACCATTTCTCTCTGCCTCTGACACTTTTTATAAAGACTTGTTTGTTGACTCTTTTTTTTTTGCTATGTTTGCCGGTAGCACTGATGTTCCTCAGCAGTGCTGATGTTATTGTGCCTTCGCCTGTGTCTAAAGGAGAGGACTGCTTATCTCTCTGTGAAGTCAGCCACAATAGGCCACGTCTGGCTGCGGCGACGCAGAAGTTGACAGAGACTGATGCCACATCATTAAGGAATATTAGTGGGTTCTGTCGAGCAGACCGGGCTTCCAGAGGCCCCAGGAAGAGTTCAATAAGAAAGAACACATAGGGAGCAGCGGGCCCTCAGAGGAGCTCGATAAGACACAACACACCAGAAAGCTCTTACAGTTCAATAGGACTCTGAGAGTCCAGTCAGATGCAGAAAAAAGCAGACCCTAACTGCTACTGTTAAGTTAGTAACACAAGGAGGTTTTCTATCCCTTTGAGACAGAGGAGGAAAAGAAATGGACAACACGCACCCAATTAATCTGTCGCCTGCTTTGATGACATATACTTTACTCCTATGTCCCTCTTTGCTCCTGTATACCAGGGCAGGCACCGCATCACGCAAACAGATCAGAATGTAGCACACCAGGAAGATGGTTCATACATCTGTATGAGCCAAAAACAATACTGAAGCTTTATGTTTTGCTGTTGAATTTTCTTTGAATTTCTGCACTTTTCATTCAGTGAATGCACATGGACGGCCAGATCACAGCTGAGCAGCCATGACCAAACATGGCAGGTCTGTCAGCTTTTGAATTTCTGCACATAAAGCAGCATAAGGCTGAGAGAAACATTTTTTTGGTGTAGGGCCGTGCTGATGGATGATGACCTTGGAGACCAGAGATCTGAGTGATTGTCAATAGCTTGAGAATCAAGGCGATTTTAGCTCGCTTTCAGAATAATCCATCAAATCAATATCAGCATTAACAATTCATGTTCGGTTAAATATGCCTCGCTATTGTGTAACGTAAGCATCTTTGCATAAAACTGACACACAAGTTTAGGTCGCACCTTTGCCCCATTTGAAATCAAGGTGCGTGCCTGCTAATTTGATTTTAAATTTGTGCTTAAGGTAACTGTGTTTGCAGGGATACTACTTTATGTCCCCCTTAACAACTTTTCATGTCAGCAAAAGACTCACAGCCTATGTGTGGAGGAGTACCACTCTGTACCTGTGTGGGCACAGTGGAGGAGAGACAGACGCCTACTCACATACATCAACATTACATGTCCTCAGGACTATGGACTGGTGTTTTTTTACTCATTCGAGTACCTTACACTACATCCACAGCTACCTTCTTCACACATGTTGATCATATGTTTCTTTTATGCACTCAGGCTTAAAAAAACACTAAAGTCATCTCCTCTGTGGCCAAATGATAAGTAGCACTTATATAGCAGCATTCGACTCCATTTTGAGCGCTCAAATCAGTTTCTACAACAAGTCTCATCCCCCAGTCACACACACATTAATCGCTGCTTTTCACACACACTCACACACTAATAGGTGCCCTGGGAGCAACACGAGGTTCAGTATCATGCCCAAGATCTACTGATCCACCTGTAGACAACCTGCTCTACCACCTGACCCCCAGCCATTCCCAAAATTAAAGCTTATTTAAGGTGGCCTTATGGCCTAAAAATAACAACATCCTCTGGATTAAAAAATATAGGGACTATCCAGTGCAGTTAAATTGCAGTTCCTACGGTGCCTGTACGTGGCATGGCTAAACTGCAAATCTGTAAAGACTCCATTAATACTAAATGCTAAGATGCCATTCACTCCATGCTTTACAGGAGAGGCTTTGCTGACCCATCATAATAATGTCCAACCACACTGCAGACTACAACATGCATCTGTAGTCAGAGTCAGCACACTGAGCTGGCCCCTCTAACATCTACAGCATACAAGAAAAAAGGAACTAAGCAAGAATTGAAAAATATTCCACTTTTCAAAACTACAGCAACCAGCTCTGTGAACGGTTGTGTATTGTTTTTTTAAAAAGAGGTAAACACCCCCCCCCCCACCCAAATCTGTTTAAAATGTCAGTGTCTTTACCAACAATTACGTCGTAGAGAAGTTTCTCAAAGCAGTGGTGGGGGCATGCATATGAATGTTTGGTTAATGTCATTCCCCAAATTTAAGTGTACTTGTTTCATTTCAGCTTAGTGAAAGTGTCTGTGTACTGCATTTTGATGTCATTTATGGTCGCACAAGTTCCCCTCCCCTCGCTTTAGATGTGTGTTGGGGAGGGCGGAGCTGAGCAGACGCCACAAAATCTAATAGCTCTCCGACTTCAATCAAACTCAATTTTCACTTTTATAGAAGGCAAAATCACGGAAGCTGCATAAACTGCTCCTCTGGCTATCCTTGTCAGTGCTGGGAAGGCTGTGTGTGTGTGTGTGTGTGTGTGTGTGTGTGTGTGTGTGTGTGTGTGTGTGTGTGTGTGTGTGTGTGTGTGTGTGTGTGTGTGTGTCCTCCTGCGTAAACTGAAAATTGAAAACGAGCCCACATTTTTGTTTCAAAACTAGAATATAATTTTGTCATTTATTTGTTGTCTTTATACTTTTTTCATTAAAACATTGAAGGCAATAATTTGCAAATCATTGCTTCCTGTTTTTATTTACTCTTTACGCATCGTGCCAATTTGGTCGTGAGCGGGTTTGCGGGGCTTGTTTAAAAGCGGCTTTAGAAATGTTGGCGAAAAAACAGCTGCTCTACACATGAAATGCTTTCAAAGAATATTAAAATAGTGACAGAGGTGCAAATGAGCCTGGGTCAGCCACAAAGTGTCACAGCCAGATATTGTTGGGCATTGAGTAGAGGCGGGGGGGAAAAGAAAGAAAAATAAACATCTGAGTACAGCCTCAGAGGCAATCCAGGGTGCCTGTCCCAACACAAAGTAAATCAGAGCAGACTCCATCCGGGCACCCATCATGTGAGAGTAAGGCTGGGCTAAATATTTACATAAACCCCATGGGGAGAGTTTGAAACCGGAGCAAGAAAGAAACAGAAGGATGAAATCCGGCAGAGGGGGATTGGGGGTAAGGGTGTGTTGGCTTCTGTAACATTATCAGAGGGATTGTCATCCAGTGATACAAACAGGTTTAAACAAAGGGAAACAACATTTGCATACACACAACCAAAGCCACACACACGTGAACAAACAGCCCACAGAGACAGGACTTTGCATACGCTTAGCCTCGCTTAATCTCCGTGCTGACATAGCCTATTCACCTGCAGGTACGGTCTCATACAAATCTCATCAGACTATTTAAATTCGCCATCTTTCCCCACATTTTAGTTGGACGTGCAGTGATAGTGATCGAACAGAGCTTACTCGTGTCACATTTTACAAGATACGGAGGTCCCCAAAGTGTTTGCACTTGTAGTGATGTAAAAATCTGGGTCATAATTTACTCAACATTATAGCTCAACCATCCCGGAATAAAACACCCTTTACAAGAAGTGTCGCACAACTTAACTAATTCAAAAAAAGAGAAAAAAGAAGATTTTAAAAATGACTCTTTTAAAAAACAATGCATGCCAATACTGCATGTGGGGATGTGAGGGGACGTTCGCTATGCTGAACCGCAAATCTGACCAACTGGACAGATGGAGCCCACAGCAATCTTTTAACTGCCAGGTTTAGTATGAATTCATTAATTAGCCCTGTCAACACAACCAAAGGGTCATGCAGAAGTGGTGTGTGATCCCAGAATTGTTCGCTGAAAACCAGCCAGCCGGTTAGCAAATATCGGACTGAGGGATTCATAGTAAGTGACTTGTTGGAGCGGGGAAGGACGAAGGTAAATGTGGGGCAGCCTCACCCCTGCTCCTCTCCTCCCTTCCATCCTGCCTCAGTCAGGGTATTTGTCTTTTAGACAGAGATAAACTGCAGCCTTTTTATTAACTTGCTGATGGTAGGGAATTGTTTTTTCCATCCACTAGCTTTTCTCAAATAGACAGCAGCAAAAATATCCTCCCTATAATTCTTCCATCGCCCATTTCTCTTATTTTCTTGACTTCCTCAGCCCCCTCCCCATCAACACCCCCTATTCAATAGTTTATGCGGCACTAAAACTGCCTGCATATTGTCACAGTAATGTCTCTGTCAGGGCCTGCTGTATATCACACATACAATCATCCAAATTTCATCTCCCATCCCATCGCATTAACTCACAGCAGCAGCAAAGTAACATGTGATCAGTGTCAGCCTGTGCGAGAGCATGTGTGAGCATGTACCTTATTGGGTGGCATACGTGCTTCATTTTGTGTGTGACTCTAGATGTTGCGGTATATATATGTTGGTTTAATTAGCATTTGAGTGGCTGTGTTTTCACTGTGTGTGTGTTTGAATGGCCACGGCGGTCCTCTTGATGAGGAGACAGAGCCCCAGGGGGCTTCTCTTTCTGTATTGTCTCCTCCACTTCCTCCTCATTTGACTAATTACTGCGCAACTTCCACGCCACTGATGAAGCCTGGCAGCTGTCCATCAGTCTGTTAGGTTGACTTGTTTTAAACCATTGATACGAAGGGTTAGCAGGAAAATGTACTTTGACAGGAACTAGACTTCTCTCAGCATGACTTTCAGCACATCCACAAATACTATAGCAAAGATAGCAGCTTTGGTTCATTATGTTTTTAAATATCCAATGTCCACTTGCATTATTTTTGGTTTGCAGTTCACTGCTCATGCTAATGTTCTTAGGTAATCTGTGACACAAAATATAGGCACTGCTGCTTTTACACGCAATCTGTCTGTTTCTGTCCGTTAGCTCATATCTATACAGCATCTGTTACACCGAAGCCTAATCTGTCCTACGCTGCATAAACTGCTCCTCCGGTCTCTGACCATCTCTGCCAAGCTTTAGTGTTAGATTTTAACCTGGAGTGACTATCCGTTTCCACCGCGCTGGACTATACGTATTAAAAAAATACTACCTTCCTGGCAGCGTTACTGCTTTTGTCAGCTCTTTAAATAAGACGAGTTAACCTAAATCTCCCCTGTTAAGTTCTCCCTTGTAAAACATGAGTAAATATGAGATGAATAATGAGCTAAGAGTAAGCAACTTGCACAGCCAGAAACAGCCAAGCATGGATCAGCTATAATTTGGAGATAAGGCTTCATAGAGGTATTAGAGCAGCAGAGGTCAATGAGGAGCTATTATATAATTCAAATGGCTTAAAAGATGCACAGCAGTGGAATTCAGTACTCGTTATCATAAAATACAGATGATATGTCACACAGAGTAACCTTGCAAAAGAAAAAAAAATCTGCATCTTAGTAATGTTTATTACTGAGTCATTTTTTTTATTATGATTTTAGTCTGATTTCAAAATAAATGTTCATTTTTAAGAGCTTTTGGGAATAGTTGCAAGGATGCAGGGTTCTCTTTTAGCCTTCAGCAGCTGATGTCTCAGCTGACACATGCATATGCATCTTATGGGGAACTAGAGGTTGCAGCTTTTAAATTGCTACAGTTAATGTACATCTGCAAGCTGCTTTGCAACTCTCCTCTTACACCTGAATTACATTTATGAACCTTTTTTCAAATCAACTTGATTACAACCCAAAACGCATTAGCATGTGGAGCAATTTAGGGTTCTCCGTTTTCCTCGAGAACGCTGAAAGATGTAGGCGGGAACAGTAAGGAAATTGCACCAGCAGCCTTACAATTAACAGGCGACCCAGTTAACCACCTGAAATACATCTGCCTAATCCTAGCAGCAATCTGGCACATTTCATCTTGCATTTCATCTTGTTTTAAAGCTTTTACCACGAACAAATGGAATTATCCCATCCATCTGTTGTTGTGCTCTGAGAAAAATATATTTTTGGCAAAATCTGAGGATTAATGTTTTATGCAGTGAACTTCTTGATTTAAGCTAGGGGACTCAACATTTTTTTGTCATTGGATGAAAAGAAAATCCTTAATAAGCTTTCAGCATATTGTTGGTTTTCTGAAAGGTAACGGAAACTCCTTTTTACCCTTTTAGCCTTAAAAATCTGACATAACAATAATAAAAAAAAAAAAAATCAAGTTCAGGCCAGGAAATGGGCCAAGCATAGGTCAGACTAAATCAGAGTAATATAAAGAAGAATAAAGAATAAAAATCCACACTGGAATCAAGATGGCTTAAGGAGACGACTCTAACCTCACTGAGCAGCGTTTGAAAACCCCTGGTAGCCAAAAATCAGGATTGACTTACTTTCACTGAATATGAGCCGCAGCGTATGCAAGTCCTTACCTGGTGGGAGGAGCTTAAAAGACCTTGCCATTTCTAGATTTCTGCCTACTGAAGCTTAAAACACATCTCTTGATGCTGCCTTTAAATTAGCTACCAAATTTAAATCAAATGGTTGGTGAGTTAAGTTTAGCTTTTGACTCTGCAGGCCCGGCGCCTACCTGAGTGACAGCCGCTATGACAGCCATTTTATTCTGGCCAACTTATCTGTCTTACCACAGGCAGAAGAGAGCAGAGAGGGAGAAATCCAAAGACAATTTAAACTCACAGTGCCGATTACATTTCAAACCTCCCAGACTGAATATTTAACCCTCTTGCCTTTCGATAAGTGATAGGGGGATTTTCACTGACTCAGGAACTCAATTTAACCTCCCCTCTGAGAGACATGGCTGCAGAAACGTCCTATAGGCTTGCCCTTGGTGACGGCCAAACCTCTTCCTCCCTCCTTCCCGCTGTGTGACGCTAACAGTGGCTGTCTGCTGGGCCTGATAGAGAGTGGCTCCATGCTAAGTCATTACACACGGAGCACAGCCTAATTACACACAGACGGCCCCATGTAACCTGCCAACAGGGTTACTGCTCTTAGAAGTGACTGCATTAAGCATACGGCGACGCAAACCCTTGTGGAGAGATAAGGGACGGCTGGGATGTCTTCGGGTGGAGGTGGGGTTGGGGGCCCTTAACAACCCTCCATATCTAACCCGCAGAGATGTCAGAGTCGCATCCAGCCCCGTTCGCTCCCTCAGCAACTCGCAGCCCTAACAGCCCTAACAGGTTTGCAGTGACACACTAAACTGGACAAGCTCTCAGCGGAAGGCAGATAGTTCTCCATATTGAACATCACAGGGCCACTTTTACAGCATGCCAATTCCTGCCAAACTGGCTGTTTCCATGGAAACGTAGCACTTAATGACCGATAACAGAGAACGACCTGGGAAAAAAGGGAGTTGAGAGCAAGCGAGAAAGAGAAAGCCACTGACAGAGAGAGATGGCGAGAGAAAGACGGAGATCTTGTGGAACAAAAGAAGCAATTTAGTATCGGAAGACAGCGTGAAGCCTGATTATGTCGTCAGTGTAAATGATCATTAATTTCCTTCTGTCCAGCTGGGCCAGATTAATGCCTACCCATTCTGCAGGGTAGAAAGAGAGCCTGGGCTTAACCATTTCATGGGACACCCCTACGACAGCAAGCGTGGCCTGAAAAAGAGCTGTGACTTGACCACACCGGCACCTATAACTGGATATACGTGGATAGTGGATACTGTCACTCTGTCAGTTTGCCTATTGTTTTGAATTTTTCATTAGTCTGGCAATGAAAACCAACCATCACCACAAAGTAAAACCAGAAAATAAATAATAATAATAATTAATGAGCTGGAAACTGTTTCATCAAATGCAGCAGTTCCTTGCATTGTCGTTTTTGTGAACTCTACTTCAGCTTTAAATATTTATCTTAACCCAAATCCAGTTCTTTATCATTTCCATTCTCTTAATCTGCAATGTGCCCGAACCAGCAATTTATCTAAGAGCAGAAAAAAAAGATGAGATTCTGCATTTTCCACTACAAATCTGATCCAATCCATAATATTTTTCCATGTTGTTTTGAATCTGGCCCCTAGTGGTTATTCCCATTAAAACAATGGTTTCAATTTGCTATATTGCAGCATGCATGAGGAATTAGGACCTCCAGTGCATGACTAAACTGATAACCAGAGAGCTTCTGTGTTAAATGAACCATTATTATAATATTCTGTGCATTTTTACACTAACTGAAAATATTAGCCTGATTAATTTAGAATATATAAACCTAATCCGTCATTAGCTATGAGGCCTGTAGTGATGACCTGTTAGTGTGACATTAATATGTAAATATTTGACACAACACTGACAGGTCAGATGTAAAATCTCACACGTGAGCACCAATCACATCACACTCACTCTCTCACACACACACACACACATACACACACACACCATGCACCTTAATGTCTCTCTGCACAGCTTAGTCGGTGGTTTCCACATAACTGGATCTGATCCCTCTCAACAGAAGCAGCACACTGTTTGGCTGCTGAAAGCCCACACTTTCACTCCTCTTTGCATGAGCTGATCTGATTATTCATAAAGCAAGCAATTACACATCCATTAAAATTGCAAATACAAAATCCAGGATTGGCAAAAGTTTCACGTGAATTAGGTTAGTTTCCGAAAACATCCGCAACCTGTGAGACAAAACGCATTCAAAAATAATTGTTGACTGAAATCCTATTAAAAATTTAGACCCTCAGAACCTGAAGACAAAACTGTGGCCACAAACTAAAAAGCTTTAAACGTCTCCATTCTTGAGTAAGTGTGCCTCCAAAGACACTGCCAATCTCGTATGAACAAACTGTAGTGTTTCCTCTGTTAAAAGCCAGTAGTCAACTAAAAGCTGGCTCTCCAATAATGGCACAGGGTGTGGTCAAGAGCCTGGTAATGGACCTGTAAGCTGTTTGCCAACCACGATTAAATCGTAAAAATAGGTACTAATTGCCTGGCACCAAACCGGTGAAACAGGGATGGTACTAGATTCCTGGCATTATGTAAAGTGTATACTGAATGTAATGCACTGTGCATTTCTACTACCTTAATAATGCATTCAGGAATATGACAACACTGTTTCCAATACTTCTTGTTCTTTCTTTACTTTTAATTCATTTACTGTGATACGCTTTGCTTTTCCCTGTCTTTTATCCCATTAGGCTGCTACTTGCCATCTAATGTTCACAATAAAAGTAGTGAGTAGTGACCACTGAAATACTACAGACCTTTAATTTGACAGTTACAGGAAGCACTGAGTTTGTACTAACAGCATAACAAACCACCTTTAACAGAGAAAACTAGGGCAGATCCTAAAATAACGCTTTATGAAAAAGATAATCGCTCAAGTCCCTGCTATGAAAGAAAAACGACTTAATATCAGCAATTATATACGAGCCTGCTTCAAATACACGCCCATTACTTTTTCCAGGCAGGGTGACGTTACGTCGTCACGTAAAACATTGTTACTGTGTTTCTTCCAGAGACGGCTGGCAAAGATACAGGTTTCTTAGGTTCTTTCCAAAAAGACAACTGGTTGTAACTGATTACATTATGCAATGTGTGTGTGTGTGTGTGTGTGTGTGTGTGTGTGTGTGTGTGTGTGTGTGTGTGTGTGTGTGTGTGTGTGTGTGTGTGTGTGTGTGTGTGTGTGTGCGTACTTTGTTGGTTGTCTACCTGTTTTATGAAGTGTGTAATTGAGCTTTCAGTGTCCTGAATGTAAATGTTTAATAATAGTCTCATTCCAGCCTTTTCTTCATTCTTTCAGCCAAATGTGATGCTACATTTTACAAAGGCGTCTTTTTTTCACTGACTTTACATTACTTTGAGTTCTTACTGTGGCTTTACATAGTAGATTTTTGTTATTTGTAATCATCAAAGTCAACTTCCTTGTTAATTCCTATATGCTGTAATTACAGGGTTTACACAGGAAAATGAAATGTCATCTCTCTCTGACCCACAGGGTGCAACGAGAATGAATCAAAAAAATAAATGAAATTAAATCGAGAGCTACGAGATGTGAGATAAATAAGAATTACATAAGATTTATATTAAAACCTACAAATAATGTTTGCTCTTTAGATATAAAAATATGAGCTATAGGAGGTTTCTTAAAGGTTTATACAGCATTAAAGTTCTTTGTATAAACATATGAAGTATACATTAATTATTAAAATGAATCAATAAAAAACCTATAATGTGTAACTGTCCATCTTTATCTATAGTTTCACATGTACAATCACAGTATACTAATGCGTTATTGCTGAAAATATAGAACAAATGATTAAATATACAAGACAGAAACAAAACTAGTACTGATTAATTAAAACAACTGTACAATGAATACAGTGAACTTGAATGCTTACTCAGGGACAGGCACGACTAATAGTATCTGGCAAACCCTTTTTTTGGGAAACACACATAAGAGCTTTTAGCTTTTAGCTTCCTTGTGTTATCCTGAAAATTCTGACTCCAAACCATTTTTTGGAGCCAACGCTGCTTGCCATATTCCTTCCGAAGGAAACTCAATTTTGACAATTTAGAACAACAAATTCAGAGAGTCAGAGAGACGGCTTCAATTCCCCCGAAGTTGCGTGGCCCAAACGGAGACAACATTCAAGAAAGAGCTGTCGATCAGCATTTGTACAAAGCGTGTGACTGTGCAACGATCAATGCCTTGAACACGAGGGCTGCTCTTTGAAAGGCTCTACAAACACACTATTAAAACAGAGATCAATGCAGGGCCTTCCTTACTATGTTATCATACGACACAGACACGCATGCTGGGTCCTAACGACTGCTTAGTACTCCTAAAAACCAAACAAAAACACATTTAACACAACCTTTCAGGATCAAGGCTAAGACCCTGAGTAATGAGCATGCGGTCTGTAACTGTGCCGCTCCTTTTATTTCACAGCTAAACACTGCTAAAGGGTTTGACTCACAAAAACATTTTTCACAAAACTAAGTGCAGAGAATTATTCCCAATGTCAAAATAATCCAAAATAATCCAGGTTGCCTTAAAATAAACCTTAATTTCAGCCTAAAAATGATCAGTTTTGAAAGTCACAATCTATTTTCTTTCTCACTCATAGCATCAAAATGAATATCTCTGGGACAGAATATATCATAGTTTGTTATCGTAAAGATTATTTATAAGGATGAGCCTTGGTTCTCGCTATGTCATCTATATTACATGATAAACTGCAGCTAAATGTCTGATTTCCTGCAGCAAGGCACAGAGCTGTGGAGATATACTGAAGAAAGATGTCACTGTTTCATCATTTATGTCTCATATGTATGCTCGAGTGTTTGTGTGTGGCAGAAATATTTGATGCAGAGCGACTGTGAACCAGCCTGACTGATGGCTGAAAAGAATGATCCTCTTTAGAGCCAGAAAGTTTACGCTTTGGTGCACAAATTTGAAAAGCTACAGTACAAAGGAAAATGTTTCATAAAATGCTCATTCTTCAAGCTGTAAGTTTCAATTTCCACTTTAGTGGCTCTGTCATTGTGGAGTCTTTAAGTCTGTGAAGAAAAAGGCGAGCAGAGTCTGACCAAGACTGTGTGGTTTCCTTTTATATGAGTTATCTGAGTATTATAAGCAGAATGTGGCATTTTTAAATCTCTAGTTCGACGATAACTTGTGGAGATACTTTTACCTGCACAACAATCATATAAAGTCTCTTTTACATAAATTGACTTATTTATTGTAACCATTATTTAGTTTGATGTTTCAGCTTAGTTTGGTTTATAAATGATCCCCTTCAGTCCATTGCATTAATCATGATCCATATTGATGATTGATTGGCCAATGTGGTGGGGCGTGGTCTGCGGTGCCGTGCAGGGAGGGCGGACGCACCTGCACGGCATCCTTAATCACGCCCGCCTAGTTAAAAACACGAGGACTCAGGGGTTGGTGGGTGTTGTAGTGTGACAAATATTGAATAAAATGGCTCAAACCTATGATCCCTGGACCCACCGTGTCTCATTCACACCACAGCCAATTAATCATTTGTTTAGATACTGTAGCACAACGAAGAGTAGCAGGGAGAGGAAGGAGAGAGGAAGGTCTGTTTGAGCCAAACCCGGACTGCTGCATTTGGCTCTTGTGGCATATACACCTTCTGGTGCCTCCAGTTACTAGTTTTGTCTTAAATTGTCACTGATTAAAGTCACAAGCAATAACACCATTTCCAAAAACTCCAACACGTGCAACGTTAATAACACTCTTTTCAGGGTTAAATTAAACTAAACTATTGAGGTACGGTCACTATTTCTGCCTTTCTGTTCTACTTCAGTTGGACATATTAGAAATGACTTAGCTGCTCGATATTCTTTACTTATCTATTTTAGAAAGCCTGATGGTGAACTCAACTATTGTGTTCCTAAACCCCTACCACTCCATACCATAGTACCATTTTCAAATTCAAATGAATGTATTTGTGGAGTAATTATTACAGCAATCCATGCATTTTCTGCTTATCCAGTTCAGTTGGGCTGAACATACAGTGAGAGGCAGGCGACACCACAGTGAGACAGACAACCTCTCATACTTTCACTTACAGTAAGTTTACAATCACCAGTTAACCTAGTTAACCGAACATACATGTCTTTGGACTGCGAAGGAAAACAATCTAACTACACACAGGCAGCTGGTTCACTCAAACCCATGACGACATAAAGTTTTGCAAAATCACACACTGCATAAATACATCTTAACCCTTTAAGACCTACCATAGAACCAAGTCCTCCAGGGCTTATATCATATTTTTACATGTTGTAGTGCCATTTTTTGGAGCATTTCAAGTTGATATACATCAATACAACCATTATAGCCCAAATTTTAATAATATGTATGCATTAAGTTTATAGTAATTACATAAATTGCAAAAAAGTGCAATAAACTACAAAAAAATTGAAAATCGTTTTTGTTTTTTTACCATATATTTCTAGTTAGAGAAATTTAAGAGGCTTATCCCTCAAAACTGTAAATACAAAAAGGTTGCACAAAATAGTTTCCCACCACAGGAAATTTATTTTAAGTGTCTTCATAGTTTTATTTTTGAAATACACCAATTGCAGGAATGCAGGAAAAACGAAAATAAATATTATACTGCAAATTTGCAAAAAAAAAAAACAGCACATGCATCAAAATAAACTATTTCCAGCAGTGCAATTTTTGTTCTATGCATTCCAGAAATGACACAGAAAGTCATAAAGTCAAACATAACTTTTAAAAACACCAGTAAAGGCTCGCTAGGCCCTGATGGTAAAAAACTATATTTCCGCAAAATGGCGTCACTTCCGGTTTCGGGCAGGTCATGCGATAGTTCGCGCTGATGGACGTAGGAAGTGTTACAAACAGCTGATCAGATCGCCAAAGCGTGTTTCTGGAATATTATGTTTTTGTTGCTGCAAGTGCTTTTTATGCAGTTTTTGCAAAGCTTTATGTGGAAGGAAACTGTGACCGAGGACAAGCTGATGGCATAAGATGTAAGTACAACTCCTCTGGTTTCATATGCAAAACAAATTATTGCGCTAGCTTATGTGGTTGCAGTGCTACCGGGATTTTAAAATAGTTAAGCAAAACAGAGCGTGCCTGCTCCGACCGGCTTTAAAGGGTTAAAATCTCAAGTTTTTATAGCGTAAAGTCAAAAAATATAAGATAATAATAAAATACACCATTTTAGTATCTAATGCTTCAAGGTCATAGGTCAGCGTGTTGTTAGAAAAGCAGGCGGATGTCAGCATGTAATAAAAACATCATTAAACATCAAAGTTTTAGTATAGCCTTTGCCTTTCAGGGGTGAGTTGCTCTCTGAGTGCGCTTGTTCCCACTGTCGCCAAGTGCTTGCTCACGGGGGGTCGTCTGATTGTCGGGGTTTGTTCTGTATTACTGTAAGATCTTTACCTTATAATATAAACCACCTTGAGGCAACTGTTGTGATTTGGTGCTATATAAATAAAACTGAACTGAACTGAATCAGTGCTAAGCACCATCCCACCTACTGTTATTATGTGACTTTAAATGGATTCTTAATGGCCAGAACATAGTTTAACCATTTAGCAAGTAAATCTCTCCCCCCCAAAATAATGCATTTTTTCAGCTGTTTCACAGTAAAAGCTATATTAAAGTGTGCCGTATACAAAAAGAGAAGTGCAGAGTTGACCTCAGCCTTGCCTATCAACTCACACAGAGGCTGTATAGTTGAGTCACAAAGAGAACTGTGACTAAAAGCTGCTAATTTGAGTGCAGCAGTCCACTACATACAGAGAGACTCTAGCTGTGTTAGACACATGCCTTTTGAGACACCAGCCAACTGTATCTTAATGGCATGAGAGCCATAGAAAGAAGTGACTAAGAGCCAGTTTGAAAATAGACATGCAGACGTTGGTATGGCAAAATAGGAGTGACTAAACCCCAGAGTGAGTCTGGACCACGGAGCTGGTGTGCAGCTTCCATGTCTGCATGTCATTAGCTCATATCTTCTGGTCTCGTTGGCAGTGCTCAAGCGCTAAGGTGTCCCAGCAGAAGGCTGAACTAGTCCACACATTTAACAGTGAATTTAACATTACAGACCCCAGAGGCCATACGGGGTTTTCATCACTAGGATTTCATCACACACACACAACCTCTTGAGCTACATTCACTGTCAAAATCTCTGCAAAAAATACACCACACTGGTGAACAAAAGGGGATTTCACTCTCAGTCTTCATGCTTCCAGATTCTTTCCTCATGTACACAAACTCAGATCTAAGCTCCACCCAGGCACATATATAAACACATGCTTCACTACACTTTTTTTTTTTATCCTTGTGTCTATATCATATGACGAGGCTCAATCAGTCCTGGATGGACTATTCATCCTCCAAATTTGACACTGAATCCTACCCAATAACAAACAGCTTCATCCCTTTTCCCGCTCTGCAGACCATCTTTATCTGGAACAGCTACAAACACACATGCACACACGCACAATCTACAAATGCACCTAGATCAGTTGAGCTGAGTGCACCTGAATAATTCATATCAGGAAAAATTTACTATGAGCCTTCATTATGAGCAGGGACAAATGCTTGTTTTGTATGGTACAACAACTATGAGACAGCCCTTCAAAAAAATGCCACCCTATACGCAGTGACCCATTACCATATTATTGGCATGCAGAAGTAAATTACACCAGAAATCAGCCTGAAATTAACTCCGCAGAGCTGTAATAGCTTTTTGCATTCAAGAAAAACACAACATGACACACGGGAGCCTCAAACTAATGAATGGCATTGAATATAAAGCAAATGGCCTGAAATCACGCCAACGGAAGAGGCAACAAGTCGTGCTTCTGGTCATCTCCTCTTTTAGATATCAAAATTAACTTTAAAGGTAAAGTATGCAACACTTTCATTTAAAAAAAAAAAAAAACCTAAACAGACCGATACAAAAATAGTCCCTCTCAGCCATTACTCACAACCCACTCAAAGTGCGTATGCATATTCATCTAACGAGACTCTTCCTTCTGCCTCTGCTGTCTCCTTTCTCTCTTATTTTGCTCTGTTTTGGACATTGCTGGGCTGCAACCTTTGCTGAGAGGTTGTGTAACACCAGGCAGCAGCAATGTCCAGGCTGTGAGGGCAGAACAAGTAGAAAACACTGCAACCAGGTTACACATGAGCCCATATATAAAACAATCAATTTCAATCGCCAGCACTGATTAAAAAAATAAGTTTGACTATACAGAAGCTTTTGAGAATCCTGCTCACAGTATTTACGACCTCAGTAAACAGTTTATGATCTCGTTTTCTACGTTAAAGTCTTAACTACAACACAATGTTTATATTGTCCTAAATTATGTTTCCATATAGAACAGAACAGGTGACTGGCAAGCTGCTACCTTACTTGTTAGACGCCGACAACCAAAGTGTTTAAATAGACTTACAGCTGGTTAAGTCCATTTTTTTGCGTACGGTCTCTGGTTACATGACTGTCTCTGTCACTGCAGTGCTCTCTGCCTGTGTCATGAATGTATAAAGAGCTGCGTGGCCGCTCGCTTGATGCTGATTGCAAACACTTACAGAGCGGAGAAGCCACAGTGGACAGGATGACGGCGAGCGCCTCGGATGCATTCACACAAAATCCGGCAATGCGAAGCCTCGCTGCAGGGCAGTGTGAAGGTTTGCAGAGGTGTGGGTGTTTGTATTTCTGTTTTAGAACGTAGCCACTCTCAAACGAGCAGAAAATTGTTTAATTCTCTGATTCACTGCTTTGTTCTCCTTAATGCCATTGCTTCCAGTCATTCGCTCTTTCATTTGTTCAATCACTCCTCGGTGAGCTGTGGAGCGCAGACCTGTACTACAGGTTTTATGTTTCTGTACTATGAATGTGGTCCAGTTCGTACAGGGGTACATCACCATGGTAACTAATGCTCCAAACCTAATCTGCTTATGTTCCTGATTAGAGATCAACAGGTATGCAATCACTGTCTATTGATCAATCAAATCTCCAGGAAACAGCGTCACCGTTCCTGGAAGTTCTCTTGAAATTCCGTCTAATGTCTCTGTGTTTCCCAGATGAGGATGAGTAATAAATACAGATTCTTGGATGCAATTTTATTCCTTCACTGTAAACTCACACGTTGCCAGCTTTTCTTCCTGCCTTCAAATTGGCTATGCTTCATTAAAATAGTAGCTCTTTCATACTGACTGAAACGTTTAAAGCACAGACATTCAAACCATGCTGTCAGAGTAATATTCTGGGTATGCTGAACTTGTTTTGTAGTGCAAGGTCCAGGTTTGAATGCTGAAAATTCCTTCATAATATCCCTTAAGGTCAATACTACTGATCATTAAAATAAAAGAAACAATAGGCACAAATCTAACTTTCTACAAAATACTACAAAAAAAGATCACTGATGCATTCCTAGAGCACTTAAGGTGTAATTTATCCTCAACTTCTACAACTTATCTCACCTTGAACTACACAGTGACGCACAAGAGCTTTCAAGCACACACTTTTCAGTAGCTCCATTTGCTTTTACATCAGTGGTCTTCATCAGCAGATGGAATTTGCTCAGCTGTCATCGAACTGTAGCTGTTAAATGTTTCCATTGCAGGTGATTTTCATCTTTGAAAAGCGCTGACGTAAATAACACAAAGAGCAATGGCTAAATTCCATTTAGCTGCTTTGGCTTTCAAGTCCTGGTGTTGTGCGAGCTCGATCATTGGTTGAGCTGGTTCACAACTTACTGGATCGCTGAGCGTGCCCATAAATAAAAGACAAAAAGTTTTTTAGAGTGAAGCAACACTGGGTTTCAGGGAAAAAAGAGTGGATTTGTTTTCAATGATACATTAAAATAACAAACTTGATCATAAATGTTGAAGATAATTAATGGGTAATGGAATAATTAGTCAGATGACCATTTATGACTTTAAATGGACTGTGCAGGTATACAGAGGCCCATATTCCACACAGCAACCACCCAGTGGCACACTGTGTTACCTAATGCAAGTTTATCATGTTAAAAGGCTAACTGATCATTAAAACAACCATTTTCCAATTATGCTAACACAGCTGAAAACAGTTATGCTGATTAAAGGAGCAATAAATGTGGCTAGTTAAGTGTCTGGAGCCTCAGCCTTTGTTGCTCGATTACAGTCTTAGAATAGCCACACAAAAAAGGAAAAAGGAAATTTCTAAAGAATGGAGGATATCATATAACACTGTGCACTAAGGCCTGGTGCACAACTGAGCACAAGGTCAGGAACATTAGTTAGTTTGAGACCGATGTCTCACAGGTCTTACCTGAAAAACACGAGTTATGAGTGAAAAGGAAATCCCTGAATCCTTTCTTTTGAGGAAAAGTTGCAAAGGACAAGAAGAGAGACTTTTGCCAGACTAAGATGTGGCTTTTTCTTTTTAGTGGAGTCACCTCTTCACAGGGTAAGGTCTATTCTGAGCATTCTGAACTTGTCATCTATGCTGGCCCAGTGGGCTTGTTCTGGTGAAACCTCACAGCTTGAAATCTTTTTCACGGTTTGGAGGATGGGTTAATGCGTTCTTTGTGATATTTTTCAGGCAGCTTTGCACAGCACCAGTTTTTTAACGCGTGGCAGCAACTGTAGGCAGCGCATGTGCCGAGGCTGTAATTCGTCTGTAAGTGATGGAGGCAGCATACACCCACAAGTGTTCTAGTCTAACCTGACATGCTGAAGGAGGAGGATGCCCACAAGCACAAGTAAAAGTTAACAACAACCCAACTCATTGACAAGAAAGAGTCAGGGATGAACAAAGGGTGATAACTAGAGCCTGTGGAGCGCAGACCTGTACTACCATAGGGCTCTCACCCTATGGTAGCTGGAACACCCTGGACAAGTAGCCAGCCTATGTAGGGCTAACACAGAAAGACAAACAACCAGTCGCACTCACATTCATACCTGTAGGCAATTTAGAATCGCCAGTTAACTTAACCCCACTAACTGCATGTCTTTGGACTGTGGGAGGAAGCTGGAGTACCCGGTGAGAAGCAAACACAAGGAGACTCGGGGGGGGGGGGGGGGAAGGCCCCGGCCCCGGCCTGGTGGTGGACCTTCTTACTGTGAGGCAACAGTGCTAAATTAGTTTGAGACAGATGTCACTGAGCAGTGAAATGGGCTAAAATGGTTGCAGCAGTTAACATTATATAAATGCTTAAGCTAAAGTAATGTGAATAAGATTTCACCTCGTAGTAACGTTAGTAGGCTGCTCGGAAACCACCCCAACACTTCAGTCTGTGTCCTGTCAGTAAAGTACAATGTTAACATTTCCTGTTCTGTTCCTGTTCTAGAAATGAATGAGGTCCAGAATTTTTTCTCTTTACAACATGTGTGCTTCAGTGACCAGCAGAAAAGGCCAGACTTCTGAAGAGATTCGGTACAAAGAAATTCACACCAGAAATTCTGAAAACTGTAAAGTACTTTATTTTGTATAGCTTCCCTCTTTTTCACAGAAGCTACTTTGTATATATATAAATGTGGAAGTTGAATCTTGTCTGGCTGTAAAAAAAATAAAATAAAACACAAAAGAATTATTCCCTCCCTTGAAATTAAAACGGCAGAAAGAAAAAAAGTTACTCACTCCTGGCCCTGGCTCCACTGTGCCTCTGACTCACTCCTGGTGTCTAAACCAACCAATTATCATTCCTCATGAGTCCTGTGTTAACCTAACCTCCTAAACACAAGCCAGTCAGAGTCACTGCAGAATTCCCAGAATTCCCGTAGTCTTTTCAAAGTAAAAGCCACAATGATCCAGTTTTACTGTCTTGTTCTGACCAAAGTCCAGACCTCATATCTGGATCCAGCCCTGCCTGCACTGTTGGTTTAATTTAAACATATTCCATTATTCTTATCTCATCGTGACATATCTTAAATTGTTCTTATCTTTCATCAAAAATTACGACTATCATTGCTGGATGTCATCACTTGCTGTATCATTTCTTGGCACTTTCCCACAGATGCTTGAGTCTTGTTTTTGTGTTAGTCTTCAATCAACTCTGAGTCCAAGCTTATTTTTTTTCACTGAGAGTCAATTTTAATTTATTTACTTTTAAACATTCGTCACTCCCGTGGAAGCACTTTGGAAAGCTGCACCTCTTCTGGCTTCCTCCTCAAACCTCAGACGCTATTATTCAATTTCGTACAGTCAGGCTTTCTCCTTATTTCTTGCGTAGAGGTGCAGGCTTCTCTCTTACAACATCATCACCACTTCCTCTGCTTCACCTAGATGTAAGTGTGTTTCCTTATATAGAGAAATGGAGGCGGAACAGTATGCAGATAGCATGCAAACTGTATGGAGAATGTACCAGGCTGAGAGCAAAACAGGTGGGTATGCACA
This sequence comes from Rhamphochromis sp. 'chilingali', assembly GCF_963969265.1. NCBI lineage: Eukaryota > Metazoa > Chordata > Actinopteri > Cichliformes > Cichlidae > Rhamphochromis > Rhamphochromis sp. 'chilingali'. Next base: position 23,825,575 of record NC_137936.1, on the reverse strand, counting down.
TTTCATAAATGCAACAATAAATTTTGCATGCAAACATTATTATTTATTTATTTTTCGCACAGGTTAAGAATGATTCCATGCAAATATTCATAAATAAGGCCGTCTAACTTGGAATAATGAGAGTTAAGTTGAGCCATATTATCCATTTTGTGCTCTTTTTTGTGACTCTGTCTTAACCCTGTAAAACCTGAACCATGAAGTAATGGCCAGAATTTTTTTTTTTTTTTACACCAAGTGTTTATTAAATCTTTTATCAATTATATTTAAAAAGATCAAACTGAATATAAATGTGCATATATGAGTTTTAATTTGTATCCTTTTTGCTACATTGTTTATCTTAAACACACAAAAACCTATAAGGGAGTTAGTGTTATGATTCAAAAATCACACTGATGATGTGGAGGTCTCAAAAACTCATGTGTCAAATATGATGTACTTGGCGCAAGAGGGCTGACTAATACATGTTTAAACAGCATTTTGGTAAATATAAGTAAGAAACATAGACATATTATAGACATGACTAGAAAGTCTGTTATGCACAAATTTGAGTGGTTTTATGTAATTTTACATATGTTTGCATGTCAGTGAGGGTGTGTAGTATGATCCTGTCTGTGTGCTTACACGCTATAAATATGGATGGGTGAACGCATATGTGTGTGGGTGTATCTGTATTAACAGTGGCCCTATACACTGTTAAATTTAGCTGTCATGGAGAACACTAAGAGTATGACAAATAACCATGAGAAAAGACTTCCTCGTATAGTACTTACAGCAGAGTGTGGGAGTGTGGGTGCAGGTAGCACAGCAGGACGAGGTAAGGTCTCAGTGGATTACTGAACAACCTCTAAAGGAGACAATAAGAGGCCATCAGGGGCGGAGAGGGGAGAGGCTAGATTAATGAATGTGTTTACTGAACAGCTGTCATGGCAGCCTACTGATGGCTCAGGGATATTAAAAATACACGGCGCAGCTGATGGCTTCACCTACACTTCAGCGACCCCCGCCATCTTCAGAAACTACTCTAATCAGCATACAAACTCATCGCAATCACAATCACCCACAGAAATGATCATCATCACACTCTTCATCACTATTCCCATCCTCACCATCAGCCATCGCCTGTTCATCTACATTATCGCTTTCATCGCGCGGCGGAATCACGCCGCTGCAGGAAATTGAAGTCGGCCAGATCAATAAATACAATATAAAATTTAATTAGCTGCCAAGATGAGGTGAAAATGTGAGAATAAGTGTTTGGAGGCAAAGGCAGAGGTAACGCTATCCAGTCGAAACAATCAAAAAACACATTTTGGACACAAGCAAACATCGCGGTGAGGCGACAGGCTTCCTGTTATGGATTTATGAAATGAGTTAAAAGAGGTGAGCCACATATGCTTTGATGTTTGTACCTGTGCGCGCGTCTGTGAGTGTGTGCGTGTGTGCGCGTGACCATGACATCATTTCTGCAGTGTCTAATCAAGGAGAAAGGGAGCCAGCTTTTGCAAGGGAGCTGTAATGTAAACACAATTGACCTGCTTTAATAAGAAAAAACACGATACTTGCACTTTGCCCACACTTTCACAGAGACACAGAACACCTTCACTCCACCTGCGACGATACACAGCCTCACCACCTGCTAAAACAGATCCCAATGTATCTCCGCTCTTTTGAAGTTTTATCTTTTCTCAGTGAAGGATGGCGATTCGCTGCATGGCAAAACTCCATCTGTTCATTTCAATATGAATGGGCATGTAAGTTTGGTGCCGCTGGAGCGGCAGAGATGTGAAATTGCGGATGGCATGCAGAGCGGCCCCGACACGCAGGGTTAATTCAAAACGCCTTTGATGTCTGCCTGCGTGTGAAATGAGCTGGTGGTCCAGGGTTCACTCATACACATGCCAGCACATACATACACGGTCGTACGCGCATACTCATCACACCTAAAAAAAGAGAGAGAAAAACTGGAGGGACCACTGATGTGGGCACGTGAATCCAGCCACACAGTAATCAATCAGCTCATATCGCATATTCTACAGCGCCAAAACACCATCAGAAACTCTGCCTCGCTGTGTTGAGAAGCAAATCCATTGCACTCTTCAGGATTTAACTCTTGAGCATCCCCAAAACATTCACTCACATACCATCCACATGACAATGGAAGCTTAAGCAGCCTGTAGGCAACAACAGACGGCTGGCTTACACACACAATACCTGTGCAAAGCAGACGCAGCTGCACAGCAGTAAATGTCAGGATGAAATTTTAACTGTCGTACACAAAACGTATCTGATTAAGCTCTTAGGTGTCAGTAACCCGAATCAAGCATTTGTTGTATTTTTCCCTCAAGCACTTTTATGATTTATTTCTGCTTCGCCAAAAGTTACAGAGCCTTTAAAGTCACACCTACACTGTCATTAATGTAATTATAACTCACAATAAACGAATGCATTTAGCTCGAATTCAATTAGATCAGCTGTGTCATTTCTAAATACACGCTGAGTGATAGTAATTACAGTGTTGATGCTAATGTAAATAGCAACGTCGGTTGTAACTCAGACAATTGGCCGCTGCATTGAAACCGGTGACAGAAAAAACATAAACAGAATTATTTATAAACAAACACACAGATTTGTGCAAATTGTGAGGTTGGAAGTCGGGGCGACTGTGCACTGCCGGATGCTTTTTTTCAAAAATAAATGACTTATATCGTGCGTTAAGTATTGTGATAATATCGTATCGTGGGATGTATGGTGATTCCCACCTCTACAAAACAGTGGCAAGACACTTACGTGAAGGAGACAAGGGGGCTGGAAAAGGATGGAGAAGGGTTGTGTAGGGTTGTGTCACAAACACAATGCCCAATGCCCAGAATTAGCCCAGCAAAGACCCCATCAGGCTGACACAATGCCTAATTTTAACTGTAACTTTTAACTATTTTTAACTTTAATGTTTTTACAGTGTTTCCTACTGACAAAAACCTCCATTATTGCCATTCATACTACACCAAAGTAATTAAGTAATAGATAAACAATAACAATTAAATCACAGAAAGGTTCATGTATTTTTTCACAATCTGCTATAGAATTTTCTTTTTCTATTCTATTTTCTTTCTATTTTTTACATGGATCATCAAGAGTACTAGTCAGCCACCAGCTTCTTCTGTAATTTTACACATTTATTTATAAGTGCTGACAGATTTCTTGCATTTACTACATCAGCATTTCTGTATTATATAGAAAAACTGAGATTTACTGCTGAAATTGCACTTCTTTCGTCTCACCATTAGAAGTGGGCGGATCGATTCAAATATCAACAGTATCAATTCAAGCACTGTTATTGGTACTGGAATAATACTAGCGCAAATAGGACCGATATTTTGTTTCTGTCCTCCGCATGAGGCCAAATCATAGGTGTGTTTTACTGTGTTAACTTATTACTGTGGAAAGTCATTTAGTGGTCATTGAAATGTGTTCAGAATTTGATAATTAATGTTGATTCATCTCATAAATCATGACATACTGCTCTCCCCTACATAAGCTGCCTTTCAAATTTAAAAGTATCAGTAATGCTGGTTCTGTATTTAGCTACTCACTATCTCCAACTATCAAACCTTCACTTGGATAGCAAAAACATATATATTTAAACATCAACATCAAAATTGTAAGGCTGCGCGTGCACTCCCTCTTAAAGCATATTTTCACTTACAAATTACATAAATGTAATTTTTAGAAGACACGGTTGCTATACTGTATGTTTTTTGTAAATATGGAATATGAATGCGTACACATACACGAGTGTATGCTTGAAGCAGCAATTGTACTGGTGGAGCAAATCCCATCAAACAACGGGGCCCTGGGAGAAGGGCCAGAGGCAGAGATGAGAGCGAGTCCAGCTCGAAGCCAAATAAGGGGGTGGACAGATTGCGGAGGGAGCGGGAGCTTCACTTCCAGCTTTTGAAGAGAAAGATAACAAGGCAGAAGACACGATGATTTACAGAATTAAAACACTGTAGGTAGCACTTCTGAAGACCCCTCTCAGAAGGCAGCAGAGAGTCCTTACTGCCTACATGATCAAAAATTAAAACAGTTTTCTAGGACTTCCACAGTAGTCCTGTGTTTGAGAACCACCCACTGCTGAGGCAAGCCAATTAAAGTTATTCAGAACTGTGACCAATCAATCACAGACGAGGCAGGTGGAGGAGGAAGAGAAGAAGAAGAGGACAAAACCTCAGAGACTTCGGCGCAACCAAACTCTCTCACATGCAAACACCCATAAAAAGACACAAATATATTTTGCTCACAATGGAGAATAAGCGTCACACCTACCACTTCACACATGCAGAAGCACTCCCTCTGCAGTGGAGTGAATAAAGCACTTCACACCTGGAATTTTCTAGGGCATCACGCCACTCCACATTACCAGTGCAACCCATTCAGGGAACTGTACCCAGTTGTTTCTTTCTGTCAAGCGCAGATAGCACCAAAGACATGTCATGTGGTGCCTGAACAATCAAACAGAAGAACCAATGAAAATCGCACAAGCATGTGAACACACGCTTCGCAAGTAATGCCAAGAGACAGAGACAAGGGGAAGAGATTTGCAGCATCGGCAAAATAAAGCATCTTCCTTTGACAGGGCTGGAGCTTTAGCAGACCCCCTAATCCTATTTTGACACATAATGCTATATTGTCTTCCTTTAAACAAGTGCAAGGCCTTCTCTTCTCCCCAAAAAGCCTCTAGTAGGATGAATGCATCGGCCTTTTGTCTTCCTTGAATTCATCAGGCAATTAGTTACACAAATATAGTCCCCTAATGTATCAGAGTGCATGTCAGTGAGAATCAGACACTGCGACCATCCTGGTTAGTTTCATGCTGACACTCAAGAAGCCATTTCCCCCCGGCTGGCTTCTCCTACTCTGTCCTAGTAATTCATTTCATTGGATGTAGACACAGCAACAAGGTCCAGGGTTCAAATCCAGAGACTTTCTATGTGGATTTGCATGTTCTCCAAGTGTTTGCACAAAGACTAAAACGTATAAAACACAGAGACTCTTAATCTCGTTCACTTCCTGGTAAAATAAAGGTAAGCTGCTTCATGATGTAGCATGTAGCACTGTGTCTTTCAAGCCTGCATTATTGATGTCAGTCAGATGACTTTACCCTAGGACTCAGCGTTTACATCACAAGAAGGAAAAACAGGCTTTTCTTTGAAGTCAAGGGTGTCGAAGAATCTTCTGACGGTTTCAAAATAAAATATTTTAGAGTTAAGATTTAATAACGATCATTAGAAAATCATACTGGATCAGATACTGGAGGTTTTCAACAGCTTTTAGCAAGCTGGGGAAAATATTAATCATAATTTTAAAAAAAAAACAAAAAACAGACCTCATGTGAAACTGAAGACGGGGGACTGGCGCTACATAATCTGGTTCCACTTTTTCCAAACTGTCATATTTTTTATTGCAAAGCTATTTCTAGTAATTGCTCCTAACGCTAACCCAGAGATATCAGCATGCAGCCCAGGGTTGCACTCTGCAGATATACGTATGTATTTTCATTTATACAAACACCGCCAACCAGTGCCAGGCCATCAAGCTCGGGAGCTGAGGAATCCTTGTAACCTTCCCCGGTGTCAGAAAACCAATAAAAAGGCAGAAAAATAAACAGTGTGTGGTTGCATGCCCTTCTGTTCTCCTGTCAGCTCAGGGGAGGCTGGGGCTGGGAGTAATGGTGCTGACCAGCTCCCTCACACTGCATAACATTTAACCGACTTCTGGTTTTATGTGCCTCTAATGTCCAGTTATTTTCTCATGGTTTTATTTTTTATTTTTCCCATGGTAAATACACAGTAGCTGTCAGAGAAAGCACACAAACAGAGAGGCAAGCAGAATAAAAAGTCGTTTGCTAGCAGACTCTACGTTTTCACAACCCTTCGGACACCACTGGGACGGCTAATGAGACATCTCGATGGGGATTCGTCCAGGTTTAAACAGTACATCCTCGGCAAAAGCGCAACTGGATAGAAATGTAGACAAACAATGGTGCATAATTTATTACTGTATCAATGCATCACAATTAGCCGTACTTAACCTCGGTGCTCTAGTGCCTAACGAAATGGCCCCATTATGCCACGCTCAATCTTAATTTAGCACTGTGTAAAAAACAAACAAACTGCAGACCCTCATTGATTTGACATTTCTATTCCATTGACATTGTAGTTGCATCAATACAGAAGGATACTACAGAAAAAACCCTGTTACATTACTATTACATTATTCCGTTACACAAATGGCGTTTCTAGTGTTTACCTCGTATTTCTCGCAACAAGAAAATTCAAAAGCAACAGGCTAAAATGCATTTTTAATGCAAACACCTTCATAATGTTCAGTTCATTCAGTGTTTTTGGACGTAAGCTTAAATTCTTTTATTTTACAATATTATTCTGCTTCTATCTAAACCAGCACACCCGAAACCACTTAGTGATGCATGTCTCTGTTCGCTTATCTGATTTAGAAGTTCTACATACATAATATTAAACATTTGTTCAATTATAAAGTGGGAAAAAGTCATGATTGCATTATATTCCTTACAACCTAAGCGTAATTTTATTTTTTTTTAGCACAGTTACTTAACTGTTTTTGCCCTACCATAACTTGTTTAGCATGTTTAGTTTTAATTACGGTCCAAGAGGAAAGTATCAAACACTTTGAGCGTACATAATAATCAACTGCAAATTTGGTGCCACAAAAATGCAGAGAAAGCCTCTATTTGTCCACAGCTTTTGCTGCTGATGTAAAATGTTTTTTAAAAAGCTGCAGTGAATTAATCACCCATTTTAACGGACAGAATAAACTATGGTGTACACTGACGTGAGCTATGCAATGACTCAGGGATACTCAAGCCAAACACAAGCCACGGGTAAAGAATACGAGAGCCAGAGAGTCAACTGTTGTTCAGAAATAGCCTCTGATGTTTCACACAACTAGATAACAAGTAGCTGTTGTGTAAGGTCCAGGCCAGAAGATAGAGGGGGAAGGGCAGAAGGAGAACAGACAGAGGAGGCCTGAGCACGCTCCATCTCTCATTCTTTTAAAGGTAACTGCTCGCATTGAGAGGAGGGACCTTTAACTCTTCTGTAAGCCATGTGTAGTCCAAGGAAGCCATTAAATCACAGAATGAATGGGATTGATCAGCCCTCACATAATCATCTACTGACGGATGAGCCTGCAGAGGGACTGAGGTGTGAGGTGTGTGTGTGTGTGTGGGGGGGGGGGGGGGTTGAAGCTGACATCAGCTATAGGAAAAAAGGAGGTGTGGTGTGAGAGCACAGGAGATGTCTAGCATAGGATTCCGCATTTCAGACAGATTATTGGAAATTTCTGTAGTCAGCAATACTGAGTAAATCCACCAGTGCACTTTAGAGAGATATCTGTTTGTCCAAGCTGGTTGTCTCGGCTGTGAGTAACCGTCTCTTTTTTTTGGAGTGGAGGAAGAGAGAAGGTTTAGAGAAGTAGAAAAGACATTTGAAATTGCATTCAAGTTCAAGTTCAAGTTCAAGTTCAACTTTATTGTCACTTCAACCATATACAGTTTAAAAATACACAGTGAGGCGAAACAACGTTCCACCAGGAACCAAGGTGCTACAAGACAAGTTAGTGCAAAAAAAATAATAATATATAATATATCTAGTAATAATATTGTGCAAAAGAGCATTTACAGGTTGGTGTGTGCGATGGTTTGGTGGTGTAGGTCAGTGTGTTTGCGCTTTGTGTTGGTTAGTCAGTCCAGTCTCAATGTTTTGAGGTATTTGAGTTAAGCTGAGTGATAATGTTAGTGTATGTGTGTGTGTGCGTGTTTATCAGTCAGTCCCTTTTTGCTGAGGAGACGGATGGCTTGTGGAAAAAAGCTGTTGCACAGTCTGGATGTGCGTGCCCGAATGCTTCGGTACCTTTTTCCAGATGGCAGGAGTGTAAAGAGTGTGTGAGAGGGGTGTGTCCGATCAGCCACAATGCTGGTGGCTTTGCGAATGCAGCGTGTGGTGTAGATGTCCTCAATAGAGGGTAGAGAGACCCCGATGATCTTCTCTGCTGTTCCCACTATCCGCTGTAGGGTCTTGCGGTCTGATATGGCACAGCTCCCAAACCAGACAGTGATGCAGCCGCTCAGGATGCTCTCAATAGTTCCTCTATAGAAGGTGGTCAGGATCGGTGGTGGAAGCCGGGCCTTTCTCAGTCTTCTCAGAAAGAAGAGACGCTGTTGGGCTTTCTTGTGCAGGGAGCTGGTGTTGAGGGACCAGCCGAGGTCCTTCTCCAGGTGTACACCCAGGAATTTGGTGCTGTCAACGATCTCCACAGAGGAGCCGTTGATGCTCAGCGGTGAGTGGTCGCCTCGTGTCCTCCTAAAGTCAACAACCATCTCTTTTGTCTTGTCAACATTCAGAGACAGGTTGTTGTCCTTACACCAGTCCGTTAGTCTCTGCACTTCCTCTCTGTACGCTGACTCGTCGTTCTTGCTAATGAGACCCACCACGGTCGTGTCATCAGCGAATTTAATGATGTGATTTGAACTGTGTGTTGCTACACAGTCATGAGTCAGCAGTGTGAACAGCAGAGGACTGAGCACACAGCCTTGTGGGGCCCCAGTGCTCAGTGTGGTGGTGCTGGAGGTGCAGTTCCCGATCCGTACTGACTGAGGCCTTCCGGTCAGAAAGTCCAGGATCCAGTTGCAGAGGGAGGTGTTCAGGCCTAACAGGCTCAGCTTTCCGATCAGTTGTTGGGGGATGATCGTGTTAAATGCTGAGCTGAAATCTATGTACAGCATTCGGACGTGGGAGTCCTTCTTGTCCAAGTGTGTCAGGGCAAGATGGAGTGCAGTGGAGATGGCGTCGTCCGTTGAGCGGTTATGGCGGTATGCAAATTGCATTGGGTCCAGTGAGGGGGGCAGCAGGGTCTTGATGTGTCTCATGACGAGCTGTTCGAAGCACTTCATGATGGTGGGTGTAAGTGCGATAGGGCGGTAGTCATTGAGACAGGACACAGAAGACTTCTTGGGCACGGGGACGATGGTGGTGGCCTTGAAGCACGTGGGGACAACGGCACTGCTCAGAGAGATGTTGAAGATGTCGGTGAGAACATTTGCCAGCTGATCAGCACATTCTCTGAGCACTCTGCCTGGGATGTTGTCTGGTCCAGCAGCTTTACGTGGATTGACTCTGCGTAGAGTTTTCCTCACCTCAGCTGTAGTGAGACACAGGACCTGGTCGTTCGGAGGAGGGGTGGTCTTCCTCGCCGCCACGTCGTTCTGCCTGTCGAACCGAGCATAGAAGTTGTTAAGCACATCTGGGAGGGAGCCGTCACTGTCACAGGCAGGTGGTGTCGTCCTGTAGTTAGCGATGGCTTGTAAGCCCTGCCACATGCGTCGTGTGTCGCCGCTGTCCTTAAAGTGGTTGTGGATTCTCTGGGCGTGTGCGCGCTTCGCCTCTCTGATGGCCCGAGAAAGTTCAGCCCTCGCTCTTCTAAGCGCCACCTTATCTCCCTCTTTGAAGGCAGAGTCTCGGGTCCTTAGAAGTGCACGCACTTCCGCAGTAATCCACGGTTTCTGGTTGGGTCGGGAGATGATGATCTTGGAGACAGTGACGTCATCGGTGCACTTGTTGATATAGCTGGACACTGATGATGTGTACTCCTCCAAGTCAGTGAAGTCGCCGTAAGTTGCAGCCTCTCTAAACATGTTCCAGTCAGTGCTCTCAAAACAGTCCTGAAGAGCAGAGATGGCCTGCATATAACAAAACCAAATCGAACTGACCAAATTGAACCAGAAGCTCATCAGCAATGTCAACAACATAAAGAAAAGACGGCTTTAGCGCTGCCGGTGCACACGTGCACGCTCATGACTGTGTGCGTGTGTGCACTGGCAGCACTAGAGGCGAGAAGGTCTGTGCTGCACTGAGATAAACTTGCTACCAGCATGTGGTCGGTGGTGCCGACTGATACAGTGTTGACCATCCGGCACAAAGATACAAACAGAGTGAGAATGAGGGAAAGGAAAGAAAGAGAGCACAAAAACAAAAACAAAACAGAACTTGAATGAAAACTGATTGAATCACATGTCCATTAATTGGCATTAAGTCCTTCCACCCTACGTTAACATGTGGGTATATTGATCTTGATGCTGCTATCAGGTTCCCAGCAAAGAGCAGTAAATGGCAGGCAGACAGGGCGTGGAGGCGAGCTGTCAGATCCTCAGAGTGCAGCGTTATAAACTGATATGTATAAGTCTAAATCATTCATGCTGATTATTATCTTGTCATTAAAATTATTATTATTTTTTTTCTAAACTGAATTTGTGGAAACTGCTCTGACACGATGGGCATGTGTGTGATTTTTGCACGTTTATAAAAGTTCATGAATATACTTAATTACATGTACTGAAGTACTCCACTAAAAGTCAGTGGGAAATACTGTAGTTTTAACAGCCGTGCATTCATTTGCTGCATGGTCAGGATGTACTTGAGAGATTAAAATTTTACATAAAAAGGACCAGAGCTGTAGGAAAGCCCTCAAAGTTTACTTAGTTTTCTTTAGTAGTCATGGACACAAATCTCTATGGGGTTGCATCAGGAAGGGCATCTAGCATAAAAAAACCAAATCAAACATGCAGCGCTCCCACTGTGGCCGCCCCTTGTGATTAAGGGAGCAGCTCGAGCTTTTTTTTTTTTTTTTTTTTAATTAACTGGAGAATAAATCAAAGTAAACCAGTCTTGGGACTACCAAAGCATGCTGCACACAACTGGCCAGAATAAGCATGCAATACTTGGCCGAAGAGAAGGGAAAAAGATCATTGAAACAAGCACAATATTTTAATAGCACAAATATGAGTAATTAAACTTCTGCTATATGAGAGGGTGCCTAGGTTGGTCACACACAGGTGAGCAAATTCATAATGAAAAAAAGTACGGCAGCACTGAACTGCAGGCTTCCTTTAGACACAGCCGCCGATAACATACAATAAGCCTATTTATGCACAGCAGACTAGAACACATCCAAATATGCACAATATTTTACCAGACCCAAAAGTCCAATTTGGGCAACAAAAAAGTCAAATGCCCTTTTTGCAGCTTAATGATAATGTTAAACTGCTCGGCAGCACCTCGCCTTAAGCCAAAGCATTACCTTCATCTGCAGGCACGGTTGTAACACCCCAAATGTCACTTTGCACTCAGACGTTTAGGCGATAAATTTCCAACATGTCCAACATGTTCAAAATGTGTGTAAGGACATTCATCAGTGGCAGTATGTGAGTCTCTTTGGTTTGTGGTAGAGTGTAACCATGTTTCGAGGAACTATCACTCAGACGATAGTGGGACAACTGCAAAAGTTTTCAGCCTCTGTGAACAGCTGCATTGAGCTTCTTAAAGCTGCTGCGTTTTTTATAAGCTGGTTATCAAAAACTTTAAAAGAAAATAATCTTACTGTGCTATTATGATAACTGACCTGATAGCTTACTTAGAAAAACGTGCGATGTCTAGCTACTGGTGACTATGCTATGCAATGTTATTTTGCAATGATGCTTGCCATTTATTTTTAAGGCAAATTAAAGGCAATTTTATTACTGAAAGTGTTTTAACACGTTTATTTAGTCATCTATGTATTTCTTTTATAAATACAAGATAATATATACACATATATGTATTATAAAGTCTGTGCTTATAATTACACAACCAGTGTCTAGTTAGACCTAGTGTACTCTGCCTTGTTGCAGACCAGAAGTAAGTTGCTGCATAGTTACCCCAAAGATTTTGCTCAAACATGTCTCAGATTCCTATAAATGAGTATCTGAATCCAAAGGGTTTGGAATATTTTTCAGTATTTTACAAAAAAAAACAAAAAATGAAAGAAATGGCCCCCCCAAAAAATTAAACAGAAAATTTGTAATGTAGCACGTTGTTTCATTTCCTGTTCATCTCCATAAACCCTCTGTTTACATCCCGTCACCTACTAGCTGTGGCTGAATCAGTCTTAGTTAGCTCTGCTGCCCAAACAGTAATTCTTTTTAACTCTTAGTGAACATATTGAAGCTAAAAAAATCTCCCTACGTGCCTCCAACTGCAAAAATCTACACAGAAGAGAGACGGTGACTCAGATGAAATGGAGTACGAGCACAGAAATGTCAGATTCTTTAAAAGCACTCTGTGAGCACACCTGCTAGTGCTAATGCTAGCCACCACCTGGAGATGGTGAGCGTGAGGTATCTGAGTGTCACGCTTGTGTTTTTCTTTATAAGGCATAAGTGCAGACATGACTAATGTAGTTAATGCACAGGTGTCCCATAACCAGTTATGCTTTCATCTGTGTTATTGTGCGCTGTTGCCAGTTTTGCTATCATTTGTTGTAAATCTCCACCAACACAACTGTGTGCAGTAGAGCACAGGGGTGTGTTTTAGTGGTAATTTCATTTAGGTGACTACTGTATCGTGCAATTGTCTGTTGCTGGTTGCTTTAAAGCTTTATTTGCTGCTGGCATATCGTGTTATGGCTGACAATGATATTGTGAGATTGAAGGAGCTGCTGGTGAGGAAAATTAGGGGCCAGTTTTGGCTAAACTATGTTTTAAGCAGCCGCTGTAAATATCAGAGTGGCAGCACACTTTGAGAAAAGGCACAAAGAAGGCAGGTGGCAGACTGAATAGAAAGAAGAACTTCACGATGGGGGCCAGGTTCTGACAAGTTGCACTAGATTTATCCAAATGTTGTACACCCTGTCCTCTGTGACTCTGCAGAGCTGGTCGAGACATTCAGGGCTCAGTCAGGCTAGAGTAAAGACACTCAGCCTAAAACAGAAGTCTCCCTAACACCATTCAGAGCCTCAGATATGGAATAAGAACACTTAGGGCTCATTGAAAGTCGCCAAAGTGTGGAGCATGTAGCGATATAAGTTGTAGCTGGAGGTGTGTGAATCACCCAAGCATACCTATAAGTTGTTATTTTCCAATTGCGACCCTAGCCTTAACCAACACACAAATGCAGTCTCGTGTAGTGGATGTTACTTACAGTGGGACTTTCCTCTTAAGTAGGTATGCCCTGCAGAGGGGGTTACTTGTAGTGGTCATGTCTCGAAGGCATTCCCGCAGAACACACCAATCAAACCAAGTCCTTCTGCAGTCACTGATTACTGATTGGCAGCTTTTTCTTGCTTGGGACCATATCTTTGAGTCTGTCCACTCCATCCAGCTGATTGGTTTATCTTGAATTGCGACATGAAACCGCAGTTTTTTTTAGTTTAAACAAAGCAATCAGTCCAACGAGGGCTGCAGGAGGGCAAGCAATTAGCCATTCGGAATCATAGAGGGGGCTATTGTGTAGCTGCTGTGGTTAAATCCACGTAGATATATCGACCTTTAGTGATGGGAGAGGAAAGTCAAGTTAGGTACACCTGTTCAGCGGCTTTTTAAGGCAGATATCTAATCACAATGACAACAATTCAGTGCATTCGGGCATGTAGACATGAGCAAGATGAAGTTCAAAATGAGCATCAGAATGGGGAAGAAAGGCTTTTATTTTAGTCATTTTCACCATGCCATGGTTGTTGATGTCCGACAGGCTGGTATGAGTATTTCAGAAATCGTTCATGCACTGGGACTTTTTTCCTCATAACCATTTGTAGGGTTTACAGAGAATGGGCTGAAAAAGATAAAATATCCAGTGAGCGGCAGTTCTCTGAATGAATACGCTCAAATCAAACCTCAGATCTTCTCAACCTGGTTTTTTGAACATGGCAATGAGTTCGCTGCACTCAAACAGCTTCCGTGGTCACTAGGTCTCAATTCAAGAGAGGACCTTTGGGATACAGGAACTGTGTGATGCAGTTATGTCAATATGGACCAATCCTGTTCTATCATTTTGTTCAATCTATAAACATAACAAATAATCAATCAGTCATATATTTGATTCGCCATTAAATCTTCAGTGTATTGTTTTATTTTGTCTGAGCAACCCCCCAGCATGCAGCCAAAATATTAAATCTTCTCACTTGATGGACTTTTAACCAGTAACTCGTTTTTATTTTTGCTTTCAAAAATAACTCCAATAAATCTTCAAATATCTAAATTATTATTATTATTGGATTAATGGAATTTTTGCAAGTCTGTATCTCTGATTAACCATCTGTAACGACAGTATGTGGGCGTGGGCGCGCTGCTCATGTGTTCCCTATTAAAACTGCTTTGAATAAGCCCGAGGATAAGAAAACAATGCCAGTGTCCACCACCGCCTCTCATCATCACCACGTACTGTAACACATCAAAAGCAGCGGCACGGAGGATAATGAGGAGGATAAGGACTATAAACAGCATCTGTCTGCTCATATTTAAATTTACCAATTCTCGTCCTTTCCCTCTATCATTTCATCCATCTCAAGTAGTTTGACACTAAATATACACACAAAATCGCCTGAACATCAATCTCAATTGTCAAGCCATCCTTCATTCCTTTTCTCTCTAAAAAACCCTCCTCCGCTCTGAAAGCCGCCCACTCTCCTTGTCTATCTGCACTCTTCCATTTGAAACTTCCAACTCCTCCAGTGCACTCACCCTCTAGCTTTCTTTCACTCCCCTGGGCGAGAAGAACATCTTGACCAAACCTGGGCCAAATATATTAGAGTGTGATTTTATTAAACATTTGAAGAGCTTGAATCTTCTTATTTATCTTCAGAGGGACCTGAACATTTGGAACAGAGACACACATCTGTGAGCTGCTTTAAAAGTCAACCAATTCGGAGCATTTTTTTTTTTTAAGTATGTTTATTGAGATTTTTTGATATAAGGAAAAAAAGGGACACAAAAAAAGGGACACAAAAAAACAACAACAGACAACACAACAGCAAGGGCTAAAAAACACAAATAAGACAAAAGATTACACTGCAAAGACAAAAATACTACTTCAACACTGGCAATAAACAGAAATAAAACGCTAAGGTGGTAGGCTAAGTTATTGGTGATCGATCAAACAGGACTTTGTTTTAATACATGGTCTAAAAATGGCTGCCCCACATCAAAGAAATTACTAAGTTTGTCCGCTAATGTGTACCTAGTTCTCTCCATACGCTTTACTAGTCCCTAAGGACCCCAAAGCGCTTTACACATCCAGTCATCCACCCATTCACACACTGGTGGCAAGCTACATTGTAGCCACAGCCACCCTGGGGCGGACGGACAGAGGCGAGGCTGCCGGACACTGGCGCCACCTCTGACCACCACTAGTAGGCAAACAGGTGAAGTGTCTTGCACAAGGACACAACGACCAAGGCTGTCTAAGCCGGGGCTCGAACCGGCAACCTTCCGATTACAAGGCGAACTCCCAACTCTTGAGCCACGATCGCCTGATTTTGAACTGAGGTACAATATCCGACTTCCAGAGAGTCAAGATAATTTTCTCAGCAATTACCATTCTGAACAAAACTGTAGTTTGTGCAGCAGACCTGAGGTGTAAAAGGGAAGAGGAAGATCCAAACAATGCAATTATTGGGTCTGGCTCTAATGTTCAATTATATATATCAGAAAAACATTTAAAAATGTCCAACCAATAGTTGTGCAATTTGGGACAAGTCCAAAATAAATGAGTGAGAGAGCCTTCTCCAAGTTTACAACGATCACATATCGGACTAATAGAAGGAAAAATCCTGTGCAGTTTAGTTTTTGTATAATGAAGTCTGTGAAGCACTTTGAATTGAATTAACTGATGCCTTGCATTTATAGAGCAAGAATGGATCCTACACAGACTCCTCTCCCACACCTCATCTCCTATTTGCAAACCAAGCTCCTCCTCCCATGCCATCTTCAAAAAGTCAGATTTAAAATTGAAATACTCAGAAAAAGCTTTCACAAAACCAACAACCAATTTTTTAGAATCCGGGGAACTCAGAAGGAGTGTAAAAATTGACCCCTCTTCCGGAAGAGATAGAAAATTAAGAATACTCTGACGAACAGTTTCTTATCTGTAAATAATGAAAAAAATGTGATGCAGGGAGAGAGAACTTGTTTTGCAACTGAGTAAATGATGCAAACTGCCTGTCAATATATATAAGTCTTTGAGAGTAATAATACCTTTCTGTGTCCAGACCTCAAAAGAGGGATCTAAACATGAGGGTGGAAATGCATGATTACAATATACAGTATTGGAGTGTGGATCGAAGTGTCTGGTAGAGCACAACCTTTTTTGATCTGACTAAAGATTTTAACGCAGTTCAAAACTGTAAAATTATTGACCTTGGTTCGCGGATTAGAGGACGAAAAAAGAAGAGCAGGGAGGGAACTATTCTCAACCCCACCACTCTCTATGACCACCCAAGGTGGGTATCGGCAGACATGACCTTTTTGTACCCTTCCTGCCAGTAAGCAAGAGTTCTAGCATTTGCAGCCCAATAATAAAACTGAAACAATGGCAGAGCAAATCCACCCTTAAGTTTAGACTTACATAGATGAACTTTTGATATCCTGTGAGTTTTAAAGCCCCAAGCAAATGGTAATACTACTGAGTCGATCACTTTAAAAAAAATTGCTTATTCAAAAAAATAGGTAAGTTTAAAAATAAATATAAAAATTTAGGAAGGGAAACCATTTTAATTACATTAATGCGACCTACCATGGAAATAGGGAGAGCCCTCCATTTCTCAATGTCCTTTTTCAATTTTTCAACTTGTTCAAGATAATTCAACTTGAAGATCAATTTAGGATCCTTAGGCAAAATAACACCTAAGTATTTCAATCTGTCTGTAATTTTAAAAGGCAAAATTAAAAAAAAAAAAATCAACATCCAAGTTTGCAGTTAAAGCCACAAACTCACTCTTCTGCCAATTAATTGTATAACCTGAGATTTCCCCAAACGACCTCACCACATCTAAAAGTACAGGAACAGATCGCTCAGGATTTGACAAGAACAAAACAACATCATCCGCATATAAAGAAATGTAGTGCTTGATATTCCCCAATCGGACAGGGTCAATAGAGGGCTCATTCCTAATGGCTACTGCAAGAGGTTCAATAGAAATAGTGAAAAGCAAAGGGTTCAAAGGGCAGCCTTGTCATGTCCCGCGGTGTAAAAAAAAAAGGCGCTGATCTATCTTGGTTAGTAAGAATGGAAGAAGAAGGATGCCTATATATCATATGATATAAACTGTTCGCCTAAACCAAACTTCTCCAGTACCCAAAGCATATAGGCCCACTCGACCTGGTCAAACGCCTTTTCAGCATCTAAGCTCAGTACTGCGATCTTGGAAGCTCCCCAGTGCCTATGATACATAATATTCATCAATCTTCGAACATTAAAGAAGGAAAACCTCTGGGGGACAAACCCAGTTTGATCCAGATGGATAATTGACCCAACATGTCCATTTAATCTGTTTGCCAAAATTTTAGTGAAAATTTTCATATCCAAATTCAACAAAGCAATAGGTCAATAACAAAGAAATATTAGCTTCATATAGCGTACGGGGCAATGCTTGAGCGGAGCATGTTTTTTTGTTGTTTTTTCCTTATTTACTTGTGCGACTTCGGACTGTCTTGGCCTTTCTCTCTCTTTCACCCACTACCTCGCTTGTCAGAGAAAATAAAATCTCGACCGAGACCAACTGAGCATGCCACATTACATTCAACTTAGTTCCCTTGTCTCTCCCCATGTAAGACAAACTCAAAAATAATTTGCACACACTTTACATTTTTTGTCTCTGAGAATAAACTGCGCATGAAGAGGAAGGGGGCGCAGAGGGAGGCAATCTTGTTACCAGCCGGCATAGCCCTGGGAAGATTTCTATCAGACACACGTATAGAGAGAGGCATCCATTTAGAAAATGGCTTTTCTAGGCATGCTGGGCCATTTAGCACACCCTGTGACGACTCCTGTTTGGGGCAATGATAAATGTTCTTTCGCACCCGGCCTGTGCACACAGTCAGGCCACCGCATACACATGCACGCACAGCCATATGGGCACCCCACGCAAACCATCGCCAGGCAGACGCAGCGTTTTCAGAAGAGAGTGGCTTCACTGGGTTTGGTCCACAGAATAAACTCGAGTCACCGCCAGTGAAAATTAGTTTAAATCCACAGAACTTAAATCCTACTGAGCATTTAACGTCATGTCAACACCACTTTGCAGCTTTAGGAATCATTAAGTTCAGGTTCATTCAGCTATACATGCTGAATGAGTTTTATAATGAGTAGTAATATGACAGCCTTTTTTGGCCATTTCCAACATTTAGTGAAGAAAAGAATGGAGTAATTTAACAATAATCAGAAATCCAAAACAAAACATAAAAAATTGTAACATAAGCCAACAAATCTAAGGGGGATATTGCATCAGGAACATTGTGTTGCAGGTCATTATTGACGGAAGTGATCGGGTCATGACAGCCGTCCAAAATGCTAGTTAAACCCGAGCCATGGCATAAAACAAATTGTCCGTTTTACAGCCTTCCTCCTGACAGAGACATTACCCATGAAGTAACAAACGTGTTTGTGTGATTTATGGCAGCAGCATTTCTTTTCAATGACAGCAAACATGTGAATGTGAAGAAAAGTGACTTATTGCTACAGCTGAACTGCACTAAATGTGAATGTTTTCTGTCTTTACACTACAAGAAAGTGGGGAAATGTGGAGGGTTTTTATTGGTTACTTTTCAGTGGATTTACAGACCCGGCCAACTTGAGATCAAAATTGGCAGCAAATTATCACCAAAATGCACAAGCTGAGTTGTTTTTTGTTTTTTTTAAAAAGAGGGTAGTACTTTAGTAGTTTATTAACCTTTTAGATCAGTTAAAGGGTGATCGGCAACTTTATACGTTGAGAAAACTCTTCAAACTCTTTAGCTGAAAAAGCCTTTCTCCACCCAGTTTATCCCCATCTACACCACATTTAAATCAATAATGTTTTAAAAATGACAATATTCTTGAGATAGAATACATTTTTCAGATACTTTGACTTTCAAACAATGAGTCGCCTTATTTTTAAAGTCTACTGCCTGTATAGATATCCACACTACCCAGTGGGAGCAACAAAAAAGCAAAAGGCAAATATTTTAGCAGGTAAACACTCTCTCTGTGTTTTGTTTACACTGGATGAGTGCTAAAAATCAACCTGTCTCTATCATGCTGTCTGAGTGCGCGCCTGATATCCACTAATGGTCATTACCCTTTACAGCAGCGCGATTTCTGTCAGCTTACTTCCTCCTCTCTGGGATCCATCAGTGTCGCCACTATACTAACAGCTGTCATGGAGCCTGAGATCTCTCAGCTCAGCTCCAACCACAAGTAAAATACTCATCATCCAGGTTTTTATGTGATTTATAGACACAGAAATATGATTCATATGTAATTTTGCTGATAGTTCACTATACTAAATACTGATAAGAATATAACCAGACAGGTATAATTATGTTTAAGTTAACCAATATAATAATGTGAAAATACAGCAACCATTCTAAGGGCAGGCCTAACTGAAAGCCTGTGTAGAAACGGCCTTAAGAAATATGAGGGTGTGTGTGTGTGAGGAATGACGTGCCACAGCGGACGCTCTGATCTCTGAATGTCTGACTTTAAAAATGTATGATTTCATAAAATTTACCAGATGAATAAAGGGAAGACATTGGGATGATTTCGAGGCAGTCAGGACTGGGCGAGCCCCCTCACCCACATCGGCTTCATCTGAACTCTGCGTTACGTACTGGGTAAGACTCATAGGATCAGAGGCTAGGACCTTTTTAACAGAGAGCTGAACCAGACTTCCTATAAAGGGATCGTGGGCCCTGCAGATCAACATTGCTATCGCACTAACCACTGTTGCTGCTGGAATTAAAGCCACAGGCTCCGTACTGGCTGGATGAATCATTTTCATCTACACAGCAATAATGAAGCATTTATTTCAGGGTGAATGACAAACTCTGGAAACGTGGCCAACACGCGCACGCAGCACAAATATGATGAAAC
The DNA here is from genome assembly GCF_963969265.1 of Rhamphochromis sp. 'chilingali'. Lineage (NCBI taxonomy): Eukaryota > Metazoa > Chordata > Actinopteri > Cichliformes > Cichlidae > Rhamphochromis > Rhamphochromis sp. 'chilingali'. The sequence continues at coordinate 23,805,605 of NC_137936.1, read as the reverse complement.
TGTGTCAGTCACACTATGCTAAACCATCTGCCTATCACAGGACAGACACGTGGTGCAAAAAACCAGAAGGAAACACTTAAATAGACACTTAAATATCCAACACCATAATCATGCCTAATGTGTGTCTCGATTTTTTAAATGCTTATTTCAAATTAAATGAGCAATCAATCTAGAGGTTACTAGAAGTTAAGGGGGATCCGGCCAAAGGAAAATTCTTGACAGCAAAAGATGATTTGGAAAAAAGGCAGTCATCTCCACTCGTGAAGTTATGTCACACTAATATAGAAGATCACTGCTTCTATATTATCTCACTTCATCACTCAAGTCAACACAGTACCTTAAAGATATCCACACCCTCACGCTGGACCTTGAAGAGGAGTGCAATCATACTGATTAATAATGCAGGAAAATGCGGGGCGTCACTTGCAGGCGTGACGTCAACTTACCGATCTCATCTGCTGAGCTCCGGTGACGTGCTGCAGAACCTTTTCCAGCTCCTTCTCAATGCGTCCAGCCCAGTGAATCATTCTGCAAAAGTAAAGTTAAGACATTTTCAACATTATCATTTCAACATCATCACGAAAACTTTCATTTCTCTACCACTGCGTATAAGTGAGTGCATTTGCAAGACGGCGGCAGTGTGTGGCTCTCTTTCTGCTGGAAAACTGCCACACTCTGCCCCTTTTGGGATGCCTGTCTGGAAGTATCACTATCCTATCTCCAGTTAATGTCTGGGTTGGTCATCAGCATCTTCTCTCCCCATCACATCTTGCATGTATGTGTTCCGTCCAGGACCGGCAGCGTACGTGCCTGTCTACGCTCGGCTGGGATCAGCGGTTCTACAATAAAACTGCTCAGGTCTGACAGAAGTGCAGCCTAAGCAGGAGCTGATCTCCGTTAGACGGAGCCAAGTTTGGAATTAAGAGATCAAACGACTGGAGCTCATCACTGTATATCTCTCAGCAAGCAACAAATGACTTAATGGATGAAGATTTTTACCAGATCACTTTAGAGAAGCAGCAGGGGCCAACCTGCCAACCAAGATTCATGCTGAACAACTCATGTGAAAAGCCAAGAAGAAATTTTCACAGAAAAAAAGGAGAACAAAAAAAAAACCTATTATGAAAGCTCATCTTTCAGCAATCAGATGAATAAATTATGTCATGTGTTTGCTAGCCAACCGCTGATTCCATGCCAACCTTTTTCCTTTCAGCAGCCTGCAGATAGCTAATCACTAGCATCAACAACACAGCCGTTTGTCTTTTAATATGATGACGGAGACAAATGTCATCTTTAAATGTCAGATTTGCTCTGAAGACAAGAGGGGAGACAGATTTATTAAATTGCACAAATCTGCCAAGTAGTGACAGCGCCCGCCATAATCACCAAGCCAGAGCGGGCTTCATCTAGCGAGTAACAGCAGAGCAAACACGCCAGCGAGTGAGCAAGTTCCCTGTGTTTATAGGGACCGTGATTAAAGGAGAGCAAGAGGGCCTCTAAAAGGAGCAGAGAAGGGGGGGAAGCTGTGACTATAAAAAGGTCATTCAATATGAAATGAAAACAAGTTTACAGTGAGAACAGAGCTGAGCAGGACACAGTGATACTAACAGTGAGGGACAATACCTCTGTCCCCGAGCCAGGCAGACTTCTTACGCAACCTCTTTAGTCTGGATACTACACACAACATGATAGATAGATAGATAGATAGATAGATAGATAGATAGATAGATAGATAGATAGATAGATAGATAGATAGATAGATAGATAGATAGATAGATAGATAGATAGATAGATAGATAGATAGATAGATAGATAGATAGATAGATAGATCTTATATTACAGTTTGGCAGTAACTTAATATTTTCATTTACCTTTTCATTGTGTAATCTCTAACATTATTGTGTCTCATATTGTGATAAAAGTATCTATAGGTCATTTATACACACGTGCACTGATGCACAAAGGCCTGGTTTCAGTCTAAGTTGAATACATTTAGCACTTAATATAACATCTGTGCCATATTTATATTCTGTGTGTGAACAGACTACACGACTTGCATCGCACCAGGTCAAATAAAGCTGGAATAACAATGTTTTAAAGCACAAAGCAAGAAGTTGGAGACTGCGTGGCAAAAAATATCTTGCAGTATGAAGTATGTTCATTCAATAGCAGCTGCAGAGATAGCAGGACGCTGTTGTTTGGTAAATTATATGCATTACTGTGGCCTAATGCTCAGTGAGTGCTCGGAGACCTTCTGCATTATGAAAGCTGTGATCTCTCTTTAATTGACAAAAGTTGTCATAATGCACTACATGAAAGCCGACTGGTGCTCTCTGGCTCTCTGTAGTCCAAAGCAGCAGTACAACTTTGCCATTTGCCTTCTTGTGTTTTGATTCGTCTTAGTTGTTTTATGATTTATGTTAGCCAAACATTATGGAAAAGCAGAAAGTGTGATGAAATGAGTTTGGATGGAAGACCTGTGTGAGTCAGACCCATACTGTCACTACGCTCATTCGGCCGCAATGGATCTCATCATTCGAAGTGCCACTCTCATCTATCTATTAGGGCAGAAGGTGGGCTATTTTTGTGTGTGGTCATATCATCTGGTGCAAAGTGCTGATGATATTTTGACTTTTAGATTCCAGTTATCAACTTTTTTTTTTTTTAAATGAGGAAATAACTTCCCTGCAGCTACCTCTCAGTCTACCACAGACACCTACATACACACTAAATTATAAGCATAAACAACACTTCAGTGTAATATTTAGTACTATGCAGACCATACTGGTAGATGGCAAGCTGTAGAAAACGCACACTTTCTGGAGACTGCTGTGAAAACGAAGCGAGCATCCTTATACGTGCATTTCTTCAGCTAGACCTCGAACACGGAGAAGCTCTGACCCGTGCATGGGCGTGTTTGTGTGTCTGTGTGTGTCAGCAATATACATCAAATAAACTGCCACCATTGCTCCCAATACACTTCAATTAACTGTCAAATTCTGGCAAATACCACAGTGATGTGGGTGACCCAAAACCCAGTTTAGAAATCTCAAGAGATGACAGACTGCATATATAACCAGCCCTACAGAATATTTAGCTTCTCTTTATCTGCTTAAACAAGGACACTGGGAAAGTAAGAAATAATGACACAGTTTCTCTATTAAAAAGGAACAATAGTGTATAGTTAAAGAAAACGTAGTTTTGGAAAATAAACGTGTCTTTAAACGGGGGGAGATGGAAATTAGGGTTGCTTAAAAGTCATAATAAACTGAATTTCAGGGTTTTGTTTGCAAAGTAACTCGGGTGTAAGATAAATTAACTGCATCACTTACAGAGCTAAAACAATCAAATCAGTGATCCGGTAAATTGTAGTTTTAAGTCAATCCACAGTAGAATAAAAGATAACTGATTTTTTTTTTTTTTTTTTTTTGAAAGTCACCTTGGCCATCGAATTAACAGAGCCCCGGAGATTTTAAAGACATGATCTGGTTGATGCATCACACAGGAATCATTTCTGGGAGCCTGACTGACTAAACAGCACTTCGGGCTACACACAGTCTTCGCATCAGATCATCACGTCATGGTTATTATAAAGAGGGCGACATTTGGAACGATACTTCAGTGTGAGCCTAACTGTTGCACTCACGAGGGTTTATTGTTGCATAAAGAGGATTATCGGAACTCTGAAATACAATCTTAAGTGAAGTAATAGCCATTGAAAGAAAAAAAAAATAGGGAAAAATATTTTTGGGGGGGTAAATTACTGACTTTCATTGAACAGTTGACGGTGCACAGGTGGTAAACTGTCGCGGTAAACATTTGGCTTCAGTCGCCTTTGCGCGTCCTTCAAGGTGAAATTATTATAATGTTCGCATAAGAGAAGGGAATGGGGGTATAAATGCTAAATATTCCCCCCAACAGATGTGCGCTGAATAATTCCAGAAATAGCTTTTTTTGTTGCTGTTGTTTTTTGTTTGTGTGTTTGTATTTTTGCTTTATTTTTTGTGCTCTCCTCACAGCTGGATGCTTTACTACTTTCTGCGCCCTGCGGTCACTTGTAATGCTGCCCTCAAGTGCGTCTAAATTTCGAGTGTGACGTTTCCACATTTAGAGTCTGAAACAAAATGAGCCATTAAAAGCAAAAACAAAACAAAAAAACACACCCTGAGGTGAGATAGATATGATTACTTTCACGGTGCGAGTGCTTTTAGAGACTTTGTAGAGGACTGCGTCTAAGCGGGATATTCTCCCTCCTGCACTGACAGCAAAACAACACTCGGACTATCTCTTTAATATTTTTGTATTTTTAACTATCGCTGGCACTGTGTTTTCTCCCCCCACCTCCTTTTTCTTTCGCCACATGTGCGTACTCCATGTTGACTGTCACTAGCGGAATAAGACTTTGGGCTTTAATGCCAGTGCCCACCAACACCACCACAACAACAACACAAGCCGTGTGAGAATGACACTCATAACGCAGCATCGGAGACGGAAGCTGCGTCTGCGTGTCAGCATCAGGGACAGCGGCTCATCTCGCACCAAGGTAAGCGCCGCTTCATGTGCAGGCTCGTCTGGGGCCACCTGTCCTAGTTCCGCACTCCGCACCCCCCCCCCCCCCCCAGTTTATCCTCCCCACCAAAACCGTGCAGGGTACTTACGTGTAGTGCTGTGGGAAGAGGTGGGTCCCGGCTGTCGGCGTGGAGACGCATATGATAAGTACAGTTTGGATTGTCAAGAGGCAGAAGACACCGTACGACTGTGCGCAGATCGCCATTTTCCATTAAATATTCAAGAAACTGAGATAAATAAGAGAAGGACCGGAAGGACAGTCTCTCACAGCTGAGCTAAGAATAACCGAGCTCCGGAGAAAGTGTGTAGTGGGAGGTGATGGTTGGCGGAGGCTTCTGGACACTTCAGCCCGGCAGTGAAATCTCAATCAGAGACGCACACGAAGAATTGGCAGCTGAAGACACGGGAGATCAGGATCAGGAAGATGCTCTGCCGCGGCTGCCGATGTGCCTGGCTGCCTATTTGCGCGCTCGCTTTCCTCCCTCCCTCTCCGTCGCCGCGCACATTTGCTCCTTTTCTCTCCCAACGTCTCCAATGTAACAACCATACAAGGTGAAGCTGGTCGCTGTGCCGCTTCAATTTTCCCATTGTGACTTTCAAAATAAAACAATGTGACGCCTTTAGGCCAGTATCCAACAGAAAAGAGACCAAAAACCTGCCAAAAGTGTTTTTTTTAATCAGAAAATACCCGAAATTCAGCGGTCTTACATCATATGAGCATTTTTTGACCACATATGATGCGCTTTTTTCATCAACTTCGAAAATTAGCTGCTTTTTTAAAGGAAGCTCTCTGGCTAGATTTAAGCTTTAGAGTTGTAGGATTTTATTTTTGTAAGCCTGGTAGCTCAACTTCCTGTAATCGCCTCGTCCATCTGTGACACTTGACTCAGCTGTTGGCACTGGCGGCCCTTCCTCCATTCAAACAACCTACTTCTGTGCAACAGACGGGGGCGCGCATCAGGCCACCTCCTCCTCCTCCTCATGTCCAGTTCATACTCTTATGTTTTCACCAGACTCGAGATTATGATCAGAAACCAAGGTGTCATTTGGGGTAATTGGAAGCATAATACCAGAGGGCCATGTTATATTAACTAGAGTATAAACAGTCAGCAGCAGTGGCCTTGGGGCTGCTTCCCAAACTATATTTGTTCTACTCATTAAGACCTCTCGTCCAGTGGATGAACATTTAAATGGATGCAAGGAAAATTAGCCACCTAGATACCTAGCAATAGTGTTTCATGCTCTCACCGGCTATTTGGAACGAGGGGCTTTGAATTTACAGAAAGGCAGGGTCTGGCTCCTTGTTTCTCATAAATAGCAACCTCCCATTATCATAAGCTATTTAATAGGTCATATTTGAGTGGAGCAACTTCTCCTCTGGACATATAAGTCAGATAGCGTTCATTTTAAAGGTAAACAAGGAGGAGAGATGCACAGAAACCTCAGAGTAAATGTAATTCAGCATGAAGTCCCCCCCTGGAGAAGTGACTATCTCCTTCTATCAGCTGTGTGCGTGTGTGTGCTTGTGTCTTTGTATGTGTGCACACATGCACACCTGTACCTGCTTTTTTACCTTTTCCTGCACTGCTCTGTTCTCTGATCTTCCTGTTTCCATAACTGGAGGGCACATTTGCACCTAAACAAAACCCATATTTCAGATACATTCATACAATATATAGAAACGGTATAGTTTCTGACTTAAGGTGTGCCACTTCATATTTATTCTCATTACTGCGATCAAGCAACACTATAAAATCCCAGAGTTTAGGGATTAAGGTGCTCAGGGCTTCGGGTTTGGGGTTTTTTCCTGATTTTTCCAGTTGTCTGCCAGTCAAAAGCGCAGGCTCGGGACACTCGGTCCCCTTCGGCTGCTCCTGGGGGAGCCATGCATCTCTCAGCTCATTTGCTGGGCACAGAGAGACAGTCGTTCTTGTAGCTGTGTTGTCCTTGGCTCAGTCATTCGGCAGGGGACACACAGGTGCTCTGCTACAGAAAGCCGCACAGCAGTCGGCAGGGTTGCTGCACAGCATTTCTGTCTCTTCCCTGACAGAGAAGACGGGGCTGTTTTGGTAGAAAGGACACACTGCGGGGCATGGACCTCAGCAGGAGGGGGAAAAACCCACCTGATGGCAGGGATGAAGAGCTACAGCAGCAGCAGTCCCCTGCTCATGTACATAGTTGTCACGGATCATTCAGTCAGAACAAACATCTGTTTCTCAGGAAATGAGGAAACAAATACACTTCTATAGTTCCCAGAGCTATAGTTTTTTTTAATCATATTGAACATCTCCCTCTCATTCAAACAAATGTGTAGCAGAGAGTCAGGAAACGGTCATGTTTTGATACATTACTATTCCCCACGCTGGGAAAAATAACCTTAATTGATGGCTACTCTCACACATTAATTTACACCATTATACTCCCCATCGTCGCATTAATAATAACAGCAACCAGATACCGGTAGGTTGGCTGACTCACACTAAACGTTTGTGCTGACTCACTGACACCCCTGGTTCAATCCGTCCACTCAAACATACATTAGGCCAACGTATCTCAATTCACCTGACTCAAAGGGCCAGGACATGGAAAAATTAACTAATTTTAAATGAGCGAACAGTTTGTAGATTTCTCTCAATAAAAGAGCTGTCCAGAGCTGGACTTTTTTTTTAATCTATGCAAATAAAATAACAGTGTGTACACATACCTTTGGGGACCAAAATAACACTGGCAACCAATTTAAGTAACACTGCGTGTTGGCTGGGTCATATTCAACAATGTCACACCTTAAATGCAAATGTAATTTAATTCACCCGTACTTGCAGTGGCGTTCGTGGGCAGAAGAGAGGAAGATAAAAGAGGTGATTGTCACCCTGGGGCCTTGGATCTCATTGACCACGCTGCAACGCTTATAGAGAATCCACTCTTTATTATAGCTGATCGATCAGGCCAGCTAAGGGATCTGCTCAGTGAAAACACACAGATCAATGGCCTCAAGCTTTGCTGAGCCTTCAGAGGGTGAGAAAAGTAGACAAGAGGCGGGGCTCCGCTACATAGGGTGTCTCCCATTGGCCGTGCGTTTTGGTCTGAAGTGATTGACCTGCCAATCTGTTATTGATCCTTGTGAGTGTTGCAAAAGGAGGCAGGATTCGTAGCTGTGTATTGGACTCCAGCTTCCTTTCTGAGGAGTGCTCTCCTAGACAGAGGCCAAGTAGGTTAGAGTAAAATTAATCACTCCTTGTTTCCCTGTCTGCAGGCCTCAGGGGAAGTCACCAGTAAAGGCACGCTCCACACATCCAGACAAGTACACACACATACACACAGAGATGCACTGGTCTCTTATCTCACTTTTCCTCCACCTTATCCATCGTTCTCTCTCCCTTAACCTCCTCCTCCGTCTCTTTCTGTGGCCTCTGTGCTGACGTTCTGGTGGGCTGGACAGAAAATGTGAGGCTTCACCCTCTGTAAAACCGACTCTAGTCAGCATGCTGAATGCTAAGATTTTATTTTTCTGATTAGACAATGACTGTGCATCGCATTCAGTGCAGATGATAGAGTCAGTTGCCCTTGAGAGAGAGCCCCAAGGCTCTCAGAAAACTTCAATGATCCTCTCAAGTGTTTCCTGTAAAAAAAAAAACAGCATGATATACTGTCACTCATTTGCCACATGCTCTCTTTGAGAGTATTTTTTTTAACCATAGCAGAGAAAAGGCACTGCGCCCTTGTCTTCCACGGGGATGTACTGAAAAGATCAGCAAAGTGATTCCAGTAATCAAGGTTATTTTCCCTTTGTGTCTCTTTTACTTCGCTCCCTGCTCACCTCACAGCTTATCCCCCTATTTAGTTTTATCCACTAAGAAGATCAGGAAAAAACCTCCAAACAAGACATTTATTTTACATAAATATTTATATAGCCCACCATGCCATATTATTTGCTTGGCTCTATAACACAGTGTTTTCCTACACGACCTAACCGCTTTGTGAAAAAATCAATAAGGGAAATCCCTGATTCAGGCCCCAGTGCTCTGTATACCTTACTGTAAAATACAAACATACCCAGAGACGATGGGCTCCAAAGCACTCTGGGACTTTCGTGCTCAAATGTCAGAGCGTTTCATCCTGATGATGATGACTCACTCCCCTCGTTCTTAGTCTGCATGAAAGAACAACAGCGCCAATTAATGACCCAACCTCAACACGTGCAACAGTACAGTAAACAAACCCTATATTAAATTCTACAGCAGGGCACACAAACAGCGCTGCGATATTACAAGTAGAGATGTATTTGCAAGAAATATGAGCATTTAAAAGCTACATTTTATTTTATCTCCCCCGGAGAATCTTTCCCTGCCTCACCCACATAGGCAAGTGGTCGCATGTGAAAACAGAGCAAGACTCAGCACTCATTGACATGCTCTACTAGAGGCCTAATGGCCCCTGGGTAATGGCCTCTTTGGTCTTCAGGAAATCCTCCCTCATGCATACATCAAAGCTGGGATTGAGAAGGATAGAGAGTGAAAATAGAGGGGAGGAAAGAGACATCAGTGCCACACAGGGAGAGGAGATGAAGAAACACACGAAAGGAAGTGCTGTAGTTCTGGTTTATGACATTCATAGAAAGGTCAGTCCAGTATATTTTAGACTTGCGGTTCGTGTCAGCGTAGTACACCAGGGCTATAGCAGCACTGTTTGAAGACAGTTTGCCTTTGGTATTGACTGAATGTTTCTGCAGACTGCTCAGATTTGTATTCTTATTTAGCTATTTTTAGCTATCTTGATTTAGACCATAACCTTGTATGACTATTTACATATACTATAATTAGCATTTGACATCTTTGGGTTCTATGTCTGAAGAAAAAAAAAACTTTTTACAGTCAAAATCAGCCTTATAGTCACTTCCATTTGGCCACTGTAAGTCTGTTGCCCAAACAAATAGCCAAATACTAAAATAGTCAAAAGACAAAATTGAATTATTGTAACCATAAAATAATCAGATTTTTGAGCAAAACTGCTAAAAAATTTGCTGCTTGCAGCTTCTGAAAGTATAAGCATTTTATGCTATTTGTCATACGTTTCAATATACCAGATATTATTCTGATCTTTTACTGTCAGAAAATACAAATCATACATTGGCTTTATTTAGAATTACACAATAGTCTGACTGATTCAGTATCATTCTGACAAAATAATTGATCGCTTTAAAAAGTGCCAAAAACCCCGTATTGATAGTGACAGTCATAAGTTGCAGTATATCATTTATGATCCAATATTAGATCTCCTTATCCTCAATCCACCATTATTCTCTTTTCTTTCAATCTCCATCACTCTTCAGTCTCCTTTTTAAAAACTCGTTTTGCTGACATACAACATCCCAGAGTTGACAGCCAGCTGCTATAACACGAGACCTGTAGCCCGTCGTGGCACAACACCCCCTGCCCCTCCCTCTCACTGTCCATGAGCCATCTGCTTACTCTGCATATTGCAGATCTGTCAATGCTGCCTAATTATAATGCACAGAAAAGTGCTCATCGTGACCCTGGCTGTGTTTGCAAAAGTTTTGCCTTGTTCCATATGGTACGAACACAGAAGGCACCTGTCTGTATGTGGCTACGTACCCATCTAAATGTGGTCTCTATCCTGTGCGTTCATATAGCAGAGCAGTGTCAGCTCACATTCAGAGAAAGCTCTGACTTCTACATGTCCTACGTTGTGAAGTGGAGCATGTGATTTTTGCCTCTTCGCAACAATTTTCAACTCATCTCCCAGTTCTGTCTTCTGGTGAAACTCAGAAACCCTCCATTCAAATGCTTCTAAAGTTTAATCTATTTTAAAAATCAGATGAAATGTGTTGAGTTTATGTTAAAAAAAAAAAAAAAAAAAACTCAAGCAGGAACCACTACAATCTGCTCTACGGTGGGATGCCCACATCAAATGGGCCTTCAATATGTTGGCAGTGACTGAAGTGCTAGGTGTTGCCATACAGAGCACATTAAACAGTGTCAGTACTAAAGAGGCAAAACTAACAGGCCTGTGGTGCCTTTGGTGGTTTGATAAGGCAAGCGGGTGGTCCTGTCTGAACGTGGTCTACCCCTCTTCTCTTGTCACTGTGGAGTGAGAAGTGCATAGTCGCTTGCCCGCCCTGCCGTCACATTAAAGCGCATCTTAATTGGCATTAGAACTGGTGATAAGAGCTTAATGAAGGAATTAATAGATAACACACATTCTGGAGCTTATTCGCCATAGTCACACTGACAGACACAAACACACACAGCTGTACTCAAACGGGCAGATTTTACAACCCAAGACAGAGCGAGTGAGGATTCATGGGGAAATAGGTGGCCTGCAGCGAGAGGCAGTACCAAGACTGAAAGCCTGTAATACATCACATCACCATGCATGACAACAGCTAACCTTCACAGGTTTTACAGCTGGAGCATTGGTTTGAATGGAAAAAGCATGTGCTGCAATCACTCTAGGCTTTTAAGAGGATTCATGGCATGCTTGTTAGTCGGGTCAGAACTGTTTTGGTTATTCACCTATTAACAGATACGCATCTATTAGAAGTGCAATTTAAACTGATTAATACAACATACAACAGCATTTCATAGACAGAGCAGGTCTGCAGTGCCCAGTATACCAAAATATGCAACTAAAGCACATGCAAAGCACAATAATTACATCGATGAATCTATTATCTGCAGATAACTTACTTTTTGTTAGTTCTACTGAATGGTTTAGGTTAACCTATAAGTGGCTTACTTTCACATTCATGCAAACCCGCAATACACAGTAATTTCAATTAGTTTCTACATGAACATGCAGATTTTGCAGTTTTCACCTCGTTACAGGTCAACTTACCTTTTAAAAATGTTTCAAATGAAACTTAATTCTGAGTAAATACCAAAGTCTGGGGCTTAAAAGTGAAACCAAAAGCTGCAGTTCCCCAAATGGCCACTTGAGGCTGGCTCCAATCCCTTGGAGTAGTCTCCATCCAGCACTGAAAAATGAAATCAACACATGAGGTCAGGGGTGGCGAATTAATCTCAAGGGGCCATATAAGAAACTGAAACTGTTATGGAAGGCCACACCAATAAGAGGAACTCAGTTCTGCATAAAATTAATTTTATTTCTTTATAAACTGGTACTGGTTAGAGTACCAGTTTATAGTAGTACTGGTTCGTACAAGTGCATAAAAGTTAGACTCAATATCTGCGTTAGAAATGCAAAGAACAGCAGATATGTGATTATGACTGAGGAAGGATCTGTATCTTGATTTGGTGAACTTCATCAATGAGAAAGTTTGTTCACACATGAAGGTCGATCCAAGGAGAACCAACATCTTCATTGCAAGCAACTAAGTGAGTAATAATGTTGCTCTCCAGTTAGTTTGAAAGAATCTGTCATTTTCCCGTGTAAGCCTTCACCAGGCTGTACATTTAATTTAGTTTATTCCTCAGTGGTAGCCTACGTCACCATTTTCAGTCTAAAGAACCTCCAAAATTGCAACAACCTACCTGCAATTCACTGCTAACTGTTTTAGTTACAACATAAACAATATAGTTAATTTTTGGCACTGACTTATACAACACCTCCTGGTGTATCCATTTCAGTTCTGGATTTATTTCAGTCCCTTATCTTGCATCTGTTTCAACAATCCCAAAATTTTCCCTGTCAGAGTTGGACAGCCATTGGTTGTAACATCTGCCAGTTTGTTCCATTTCAGTCCCAGCTTATCCAAGCATGCACTTACCTCAAATCACTCCATGCCTAGTCCCTTTTATTGAACGCTTTGCTGCCAGCTCCTCCATAATCTCAAACACTTTCATTATCCCACGTACGAAGATGAGTAACTGGGCTGTATTGCAGAGATCACAGTCCTCATCCAAAGCCAAAGAGAAAAAGTCAAGATTGTCTGCTTTGTTTTTCAGCTGAAGCTCCATATTTCCCGCGGTGTCCTCCATCCGTCTTGTTACGAATTGCCTGGAGAGGTGCACTTTCTCAAATGTTTCTTTGTCTTTTTCTCAGGGCATATTAGCGTGACAGACCCTCCACCCTCCACCAAACACTCTTTGATAAACACCCCATTAGACTTACTGTTTTTTGTGATTTTGTGAGAAATCACAAAGCTGGTCTTGACTGCTCCATCCCTTGAAAAAAAAAAGGTTCAAATGTACATGATCTGCATCAGTCAGATTCCTGTATTTCTCTGCATGTTTGGTCTCATACTGATGATTCAAATTGTAACCCTTAAAAACATCGGCTTTCCAGAAACTGAGCACACACGTTTACCTCTGACTTCAGTAAATCAATACTTAGAAGTAAATGTCTTGTTAAAAACTCAACATTCTCCATTTTCTTTTTTTTGATGTGACCTAATATCTTCTAGGGATGACAAACGAACTTTCTCATAAATGCATTTCAAGTGAAACTGCATCCTTGAACACAAACCCATATGTGTAGATTTTAATTTGAAAACCAAAAAAACAGCAGTTCCATTCGTAATAAAAGCTACAAAGTCATATTGTGATTTCACACAAATCACACAAAATAGAAAGCCATTTGGGGAGTAAACTTCATGGTATACTTATTTGCATTTGAATCCTAATTTCCCATGGACATTGGGCAGGTCAGGGACAACCAAAGGTCCCAGAGCATTCTCATTCCCAATGCGTAACATCTCATAGTAACGTGAAAGGTACCCTTCTGCATCCTTATGAGACGCACCACATTTGCATTCGAATCCAATAGAATGCCGCTTGTGGCAGTAAGATATGCTCCAGCCATCAGTTCCGGCCCAAACCTTAACCATAACCTTTACCCTGTCAGATAGTGTTTTCCAAAGCGATTCATGATCACAATATAAAACATATTTACATTCATTCCAACCGGCTCTCAAGCCTCCGAAAGTGTAACATACTGACAATTTGTCACATAGCGTCGGTATGTTACGTGCGGGATGAGAATGTGTTTGAAGGTCCAGATGTGCCCAACTCTCATTTGTAGCTGACTTCAAAAAGGAGTCAATCCCTATGTTAAAAAGACCAGTATTATAGCGTTAATGGTGTCTTCACAGCCTGGTACAAAGATAGTTTCCCCCCTTGTAACAACTCTGTGTTGTGATTCCTCCACCTCCATGATTGAGTTAGAGGTGTGGCCTGCCGATTGACAAATATCCTGACAAAGATTGCTGTGGCTGGAGTCTGCTAGTCTGCTACTACTTTGAATCAATAACCTAGAGTGCTTAACAGTTTGTGTGCTCTTGGCGCATTTTGGATGGCTTATTGCTTATATAAGTTTGTAACCAAGCTAACTAGCTTTGTAAGGTCACTGTTGGCTTCAAAATACCAAAATTAACACTCAAGTCCACAGCTAGCGAATGATGCCACAATATGTTCTTCTTTTATATAGTTATTGGTCCGTCCTCACAGAGTTACTGTTGAAATACCCAACAAGACATTGCTTTTTTCTCTATAGCTAATTTGCCCTTTCATGACATCTACAGGTATAAATCTTTTGATGACTCATGGATTTGTATTAATACTTTTCAATTTGGGACGTGACCACTTTGAATGATAGGTGGATACTCACAGAGTCTGCTAGGTGACTAATTCGACCGCTCTATCATGATTGTGGTGTTGGTGCCTTCAGGAGCATTTTAATGCCATTATCAGACAAATAATATGACTTGCATGTGGTTAATGGGTTGCACATAGCCCCTGTGGTTAATTGCACCAACAGCCAATTCAAGAAGTCTGTGCTCAGTTTTTCAATGCATGCAATTCCTGAATTACATATAATTATTATATGTGAACACTATCATAATAGCCAACAAACCAATGGGCAACATCAAAGCGTCATCCCTCTTTTATATATAAAGTACATGCTTATCTTGGACTTGGACTTGATTTAATTATATTTAAATCATTTATGACATAATTGATTTAGAAATTAGGTAGTTAAAGTAGAAAAATGCTATTTTCCTTTCCTAACAGTAAATAAAGCACAAATATGCGTATTACATTTACAGTAATACAAAACATAAAAGGCAGCAGAAACTCAAGCCAGTGAATGTATGTTTGTGCTGACTGATTAACTGATAATGGAAATTCTGTTAATTAATTTTCCAACTAAATTTTGAAGTTCTAATGTTAACAGCACTCTGCTGCTGGAGAACAATCCTATCTGAGAAAATCCTTGAACAGTTCACGCTTAATTAATCAGCAAGCTTCTCCCTAGAAGTAAGGGCTATCGACCTAGAAGTGGCTTATGCTTCTATGAATTTTACCATAATTCCTGCTCCAATAGTGCATGCTGCATTTCCTTTATTCATTGCTTTCCGTCGTCCAGAAGGCACCTATTGCCCTCAGCAAAACACAACACAGAAATTCAAAACACTACTAGAGCAAATAGGCAAAACCCTTCTGTATTTGCTGAAACTGCTTCTGAGTACCTGACAGATCTAGAAGTTTAACTCTCCCCTCATTAGAGCTAATGGATTGCTGATATGCTCACTTTTTTATTTGGACCCGGGCTTAGAAAACTGCTGCATAAATCTTTATCATTACCAGCGTTATTACTGCATTTCTTCCAGCATGTAGGGATAATCAGCATCACACCAATGTTTTCTAAATTCAATAATATGAAATGAAAATTGGAGCGCATTAATATATTTGCACAAATGATTGTTATTTTTGCTCAGACGCGCAGGTGTATATTTGTTTGTGTGAGTATGTGTATCCCTCCTCCTGAGCCTCAGATTTGGGCTATTTTCCCAGAAATGTGTTAGACAGACAGAGGGAGGCAGATGCATTCCTGTCCTCCCAGAGGAGACTGCGACACATGTGGAGAGTGGCTAGGCTGGTCATATTAAACACACCATGTGCACCCTGCATGTGACCGTGCGTGTGCATGTGTGTGTGTGTGTGGCCTAAAAACAAGCATGGAGTGAGACATCTAGTGGCAACTGCACAGTACTTCACCAATATTCCAGTGTGACTTGTAAAGAGAAGCAAAAACTGCATTTGTGTGTGCTTTTATGGCAGGAAAAAGTCACTATAATTAGTGTTTACTCTGTGTTACAGTATGCTGTGTGTGTTTATCAGATTGTGGATATTGCTCCAATGATAGCATCTTTCCTGCTGTCATAACAATAGAGTCTGCAGCTAATGGTAATGTATCATCTGTCAAGCTATCAGTGCTGGGACATAGTCCATTGGTCCCACAAGGCTGCAGACATGATTCAGCACAGTTTTTAAGGCGGGTGTCTCATTTCATTCTTGGAGTTTTTTTCTGCACTGCCATGTTGTTGTCTTTCGAGGCCCTCTATAGAATATTGTATTAACCTTGCACTGACAAGCGCTGATTATTTGCACGGGGGGATATTCAGGATCTACGAGCAGCATGGTAAAGCTTATCTCAATTCATCTAATGGCTCGGTAATCAAGACATCTGCACATGAGTAAACAGGCCTCGCACTCCCTGCATGGTTATTAGCAGTAAATCATCAGGCTTTTACGTTTTGGATCGACATCAAATTCCAGTTTGCTCCAGCACCGCTGCAAGGACCAACAATTTAATAAACCAACTCTGATCGCATGTTGTTGTACAACACAGCTGTAGACGAACAGAAAGAAACTGTGAGACTGAGAAAAGTCTCATTGGTAAATACATGTAATCAACCCCCAAACCTGCAGCTAAACGTGTTTTTAACACGGGTCCCTGCAAACACACACATGTGCATGGGCAACAAGGTTACAGCAGAGATAAACAGGTTTTATGATGCATGCTGCCTGTTTGAGCCTCTTCACGAATCTCTAGCCTCTTTGTTACTACTAAGCTGGAAGGCGGGACCTGCCAGTGGAGTAGCAGACAGGAGATTAAGACCTGAATCAAAAAGCAGATTAATGGATTGTATTTGTGTATGTGTGTGCATGCCTGTGTGGGCGGCTGGGTTAGTGGTTATTTTGAGGCGGGGGGATTTGTGTATGTGTTTGCTTTTAACCCTCTACGGATCATCTAATTGGGCAAATATGTCTATTTAAATAGTACATGGACTTTGGCCTGTTGCAGTCTTTATCACCGTTAAATACCACACACAAGCGACCACTTTGCAAGTCAAACACACTTCCAAAATGTCACTTTAAAGCTTTGTAAGCATATGCAGAATAATCCCCAGTTTGCGACAGGCTGTGATCCAGTAGATAGTTTCAATCGTTGCAAAAAAAACGATGTGAAAGCTTGTTGAGGGTGCTAACATCTCATTCCCGAGCATGGGTCTCCCGTGTGCTTCAATCCTCCCTCCGCACTCTGAATTTGTGTGCCGACACCATCGTATCTCAGGCCAGCCTCTGTAATCAGCCCCCAAGTGATCAACAGAGATAACATCGAGGAAAGCTCACTCCGCAGGACGGCACTAACAACAAGTTTGCCACTGAAATTGGGTGATGGAGCATAAACATCACCCAGTTTCGCACCTTGAATTCAAATCCCTTCTTGGATGTTCTGATAATTCAGTTCAACTCCATTGAACAAGAATAATGATTGTGGCAAAGTGCTTATCAAGACCTCCCATGTGTGGGCCACCTGAAGCCTGTGCGGAGCCGCAATGAACCTAAAGACTCCAGCCCCACCAGTATCCTAAAATCTGCCCTCAAAGCTGATTGTGCACATAATTATGATGATTGTATAATAAGGCACAGTTTGACCTCACAGTGAAATGTGTGGTTTGTCGCAGCTATGATCTAATTTTTAAACTTCATTAATTATAATTTACTGGCCAAAATATAGTAATTGCTCAAGTGTCATAACATGGCTGCCCTTCAGCTGCAGAAGTGAACACACCCAGCAAAATACACCCTTATTAGAAAGGGAAATGTGTCAGCAGCTGCCAGGACAAAGACAGAAGTGTGAAGTTGAACCAGGAAATCCTTATGTTTGTTTTTCTCTCCCAAATGAAGGTTAGCTTACCTTAGGGTTTATTTAAAGCCTGTCTTATATAGTGTGTCTACCTGGGTTGAAGCAAGCATGCAATAATTTAATGGCACTGGAAACTACTGAAACCATAAAGATGAATCAGCATTGCATTTGACTGGTCTAAACAAACCTGAGCATTATAACATTAACGCCAGTAGAATCTTTCTGTTGTAACTGTTATTAGACCAAGTAAGCTGTCAACATAGTGTGAATAAGGGTGGGAAAGAGCCCTGTCTGTGTACTGCAGTTGTCTACCACAAACTACATCCTCCAAACTCCAAAGTCTGAAATGAGTTGCCATCCTTTTAAATCAGAGAGTATAAGTTGCTGTTGTTGGAGTGGAAAGTGAAGAGTGGAAGTGATGAGAAGTAACGGTGAGTTGTGTTATTAGCTACGCTTGTCAAATGCTTGTTAATACATCTACTCAGCTAATCACATGGTAGCAACTCATTTAGGCCCGTAGACATGTTCAAGACAACCTGTTGAAGTTCAGGTTGAGCATGAAAAGCAAGGTTTTGGTGGTGTAATGGTGTTCCCCTTAGTACGAGCTGAGCATCATTTAACCTCCTAGGACCTGGCGTCCACATATGTTGACATTACATTTTGGGTTATTTAGACCAAAATACTCAATTTTGCTCTACAAGGGCCTGATATCCACTGACGAGGACATTATACTGCTACTGTTCTATCGAAATTTGAAACGAATATTCTCATATGTGGCTCTCATTTTTCTTAGAAACAAAAATTAGGTAAAAAAAAAAATCTGGTAATTCTTTGTTTTTACATTCATTAGGTCCCAATCAGCCCAAATATCAAAGAGAAATAAAAAATGCATGCCGTGGAAGAGTTCGAGTCTTAGGAGGTTAACACCACAGTCTACCTGAGTATTGTTCCTTAACATGTCCATCCCTTTAGGAACTCATTCTACCCACCTTCTCGTTACTTTTTCCCACAAGTTAATGCACCATGTCACAAAGCTCAAATTATCTCCGACTAGTTTCTTGCACCTGACGCTGAGTTCACTGGCCTCCTCAGTCATCAGATCTCAATCCAACAGAGCCCCTGTGGGATGTGTTGAAAAACTGGACTCTGAACCTAATCATCAGGTCGTGCAGTCGTTTTTTGGCATTTATAATGCCGTAATCCAACAAATAATAGAATTAGGTGACCAGTTCATCCACATAATCAATAGGATACAACAAAATAACTAATTAAGCCTGCGAACATTAACTGATAACTTTTGGATTTCACCCTCTCATCCCAATAATGCCATTTTTGCCTGCCAACTGCTATGTTTCGCTAAAGCCACAGCTTAAAAATGGCCTCTACAAACCATTCTGTGTCGTCACAGTGGCTACCTCCATCTTTTATATAGTCTATGGGTACAACCGTAAAATAAATCTTCTTGTAAATTCTATAAAAGCTGTCCCTGTGAGTGAAGGTTGGGACTCATGAATTCACTCTTAAGCTTTTTATGTGGCACCAGAGTAGATACTGGAGTCGATCCAGTGCCACTCTTAATTGTGAAGCTCTTCGTCTCTGTTTCCAAGCTTCTGCTTCTGTGTCTGATTTTATTCATTGGCTGTAGATCACTGTGAATAACAGGAATATTTGTACTACTGTCAGACTTTGCTGATAGATGAACAGGATGTGCAGACTGACTGCAGCTGACTGGGCTGAAGATAAAGCAGCAGGATTTATATATAACAGGATGAGGATTTAGAAATTAACCAGCTTGTTTTGAAACGGGTTGTCATTTTTAGAGGAGATGGAGCATTGATTGGAAAGAAGGCGATGGCAAGTGAATTTATTATTTTAAAAATCTTTGCCAGACAGGAAAAGCAGGTCACCGGTTTAAACTTGCATATTTCACATTGAGTATATTGAAACAGAGATGTCTACATCTGCATACACACACGTGCACGTGTTTGCACGTGCTTGCCCAGAAATCAAGCTAAAACGAAGAGACAGTCATATGTTTTCAATCGGCTTTGTCCTTGACTTGTCCCAGGAAGCGGGAGGAGATTTTCCCCTATTTGTTACTCTAGAGACACCAACTGGCTGTGACTATAGCAGAATTTAAAACAGTAAATAGGGAGGTAATGGGCTTTGAGCCTACTGTCATCTCCAGTCTAGCTCCGGCTATCACCCAGGATATTAGCAGATAAATCTGAATGGCTTCCATCTGAGGCAGTGCACAATGGTTATTGATCAGACAACCCCGTGCAGAGTTCAGGGGGAGAGAAGCAGAGTTTATTAATTAGGGATTGACAGCCAATTCGGTCTCCTTATTCACAGATAGACAGCTCTGGAATCCTGATGAGCTGTGCCCTCTATGCATTTGTCAGCAGCGAGCTCCACGCCGCCTCCAAACACAATGACACAAGAATGCGCAGGGGGAATTGAACCGATGACCCTGCTCGCTGCTCACGCGGTGTAAACCTGGGTACAATGAGAGATCAGCGGTTTAATCAGGTGTAAAATGACCAGGCAACCACCTGCTCAGTTGTTCATTTTCTTAGCCTTTAGTGCTGGATGACCCCTGAAAAGGCACAAAGTCATCAGTTTTTCTATCAGTTTTAGTTTCAAGATATCAAGTTGTGAGTTTACTTATAGAAAAGTTTCTTGGGTGAATATTTTGGGGGTTTTCTTATTTTATTTTTTTTCTGTTCGGATGGCTATATATACAAATGTCTTAATGGCCGTTCTGCAGCAGCTCTGCTTCTCCTCCCTAAACTTGACTCTAATAGGATACAGGGCTTTTCCACTGATTGGGTTGCTAGAGAATAAAATTGGCTCTTAACTGTACCTCAGTGCTGAGCAGCACCCTAATCCAGCCGCCCCCGGGCTGCTAGGCTCCGTTGTTCTCCCTCAGCTCTCCCGTATGCTCCGATACGGATCTGATCCCCTGCACAATTTCATGCCTGCTTTGCCCTCTTCTCCTGCAGCAAAGCATCAATTACCCTCATAAAACAAATTCTGCCCCCTTCAGAAGCGTCAGCCAAACGCGTTCCCCATTCATACCTCCTTGGCAGCCAAATAGCCACAACCGCCTTAAACTTTGAACTCGATGTGCAAATCGGCAGCACGTTTCTGATGAGAATCACAATCACACAGAAAAAAGATTAAAAAGTAGCAGCTTCATGTAATATCTCCTGGCCACTTGTGCAACTATCGGCTGCACATCCACAGAAAATGCACACTTGCACAAATTCCCTTGAGGTGAGGAAAGATGTTTTTATTTTTTTCACTTATAAGAGGGAAGCATTAACTGCTAATTCAGGGCTTGGAAAACAGACTGTGCAGTGGGGTGACTCACTTACTCTCTGACCCTTCACTTCCATTTCTGCCACGCTAATCCCAGGTTAATGACGGGGACAAACGTCAGGAGGTGACATAACAACCATCTTAAGCACGAAGCCACTTGTATAACTACACATAAATTGAAGGAGCAAAGTCATTTTACTTACATGCAATACTGTCTATTAAACACATTACCCCGTATCACATTAGCTCTCTGTGGCTGGTATATTATGTAACTGCATTGTTATAAAAAGTTAATACATGTTTAATATGCATTTAGTCTCCTACTATAAAGTTGTTCCCAAACTCAAAGGGTTACAAGATAAACCTCAAGATGGTTAAAAGAAAACAAACTCTTCTGCAACACAAATTAAATTTTCTTTCATTTTTAAATTTTTCTTTACTTTAATGTTTTTTATTGTTTGTGAGCGCATACACTGTATGAAGGGAAGTACTGGGCCACACTTCTTAATCTTTGTGTTCAGTTGTGTTCAGTGCCTCGGATGTATAAAATAATCAAACACCTAGCTCTGTGTTCTACCTCTGCAGCCATTTGTGAAAGAATGGCTTTCATTCGAAAGAGCAATCTGAGTGTGTTACTGTAACAGGATGCAACCGTTGCAGTCGGTTTGAAATTCCCTCCTGGATATTCCACGATTCTACTGCGGCACCAGGGCTCTTATTCAGACCTGTGCCATAAAGAACATTTCAGGAAGTCATTCCTTCCATTCTTCATAAAACTGTACAAAAATTTTTTTTTTAGTGACAGGAGAACACACCTGTCAGGCATACAATTCCTCATACATATATTTATAGTGTACATGTTGTTTATCTTGCACATTTACATTTGGTTTTGGAACTGAAGAAGCCATTTTGGATGAAAAGTTAAACATCCAAGTCCAAGTTTCTTTCAAGGCTCCTTATACTGACATCTGTACATGACAATTATTGTTCATTAAGTGTCACAGGAGTATGGTCACACTTGGCCTGGGGTTAGCAGTTTCTGAAAAGGATCTTACAGAAAAGCACAGGATGCCTTTATGGAAATAACTGGTGTCAACTTTGTTACTCAGTACAGATACGCCACCTATTCAAACATACTAAGTGGGCCAAACAAGTTCAAATTGTGAGTCTAGCTGATTCTTAAGGCCAAGATGCTAACAGTTGACTCTTCGGGAGTAACTTCAAAGTTACTGAAAGATGCAGCGATCCAAATGTTAGGGACCAGAATTGGCCAATTTTCAGCGTGCTCAGCCGGTCAACCAACCATCGTCTGATTAAGAGCTGCTGTGTTTGAAGCATGCCTAATACACATGAAAGGTTGCAGGCAAACAGTCATTCACACTAGCAGCCACACAGTTACAGCGCTTCATTATGAATGGCATTCACTAAATTAAACCAACAAAAAAACTATGTAACAACAAACCTAATCAGATGCTGAAATCACCGTCATCCAGCTGAACGCTGAAACTTTAAAGAAACTAACAAAGGCAACAAAGCTAAAGCTACACTGTAAAAAAAAATCCTAAAAAAACAGTAATATTCCGGCAGCTGAGGCACCAAAATAATACCAGAAAATACCAGAAAATAACTTTCTCATAAAAATACGGTTATTTTCAGTAATGACAATACAGTTTGTTGCCCTAATTTTACATGGGATTTTGCCTTTTTCAAGTGCTTTTAAACATTAAATTAGGAACATTTTAATGTGATTAAACAATGAAATTACCGATAAACAAGGTCAATGAATGCGGCAATATGAATAATAATACTTAAATGTACAGAAATACACAGTTAACAGTTGGTTTAAATAATAATGGATTGCATTCATATAGCGCTTTATGAGACCCTCAAAGCGCTTTATAATTCCCCTCTGGCCATCACCAGGAGGTGGTAGGTGAAGTGTCTTGCCCAAGGGCACAAC
The DNA here is from genome assembly GCF_963969265.1 of Rhamphochromis sp. 'chilingali'. Taxonomy (NCBI): domain Eukaryota; kingdom Metazoa; phylum Chordata; class Actinopteri; order Cichliformes; family Cichlidae; genus Rhamphochromis; species Rhamphochromis sp. 'chilingali'. The sequence continues at coordinate 23,782,840 of NC_137936.1, read as the reverse complement.
GACGAAGAGTGTCCAAGTCGGGGCTCGAACCGGCAACCTTCTGATTACAAGGCGAACAGTGTTGGGAAGGTTACTTTTGAAATGTATTCCATTACAGAATACAGAATACATGCCCCAAAATGTATTCTGTAACGTATTCCGTTACGTTACTCAATGACAGTAACGTATTCTGAATACTTTGGATTACTTAATATATTATCATGCTTTTTACAACAACGTGAATGTACTATTGCTGTGTGATTTATTACAATTACTGAAGGTCCGCGACTCCGAACTGTAGTAAAGGGACCTCTGACTAATACGGCGGGGTCCCTGTCGGCTCGTAGCCGAAAACTAGCTTTACTTTGTTGTGTGGGTCAACTTTTCTTGCGAAAGAGAGAGAGAGGCGTTGAAAGACTGCTCCAATGGAACTTATTGTTTTCGGAGGAAAACACGAACACGGTGTACAGTCGAGTCTTAATAGCTTACTTACAACTGGGCTCGTCAGGCACTCTTCTTGGCTGAAGTGGTTATTATTAGAGATGGACCGATCCGATATTACGTATCGGTATCGGTCCGATACTGACCTAAATTACTGGATCGGATATCGGAGAAAAATAAAAAATGTAATCCGATCCATTAAATATCACGAAAGCACCTCACAAAACTTGCAACACGCCGTAACTCACCTCAGAACGTTAGCACTCGGAGCAGTATGCATCACGTGATAGAGCGGCTGTGGCATGCGGGACCTGTCGGTGGTCTGGATAGCATTTGGAGCTTCGCTAGCAACCCCGCATTTCATCTCCGACAAAGTTATCCCCGAGAGAAGTAAAGCAAGTGTGTAAGTCCATCTCTGAATGTTTGTAAAGCATTCCTGCGTTAAGCTTAACGAGCGACTGCCTCTGGCTCTCCGGCTGCTACTTCAATCATGAAACTGCTTAATGATCAGCTGATCGGCTTTTTTTCAGCTGATCAAATCAAATCAAATCACAAAAAGTGATGTGATTTGATTTGATTTGATCAGCTGATCGGCTTTTCTGTCGCGAGTCCGTGTCTCTTGTTTGCTTTTGGCCCACTTTGCACCAGACAGAGGAAACCAGCGGCTGAACAACAGCAGCACGTTTAAGCTTGATCAGCTGTTGTTAGAATTTATTTAATATTACTTTCTACTCCAGGATCTTTTTCTACGTAGCTGACGGCTGGTAACTGTGCAGGGGCGGATCTAGCAAAGTTTAGCCAGGGGGGCCGATAGGGCATTAACAGGGAAAAGAGGGCACAAAGACATACTTTTCTTTCTTATTCTCATTTAAAATGTCGAGCTTTTAATTATTTAATATTTATCTGAATCTTACACCCAAAGTTTTAATTTGATGTAAAATGTATAGAAGTCCATTATTGTATATAGTAACTGTTAAGTCTAATATACCCTAGTAAGCTATAGTACTTTTTCCTTTGGGAAGGTACCATCTGTGCAGTCTGCAATTTTGTTGAAGAAAGATGTTGAATCTATTTAATATTTTAATATATTGAAAAATAATTGATTTCTGTGTATTTTTTTCACACTGCATCAAATTAAGGTTGATTACGTCGATTAAGCATCATGAGGTGGAGCGTGAGGGGTGGTTCCCTATTTTTTATTTATTTATTTTTGTTGTTGCTGGGAGTTGGAACCCTATTAGTTAGGTTGCTTAATATTTATGCTAAGTACTCTTTAAAATACCAGAATAGGGAGGATGGTGTAGGTTTAAGTTTATTAGATTGATCAGTATTGCTGAACTATGAAATATTTTTTTTTGCATACAGGTATAACAGAATAGCTTTAGTGTAGTTGTTGTTTTAAACTTGAGTATGAACTTATACAAAATGCAGCAAGATATTTAAAAAACAGTTTTGTTGATTAAAACACACTATATCGGATTCATATCGGTATCGGCAGATATCCAAATTTATGATATCGGTATCGGTATCGGACATAAAAAAGTGGTATCGTGCCATCTCTAGTTATTATTATGTTTACATGCTTCCAGCTCCCGTTTTTCCTCGATGACAACTCGTACCTTTCCACTCCCCTTTTTCTCCCTCCTCGCGCTCACAGACCCATAACGTGTATGGCAGTCCATTCTCCCTGCAACACGGACTACACTGCCCATGATGCTACATTCTTTAGAGCTATGCTTGTAGCATTCTGCCTGTTAGCTTAGCACAACAACAACAACAACAACAACAACGAAAAGGCGCTCTCTCACCCAGGAAACACACAGTCGCAGAGAGAGAGAGAGAGAGAGCGTCGCCCTGTAACCATGGCAACCGTAACGCTGCCGCCTGGAACAACAGCACGTAGCTGTCAAACAAAACCCAAACAGTCCTGACCCGCGACAAAATGAAACAGGAAAGTACCGCAGTGTAATCCATTTATTTCAACAAAGTAACTGTATTCTAAATACCACCTTTTTAAACGGTAACTGTAACGGAATACAGTTACTCATATTTTGTATTTTAAATACGTAACGGCGGTACATGTATTCCATTACTCCCCAACACTGAAGGCGAACTGCCAACTCTTGAGCCACGATTGCCCTAAACAACAATAATTATTTGATGTAAAAAAAAAGTTTATAAGAATCATTTTATATATTTTCCCATAGCATTACATTTGAATTTAACAGTTCAATCTTTCAAATAACGGACAAATATTTGTGAAATTATGATACATTTGTGAATGTATTTTAACAATCTAAATATGCATATGTACAGACAAATACATTTAAAAAAACAAGAAAATTATGTTTTATTACATTTACAGTGATTTTACTTTAAGTTACATTTGAAATGTAAAATCACAGTCTATTTATGTAAATTTAATGATATTCTAGAAGAACAGTACAAAACTGTAAAATACAGAGTAAACAGTGTATCCAGAGCTCAGCGCCAACAGCCTCGGTATGAGCAAAGGATCAAATTAGTGAAAATTGTGCAGATGAGTAAAAAAAAGAAAAAAGGTTCAAGTTCCTCTTGTCTGGACAATTTAAAAACATACTGGAAAATAAACTAAATACCCGACGTTTGTTTTGTTATATTAATCTGTCGCACCTGCTCTTGTTTGCCAAGATAAACTATGTCAGGTAATGCTGGGTGCAGAAATTATTTGAGCCTCTTTGTAGTAGCAGAGCACTTTATTTTTCAATTTGTGACAATCCTATCACTTGTATCTTATATAGTGTCTTATATATCTTACTGTGAGAAAAGCTTGTTTTTGAAAAATTACAATTGGTGCATTCTCTGACATGTGGATCACATTTGTGCTGTCTGTGCGACTGAGTGTTACTCGGTTGTGAAGTTGAAGCTCGAGCAGATTGCTGGGGACTTGATCGAACTGTTGTAGACCGATCGTTCAGACAAGTACAATAATTGACTCAAAGATTGTTGTAACTCAATTTGGAGAGAAACCTTTTCTGTGTACGTGTTAGTGAAGTACACTGTGTAGTCCATACAACGTAGTCAGTCACACACACACACACACACACACACACACACACACACACACACACACACACACACACACACACACACACACACACACACACACACACACACTGAATTTGGTGACCTGTGTTAAGGTGTTGTTTCATTTAATAGTTATATTATTTAACCATACCATATCCATCCCTCCGCCCATGGAGCCTATCCCACCTGCCATTAGGTGATAGGCAGGGTACACCCTCTACAAGTCATCGCTTCCATATTATACACAAGGAGTAACCAATACTTTTCACAAGGGGCCAAATGAGAAACTGGGACTCTTCAATTCGCTGAACTCAGTTCTGCCCAGTATTTATTTTATTTGTTTATAAGCTTGAAAACAGTCCTAGTTTTTCATGTAGCACTTTGGGAAAATTAATTGGCCACTCCTGATTTACAGAAACTACTAGTTTAACGGGTGCATTTTTTCACATGAATACAGTCATTTTACTTTAACTTTAGTAAAATATAAAGACTTCTACTCGCGTGCAAATGATTTTCCCTCTTTCTTTCCATTACACACATTGACATGCACAAAGCAAACAGAGACACTTTATCTTGCTGTTGTCCCTTCGCTGTGCCCTTGCTCACATCTCGACAGTTCAACAGGGTCTCGTCCCACTTACAGAACCATTTTCCCAAGAAGATATTCAAATGATTTTCAGTGGGGTTTTTTTTAAGTAATGCACATTACTTATGGGAGAGGCTGGATGTGCACGCAGAATTTTATCTCAGAAGTGCAAAAAGAGGAAAGCCTGACATTGGAAGTTTTTCAGTGACCCAGAGAGCTTAGCAAAAACTGCAAACGGCTGAGGAGTAGAGGGCAATGGAGTCGAAATGTGAAATTGACCATCTGAATACTGCGTTTTTCATATATTAAAAGAAGCCTTAAAAGGTCAAAATTATTCTATATGTATCACTCACAAACCAGAAGTATTTAATATACATTAATTCTGTAGTTTGAGGACCAAATTCTCAACTCTAAACTAAGATAAACTTCATCAACAGTCTACAGTAAATAATCAACAGGACTGCGTCTGATTGCTTGGACTGTAATGACCGCGTATCGAGGTCAATGGCAGTCAAACTCTCAACACTCAATCTGTCTGCGGTCGGTGCTTAAAAATTAAAAAGAACTTGATCAACACGTTCGTTTAGGTTTCTGTTAATGACTTATTGAGCATTTTTCTTTCATCAGTTAATTAGCATTCAAATACAAAAGGTACTTAATTTCAAAGCAATTATCGCGTGATTGGCTGGCCCAGATGAAAAAGTCGCCCACTCTCCATTCAGCTAAACCCTTGTGGATGTCTGCATGAATTGATTTACCTGCGTGAGTGTGAATCTTGGTGTGTACTGTGTCTCTGTGTGCTTGTGTATAAGTACAAAAGAAAAATCTCATACCCTTCACAGCACGCGAGTCTTTCTTCTGTCAAGCAGGCGGACGACATGTAGCAGGTGGGCAAAATGTGACAAAGCACAAAGTTTTTCCGTCAGCGTAATTGCTTTCACACAAATACACATGAACACACATAATGCGGATGTATAACAAAAGGCCTTCAGAGGGCTTTGGGATCATGCACTTTCTTGTAGTGGGAAGAGATAAACAGTAAGTGCTTTCTGCAGCAGTGAGTCAGCTACTTTATCCTATCAGCCTCAGCCTGGCAGTTATCTGCAAAGAATCCCATGTATACATGCTGAAAATGCCTTGAGATTTCCAAAGTTAATTACAGCATCAAATTAAGTGCGTGACAAGTGCCAATAGAAGGCCAGTGGAATGGTCTTTAATCCCCTTTGCTCCCCGGACTCTCCTCCACACCACCTCAAGCGCCACCTCAGCCACTGCTTACCAAATTAAAAAAAAAAATCCCAGCTGCAGAAGGCAATCAACACGAACGTGGATTTACATGACTCTTTCCCGCTCACTTGTTTGTTTGTGTGTTATTGAAAAGAAAGTGATGCATGATTTAATTGAATGAGGTCCCTTTCTGCAGCCAGTTTAAGGGGTGAATTTGATTGCAGTTTTAATTAACCGGCATAGTTCGCCCCTTTCATCGGTCCAAGGGATTACAATTATGAACAGAATGAGGCAGCAGCCGTCTGGTGATTTGGTCATTTGTGCTCGAGTGAGGGCTGTTCAGCTGCGCCTTTAAAGAGCCATTCACAGTCACTGTAAAGGTGGCTGTGGTGGGAATTTGGGGCTATTTTTTAATCCATGCTAAGAGGACTTCAACACGGGTTCAATATGTGCACGGAAAATAATTTTTAAATTGTTTACTTTTTGCAATAACGTCGCTGTAAATGTCTGTTTATCACAAAATGTGTTTTCTTTCAGTTTAATTCATTTTAAGTTTGGTGCCCCTGAAAGTGCATGAAGTATATAGACAAAGGTAATCTCTCTTTTTAGCCATCACTCATGAACCACCGGTGTGTGGCAGAGTATTTATCTGAAGAGACCCTTCCCTCTGGCTATAGTTTTCTTCTTTTTTTTGCTGTGTTTGGGATGTTTGTGGGCTGCAAACTCTGAGCAGTGTGTGTGTAGTTTAAGGTTACATGACTGTTTCTGTTGTTTCGAGTTCGGTGTTGTGCCAAAAAACAAACAAACAAACAAAAAAACGGCCCACTTTAACTCCTAATATGATGATATAAGTAATGCCTCAATTGCATGGTTTCGCCTCTTTCATCACTTTGTATAGGATAGCCCCTGATGACTGACACACCAATAGGATTGCATTTCACTGTTTAGGCTCAAATCGGTTTGATGTTTAAAGGTTCACTGTGACGTGAAATAACTCCTCAGATGTCTTAAAACAAACGTAACAAGCCGGTTTTGAGTTGAAAGTGTCAAACTCTAGGGTGTAAAAGTAAAAAGTAAAAGAAATACTCAAACAATTCTGCTTAAGTCTAGTAATGAAGTATCTCTAACCTCTGGTCATTTCCTATTTAACAAAAACTAAGCCAGAATGCTGGGAATGAAAAAGTAAGTACACTCTATGATTCAATAGCATTAACTTGAAGTATCATGTTCTGTATGATGTAATCAGTCTCTTACATTACTGTGAGGTAGATTTGGCTCATTTTTCTTTACAATGTTGCTTTAGTTCCTGAGGTTTGAAGGCATCTGTTTATGCACAGCTCTCTTGACGTCACATCACAGCATTTCAGGCAAGTCTGATCTTTGACTGGACCAAAACCAGTGTTGTATGCGACATGTTACTTTTGGCTGTAGCAGGTGTTGCAGCTCAGGTGCGTAGGTCTTGTGGCTGCTGAAAAAGCCCAAATCATGGTAAATGGTTCTTTTATAGCACTTTTCTTCTCAAAACGCTTTACACAACTTGTCTCATTCACCCATTCACACAAGTGCTTTTTTCTTTCTGTGCTCTTTCTATCTATACACTATCACGTAACCTTAAACATTCATGTTATGAAAGTGGTTTGAACTTGTTGTTAAAAAGGAAAAGGACACTATCACAGTGAGATGCATTCATACTCTGATGGATGCATCAGAGAGCAACTTGGGGTTAATGTCTTACCAAAATATTTGGCATGCAGACTGGAGGAGAGGGGGCTCAAACCACCAACCTTCTGATTATTAGGTGACCTGCTCTACAGCCACCCCTCGACCACTGTGCTGACACCGGTATGAGGTGTTTGTGCCGATATGTTGTGTTTTTCATCAAACATGGTGCTGTGCATCATGGCACATCTGCCCTGACATCTCCACTTTGGTCTCACCTGTCCAAAGGACACTGCTCTAGAAGTTTTGTGGTCTGGTCAGATGCATCTTTGCAAACGTGGGCCATGCTGTCGTGTTCTTTTTAGAGAGAAGAAGCTTCCTCCTGGCAATCCTTCCAAACATGTCATACTTGTTTAGCCTTTTTCTAATTTTACAATTATGAACTTTAACAGTTAACAAGCTAAAGCTAAATTTGGAAATGGCTCATAACTTTCCACAGACTGACGGCCAGCATCAAGTAAGATCATTACTTGGCATTGTGTTAAGACACACCACTCCAGACGAGCCAGCTGATAAAAATCCGGCGTTTATAGAGATAGTCACACTTGTTGATGACAAGTTAATCAAATACATCTGATAAGCAGCATGTGGCTGCTACTTACACTCTTGATTACTTTAGGAGCAGAAAAGATTTTATTTATTATTTATTATTCTTCACACACTGCTTCTGTATTTTGGCTTGCTTTTGCAAGATTAACGATGTGGTGTAATACAATATAAGTTGTTGTTCGTTTGAGGATGTATTTACCTCACTTTAAGACAAATTTTATTATTATCTTCTGATCTGTAGAAAATTGAAATCAAAAGAGAGTCCACTTTCTTTTTCACATGACTGAAGATTAACTTTTCACAAATGTTAGTCTGCAATTCGAGTAAGCAGCTATTTACTTTTTCACAAAAGCAATGTGTCACAGATAAAACTGTAGCTACTGCATTTCTCTGTTCCTTTTGTTATCCATGCCTACTATTGTGCACATTCATAGGTCAAAGAGTGAGATGGCAGAAAAGGCCAGCATTCATGTTATGAAAGTGTTTTGAACTTGTTGTTAAAAAGGAAAAGAAATGCAAAATGCGCCACGGTGACGAGTCTGTCAGCTGCAAAGAGCTCTACTTCAGAATTGGAGGAGTGCCTGCAAGCTAAGCACAGCTATACAGTGCAAGTGGCAGGTCCCACTGAAGAGGAGGCTAAAGTATTGGGCTCTGAAACAGCAACGGCTAGTTTGTGGCTTGATCGGAGTGGTCTCTCTCTGAGGGTAAATTCATTATGTAATATTTAAAGGTGGGTAGCAGGCTATAACTACTGTGAAAACAATCAGAAATTAAGTTTTTTTTCTCTGGTTATCTTCTTTGTTCTCAATAAAATGATACCGCTCATTATTTAGGGTTTGTTTCCACAGACGGCACCATCACTATTTATATCTCCTCAATATTTACAGCATTGAAAAACCTTCTTGATACTCATGATCTGATGCCAATTAAATACAGGGCCAGCATTGCCCATACCAATACTTTTAACTTATAAAGACAGCTTATGTCATGGAGAGCAGTGTGTCATGATTTATGAGATGAATCATCACGAATTTAAATTCTTGACACATTTTAATGACCACTAAATCACTGTGACTTTTACTTTCCGCAATAGTTAATTAACACACGGAGACACACCTTTTAGCTTTTCATGTATTTTGAGAGACCTGTGAATATGCCTGTCTCTGAAGAACTTTGAGTCAGCCTCTGCTATTTAAATGTGCTGTGGGCTATAAATAAAATAGACGTGACACTTAACACAAAATGGTTCAAACATTTTTCATATTGCATGGTTGAAATATGGATTTTAATTTAAAAACAAAATTCATTTAATACAATTTAGCGGGCTACATGCCGAACTTAGAGAACAGAAACAAAGTATTGATCATATCACGCTAATATCGATCCAATACCAATACCAGCATATCAGCCAATACCAACTAGGAGTGCATCGTGAGTGTAGTGAGATTAAAACACTTGGTGCTCAGGGGATTTTGGCTCTAAAGACTCTGAATGCTGTCAACACTGAGCTTCCATCCCTGTGGACACAGAGCTTCAATCATTAACATCCATATCTGTTCTTTTTCTCTCTCATACATGTTGAGCTGGGGACTTTAAATATTAAGGTTTTGCAAAACATGCGTGTAATCATCATGCATTTTGTTACTGTGTTCATCTGGATGAATTAAGTCTGACCTACTTAGCAAGTAGCTGTGGACAAAACAAAAATGACCACCTAATGAGGTCTTTTTCTTTGTTTCTTCTACCACTTCTTGATTTTGTGTATGTGTCTATTAATGCTTGTAAGCAGGTGACACGATAAACATCCTGATGTTGATTTCACAGTAGTCTAATAGTTAAAGGAAACATGGAAGATGAAAATGCAGCAACGCACCCAGAAAGGCAGAGAGCGAGGCTGCTGGCAAGGAAACAGTTAGGATAGAAAATGTGTTTTGGTTATTAACGCTCACTGTAAACACATATTAAGTTTACAAGAAAGCACCAGGGATTCTTTAATAGTGATGAGAAGGCAGAGCCATTGTTTCTCAATTAATTCTTGAGAATTGCTGTCTGTCATTTTGTTCTAATTGAGCAGTCAAAGAGGACTGTTAGGTTTACTGAACTGAACCAATTCTCTTTGATTGAATGACTCAAGTAAATGTCATCATTCAGTTATTAATGAACACACTATTATAAGCACATACCTGAAATCGAAGTGTACATATTTGACCTTTCAGCTGACCTGTGAACTCACTACATTTAAGCTATAATTATTGCAAACTATCAAAAACAAACAAATAAAATTTCAAGTTAGTTTCTGACTTTTTACATGAAGTATTACTAATATGCTCCGATTCTAGTTCCCGAGCATTCTTAAATCACTAACTGACTGACTGAAAGTGTAAAAATTAGAGACAAGATAAATCAAATATGCTACAGTCCTGCACTTTGTTGCCTAGCTACATGTCTGTGCAGATGAAACACATTTGCAGATGCAATTTAGCCACCTGGACCTTATCTCACCAGTGCTAATAGGAAGCTTCCTTCCTATTTGAGCTGTGGCCAGACAAACATTCTTTGTTTTCCTGCATCTTCTCCTTTATCTCGTTTGCTTAACAGAGAGAAGAGTGTGGAAACAGAGATGATGGTGTAGCTTTGAGCACTGATCTTGCGGCTCCTCGGTGATATTGCCTCTTTAAGATTGTAGCTTGCTCAGTCGGATGTTTAATATGAGTCATTACACAAATAAACGCAGTCGGTTTATAGTGCCAGCGATAGCAATCATTGCCACTTATCAGCTGAACAGCAGCTTTGGTGATACATAGGAGTAGTACAGCACGTTCTCTTTGTAACATACTAGCATCAGATCTCCACACCTGTAACACAAATATAAGGTGTTCTAATAAATTTATAAATATCACATGTAATTTGTCACCATAATGGTTCCGCATCATTTTATTATTCAACCTACACGTTACATTTTTCCCTCGTCACTGCAGCTATGTCTTCAAAGATGTCAATTTATTTATTTTTATTAAGCATTGTTTTGGGGATCTTAAAAAACATACGCATTCTGATTATTGAAAGACTAAATGTATTTTCTTTAAAAAAACAAAACAACAAACATACAGATCAAAGATTGTTGTATACGGATAAGCAATGCAGCAGATTTATTGTATGTAGGACATCTATCTGTGAAGCTAATTTACAGCCCTCTCCCTGGTTAGGTTTCTAAATCTAGATTAAAATAGCATGACAGATAATACAGACTGCATGTGTCAGCCCAAAATGGTAAACGGGTATGTGCTGTGCATACATTGACATACAGGGGTAAGAATCTGAGTACTGCAGTACTGAGTATTGCATTCTGTATTTAATCAGCTGCTCTACTTGTATGGATATGAAAGATGTCATTTTTTAACTTATCCTTTCAAAATAATTGTCCATCTATTCTTTTGTTTTCAAGAAAATGTAAGCTTATAGAAACAATTAAAACCATTCAACTGAATGTATTTTATACAAAGTTGCTGTAATGTGTCAAAATCAGCTCTAATGTCCACAGGTCAACAAATATAAAGATACATATGTAGTCTATCAGCTGCCTGTCGTAGCATCATACTAACAACATATGTTCCTTATCTGCTCCTGGGACACGTGTGGACCATTAATGATGAAACTTTGCATAAACAGTGCTTAGGGCACTGTACATTTGTCAGTTCAATTGAGCATTGAATCGTGACCTTACGACGTGTGTTCACATTTGTTGATGTTTAGTGGGCACACGATACATCCCTTTGCTTTGTGCATTTTCTACGATCGTCGCGCCACTGATCATCAATCAAGTTATAAAAACACTAGCTGTCCAGAAAATAGTGTAGCAGAGCAGACCTCGGCGATGTGGGGATAAGAAGACGAGGTTTGAGTGAGCATTATCATGTCATAAGACACTTATGACTTGATAAGGTTACTCAGTCTTCTAATGACTGGTGATTAGTCACAGGTGGGGAACAAGACATAGATGAAACTAGTACTACTGCTAATAATAATAAGCTTGACACTTGATACTTTTTCAAAAGAGACCTGTGTATAAAAGGCCTATACAGTCTGAGAGTAAACAGACTGGAGAAACCAAAACAGTGTAGTGAAAAAGTCCTGGAAAGTGGATGCAGGTACAAAAACTAACATTTATGGATCCCATTCATAAGAATTAAAAAGTTTATTTTAACATACAAATATTCTTTGAGCTCTTACACACTTAAGGGATGCCTAATGTTCAACAGATGAAGCTGCCTCATTCTCTCTGCTGCTAGTCCTGTTCACACCCAGACAAGGACACGAGGGTTGAGTGGACGCAGACAGACGCCATCCTCCCTACCCCTCCCTTACTGTAAATGAGCAGCGCTGGTGTAGATCAGCTCCAAATTGCCAAATGGGTTGTGTCAGCTCACAGAGAGCATCATCATCATGCTGCTTAGTTTAGACTGGCATTCCACTGGGAGGAGTGAGCTAATGCATTTCAATCCACAGACACACATGCTACGCGCATACACACACACTCTACACATATACACAGCCACACAGTAATGAGATTCAAAACAAGACAAAGGTCAATAGAGAGGTGGACAGAGGTTCCACAGAATTTAGATACAATGTAAACAAAAGTCAAGTGAAAGCACTACCACGTACTGCCGTGCACACAGACACATCACTTCAGAGGGCTTACAGTCATTTTCTGAAGACTCAGTCAAAGGAAAACTGTCATTTCCAACTGCAATAATTTATATTTTGCATCATGCTTCTGTGAGCAGCAGCAAGATCCCAGCACAGATTCAGTGGCAGCAGGTATTATTATAGCATGACAGGAGGAGCTAGTGTTGGTGGGTTGCAAAGCGGCTGCCAGGAATACACAGACCTACACCAAAGTAATATTATGCTCTTATTACGACTTATGCAAAACTCAGATTAAGTCTTTGTCCCCAAAAGAGAGGCACGTCCCTACAGTATGACTGTGTAAACATAGGACCTCACAATATAAGGAATAAAACTACACCCATGCATATTTAAATACTAGTAGATATACTGTATAAATCTGCAGTAAAGACTAAAGCACAAACAGACAGCACGTTCTTTCTTATGAGCGATACAATAACGTGTTGTGGCACAAATTTACTTGCAAAGACACCGCCCCTCTCCATCTGTACAGTTTTACGATGCAGAACAGGACCCTAGTGACAGTGTGCGCTTAATGGAGCACTGATGAGGTCAAAAAGAGAGGAGAGTCAGGTTAATTGGGAGCTGCTCAGGAAATCTCAGGTTGAATGATGATTACAAATCCTCCAAATGTTAACTGGGGAAAAACAGGATAAATATAGTTTCCAGTTCAGCTGAATGGGAATGTGGAACAGTGTGATGGCAGAAGGAATTCTCCCAGGAGATGTTATCTCTCAGAATTAGGGCACGATACCGTACTAGATAGAGGAAGGGACAATTATCACATCTCCTCCCATCCAACCGCACTCGGTGATTGATAAGATGCCCTGAGGACTCAGACTGTTGTTACTAGAATCAGACAAAGTGAGGAGTGGATGTAGTGTTCATTCTTAAAGACAAGAAGAAGTGTTACATATTGTACTTGTTACTGACACATTTTTACAATCCAGTGCTCACGTTCTTTAATTAATGTGTACATTAAAATACTGTTAAAAAACAGTATTGTTGTTTATTAAACATTTTACACATTTTAACTTCCAACTTAGCTTCCAGTTTGGATTCGGGAGACAGACACTGTCTCTACGTTTAAGATTAGGCTTAAACTTTCCTTTTTGCTAAAGCATATAGTTAGAGCTGGATCGGGTGACCCTGAATCCTCCCTTAGTTATGCTGCAGTAGGCGTAGTCTGCTGGGGGATTCCCATGATGCACTGAGTATTTCTTCTTCTTCAGTCACCTTTCTCACTCACTATGTGTTAATAGACCTCTCTGCACTGAATCATATTTCTTATTAATCTCTGTCTCTCTTATCCTCAGCATGTCTTTATCCTGTCTTCCTTCTCTCACCCCAACCGGTCACAGCAGATGGCCCCGCCCCTCCCTGAGCCTGGTTCTGCTGAAGGTTTCTTCCTGTTGGAAGGGAGTTTTTCCTTCCCACTGTCGCCAAAGTGCTTACTCACAGGGGGTCATATGATTGTTGGGTTTTTCTCTGTATGTATTATTGTAGGGTCTACGTTGCAATAAGCATCTTGAGGCGACTGTTGTTGTGATTTGGTGCTGTATAAATAAAACTGAATTGAATTGAACTGAAAACTTACACTTCTGTCTGCTTGATTATGCTACACATTTGACCTTAGTGTATCTAAGAAGTTTTAGAGGCTGGGATAGAGATTTAAATGTTAGATATTAAAAAAAGATGTAAAAAAAAATATCTTCAAAGTCAACACCTTACAGCTAAGATACAAACTTGCTTGTGTATTTTGGTTGCCAATCTATTTAGTTCAATTCAATATTATTTATATAGTGCCAAATCACAACAACAGTTGCTTCAAGGAGCTGTTGCAAAGTAAACAACCTACAATTATCCAGAAAAGGGGAAGGAAAAACTCCCTTTTAATAGGAAGGAACTTCCAGCAGAACCAGGATCAAGGAGGAGCAGCAGTTAGGTTGGGGGGTGAGGAGAGGAAGACAAATGTATGTAATGGCAAATCTGCTGCAAATAATAGTGCTAATAATAATTGATTGCTTATTCCTTGTGCTGTTTCGTTGCTGTCAGTCTTAAAGATCTGGAAGGAAGATGATATGAAGTAGAAAAAGTAACAGGATACATTTGTTAAACTTTCCCAGAGTCTAATGAAAGAATCCCACATGCAGACCATTTAGCAGCAATTCTACCAACATTCATAGCTGTAAAAATTGCTGTTAGCACTTTTTAGTTCTTTCGTTCTCATATATTGATTTTTCAATTTAGGTAAAAGCTGCAGTGTTTCTGCTTCTGTGTGAAGGCCATAAAAACCAAAACAATGTGCTAAAAATGCTCAAATGCCGCTGTAGAGCTGAGAATACCCGCCAAGTCAGGTGATAATTCCTCTGTGAGTTGGTTATAATGAGCAAGCAATTTCACACTACGCTCGGCTGTTGTTCATAAAAAACGTTCAGTGTTCCAGCTTTACAGATTTGCGTCCCTCGCCAATGGCATTTCTTTTTTTTTTGTCACATGCAATGTTTTAACTGAGGTTTTTGCTGAATTCATGTCCAATAAAGGCAAAAATAAAGACACTGGAAATGCATAACTTTGAATCTATTTGTGGTTAATGATCACTCAGCAAACAGAAGAATTTGGCTGTTTTTATGGCCGTCGCTTGTTTCCGTGTTACCCATTTTGTTTCCCATCATCTAAGGTTGTTAGAAGTTCTGATAATCACCTCCACGAATGATTTCCTTTTACACAGAGAAAAGTAACTGGTACATTTATATCTATTATATACCGTCCCTTTAGTACAATAGAATTTCTTCTTCAGTAGGACACCTAAGGATTCTCATATATTTATACAACAGTGTTTTCACAAAGAAAAAAAAACATCTATTCACTCATACTATACACTGACTGGGACAAAGGTGCAGAGAGCGATTTCACTGAATAATATGCAAATCGGACTTCTTCTCCTTAGATCAGCTGAAACCGCCGAAAGCTGCTGTTGCTGCATTTTCACAGAATCATCCATATGAATTTCTGCTTTCTGTTCTCCGGCTCAGCAGCACCCGTGTCCTCGCAGCATCTGAGAAACATCAGGAAACACTGTCTGCTCCGTTTCCCAGCGGAGACCTTATCAGTGAGAGGTGTTTGTGTAATGGCGTTTTTCCAGGCTGGTCCTGCAGGTCACAATGTTTGGAGCAAGTGGAGGGAGGAAAAAAACAAACCGAACAACAACTGAGAACGAGATGGAGGGAGAGGACAGGGGGGACAAAGGAAACAGAATTATGAATAGTAGGGTATTGGCCTTATCATGCCTAACATGCTGGCTTTTCTGTACAATGCCTTTCAGCAGGGTTGTGTTATTGAAGCGAGGACTTAACTGAAGGCAGAAAAACAGAAAAAATATACTGGAAACACGGTGCTGTGTCACACCGTTGTTTGATTTTTGTTGTTTTGTTGTCTTGTTAGAAACTGTGCATCAATTCAGATCGCAGCAGCAGCAGCAGCGTCAATTTTTCTTTTCTCTCTCACTGCACATCCCACACACATACACCTACACACACACACACATGCTCACATCCACACACGCAAAATGCACAATTTTTCAGAATACTTTCCACATCTCTCCTCCCACATTCTCTTCCACACAGAGATAGCAGCACATGTATAATTGCAGTGTGCAACAGTGCGCACCTTAGAGGAAATAATTACCACCATAAAAAGAGCAATTACTAACCTGGCAGAGAGTTGCAGTGGATTTTAATGCTTCTGCCAGTAACGTCTGCTCACATACCGCTCTTTGTTTGTTTGACTAATGGTTTCTTTTGAAGGATAAACAAGCCACATTTACCAATACTAAAATGCTGTCTGTTTTGCACACACATTTAGATGTAAAACACAGCTTGCAGGTTCTCTGACAATCTGAGTGAGCGGTGAACGCTGGGAAAAATGGAGGAACAAAGCTGAAGGTTAATATGAGCTTGATTCATATAACAGAACATTAAAGAGCTTTATAAAAAATTGACTGTCGAGAAGGGCCTGCTTCAATTCAATACTTAATATCCAGTTTTGATTAGCTCGTGTGTCATTTCAGCCCCTTTTCATCTGCTGGTAGTAAATGCTCGCCAAACCGGCTGTCAGTGTAAGTCAATTATTCGTTTTCTTCCTAAACGTCATTATGAGAGGATCACTAAAAATGATAAGAGTGAGTGAGTGGCTTTGTGATTTGCATTACAAACGCTAAGCTTCGCGTGTAGAGCAAGAAAAAGATGCATTCGGTGGAATATTCTCGTACACACGTTATTAACAGATAGAAAAGAGGAAATAACCGCAACGATTTCTTTGCTACTTCCGGCAAATCATTCTCAGAGAATTAATCACAGTCTGTTCCCTGCCTGCTTCAGAGAATACGGCCATCTATCAAAGCCTTCGCTTGTCCTCACCAGACCACAGGATTCACTAGTCATCTCACCACCATTGTCCCTGGGCTTCAATGGCCTGATTGATTTTACAAGACAGCTACTGGGGATTATCATTTCCGTATCATATTCCACGTGTAATTGCACAGTATTGACTTATGCTAACCCACGGGCAAAGCAAGTATTGAAGAAGTGAGTAATAATTCCTCATTTTCCGCCATAATCTGTTAAAATTCAAAAGCAGAAGATCAAAGAGCCTCACCACAGGTACAAACTGAAACATGCCAACTGCTAAAATGGTTAAAGCAGTGAAAGCACGGGTACCCTATATAATATGAAAAGCCTAATGGCATTATTTATAAACCGTTGACTGATGCTTAACAGTTAAACGAATAACGTGTTGCCTTTAGGTGTCATTACTGTGACAGTGAATTTATTTGGGATACAGTGTTTCCACTATGGGCCCATATTGGTATCATATATATATATTTATATATATATATACTATACCTTCTATATAACCGAGCCACAGGCTGCAATAATCAGTCACTTAAGAAGCCAAATCTCAAATATCTGAGGTAATTACCTCATCAATCACTGATAAAAACTCAAAATGAAACTTGCAAAAGGTAACTTTTTGCTTTAACTTACCAAATAAATGTTGATTGCACTAGGTATTAGCTAAAGAGTAATGGCACCTTTGTTATCTCAATTGGTAGTCTATGAGCCACACTGACGATATAATATTCTGTCTGCTAGCTTGATTGTGATGTCGGAACAAGAAAATGACACGACTTTTGCTCCCAGGTTAATGAATGGTAGCTACGGATATCTGAAACTGTGGAACAACTGGGATAGCTGTGGACATTTCACCAGAAAAAGAAAGAGTCCCGTTGTAGGAAGAGACAAACAAGTCTCCTCTTCTCCAAGATGGAGTGTGAACACCCCCCCAGAAAAACGTGAATGAACCATAGATGGACATTCAGCGAGCCAGAACTTGAGAGCAGAGAAAGAAGCTGTGTAATTGTCGTTATTCCTACCGAATTACTTAGCATAAAATGTGCTTTGTATTAGTATAGGGGTTTTTTCTTAATCAAAATCTGTGTCAGTCTGTGTCAATACAAATTAAAGTAGAAGCACTAAGGAATGTATACAGTTCTATTCAATTTGATTTGTATATTACCAAACAGTCACCTCAAGGTGCTTTATATTGTAAGGTAAAGACCCTACAATATATATATATATAGAGAGAGAAAACCTCAGCAATGAAACAACACCCCATGTTAGCGCTTGGTGACAGTGGAAAGAAAAAACTAACTTTTCACAGGAAGAAACCTCCAGGAGAACCAGGCTCAGTGAGGGGCAGTCGTCTGATGGGACTGGTGTGGGGTGAGGGGAGGAAGACAGAATAAAAGACACATGGTGGAAGTTTGTTAATGATAACTAATGATTACATTCAGAGTGCTGTAGATATAAAATTAAAATAGGTGAGTGAATTGTGAGAAGCAGCCTAGGCCTATTACACAGTAACTAAGGGAGGGTTCAGGGTCACCTGATCCAGCCCTAACGATATGGTTTATGAAGAGGAAAGTTTTACGCCTAATATTAAAAGTAGAGTGAAGATTGCACACAGAAGATTTAATGGGAATTGGAGAAACCATTTATTATCAATGAGAAGTTAAAACAAATTGGGCAACATTTTGTATGTCACAAAAAACTGTGTTTCAGAAATCTGTTAACAAGTTAACAAGGGCCCTAATTAATTAATGCAACAACTGCTGGATCATCAGATGCTTGGTCATTTTGCCCTCAAGATCAATTCTGCAACAACAAAGAGCAATTTCGTCCTATCATCAGGTCAGAGTAGTATTTTTTTTTCCTCATTCATATGCTTTTTGTTTAGTACTACTTAGCAAACATTATCCTGCTAACAGACTAAATTGTGAGCTTTTTAACCTGCTGGTGTCAGCAGTGCCCAGGTGCAACCTCACAGACCAATGACTTTAGAAAACAGTCTGTTTTCTACAGTCATTGTCACAGACCAACACATTTGCTTTATACCACTGTTATTAACTAATAGACACAAATGCCATCATGTAGCAAGACTGATTCTGATCAGTGAGAGTGATGTAGTTTATATAATTTCTCTCTTATAGTTGATGCATTTGTCTACAAACCTTTTTGGCATGACTTTATATTTTATTTCTTTTTTTATTCCTCTTCGCACCATTTTGAATCTTGGCACTGGATACTTTAGGTCTTGTGCCATCAGGGTGGAGATGCATGGATCAGGTTGGTCCTGCACATCACTGAGCTGATAAATAAGATTAGCATCTGAGAAATTACAGGTTGTGTCATAACCCTGTGCTCCTTGTTGTGATCTTCAAACACTCAAAACACAAAATGTTATCTAAAATTTTTTGATGTTCTACAAAATTAGGTTGAGGGTTAGAGGTTAGGTTTGTCTGGGTTTTACTAACTTAAAATGGTGAAGAAACTACTCAAATTGACCAAATAAATAAATGAAAACTTTACATTTTGAATTATTAAGTCAAACAATTTTGACTTATGGATAGAAAAAAGGAAGAAAAAAATTCCACTGCAGATTCTTTTTTCAGTGCTAGAAACAAGCCTCTACGTGCTGCAGCTATAATATACTGTGAGTATTTTTCTTTTTAGAATAATACATAACAGGATCACTGTGTTCGTGTTTAGAAGCGACTCTTTGTTTGGGAGGGAGGCCAGGCTTTAACTACTACAACAGCACCCCCATGATCACATTCACATGATTCAGCACGCTAACAGATTGCTCGCTGGGTTAGGGAGCGATCAGCATTACTCCTGCAAGCGGGTTTAAGTAACACAATCTGGTGTCTAATTTCAAACAGCTGTCTGCTCTGCCACAGGACAGGAGTGAGGGCGGAGGGCCAGAAACACCTTGATGATTCATGGCCTGCGAAATGAAGATGAATATTTTATATGAACTGGCATTAAGAGGTTTCAACACAGACATCCAGATCAAACAGAACAGCCTGGCAGCGCGATTCTCCACTGACTGTCTGTACGGCTGCTGGCAGTAACGTGATCAATTACATGGTGGGCTGGTGTGGAGTTGGGGTTCAATATCCATAAAGAGTATTTGTTCAAACTGGAAATTAATGACGCAAACGAACTGATATTAACCTATATTTTAATCAGTGCTGGCTGCATTCACTCTTTCATATGTTTTTGTTTTAAGCACATTTTTATGTCAGTGTTGTGAAACATTTCATGTCATTGCCTAAAATAATGTATCGTTCCAATTTGCTGCACAAATTAAAAATTGGATTTCATTTCTGTCTTGACTTAATGTCCTTAATCCTGTTAACTAATGACGAGTGCATGCTTTAACGGATGCATGCGCGCCAGCGTGCATGCTTGCTACCCCACAGCATGTGTATGCCTCCATGTCTGTTCCCTCCATAACTAGGTTTTCAGGGGTAAATTGAGTGTGTGACTGCTTATAATTCACTCTCAGAACAGCCCCATTTCCCTCTGCCTGCCTGCTTGGTCACACTGATTCAATCCACCAGTAGCAGCACAAAATCCATACCAATAAATTTCACCTCCAAGGGGTTGCATGTCCCACCAGCTGGGGATGCCCCTGCCAGAAACCAAACCATAGATGGTTAGCCACAAGAAGCACGCTGCAGTTGCCCCTTGGTTCTGATCTCAGGGTGCTTTTCACTCTGTTTCCATTATAGCTTAGTGTTACGATTACTTAACCCAGAACAGCCTCCTCTCATCCGCCACTGTCACCAGTGTGTTTATAATGCGTTGTTGAATGAAGGCAAACCTAACACAGCTGACCGCATTGGTGATCACATTCGGTCTGTAATGGCTGGACGCCGTCTCCATGATTGATTCTTCTTATTTAATGTGCATCTCGTGGGTCACAGTCCGGGCTTAGATCAGGCACAACAGTCAGACTTCAATACTCTGATGGTGATGTGTGCACCATTTCCACAAGTAACAATTTGGATTTTACATGTAACAGTCCCTTCACACACCATTAACCTGTCCACAGTCCTCGTGTTGTTATCAATTCTCCAAAGGCTACATGGGCTGTAAACGCTCCTGATGACCCTTCAGAGATATCACTCTTAGCCAACGTGGAACACTCAAATGTGCAAAAAGAAAAAGCTTCTGTCTAATCTCATGCTCTGTTCATTCCTCTGTGTGTGTGTGTGTGTGTGTGTGTGTGTGTGTGTGTGTGTGTGTGTGTGTGTGTGTGTGTGTGTGTGTGTGTGTGTGTGTGTTCTTGGGTGTCCATGTTGCATGCAAAATGGCAGTTTGTTGACAGAGCTGTCTGCTGTTACTGAAACATAGCCACATATTGCTTTCACACTTAAGGGTCACTGAGGAAAACAAAGACGGCCAACTGATAGCTGAGTGGTGTAACGGTCTGTCTCTATGGTTTGCCCACTTTTCAGATGGGAGCCACAAGCACTCCCTCATCACTCAACTGAGGTCCCTTAGAGCCCTTATTATTATTCACAGACAAGATTATAGTTTAGCAAAACATTATTTGTGCTGATTAACTGGGGATTGCAGCGAGGGCCAGATTTTCTCTGGCATTTTGATTCATGTTTTGATTTTTCAAACATGTTGAACTCTGGGTATGCTGAATCACCAAGGCATTAATGGTAATCAGTCTAATTGCACAAACATAAAAAGCAGTGTCCCTTTCTTCATATTCCCCAGTGCCTGACCAAACCAGTGTGCTCTGTCACACCGTGTCACTGGAGATAGGCAGCGTTAAGGTGATGGTAAATGGGGATGTAGCTCTGCAGATATTTGAGCTGATATCCTTTATTTGATGTCTGTTTATCACACTCTCCAGTTCAATATTGGCAATCCTAAGGGAGTGCATGCTACTTACATTGTGCAAAATGTATTTACTTAAGTAAATTGCTATTTAGTTTGCTTTAGTATGCAAAGTTGCACGATAAAAAGCTTGTCAAGAGGAACCAGAAACTATTGAAAATGAGAGCAAGGAGGCAGGCGATGAGAGTGAGGACAGCCTGATCAGACATGACATGCTACAGTAGTTTTTCAGGTGATATTCACTCCTGGCAATGCTCTTGGCATTCAAAAGAGGGAGCTAGGAGATTCTCTGCAGTCTTACAACCTGCATGGAAATGGTCATATGACTAGTACAGGTTGCCATATTAGACCGAAAATACATGCAGTTTCTGGGTTTGAAAAGTAAATGTAATGTGAAAGGGCTTTGAGTCTGTATTCTGTCTAATGGCAAATAGGGGACGACTCCTTGGGTTGAAAAAATAAGTCAAAATGTGTAAAGAAAATCAGATTAACAATGTTTTCACAAACCAATCGCTAACATTGTGGTGGCCACATCTTTTATATACAGTCTATGATTACAAGGCCTAGTGTTGCTGCATAGTTCTCTGGATTTACATCTAAGAAATAATTGCATAAAATTACACAAAAACCAAAGGCAGTTCATAAGCCAGACTTTAATTTTTAATAGAAAGTTGCTTTGAAGAAGGCAAATGACTGTAAGTGGTCATAGATCTGGTCCCAGTTTTTTAATATAGCATTTCAAAAGCGGGGCAGTAAGTTGGCCTGGTGGTTAACACTGTTGTCTCACAGTAAGATGGGTTTGAATCCATCATCTGGTCTTTCTGTGTGGAGTTTGCAGGTTTTCCCTGTGTCTGCGTGGGTTCTCCACCTTCCTCCCACTGTTAAAAGAGATGGGGTTAGGTAGGTTTTGTTGTACTTGCTCACTTTGGTTAGTATGCTAGGGTGTGGGTGATGTCTTTGTCAGTAAGAAGGCTGTAAAACTGACCAAAATATACAAAAAGCTCCAAATTAAAGGCCATCTTTTCCATTTTTCACTTTTCTAAAGCCAACCGGTGGACCAGATCGAACCCACCCATGACAGACGCATTGTTTCAGCCTTATAAACTTGTGTGAACCGTGACCTTAACCCCTGTGAATGGTTGTTGTTTTAAGCACATTAATACTTTCAGACAAAAAAACCCAAAACATGTTGGGTTACCATCCCATCCAGCTCAGGAAGTGATATATTTGATAGATGTCCACAAATTTCAAGCTGTCACTTGGTCACTAATGGACCAATAAACAGTATGATAGGAAGAGAAGATGGTTGAGCTAATGTGTTTCTCTCCGCTGCAAACGTGCTCGACTGTGTTATCCTACCTCGCATCAGATCCATAGTCCTATTATTCACGATATGCCTCATATCTCCTATTAAGGTCTGCTGAGCAATAACGCACCCAATAGCTTATGTGTTTAAGCTGTAGTTAATATCACTGCATGATATTAGCAGTGGCCTTATTAAATAAAACAATCGCTAAAAGCTCGCATTACTACTGAAGTCGACTTGTCACTTATTGATTCATGGTGAAAAAAGGCAGAAGGGGAAACTGTCCTCTATTCAATGAGGTCTGACCACGCCGAGCTCTGTGCCTTTATTTTTGTGTATTGTTGTGCGAGTGTGTGAGTGATGCAGCAAATTGTCCATTTGCAGTATATCCGATGGGCTCAGGGATGTCATTAGTCACAGCGTGCTCGTTCTCATTAAATGGCCCAGTCGCCATGGCAGCCCTACAAAGGCCAGCCCCTCCTCCCCCCCCCCCCCCCCCCCCCCCAGTGCACTGAGAGTGACAGGCCAATTAGAGCAGGGTGCTGTGACATGCAGTCTGCTGTGATTACAGCTCTGAGGAGACAGGACTTCTGGGGGGGGGGGGACCATACACCGGCAAAGTCCCAACAAGATTCATCTCCAAACAAACACATTGAACCACGGCCCCTGGAGGTCATGTCTGCTTTGAAGACGCCACATCCTCATCTCTCCATTACATGTGGCACCTGCCATCAAACGCAGTGAGCAGTGATACCAACAGAGAGACGAGTACAAACTACAACACCCAGAGGGCTCTAGGCACATATCATACGCCGACAGGTTGACTGTCCAGTATTATTCTCTGCTGGAGATCTTCATCACCTGTCACACGCTACACGCGCTGCTTTGCTATAATCCTGCACAAGTTTGTATCCATTGTGAAAGGCATGTGACAGATGAATACGAGTCATAGAGCAGCAGCGGGGGAGTGAAGAAACTTTTCTCATCTCTGCGATGATGAGATGATAATAGAAAGAGAAAGCGTGGCACAAATTGTGGCATTGAATGTGTCAGCATCTCTCTAAGATGCATTCAAGGTATAAAGCATATAATGACACAGCAGACAACATAAAGAGTGGTAAAAAAAAACATATTGTACACATTTTAAAAGTCAATAAAGTGAAACACTTTTATCGACATTTCTGCAGTAGAATAATATAGCTGGCAGTAAAAAAAAAAAAAAAAAACTCAAACAAGGTCAATTTATCTAAAACTTTTCATCATGTGAAGTTTGCAGTTTCCTGTAAAAATTAAGAAGTTTAAATGTTCTTTTTCTGAGCATTTTAAGGATTTATTATGCATGTTGGCTCAAAGATTGAGACAGAAATTTGACTTTCAAGACTTTAGAAACAGACTCACTTTAAAGGGTCATGTAATATTTAATGAGCTGTCAATAATACTTCAGCAGAGGAAACAAGCTCATTTCAATCAGCGCTTCTTCTTTTTTTAATTCTGTGGTGAGGTTGCTAGTTGCTGTTTCCAAATTACAGCATATACCATAATAGATGGCATGAAATACTGTGTTAAAATAAAAGCTTCTTTTATATGCTGTATTTCTTGAGCTTTTGAGGGGATTGCACAAGTTTTTTTCAGTGAAAGGAACTTGCCCAGGAGTCGATATGCAACCTCAGTACAGAAATTCAGTTTCACAGTTTCTGCTGGGATAGAAAGGGGTCAAGTCATCAAAAGAGTATCACTGGAAGCACTGTGAGTTAGAAAAAAGGCAGAAAACCAGCAAACAAGCATAAAAACAAACTTGTGCTTTGGGAATATTTAATTATCTGTGTTAAAAAATGAGCAGTTAAGGTGTACCTAAAGCTTGTTAACTAAAATTTGTGCCACTCTGTTTACATGGCCCGCATACTCTCATCCCCGGGAATCGAATATTGTGTAAGGTGGCCTTTTGCAGCGGTGCCTAGATGAGCTGGGCATGAACATCAAAAGACAGCTTTTAAAGATCTACAAAGTCTGTATTTGACAGCTAGAGGGCTGGTGAAGGAGTGAATCACAAGCTTTTTTTAACCAGGAGATAGCTGTACAGGCCCTGATTTAGATTTTTTTATCAGCTGTTTTTCATTTGCTCACTTGCTTCTTTCTAATTTTGTTTCTTCACCATTTTATTTCTTTTGTTTTCACTATTTTACTTCCTTTACAGTTACAGTGTGTACAATTTTTAACACTAAATGTCAGAGGATTGCAGAATGTAGTCAACTAAATTCTGTTTTCTTATCCCTCCTAATCCAAGTGCATGACACTTTTGGTGCGGTGCGACATAAAAAAAACATCACATTTAGACTGGTTCCCATAACAGCAAAGGCTGGCTGGGTGGTTTCTACTACTGTTTAGACCAGCAGTCCCCAACCCCCAGGCCACGGACGTGTACCGGTCCTTGAGTTGTTTGGTACCGGGCCGCGAGAGTTGAGGCTCAGATTTGAAATGTATGGTTTTCAGGGTTTTTATCGTTAACTCGGTTTTCCTGGGTCTTTTCCGTGCGTAATATTTTACGCTAGGTGACAAATCGTCAACATATTACACTTCCGGGCGGGCACCCAACACATCCCTAAATGACGAGATCGGAAAAATGAGGAAACATGAGAACCGTTTGGAATCAATCTACACATGTTCGTTCATTTTACTTAGATCACTTTGGAAAACACTATTTAAGGTCATTAAAGTGCTGGTTTAGGTTAGGGATAAAGTTACAGTTAGGGTTCCAGATAGGGTTGGGGTCAGGGCTGGAACGTGTATTGCCGCGGGACATTCTACTGTATTTCACGCATAACGCAGAAGGTCACCTTTCGCTTCCTCAGGAACGCCGCGGGACGTGACAAATCGTCAGGATGTTACGCCTCGGGAGGGAGAACGGGCTGGAATAAATCTTGTTTTTTTGGTACTGGTTTTATTTTGTTGGATTTATCTGCGACACCTTAAAGGCGTCAAAATATTGTCCGATATAAACTGGTCCGTGGCGGGGAAAAGGGTTGGGGACCGCTGGTTTAGACCACATCTGGATTTGCCCCAGAACTGCCCCCTGCCTGTGGTAGGCTGTCATTCCACTGTTTACCTCAGCCTTCAGTGCTGTCTGCATCCACCTTTATTTACTCTAACTCTAAAATCTTGTGAAAAGAGTCTAAAACAGGTCAATGAACCAGAAAAGCTCACTTCCAGACAGTGGTACCGTGAGTTGTCAGTAAATCTGCTGCTTGTGCTGCCGTTAGCCTCTGTTAGCTGTTGCGGAACATGGTGGCTTCCACAAACTGCAAACCCACAACTATCTATTTTTAATGGATTAATTATGAATTTATGAGAACTCATGAATTTCTTGGAAGACATAATTACAAACTAATCTGTGCATATTTATGAGTAAAATATGCTGCACCTTGTTGTTGTCAAATATACTTGGTTAGTTTTAGGAAAACGCAGTAATTTAAGCAGTATTTTGTGTTTTCAAAACAGTGAAGTTTAACTATGAACCAAAGGTTTCTGTAGAAGTGTCCATATTTGACATGTTAGGTGAGACAAACTTACTTCACTGTTCCCATAAACTTCACGGAAAGATGTCATGTGCTTCACAGCACAGACACCAAAAGGACACCTTGTGCGTATCTGTGAGGTGCCATCGGCTTTGACAAAAGGGCAGTATTTGATGTCTTGGGAATAAGGACGGGCTGACAGGGCCATCCATCCCCTTCAAATGCTTCCTTTCTGTCTTGCTACCTAAAGCAAACTGTCCTCAGCAATCCATGAATTTCAGCAAACCCCCCAAAAAAGCAACACACTGAAATAATATTCTTGTGGCAACAACTTCCATAGTTCAGTAGACTTAGTTTCTTCTCTCCGTGGCAAAGAAAAGAAAAAGTAAAATGCTGTATGGGCTGGGAATCAAATAATATTCTTTTCAATAAAGACCAAAAAATATTGGTAATCCTCAAGTGCTTTAAAGGCCTAAAGTAAGCCAGCCATTATTCATAGCTAAATTAAACAGTGATAATATTCTGTTGTCTAATTTAGGAGTACTTAAAAGAGTCAATAAGACGTCTGATGTCTAACTATAAGAGTTAGAGAAATCAGATGTGTTCCAACTTGACATCCAAATTGACATAATACAAGCTAAAGAGAAAATATGGACATGAGAAGAAGATGGGAAATATTAATGTTAAACTGAGGACTGTGCATACATTTTCTGACAGTCTCTCCAGGGATCTTGTGATATGGGTGTATTTATATGAAAAGTCTCACTTATAGTTGAGCACCAAGGTGAAAAATCAATCAGAGTATAATACCAAGCTCTTCTCACCTCCTCATGTGCCAGGCTTAAATGTCAGATCATTGGGTCATTAATGCCTTTCTTTTGAGAACCAAGCATTTCAACATGTCTGAGAGGTGTAAGAGTCCCATAGCTTTTTGGTATAATTCTTTTGGTTTGACGCATGTATGTAGTTAAGTCCCTACACCATCATTAAAGTCTTTCAGTTGAGAATATTACAGTTTCCTCAGACAACGGACAACGGGAGGTGGATCGGACAAAAGCTATATGCTGACATTTTTCAACTGCAATTGGGTATGGAGCTGACTCTGTTCAATTTGATTATTCATTTGAAACAGCACTACATAAATGTAAACAGAACTGGTATGGGCAAAAAAACATGTAGCAATAGCAAAGTTCGCAGTCCCTTGCTAAAAGGGACTGCTAACTCTGGGTAAAGGCGGTGATATGTAAGGCGGTCAATAATTTTGTCCTTTTCAAAGTCTTGAAGGCAAGCTATAACTTTCTTTTTGTAGCTGCTTGTGGGGTCTCGCTTTAGGGCTTCGTAGGTATTGTTGTCACTGAGGAGAGTAGTGATCTTTGTATGGTAATCTGTAGTGTTTAGGACCACGGTGCATCTTCCCTTATCAGCTGGTAAAACAGTGATGTTGTGGTCTTTGCTCAGGGAAGCGACGGCCTTCTTTTCCTGTATTGTGAGGTTGGATGGAGGGACTTTGGCACTGGAGAGCATGGCTGAGACTTTCATCCTGATTTGCTCTGCTTCTGTCTGTGATAATTTATTAATCCGTATGGCAGATTCTCTGGCTGTGATGAGGTCCACTATGGGCAACTGTTGTGGAGAAATGGCAAAATTGAGTCCTTTGGCTAATACTCTCTTTTCAGGTTCAGTGAGAATCCTGTCTGAAAAGTTCTTAACCCATTTCTCCTGACTGACTTCAGGTGTGTTTTCTTCTCTGGGTTGTGTAGGTTCAGGATGAGGAGTGTGTGTTTTTCAAAGCAAGGTGTGAAATTTCCTGCGTTGTCTTTCTTTTCCTTTAGAGTGTTGGGCCCGCTGAGCCTTGTCCACAAACTTGTAAACCTCTTCTAAGATTGGAGAGGGTAGAAGGGTTTCCAGTTCCTACAGGGTCTGGCTGATCTTGATCTGGAGGGCATCTATAGTGAAATGGACCTGTCTTATCCTTTCACTTAAAAGGTGATTTTGTGCTCTGTGTAGAATCAAGTCTGCTCTGTATCCCCTGACAGTGGATCCAAGGCGCAGGCTCTTAGGAACAACTCTGCTTTGTCTACATCTTAGGTTGAAACGGAGATGGTTCCTATAATCCGCTAGTTTCCTTGATTCCCTTTCATACCCATAGTCAGTAGCATAAACTCAGCCACTTATAACATTGCTAAACACCTTGCTACCATCCTTGTTCCTCTCGTGGGGAACACCCCACACCACATCAAGAACTCCACCGACTTCACCGACAAGGTCCAGAAACTTACCCTGGATCCAGATGAAACCATGGTGTCCTTTGATGTAGTCTCTCTCTTCACTTGCATACCCACCACGGAGGCCGTGGAGACTGTCAGAAAACGACTACAAGAAGACAGCTCCTTGGAGGACAGGACCAACTTCACACCCGATCGGATTTGCACACTGTTAGACCTCTGCCTCACCACTACATATTTCAAATACAACGAAGGCTTTTACAGACAAAAACATGGCTGTGCCATGGGCTCCCCCGTGTCACCTATTGTAGCCAACCTTTACATGGAGGAAGTGGAAAGGAAGGCTCTGGACTCTTTCAAAGGAAGAGTACCCAGCCACTGGTACAGATATGTGGACGACACCTGGGTCAAAATCAAGACACAAGAAGTGGAATCCTTCACTGCGCACATTAACGCTGTGGATAAAAACATCAAGTTCACCAGGGAAGACACAAAGGACGACTGTTTGCCTTTCCTGGACTGCGCTGTGCACATTGAAGAGAATGGCAACCTCAACATCGAAGTTTACCGGAAGCTAGGGCTGCTCAATTAATCGAATTTTAATCACGATCTGGGCTTTCAACGATCATTAAAAATGACTGAGCCGATTATTAGCCCCTCCCTCATTTATCCGCGACACCTTAAAGGCCGGTCCGTGAAAATATTGTCGGGCATAAACCGGTCCGTGGCGCAAAAAAGGGTGGAGACCGCTGATTAAGAGGACCCGAGGGAAGCTCGGAAAGCTAAGCAGAAGTTATTTGGAGAGTGACTGCCGTTGGTTGAAAAGAGTTAAAAAAAAAAAAAACTTCAGTGGTGTTGCACACTATTTTATATTATTTTTTTTTAAAGTCATTGTTAACCCTTTAAAGCCGGTCAGAGCAGCACGCTCCGTTTTGCATAACTATTTTTAAATCCCTGTAGAACCTGAACCGTGTAAGTATTTGTTTTGCATATGAAACCGGAGGAGTTGTACTTACATCTGATGCCATCAGCTTGTCCTCGGTCACGGTTTCGTTCCACATATAGCTTTGCAAAAACTGCATAAAAAGCGCTTGCAGGAACAAAAACATAATATTCCAGAAACACGCTTTGCCGTTCCTATCAGCTGTTCGTAACACTTCCCACAGTGAAATGATGCACATGCTGTTTTCTTTGCAAATTTGCATCATAGGATTGTTTTTTGTTTTTCCTGCAGTATATAAAAATTGCTGTATCTCCAAAATAAAACTATGAAGACACTCAAAATAAATTTCCTGTGGTGGCTAACTATTTTTTGCAACTTTATTGTATTTAAAGTTTTGAGGGATAAACCTCTTAAACTTCTCCAAGTAGAAATATATGTAAACAAAACAAAAGCGATTTTCAATTTTTTTTGTAGTTTATTGCACTTTTTTGCAATTTATGTAATTACTATGCACTTAATGCATACATATTATTAAAATATGGGCTATAACAGTTGTATTGATGTATAGCAACTTGAAATGCTCCCACAAATGGCACTACAGCATGTAAAAAAATAAAAATAAAAATAATATAAGCTCTGGTGGACTTGGTTCTATAGTAGGTCTTAAAGGGTTAAATAAATATCGTCAAATAATCGTGATCTCAATTTCAGTGAAAATAATCGTGATTATCATTTTTGCCATAATCGAGCAGCCCTACCGGAAGCCCACACACACGGACCAGTACCTCCTGTTCGACTCCCATCACCCTCTGGAACACAAACTTGGAGTAATTAGGACCCTACACCACCGGGCAGAACATGTTCCCTCTAAGCCTGAAGGAAAAAAGAAGGAACACACACATGTAAAGGAAGCACTCAAAACGTGCGGCTATCCTAAATGGGCGTTCTTAAAGTCAGCAAAGAGGCACAGAAAAGAAGACCAGACACCAGCGAGGGAGGATAAGAAAGACAGACGCAACAACATTGTCATCCCCTATGTAGCCGGTGTATCAGAAAAACTCAGGAGAGTTTTCTCCAAGCACGACATCCCGGTGTATTTTAGACCCAGCAACACGCTCAGACAGAAACTGGTTCACCCGAAAGACAAAACGCCAAAACACAGACTTAACAGTTTCACACCTTGGCTCAGGGGATTCGAGGATCATCAGGGGGTCCTTTTGTCCCTCTGTGGGGGTCACTCCCACTAGGTTTATATCTGGGACTCTCCACCATTTGACCTTAGAACTGAAGAAGCTTCTCGGATGAGAGGTGAAACGTCTTCAAGTAACTTAAAGAAGTCCAGACGCTTTTCTTTGCAAGCTCCTTTGACTTTTGAGGGGTAAAGACTTAAAACACATGCTGAAAGTAACGGCGCAAAGTTCCTTCTTGTGTACATTTTAGCTAGCAGATCATCCCAACCTTTTATAAACAAGTACAGGCTTGAATTCTCAACCCGAGGCTTCTTCTGTGATTGGTGGACATCAAGGGCTACAGTAAGTTATAAAAAAGCAACTCAAAACCAAAATACATAGTAAATCATGATCAGTGTGTACTATTACATCCCTAATAATGTTACTAGCAGAAGTTGCGGTGTTTTCAGTCGAAAAGAAATAAACCATTTGCTATTCTCTGGTGGATATATTGGCGTTTGGTGGTTCTAGTTTTTTTCCAGCAACTTTGTGGTGCTGTGAAGGTGCCACCTTTTTAATCATCATCTTTAGTTTATTTGTTTGGGAAGCATGGGATATTTTTATTCTTTAAAACAATTAAGCTTGAGCTAAAAAATGTGTCAATGATATGTATGACTGAACAGATGTGCATCACAATAATAATAATTGCGGACCATACTATACGCTCCCCTATACCAGACAGCAGACGTTAGCAGCTGTAGGCCATGTTTGCACCAAGTAGATGGGCTAAATGCTCCTTAAAGCTTTCTCTGTGAGCCACAATAGAGAAAAATGAAAAAAAAAAACAGCAGAAGAAAAGAACACCCTGTCTGGGCAGATTGAGCCACTGGCCTCTCTCGCTGCACATCTTTTATGTTTCATAGAGAATGGTTCATTGCTTTTCTACAAAAAAAACGTAATTTTCTTCAGGCAGTGCTGTCCTCCATTGCTCGATGAACAGTCACAAAAAGCTGGAAATTCACATTTTGGTCACAGTTTTGGATGAACTGCATTCCTGCCTGTACTTAAACATACTAATTTCTCATTCGTCTCAAGTAGGCGGAGATAACATGCTCCAGCACAAAAGCTGCAACAAAGTAATGACTTAATTGCAGGCAGAGGGATACAGAAAGCAAAGGCGGTTAGATATGTATCATGTTATTAAATCGAATTAGACCAAAACATTCAATTCAGACTGAAGAAATACAGAGAAGGTCACAAAGTCAGCTTTTGTGTTTAAAAGCAAAAACGAGTGAAGAGGGGAATTAGTATTTATATAAAAAGTAAGTTCTTGCTTACCTACTTGTTATTTTGGTGATTTTTTTTAAAATATCATTTCTTTAGCATTTTTTTCCTGCATTGGATAGTAGGGCAGTGAATATGGACAGGAAAGCGCCCGTGGCTCAGGGGGTTGGGAATCGCATCTGTAACCGGAAGGTCGCCGGTTCAATCCCTGGGCTCTCTGTCCTGGTTGTTGTGTCCTTGGGCAAGACACTTTACCCTACTTGCCTACTGGTGTTGGCCAGAGGGGCCGATGGCGCGATATGGCAGCCTCGCTTCTGTCAGTCTGCCCCAGGACAGCAGTGGCTACAACTGTAGCTGCCTCCACCAGTGTATGAATGTGAGAGTGAATGAATAGTGGCATTGTAAAGCGCTTTGGGTGCCTTGAAAAGCGCTATATAAATCCAATCCATTATTATTAAGATATGCAGCAAAGGCCATGTACACTGTTTCCTTCGCATGCAGGCAGACGAGTTTCTGCCAAACCCAGAATCGTCCTTCAGATTGCCAGTCAATGAAGTGTGATTCATCACTCCAGAGAACACTTCTGCACTGATTTAGAGTCCACTGGATACGGGACAGCACACAAATCACTTTGGCGCTTGGTGATGTAAGACTTGGAATCTTCTCGGCCATGGAAACCCATTCCATGAAGGCCACTTTAGAGGTGTGACCCACTCTGTAGATTTCATTCCCAGTCGCTTCCAGTTTGTTATAATGACATTAACAGTTGACTGTGGAATATTTAGTAACGAGGAAATTTCACAAATGGACAGGTGGCGTCCTATCACAGTAACATGCATGAAATCACTGAGCTCCTATGAATGTCCCATTATTTCACAAAGGTTTGTAGAAGCAGTCTGCATGTGTAGGTGGTTGATTTTATACACCTGTGGCTGTGGAAGTGAGTGAATTCAATGATTTGGATGGGTAAGTGAACACTTTTGGTGATATTGTGTAGCATGTGGTTCCCTGCTCACCCACTGAGCTGAAGTGGCACTGGTGATTTCTTTTGTGTGTGTAACACAAAAAAGAACTGTTAAAACCACATTTAGAGAAGTACTAAACAAATGATTTTAAACATAATGTGAAATTTTATTTTGGCCAGAAGCCTGTGGATACGAAAGCACTGTATCCATATCTGATTTCTAAACATCTCATCCAGAGACTGTTGTTGCGCAATTTTTTTTCTTCAAACTTTGCACTTTAAGGGGATTTTCTACATCGTTTTAGAAACTGGCAGCAGGGTTTTTTTTTTTTTTTTATCCCTTTTACCCTCAAGAACCACAAATGCTTGCCAAAAAATCCTGGCTCACAATCTGCCTCAACTGATCCCAAAGGTGTTGGATGCATTTGAGGTTGGGAATGAGACAGCTACAAATTTTTTGACATTAGAAACAGACCAATGTTTTGTTTTTAAAAGGAAATTTTCTTTCCAGAAATGTCACTGTCTGCACTACTGGTGCTGTCATGGTTCATGGATTTGAGCTACTTCTGTCAGTTGCTGTTTCGTTTTTGCTCACCCTGTTTTATCGCTGTTAGCTTTGCTTGTAGCCTTTGTTTCTGTTTCTACCTTTTGTTGCTATGGTCTGTCCCACCACAGTTAGTATCACCCGTGTTGCATTATCCAGTCATTCCTGTTAGTGTGTACATACTAATGCACAAGGAAAAAAAGAAAAATAATTCTCTGCAACTTAATTCAAAAAAGGTAAGCTTTTATATAGAAAATCAGAAAACCAGTATCTCAAATTATTTAAATATGTAGTTTTCAGTCAGAGTAAATCACCAGTATAAATACCACATATCTCTCGCCTAGTTCAGTAAACACAACTGCAATTACGGGGAAGTGTGCTAACTTGATGGCTGTGCAGATGACAATCATCAGCACCCTCCACAAGCCACAGAAGGTCGCTGCTGAATAGGCTGGCTGTTCCAGGGAGTTGACTGAGGTTAGCGTGCTTGCATCAGGAGCTGTTACGCACGCACAGGTGTTTCCAGGAAAGGGGCTACAGCTGCGGCATTCATAATATCAATCCACTTCTGAACCAGAGACCACATTAGAAGCATCTTCTCTGGGCTGTTGCTCAATTGTTCAAAGTCCTCTTTTCAGATGAAAGCAAATTTTGCATTTCATTTGGAAACCAGAGTCCCAAAGTCCGGAGAAAAAGAGATGAGGCACAAAATACAAAGTGTTTGAAGTCCAGTTTGAAGTTTCTGCGGCTGTGATGATTTTGGGTGCTCGTGTCACCTGCTGGTTTTGGTGGTGGTCTGTGCATTGTGTTTCATCAAGTCCAAAGTCAGCTCGGCCACCTACCAGGATATTCATAATATTCACATTTTTTTAGACACACTACTGCTCCTGCTACCCTTTGTTTCCTGTCAAATTGTCAAGTTACTCATCAGTCACTCCAGTCCAGCAAATTTTGTATTCCTCAGATTTTCACTATTTCTAGTTTCTCTCCTCATCTTTAAACTTTTTGCCTGTGGCTTTCTCCTTTCCTGGTTTATTTGCTGAGCTGTGCATAACATCAGCCTAAATTAACCCTGGAGAACCCATGGGGTCAAATTTGACCCCATGGTTTCCCTAGAAAACCAATGGGGTCGGCTCTGACCCCATGGGTTCTCCAGGGTTAAAGAGATTTTGAACATTTACTCTTCCTGTGTTCTTCATTTGAGTTTCATATGCTGTGGGATTATTGTGTAATAAGAAGTTTTAAAGACAGAATAACATGGCAGGAAAAAAAGATGCTGTTTGCTAACCAAGCTCGCTGGTGTTAGCTGATAACTTGGCTCTCCAACCTCTCATCCAAACTTGGTAACTTCTGGCTCGGAAAAACCCATCATGACATCCTTAGTTAGCCAATATTATGAACAAGACCATCTGTAGGGTCTGGCAACAGTTGTATTATTACATTTAAAGAGCTCCATCTTTCTTCTATCTCCAGTTCTGTCTATCTTTTGAGCTTTTCCCCTGAGCGGAGAACTGTGAGTGAAATTTCAGATGACAGCACAAGGTGAGTGAGGGTAGAAGAGGCTCTAAGTGACTTAAGAGTAAGAACTCAAGGGTGGGGGGATAACACAAGCCTGGAGTGAGAGTTATAAGAAATGTCTTTGAGGGCCAATAGAGTTGGGGGGGTGGGGGGTGGGGGGGGTGGGAGTCTGGGGCTTTGAAAATGAAGGTAAAAGTTTAAAGAGGAAACGTGAAAGAGACAAAGAGAAAAAGAGAGGACAGCGGTTGAAGGGTTAAGGGCGAAGTTGGAGTCTGTGTGACGGTATCAAAGCCACAGGAGCAGCAGAGAAAAGCTGTTAACGGGAGCTCACCGTGCCTTAATCGATTGTGAACAGTGCTGCAGAGCACAGCCAATCACAAGAGCTCCTGGAGACTTCTCTGGGTTAGAGCACTTACACGCTGTCTGCCGCCCGATCAGGGAGACGATGCAGGGAGAGGAGAGCGAAAGAGACAGAAAAAGAAAGAAAGGGGGGGGGGGGGGGGGGGAAACAAAGAAATGAATGGAGGTGCTGTTTGTGAGGGAAAGGCAAAAGTGGGACTTCAAGATTTTGGTTTGGCTTTTTCATCTTAGTGACCTTGAAAGCTTTTGTCAGGGGGTGTAAGTTGGACTGAATGTGTGTCCACTGCTCCATTTGTCCATCTGCTTTCAGCCATCTCCCCTCAACTTCACATAGTCCTTTATCCAGATGACAATATTGTACTGCACTGATGGCCTTTGATGGAATTGCACATGGCATCAAAAGAAGATTTGAGCATTGTAGCAGCACATGACATGAGGGGCTCCTTAAATGGCCTTATTTCTGAGACATGAAACTTTTGTGAAAAAAAACAAACAGATTTGCACCTTGAACACAACATCTGTACCAACTGCATGAATCTTTTTCTGACACAAAATGAAGAAGAATGTAAACAGATGTGAGGCATCTTATATAACCTGCTTCTTTAGTCTTCATTTATTTGCTTGATCTATTTAGAAGTCAAGAACATCGACTAAACTCACAGACCAATGTGACCCGAGACAGTATTTACTGACTAAACCTATAAGACCCCTTTGTGATGACACCAGCACTAATTTTCATACAGGTCTAAGTCCTCTAGTCTAATTAACTTTTGCCTGCTGCAATTAGAAATTTATGAATAAGCATTGTAGCAGCTAAGAAGCGACTCAATAAATTGGCTTTTTCTGTTTATTTTGAGCGTCTTGAGCTGTGATGTCCTGACTGTGAACTCCCCCCAAAAAAGACTGAATATGTCACAAAAGCTGCTTCTAAAACCAGTTAGCTCAAATATTTATCAGTGTTCATTCAGTATGCTGTCAATAGAGTTTAATGACTACAAAGAGAGAAATCCCTCAAGCACGGTAGGGTAATATTCAGGGTTAACATGGTACAGCAAATGTAACTGAATCATCTGATCAAAGTCTGAAATACAGCTGACTTTTCAAACGCTAAAAATATCTTCACCTGCAGACATTTCACAGGATGTTACAAGTGCAGAACTGAAATTGGGTCTGATCTATTGTAACCATCCAAACTATTTAATAAGTCTTTAAATCCAACTTTCTATAGAAAAAAAAAGACTAGAATTAAAAAGAAACAATCTCTTCTCTTTGTTCTCTGTACAACCATAACTAAGGCCTTGAAATTGGTTTGATAATGTGAAAAAGAAAAGAATAATGGGAATTATGTAATTCTAATTAAACAGAATTAAAGGCTTCAGATATTTCTACATTGATCGCTGATTAACAACTGAAAAATACAAGAACCCACTTCTTGTTTTGATGTGATCACTCTGTCAGAATCGTGGGTCACAGTTCAGCCTTCTTAAACTGGCTCACAGATTTGCAAGGCAGCAGTGTGTTACAGCTGGTAATGGAGAAGATCGGCTTTAAGTCAAAATAGCACACTACCAAAAAAATTTCAAAAAGCCTACTGTCATACATTATTTAGTTGATTATTGTTTAAGTCTAATGGGCTATTTTAAGGTTTGTAGTGTTATATTTTATGTTGTTTAATGTAAATATGAGAGGTTAGACCGAGAATGACCGAGCTAAGATCCTGTGGGACTTTCAGATACAGACAGATAAAACTATGATGGCTAACCAACCGGACATACTAGTGGTGGACAAGCAGAGAAAGACGGCCGTAGTGACAAACGTAGCGATACCGCATGACAGCAACATCAGGACCGCTTGATGTCATGCAGGTAGAGGAGGTGGCTGAAGATTGCTCCATTCCATAGTCTGTATCCGTAATCAGTCAATGACCTCAATGAGTGGGTTCAAGCCTATGAAGAACAGCAGTGGGGACAGAGCATCTCCTTGGTAAATCCCACACTTGATGTTGACTTGTGCGATTGGCTTAAAGTTGGTCTCTAGTGCTGTTCACCACATTTTCATTGAGTTCCTGATTCTTAGGGTCATGTTGATCTTGTACAGTTTTATGCATTCCGTGTGTGTGTGTGTGTGTGTGTGTGTGTGTGTGTGTGTGTGTGTGTGTGTGTGTGTGTGTGTGTGTGTGTAATCCTGCACCATCCAGGACACTTTACACTGTTACACTAGGCAACTTCGGTGTCCTCTGATACACGTACACTTACCATAAATCCAAAATTTGTTGGACAAAGATGCAAGTTTTGTCAATTGCACCCTGTTTTTTGAGTCTGTGTCCAAAAATTGCTGCAATTCCAAACAGCTATTTCAAAAAAAGATTTTTTGTTAAACCACTTAAATTAAAAGTCTGCTGAGAGTCTGCACTTTAATCACATCGATTGTTTGATTTACAATCCAGTCTGGTGGCATACAGAAGGAAAGATACTTAATTGTGTCTTTGTACAACAAATTATGGACTGAACTACAACAATCTGCTTCCACCCATCTCCTTAACCTCTTATCCAGACTTATTTTAACAGATTTATATAATCTCGTTATGTGTTTGTTGTGTTTAATGGTTCTAGTAGTGGTAATGGTAACTTAATTTTGATTTCCTTGACAATGAAATTTGAAGTGAATCTTGTTGTGAATGTGTTGAGTATGCGAGAGCTGTGACTGGCATATTTTAGGCAAGTCAAAATCTGTTGGATAACAAAAACTCCATCTTTAAAAGCACTTTATCTTTTCCTATTTTGGACCAGTCCCTTATAAAAGCGGTCTCCTTTGAGTGGACCCATTAATGTTCTGCTTAGAGCTACTACCCCGCTGCATGCAATGAATTACAAATTTACATACTTTACCATTTTTTCCAGCATAAGTGAAATTTGTATCTATTTCCTTTAGTTGTTCATTTCCATGCAGCTCTTAAAATATCTGGTTTCAGACACAAAATCTGTTCTGCTATTTCGAGGTGAGGAATCCCATTATTTTTGCTGGTTTTACCTGCTAGTGAATAATTTCACCCTAACCATCACTGGGAAACAAGAGATGAGTTGCCAGATTGAGACATCAGGCTCTCTGTTGATAACATAAAAGAGCATTCAAGGAGGACTCCACCAGAGATCAGAGGAGAAGGAGGGAGGAAAACATTCTCCTCTACACTCATCTTAGGTGGTTTAATTTTAATTTGGTGGTGTGGCAGTTGCACTGTAGGGTGCCAGTGTCTACATAAACCTGTTTTTCAGTCACTCATGTGAATCCACAGCTACACCTACACAAGTGCTTTGCCGCCAACTGATTTTGGCAGCATAGCGTTTGGAGTTTGCTCATTTCACTGCTCATTTAGGCTGATTTCCCACATTAAGCTTAAACTATGACTCAAAAGCATTCTCAGTGGAAAGCTGTTTTTGAATTAAAGCGCTGGAGACAAGGCAAAGTCAATGCTCGTGTGTGTAATCCCCCCCCAAGTTGCTCCACCCAAATAGTTCAAATGCAGCTTTCAGCCACATCTGCTGCAGTCGGCCGTGATTTGACAACAACTTTACAGAGAAAAACTCAAACAGTCACAGGTTGAAACAAACAGTTTTTTAAGCTAAAGCCGAGTGCGGGTCAAGGGCAAACAGTCAATAACCAGAGCCGCCCCTTTAAATGTCAGTTGTCTAGGAAACAGGTGCAGAATTGAAGAATTTCGACACTGGCTGAGCAGCCCAGGAGCTGCCGTTTAGCAACGCCCAAGAACAACAGCGCGCCAGGCGAATGTCACCCTGTGGAGCCACACTGCTCCACTGAACCAATGAAAGCTGCAATTCAAGCAAACTGGGGGGGTAGAAGACCATGGAAAGAGAAAAAAGACCACCTGATGGTATAATCCTCATCTTCAGCATAATTCATGAAAAATAAATGTGGAACTAATACAACATGGAGCAAACTGTTTGAAAAGAACAGTTCTCAAAATTAACACTTCACACATCTTTGTAGTGTAAATTTCCCCTTTCTTTACCCATGTCTTTAAAAAAAAATCAATTTATGCTGAATACTATGTCCTATCAGTCAGTTTTTTGTCATCTACATATCGAGCACACAATACCACTTATTACACCAGATTTTCTGCCAACAGAAGACACTCGGCACTCACCAGCAAAAAAACAACATCAAAAAAACAACAGACTTATGACCTCGCCCAGAAATACTGAAAAAAAAAAAGAAGAGGCATCTTGGTACAGACTCCCAGCAGAAACACTATTCACTACTGCCCCCTGCTGTGACACTAACCTGAGCCATACTTTATCTCAGAGTGTCAACGCTTTCACCCGTGGTGGACAGCAGGCCAACACTTATGGCCACAGTCAGAGGTGAAATATGGAATCCTGGCAAATCAGGCATGAGCGCCAAAGAAGAAGATAATCTTGTATTAATGACTCTTTCCTAAAAGCTGATTTAAAAATAAGAGATGATTTAAATGGAATATGCTTAGATATACATAAACTGTGCCGCTCTAAAATTCTGGCCTTCCCAAAAGAGGCTGTTCAAAACCAAAAGTAAGTAAAAGTCAGAAGCTCTTTAGTCAAAGGAAAGTCTCACATGTAGTTGTGTACAATTAGATTTTTAGAGGATATAATCTATATTGTGCAGAATCTGTCTCACCAAGTCAGCAACAGAAGACAGCTTTTAAAGGATCAACTAATTTTACGGTCTGCTTTCACCTTGAGCTTTTCACTTCAGGGTGGAGCTGAGTACAAAAGACCGGGACTAACAGGGTGACTGATTCTTTCACCGCCATGAAACTCTATCAAACTGTTCACAAGTTTCTAATAGAAACAACCAGTGGGAGAAGCTGTTATATCCCCTCATAATTTGATGGTGGCATGGACAAGGTTTTCTGCCAAAGTGTTGATGAAAACACGTGGCCTTGTTTTAGCATACTCAATAATATATTCTCACTTAGTACTTCATCTGGCACAGCTGTTTCACTGCTTGTTAATGCAAATATCTAGCCAGCCAATCACGTCACAGTAGCTCAAGCCCTTTAGAAATGTAGACATGGTCAAGCTGACCTGCTGAAGTTCAAACCGAGTGGGGAAGAACGTTGATTTTGAATGTGCAACGGTTGTTGGTGCCAGACAGGCTTGTTTAAGTATTTCAGAAACTGCTATTCTGCTGGGATTTTCCTGCATAACCAAGTCTAGGGTTTGTAGAGAATGATCCCAAAAAGAGTGAATATCCAGAGAGCGGCGGTTCTCTGAGTGAAAATGCTTTGTTGATGCCAGAGGTCAGAGGAGAGAATGGCCAGACTGCTTCGAGCTGAGAGGATGGAAAGAATAACTCTTTTGTGTCAAAGTGACTCAGCTTTCATGTTGACTGTCATCACTGGTGATGAGAGCTGGATTTCTAACTATGAGTTCGAGTTGTACTGCAGTTTTCAGTAAAATCTGCCTCCAGTGTCCAACCTCAAATGAGGAGCGTCAGGTCAGGGTAGTACTGGGGGCATGCTTGTTGTTTTTTACTGATATTCAAGGGTTTGGGAGGATTCACAGTGAATCCTCCCAAAACTTGGACTATCAATGCAAAATTTTACTACATTTAAGGGAGAACATTCTGTGTAAACGACTTGAATGTTGTTGTGTTGGATCTGACTCCCTGTAATTTTCTCTTCTTCCCCAAATTGAAGGCAATCACGAGCTCATTGGAAATGTCCAGATGTTCAGAAGAGGCACGGATCTAAAATAAGCAGCAGTACTGGAAGCTGTCCAGAGGGGCACTAGGAGACAACACACAACAAGGGAAGACTGGCCAAATTTATGCCAGGTTTGGTTTGAAAAAAAAATAATAAAGAAAAAAAAGTCTGTATGTATGTATGTATAAGTTGTATGTAGCTATAGTCACACCTGGTATCCTGAAATCTATTAGGCCAAATTCTAATATATTGAGGCTTCTCATTAATTTATTACCATCAATATATCAAATAATTTCAATGTTGTCCATTAGTGTGGGAAATGATTGCAAAAACAAAACATTGACAACATCCTGGGACACTTAGCCTTGAAACCTAGTGAGAGGTTTCATGTATTTACGTTGAAGTCTGTGTGTGTTTTGAGTTTCCCCTGGCTGAAAGGTGAATTGCTCTGAGACAATAAGCTAAAGGTGAAATATGTCAAAAGCTAGAACAAAACACTCGCTTAAACAAGACTGTGCAAATTCTGGAGAAACTGTGTTGGGACTGTCGCTACTGCTGGATTCTGTTGTTTCCTGCTAAAAAGGTCAGCTTTTTTTAAAAAAAAAAAAAAAAAAAGTTGAGTGAAGATACTAGGCAATACTCATATAGTAAATAAATAAATTTTTTTAATGAAAGACTTTTATTGTGAAAAGAACTGGCACCTTAAAGAATGCTGATAAGTTCCTGTAACTCAATGATGGCTTTTACTTTGAAAGTCTGTGACTTTTCAGGATCCGTATTTTTTTTCAAAAAAGCTTCTGTCTAATCTCATGCTCTGTTCATTCCTCTGTGTGTGTGTGTGTGTGTGTGTGTGTGTGTGTGTGTGTGTGTGTGTGTGTGTGTGTGTGTGTGTGTGTGTGTGTGTGTGTGTGTGTGTGTGTGTGTGTGTGTGTGGCAGGCAGGAGCAGTTTTAATTAAATTGTGAATGGCAGCTTAAATATTTGAAGGTGCAGTTGTCTTTAAACTGCAGTATGACCTGAGCTGGACTCAGATCTTTGCTTTGCAACAATCCCGCTAATTATGTCACCACATTTTACTCTCTGTAGCTGTTTTAATAATGAATGTGACAAAAAAAAAAAAAGACAGATCATCACCCCTATGGCTTCCTTTTTAAAAATGTAGCGTGGTTTATGAAATGTAGATATCCATTTGTCTATCCAAGCTGACATCAAGGACATCCTCGGATCTCTCTGGTTTAAGCAAAGAGGTGGCATTGTCACTTTCATAACTCATGACCCAAAGTGACAGATACACATGTCAGCACTTCTCTAAACAGATCTGCATTTAATAACACCTATCCCATCCATCTTTTCTCTCAACAGCTTCTCATATCCCACTCCCACATTTAAGCAAAAAAAAAAAAAAGAGCAGCTGAGAAATGTCGAACTGATTTCTTTCACTGCTATCCCTTTCTGTGTCACGCTTCCTCACGTCATACATCCTCTCCGCTCAAACACAGAATGACCCAGCTCCTATTCTCCGGCCTCAGCTGATTAATTAGGGGCAGGGAGATGTAGATGCAGCAGGACAGATCAGATCCTTGAAACTTTGCGGCATGCCGTTATGCTGGTGTTGCTGAACTGTGGAGGCAAGATAGCCGGTGGGCATGACTGGGATGGGGACCTTTCAAATCCAATCGCATCGCGTAGGTCCCCGTCCCGGTCTGGCCACGCTATCAGAGCAGATAACGTGCTCCTGTAAAGGTTACGACTCACCATGACATTTCTGTTGAGACCCAACAAACCCTGATTTCTGTAGACTAATCTTGAATCCATGTGTGTTTGTATGAGTGCTTCCCTGCCTTTGAAGTGTGTGCACGGGCTCCACACTCTTTTGTTTATGATAAAAGGTTATAGAATAAAGAGAAAAAGTAAATCAAAGCATAAGGAACAAACAGTCGATTAAGATGAAAGCGAAATGGGAGTCATGAATCCCATTAAAACACACTTTAGGTTCAGAGATCATCAAGAGAGCAGAGCACTTTCGAGAGGCAGGAAATGACTGTTATGCACTTTTTTGACCTTATTCATGAACGTACGTGGGAAAAAAATATCACTTTTTTCGTGTTTGCTTTCAGATGCTATTCCCTGAAACATCAAGAAGAATTAAAAAATCAGAAGCACAGCATGCAAACTGAAATCAGTAAATCAATTAGAACAGTGGTTCCCAAACTTATTTTGCTAGGCCCCCCTTTGTTTTACAAGAAAAATGTTCGCGCAAACACATCCTCCAACCACACGCACCCATATTTTGCTCCATTGCGGTTTATTTCACACCTCAAACATTTAGTAAACAATTAAGCAAATACAAGTAATCTGCAATAAATTACAGGTAGTAATAAAATAAACTACTAACTCTTTTACGCTACGTCCACACCTACATGGGTATTTTTGAAAACGCAGCTGTTTCGTCCAGGCGTAAACGGCGTTTCGAATCACCGAAAACGGAGATTTTTTAAAACTCCTTTTTTGCGTTTACCTGTGGACAAGGGATACAGAGTTCATCACTCAACGTCAAAGGTATGTGCCTTTTTTCACGTCACGCTGTGCCCCACGTTATTGTTTACATGAGATGAAGTGCAGAATGGCAGATAGAGACAAAATACTGTTAATCTGACTATCTTCAGGTTTTACACGCTTACATAGGGACGCAGTTACTGTCCCTCTATTTAGAAAGGCAGAGGCGTCTGGGTGTAATTATTTTAGGTGTAGTTGTTTTTTTTTCCATGTGTAATTATATTCAATATTGCTATCAATACATTTTTCAAAAAATGCCTCTCTGTGCAAAATGGGTTTAAAAACATAAACAACTGTGGGATCCTGTTTGTCCGTGATTTAAACAGCCCAGGGCTGCTCCCAACAAAGGGAAAACCAATTCTGCAGGGGAGACCTACCTGGCACTTGTGCAGGTGAAACCAAAGGGCAGATATGCTTCACCATATTTTCTAGTCTTTGGCTTAGAATGAAGTTGGTTTGGAAACATATTCAGCGATGCTTCATCTCCTGCTTTGCGTTTCTGTGGGCGCCC
The DNA here is from genome assembly GCF_963969265.1 of Rhamphochromis sp. 'chilingali'. Lineage (NCBI taxonomy): Eukaryota > Metazoa > Chordata > Actinopteri > Cichliformes > Cichlidae > Rhamphochromis > Rhamphochromis sp. 'chilingali'. Next base: position 23,738,732 of record NC_137936.1, on the reverse strand, counting down.
CGTGCTAGCAGTGTCCAAGCATTTTGTTTTTTTCCCCCTTTTCACACCGCGCCCCCCCTGCAATGGCCCTGCGCCCCCTCTAGGGGGCGGGCCCCACACTTTGGGAAGGTCTGAATTAGAAGATGCATTTGACAATTTCAGCAAATAATAGAAACATGAAACAAGAGAGACTGCTGTGTTTAAAAAGTGTAATGATTAATGCATTCACCTAAAACTCGAAAGGTTCCCAACTCAAGATCAGGATCCTATTAAATCCCAGGGAGCACTACATCAAGAAGAGTATTTGGGATAAAACTCTGCACTCCTTGTGAATATGGGAGAAACAGAAAGAGGTGAGTTTTTCGCCCTTGTTTTAGTTTATCCAGAGTCTTCCTAAAGAAAATTCAACGCTTCCACAAATGTGTAGGCAAGACTGATGTTTTAGTTAGTTTTACTTAGGGCCTCTATATCAGGGGCAAAAGTATGTGGACACCTGAGGAGCTTCCTCCAAAGAAAATGGAAAATCTCTCTACCTCTTTCGAAAATCAGTTTGGAACCTAGACAGCTGTGTTTCCATTTATCCACCACTGCGACACACCACTGATGTGGGGTGAGAGAGTCTGGCTTGCAGTAGTTGTTAAAGGTCAGTTCAGTGCAGCCAGGTTTTTCCAAACCAATCTTGAAACAGGATTTACAGTTACAGACATGGATTTGTGTGACTGTACATTTTAATATAACAGCAGAAAAAAGGGGAAGTGATTCTTAAATGAGGGCAGTGGGGTTTTCGAGGCAAATACACCACTGACATCATGAACTTGATTGGTGATGATGGGTCGTCGGGGTGTTTCAAACAAAAAAGTGTGAAATATTGATCTCTATCAGGGAATTTCAGAGGTCTCTGACAAGCCATGAAAAACAGACTCGTAGCACGAGTAGCCAAAAGTATGATGACTTCCATGTACGTTTCTACATACATTATGAGTTTATATACACTCATCATGGGCATGAATGTTGTTGTACAGTGAGTTTGGACTTTTCATGATCTCCTTAAACTGTTTCTTTTTTCAGGGTAGAATGATTGCACCAAATACGTCTTTAAAGACTGTAAAAAAAACAAGAATTGGGTGCACAAGTATGAATCTACACAATGTCAAAAGTTTACATACAGGTAGGTTCTATGATGTCTTTTCACTTGACAAGACCAAGACCTATTAGCATCTCATTTGTGATCGTGATTGACAACTGGGAACAATGGGAAAATCCAAGGAAGTAGAATTGTAGGTTTACATTTGTGAAGGTCTCTTGAAGCCATTTCTAAACTACTGCAGATTCCAAAATCATCCGTTCAAACTATTGTATGTACAAGTCATTTGGATGTGTTGCAACTTTCCCATGGCCCTTCCCTTCCCTTCTTCCCTTAAGAAGACCCAAAGTGTCACCCTCACCACCAAGGCTGAAGCCTGCCATGAACTGGAAATTTCTCGAATACCAGTGTCACTGTCTACAGTGATGTGAGTTTTACATCATCATGGACTAAGAAGACGCCACAAAGAAAGTCCCTGTTCAAAATTTACACCTTCAAAATCGACTGAAATTTGCAGTTGCCCACATGGACAAGTTTTGTTGTCAGATGAGACAAAAATTGAGATATTTGGCGGTAGCATCCTGCTCTGAAGCTGATTTGCTGCCATTGGCACTGGTACATTGCACAAAGTGGATGGAATAATTAAGAAGGAGAACTAACTCCAAGTTCTTCAACTTCACCTCAGCTGAACAGCTACACGGTTGAAACATGGTTGAACAATGATCACAAAGCCACATCAAAACTGGTTTTGGAGTAGATAAAACAGGCTAACATTAAGCTTCTGGAATGACTTTCCCACAGCTCTGACCTCAACCCTATTGAAAATGTGTTGACTGTGCTTGAAAGTTGAGTCTGGATCAGTAAACCAACCAGTTTAAATGAACTCTAATATTTCTACCAAGGAGAGTGGTCAAATATCCAGCTGCAATTATTCCAGAAGCTTGTTGATTGCTACCAAAGCCTGGTGGACGTGCAAGAAGCTAAGAGCCATTTAACCAAATATTAGTGGGACCTTATATATACATTTGATCCTGTGTTCATTATAGAAAATCCAAAAGAATACATACCCATGATGAGTATATGTAAACTTCTGAACACAACTCTACATGTTTATCTTGCGGATGCCATAAAAGATTTTAGCAAATTCCATTAATAAATAAAAACTCTGTGACTAAAGAACAGAGTTTTGAATCCCCACTTCCTGCTTAAACAACCACATTTTCATCATTCTTGACAATCAAACTTTGTCAAAAAGAACGGCGGGGGGGGGGTATTAGTCGTTAGTATTCTGCATTAGATGGAATCTGCTATCCAATCAGCAATTTCCCTGCTGAGCTGACCAGTGTGACACTCCTTTGTGCCACTCTCATAACAAAAGCATTTTTCTTCTGAGATCCACTTCATTACCCAGACTAATATGGAGCAAAATGTTTATTCAAATGAGCCAAGATCAAATCCTATAAAAATGAATGTGAAAATGCTGAAATGGATTATATGCTTGCAGAAAAAAAATCATATTTGAATTAATTACAAACTGAAAGGCCATCGGTGCTGAAAAAATGCTTTCTCTTCCTCCATTTCCTCACTTATTTTCTTATTAGCTTACATTTATTTATTGTCACATTCATCACTGCCCTGTGTCATCAATATGTGTGTGTGAAAAGCAGAGAATAATTACATTTTATCAGCATCAACATGACAGTGGCAAGCATTGTGAGCAACTGATTGGCCGTTGTCTCAAGGAGAAGGCATATTGTGAGCGTTTGATTGGCCCCTGCCGGAGGAAATACTTTGTATTAGCGATTGATTGGGCAGTGTAATTTTCCACCTGAGTGGCCCCCGGACACACACAGTTATTGTGTGACTTTGGCAGGAGCCACCTTTGTATAGTAAGTGTGTGAATGTGAGTTTCCTCTTGCTTTTGAATGATATTCTCTGAGCTCTGATGGGGTCTTGCGGGGCAGGGACTGAGGTTGAGCACAGTGTTGCCCGTCGCACGACAAGTCACGTGGCAGTCTGTCAGGTCACCTCTCGTCAGGAGGTGTACAGCACAGAAAGCAAATCTTCAACGGCAATAACGCAGAAACACATTTCATATCACATTGGTGTGTTTTATGTGCAAATGTGCACATAAAACACATCAAGTTGCTGTACATCCTTGTATTATCTTTACACTAGTTCACGTGCGAATGCATCAATCATCGCTATTGCGTGACGTGGCCTGGTTGTGAGTCCGCCAGTGGACGAGCAAGCTCGGAGTGGAAAGATATCAAAACTGCATCTCCTTCGAGATAGGACGCGGTGACCTCCCCGGCGTGCTGCTTTTTCAGCCTTTCATTTCATGTCTCCGATTCACTGCTCTGATTACATTTAGTTACAAAGAGTTGTTATAAAAGGTGATTCAAAGACAGCTCTCCATCAGGTTTTACAGCCTGCTCGCTCATTATGAGCTCCTTTTACTTTGAAATAGAGCCGTGCATCACATGAGAGGTGCTGTTTGCCTAAAGGATATAAAAGTTCATGTGCTGCTTGTCAACACTTGATTTTTATAAAATCTCTGACATAAAAAGCAGCTCTGTTGACAAGATCACAAATTAATGTATTACAAATCTTTAAAAAAACAATTTTAAAAAACTGCTCAGAGTCCAAAAAGTCACTGCATATTTGGTACCAAGTCTTTCAAATGAAACAAACTAGCATTTATATATTTAAATAGGGTAACAATGTAACAATGTTGGGTAACAATGTTGGTTCAAAAATTAAAAAAAAAAAAAAGAAGCTTTTATTCTGTAGCCAAGTTTAGACTGGAAAGCCATTTGCTTAATGGTAGGAAAAATTAAATGCTCATATTTCTGCAGAAAAACAAACCTTCGTCATGGCTATGATTACTTCTTAGTTATAATTAGGGTTCAAAGAAATCAGTGCTATTTGTTCTCTGTTGACCCTTCCATCAAACCCAAACTCCTCCCTCTGCTCTCTAACATAGCACTTTCCCCTCCCCCTATACACAGCACCAGAATCCGTGTTTCCCCTGACTTCAGCTGTTTGTTAAGCACGCAGATTTATCACGCACACATTAATGTGGCATCATTCTTCTCTTCACATTCTCACGGTGACTATTCAGCATTTAACAGCCCGATGAGTGCACAATGCCGAGGCCGGGGTGGCATATACACACATAAATCATGTAAACAAGTGCGCATCAGATCTTTAAGAAACCTGATCAGAGAGTCGACTCCTCTGAAGGACACAGAGACCGAGCGTGACAAAACAGTTATTAAACCGAGCGCAAGCGAGACGATCTCTAGACCGAGCAGCAGGGGAAGGGGAGACGTGACCATGAAAGGGTGACAGAGCGAGACGCCAAAATGAAGAAATGCAGAGATGAGAGGATAGAGAAATAGAGGGCCTGAGAGACCTGATGGAGGGTGTAGGAAGAGGAAACGACCGCTCGAAGCAGATAAAGTGATCAGAACGGCCTCCGTGAATGTACAGATACTTAAAGGGTCTTTGTTTTGTTTTTTTTAAAGGATTTGAAAAGGCTGTTTATAAAGTGAAGGACTTATGACCTGTATAACTTTAGCAAAGAAGGGTTTTGGGGATCAGAACCAGCACAACTATGGTTTAATCAGAAAAATGGAGGGATGGTAACACTGTGTAAAAGTCTGCCTAAAATTCAAGACTTTATTTTGAATCAGATTTTTCTTTCTTATACTTAAATGACTTTGATACAATGATCTTTACTTTTAAGGCCGGACTTCAAACTTGCATTTAGGTTTATTCATGTAATCATTAGGAGGTTTCTTTCTGTTAAAAGGGAGTTTTTCCTTCCCACTGTCACCACCAGTTATTATAGACTGTCATTATAAGGTAACTACAGGTAAACACAGCGTTTAAGGAGATAGATTCAATTTTGTCCTTGGTCGCTGAAAACCAGTCGAGGCAGCTGTCTTCTTTAGAAAACAACTGCAAAATGACCTATGAAGGCCAAAATGATGTTCAAAAAGCACAGACTCACCAGCGCCTTCAAAATAAGCACCCATCTTCTTCTCATTTCCTCACAATCCAGCCAGTTATGATAAAGCCGGAAATGGGAAACAGTGGGGCCTTGTAGGAGTCTATTCTTCTGGTATACTGAGCCTCGGGGGACAGAGGAGGGAAATTACCATCAGTGACACCAGTTTGCGGCAGCCGTTTCTATCAGATAAGGCAGAATTGTACACGCCACTCTTAAATCAATCAAGGTCACCTCTTTGCTCCCTTTGCTTCTGTGTTATAGCGGGTTCAGTTCATAGTGGGCACCCCAGCTGTTGCACAGCACAGATGTAAACTTATCAGAACCTGACATACACAGCCAAACCGGGCTTTACTTCTGCTTTTATTTGACTTTTTCGGTTATTACTAGCACTCAGAGCTTTGACCTTGATGTCTGATGCCCTTTTGCTGTTAGTAAGTTGTCCAGCACCACCACCTGCTGGTGTAAAGGTATAAATGTATAAATTTTACATAGAAAAGTTTAGAGAAAGCATAAATGTTAACTACAAAACAAAGAGCCCCGATGTACTTTTTAACATTATTAATGTTGATGTGTTCTATACTCGTCACAAAATAAGTTTTATATTGTGAGATGGATTTTCAGTTTTTCTGCACATTATTTTAACCTTTTGGAAGAACCAAACATATTCTGTGAGTAGTTCTTGGTTCCAGTTGATTGATTTTAATCAGCAGTTGGGGTCACAATTACTTCACTTTACGAGTGCACCGTCTCTGATCTCATATTCCTGGTAGAAAACTGCGATGAGCTGCTTCAACTTGTATTTTATTGCATTCTTGCAGCCGCAGCCCTGCCCTGCAGCTGTCTGAGTAGGACTCTAGTGTTCCTTCTTTTGACTATTTAGGTGAGCAGGTCCATGGTCTTGTGTCATGCACTATCAACATGTAGTAGTTCCACCAACATTGGGAATGCTGGTGAGATCAGGTTTAACGTGCAGAAATGATATTTCAAGAGACGCTAATGTAAAGTATCAAATATATATGACTTTATTATGGAAATAAACTATCAAGGAAAAGAGAGATGGTGCTACAGCAGCCATGATCATCCAGTTCTGACGTTTAAAATCCAGGAGAACACCTGCAGGTTTCATGCATTAATTGGTCCTAGCACAAATGTTTAAAGAGATTATAATAGTGTTCTCTGAGCACTAATTTGTAACTGTTTTTACCCCCAAAGAACTCATAATAATGTATTTAAATATTTCAACTTTAAATTGTTGCTCAGTCTTGACAGTTGTTTCTTGCTTCTTTGTTTAACGTGAATACAGGACGGAGTCGCAATCAAACCTTTTCCCTAAATGAAATCAGAATGTCTCTGAGTATACAAATACTGCATTGTTCAGCTGCTGGACACCAGCGCTCCTTCACTGATAAGCTGAGTTTTTTTTTTACCCCTAGTAACACGCCTTAAAATACCATTAAAGAACAGAAAGCGAGCACTGAATTCAGACTCTGTGCCCAACCTTATTATGGACAAAGTAAGAAAAGTTCAAAGTAATAAAACAAAATACTGCAGTAGAGGAAACCCTCTGTAAAAACTGTAGTGCATCAAAGTTTAAAGCTGATTTCTGTCACTCAAATAATAATATACAATCACCGGACATTTTATTAGGTACATCTGTCTAACAGCTTATTGATGCATGGGATAATGCCTCGTTAGGAATGCAGACACGGTCGAGACGACCTGCTGCTCAAACTGAGCATCGGAATGTGGAAGAAAGGTGATTTTATGTGACTTCGAACATGGCATGGTTGTTGGTGCCAGATAGGTTAGCCTGAGTGTTTCAGAAACTGCTGATCTTCTGGGATTTTCCCACACAATTATCTCTAAGGTTTGCAGAGAATGATCTGAAAAAGAGGAAATATCCCGTGAGCAGCAGTTACTCTGGGGGAAAATTTCTTGTTGATACTGGAGGTCAGAGGTCAACTCATTAGCACAAGGTATGCAGAAGAACATCTCTGAACACATGACGCGTCAAATTTTGAAACAGAAGCAGCAGCAGAAGCCCACACCGGGTGCTCTTCCTCTCAGCTAAGAATAGGAAACTAAGGGTACCATTCGAATAAGGTCACCAGAGTTGGACAATAGAAGATTATAAAAGTTTTGCCTGGTCTGCCAAGGCTCAGTTTCTGCTGTGAAACTGGGATGGTACAGTCAGTGTAAACAACATGTAAACATGGATCCATCCTGCCTTGTATGAACGGCTCATGCTGGTGGTGATGAAATAGTGGTGTGAGGGATTTTCTCTTAGCACATTTTGGGCACCGTAGCCTACCTGAGTATTGTTGCTAAACATAGCTATCCCTTTATGACAACAGTGTATTCATATTCTGATAGATGCTTTCATATCCCAAAGCTCAAATCGTCTCAAATTAGTTTTTTGAACATGACAGTGCACTCAAACGGCCTCCACAGTCACCAGATCTCAATCCAAAAGAGCACCATTAGGATGTGGTGATATCAGAGGCTTGCACCATGAATGTGCAGCTGACAAATTGGCAGCAACGGCGTGATGTTATCGTGTCAGTGTGGACCAAAATGTCTGAGGAATGTTTCCTGCACTTTGTTGAATCTATGCCACAAAGAATTAGGGCAGAAGAGGGTCCAGCCAGGTACTAACCAGGTGTACCTAATAAAGTGTCTTAGTGTATCTTGATACATTCACTGCTAAGAAGCCATTAATTAGCTACTAGTTTCAAAAGTGCCTAAGTCTTATAGCTGAACAGGCTCAGAGCAGCTCTGACCCCTCCATCCAGCGTAACACCTGCACTGAAACTCAGACTCCATTAGCTTTACATGACGTGGCTGCAAATGTCCTAAAACTCTGTATTTCCTCCATCCATTTGGTTTCCTCTTGGACACCACCTTCCACGAGGCAGGGTCAAGGTGGAGGTAGGCCTTCGACTGTGGATCCTTCCTCTGACACCGTCCATGAGAGGAACACATGGTCTGACTGCAAAGCGTAGCCGCTGATGTCACGTTTACCAGGTAAGGACCCAGAGTGTTATCGATGTAGGACTTGACGGCAGCACAGGTAGCCTGAAAGCAGGAAAGAAACAGGATATGATAAACCAGGGATGTGCAGAAGAATGCCCAATAAAAGCTTTAATGCAACTTTACATAACAGAATCTTTAAGCTATATGCATGCTCAGGTAACAGCATGGATATGTTATTTAGTCTAAAGTTATTACAAAATGAACAAAGACGTATTTCAGAGCAGGTAACATGTCCTGTTTTACTCAGCATGAAAAAAATACATTAAGACTGTTAAAGATATTATTAGTGGTCAAAGCAAAAGGTGCTGAGAAAAGCGCCACTCTAGCATCATCATCAATAGACTGTTAAAAACACAATGTGCCACCTTGTTTTTTACCCGGTGATGCTCATGAACACATAAACAAGCGCTCTGGCTTCTTTTGACTCAGTCCCATATACAAAAGACCTGTTGTTTAAACCACTTTAATCTGCAGCTGAAAAAAAATCTCCAGTAAATGCTTCATTTACTCCCATCTGAGTAATGTTTGCCAAATATCAGTGTCCAGCTGTGCAGAGAGCTCCTTTTATAAAATGAAACCACATATTTGTCACATTAAAAAAGAAAGTACGCCCTCTGACATTTCTGAGGTTTCTAAATATCAGGATAGGATAAAAGCATTATCTAGACATTAGCAGGTCTTAAAATCACGTAACTACAACCTTGGATGAAAAACAACATGTGACATATTGCACCATGTTGTTTATTTAACAAAAACTAAAGCGAAATGCAGAAGACACGTGTGAAAAGCTAAGTGCACCCCACGATTCAGCTGCTTGGAGAACCACTTTTAACAGCAGTAGCTTGAAGTAATAGCTTTCTGTATGACTTTAGCAGCCTCTCACATGCTTCTGGAGGAATTTTGGCCCACTCTTCTTTACAATGTTGCTTCAGTTCAATGTGGTTTGCAGGCACTTGTTTACAGCTCTCTTAATTCTCATTGCAACACCTTCATTCTCTTCTTTTTCAGCCACTCTGTAGGAGATTGCTGCCTCGCTGGGAATCATTGCCCTGTTGCATGACCCAGTTTCAACTAGGTTTTAAATGCTAGAATATTTTGGTGTGAAGAGGAGTTCGTGATCGACTCAGTGACTGCAAGGTGTCGAATCACCCCTCTACCACTGTGCCTGACAGCTGGTGTGAGGTATTTGTGCTGATATGCAGTGTGTGGTTTTAACAATCCGTCAAGGACGTTGTTCCAGAACATGCCGAAACAGCTTTGTTTGTATGACTTTAGCAGTCTCTCACATGGTTCTGGAGGAATTTTGGCCCACTCTTCTTTACAATGTTGCTTCAGTTCAACGTGGTTTGCGGGCACATGCCGAACATGCCGAAACATTCTTTCAGAGAGAGAACAGGTACTCCTAGCAATCCTTTCAAACAACCATACTTGTTCAGTCTTTTTCTAATTGCACAGTCATGAACTTGAACATTTAATAAGCTGATGGAAGCCCGTGAAGTCTGAAATGAAGCTCAGGGGTTTTTTATTGCGATTTCTCTTATCAGCATTGCACAGTCTGACCTCTGGGTCTTGCTCCAGACCATTAAATTGGTAAAACTTCTGCTTTCACACAGGTGCTCACGCTTGCTGATGATCAGTGTTGGGGAGTAACGGAATACATGTACCGCCGTTACGTATTTTAAATACAAAATATGAGTGACTGTATTCCATTACAGTTACAAGGGTGGTATTCAGAATACAGTTACTTTGTTGAAATAAATGGATTACACGGCGGTCTTTTCCTGTTTCACATATTAGGCTATGCTCTCTCTATTTTTGGTAATTCCACACCGGAGGAAACCTAAACAACACGCGTAGCCTATTTAGAGGCTCTTATGCCTGTCTGTCAATCTGGCGGCCCACGTCACCTCTATTTGCGGCCCACATAATGACGTGAAGAATTATTTTACAAAAATTATTCACAAAAATGATTTAATATGAAGGCAATAGAGTGTTACAGGCATCGCCCTAAAGAATGTAGCCTCATGGGCAGTGTAGTCCGTGCTGCAGGGAGAATGGACTGCCATACTCGTTATGTATCTGTGAGCGCGAGGAGGGAGAAAAAGGATAGTCGAAAAGTACGAGTTGTCATTGAGCAGAAATGGGAGCTGGAAGCATGTAAATATAATAATAACCACTACAGCCAAAAAGAGTGCCTGACGAGCCCAGTTGTAAATAAGATATTATTAAGACTCGATTGTACACCGTGTTCGTGTTTTCCTCCGAAACAATAAGTTCCGTTGGAGCAGCCTTTCAGCGCCTCTCTCTGTCTCTCGCTAGCAAAGTTGACCCAGACAACAAAGTCAAGCGAGTTTTCGTCTATGAGCCCAAAACTTAACGTATTAGCCAGAGGTCCCTTTAATACGGTTCGGAGACGCAGACCTGTTTTATATATGCGTGGAATAGTTTTCTATACGAGATCGCTGCAAAAAGTGCAGCCTTACCCTAATGTCCACCCTACTGTTACTCATTTTATATTAAGATTTAAAAATCTAGTTGGTATTGGTATGGCGAGTAGTCTTCAGTAATAGTAATAAATCACACAGCAATACATTCATGTAGTTGTAAAAAAAAAAAAAGCATGATGATATATCAAGTAATCCAAAGTATTCAGAATATATTACAAAATACATTTTGGGGCATGTAATCTGTAATCTGTAGTGGAATATATTTTAAAAGTAACCTTCCCAACACTGCTGATGATCAGCTAATCAAGTGTAAGTTTATTCTCCATCTCAATTTCTTAGGTAGCAGTAAGGATATTTTGTATTTTTCCACACACTGCTTCTGCATTTTGGATTCGTTTTTGTTAAATAAATAATGACCTGGTGCAATATATCATATCTTGTTTTCCATCTGAGGTTGTATTCACTTAACTTTAAGACCTGCTAAGAGCGGGATGATTTGAATATGTCCTGAAACTTAAATCCTTATGGTTGAAAAAGGGTGTACTGTCTTTTTTACCAGTACTGTGTGTGTTCAGCAGGATTGAGAGGCCTTGTTGCGAAGAGGTAACAAATGAAATATACAGTGGAGCGATTCCAAACAGACCTTAAAACTAAAGAGCTTGAATATGAAATAAGGAAGTTTTAAAGTACGTTTTTTCTTTTTCATTTCAGTAATTTTTGTGCAATACAGTTTCCTGTGTGTAACTTTCAAAATTTTTTTAAAAGCGTAACTTATAAAACAAAGACCCTTGTAGGCATCAGTGAGAAATGTAACATCCTCACTTTCACTATTACAGCCAATTACATCAAATGGACAAGTCAGTTATTGTACCTGAGTTTTAGAAAGAGTGTGGTCACCCCAAAGAACTACACCAGCAGAGCCTAAAGCGGCACTCTCTCCGATAGTGTAGACCAGGTGCTCCTGTTAGACAGAAACAGAGAGGTGAGCAAAACACGCAGCCCCAGTCACGACAGACACAGAATGTTTGAGTTGAAACGTCTGATTCTTGCCTGAGAGAGAAATTCCAGCGTGTATGTGTAGACGATGCGAGCATAGGCGTACACGGGCGGTGCGAACGGAGTCACCTGATCCGCTACTCTCATTGCCTCCAGGATGCGGTGGTGGCAGTAGAGGAGCACTTCTCTGCTGAGACTTTGCATCTGGATGCTGAGATAGATGTCGGGATACAGAGCAGAGGAGGTGCTCCACAGCCATAGAAGCCTGTTATTTCTCTTTAACTCCACAGCTGGACACTCCCCTGTGTAGCCTGTGCTTTTGTTGCTGTAGTAGTTGTAGCAGTTTGGAAAACCATAATAGCCCCACAAACCATCAGGTCTTGCCGCCTGCCCCAGTTTCAGAGTTTCCTCCATGAAATTCCTCGCAGCTTTGCTAAACTCCATGCGTGCTGCGTCATCTACTTGTTTGGGGCTCCAGTCTGGATGCTTAGACCTCACTAGTGCTTTTGACCCATCCTGGTATATCTTCTTAGTGTCCCAGTTTCTCTCCCATTCAGGTCTCCAACTTTCCCAATCCACCACACCCAGGCCTGGGAAACCCCTGTCAGGGATATAGGTGTTTACATTCTCCCTGGCAACTTTGAGATGTTTGTCAAGGCTGCTGTTTTGTGGAACCCCGCCATTAATAGCCTCTCCCTGGGGGGAATACCTTGGATACAGACCAAGCTTATCATCATAAAAGATGGTTATGTTCTGACCCATAAAGGTTTGATTCTGGTTGTGGACAATGTTAAACATCCCCAGGTCAAGGTTAACGCCATACTGAGAGAGGCATTTGGCAGTTGGGGCGTTCCACACAGTCAGGAAAGGTACTTTGGAAAAAGGTGAATTTGGATAGTGCAGCCCTGAGACGAGGCTGATCAGAATTAAGTGCTGCAGCACCGCAGGCTTCAAGGACCTCATCCCTGGCAGGAAGGAAACAGTGTTTATGTTACCCAGCAGTATTATGAAATTTTAAGAGCATATTGCAAAATGTTGCTATTTGTTTAAACAAAGCTTTTCCAGTTGTAAGGCAAATCAAATCAATAAGAGTTTTAAGAGTTTCTACTGTTTACGAGCCAGGAATTTTAAATGTGTCTATTCACTACTTGTTACTTTATTACTTTTCAAACACCTTTAACACGCCAAAAGCTTTCTGATCATTACAGATGTTGTGTAATGCAGTAAACTTGGCTAGAAATAACAGGCTCTAGTGTCAAAATAATGTGTGAAATTAACTAACATTAAGCTTGCAAACACTGACTCACCGACTTTATAAGTAGAGAAGGATTGGAGCGTGTGGCCTTGTGAAATACCCACAAGTCTCATGATCTGAAACACATATTCAGGAAAAATGGGAAGTAACAAACGCTGAACCAATTAGAAGTGTCCACAGGACCTCCAACAACCAATAACAAGAGACATGCAAATCATTCTATGGAGAACACAGATTTAAAGTCACAGGCAAGTTAGCACTTCCTCCCATCACACTGTACAGCTTGAAAACAGTTTTCAGATTGTTTGAATTTAAAAAGAATATAAATATGACAATCAACAGTTTATTGGGGGACTTAAGAAAGCTTGACGTTTTCTGAAAAACCACCAAGCGAAGCCATAATGAACTCTTCCACCTTGCAATTTAAATGCGTGCTTTGCTCAACTCTTAAAAGCATATAAAAATAACCAGTGGTTAACGAAAACCTACAATTACATGGGGAAGGGGGTATGAGGGTGCTGCTGGCAAAATGAGTCAATCCCTGAGAACTAGCTGGCTCGGACTCCCCTGGCCACAGAGGCTTCCCGCAGAGGCTTCACTCTCAACTGCTGACAACAAAATCATGCCTGTATTACTCCCAAAACCATATCTCAGCTATATTATCTCCTTATGTAGTTACAAAAAAAAGAAAAGCGTCACACTTACTTTACTAAAAATACACACAAAGCACGATAAAGCAGTTTATTTATCCAAAACTGGCTGGCACAGCGGTTAGCACCATGGCCTCACAACCGGAAGGTTCTGGGTTTGAACTTGCACGTTAGCTGGAGCTTTCCAATTTCCTCCCACAGTCCAAACACATTCATCTTAGGCTGATTGGAGATGCTATATTTGTCTGAGCCTGAATGGCTTTTCCGCACAAACCGCCTGCGCAAATCCTGAACCACTAATACACCTGAGTTCTCCCTCCTGTGTCAGTTGTGACCATGGCCCCTCGCCCAGTGTCACTTAGGCAGCCTTAAATTAAAACACAACAACCTCAACAAAGAAGTTTATTTACACCGACAAATGCCATTTTTGTATGAGAGACATCAATATGAGAAACACTGTGCTTCTGGAGTCAAAAGGCCACTGAAACATGAGGCTCGTAGAGTGGAGATGTGTCACCCTTTTAAAAAAGTAGTAGTCATGTTTTGGACAATAATATCGTATAAAAAATACATTCAAATAAATAATAACACTGCGAATGCCTCTATAAACACATCAGATGTCAGAAAGAGGCCAATTTAAAGAAGATTTAAAAGAAATTAGGCACTTCAAATATATTGTGCTGTTATCAGATTTAAGTGAATCGTTTTCCACTTTCACCACATACATTTACTCATTCGCAGCATTTACCACAGAAGCATCCTCTCTACAAGAAGCATGGACACCTTGGCAAGCGGCGAGTGAGAGGACAATGTAAACAGGGTCATTTCCAGCAAGTTTTTTTCTTTTTTTAAATGATTAAAAGTTAGAAACAAACACTACCTTGGAATTTCCACAGCGGTTCTTACGATATACAGCAACAGAAAAAAACCACACACACCTATCTTCCCTTCACCTCTCCTCTTGTGCTCCTTTTAGACTTTTACAGTTACATAATAGGTATTAACAGATGAGCAGGCAGACAATCAGTAAGATCAAACACTGCAGAGCCACTGCTGTGGCTCGAGTCGCCGTCCCTTTTTGGTGTAGCGGGTCTGTTTGATCGCAGAGCTCCCCCTGATACCCGCTGTAACACTGACACTGAAAGTCTGCTTCAAAACTTAACCCGTCTGCTTTGCCGAGCTCACCGGTGACCGTCAGCTTGCCGTTCTTCTCGACGATGTCGTGGGTGAGGGGATTCAGATGCAAGTAAACGTCGCTGTTTGAGTTTCTGCGCAGACATCGCCCGTGAGAGCCGCAAAGGGTCTGGCTGCACAGTTCTGCTGCCGTGGAAACGTTCAGGAGGTACTGACTCAGTGTGCCCCGCAGATATTTATCCAGATCAGAGCAGGTGGTCTATGGGAAAAAATAAGTGGATACATGAAATCTTCAAGTACTGCGCAATTAATCTGAAAAATATGAAGTAACTAAAGCTCTGGTATGGAGTACAAATTGCTATAAATACACTTTGTAAGTGAGTAAAGGCTGTTTATTAATCAGCATGCTCTCAGAAGTTTAGATGATATCATCTGTGGTTAAAAATAAATGCGACGTATCCAAGTGATGTGTTTAATTTCACAATCGTTGTGTGCATGCTTACTTTGGTTGTGTGCACAAGTTTATTTATGAAGCGTATTTCACAGAAAGATGTCACAAAGCGCTGTTACACAACAAAGAGTACAATAAATAGGAAAATTAAGTGTCATAATAGCCCATAAAATGGGTATTTTATAATAAAAGAGTAATAACAATAATAATTATACATGTAGTGCCACAGAGTGAACGGCTCTCTTCTACCTAGTCTTTAGTCACGTACGCAGAACAACAGATTCTGAGTTGTGAATGAAGACAGCGAGCAGCTGGGATAACTAAAGTGCTCTGTATGCAAATGCCAGAATCCTAAATCTATTGGGAGCCAGTGTAAAGAGTATAAAATAGGTGTGATCTGAGCATCAATAGTCTGGAATATGCGTTTTTATAGCTTGGAGGCATGAAAGAGATTATTTATCCAAGCTGGTTAAGCGTAATGGAGTAAAAGCAGGACGCTGTGTGGAAATACTTAAAGTACAAATACATTTATTCTGAATAAAGTACCTGAGTAAATGTACTCAGTTACATCCAGTGGTGCTGGGGACTGCTAGATTAACAGTCACTCTAATCCACGGATGTCAAAATGATTTTACATTGAACAGTCCACTTTGATCCTAAGTGGGTTGGACCAATGAAGCTCCTCTATATCGGTGTGTAAAGAACTTTACTTACACATTTAATCCCTGAGATATTTTAATATAAGGAAAACAAGTGTTTTTTCCAACAAAGATCTAAGATTTTTTTTTGCATAATATAGAAGTGTTGTTTGGGCTTAAATTGAAAGAAATAAACATGTAAAATTACAGAAAAAGTTTTGTTAGCTCACTGTGCGGAAATTAAATTGTCTTGTTGAAGTCTCTTTATGCTTGGGCCTTTTGCACTTCAAATCGTTACAAAAGTCTAGTTTTGCGTGTCTGTTGTTATATTATGACATGATTTAAACCTTTTCAAATGTATCCTTGTCCAATACGTTTGAAAACTAAACTTTGAAAAAATAAATAAACAGGTCAACTGCTGCAGAACATCCCTTTTTTTTAATGATGATTTCAAGATTTTGGATTTAATGCCCCAAAATGGAATCGAAGTCAAAGCCCCAGTCAGCGTATATGTGTTTAATCAGCACCTGATCATGTGGCCAAAGACATTAACCGTAAACCCTGAACTTTGAGAAATATCTCCTAGTATGAAATGCCTTCGCATGTCACAGACGAGAAGAGCAGCTCAAAAGTTAAGATGATAACATCTGTTCCAAAAAAATGCATACACCATATCTGAGTGATTGATGTGTTCGTTTCGCAATTGATGTGTGGACGCTTACTTTGTTGTGTGCATAAGCAATATCTCCCCACATGATTATTCCAGCTGCTCCCAGGGCCACACTCTCCCCGATCGTGGACACAAGGTCAGTCTGCAAAAAATTACAGGTCAAACAAAAGGAAAACAGTCAGCTAAGTAAGTGTCAGAGGTTCATAGGCTACTGTATGTGAAGTAGAGGCCCAGCTCTTCTGTTCTCATTCTCCTATAAGCAAATAAGGGTGTTTAGAGTGACTTTTAACTTGACCAACACCCATCCTGCCTACTCTGCACAAATGAAAGGTATTGGGGTGTCTGAATGCCAGCAGCACAGGAAGGGACTGTAGCAGCAGATAAGAGATGAATCTACACAGCATGCATTAACATTAGTGCTCAGTGACGGTTCTATATGTCAGGCTTTTACTAAGAATTAGCAGGAAAAAGATAGAAGAAATGTTTCGGAATATAGTCAGTAACATGGCTGGTTCGAAACTTCATTAGTGTCTTAAAGGAAAAAGCAGGAAAAAAGTTCCAGGAAGAGGAACCAAATTCAACACTGGCACTGTTTCCAAAGTTAGACTGTCACCTCGGTCAGCTGCTCCAGGGAGTTCATGTACGTGGGCCGCGTGTACACAAAGACAGGACGTGCCAAGCCATCGCCCGATGAGGCCAAACGCATCCCCTCTTTCACACGGTTCCGCACAAACTGGCGTCCGGCGGCTGATGAGCGCAGCAAGCTGCTCATGTAGATGGAAGGGAAGAGGGCTGTGCTCTCAGTCCACAACCATTTCAGCTGGTCATTGCGAGACACCTCCACATCAGGACAGCGGCCCGTGTAGCTCTCCAGAGTGCGCACGTAGTTGTGGTTGTAGCAGTCAGGAAACAGGTAGAAACCCCACAGCTGGTTGGGCCTCAGGTTCTTAGCTTGCTTCAGTGTGTCTAACATGAACAGCCTGGCAGACAACTCAAACTCCTGCTGGGCCACTTTTTTCACCTGATCAGGAAGCCAGGTTGGGTTCTTCTGGCGCACCAATTCCTCAGAATGTCTGCGATAAATGTCTTTGGCTTCCCAGTTACGTATCCAGAGGGGACGCCAATCCTCCCAGTCGATAACAGCTAAACCAGTGGCCCATTCTGAACGTATGTACTTCTTAACATCTTCTGGCATTTTCTCCAGGTGCCGTGTGCGACTGGCCACCTGCGGAAGTCCCCCATTCACCGGTGTTTCATCTTGTTCAAAATAGGGGTACAAGCCCAAGCGCTCCTTGTAGAAGATGGTCAGATTCTGATTAACAAAGCCCTCATTGGGTGTAGCCACAATCTGGAACTGGTCCAGCTGGAAATGAATTCTATGCCGCGGGGCACAATCTTCAATCGGGGCGTTCCAAGCAAGGAGCAGAGGCTTTCGGGAATACAGTGGCCATCTCGTGGGCTGCAGTCCCAGAGCAAAGAGGCAATCCCACAGCGGGACAATCAGCAGCAGAGCTTTCCAAGCTGACAAAGTCCCGTGCAACATGTCTTCAGATGTGGATGGACAAAAAGGACTGCCACACTCTGCTCTACAATCCACAGGAGGGAATGACATGTTAGTTTCCTGAATGCACATGGTGTTTTCTCTTAAACAAACCTTAAACATGTTTCCATTTTATTTATTCAAAACCAACTTTATAATTACATGGACATGAAGCACAAGCTTCTCTTTTGTGACATTGCCACTGCAGATTAATTTACATAAATGTCTGCAGACTATTAATATTTTCTTAAAAACAAGAAAATAAATAAAAGAAAAGAAAAGAAAAATGGTAATACAATTTTTATCCAAAAAATAGGCTTCTTTAAACTGGATTCTACCTCTAGCAAGCTGTTAACATAAATTGCCTTCAATTTAATTACTGTTTGCAGCTCTTTTATTAGCAACGATAAAAAGGTAAAGTTAATCAACTTCAGCTTCCCTACAGATGGATACACTTACCTTTACTGGCAGGCTGGGGAAGCATTCCCCCGAAGACAGAAGCCTACAACTTCACTCCGCGTTTTGGCGTTGCTTTAAAAACAAATAGGAAAAGAAAATTCAGTATAAAGAAAAAGACGACGGGGTAACTTTACAGGAGCACATGCAGCTGTGCTGTGTCTTATAACCTCGGCTCTCCGGCTCCTTGCGGTATGTAAAACTCACAGAAGTCAACTTACCCCCTGCGATGTTGTCAGTTGCAACTCGTTCAGTCCCGAGTGCCAAACCACTCTCGGGATGGGATGTTCCATTCGGTCTGAGGAAAAAGGGGGGGCCGGAGAAAGGAAATGGACATCCTTTAAAAAAATCTGTCAGCGGCTCTAATTCGTTTCTTCACGTCACTACTTCAAACTGCTTCGAGTATCAGCTTAGCGAGACGTGCTTTGATTGCGTCCTGTTTTTCTTTTTCCTCAAGGCTAACCCTCGTGTCCCGGCTCAGCGCCTGAATGGGTCGGTCCGAGAAAGTTCGCCTCCACTCTCCGTGAAACAGATACACTGTAACCAGGGATGCCAATATCTACAAAAGGTCACAGCAGGGCACTGTACCACATCCCTAAATATAAGACCATGCTTACAACTCACCTTTCAGCTGCATGACAATCGTGTTAAGGATATTGAGAAATCTGATGGAGGCGATTTTTATTTAGTTTTTTTAAGTTGGGTTTTGACTATTGCAACACCTTGATTCTTTTCTTTTTCAGGCATTCTGGTAGAGTTCCTGCTGTGCGTGGGATCATCATCCTGTTGCATGACCCAGTTTCAGCCAAATTTTAGCTGTTGGACTCACATTTGACTCTAGAGTACTTTGGTATACAGAGTAGTTCATGGTCGACTCAACGACTGCAAAGTGTCCTATGCCTGCAAAACAAGCCCCAATTATCACCCCGGCACCACCGTGCTGACAGTTGGTATGAGGTGTTTGTGCTCATATGAAGGTCGTCCATAAGTTCAGTACGGAATATCTGTAATCATTCATCTGCCTCCTTTTCTGAGTGTTTGGCCGCTTCTGGTCTGTACTTCATAACCACTTTCTCACATTGCCAAACTCATTTCTGTTATCATTACTCGATTCCAATCATCTTCCGGCCCGCCTTCTTTGACCCAATCAGCTTCCAATCTGCATGTTTTAAATCTGTGCTCTCCATCATTCTCCCTTTCAGATTCTCATTCATGCATTCATACCTCCTCCCCATCTCCACCTCAGGCTCTGGGGAGTCCTGTCCTAAATCCTGTCACCTCTGGGAATCCATCCTGCCATGATGGGTCATTGAAGTCTAACTGCCAAATAAATTAATTTCTCTATCTCAATAAATCATGTTTGGTTCTTCCAAATGATCTTTCCTCTTTGAAATGCTATGGTGACCTGCTGGTATGCTTTGGTTTTTGTCAAACAGCACTCATTATGGCCAGACATCTTCACTTTGATCTCATATGCCCAAAGGACACAAAGGACACAGCATGTGCAAGACTTGTGATTTGAATCCTTCTAAACAAGTCATACTTGTTCAGTCTTTTTCTAATTGTAGCGCCGTAAACTTTAACATGTAGCATGCTAACCGAGACCTGTAGAGTCTAAGATGCAATCTGAATTTTTTTTTTGAAATTTCTCTGAGGATTGCACAGTCTGACCAATAGAATTAATTTGCTGAGGGATTTGATTTTAGGATGACTGTGGCAGCAAACTGTCCACGTTTCTGCTTTTATAGAGGTTCTCATGCTTGCTGATAATCAGTTAATCAAGTGCATTTGATTAGTAGCACCTGGCTGCTACTTAGCCTTACTTAATCTTTCAATGGACTCCACAGACTCTTCTGAAAACGTGATTTTTTTATGTCAACAGTATGTTTTAATAAATTTACAGTTTGGTTGTTTGGGCTACACAGTGCATCATCTTTCATGTGCAGTTCAGTTTACAGGTATAACATTTACCTTTGAGATATATATATCTCACTGGTCTGATGAATATATTTTTTAAATTTACCAGTGGTGTATTTTTCAAAGCTTCTTTTTATTTGACTAGTGAAAAATTATTATCTCAAGTCTTTTGGTTGCTGGTACTTAAGTATTTTAAAGTTTCCTTCCACTCATGCAGACTTGAATGTCTTGAACACACTTCAGAAAGTGGGCAAGAGGCATCTGGCACACAGATTTCACTGCTGCCTGGAGCATGTGATGACAGCCACTGGCGAGGGCTTAACAGAGGAACCGAGTACCACATACTGTCATGTTGCCAAGCACAGTAGATATGGCAGTGGAGAGGAGATAGTAAAGGCCATGTACCAACACGTAATTACCTAAATTTAACAACCTGGGATGATTTGGAAAAATTGGGGAATCCATATGTGCGCTGTACTTGAAGGTGATTTTCTAATAACAGGTACAACTTTTGCTTACGTCTGTACTCAATGAATAAGATCTGAAACACGGCATTCCTGGAAAAGGTAACATTTTCCCCAGGAGATACATGTTAACTAAAAGATCCCTGAGCACATGACTAGGAAGAGGTGGGGGAGCCTGGAAATTCTCTGGTTTCCTGTGCCAAAATCCATTCCGCTTGTTTTGCTTTTGAACTTTGCTGACTCACCTCACCATGTCATCAGCTTCTCTCTAGGGCTCTGCAGAGTAAGGAAAAAGTGGACCACGGACAGACCCGTGTGAATGAACAGGGAGGGAAAGGAACAAAGGAATGGCTTCATTTCCGTCTACTCTCGGCTTCCCTTTGACCTCTGCCTCCTGAACATTACATCAGCTGAAGTCAGGGATCGTCAGGAAGCTAAAACAATGGCAGGGAAACTGCCAACACACCCTACTATCTTCACTTTTTGTCCCAAACACTTTATGAATTGTGATACATTTGGGGTAATGCTCTGACTTGGTAAATTTGAACTGAGGAATTATAAATGGTTGTAACATCCAAACATCCAGTTTATATAAGAATACAACAAAACCCACATTTAAAGGTTCATAATGCAAACAAAGTCTGAAACTGAGGAGCACGTATCCCAAAACGTTGATACGGACGTAACATTTTGAGTGGGGGAAAAATTTCATCACTCATCAAAATAAATTCTTCAGTCTCTGAGGAGTGCATACATTACATCATTTGTAACTATAACCTTATTTTGTGGCTTTACTAGAAAAAATAGGAGATTACCACCAAGTTTCCTCGACTTATTTGTAATGACTACATATGATCTCACTGTAACACAGTCAAATGTAACAGAATCCATGTGAGAACTAGCACAAAAATGGCTACAGTAAGCGCCTTTGTTTTACTTTAAAGCACTACAGCTTGTTAAATTACTCCCATGTAAACAATATATCTATTTTACTGTTCATAATTCAAAGTATGGTTTAGTTGTATTTCAAGGCAGCTGATAATTTATAGTGACTGCCTCTCTCAGCCTCAGCCCCATGGACAACTTTTCCCCGTATAAACACACTGCATACATCAGAGAGCACATTACGCAGATCAGAGCGCTGCTATTTGGTGTCATATTCATGAACTTAGTGCATTTTTTATGACTTTACAGGAAAGCGTTCATCCTTTAAGCGAAACATCAAAGACCAATGGAGAGGAAACACATCAAAGGGGCTGACCTTTGGCCTCGAAACGCTCCGACCGCATTCCACACAATTACAGACACCAGAGAATGCCTGCAAAGGAAGCCCTACCCATTTATTGTGGGGATTTGTCATCTGAGCGCAGTGAAATATGTTTACATCGCCATTAAAAGTTGATACTACACCAGCTGGCAACAACAACCAAAACCTGTCACGATCTGAGGCTGAGCTTTTAATTTCATCCTTATCTATTTGGGAAAGCAAACTCCACACAAAGAAGTAAATATGCATGATTTAAAAAAGTTAAAGCAGGTATAGCTTTTTGCTGCCATCTAGAGGAAATGTGGCTTTTATGTTGCAGATGTCTTGAGTTTAGATTTTTTTTTTTTTTTTATAAAAATGGGAGAAAAAAATTAAGGGGGGAAAAAAAAGAAGTTTGATTTTCACCGGCAGCCTCAAAGCACGGCCAGACAGAAATTCAAGAAGGTGACGAGGAAAACTAAATATAAGCCAGAATCTGGAGATGCCAGGGTTACGCTTACAGCTGTTTCACAAGTACAGGGATCACTGACCCCACATTCAAAAGTCACCATTTGGTTGAATGCAATCTGCACTTCACTTAATATTTTCTGAATAGTTAGCAACTTAAAGGATTTCTTGCGAACATGTATAAAATCAATTCAATCTTGTCTACTTCCTCTTCAGCTAAAAATAAAAATTGCTGTTAGCTTTCTAAAGTTCACAGAAATAGCTTGACATTTTAGTTTTACTTGTTTTCTTAGAAAAGAGAAGCACGACCGGTTCTGTGTCCACAGACACCAAAAAAATAATGTTTTTACTGTAGTACAAAACACAAGATGTTTCCTATTTCACAGACGCCAACAAGTCTCAAGTTACCACATTACACTCATGTAAGCCATGTAAGAATCATGACTGGCTACCAGAATACTAAAGTAACAAAATCTTCCTTGTAGTGTAGTGTGAAAAAAATTGTTGTCAGGCCTCATTTCTTCATATTTTACATCAATGGACCAGACATTTCTGTATTTTTTTTTCACGTGGTCTAGAGGAACAGCTCTCCAGGTTTTTCTGTAGGTCATTCAACTTCATCTATAAGATACAGTAGAGGCTTTGTCGTGATTTTTTGCTTCATTTAAGCCAGTTGTGTTGGGGATCTTCGTCAAAACTGATGGAAGTGAATACATATGATTTTGATCCACCATGCAAAATAATATGGAAAGCATTTGATTGACAAAGGCTTCATTTCTCAGGATGACAATGACCTGCCATAACACCTGGAAAGTAAAACATACAGTGGAAGTCTCAACCATGGATTGGACCTCAACATTAATGAAGCAGTGTGGGATCATATCAACAGAGAACAAAAGGGAGCCAAAAACCAAAACTCTGAAAGTCCTTCAATAAACCTGGAGAACTATTCCTGAAGAATAAAGCTTGAATGCAAAAGTTTAGGCCGTGTGGAAAAATAAAAGTAGTTGTAACAAATCTTGATTTTCAAGCTTGTTAAAACTGTGGAAAAACTGTTTTTGACCTCGTATGTTGTGTTTCCATCTACGTCTGCAAATTTCAATAAATCACTGCACCGATTTCCCATTTTCCCAGCAAAATACAAAGAAAGGAAGGGTGACTAAAGACTTTTTGCACACTAGTGTAAATCCAGGACCTAAACTCAGATGTAAGGGGAAGAACTTCACTTCCTAATATGATAAATGAGAACACGGTCTTCCGGTGTCTAACTTTTTATTCTGCACTGTAAGGTCAAACATCCCAGTGCAGTAACAATAAACAAGATGAACTGCACCAGAAAGCTTCAGCCAATATGAAAAATAACACAAAAAAAAGAAGATTTGAGTGATTTTGCTCAATAAACCATTTATTCAAGTATTTTCAACTAAGAAATCTGATGTTATTTACAGTACATTATGTTCACTAGTGCAGGTCTGAGCGCCAATAACTGAGACTAACTCAGACGTGACAATACAGAACATAAATATATACAAATTCCACAATCCCTCATCATTCCCACCCTGCAAATACATCTTGCACTTGTAGTTCACACATGAACCCAAAACTAGCACATGTACAAAGACACATACAGAGTCTACATCTCACAGAAGGCATGAACCATTAAACCCTTTTCACGTCACAGATGTTTTGCCCTGCAAAATTAAAAAAAACAAACAAAAAAAAAACTCAACAGGAGAAACACGAATTCATCCGAAGTATTCTCCAAGTCTGCATACATATCAGCTGGGTAGTGGAAACACAACTTGTACCATCACTATTTTTGTGAATGTCAAAATAAAGACTTGTTGAATTCAAATGTATAACATTTAATTCAATATATCATTTTTCATGTGACAGTTTGAATTTTCCTTTTTCCTCTGCAAGCCCCATTCGGCAGTTCTTGACTGCAGCTCTCGAGACTTGAATGATGCTCAGCAAAGAGGATCTGTGGCTGCACGTCATTGTAGACCGGTCACTGTGCAACGTGTCACACCTCACAGAGGACGATGGGGAAATCGACATGAATACACGGGTGGTCGAGCTTCACAATTCCCTGGAAAAAGGAAAAAGAAAAAGGAGGAGGAGTGATGGCACTGACCCTATATCGCCCTGCCACTGCAAAAGCGTGTTCCTAGCTCACCTGTGGAATTAGATTTTTCTGGATCCTCTTCAACTTGGACTTCTTTCTGCCATTTTTTGTCACGACCGTCTCCTCGTAGAATTCATGGGCGAGGTCACCGTCCTCATCATAATACAAAGAACTGCCAACACAGAAGGTGGACAATTGTGTCAGGATTAACATAGAGGAGGTGTAGGCGTTACTTGCTTGCTGATAGTCGCATCTAAAACGGTTGTCAAGTTTAAAAAAAAAACAAAAAAAAACCCAACAACAACAAACCCCCCTCCCACCCAAATTTCTCACTCCCCTCCAACGTTTGAGCCTCATGTATTTATTAATGTGCCTTTTTGGTTTGTCTGGGTTTTTAAATGTGACAAAAATTATTTACTGGATTATTTTGACATTAATGCTTAACCCCACTAGGAATAAAATTATTGGCTTTGAAATCAAGAATAATCTAGAAACCTTACTGTGGACAGTTTAAAGTGGGACAATATTTCAGTAATAAAGTAAAGTGTGGCCTATAAAACTGTAAATGCACAAATGCCACTCTGGCACAAAAAAAATATGCTACTAGGTAGTACTAGGCATTTGAATGGGTGAGTAGATAAGGGTCATTCTACAAATGGAGGACAAAACAGGCTTTAAAAATTATAACTCCACACAAGGCCCATAATTATTTCACTTTTGATTATTTAAGTTAAATGTACAAAAGAAATCGGTGCCAGTTTAACTCAGTGTTTGGAGCGGGTGATTCCGCGTGGTGATTATATAAACCTTTCACAGAATTTACAATAAATGCACTATATTGATTTATATTGTTATCAGGATAAGAAATGACTTAGTGGGATATGACAGTTTAAGACATGTCAACAAAATCAAAACAAAAAATTAATTAAAGATGACCTTTAATATTTGGCATGCAATTTGCTTATTAAGAACTTAGGACAAAAGCAAAATGCCATTTTGGCAGTATTCCTCAAGAGCTGTTTTTGTAATTTAAATAATATTTTGGAACTGCTAACTAGGCTTGCATTTTGTCTCAGGGCGAGTGTAATTTGCATAGCAAATGTATGTGTTAGTATTGTGTGAATGGATTTTTTTCAAACTCAAGGGTGGGATAGAAAACGTCCTTTCAACAGCATATCCACTGTATTATTTATTTACCTTCTCCTTGTAAAAACAAATGGTGTTGCATTCTTAGAGCCTTTCAGCCGGGCCAGAGACTGCTCGTTCCCATCATTTCCTGACTCGCCTCCGCTGCCTGAGAAAGGCCAGACACCTTTGGCTTTGGATCCACTTCCTCCCATTCTCAGAGATAAGGCATAGTTAGTCTCAGATTAGAGCGTTCAGTCTGGTTGGTAGCCAGATGCTCAATTGCTTACCAAGGTCAGAACCTGAAAAGTGAAAGTACATAAATAAGTAAATTTCACTGTCTGGTGTCCGAGTGAACTGTTTACTCAGCTGCCAGCTGTTAAGACGTTGTTTGCTTACTGACTGCTGGCTCTATTTTGGTGCACAGAGGACTCTGTTGGCAGAAAATGGCCAAGCTAAACTCAGAAACATCTAAGTATAATCTTGAGAGCTTGAAAGACAAGGCAACTAGACTTACTAGGTATGAGATATTTCAAGGGGCTTCTTCACTTCTATAAAAAAAAAGTTCCGTCTGTTTTATATCGTTACGTTACACTACGGTAGCTTCACCGTAAGCTAACCAACGGGCCACAAAAAAGCCGAACCTAAACGCATTAAGTGTCACTCAAAACGCTTGACACCTTACAAGTTACTTAAAAACACACCCACGGCTTCACAATGTACATCGTCTAATATTTTGCAACGGCGCCCGTTTGATGTGTGGTGACCTACATGTGGCTAATGACTACCGGCTAACGGTACCTGCACAGTTAGGTGAGGTAAGCTAACAGACTGTTAGCTTCCGACTACAGACGCAGGTTAAACAATAGACGAGTCTGCAAACACACTGCTGCTTTATACACGGGATTCTGACAAACATCTTACCTTATGGTACACTAAACCTGACATGTCCTGTCATAACTTTTACTACTAGCTATGTTTAGCTAGCGCTGGCCGTTGCTGTCCGACCGACGATGGAGATCAGCTGATCTGACCGACTATTAAAGAAAAAACGTCACCAATATTTAACTAAAGAATTTATTCAAAGGTGCGTTAAATGAATCTTTTTTATGTTTAAAGTGGGTGTTCATACCTATATCTGAATTTAAAAATGTATAGTATGCACACTGTACTGTGAGAAAGTATTTACCCCCATTTCGTTAAAAAAAAAAAAACAAAAAAAAAAAACCCTGACCTAACCCTGATTACTTTCAGACCTGTCGAATCAAAACATAACTTAAATAAGACTTGTTTAACAAAGGGAAGCAGTTTAAAGATCTGTCCAGAACAGCAACAAAATAATCATTGACGTCTATCAGTCAGGAAAGGGTTATAAAGCCATTTTAAAGCTTTGGGACAGTGGTTAACCTTCCCAGGAGTGGCCAGTGTATCAAAATTAGTCCCAAGAGCATATCTATGCCACGAGCGAACAAAAAAAGATCCTATAGATTCCCAAGACTTTTCAGAGGACAGATGAGATGCTTTGGTGTGACCTTAAACAGACCATTCACGCTTGAAAACACTCCAATGTGTCCCAAAACAATACTGCAAAGATCGGGCCAAATTCCTCAATGCCTTTTATCGCAAACAGTTCACTGCCGTTTTTGCTGCCATGGGTGACACAACCAGCTTAGGTAGCAATTACTTTTTCCCCACATAGGACCAGATTGGTTTCGATAGCTGTTTGTGTTGTTTTGTTTTGTTTTAGCCTTAATAAATATAGTCATCATTAAAAAAAGGGTGGGGGCATTTTGTATTGAAAAGTGTTAAGGTGGTTCGGGTATCTGTCTTGGATTGCTCCTGGGTGAGTTGGCTCTCGGTTTGCTGCTGGCCCCACAACCCAGCCCTGGATAAGCCTTTGTCTAATATTGAAATGAGCTTATGATCTAAAACATTAAATGTGACAAATACGCAATAAAAAAAATTAATAAATAATGAAAATTTGAGAGGGGGCAAATGCTTTTTCACAGCACTGCACCTGTAAAAAAAAGAAAAAAAATACAAAAACGTAATAGATTTTTTGGTAATTCTTTACTAAACACAGTGCACATTAGTCACGACATTCTTAAGATTGCTACAACAAGTAAATTTGTGCATAGACTTCCATACAGTGAAAGTGAACAGAGTGACAGAAGACAAACATTTTGTTTTAAAGGACAGAACAAAACAAAGATATAAAGGAATGACAGGAAACTTCCAGTTAAACACATCCAAAGAAATATTCATTCAAGGTTCCAGTCAACCAGGGTGACTTGGGCACTGTTTTCGCAGACATTCATAGTTCCATACAAATGTCCATACATCAGTCACACTCACAAATTGTCAGTGAAATTCAGAGTTGCACCCATCAGGGGTGTAAGAGAGGACATGGCAGACTCGGAGCTTAGGTCAAGTGAAAATCCAAATACCTTGCAGCAAGTATGTGTTTAACCCGAGGGTGAGAAGCATCATTATTATGGTGGGTTGTTGAGTGAAGGCAAAGGGGATTAAATGCATTATTTGAAATATTACCAATTTTGGTTTTCTGGAAAAATAACACAGCTGAGGTGCAGGATAATCCTACAGTAACCAAAAGCTAAAGACATTACTGTCTCATCTGCCAGTCGTCAATTCTCTCAACTCATTCTCTCAGGCACATCAGACTCTCCAGGTGTAAGGCACGTCTCATCTCTCACATCATCTCACATGCACATTCGCGCTAGCGCTCTCTCTCTCTCATAGTCTCGCGCCCTGTCTCACACTCTCGTTCACCAAGAGGCGTTTGGAGTTGGATTCTCTGGGATCTTTGAATGCATCGATGGCCGGTCAACTTCTGGCGATCGTCCAGCCGAAAGGTGCACGCTAAAGCCCCTCTGAGCGTAGGCATCTCAGCCGGGCGTTGAGCCAGCCAGAGCCTCCTGCATTTTAGTGCGAGCCAACGCGTAGCGCTGCACGATCTGCTTGATATGTTCCTCCTCTTCACGCTGCAGAATCCGCAGGAAGTTCTTTAACTCGGGCATGGAGAAGGCATGCCACTGCAACCGAGAGCGAGAGAGAAGTTAAATTGGTATATCTGAAGGTGAACGATCCATACGTGTTGGATGTAGAGCTGTTTATGTTTTACTCACATTGACTTCGCCAGTTTCGTTCTCTTTCAGCACAAAACTGAGGACTTTCTCATTCGGTCCAGCGCACAGACGCAGACGAAGGGGACGCTCGGTATCAGACAGCTTACGGATATAAACTGGAGGAGAAAGAAACCATTTAGCGATCACCAAACACATTAAATAAAAAAAGAAACGAAATCACGATTTAATGTTAAAGCAGAATACCTTGGTCGTGACGCTCGCTGCGCTCAAATAGAGCAAACTTGGCGGGATTGTCCACAACGGTGAACTTCTTCAACAAAGCCTCGATGACCTCACGAGCCGAAGTTCGAGAACTTATGTGCAAATGCTTGGACGCGTCCTTCGGCAGGTAGAAAGAGGTGCGCCGCTTCACTCCGCTGGCCCGCCTCCCGCCTGTGTCGTTGCCTCCTTTCTTTGGGGTGGGAACAGACACGGGTCGGGCCAGCTTGAACTGCACCTTTATGAAGCCGGTGTAGGACCCATCCTTGTTCTGTTAAAGGGAAAAAAACAAATATTAAACTAAAAGATAAAAATGCTTTGGAGGGAAAAGCAGGGATTTGTTGTGAAGAATCACAGCTCACCATGTTCATGAACAGATTGCTGTTGATCTGAGCATTGTACTCCTTCACTTTCTGCTGAATGTCCACCACTGTCAGCTCCTGCTTACTCAATTCAATCTGTTCATCCTGGAAGGAACAGAAGAGTTACAGTCTTTAACCACCAGGTGTCAGTGCTCACCTCAAAAAAAAGCAGGGACAAGCCAGAGAGCAGGACAAAACACTGATTAGCAGAGGAAAGGCCCTTTATATGATTGTGTCTTACAGCATTACAGGGATTTTCCCGCTCAAAATGAGCCTTTGAGAGGGTGACTACACAAGACCATGTCCCCGTGGCCACTTACTCAAGAAAAATCTAAGACATTTTCTGCCTTTTTATTTTTTTCTGGACATTTGATAATTAAAATGCATCTTAAGCTCAAGTGAATTAAACCCCATTTAAAAACAACTGGTTTAAAAATCACAGTTCTGTTGGTTTCCCTTTGGTGGTTGGCCAAAATCTTTTTGGTCAACGTGGAAAAAAAAATTATATGCAGGAAAAACCCTGCATTAGTGTTGAAAAAGCCCAGTGTTCATTTTTAGGGTGTTTTAACAAGGGAGGGAAAAAAAGTTGTAATGTCAGTCAAATTTGATTTAAACAAGTCTTCCGTGTTTTTTTTCTTCAGCAATACTGCTGAAACACGAGAGTAAAAGCTGGTTTTAACTGATGTTCGGCATTTCTAACAGCGAACACCAGTTGCATCAGACTTTCAACTTCCGGACAACGCAGCAAAAGAGGCGAACACAATGATGTCAGCTCTGTCCAATCCAGTTCAGCGGCTCTGATGCCTCCATGTAGGAGGGCTGATGGGAGAAGGGAGGGAGGAGGAAGAGGGAGGAAAAGGGAGGGGGTTTGCAACTTGCAGCTGTTTGCAATGATGACTGTGGCCAACGGCTCTGCGCTGCATTCCTCAACTTGGTGTTCATGTAAAAATAGCCACCCCTCACAGGCTCTCACAAGCGGGAGAGACAATGCCCTCCTCTGTTTTGCAGGCACATCCTGTGAAGTCAGCTGCCTCAGCAACCGCAAACTCCCAGTCATGTTTCAGTCATGCACATTTGCCCCCCCAGCAGATGCAGGGCTGCCAGATTAAAAATCAGGTTTTCTTGTGTCTTCCAATTTACACTATAATTATTCATGGTAGGGGTTTTCTCAGGAGTAGTAGCCAATATTGTAGATGCAGGACTGCCAGTAAATGTGAGATTAAAAAACAAATGCGAATTCTTATAGGCTACCTTTTGCTTAATTATCTGCTGAACCACACACTGCCTAAGAAAGACTGTTAATTAGACATCCAGAAAGATCCATAGCTGCAAATGTCTAGGGAGATCCATGGGCCGTAGAGTTAATATGCTGCTGTTAAACAAATCAATAAAGTCAATAAGTGGTGGGAGAAAATTATGCACAACTGTGCCTCTGCCGGCTGGCAAAGGGAGAGTCAAATATTTCTACAGTAAACTGTACCCACATCTCACAGGAAAGAAACCCGATACCCATGTGGGTGTGCGTATGACTAAAAGATAAGAAAATGAAGAAATCCAAAACACTCCATGACTCATGTGTGACTGAGAAATTAATGTGAACAACCTGAGAGTCAATGAATGGTGGGTGTTTGGCTGGAAACTTGAGTGCGTCACAGGTTCATCTGTGGGTCTGTGCTTGTTACAACAAGACACATATATACCGGTATGTGTGTGTAATCTAGACGTAACGAGTGCTCATTTGCATTTTAAAAAGTTCACACAAGTCTTTAACCTGTTTACTTAGAACTAGAGGAACTCCACCCTTGAGCCTTGCAGGCTTGCCAACCATCTAGTCTGCTGGGGTTCCTTTGAGCAAAACAACTCATTCCCAGCAGCATCTACAAAGTAGGACGCCCAGCAACTCATCCCAGAAGTAAAAGAACACAAACACAACTCAATAACAGACCCAACACTGACAGCTAATAAGCAGAAATGGGGAAATAACGCGAGAATACAGTCCTGCTGCGAAACACCCACAGTTTCACTTCCCCTTTATTTTAAAGCTAATGATTTTTATGAAACCTATGTGTTTTTAAACTTGTAAAATTTCTCACCTGCTTAACTGCGGGACTGACAGTATCTTTTCGGATTTTGGGGAAGAAAGATGTCCGGGCGGTGAAGTACTGCTCGAACTCGGAGTCAGAGTCCGAGTCGCTGCAGTAGCCGCTGCTGGTGGAGCTGCCCCAGGTCATCTCAAAGGAGGGAGTTTTATCCGAGCTGCTAGCCGCGGTGGTCATGCTGACTACCGGCATATATCCAATAAGAGAGTCGGGAACCTTTAACTTTACTACGCTGTTACCCCGAATCGCTCTCGATTGAGCTTAATTGGAATTTACTGACTGAACTATGCCTTACAAAAAGTCCTAACCGGCAACAGTGCTAGCTTTTAACGATAATATTAAATAATCTCGCGCAGGACAAAATACCGCTAAAAAATGTCGACGACTATCAACAAGATCTCACGAATCTTCTCCTCAAACTCAGCCTACCAGCCACGTTTCCGCCGTACAAACTCTGTGTGAAACAGGATGTGTGCAGGTCCCCGCCCTAGATGCCCAGCTTCCTTCCCCCGAAGAGGCCCCACCCAGGTCCGCTGAGTTTGGAAATACACAAACCGCTTCAGCCGGCAGTGATTGGACAGCACGGGAAATACCAAAGCCCTCTCCTCTCCTCAAAGCCCTGTTTCACCCGTCTTTCTGCCCTTTTTTCCCAGCGTGGGGGTGCTGCTGGTGGACCTTCTGTGTCCCCACGGACCGCTGACCCAGTCATGTGATGCTGGGGCTCGCTGCTAGCATTTTTTAACTTTTGCACTAAATACAAATATTAAAACTGTATTTACCATGCCAACCTAACGTATCTAACAGTTATGTAGCTTTATTATGTTTTTATGTCTCGTTATTCAGTGTTGATCAATAGAAAATTTAAATGGTGCTGTATTGATTATTTTACTTTCTTAGAAAAATGCCATCCCATGACACTGGAGCCTACAACTCCCACAATGCAATTCATTATGCTACAGCCCTACAGCAAACTGATATTCCCAATGAGAAAAGTAAAGACCACCTCTGGTAGATTTTGTTTATATAAATACAAAATAAATAT
The DNA here is from genome assembly GCF_963969265.1 of Rhamphochromis sp. 'chilingali'. Taxonomy (NCBI): domain Eukaryota; kingdom Metazoa; phylum Chordata; class Actinopteri; order Cichliformes; family Cichlidae; genus Rhamphochromis; species Rhamphochromis sp. 'chilingali'. Next base: position 23,706,165 of record NC_137936.1, on the reverse strand, counting down.
GGGGCTGATTACAAGTTTGTATACAGCAAAATGTGTTTACATTTATTCACGATTAAGGGACCATGTCAGCTGCACAAGGTCTAAAATAACAGGTGTACTAGTACACTTATTAGACATATACCCATTAAATGTAAAATTAAAAGGTGGTTCTTGTGAAAAATACTCTCATCATGGCTTTGAATTTCACAGACTTTTAATGACTTCTTTGAACTGTCCTTTTTCCCCCCAGGGTGGGGATACACCTTTAGTTACTTTAAAAGAACAAGAATTGGGAGAACGGGTTTGAATTATTCTGGGTTTTTTTTGCCAACATGAAAAAGATTTGCTTGACACAAAATAATAAAGAAGTCTGGGAAGGCAAATTGTAGATTTCAATAAGTTGTGAAGGTTTCATGAAAGCATTTCTAAATGACTTGTACTGTAATTAGTGTCACCACTTTACCAAGATCGGGAAGAAGAACCAAACTTTCACCCTCAGATGAAAGGAAATATAGTTTGGATGTTCATAAACAACCCAGGAAGCCTGAAGCCTGCCCTGGAAACTGCTTGAACACTAAGAAGATGCTTACCAATAAAGAAGCCCCTGCTCCAAAACTAATACGGTACCTTCAAGCTCGACTGAAATTTGCAGTTGCCCACACTGACAAGCCAAATGCATTCTGGAGAAAAGTCATATGGTCAGATGAGAAAAAGATTGAAATGTTGCCCTCAATAAGACTTATGTTTGAAGGAGTAAACAAAAACGGTCAAGCACGGTGGCAGTAGCATCATGTTCTGTGGCTGTTTTGCTGCAAGTGGTACTGGTATATTGCACAAAGTGGATAGAATAATGGAGAAGAAGGACTACCTAAATTAAATCAGCAGCTGTACCGTTGAAACTTGTGCAGAATTAGTTGTTCTAGCAGGACAATAATCCCAAAGCTACATCACAGCTGGTTTTTCAATGGAAAAAGCAGGCTAGCATTAAGCTTCTGGAATGGCCTTTTTAAAGCACCGACCTCAACCCCTTTGAAAATTTGCTTGAAAACACGTCTGTGCCAGGAAACCAACCAATTAAATGAAGTGGTCAGACAGAATCATGCCAGAAGCTTGTTGATGGAAACCAAAAGCTTTGCATTAAGGTGCTAAGGAACATTTAATGAAATACTGGCTTAGTTGTATATGTACTTCTGAGCCCATGTGGATTAGAGAAAATCCAAAATTCAGACTTCTGCACCCAATTCTTGTTTTTTTAAAGGAATTAAAGATGAATGCTGTCCAATTGTTCCACCCTGGAAAAAAGAATTGTTCAAAGAAATCATTAAAAGACCAAAACTACCATCACATTCATGCCCACGATGAGTCTGTAAACTTCTGACCACAACTGTAAGTGCACAAATGCTAAATATTTAGGCCTGGTTGCTAGGAAACACATCATAACATCTGATATAGATAAAAGCTTACAGGGCTTGAGACATACCCGTGTTTCAACTTGGTAGCTCAATTTGACGATTTGTTGTATTATACCAAGATATGAGTTGGTGACTTCTAAAGAATTATTTCAGCTTTTGGGGTGTAATTATGTCAAGAAGGCTGGAAGTATAGCAGTTAGCTAAAAGACATGTGCCTGAACACAAAGGAAATGTAAGAAGTCACCATAAGAATCTTTCCTGTTTCTACTACCCATCCCCCACTAAAAGCATAAATAGACTCTGTCATGAGTATCCACTTCCTGCAAATCCATCTCATTTCGAACACAGACTTTCTGTCTCGTCCGTCAGTAGTTTGTCTAAACTCAAGTCGAGATAAGCCAAAGTAATTACCCCAAACCTCCCTTAACATAAAACTATACAGTTGTACAAGCTATGAAACAATCCACATGATGAGCACATTAAAAGTCACATGAAAAAGCATGATCCTTAAATCACTTCATCCACCTTCTTAACCACTCGTCCAACTTAGGGTCACGGGGGTGCTGGAGCCTACCCAGCTGACACGGACTGGAAGGCAGTTCCTGTTTTAATAATGATACTACTGTTTCACAGTCAGTTTCACCAAAATGCGTTTCACATTATTCATCAGTTGCTTATTCTGGGTATTTTCTTCCCCTCCCCTGATTTTAATTAATATAGATATAATATGTTTTATTTTTTTGATGGCTGTTCAGAAAATACAAGCAATCTAAATATATTACAGCGAGCACTGAAATGTTGCAATGACATTTTCTCTCAAAAACGCATATCAGTCTGAAAAAATAAAACCCCTAAATGAATGAAAAAGTATAGCTGTTGATACAGACAGATAACGTATGTGCCATACTGTAGCGAATCAGGACCAAATGCAATTTTTTTGTTGGGGGGGGTTGTTTAATCTTATTGTAAAATCTGTAAAGCTAGACTAAAAGCAAGATCAGCTTTTAGTGTCAAAACAGTTTCTGGTCACACATTAAGTAATTAGGGAAAAATGCAGCTCTGTGTTAGATTACTAATTAAAAGAGAGAGAAAAAACTGCTCCAGCTGCAGCCCAGATTTTCAGTTCCTGTGTGCAACAATGGAAAAACCTCCCAAACCAGCAGGGGAGGTGTTACTGTGAAATGACTAAAGATGAAAAGACTTATGTAAAAGTTTGTATATTCTGTGGCTAAATCTAGCTACCAAATAACTAAAATCAGACACGTTGACAAAATTGCTACAAAATAACCGTCATTCAAACTGCAGGACACCAGTTGTTTAGTTTGGTTTTTTTTGTCCAGCCTTTACAATTTCTGACAAAGTCTTATGAAAGTCTTGCCTCTGTTCACCTAAAACATCCATAGTTTTCACAGACAATATGTTATGTTATAAGGTATTAACATGTTATATGGAAATAACACTGAGAAGAACCTCAATTCAAGAGCAAGCAGCACAGTGATTCAAGTATTTTTGAACATCTCTTTTCATCTTTGTGCATTTAGAGATCAATAAGGAGAGGGTAAATATGATCAGATATGTATTAAAAGGAAATACACTGAAACCTGCTAATGTGAACTAATGAGTTTTCCGGTGCTAAACCCAGAAAACCTCCATACTGCTCTTAGATTGAGCCGACCAGGACTGATTCAAAAACAAAAATATTTGTGGTGCATCTGAAGTTAGTGGTGGCACACTGGTGTACAGGCATCTCAAGCAGTCAATATGACTGCAATAAACATACATTTATGTACTGGTTGTGCATGTCTATAGCACAGGTATGACTCGGTGTCATCTTTATTATTCAAATATTAACTAACAGTTCAAAATATTAACCTGAGCAGCCCACTCTTACTGAGCTAAGAGTGAAACATTTGAATGATAGTTTGCAGAGGGTAGTATTGCAAAAATGTCAGTAGATATCTGTGATTTGTTTTTGGTTTTTAATGCTCTGAATTTGACTGTTATTTTCCTGGCAGCTAGTCATTTTGCTATTATACAAGGACTGCAAGTGTGCACACAAAAGCTCAAATACCAACATGTTTTTTTAGCCATGCCTTGGTGTCGGCTTGCTCAAGTTTATGTTTGTAGTTATATTCTTTTGATAAGTAACAGGCGCTTAATAAAGTGAATAATAACAGCTAACATGATGAAAAGATACCTGCTCTGCTGGATATCTACTGTACTAAGTTCCCACTTAATGGATTATACTACCATGGTACAAAAAAAAAGATTGTGATGGGATTTCTTCTACTATTGAATACAGCAGCCTAACTGGCCTTGAAAAACCCCATTAAAAACAGAATAAAAGATTTTCTCTGAACCCGTTAACTAATTCCTGGTACTTCATACTTATATGATAGGAAAATCTAAAAATAGTTTAGCTGCTTGTTCTGAGCTTACAGTTTATGTAAGAAGGAAAGTTTTCAGAGATTTTAAAAGTTAAGTACATTCTTATTGCTGGTATAGAAATTAAGAGGATAAAAAGCAGGCAGGTGTTGCTAATCAAATGAACTTAATAACTGATCATCAGCAAGATTGAGGACCTCTATAAAAGCAGATGTTTTGGTAGTTTGCTGGTCTGAAGCATTCAGGTGTGTGTTAACATAATCCTACAATCTCTCCAGCAAATTCCACCCAGAGACAGAGCAATGCTCAGCAAAATAAAAAGTATTCCAACCTCAGACTCTACAGGCCTCAGTTAGCATGTCAAATGCTAAAATTCATGACAGTACAATTTGAAAAAAGGTCTTTGGACAGATGAGATCAACGTGGAAATGTTTGGCCACAATGCATGCCTGGCGAAAATAGAACAACGCATATCAGCAGAAACACCTCATACCAGCTGTCAAGCATGGTTGTGGAGGAGTAATGATTTGTGCTTGTACAGCAGCCACAATACCTGGGCAGTCACTGAGTCAACCATGCACACCTAAATAATCTAGAGTCAAACGTGAGGCCATCCATCATCCGTATCACAACAGCAAATCTAAAACAGAATGGCTGAAAAAGAGTCAAGATGGCCCAATCAAACGCTTGACTTCAACCTACTGAAATGCTGTGGTCTGATCTTCAGACAACTGTGCATAAACTAACAAACCTCAACAGTGAGAAACATCGCAGAAGAGTGGACCCAAAATTCTCCCACATGTGTATGTGAGAGACTGATAAAGTCATACAGAAAATAATTGCGCAAGTTATTTCTGCTGAAGGTGGTTCCACAAGCTACTGAATCATGGGCTGTACTTTTTTTCACAGGAATCCATAAAGTACTATTCAATTCAATTTTATTTTATTTATGTAGCACTAAATCACAACAACAGTTGCCTCGAGGCCTTTATTATGGAAGGTAAAGACCCTGCAATAATACAAAGAAACCCCCAAAATCAAACGACCCCCCTTATGAGCAAGAACATGGTGACAGTGGGAAGGAAAAACACCAGTTTTGTATTTAAAAAAAAACTTCAGACAGAACTACTATTACTACTACTGCTATGAAAGCTTTCTTTTTCTGAACTAAGACATAAAACTAATGCTGTAGATTGGACAATACCTGTCTGTATTTGTACTTTATGCTATGCCCAATAGACAATGATTCTTATGAAAATTTGTTGCTGTAGTGTGCTCTGTTTTTTTTTTCTTGAATGTTTCATATTCGCACATAGGTTTTACAACAGGCTTAAGTACTTTAAAAACTGACATTTCACTTTTGTGACTGACTAAACTAAGCCACATTTTACAAAAAGTGTTCAAGGTAACATTTTCTGTTCCTCTGCAGACAAGCTTCCCCTTTGAAAGACTTTACTTCCCCTGAGCAATGTTATATTTGAAATGTTTGTCCTGTCTGGAGTTTCAATGCTAAGAGTAAATACAACTAAATCTGAAAGAGTGGTGCAACTTTCAGTTGATCGTGTGCAGTTAGTAAAGGGGTGTGAACTGTGTGCATTTATTGTTATTGTTCCTGATTTCTTTCCTATCTAGTACAGTAACATGCAATCCAAAACAGGCAGTGCATTGCATAACATGCAGAGTGCAGAGGTCTTAAGAAATGATGTATGTTATGCGGTGTAAAGTTTGCGACATTGACGCTAGCATAAAAAAGCAAGTGAAACCAACTAGCAACGCAGCTGATTAAGAACAAAGGTGGTAGTAAAGTAATAAAGGGGCGCCGTGTCAGCTGTCAGCTTCCTAATGCACAGCTCCTTACCACGTTTGTGTCCGTTTCTATGGTGTACTCCACGACACATGTGGGGTCAGCCAAGGAGCCTCGTTCCCAGCTGCAGTCCAGTTGAATCAGGGCACGGCATCGGTAGTGACATGTGAATTTACAATCTGTAAATGAAGAAAGTCCTAGAGTTTAGACTCATGTTGCCATACATGAGAATGTGCAAAATGAAAGTCATAATGTTGTGTAAGTGTGATTGCCTCTCCTCTGCTGGAGGGTAAAGGTTACTACAGTTTTACCTGCAGTTATTCACTGTTTTTAGTAAAACAACAATGTTGTTTTGATTCCCTGCCTCCTCTGGTCTGCATGTTGGAATATCCTTAGGTAAGATACTGAACCCTAAATTGCCCGGCTGCATTCACTGGAGTGTGAATCTTAGATTAAAAGTGCTTATGCATACAAACGAGTGTATGGGTGAATGCAGCAGTGCTTCAATAGTGTAGAAAAGCATTATGTAAGTACCAGACCGTATAGTCACGTATATAAAATAAATTGCAAATACTTGAAGAAATATAAATAGCAATTCCAATCAGCTGAATGCAGCTGTGAAAACATATAGTCAGCTGGAAAGCTTATGTCTCTTTGCAAAGACTGTGACAATGTTTCCTGTTCAGGTTACAGTAAGGGACCCCTATTTCCCCACACTAAATGCTTTGTACAAACCACTGCTCTTTATTTAGGTGGGTTTCAGTTAATGAAACTTTTGCAAATGCACATATGAGTGTAGCTGAACCTCAGCCTAGACAATAACCAAACCCTTAAGTGTATGCAGGTTAGATACTGGGTAGATGTGAATAATTATAAAAATTGTACAGGCAACAATTCTCTTTATTTTTTCCAGAATGTTAACATAGAGAGCATTTATGTTTATTTAGTATGAAGCCTTGTTTAAGCCATCAGGCTGGAATGACTGTAATCTGGGCTTGCAGGTACACTGGTGGTTGCCTCTTCCTCTGTGTTAGTAAATTTCCTCTTTCTGTCAGTACGCTCATTTCATGCAAATGCACCAAAGCATTGACACATGCACACACCCAGATGCACAAAAAGCATATGTAAGCCAACTCACTGACACACCGCAGGCTCTGCTTGTAAAGGCCCCAGATAAAGTCTCCACACAGGTCGCACCACGTGGGCTGAGCGTGGCTACAGGGTTGGAAGTCGTGGCCCTCTCCTTTCTCCTCTGTGAGCTGTGGGTCCTGGCTGCTGCTCAGGACTCTGATAATGCCCACACGACTCAGTAGGTCTGGGACCCTTCCCGGGCTGATCCTCAGGGCGTTGGTTCTCTCTAGGCGCGGAGGTGAGCACGGAGCGCGCGTCCCCGTCAGCTCTATCTGCTCTTTGGTCGACCTGAGGTCACGGAGCTCGATGAACTCCTCCCAAGACATTGTGTCACTCAGGGCCGGGTTTCCTCCATTTTTATCACTAACTGACAAAAAACACAGACTCTGTATAATCAGAGTGCAACCTGAAATCATGAAGTTAGTGTTAATTCAGCTTAATGTACTAAGGTACCAAATATGAATGTACTTAGTAGTACTCTTAGTAGGACAGTTAGGTTAAACACATAAAGAGCATAATGATGTTATATATTGTCAAGGTGCATTCTGACTGTTTGGCACCATTGCACCATTAATAGTGCATTATAACTTAAAAATGGACAGTTTTTTATGCAAATCTCAAGTCTGCAAATTCAGAAGAATAAAAGTTTACAAGCAGTGAAATATAAACATAAAGCAGCATAAATAAAAGAGTATACAGTGGGAGAAACAATTCATTGACTGATTATTTGATTGATTAACTGATGAATTTGTAAGTTTGCTCGCTTGAAAAGAAATGAACAGTATCTAATTTTTATGGTAGTTTCATGTTGAAGGAGAGAGACAGAATACCAATCACAAATCCAGAAAAACCCCACATTGTATCAAGTCATGAAACTCATTGAGTAAGGTAAATATGTAATCTTCTACAACACACTCTGACTTCCATGGATTGGCTGTGTGTCCACGTGACAATTAATCGCTCAACCAATCAGTTAAACATACTCTTAATGTCATTACATGTATAAAGTTCACTTGTCTCCAGATAATCAGTTTCTTCTTTTATTCGAAACTCACTATCACCATAGGCAAGACCAAAGAGCTGTCCAAGGCTCTTTGGTCTGGAAAGGGCTAAAAGAACATCAGCAACAAGCAAGAAGCTTGACAAGAAGGTGAGAACTTTCGGTCTGGATCGCCATGCAAGATCTTACCTCATGTGAGGATGATCATGAGAAAGGTGCTCGATCAGCCCAAAACTACATGGGAGGAGCTTGTTAATAATCTGATGGCAGTAGGGACCAAAGTTGCTGAGAACACCATCAGCAACACTCTACACTGTAATGGACTGAAATCTTGCAACACCCACAAAGTCCCCCTGCTCAAGAAGGCACATGTACATTTGAAGTTTGCCCAAGAACACCCAAGTGATTCAGAGAAGGTTTGGGAGAAAGTGCTGCGGTCAGATGAAACCTTAATGGAGCTCTTTGGCATCAAGTCGACCTGCTGTGTCTGGAGGAAGAGAAAGCATGGAGGTGGAAACATTATGCTTTGGGGTACAGGACGATTTCACTGCACTGAGGGGGCAAACAGCAGCCAGGAAACCTAAAGGATTTGGAGAGTTTCTGTAAAGAGGAGTGGGCCAAAATCCCTCCTGAGATATGTGTGTGTGGGAAGAAAACCTGGTGACCAAGTACAAGAAACGTCTTACACACTTACTGTGTTTGCCAACAAGGGTTTCTTCAACAAGTACTAAATGATGTGTTATTTGGGGATCAAATACTTATTTCACTGAATAACATGCAAATCACTTTTTTGGGGTTTATTTTGGGGGGATTTTTGGTTGACCTTCAGTCTTTCTCCATTAAAATGAAGCTACGGTGAAAAGACTTGACTAGACTAGACTTTTCATTTCTTCGTAAGGGAGCAAACTTACAAATTCAGCAGGGGATCAAATAATTATTTCTCCTACTGTATGTGGCATTGCTCTTTCCTACTACCTTTCAGTGTGGAAAAACATATCTGTAACTGTAATCAAACTACTTTTTATTAGCTCTGTCACTTTGTAGTTGTTTCGGTACTGTGGTCTGTTGACGGTCAGCCACATCTCCATTCAGGGAGGATGCGCGTCCACAAAATAATTCACACTCACGTAACTTCCAATCATTTTTCAAGTGGTTTAATTTGGTGTTTATTTTGAAATCCTGGGGGACCACCCTCTTTTCTTGTTTGTTTAAAAAGAAAATCATGGAAACGCCCCTGAGTACAAATACCTTAAAACTTTAATAAAATACAACGAAGATTTGTAGACTTGCACTAAGTAGTACTATTGCTTTCTACTTTAGTAATTTTCCCCCTCAAACCACTGTCATGTAGAATTAAGCCTAACAATAATACAAAAAGCTAAAGAATGACATGTGCCGTCAAATGTAGTTCAGTTTAGTAGTAGAAATATATCAGCTCCGTGTCCATGAAAAAAAAACACACGCGGGGAGATCATTCAAAACCTAATTCCCAACACAGCTGCATATTAAACTAGTCACTCATAAACAGCGAAGTGAAACAAAATCCAGTGATTTTAAGTCTAACTCACCAAAACACGGGAGAAAACAGCCCCGTGGCTACCGCTTTGTCTCAAAAGTTCTTCCATCCGAGGTCGAAAAGAAAAAAAAACTTTCCGCTGAAATGTCTTAAGGTTTCCAAATAACGGAGGTGTGCAGTCTCGGCGACATCTCTGGAAATAATTTCTCATCACCAGCCGCTTACAGCGAACGAAACCCCGGGCCCTCCTTTTCACGGCAGAGCCGGAGCACGTCTTTCAAGATGTTACCCATCTGTTCAAGTCGGACTGCGGCGCAGGAGGAAGCGGCCCATCATGAAAAAGAGAGAGTGAGATGAGACTGAGCTGCACCGACATCCGGAATGTTTTCAAACAGGGGGTGCTTCTGAGTCCCGAGCACAGCTGAGTGGGCGTGCAAAGTCCCCCTCCCCACTCCTAAAGCCACTATCTGAACGCATCACAGACCTGAGCTTCAAACTGGGTGGCTCTACCTAAAAGCAATAGGAAAATGGGTTATTGTGGTATTTTGCTTCGTACCTTCTCTGCATTGCATACAAAGGTCAAAACGGTGCTGTTGGTGAAAGAGAAGATGCAGCGCTTCCCTGGCACTTTGATGAAACAGGCAAACACAGATGCATGCAGGTTTAAAACTTTATTGCAGTTTGATTACAACGTCCTAAATTCTTCAACAGTTTTAATGATAAAAGAAAAAAGAGTCTGTGTATAAATGTGTCGGGCTACTAAGGAAACACACTGTTCTCTTTCTGTCATCAGCCACAGAAAGAGCCGTTTGGTCTCCCTCAGCTGATGATCTTCTCGGTGGTCTCGGTCATGAGCTGGCAGGCTTTCTTGTGTTTTGGCCAGTGCTTCACTTGACACTCTCTGAAAACATACATCAGCAAGATAATAATGCAGACATTTAGCACATTCTAAACAAAAATATGCATTTTGCATCCAATACTGAAGAAACACACCTCTGTGTACTCCATTTGTTTCTCAAATGTGTTTAAATTTCTTTCTCAGTGCCCCGGCGAGGCTTACGTCAACTTTATCAAAACCTTAGGAGCGATGAGTGAGAGGGGGAAAGTACTGAGCCGCTCTCACACGTGACCTTTTGATATTTTGAAAAGAGAAGCAGCACATTTGTTTTGTCTTACTTGTGGTAATCTGCAGGAATTATTCCCCTTCAGACACCTTTGCAGTACTGGAAGTACTTTGTGTGGTTTACGTGAGCATGCAGGAGGCAGCACACATGACACGCATTCGCTACCAGTGGTAAATGGACTGGTTTTTATATGGTGCTTTTCTACTCTACCTGACAACTCAAAGTATTTTATACAACTTGCCACATTCACCCATTCACACAAACACTTTTTTTAGCTTTTCGAGGCTGGCTTCAAAAACAAAAAGTAAACGAAAAAAACGCAAAAAGTAAATTAGGACTCCACCCTCTAATCTATATAAGGTAACTGGCTTCTAACCTGGCTTCAAAAAATGAAAACGGTGGTGACCAAAAACTAAAACTAAAGCTGCAAAGTCCAAAACCAATGAGCTCATGGTGGTTAAGGCCATCTTTAATACTGTTAGTGACTCTCACATGTGCACTTCTGCAGGGAATCTTTGTAGCCTACAACGTAACCTATGGAAGTGGCCAACTTCATTGCTAGCATTTATGATTATTGTGTGTGGTGCATTATGTGTAATAACCATGTGGTCGTGTCCTGGTGTTTTGCATGTAGTGCTGACAGAGTCCTAGGAAGGTGCAGGACTTTCATGCATGTGTTAAAACAGCCCTGAGCTTTGCCTTCAGGCTCAGCTCAGAGTCTGTCAGTACCTGTGACAGTACCACTCTCCTCGGCAGCGAGAACATCTCTTTGTGGCCTCTCTCCCACAGGATCCACATTTTGGTTTCTCAGGAAGTAAACTCTCCATTACATCCAAGTTGTACGTCTGGGCCAGCCTAGTTAAAACAAGCGCTGATTATTCAGAGCGCCTGAGTCGTTTCTCTGTTCCTTCTCTAATCAGTCAGACCTGTGTTTTCAGTGTTACCTCTGGGCCTGTTGTCTCAAGTCACTTTCAGATGGGCTGAATGTTTCTTTGACTTGATACTTTGCTATTGCCTTCCACTTTCTAGAATTCTCACTGATAATGCGGTTCCACATTTCTGGGATCTATAAATAGAGTAGAGCCAAGTGTAAACGAACAGGCACATTGTTTAGGTACAGGGATAAGTGAACATTTGTGAGTGTGACTGCACCTGCTCCAAAATCAGCTCTTTTTTTGGAGGGGCTGGATCTGAAACAGCAAGATGAGCCAGGAAACGCTGCAGATCCACCAGATTTGGCAGCTGATCAATCAAGACATCAGTCAAGAAACCTCTGAGCTGTGGCACATGAATGACAACAAATACAGTGAAGCAAGAATAACAATGTATGAATCATCAGTTTACACAGACTGCATAAGAATAAAATGTGATTACAGGAGGATGCACATGGCTGGCTGGTTATGTAATTAATGGAGCAGGAAGAGGATGAGAAAGCTCATAATAGGAGGAAACATCTTGGTCAAAACAACCCTTGGAAACTGAATGTGTGCTCTAACAAGGGAGGAGATGAGATATGATGCTGGAGGACAATAACCCGGCACTCACACACTTGCCAAACACCAGATTACAGCTACTATCCAGCAGCCATTTGGACGGACGAGTTGATCCAATTTAATATCAGCACAGACAATGAATGACAACAACTCTGCATGATCAGTGCATCTAAAGTTATAATAAAACAATCATCCACTGTATACCTTCAGAAGCTGGCTCTTGTTGAAACTGTTGAAGTTGTATTTTCTCTGGAATTCTTCTTTTAGCAGCAGATTGTAAAGGGAAAGCCAGACCTGACCGTCCAGTTTGTTCATTTTTAAATGATCCTCTACAGGTATCGTCTGCCACTTGCCATCAATGTGCTTTTGCACGTTACCTACAGTGGGAGACAATGAGTAGGTTATTGAATAGTAAGAAACTTTAGCAGGTGTGAAAGGTAAGCTTCCTGGCTTGGGTAGCTTTTAGAAGCCTTTAAAGTTTTTTTTTTTTTGTTTTGTTTTTTTTTACCAGTGATATAGATTAGTAGATCAACACCAATCTCATGTTTGAGGTGATACCTTCTCTGCAGCGACTCCAGGGGCAGTGGTCAATCAGCTGAACCAGTACACAAGGAAGGTTATGGGTGCACAGCATTCGACTGATAATGCTGATGCTGCAAAGAAACACTTTCCTTTGGTCAGCTGCAGCGTGTTTCTCAGTGTAATACTGAGTATACTTCCACTAGAACATAACCAAGTGAATTCCAGGGCGCCATACCTGTCTGCGTGGTCTGTAATGTAGCGCAGCACTGACACGGCTTTCAGAGAGATTTCAAACTCCAAAGCTGCACTCTGCACCTGCAGCTCCTTCAAGAAACAAAACAAAGCGTTCAAAAGTTTGCGACAGACTTCGGCGAATGTGTCAAACCAAAAACAAAACATACATTCTCACCTCTAGAGAGGATGTCTGTTTGTGTTGGTCATATGTCACAGCAACATCCTTAATCGCTTCACTCGCCAGCAGGGTGAGTTTTCGATGGCAGTAATCCACCAAGTCAAGAAGAGAGTCATCTGCTGCATCACATGAATCCTGCATAACAAGACACAACCGCTTGAACACTTGCCATAATGCTTAATTTACAATTTATTAGGGATGGGTATCGTTTAAGTTTTATCCGATACCGGTGCCAAATCGGTACTTTTGAAATGGTGCCGGTGCTCAAACGGTGCTCAAACCGGTGCTTAAAGAATGGAGAACAGAAACTTTGTCCAAAAACCTCTCATGTTCAGCTGGTTTTTTGTAAAAAGATAACGGTGTTAGCCTTTTCTGCAGCTATGGGGCATATATGGTATCACTCTTGGCTGGAAGCAGTGCTTAATCAATGGAAAAAACACAAACTTTGTCCAAAACCTCTCATGTTTAGCTGTTTTCCACTTTTTCTTTGGTCATTTTAGCCTTTTTGGCCAGGGTGAAGGGAGTATCTGCCATCAAACAAGAAGACAGCCGCATGTAGCTATGATGATGTTTGCTAGTTCACCTTACATGCATTAATGTAATAACGTGGTTAGCCTACTCAACGTAAATTACACACGAACAACATTAAGCTACTCGCCCAGAGAAGAACGGCTGCTGCTGCCATCATCATCCTCATCATTTCTGCTACACTGGCAGGGCTAGGGGCCAGGACTCTACTCTTCGTGACCCGCTAACTCCGGGTCCGATAACAGGCAACCCATGCACAGTAGATGCGCTTGGTGTGAGGTCTCGCAGCAAGCTATCATATGGCGCATTTCTGGGCTTTTAAAAAAAACGCTATGCGTCGCCAGGTGTTTCATCGGATTTGAGGTGTTACCTCCTTTGACAGTATCACAGTATCAGCTTAAAGCACTTGTTGCAGGCTGCTGAGTTTGCATATTTTGCTGTGAAGTACAGCCAGACTTTTGACCGCTTCGCCTTGGACATTTTTAATCTGTAGCTCTGCTCTAAAAGAACGTACATACCTGGACCCGCCTACTATCCTCGGAAACGTAAAATGATTGGCTAGAAGTGTATCACAGCTCAGGAAAAAAAAGCACCGAAATAAAGCACCGAAATGTGCGCTGCTTTTCGGTCTGGTTACTACCGTTTATGTCAGAACCGGTGCCATCATGGCACCGGACACCGGTACCCATCCCTACAATTTATGTTCTCAGAGAATGACAGTCCGTGCTTTCTTGGTGTGTGAAATGTTTTAAGATATGTAGGGATTATTTGAGTTCTTACTGACCTTGTGAAACATTATGGTTTCAAGTAGATTTATGATGGTGGCTTCATGATGGATCTAAAAAGGAGTCATAACAGAACACATGAAACATGAGCAATGTGAGCTGCTCATTTAACATCTCATTTAACACTCACCACCATGTAAAGATGAAAAGTCTTCTCTGGATTGAAATCCTCCAGCTGGCATAAGATGGGAAACACTTTTTTCTTCCACACCTCAATAAGGATCATCTCATGGACCAGGATGTGTATCTGGAAAGGGAAAGGAATCACTCCCCTCTAAGCACTTCTTAGAAAATTGTAAAAGGGCTTGCGTAAAAGCTGACATTTTATTATTGTTTATATGCAGTTGTGGCAGTCACCTTTCCAAATGAAACCAGGAGGTCCTTGACAAACTCATCGTGCATGGCAGAGGCATTCAGTATTGCCTGCATGTTAAGTTTCTCAATATAATCATGCTGCTTGAACCATCTGCTAGCACACAAAGACAATAAAAAAGCATCACTTCTAAAGGTCGGAATCACCAGACAACCAATGACATGATATTGTCACAATACTCATAATATTACATTAGTGTTATTCAATAAGATAAAGTTATGTTTTGATGCTGAGATTGTCAACATACCAACACTGTCACCAAAATCTGCTCTATATGTTGACATAAGATGGAATCAGTCTGTAGACAGTCTGCGACTGAATGGGGTCAAGTTAGCAATTGAATGCAATCAGTTACAGCAGCTAAGTGTGTAAATCATCGAATATCACACCGAAATGCACAGAATTAGGGTATACTTATGGAGTGGCAGCAGGGAGTCCAATTTCTGTCCCCAGAGAGAAATTCAAACATGAGGAAGCTACCTCCAGATTTTATCAGGATGTAATGAGGAGCGAATCCAAAAGCAGGACACAGAATCTCTGTATGCAAAAGTAGCTTTATTGACTCATAAAATGTGAACAAAGGGTGCTGCAAAAAACTGGCAGGAAACCCCAAAACTAAAGACATAGAGGGAAAACCAAGTCATGAGATGGGAAACCAGGGAATCAAATGAAGACGGACAATCTGACCAAGACACAGGAGAAGAAAGAATAAACCAAAGCAGGAACAAAAACTAAGTAAAAATACAAGAACGCAAAAGCTAACACACAACAAAAATCCCAGTTAGCTCTAAAATAAGTCTGATTTAACTCTCAGTTCCTTTTAGTCAAGGCCCAGGGCCTTTATTATAATGAAGTATAACTTCTGATTTGAATATTCTTTACAGAGAATCTTATCTGTCTGGACCAGATCATCTCTCTCTTAAGTATTTAAAAGACACATATTATCAGGCTCTCTGCTTCAGTGCATTCAATTTCAAACAATGCTTGAGTAAAGTGCGTCAAATTACGCAAATTAGAGTGTCAGTTTTAGTTTGTGTAGATTTTAATCTATATTTCAAGAACTTGAAACATACACTGATTTCAAGGAGTCAAAACTAACAGTGTTCTTTGGCAGATGTTTCCTTTTTGACAACCAGTCAAAAACCAATAGATCACATAGATTAAAAGCTATTTTCAGGAGAAAAAAAAAGAGCTAATCATGCAAGTGAAGACAGTAATAATGTGGGTTAATAACAAAATCTATCAGAGACATATTAGGTTTATGTGGTTGAACATTCACAGGATGCAGATGTACATATTTCTCAATATAAACATCACAAGACGACTACATGGCCAGAACCTCAGGGGATTCACCACAACATGCAAATGACTGATAAGCCTCAAAAAAGGACCAGATTTGTCATCACAAATAAAGGGAAAGAAACTAAAAGTAACCAACAGAAGTTGATGAACAAAGATCTGACAAAAAATCTCTATCTCTTTCAAAATGACGCAAAGAGGAAGTGGAGAAAATAGAAACACGTCATGAGCTGTAGAGTCCTGAATGCATTTCTCTTTTATACTTGACCACACTGATAAGTTTCTTTATATGTGCAGATTTTGGGGAGACGCAGTCAACGTACACACATATTCACACAGCTAGACAGTGCTACGATGTCAGGCAGCAGCTGCATGACCTCTGTTATGGTGCCATACACAGGCAGGCTGATAATCATGAAAAAGCCAAAAGAGGAAAAAGAAGGAAGTCAGACTGGGAAACTAAGGCAACTTTACTTGTGTCTGAAACGAAGCAGAAAACTAGGACAGAAGAGACATTCCTGTGTGTCTATTGAACCTGTAAAGGGTATTAATAATGTATTTTAATGTATTACATTAAATCCCAAAGTACAGTTAGGTCCATATATATTTGGATACTGACACAAGTTTTGTGTTTTTACTTGTTTACTGAAACATATTCCAATTACAGCTATATTATGGAGTTTCAGCCCCTTGAAACATGTGCCACCCTCTTTTTAAAGGGACCAAAACTAATTGGACAATTGACTCAAAGGCAATTTCATGGGCAGGTTTGGTCAATTCCCTCATTATGTCATTATCAATTAAGGAGATAAAGATTTAGAGTTGATTTGAGGTGTTGTGCTTGCATTTGGAAGATTTTGCTCTCCATGCAGGTGAAACAAGTGATCCTTAAGCTGCAAAAACAGAGGGAAAAAAAAAACATCTGAGAAATTGTTACGAGTTTAGAAGTGGCAAAGTCTACAGTTAGGTCCTGAGAAAGAAAGAAAGCACTAGTGAACTCAGCAACAAAAAAAGACCTGGCCATCCATAGAAAACGGCAGTCCTGGGTGATAGCAGAACACTTTCTATGGTGAAGAGAAAACGTTTCACAACAACCAAACAAGTGAACAACATTCTCCAGGAGGTAGGTGTATTAATATCCAAGTCTCCCGTAAGGAAAATATTGCATTAAAAGTAAAGCTGCTGCAGTAAAGGTCTGGCGGAGCATTAAAAAGGCGAAATCCCAGCATCGGGGGGTGTCCATGAGTTCAAGACTTCAGGCTGTCATTGCCAGCAAAGGGTTTTTCAATATTAGAAATTAACATTTTATTTTCAGTTATTTAATTTGACCAATTACTTTTGAGCCCTTGAAATGAAGGGATTAAAATGCTTTAGTTTCTAACATTTTTAGCCAATCTTTTTGTTCAACCCACTGAATTAAAGCTGAAAGTCACTTCAACTTCATCTGAGCTATTTAATTTAAAATTCATTGTGTTAATGTACAGAACCAAAATTAGAAAAAAAAAAGTGTCTCTGTCCAAATATTTATGGACCTAAGTGTAGCAGATGGTTTCCTGCACATTATAAAAAAATTTTTTTAGCTCTTGATGTTTTTATTACCCAAATAATTGGTATATATATTGATGTGTTTATTTCACAAAGGAATGATATATTTGGTTGAATTAAAGAGAAGGGGGGGGGAGCTCTGGCTGCTGCACTTTCATATTCAATATGAATATCAGAAGGTCAGAGTTGTATTGTGATGGTTACTTCTCATTGACAAAAACTGATGGACAAAAGCATCACCAGAAATAAGTAAGTGTTTGAAATGTGAATTTCTTGGCTGAGGGCCCCCTCCAATGCTCAAACCTACAGTCTGCATGGGTTCGCGGCAAAAATGCAATCAGCGTTATTTAGTTATATATGATAGCAATATTATAACTACATCTGAATCTGACGTTTTGCTCAATTTCAGCTGTTTAATTTGCACCACTGAGTGCTTTGGGTTGATTTTTTATTTTATTTTATTTGTATAACAAAGCACATTAAGCTCCCTTATTTAGCATTTACAATCTGTACTGGCTAATGAGAAATAATCTAATATAGTCTCTATTTATTTATCACATTGTTTTTCTTTCTTTTTTCCCTTTTTTGTACGTTCCATCGTGTTTACAAGCTAATTTAACTCAGGTGCAGAGTTAGTTGTTTCGTCTCACCTCTCTGAGCCCACTTCCTTGAGGGAGAAAGTTTCCAGACTCTGGATAAAGCCTTCCGCTTCAACGGGAAGAATCACTGATGTATCCATTACGTTGAGAAAAGATATTACGCAATAAAGAAATAAATGACTTGTCTAACTGGAGCTTGAGTAGACTTGTTCGTACTGTTAACGGTTCGAAGTTAACAACACGAAGTGTTTCCGGTAGTTGTCATGGTTACGGAAAACCAAGGGAACGGTGCAGGTTTTTTTTCCCGCCATAGAGGGGCAGCAGAACCTCAAACAAATACACAACATAATACAGTTGTACATTTCTGGCAAAACCTTAAAAAAAAAATCAGTTATGTCAATAAAAATAATCCAAGGTGAGTTGTTGTGAAATATGACATCATCAGCAAAGCGCCAGAAAACTTTTTTTTTCCTTGTGCAGACATCATATTAATTAAACTAAGTAAATTATAACTAAAGCAACATAAACAAAATATTCCTAAAGAGGGTCCTAGTAATATCAAGATACTAGACCTGCAGAAGATAGTCTGCTCATAGGCTGAGGAGGATTTTATCCATTAAATGAACCATTACACTCTCACAATAGCCCAAGGTTCAATGTTCAAACTCAACCAGGATGGTAATAATAAAACTAAAATGAATGGATAACAAGAAAATGCTGAACACATAAACAAAAAAAAGAATAAAAAGTAAAATACAAAACTATGATAACCAGCTTATTGTAAATTAACCTGATTACCAGCTTCACCCTGTTACAACTGGTTTCAAAGTTTTTAGAGTAGCTAGTTCCTTTTTAATGGATGTCTTCATCATACTCCAGTGATTTTCTTTTTGGTGACTCGAAGTTTCCCCTGTTGCTCATACTCCAGAGTATGCAGCAAAAGAGAGACAGCCTAACCTGCAGGCGACTCATGATGATGACTTTCCTGCTTTTTTCCTCACAGTCCTTGGATGAAGTTAGTCTTTACTAAAACGGTCTGTCCTTCAGGGCTGAATTTTATTCAATAAAATAAAAATGTGTAGCAGCTGCACCTGTCTACAATGTCCTCATGGCAAAAATCAATCAGACCATACTATTTGGATTAAATCATTCATGTTGTTGGTCAAAACAAATTATTTTACGTATAATGTACTCTAGTTCGTACATATCAGAAAGTTGTTAAATCACCAATTAGATAGACCCTGTTAGTACTGGTTTGGACCCACTTTTGGACTGTTGCAGCAGAAATTGAGATCAGACCAGGCAACATTTTTCCAGTCTTGTTGTCCAAAATTGGCGAGCCTGTGTGAATTGCAACCTCAGGTTCTTGTTCTTAGCTGATAGGAGTGGCACCCGATGCTTTGTTTTCTGCTGCTGTAGGCCATCTACTTTAAGATTTGGCATGTTGTGCTTTCATTAACGCTCCTCTGAATACCTTGGTTGTAACGACTGGTTATTTGAGTTACTGTAGCCCTCTTATCAGCTCAAAGCTGTCTGACCATTTTCTTCTTACCTCTGGGATTAGTAAAGGCCTTTATGCACAGAGAAGTACCGCTCACTGAATATTTTCTCTTTTTTTGGGCCATTCTCTGTAAACACTAGTGATGGTTGTGTAGGAAAATCCCAGTAAATCAACAGTTTCTGAAATACTCCGACCAGCAACAACCATAATACATTCAAAGTCACTTCTTCCCCATTCTGATGCTTGCTGTGAACTTTGTCAGGTCTACAAAAGTCTCAGTACAAGTCTGTATTGAGTTGCTGCCACGTGATTAGCTAATTAGACATTTGTGTTATCTTATTAGCAGCTGAACCGGTGTGCTTCTTAAGGTAAGTGTATATGGTAGTGAAAAAAGTACTTGCAAACATGAAATTCAAGTCATCCTTCTAAATAAAAGTACATGAAATTATTATTAAAAACGTATTAATGGCAGGTGTCATTTCAAAGCATTTTATTTCAAATATTTTCTTCACAGTGTGATAACATAAGACTGTACCTGCTTGTTCCAGGGCTTCACTCCCATGATGAATTTTACTGCCGCTAAGTTACATTAAAAAGTTTTTACTATTTTGTAAACAGTTATAAATAATATGTTTCATCACCTACTAATCTGAAGGTCAGACATATTTAAATATCCTTGGGTAAAAAAATGAACCGAAACTGCCCTTATCTGTGTGTGAATGGGTGGATGTATCTTGCAGTAAGAAACGCTTTCAGTGCTTCTGTTAGAGCAAAAATGCAGCATATAAATAAAGTACAAATTCAAATACAAATGCTAATAACATTGCATTAACTAACTGCAAACGGATCTTCAACCCTCCAGGAATGAGTAGAATCAGCTAAAGGATATGTGGCAGTGCAATCTGTTTTTATGTTGGAATGTTATTTGTGCGGTAGAAATGACATGAATTTGGGGTTATAAGTAGAGTCAAAGCAATAAAGATAGCAAAATATGTATGAAGTATGAAACCCACATAAATAGATATTTTTAGCCTTTTTTCCATTTAATGAATGGATTGTATAGCCACATAATGAGTGTGATATCCAATCTTTCAAGTTTTTTTTCTTTTTTGAACAAAACTAAGCTAAGAAAACTGCAAAACGCTACTCATTATTTTCTCTGTTAATTGAAGAAACCTCCTTCTCTAGTTCAAGGCATCTTTGGCTGCTTAGGCACTGCTGTACCCTTCTGCCCCATCACTTCCAGCACACGACAATATTAGGATCGTTTTCCAAACGTTCATCAAGCTCCTGGTAAGTAATCCCTGTAAAATTAGGACATTGTAAGCACACTTGTTTCACACCATCAGTTCTTAAGTTTTGTCCAACAATCAAAGAAGGCTTCAAACCCTGCCTGTTTTGCAGCAGATCTCATCGTAACTATGACAACCGGTATAGAGTCGAGGAGGCCTGCTTCTCTCGTCGCGGATCACCTTCACGGGATACTTCTGCAGCCGTCGAATAAGACACTTCATTAGTCCAAACTGGATCAGCCTCCTTAGGAGAAACGAGTGACATGACACACATACAGTATGAGCCAGTGCCACTTTGACCTGAATTTTCAGGAGCGCTAAGTCTTTTCAGGAACTGATCATTTGAGCGACGCTAACCTCTCGTCGACCCTTTGAAGCTGCTGTGAGTAGCGTGAGCAAAGGTCTCGGACTGTTGTTCCCGGACTTAGCCCACAATACAGCTGGAACACATCTCTCAGACTCGCACGTTTCTGACCTGAAAGTGACAGGGCAAAGCTGCACAGTTAACGTCACAAAATAAATAAAGATTAACACGTGTTTTAATGGTCATGACCCCAACTAACCCTGCTTAGTGACGTAGTTAAGGCACTCCTCCTGAATGGACTTGTCATCTATGAGGCTCTGGACTTTTGGGGTGGTGCAGTACACATTAGAGTACTAGAGAAAGACCCATGAAGGCAACCAGAACAAGTCATCAGGAAGTATTAGCCACTTTTTAATAGCTTGCTTTTTACAGCAGAATATCAGAAGACTAGAGACAATAATTTAATGTATTTGTTAAAAAAAAAAAGAGGAAAAGATTAAAATTAAAGTTTTAAATAAAAGGCCTTGCACAATTAGCCTTCCCTCACTTAAAAAAACCTGCCCTAATATTCTGTATTCAAAGTGGTGCATAGAGAGCAATGTGCAATATATAAATTGGCTTTCTTTTGAAATAAATGAACCCTTTTATCAGAATGGCCTTCAGAACCGATGCTTGCTTTACGGCTTTACAACCTGTACTGCTCCCCCCCCCAAAAAAGTTTTTCTGCACAAGAAAATTCACTTTCACAAAAACAGAAAAAAACAAAACATTTCCAGAACACAGAAGGAATTATATGAAAAAAAAAATTACAACTTCTCAATTAAAACTAACATCGGCCCTAATGGTCCCTGATAAACTGTTCCACTACACTCATATATGTGTGATGTGAAATTAGTTTAATACCTGGAAAATTGACACCAGAGTCACAACACCATAGTACCTGTGAAGTTAAAAAGAGAAGTAAATACATCTTTTTGAAGTGTATTTTGACTACAGAGTGAAAATGCAAGTACACCCCCCTCATTCGGTAGCTTGAAAAACCACCTTTAGCTGCAATAACTTCAGCTTATCGTTGTCTCTATGACTTTATCAGTCTCTCGCGTCATTGTGTTATAATGTTTCCATTCACTGAGGTTTGTGGGCATTTATTTATGCACAGCTCTCTGAAGGTCCCACAACAGCACTTCAATCAGGTTGAGGTTTGGACTTTGACTGGTGATTGCAACATCCTGACTCTTTTATTTTTCAGTCATTCTGTTGCAGATTTGCTGCTGTGCTTTGGATCATTGTCCTGTCAGATAACCCAGTTTTGGCCAAGCCTTACAGTAGCTTTGGGACCGATGGCCTCACATTTGACTTTGGAATATTTTGGGATACACAGGAGTTCATGGTTGACTCAATGACTGCAAGGTCACCGGGTTCTGTGGCTGCAAAGTTCAAAACATCACCCCTCTACCACTGTGCTTGACAGCTGGTGCGAGGTGTTTGTGCTGATATGCCGTGTTTGGGTTTTGTCAAACAGCGCTGTGCATTCTGGTTAAATGTCAACACTTTTGGTCTCATCTTTCCAAAGGACATTGTTTCAGAAGTCTTGTGGTTTGTTCAGATCCAACTTTGCAAACCTACACTGTGCCACCATGCTCCTTTTACAGAGAAGCAGTCCTTCCAAACAAGCCATACTTCTTCAGTCTTTTCTAATTGTGCTGCCATCAACTTTAACATGCTAACTGAGCTCTTGTCAGTGTGAGTGTGTGTGTGTGTGTGTGTTTGTGTTAAAGGTTTCGCTGAGTACTGTACGACCTGACCTTGAAGTGAATCTGCTGGGATGTTAACCTACAAGAAGTCCCGGGAAGATTGTGGGATTGTGTTAGCTCCCACCTGAATGGTCCACAGCAAACTATTAAAACTTCTGCATTTACAGAGGCGTTCACACTTGGTTTATCAGTTAATCAAAACAACAACATAAAACAAAGTTTTGGGATGAAGCAGTACGTGTGTGAGGTTACTAAAGAGTACAACTGTATTTACTGAAAAATACTTACAGGAGATTCTGCACTGCAATACGAACAAGATTCAGCTCAACGTCTGCTTCAGCAGAAATTTTCTGGATGTGTCTAAATCCATCGATGTAGGGAAGAATCTGCAGTTAGCAGCAAATAGATAAGGGTTAGAGGCACGTAGTGCTTTTTGCATTACTGTGTAACTAAATGCTGTAAACATGTTAACTCATAAAAGCAATAAAACAGTATTGTACCAATAAAGGGCATCTTGTCTTGCACTAATGCCTTCTTTCAAATCATAAAACAAAGGATATAAAAACGTGCTTATATCACTTCCAGCACAGCTGATAAGTGTTTAACACTGATCTTTCTTCCAAGCACTTCTTAGAGTGCTATCAAATACCTCTCAAGAGCCGCAGCCAGAGGTTGTTGACATTGAAAGCCTACCTGTTGAGTGGTGAGATCCCACTGAGACTTGATAAAATGGTCTTTGCACTGGGTAAAGACTGGCACGTCGTACTCCTGAACTATTGGGGGGTCTTTTCGCAGCTGAATCAGCTTTAGATGAATGGTGTTAGACTCATCTTAAAAAGGATACAACAAACAAGAGTAAGAGCAGTTTAAAAAAAACAAAACACTGTTGCTGCCAACCAACATGTGAATACTGCCTATGTGTAGCTGGTAAATTCTTAAATAAAATTTTTGACTCAGAAACATCAGCCTGCATTTCCCATCTGAATTTCTAAAAAGAGTAACAGTCAGAGCAAAGCCGCTTGCATAGTGGCACTGCTTTGTCTTGACTTTACCTAATCAATCCAAACAACCACATAATTTCACTTTGGGCCATAACCCAGCCAGCATGTTGGTTGGCTGATAAGGGCTTATCAGAGATATTGGAAAACCTGTTGTTAGCGAACATAATGCATAACAAAGCTCTCCTCAGTGAAGAGTGTGCTCTCCTACTGCCTGGATGTCTGCCACGCAGGGGCAACTACTAAAACCAGGAAGGCTGTGCAGAGGGTAATTAATACTGCCCCAAACATAACTGGCTGCTCTCTGCCACTCCTGGAGATCCTCTTTCCTCAGGATATCCAGGGCCATCACAGGTGACCCCTCGTGTCCCGCCATCCCTGTTTGACCCGTTGCCCTCTGGTCGAAACCTCCAGTAAATCAGGCCCCACGCCTCCAGACAAACAGTTTCTTCCCCTGGGTCATTCGGAGTGTTGACAAACACTACCCCACCCCTACCCTCCCACCCACCAACCAACCAGAGTCATGGCCTGAGTAACCCTCATCAGCTTTTATCTTGCCCTGTATATATTTCTCCTGCTTGTTATTTATTCCTGCTGTCTTACTATTTATATTCTATTCCGGCACAGTTGGTGTGGAGGACCCACAATTTAGTTGTACGTGTGCAATGAACATAATGGGCCATTCTATTCTATTCTATTCTAGATGCTTTAGTTCATTTAGAAATGCCGTAATCACATGATTTGTCTAGTAGAGCAGCTGCAGCTCTATCGTTTATGATACTTTCAGTATGATCTGCAGCACAGTAACAGAGCACATGTCACATTATTACTAAGTACATGGATCATTACAATTTTGGGCTTTTAAAGATTTCTCTGAGCTTTTCTTTTTCTAGGGTGGAATGAACATACAGCATGCATCCGTAATGTACTTTAAAAATGCATGTTGTATTTACTCTAGTTATTGTCTAATATTAATATGTATTTGATGGAGTACCAAAAGGTTGATTCTGTTCATCTGGATGTAGCCTTTTCAATGGGAGAAACGTTTCGTCACTCATCTAAGTGACTTCTTCAGTCTCAGCTGACTGCCGGTTTCTCCAACCTTATAAACAGTACATTTGCACAATTACTGAAACCAGCCCACTGAATGAACAATGCGCTGTGAGGTCAGTTCCTTGATCATTAATATGCAAATTGTCATGACCATTGATCAACAACCACTGATAAATGCCCATTGATCAAAGACCTGCGGTCAGCTGAGACTGAAGCAATCACTTGGATGAGTGACGAAACGTTTCTTCCATTGAAAACGCTACATCCAGATGAGTAGAATCAACCTTTTGGGATTTACTGACCTGGATGATTGAGCATGCATCAAGACATATTTGATGGAGTAATTAACTTTACCCAGATAACAGCTTTAAGTCTCTGCAGCGTCTGTATGTACTGATTTTTAATTACACAACATCATATTTACGTTAACCTAGCTATAAAAGTAGACGGTAGGAGGACGAAGAACATTTGAACTTTGGACCTCCACAGCCTAAAACCCACAGACTGTACAGGATTCAGTTGTAAACGCTGTGTACATTTTGTATTTACTCAGGTCTTTAGTCTTTGTCTACAGTTAAAATTTATTTGATGATCTAAAACATGTAAATGTGACAAATCAGGAAGGGAGCAATTACTTTTTTACAGTACTGCAGCTCAGTCTTTGTCTCATCTGTCCATAAAACCTTTCTCCAGAAAGCATTTGGCTTATCTGTGTGGGCAGCTGTCAACTATGGAGTAGGGGCTTCTTTCTTAGTTGGCACCTGTTTATGGCTGCTTTGAGCTTTGGTGGTTCCTGTTCTGTTCCTGAAAATCCTAACCAATTTCCTCTTATGTGATGGTGACAATCTTCCAGACTTCAGCAGTGTTGACACATCAGAATACATTGTACTTACATGTAGTTGTTTAAACAGATTATCTTGGAATCTGCAGTCAAACTTGCGGAAGGGAAATCTATAATTTCCCTTCCTACACCCATTGTTCTGAGTATTGGCAATCTAATGGGTGATGTCAAACAAGCATTTTTATGCTGGAAAAGAAAACGTACCAGAAAAATCATGTAAATCATGATCACTAACAAGAAGTTAGTCTCGGAGAGTTAAAAGACATTGTAGAAACTTCAGCACCACTTATTAAAAGATTTAAGTGAGTGTGTATATTTAAGTTATGTATATACTTCTGGCCCTGTGTGGATTAGAGAACATCCAAAATAAGTTCTAACTTGTGTGCCAAATTCTTGTCTTTTTAAGTCATTAAAGATTTAAAATAATTCCACCCTGGAAAAAAGAACAGTTCAATGAAACAGTACAAAATTACCATGACATTCATGCCCATGATGAATGTGTGTAAACGTCTGACCACAGCTATATATTAAAAAGATATATTGCTCCTTGCCACAGATAAAACTTATAGCCAGTAAGATGCCAAATAATACCAATGGGTAGGGTGCAGGCTCCCGTGGCATTAAGATCCTCTAACAAAGTTGACATAATGGGTAAAAGCTTCTGTTTGCTCTCCTCTTTGGATATAAAGCCGCTCTCCAGCTGCAACACAACAAGACAGAAAATCTCTAAGGAATCATCCCGAAGAAAGCGATCACGTGAACATGTGAAAATATGATACTCTTTACCTCCAGAGTTGTAAGGTATCCAGATAGCTTCTTAACAATAGGCTCGAGGCTGCAAGTATTGGTTCGGGCATCGCAAACAAGGCCGAGGTTAAACAGGAGGGCATTTCGGCTATATTTCTTATGTTCGATGCACACTGGGCAGCCAATTAACTTTTTTCCCATTGCAGTGCTAAGATTTAAAAAAAAAAGAGATTGGTTGATTAAGTTAATACACTATTATTTAAATACTAAGGACTTCAAACAAGGCAGGGAGACAGACGAGCAGAATAAGACTACATACACTGTTATTAATTTGTTTTGTAGCTCTGGCTTGGTGATAATATAAACCTGAACGGTGTCAAAGAGCTCCCGTGAGATGTACTCTTCTGGAACCTGTTAGGAGAGGACACAGTATGACAAACTATGCCCAATACGATACATGAGCTCAGAAGGATTATGCAGAGTACATGTCAATGCCAAATGACTATGAAGGATTAAAAACCTGCCTCGCACGTTTAAAACACACTCAGTCATGAACAAGCTCTCAATTGGGGCATTTATAAAGATAATCATAACGACAGTAGCTATAAAATAAATAACATAACATAAAACTACTTTACCAGACCATCTGCAGACTTACCTGATATGTTATCTTGGGACCCAGAGTAGGATGAAATTCGCTGAAAAATATACACTCTATCCGAGTGGGCATGCCCATCATAGATTTTATCCTCATGGAGAACTAATCCAGAGGTGTGTAAACCCTGCTGAGTCCTATTAACTTGCCCCAAATTGCGTTAACAAGGTATCTCCTGTGTGTCTACTGTGGATCTTCCCAGTTTATTTACAGCAGCATGAGCTAGCATATAGCTTTAACGTTTAAAGACAACTTAGCGACGTCCTTAGGTACTTAAACGCAGGTCTAAAGTTAAGAGACGCCCTATAAAATCTGTTATTAATGTATTAAGCAGAGGTTATGGTCACCCAGGCATCAAACTATTCAATAACTCGACACATCAACGCATGCAAAAACCAGACAGGGAAGAACAACAATAATATCGCCTTCAGGGACACCCAGTAACTTAGCTTTAGAATAAAAATTGACGTCGCAAAAACTGTAAAGGCAACAATAAGACAGAGGAAGTCGTGGCGTATGTAGCACCAATAATGTTTTAAAATTAATATAAAAGTAACACGAACTCTGTTGTCGTATAAAAACGCTTTAAAGTATTGGGCCCTGAACAATTGCGCAACACTAAGGAAAATTTCCCTTTTAGACAATTTAAAGGTTTCGAATAATAGTATTTACCAAATGTAATATTACTTTTATTACTTGCTAATGACTTTTACATTTATAGATGCTATTTTACCATCTTACTTTACAGACTTAACGTATGTGACGGTGTAGCTTTATATGTTTTACAGTCCGTGAAGGCAACGTCGTTCAGTGGCGTCAGCGCTGCGCAGACTGCGCCGCAGTCGCTCTCTGTGCCGCGTGCAGGACACAGTACGAGCCCTGCCAGTTAGCTTGTTGTTCCGACACAGAAAAATGTTTGAATTTCATACAGGACCGTAAAGTGTAGCATGCTGATCTAACAGACTACTGCCGCCATGCAGCGAGTTCAGCCCGAGAGCGCATAGACTCCGGAAACCCAATGAATAACGATGTAAAGATTTAATACTGTTAACCATGTGGAGAAGGTCGCTGAGTACAAGCTACTACAGATGTTTTGGGTGCAGGAGTAGTGGACCAAAGGTAACTGGTCAAGTTATTTTTTTTATTTATTTTTTTCCGGGAAGTCGACACGTTGCGTCCAAAGTGTTGAACAAACAAAAACATGACAGTGTCACGGCTTTAAAAACCAACCAACAGTCCAAACCTGTTCCTGTTGCCTTCCTAACTGGAAATATTACTCACATTACAAACTAGCGCACCTGTAAGCACAGACCAGGTCAAATGAGTTTCTTGATCTGTTTATCAGTTGATTTCCATTGACGCAACTGGACCAAATCTGTTTTCTGTTATCTTCTTTTTAACAAAATAAAGTGGCAGGCACACACAGAGGCAGCAGAGCTCAGACTGAGTCAAGCCTTCAGGAAAACATTCCTGCAGTTCTCGATAAAGCTTTACAAAAGCTCTCCTGCTTGTTGACAGGCGAACACACCTGTCCGTATTCCTCAGACTTATCAGTATCAAACCTTCCTGCTGCTTGCTGTCTGTTGGATTTGAAATTGTACTTGTTATTTATTGAAGCCGTTTGCACTTCTATATCCCAGTATAATTTTTTTTTTGCACAATCCCAGCCTTATTTTGTATTTATTTGTCTTTCTTTTGCTTCATTTTTTAAAATCGCTGTTGCATATAAAATTTTGCACTACTTCACACATTATAAGGCCTTTATTATGGGCCCGTGGTACTTTCAAGCAATTTTATTGTAGGTTATAGTTCTTTATGCTGCTACTATCACATAGTAATTTCCCCTTTAGGATCAGTAAAGTATCTTTCGATCTATCATGGCACATAACTTATACCTGTACTAAATAAATACTATATAAGCTTGAATAACTCAAATAAATAAACAAAATGATTATTGTCCATACACATACAGTAACTAATAATAACACTTCTCTCTTACTGGATTACATTAAACTAATGTAAGTTAACTTGACTTACAGATTCCCTCTTAACCCCTTGGTTATAGGGAGGAAGTGAAAATTATTTATGACTTGTCAGCTAGACACGTGTTATGAGTAATCGTGAGTGGTGTCTGAGGTTTGATCTAAAATAAATCGTGATGATTTCCAAAGTTGCTGGAAATTCCCCCGAGGAAATGCTTAATGGGAGTCTAACATCAGTGTTAAAAAACTGCAGTTGATACTTGGAAATTTTATTTGAACTTAAATGCGACAGGTGCCAGTTTGGCTCCCTGGTTGAGCTGGTGAACATGTGCCATATGGTTCAGAACTCAGCAGCCTGGGTTTGAGTTCAACCCTCAGCCCTTTACTGTGTGCCTTCCCTCGTCCTTTCTCCCTTCTTTCCTTTCTACTCCACACTGCTTCACTATCAAAATAAAGGCGATAATGCTCGCTATAAAAATAAATCCTAAATGTCATGCTTTTAGGTACTTTGGAAGTCCCAAGCTGTCCGTACATGCAGCGCTCCAGCCTTACCCGCAGGCAGGATTACACCACTTCAGGCGGTGAAGTTATGGAAGAGGCGCTTTGAGGAGAGAGGTGTGACGGAGCCTGAGCAGTCCAGCCAGTACATCATTGCTCATCTCCTCGGAGCTAAAACTGTAATTTGCAAAATCTACATTGCCTCAGCACTTGCACTGACATGCAGTAAACGTGGATCAAGTTCACATAGCGTTTCTTTATCCAGATAGAAAGTCTTGAGCAGGAGAGATTAACAGAGTTTCTCAGCCGAGAACAAACAGAGCAGATATGGAAGCTCTGCACCACACGTCTCTCCAGGTGAGTTTGTGCATAGATCTCTCTATATGCATTTCAGTGATTTTCAGTGATTCTCATGTTGCATGTTTGGGTTAGGATGCCCGTGCAGTACGTGATTGAAGAGTGGGACTTCAGGGACCTGACGCTGAAGATGAGGCCTCCTGTGTTCATACCACGACCTGAAACGGAGGTAAAAGAAAAGACGAGGCAGTGCATGCTCGCAGTGAAGACCCAGCAAATGATCACGAATAAGCCGAAATGTGATTTTTATTTCGTCTTTGCTGATGCAGGAGTTGGTCGAGCTGGTGCTCAATGATCTGCAGATGAAGACTGAGATGGGAGTGCCTGCTGAGACGGAGCCTACGTGCCTGGAAGTGGGATGTGGGTCTGGTGCCATTTCTCTTAGCCTGCTGAAGAGTCTGCCTCAGGTAGAATTTTGTGCTTCTCGTAAGATTTCAGACGAGTGAAATTACAATAAGGGACCCCACAGGAAAAAGGCTGTTTAACTTATTAATGTATTACCCCTCACTTTGGGTCTTAATACACTGACAATGAGTCAAATTTTTCATTACAACAGTGAAATATATGCAGTATATTGAGGTTTCTCATTGGTCGTGATATAACCACTGGTTGCTAGGGAAAAATGTGTATTCCTATGACTGGTTCTCATTTCTACCCTCACTGATTGAAATTGAATTTCATTGAGGTCAGGTTTTCTGCAAATCTTGTGAATGCGATAACTCGAGAAGTAGGTCACCTGAAGTATACATTTTTACATTTATACCACGTGTGCAACTGACAGGAGTTGATGTGTCGTGAGGGGTGGAGCTGGCAGCCGTCAAAGTTTTTAATGTTTGTCTGCAAATACTCGCTAACTACGAGCTGAGCGGTAAAAAAATTGAAATAGTGTGATTCAGACTGGAAATAAGTAATCGTATAAGAAACACTTCTGTCATATCAATGAACGATAATAAATATTCAAAAGAGAATAAACACAGACCTTTCAAAATTAACTGTTTCCATCCATCCATTTTCTTCTGCTTATCCGGGGCCGGGTCACGGGGGCAGCCACCCAAGCAGAGAAGCCCAGACCTCGTTCTCCCCAGCCACCTCCTCCAGCTTGTCCGGGGGGACACCAAGGCGTTCCCAGGCCAGCTGAGAGATATAATCTCTCCAGCGTGTCCTGGGTCTGCCCCGGGGCCTCCTCCTGGTGGGACATGCCCGGAACACCTCACCTCATTAGTTTCCATTTTAGAAATTGCAATGTTTATATTTTAACTGCATACATTTGTCAAAAAACAAACAAAAAAACAAACCAAATAAACCCTTTGACGGTGTGCACGTGTAATATTAAAATTACATTCTCAAATTAAATAAAATAAGACATATATGAAGTCCAGACTAAGGCATAAAAATGTACCTTTACTTTATTTTCTTGGAAAGATTTCGGACATTAACAAGAGGCAAGTTTTTGTGCTGCTAAATCCAGACGTTATGATAGTGTAGATTTTAATAATTTATATTAATAATAATTCAGTGTTCCACCTAACAACCCTTAGGTCAGTGGATCGGAGTTTTATGGCCTGTGTGCACTTTTGTTGGCTTTTGAAAAAAGATTTCATTTTTATATTTTTAAATATTTTTGTAATGTAACTAACGCAATATTTGATATTATTGCAGGTATTATTTAGGACATTGCCAGACTGTCACAGGGCTAACACTGACACACAACTAGGGCTGCTCGATTATGGCAAAAATGATAATCACGATTATTTTCACTGAAATTGAGATCTCGATTATTTGACGATATTTATTTAACCCTTTAAGACCTACCATAGAACCAAGTCCGCCAGAGCTTATATTACTTTTTTTTTACATGCTGTAGTGCCATTTTTGGGAGCATTTCAAGTTGCTATACATCAATACAACTGTTATAGCCCATATTTTAATAATATGTATGCATTAAGTCCATAGTAACTACATTAATTGCAAAAAAGTGCAATAAACTACAAAAGAAATTGACAATCGTTTTTGTTTTGTTTTTTTTACATATATTTCTACTTGGGGAAATTTAAGAGGTTTATCCCTCAAAACTTTAAATACAAAAAAGTTGCAAAAAAATAGTTTCCCACCACAGAAAATTTATTTTAAGTGTCTTCATAGTTTTATTTTGGAGATACAGCAATTTTTATATACTACAGGAAAAACAAAAAACAATCCTATGATGCAAATTTGGAAAGAAAACAGCAGGTGCATCAAAATAAACTATTTCCAGCTGAGCAATTCGAGTTCTAAGCATCCCAGAAACTATTCAGAAAAGTTAACATGACTTATAAAAACACCAGTATAGGCTTTTAAGGCCTACAAGTAAAAAACTACATTTTCCGCGAAAATGACGTCACTTCCGTCACTTAAGCTGATGGCATAAGATGTAAGTACAACTCCTCCGGTTTCTTATGCAAAACAAATTATTGCGCTAGCTTACATGGTTCCGGTTCTACAGGGATTTAAAGGGTTAACAATAACAATGTATTGAATAATGACTTTAAAAAATAATATAAAATAGTGTGCAAATACTGATAACAGTGCAAATGTTTGCAATATAAAAAATAAATGAAAAATGTAAACATCTATGTTTAGTGAACTTTGCAGTGTTGCTCTGTGGTGCAGCTACGACACTGTAGCAAAGTTTACACACTATGTCTACACTCCAAATAACTTCTGCTTAGCTTTCCGAGCTTCCCTTGGGTCCTCTTAATTTTTGTGATGCGTATTTGAAATGCAGAGAGGTGCGCTGGATTTGCCACATGGAGCAGCGCGAGAGTAAAGCACGAGGGAGGGGCTAATAATCGTTGAAAGCCCAGATCGTAATCGTGATTAAAATTCGATTAATTGAGCAGCCCTACACACAACCATTCACACTCACAGTTAACCTAACCCCACTAACTGCACATGTTTATTCTGTTGGAGGAATCTGGAATACCTGGAAAGAACCATCCTAGACACAAGGAGAAACATTTCGTCATGAAAGAAAATGGGCAAAACAGAAGCTACACTCCCTTTGAAATATACATGTTCACTCTTGCCTGTTTATTTTTTTCTCTCTTTCTCTCCTTTTCTCCCTTCCTCTCCCTCTCTGCTCCTCTCTGAGACTATGCTGTCAACCAAAGGTTGAATGTAACAGTGAAACAGAATTTAAAACCAATAAAAGGCATAAACTGATCCATGTTTAGAACAATATTCAGACTGAATAAAGGCTGCTACTGGACACAGATTTCCTTTTGACATGCTCTCAGTTGGATCTGGAGCTGTACTGTAGACAAACAATGAAGCACAGAACAGGAATAGACATCTATAACAAACTAAAATAATAAACTACATCAGCCCCTTTTGCTGGCAGCTAGCGATATACCAGCAGACTAATGGCTCCGAAAGCTACAATTAGCTAATAATTTCGAGTGACTTAGGCTACTTTAGCTAACATTTTTGACGTTATTTAGAGAAGTCACAACATCGCCCCTGCATTATCAGAACAGTTTGCACTTTTGCTATATTTCAGTTAAAGTTTGTTTTGAGTCTGCATCACTTATTTGTGTTGTTAATTGCCTCTCCATCTTCTTTCTGCCGCAGCAACGAAAAACGTACAACAACGCTGGGCAGTTTTCACTCTTCAGTAGAGGAGTTACAGTGGGGCAAAAAGTATTTAGTCAGCCACCGATTGTGCAAGTTCCCCCACTTAAAATGATGACAGAGGTCAGTAATTTGCACCAGAGGTACACTTCAACTGTGAGAGACAGAATGTGAAAAAAAAATCCATGAATCCACATGGTAGGATTTGTAAAGAATTTATTCGTAAATCAGGGTGGAAAATAAGTATTTGGTCAATAACAAAAATACAACTCAATACTTTGTAACATAACCTTTGTTGGCAATAACAGAGGTCAAACGTTTACTATAGGTCTTTACCAGGTTTGCACACACAGTAGCTGGTATTTTGGCCCATTCCTCCATGCAGATCTTCTCCAGAGCAGTGATGTTTTGGGGCTGTCGCCGAGCAACACGGACTTTCAACTCCCGCCACAGATTTTCTATGGGGTTGAGGTCTGGAGACTGGCTAGGCCACTCCAGGACTTTCAAATGCTTCTTACGGAGCCACTCCTTTGTTGCCCGGGCGGTGTGTTTTGGATCATTGTCATGTTGGAAGACCCAGCCTCGTTTCATCTTCAAAGTTCTCACTGATGGAAGGAGGTTTTGGCTCAAAATCTCACGATACATGGCCCCATTCATTCTGTCCTTAACACGGATCAGTCGTCCTGTCCCCTTGGCAGAAAAACAGCCCCATAGCATGATGTTTCCACCCCCATGCTTCACAGTAGGTATGGTGTTCTTGGGATGCAACTCAGTATTCTTCTTCCTCCAAACACGACGAGTTGAGTTTATACCAAAAAGTTCTACTTTGGTTTCATCTGACCACATGACATTCTCCCAATCCTCTGCCGTATCATCCATGTGCTCTCTGGCAAACTTCAGACGGGCCTGGACATGCACTGGCTTCAGCAGCGGAACACGTCTGGCACTGCGGGATTTGATTCCCTGCCGTTGTAGTGTGTTACTGATGGTGACCTTTGTTACTTTGGTCCCAGCTCTCTGCAGGTCATTCACCAGGTCCCCCCGTGTGGTTCTGGGATCTTTGCTCACCGTTCTCATGATCATTTTGACCCCACGGGATGAGATCTTGCGTGGAGCCCCAGATCGAGGGAGATTATCAGTGGTCTTGTATGTCTTCCATTTTCTGATGATTGCTCCCACAGTTGATTTTTTCACACCAAGCTGCTTGCCTATTGTAGATTCACTCTTCCCAGTCTGGTGCAGGTCTACAATACTTTTCCTGGTGTCCTTCGAAAGCTCTTTGGTCTTGGCCATGGCGGAGTTTGGAGTCTGACTGTTTGAGGCTGTGGACAGGTGTCTTTTATAGAGATGATGAGTTCAAACAGGTGCCATTCATACAGGTAATGAGTGGGGGACAGAAAAGCTTCTTACAGAAGACGTTACAGGTCTGTGAGAGCCAGAGATTTTCCTTGTTTGAGGTGACCAAATACTTATTTTCCACCCTAATTTACGAATAAATTCTTTACAAATCCTACCATGTGAATTCATGGATTTTTTTTTCACATTCTGTCTCTCACAGTTGACGTGTACCTCTGGTGCAAATTACTGACCTCTGTCATCATTTTAAGTGGGGGAACTTGCACAATTGGTGGCTGACTAAATACTTTTTTGCCCCACTGTAGCAAAATATAGCGTTAGAAGACAATGTCAGAAAATAATATTAAAATCTATTATCATTACTACTATTATTATAGTTATTTTTAGGGATCCTGTGATGAAATATCTCTATTGTAGGACTGTTTTTAGTCGCAAATGAGGGGGAAACACTTGCGTTTACAATGTTTAACACATGCTTCAGAGCCAAGTGTTAAACGAAGCATCGAGTCAAAGAATTTGTGTCGAGAATTTTTTATCATCGAATTATTCGCACTAGTTTGTAGACAGGTCTGTCACTTCCATTCAAACTATGATCACAGCAATATGCTGTAACACAAAGCAATCACAACGAGTTTTGTGCCAACCAGTCAGAGAATACATGTTTTTCCCTAGCAACAGGTGGTTGTCAGGGATCAGAGTCTATGGCTTTATTTTTGTGCCACTATTCTGAGCGCACGTGAAAAAAAGAATTGTAGGTGCAAGTGTTGCATTTTGAGGAGAAATTTATTTTGAGCGAAGAAAAGCTAAATTTGAGTGAACAAAACTCATTGCTGCGTGCAAAAACTGTATTTCAGGGTTTGCTATTATCCACACACACACAATAGCAACCCTCAACATTTCTGCCCGTGTGCGTTCAACTCTTTCTGTATGCCGTTATATTTGTGCCACAAAACCAGCCAATCACAGACTTGGATGCAAAAAAATCTGATCGGCTACTTTGGTCTCCAATCAGCTCGAAATGACGAAATGCAATATCCCAGAATCCATTTTGTCCAAAACTCAAACGAGGCAGTGGCAGAGGAACACAGAGTGGTGGAGTTTGAAATATTACTCTTTCTGGGTCACAAAATAAACTTTTAAGATATTTTCATGCGAGAATGGTGCTGTGTAAACGTCAAATATCTGCTCGATTTATCAAAACATCACATATTTGCATAAGTGCTCTAATGTTTTCGGAGATGCCTGTTACCCACCAGCTGACCGGGTGGTCACTCGGGTTAAACATAGTATAAGGCTGAACTGACAAAAAATCGGCCGACTACACCACCAGGTATTGTAGGAAAAACCATAAAGCTTTTGAATGAAAACAAACGCTGTTGTCACAGTGATGTACACTGTCTTGTTGGTATATATGTATGATTTGTATCACCTTCATGTTTCCCTCTCACCACATATCCAAACCGATATCATGACCAGCAGCTTTTACAGCTGTGGCTCTGGCAAACATCAGCTGATACTAGAAAGTAATATTAAATAAATTCTAACAACAGCTTATCAAGCTTAAACGTGCTGGTGTTGTTTAGCGCAACATCCGCTGGTTTCCTGTTTCTGGTGCAAAGTGGGCGATAAACAAACAAGAGAGACATCAGCTGATCATTGATCAGTTTCATGATTGAAGTAGCAACAAGAGAGGGAGGGGAGAGAATGAGAGAAGAACAGGCAGTTGTACAGCAAAAACACAGAATAACTCCAGCTTTGTGTCTTTTTTCATTCTAGCTGAAGTACGGGACTAATCGCGTTCCTTTTCACCTCAATAAGGATGTATTGTAATTGGTCCAGCCCAGAGTTGATTAGCCAATTGGCTAATCCACCACCTTTCATTGTTTATACCATTACAAAAACAAACAAGCAAACATAAAAATGAAAGATCACCATCGGCCCACCGGGCAAATGTCCGGTATGCGCAATAGCCAGTCCAGCTATGCGGTCAGCTGGTGGGTAACAGGCATCTCCGAAAACATTAGAGCACTTTTGCAAATATGTGATGTCTTGATAAATCGAGCAGGTTTTTGAAGTTTACACAGAACCATTATCGTATGAAAATATCTTAAAAGTTTATTTTGTAACCCAGAAAGAGTGATATTTCAAACTCCGCCACTGCCTCGTTTGAGTTTGGACGAAATGGATTCTGGGATATTGCATTTCGTCATTTCGAGCTGATTGGAGACCAAAATAGCCAATCAGATTTTTTTGCATCCAAGTCTGTGATTGGCTGGTTTTGTGGCACATGGCGTACAGAAAGAGTTGAATGCGCACGGGCAGAAATGTTGAGAGCACACATAGCGAGCGAGCTCAAATGCAAAAACTGAGCGAGAGGGGCTGCTATTGTGTGTGTGGGGATAACAGCAAACACAGTTTTTGCACGCAGCAATGAATTTTGTTCACTCAAATGTAGCTTTTCTTCACTCAAAATAAATTTCTCCTCAAAATGCAACACTTGCACCTGCAAAAAATTTTTTTATGTGCGCTCAGAATAGTGGCACAAAAATAACGCCATAAAGAGTCCGGTCTTTAGGCATGAGTGGCTGCAGCTTTAACAGTTATTTTCCCAGCGACTGCCATCAGCCTTCAGCAACCACTTGCAATCGGTCAGGGTAAACTCATTATTCCTCCATGACCCGGAGGTTGCCAGATGGTCACTGACAGGTCTTTAAGCCTGTGTGACCGGGACCTTATTCGCTTGATCCTACACTGTCACCATGACGGTCATGCGTCCAAATGAGCTACAAACTGAATGTCTGGCGGTTAGTGGTCGTGTGTCTGCAAAATCTCAAGACCCAGACGTTTTGTCTTCCTCATCAACATCTGTCAGATGAGGTTGTGTTTTGAACATCTGTGGTTTTGATCAGGATCCTCTTTGCAATCAGTAACGTTGTGTACAGACTTTCATGTTCTCTTCAGGAAGTTGTGACATTTCCTGTAGCACCAAGCATTTTTGAAACTAATCCCATATAACAAGCAAATGTCAGCTTGTTTAGATGCTGAACGTGATGCATCAGTTAGAGAAAAATTACAAATTACGAAAAACACTGACGTAAGTTGGTGGGCAGTCGTGTGTTATGAGAACAGTTTCAATCCTGGCATTAATTCTCTGAGTTAAATAAATTCCTCTGGAGGAATGGAACACCATGCTCACCTCGGGAAAGTCAGGTACTGACACAGGTGAATGTCATGGCCTTATACACTCAAACTGCTGTTTGAGCTTTTTGACCCATAGCCATTGGAAAGTGTTGCTCACTACTATTGTCAGCTTAAGTCTAAATAGATAAATTGCCTTAACCTAACAGTGAGTATTGATACAAAGGCTGCAGCTTTTTATGTGTCATTTAGTTATTCTAAAGAACATTTGACAGTGGATTCTTTAGGCTGAGCTAATTGAGTGTTTTTTTGAGGCTTGTGATGACCATATGTTATGTTTCATTTTTTAGTGATGACTTATTTATTTACTATTAATAGACTGTAATGGCGAAGGACCAGACAACCACAGTGTTACAGTTTGTTGAGTGTTTTTTATTTACAGAGTTAAAGTGCAGCTTTCCAGCTGCCTCGCTCTGCGCAGCACACACCGCTCTCTCGTCCGGTCCCGGCATCCCCCTGAAATAGGGAAGGCATGACCCGGTGATGGAGAACAGCTGTGTGGGTCAACCTCCCCTGACACAACACACTGAACCCCCCGCTCCACCCCTCCCTGTAGCCGAGCCACATTGATTAACAGGGAAAAAAATCAATAGGATAACTGATATGATAAATCATTAGTTATAGATTTCCAGTTGATAAGCTGCTATCCTCACATCACATGTACATCTTCTCATCTCAGCTGATCAAACATGCACTCCAGTTATACTGTGATATTGTGTTTGCATATTTTAGACTCTCTTCTGTTATCAGATTATAAAGAAGTAAAAATGTCCCAATTTTCCCGTGCATACAAATACAGGAAAACAGAGAGAAAACTTCTGCGTAAAGTTAGTTCTTGTGTTTTGTTTTCCAGCTTAAAGGCGTCGCCCTGGATCAGAGCCAGGATGCAGTGGATTTAACAAGAGAGAACGCACTAAGGTAATTGCAGCACAACCCATGAAAACTATGTTGTAAATGTCCTTTAGCATTGATTTTTTTTTATTATAAAGATTACATTACATTATTATAAAGATTACATTACATTGTTATAAAGATTTCATAAAATCTGAAAAAGGATTTTCGTCTGCAGATTGGGACTTGAGGATAGATTAGAGATTCATCACATCGATGTCATGAAGGGTCAGTGAAAGTTTTGCATGTTTTTTTCTAAATAACAAAGCTGATCCCTCTGCTGATAAAAAGATTCTTTTGTTTTGTTTTGTTTTTTATCAGATGCAGAAACTCTGCTCAGTCTCATTAGGCCAGTTACAACTTTGGTCAGTAACCCTCCGTACCTGTTTTCAGAAGACATGGCGTCCCTTGAACCTGAAATTTTAAGGTGACTAAATTCTCATTTTATATATATTAAACCTGTCTATGTTTAACATTAAAAAAAGCTTTATTCAGTTGGATTCGCAAAAGTTGTTATTAAATGCAGAATGTACAAATCTTTAGAGTGAGCTATTAAGGTTGTATTGTTTAAATAATTGTGAGTAATTACAATGTCATTAAGCATTCATCTGTTGGGTTTATAGGAGAAGGTGGAAATATATGAAACTGTAAAAGATTTATGAAAGATAATCTCTGGGCATATAAAACCAAGCAGAATTTACTGTTTTAGGTTGCTTACAAATACAGTTGTATTTATAAAAAATTGTACAATTGTTACAATTTGTTAAACATTGTATTTGTTAAAGCTGTTTAATAAATACAATGAAACCAATATAACAATATTAACATACTGTTTAGTATATGTTATTTATGAGTAGCTGACCATTTAATCAATGTTGGGATCTTTAAATTAGAAGAAATGATCATAGTGAAGGAAATGTGCACTCATCCTTTACTTTTAGCTGTAATTTGCATGTAAAATGTAAATCTAATAAATAAGCTTATCAGATTTCATTAGAAAACATTTTAAAATATGTGATGTTTGTATCTATTTTACAGTGTGTGCTTTTGCTGTGTGCTGCTCCCCAGATTTGAAGACCCGGCTGCTTTAGACGGAGGCGAAGACGGCCTGAAAGTGATCAAGCAGATTTTGACCCTGGCTCCCCAGATTCTGTCCAGTTATGGGTAAAAACCAAAAAAAAGCCAACTCTCACACACAGATGGACACACCTGTGTTCAATTCCTAAAGGCAAAAGCGCCTTGTCACAAGAACAGCATGTTCTGAAAAACACATGTATCGTGTTGCCTCTTTAATGTGTTAAGCTTTCTAAAAGACTTCCAGTGAATGCACTTCCAGGCATGTGCTGCTCTCATCTCAGGGTTACTTTTCAAAATCGAGTCCTGTTGATGATTAATTTTTACCCCATTTCTGTGGGTTTTTTGTTTTATTTCCTGGTGAGAAACAGTCGTGCTTACTTGGAGGTGGACCCCAGACACCCCCCACTCATTCGACAGTGGGTGGAGGGGAACGTGGACGGGCTGCAGTTTAAGGAGGCACGGCATGACATCACCGGCAGGTCTGTTCAATAAAACTGCTTTACATCAATATCAGTTTTCATATGAAATCACTCTGCGTGAGCCCACTTTCAGGGCCATCGCTGTGATTTGATTAAGGGGTCTGGGGTTTGGGCATCAGTGACACCGGCTCATTTTTTGTGTTTCCTAGGCCTCGATTCTGCATCCTTCAGAAGGAAGAAGTCAAACAAGGACCACAAGCAGGATCTGGACTGAGAAATTAAGATCCTATTACGCTGGCTTTAGCTCAGGTCGCCGCTGCCTCAGCTCCCCTACCCCCACTGAACCACCAAGCACGCGCTCACACTGATCTGATAACACCCAGCATTCATAATTTGCACAAGCGCACATTGTTTTCATGTCACCGCTGCACTTTTAATCTAGTAACAGTCGTGATCACATCCTGCGTCACAATAAAAAATGTGTGCACGAAGGCACAAAAAAAACGCAGGCTCCAAAGCTGAAGGTAATTACCGAAGCTTTTCTCGGAACCCTCCCTCTCAGAAGCTCACCCTCCTCCCAGGAAGCATTCAGTAGTTCTGTGAATCCACTGACGAACGGTCCTCCCCTCAGCTTGTCCTCTCGCTGACTCAGATGCAAGCGGCGTGCATTGTTGAGCAAAAGCTCACGCAGCACGGCCTTTACTTCCTCACACAATCTGCTTCTCTCGCATACTTAGAGTTTAAAGGCCACTAAGTCTTTGTGTTTCAAAGGTGATTTAAGGGAAAATATTTCCTAACAAGTGTCACAAGAGCAGTCGTCATGCGGGGGTTGGTGATGGCGATCGCAAGCCTTAACACAACAGAAACGTTTGGCATTTCAAACAACACAGATGAATAACAAGTGGATACAAATGTAAAAGCATGACACGCCAAGAGTCCAGCTGGTGGTTTTAATACAAAAACGTACACATGTAAAAGGTACAAAAAGATGCTGTACTGAGAAAACAAAAATAAAATGGCATAAAAGATGTCTCAGTGTAATCAGTGTACTTCTCAGGAAACTATATACATCTTGAACTGATGAAGGAGGGGAGAAGATATGGACAGTTTTCCACATCCATCATAAAACAGAGTACAGTACTTCATGTTTCTCACAAGTTTTTGTTGTTGTTGT
Organism: Rhamphochromis sp. 'chilingali'; assembly: GCF_963969265.1. Taxonomy (NCBI): domain Eukaryota; kingdom Metazoa; phylum Chordata; class Actinopteri; order Cichliformes; family Cichlidae; genus Rhamphochromis; species Rhamphochromis sp. 'chilingali'. The sequence continues at coordinate 23,664,552 of NC_137936.1, read as the reverse complement.
TGTTTTCCTTTTTCCTGGGGTGCTTCGACATCCAGTCCTCAACAATTTAAGTCTGAAACCAGACACAGCAGGATTAACTGAATTTGTACACATTTTGTCACCAAAAACATCACCCTGTGTCCAGTATTTTTGCAACTGGCCTCCAACTGCTGAAGCAGCAATGTCTTTTACGGACACAAAGGACCCGCTTAAAAGTGTTGTTTTTTTTGTTTTTTTTCCCCTTAAGCTGAGATTCAGCCATTAATAGTGATTCAGTGAACCTCCTCTCCTCTTTCTCCTCCTCCTCCGCCCCCTCAGACCTTGAAGGGATAGTCCTGTAAGTAACGCAGCAGGGGCCTTGGGAGTGGTAGCTGATCGGGACAGTCAGTTTGTCTGTTAATGACGAGACGTGTGAGGTGCTGAAGAGAGGGGAGGCTTTGGGGCTTGTACAGAGCCTGCTTGAGTTTTAGTACCACTGTGGTCTGCTGGATGCCCTGCTGAGAGGCTTTTGAAGGAGGCTCCTCCTCCACTCTTCCCTCCTCTGCCTTTCTCTCTGGTCCCATGTAGTGCTGCACCAGACTGGGAACGCTGGGGAAGGATGACAGGCTGGGTCTGGCCGGGGAGCTGGAGTCGAGCAGAAACTGGGCGCAGCTGTACTGGATCCGTATGCTTGTGGGGCCACGCGCGGTTCTGACCGACAGGGTCAGCATGTACAGAGGGTGACTGCTGTCCCGTACCAAAAAGGCTCCTTCAGATGCCTCCTGAAGAGCAGCGTGGGCCTGGGCTGCAGTCACAGCTCCCCAGTACCATCCTACACACACAAATTCCTAAATATTAGTCACCGTGAACAGATCGTGTTGTCCTGCATGAAGCCTGATGTTTACTTAGCGATGAACAATCAACTAATCTCTCAGAGCAGATAATGAAATGTACCAAACAATACCTGGAACACATCGAGGATTTTTAGGAATGCTTTTTTTTTCTCCTTTTTTTTTGGAATGAGAAAGATGTGAAGCATGTTTTAAACCACACCTGAATTTTCTAGGTAGCAGAAGTTGCTGGCAATGGCCCTCAGATCTTTTGTGGGGTCCCATCGTGGACTGGTGCTTTGGAAGCAGGGGGTGGGAGTTGCAGTTCCTGCCCGCATACCCCGCGGGGATTCAGTGGACGGGGTAGTGGGCAGAAGAGCTCCAGGACTGGAAATCAGATGGAAGATACTAGTTAGCAGACATAAACAAACACAGCAGGAGGATTTATCACAGCTTCCTTGTTTTTAACCCTGGAATTTTAATATTTTTTGGCTGATTTATTTATTTTTCAAAAAACTGACTTTATCGCATTTTATCCTATTTTTACTACTGACCTAAACAATGAACTACTAATAACTAGTATTTTTTAAAGGTTACGTTAGATCTTGCAACAGGCTTGCATTTGTTTTGTTTTCACCTGAACAACAATAATAATAATTAAGGCCAATTAAGGCAATTTTACACTTATATATTTATATATATATATAAGTGTATATATATGTGTGTGTAACTGAAATTTCCCGGCTGGGTTTCTTTACAATGACGAGCAAAGAGAAAGCAGAGACACAAAGAAAAGTCAACTCACCCGGGTACACAAAGAATCATTCTATTTCTTCACTTCTCTGGGCTTAAATCCAATCGGACTTCAGAAAACAATCAAAACATACAGAGACTAAAATGTATCTAAAGAAAAAGGAGGGGAAAAAAATAAAAATCTGGCTAACAAACAATCCGCGGTGACATGGGTTTCATGTATGAATAGCTCGATTGTAACCCGAAGAGCTCCGTGCACGCAAACAGGCTCTGCTCCTGTCCTTAACACTGATCAGCAGAGAGGAGAACAACAATAAAATATAATAGAAACGACCTAAAAGCGGCTCTACTGTAAAGCTCAGCTCTCCGCAGCACTGCGTTGGAGTGTGTTGTCGCCAGAATGAGATCCCGATGTGTGAAGGACAGAGTGTAAAGGCTTGGCTTTTAAAATTTACCGTTTCCTAGAAGTCTATTCTGAGAACTCGCAGCACCGGCGGCTCTGACGTCACGCCGGCCGCACCAACTCCCACTCCGCTCCAACCGCCGCCGGTTGTTTCGCTTCGCGGCAGGGCTACAGCTCCTCTATTAGCGCTCCTTCGACGGACAAACCGGGTTCGCACATATATGTGTGTGGGGGTTTTTGTGTTTCGGTTAATTCCCAGGACAACCGCCCCGAACCGTGCTGTTTTTCTCTGGCATCTCTCCCCTCGTTTCACCCGGCGGCTCCCCGCCTTCGCTGAACCTGCGCTCCGCTCCCAGGAACCGCGCGGCAGCTTCTGCCTAGTCGCTTTCCAGGAATAATTGCAGAGCTTGACTCCGCCCCGCCGGGCGGCCCTGACAGAGGCTTCATTCTGGGAATTCACCGCCTCGACATTAAAGATAATAGGAATGCTCACTGGCTATTTCCAGTAATATAGATTTCCCTCGATCCTGGTGGAAAAACACGGCGAGAGGTTTTCTAGGAGCTTTAGAGTAATTACGCTCGAGAAAACAAGTTGTTATTGTGACAATAAACTAAAAAATATATATAAACCGGGTTAAGACTGCCGTAGAGACAGAGAAAAGCTGATTGTGCTTCAGTTTGTGACTTCTGATAATCTTCACTTTTATTGCTCTTTTGTGTCTTGTTTGCACACATGCAGCCCTAGATTAAACTATAGTTCATTTGCAGTTACATTTCTGCTTATTTGATCTCTCCTGGTATTTATTTTCCCGGGAATGTATCTAAGAGATCCCTGCATCGGCCTGCAGCTTACACTCCAATGCATGTAGGTGTTGATATCTTGTTTCATTTACGAGAATATGGCCAAATAAGGGCTGTTAAGGATTATTTCTGACGCTGGGTTTTTGCGTATTGTTGTAAAATCTGTGGCATATCCTGTCCGGCTTTTTAAAATATTTATTCCAATAATACTAAGAGCCATCGCTCAGACATATGTGGTAGTTTGGAAGCAGAGTAATATGTGAAATATGCTGCGTCATAATCATAACCATACCCAGGAGAGCGCGCTGATCCTGAATAGCGTCTTCTCAGAAATCCTGAAATGAGCTTCTTTCTAAGAAGTTCTGTGGACTTTATCTGTCCCTGCTGGGTGAGGTTGAACAAATACCTTTTGAGGCCTTAGGCAAAAAAACACATCTACATTTTTCAAATATGATTGCAGTAGCATAATTTTTTTTATGCTACTGCAATCATATTTTACATACGTATCATGGAAACAGAAAGTCTACAGATGTAATCATTGCTATAGTAAAAAGAAACCAGCAGCAGGCAGGTTAAGGCAGTCACATGCAGTTCATTAAAGCACACAGACACAAGAAACTAGATTTAAAGAAATTACATTCCTCATAAATCACTTTGTTTGAACGCCTGTTTATAAATGGTCTGTAATTTATAGCAATCCCCTTCTGCATGATAAAAACAGGCAGGTTTGTTAGACAGACGTTCGAAAAGCAGTCATTCCTTCTGTTGCTTTTCTCTCTCTTTTTAAAAAAAATTGCAGCAGATAATTTCATAAGTTTGTGTGAGCAGGTTTGAGAAGGTCATAACACGGTGCTAAAATGTAAGAGGGAACAGCTCTGTGTGTGTGTGTGTGTGTGTGTGTGTGTGTGTGTGTGTGTGTGTGTGTGGTTTTATGAAGCAGGCAAACAGTTTTAGTGAAAATGTCAAGATGAAGAAGTGCAGATGTTCTAATTGAGATTCTTTTTTCTTTTTTAATTGCAGTGTAATTTTATAGTTGTTGCTTTTGAAAAGGCCACTGCAGTCACGGCACAAGTTTCTAGAAAGCCGGAAGCATGAAGATAAAGAGAAAGGCTGTGTGTGTGCGAGAGAGAGTGCGTGCGCGCGCGCGCGCGCGAGCTTCCTGTGTACGTGGAGTGCAGTTATTTTCTTGATCCGTGGACTAATTGTTTTTTTCAGTGTTAAAATGCCGTTGTTGGGGAGGGGGTTGTGTGTGTGCAAAAATTCCTGTTACTACCGTGGAAGACAAAAGAAATCTCAAGTAAAGAAACATCTGAAAGTCTAAAAACAGAAAATGTGGTTTTAGCTTTAAAGAACTTAAAATTACACTTCAGCTGTCAAAATACTTGCTAAATCATGTTCTAACCATCAACATCCGCTTTAGTGTAGACTTGAGGGCAGCATTTGTGGATTGCACTTCCCCATTTACTTGCACTTTTGCGCTCATTAATGCCGAGACACTAGTGCGCATAGTTTATGTGTTTGCCTGTTTTTGGATTAAGTCCTAAAAGAAAAAGCAGAAGGGATTCATACGTCTTTTTATGCTTCTCTTCAGTTGCACTACACTAAGTTGATAATAAAATATTTCAAAGTTACAGTCCTCTTTATCTTCAAGCTTCTCGAAGTCAGATGGGTTCACGTGTTGTTTCGGCCTATCCGAGAATATTATTGCACATCTTCTGTAACACCGCACCTACGCCTACTAAAAATCTCTTTTATTTGTTTATTTTAAACAGAAATTACTTATTTTCTTTCCAATGTTTTTTAAAAAATAAAGACAAAACACATGCATGTGTTTCTTAATGCCCCAGCCTTTGTTTGGCACGTTTGTCATATATTACCCTTTTTATACTGCAATAAAATTAATTGTCTGCCAGTAAGCATCAATAAATCTGATAGTAGGGCTACACTGCCTAATAAATCAGCTCTGTGTACTCGTTTTCTGTGCTGTGCAGTATTGCCATAAATTTGCATTGCCACCTGTTCACAAATGTATTCATTTTAAGAATTTCCAGCTGTAAATTTCCAGCTGTAAATCCAGCTGTAAATTTTCACATTCCAGGACAAACATGCTTATCAGCAATAGCTCCAAAACCAATGCCCTAGCCAATCGCATATGTGCGTATGGAATATAATTTTCCTGTTTGAGCAAAGCTCAGGTCCTTAATATGAAGTAATATCAGGCCATAAAAATGTTATCTGACTACACACATTGTCACAATGCACAAGCACTGAAATGTGCTTGATGTGGAAAATATCCCAGTGACCTTTATAGTATCCTATCCTCATGAAACCCCAGCTCTGGTTTGGTTTGCATTTTCAATATATCCCAGCTATTTGGGTTATAAAAAAAGAAAAAAACCTAAGCATCATTATTTTTGAAAGTATGTCCTCGTAATTAAGTCAGCACCATTTAACTAAGTTTAAAAGGCTTTATTGAGCAGAATGAAGTGTAAGGTGCGAAAAGCCTGCATTTAATGCCTCCATATGACGATGAAGGATCTCAGGAGCATACATGACTCATGCAGGTGTGTAAAAGCCAGATTTTTCAGTGTAGTTTGTTAAAGTTGAGCTCCTTTTTCTTCCACATTCAGTTCCATTAAACATGATTGTCTAGTCTTGCATTCTGAAAAGAAAACGGATAACTTCCCTCATTTCTTAAATTTTCACAGTTATTGACTGATTTATTCATCGCATAATCCTGTCAGCTCTAATTGTAAAACATCTTTTCACAAAAAACATAAAACTTCACAAGTTCTTTACATGTTTTTTTGGTGAAAATCTTTATTTTTAAAAGAACTACGACTGCCACGTAAGTGCAATCAAATAACAGCACTGTATTCCCCCTCTGGGATGTGGTGGGCTAAAAGTTGAAATACCTAAACTTTGTACTGCAGTCCATTGTTTGAGTACTTGATTATACTTCCACCACTAGAAAACGCGCCGCATACCCAGAACTTGCAATGATTTAGTAGTTGAGAGATGTCTCGGAAACAATGAATAACTGTTGTCCTGCGCTCAACTGAAGAAAAGAAGGCTCAAAAGGATTCTGAGAAAAGCTTTGCCTGGAATCAGCAACATAAATTCCTCCGTGCTGCGTTGGGAGAAAAAAAAAAACCTTGAGCATCCACATTTGTTCAGAGAAACAGTCCTGAAAAGAACTGCTGGCAGGCACTGACTAGAGAAATTGTTTGCTTTTTTTTTTAACTGTTTGATTTAGTAGATTTAACTGACCAAAGCTGTGGCATTATTTTTGTGGATTTTTCTTTCTTTCTCCAAATAAATGTGATAATGTGTTACACTGGAGAAAACACAAGGCTGGCTTCATTAAAACTAAATCATGTCCATGACTATGCTGATGCAATGTTTAAAAGACATTAGCAGTGCTTTGGTGTAGGTAAGTTGGATGGCAGTGAGAGGTTGGTCGGTCAGTCCGCCCACTGCTTCAATCCAGGCTGAAGAACCTTAACGTCTGCTGGACTTTTTCCTCCTGCGACACCACGACGCTGGCTTTTGGGAATTTGTCTAAAATGCGTGAACAGTTTGGAGTGCGGCAAGTCAGCGTTCCTTTAAGTATCTTTAGTCTCAAAGTTTTTTTATTGCTACAAAAACTAATGACATTTTCCTCAGCTGTAGTTAATTATTTGCAAGATTGCCCTAAATAAGCATTACACACACGCACCTGTTAAACAGCAGCACCCTTTGCTTGTAAGTCATGCTGATGCTCATAGTAGTGAAAGTATGATCAAAGGCACTACATCTACTCATTAGGGTAAATTCTGTTACTAGAAAACTTGACCTATATTAGAATAGCCATTCCACTCAGGAGTAACAATGTAACAATATAAACAATGTAGTAAATGGGATAAAGTAGCATTGTGTTTTGTGGAATCGTGTGGAAGACACAGCGGAAGAGGATTATGAAGAAACTGTTCACGGCGGGCCTTGGATGCAGATTTGTATGGTATGAATCCACAGGCCAGCGCTCAGGCTGAACTGATTTTTATCTAGTTAACGCGACACAGTGAGGTCTTTCAAAAGCCGGAGCTTGACTTCTCTTCAATGAAAAGTGCTGAGTGGAAATACCCTGAAGTGTAAACAATAGCACAGTATAAACAAAATTTTATTTTGAATTTCTTTTCATGTCACTTTTTTTTCCTCTTTTTAATTATGACTGTTCTTACAAACACGGTTGATACAAAACTTGTACTGGAGGCAAGATGACGTCTGAAACATTTCCCCATGCATTTCTAATTCAATCCTTTTGTATCATATTGTAAACGGCAGAGTTATTTCATATTATTCAAGAACAGATTTGCTTTAAAAATAAAAATAAAATCACTATCTATCTTTCTGAATGCTCTTTGTCTGTAGTAAACTGATCCAGAGAGGCACAGTCAAGATAATTCATCAGAACATTTCCACTAAAAACAAATTTTCTGTGTATCACAATTGTTTCAACGCACAGACGGTAGAGGAAAGGCATCACTGTGTCCTAATGAGGTGTTAATGGGTCTGGAGGAAGAGAGGGGAAGTCCAGGATCTGCAGACAGAACTAGCTGTCCTGCACGGCCTCTTCTGTCCCCTTAATAAGCCGCTTGTGTCCCCTTTTTCCTGCAGGGCCTCGGGGCTTAGCAAAAGCCTGTTTGTGGGTGTGCTGCTTAGGATGGACCTCATCGTACAGAAAGTCGGCCGTCAGTTCATCTCCATCGTCGATCTCCAACTGCAAAAAATAGCCCCACCCCCCAAAAACGGGCTGTATTCAGAAGTTCATTAAAGATATTTCAGCTTGAAGTCTTAGAAATTCCATCAATACTGTAGTCAGGACTTCAGAGGCCCCAGAGGTGGTAAAGTCTTGTCATCTTAAAGAAAATTACTGCTTCAGTATACTTTATTTTTTAACAGTTATGAGATAATTCAGCTGAATAAATCCTAAATCCTGCATGTATGTGTACCAGTAAGATTTAAAATGAAGTAAACACGCTGCATCTAAAACCACCAGACTCAAAAACAATGATCACGATGACATGATCTTAGCAGTAGCTACAACCCATTATGAAACAATGTTATCTAATATACCAACCCACCAGACCCATATCTATCCATCTGTTATACCTTTTTAGCGATTTCCAAATGGTAATCTTTCTCCACTTCCTCTAATAGTCTGCTCTTGCAGCTGGAGTACAGCATCCGCTCCTTAATGCTGCAGCTGTAGCCTGGCATGGAATATATGAACACTGGAGACAGGGAAACATTATGAGAGTTAATAAATACACATTTAAGATTCATTAAAGTGTATAGCCTCCACAAATAGAATCGGTATTTGGTCGCACTGCTCACAGTCTTTGTACACAGTGTAGCTTTGTTTTAAATCGTAATATCAAAAGCTTTCAATAAATATCCACAATAAATGTGGTGTCAGTGCCAGTGAGTGTACAGCTGTCTTTCCACAGAAACAAAATGCAGGAGGATTATCAGAGTGCAAGGATCAGTATCATACCGACAGATTCCAGGTAGTCCCCTTCATGGGAGTGTTTGTAAAGGAAGAAGTGGTATCTGGGAGTGTCTCTGGGAACTCTGCAGGGCAAATCTTGAGTTTCTGTCGGGTTAGAGTGGACCAGCTCAATTGTCTCCTTCTCTACATCCAGCCTCTGAAACACAGCGAACAAATGCACGCTAAAAGACCACTCCTCATATTAGTTTTTAAGGAACTCTGAAATATGAGCTAAAGTTGGCTCACCAGCTGCACGTAGTTGATGCGTTTTTGGGCGAGCTGCTGTAGGGCTCTTTTGGCTGCATCCTGTAAGGGAAACGCGAGGCCCTGAAGAGTCTGGTGCTTACTCTCAACGCTGATCTCTGTCGTCACCTGCAGAGGGCAGCAAGCAGAGGGGCATCTGTGTTTTCAAGCTTCTGGAAAACAAAATTCTCAAAGTGTTCAATATGTTCAATAGCAACACTTTCTGTGGCTGCAGGACTTTTGCAAAAAGGATAAGTTGGTATGACCACTGGATCACATTCATTCAGTATTACAGCAGAGTTCATCCACATACCTGTTTAACCCGGCCCTGAAAAGACAACCACAACAGTTATAAGTTCAATGTATGAAACAACCAGTCTGTAGCTCATGTTTCAGAAGAAGCAGCTCACATGCAAAGCTGTGTTGCAATAACGACAGTACGCCTGAAAGCTTGTTGACCTTTTACCTCTGTAATTTTGATCCTCTGGAGCTCCTGCTCAGCTAATGTGAGCGGGGCAGGAGCTGAGCAGGATGACACGTGGTGCTGGTAGCCCAGCAAGCAGATGTCCTCCTAGTGTTGAAAGCACAACAAGCAAGTCTTTTACAGGAAGCTGCCAAAACATGTCATCGGAGAGGTATAAATTTAGCTGGTCCTCACTTCGGTTGTGCCAAATAGCTCGTATTTGATGTGGCCACCGCCAAACTCCTTCTTCACTGTGGCCCGCGTGGCAGCATATAACATCTTTTGTTTCACCTGCAGCCGTCAGAGAGGGAAATGAATGTGCCAGCTTTAAAATCTGAAAGTGTGGAGTTTATGTTAAAGTGGTGGGCCCACATAAATAAGCAAGAATGATCACAGACAGTGCAGAGTTAGTTTAATGGAGATGAGGATCTATTCATTTATTGCTAGGATCTCCTAGCACTGAGATAGCCTTTCACAAATTAGGCATCTTTTTTTGTAAATAAAGTTTTTTAAAATTGTGTTTCACTTTATTAAACTTAGCTGTGTTTCATGTTTAATAAAGGCCTAATAGTATGCTTCAAATGTCTATATGGAATTATTCAGGTCATTGGGGTTCATTTTTAGAGGTGGCGGAATAGATCCAAATATCAACAGTATTGATACCAGTGCTGGTATTGATACTAGCATGATAGAATTGATGCATGGTATCGGATCAATATCAAAATTTAAGTTAAAAGGATGTTGTGACCTCTGCTTCAGTCTGTCACTACCCTCTACCCGGAGCAATACATCCTCTCATAAAAGCTCAGCAACTCTGTGTTCACGTGGCTTATTTTTTTGGCACAGAATAAAGAAAACTGGTATTTCTTACTGGAGACTGGTCTGGAGACCACGAAATAAAGACCCACTCGTAGCCCAGTGCATTCTGGGAGTCTAGGCGGTACAGGATGTAGCAGGGCTCCTGGTCATCGAGGAGAGGAAGCAGAAAGCGATCATAATCCTGGTCCCAGCTCTTCTCTGGCTCTCTGTAGGCCCCCAGCACCAGCTGCTCTGAAAATCCGACCACTACTCATCACATACCTCAGCACGGCCTTCACACAGCACATTCAGACGCTGTAGTCCACACTCACAGTAAATTTACACGAAGGATTCTTGTTTGTGATTATAAAGCAAGAGGGTGAAGTTGACCTCACTTGTTGCTGGCTAATTATTCAGCAGTATGCTACAGCAGAAGGTGCCTCTCTATTTATAGTACATGAGAAACGTTACATCTGACCAAATGTGTACTCTTTCGCTACTTTCCAACATTTCTGAAACACAACTCATTTTCAGGTCTGTGGTGTAACAATTGCTATAAAATTTCTTAGAGATGAATAGCTTCTTACATTTCCAATCACGTCTCTCTCATTTTCAAAGAGCTAGAGCGCTTTTTTTTTTTATAAACAACTAAAGCATGTGAAGAAAGACAGAACTTAAACTGAAAAGATTAATGGTTTGGTCTGTAAAATTTCAGAAATGTGCTCTCTGAAGCCATCCACTATCATCAGAAAGAGAAAACCGTGAGAAACACGCTCATTATTTCCTTCCTAAGATGGTTAGAATGGTCATATTACAGAAAAGCAGCAATTTCCGATACAAAACTTGGATGTGGGAATAATGCGGACTAAATAACTTCATCCTATATAAAGCCACATGACTATTGTGATTCTGAGAGCCCCAACTGCTATGGAGAAAGAACGAGAAGAGCAACGGCGTGCTAAAAATATCTCTGGCTTCATTTCTGACTGACACAACGATAGCGGGTTAAATCTGTCCGTAGCAGTGACAAACACTCTGAAACGCACACATTAACCCAAAGTCTGATGTTTCTCAGGGGTGCAGGGGGATTTCCTGACTGTCTCTGGGGGCATGCTGCTATTCTGAGCTGTAAAGCATTCCAGCTCTGCACGCACATATTTTCCATCAGCCAGTCTCTCCCATCTCCCCAGATCCATATTAGTATAAAACTGCATTTAAACTATCCACTCGTAGGTGGAGGGCCTCGTCTTTTCTAGTCACTGGTTAGACTCCACCACTACTACAGAGGACACGACCGTGTGCCCTCCTGAGGCAGCAGTGATGAAATCAGCTTGAATGATCGTGTTTCTCTTTTTGACATTGGAACAAACACGAGAGGAGACCGGTGACATGGTTACTGCAGCAGTGTGCAACCGTGTCACGTCACTCCAAAATAGCACACGGAGTCATCCAAACGCTTTAGTCGGGAAGTAAAACAGGCCTGACGCCCTTCTGCTGAGTCTGTCCATCTGTGTCCTTCCAAATATTCAACGTGATAGGCACAGTCCACAAAGATAGCCCCCCCCCCCCCCTGAAAAAAAAGGCCCAGAATGCATTCACCTTGAATCAAATTACAGCGTGGCATTGATCAGATACCAAAAACAAGGCGTAAACACATCATGAACATTTCTGTCTGCCTCCATAATCAGCCACCCGGACACCTATTGCCAAACTGACTGTTTCCACAAGCTGCTCAGCTGACACGCTGAGTGACTGCTGTCACACAACAGCTGCCAACAGTCTGCTTTTCCTAGACGTCAGACACGGAGTGTTGCAATTCCCAACTTTGTTTTTTGCTTTCATCCACAGATGACTTGAAGATCTGAGAAACCATCATCAGCTATGAAAAACCCAGAAGGTTGTTACTGCCGATTTCAGGGTAATTCTAAAAGTCCTGCTCAAATGTTTTCAGGCTCGTCGACCCTCCTGGCCTCTAAGAAAAAAAAAGGGAGTCTTTTACAGGAAACAAAGTGTAGCTGTTCATAGATGATCAGGGAGATAACTTATGATTAGTGGTCACAAACAGACGTCAATGATCTAGCCCTCTAGCAATAAGACAAATGATCAACTGCTTACATTTTTCTTTCCATGACTTTCTCCAACTAAAATCATCCTGTGCTTCATCTCAGTTTAGCTGGTTTTCAGACAAACCAGAGCAGCTAAAAGCATCACCTCAGGCTTCAGAATACTGCGATTTACATTTTTAAACATTAAATAGAACTAACAATTTGTTTATGAAAGAAGAAGAAATCTTAGTTGCGTCTGTAGCTCAGTTTCAAAGGAGACAGAAGAAGAGTTTTGGTGTGTTCAAAGAGACACAAAAACAAACACGATGCTTGGTTTAAAATGATAAAATGTCGGTCCTCTTGAGGTTTTTATTTTCGGCATCTCCATTCTACACTGTCCTTGGTCACTCACCGTCTTGGATGCGCACCTTGATGAGGCGCACTGTTCCACCTCTTGCCCTGGCCAAGAACTGCCTCAACTCTGGTGTCACCACAAGTGCAAGAAACATGGCGGGTCAGCTGTGTTTTTCTCCCGCCAGGGGCTGGCTGTAGGATGAAGACACAGAAGCAGGAGACAGAAGTGAAAGCTCCACAGGGCCAGGCCGAAATTATTCAAGTCCAACCAAAGTCCGGCGTGTACGCGTCCTTCGCTTGATCGATGAGTACGAGGACAGAGCTCCTGAAGAAGAGGATCACTGTGCGTCTGGGTTTGTTGAAAGTGTGCGACAGTATGAGAAGGGACATTGCTCAAGTAACTAGGACAGTATCATGTGCACAGAGAGAGAGAGAACCTGATCACCTCTCCTAAATTTAGCTCCCACTGAGTAGCTACGGCCTGTGAACAGCCCACCACACACCAAGACCAAGCAGTGGAGCAAGAGAGCATGACCTCCAGACCTGATTACCAACTTCTGAATGACTGAAGAAGTTATCTTTACAAAGAAAAAGGTAAATATTTACTGCTGCGGGCAAATTATCGGTCACAACGCAGGACTGTGTAGGATGCTGTTGTTTTACCATTAACACATGTGGGACTGAACCATACCAATGCTATACCTATTAGTAGAATTTAACACAAAAACAACAAAATATTATAAACAATTTGAGTTACGGTGTGAAAAACTGCCCATTAATGTCTCAGATTGTGAAAGATGTTTTTGTAGCTCTAAATACCTGGTCACGCCAACAGCACTCTCCTAGTCTGAGAAACATATTTTAAATCTGACAAGTCGAGGCTAAAAATATCTCCAGCTGTTTGTGCTACATCACGTTACACCTGAAAGTCAATCTCAATTCAAAGTTGAAACAAAAATAAAAACCCAGCCCCGCACTAGCTCAAATTCTGCCAGTACGGTGCGCAAACATCATAAAACACCTCATAAAATATATTGTGATTGAAAACGATCAAATTCAACTAATTTTCCTTGTGTCTATTTGAACTGTCCTTCTGGACAAACACGCCAAAGAAAACCCTCGTTAATTGAGTTTAAAGTCATACTTTTGTAAATATATATCTTAATACACTCATCCAGCCATGACTGGTACACCTGCTCAAATGATCATTTACAAAACTTTCTAATGAGCCAGTCAATGCATTTAGGCACATAGACTTGGTGAGGACGACCTGATGCAGATTACAGTGAGCATCAGAATGCATAAGAAACGTGATTTTAACAGACTGATTGTAGTTTTGTTGTTGTTTGTGGCAGACAGGCTGGTTTTCCCACACAGCCATCTCTAATACAAAACAAACAAAAACGACAATAGGCCTCATAGATACTTGAGGTGAAGGACCAGAATGATTTCAGCTGGCAGGACGGCCAACAGTAACTCAATACAACCAAGGTATGCAGAAGAGCATGTCTGAACACATCACCTTCAAACCTTGAAGCAGATGGCCTACAGCCATCTGTGTAAAGACTACGAAATGTTTCCTGGTGCTTAAGGCTCCTGGTAGTGCCCCTCCACCACAGCCCGATTAAGTATTGCTGCTACACAATGTCAACCCCTTTGTGACCACATCTTATGATAGCTGCCTCCATGATTATAACACACCGTGTCACAAAGCTCAGATCATCTCAAACTGGTTTAAACTGGCCTCCACACCTTTAGGATGTGGTGCAGACAAATGTGCTCCAACTGTGTGACGCCGTCTTTGTAATATGAACCCAAATCTCTACTGATACTGTTTTCAGCACCTTGTTGAATTGATGCAATAAAGAGTTAAGGTTGCTCTGAAGGCAATAAGGGGCTCCAACCTGGTACTACCTAATAAAGTAGGCAGTGATTGAGGAACCCTCCCATTCTAAAAATCCAACTCATTTCAAAATCACAGACACAAAAACCAAAAACAAACTTCTTAGAAACTCTTTAATGTTAAATAGAAAAACATTTATAAAAAAAAGAATGCACAACTGATCATTTCTGTAAAGTCATTATTTACAAATTTCATCTCATTTTTCACACAGGTCCATACGGAGCTGACTGCGATGACCCCTGCTGGTTACTCTGCTTCCCGTCATCATTCATCAATGGTGGGGAGCCAGAATGCCTGAAAGATTAAATATGAACAATTCTGGTTACATTTCATCAATATGAAGCCGTTTGCATGCCAGCAGTACAAAAGAATAAACAGGCTTTTATTTTTTTTTAATTTCTTTTAAATAAATGGATACTGGTAACTATCCCACAGTTCAACCCCAGCATAAAAATTAAGACCAAGCAGAGCTACATTCTCTGGGCTGTTGTCTTTTCAACTAAGCCCACATTGCTGCTTCCACTGACCATGTTAGAGCATGCGCTTGCAAACGTCATGAACTTCGGATTGAACTGCAGGCAGGTAATCGGGCCCGTGTGCTTCCCGTCTAACAAAGCCACCTTCATTCCACTCTCGGCGTTCCACACGTGGATCTTTCCGTCCTCGGAGCCTGAAACAGGTGTGCAGAAATGTGATATGTGAAATGTGAAACGTGTGCCCCACAACCACCACCTTGAAGTCTGTTGATTGTAAATATCACAGGTAATTATTTCTTTCCTGATCAATTAATCTTTCATGATGATCCTCATTAGCAATTGATATCAGACACACACAAACTCATGATGCTGTATATTATATATTAATGTTTTAAGTCCAAGTGTGTTCTAACTCTATCCATTACTAATGCTTAATTTCATTCAACATGTCTCTGGTCCCCCACATACAAAAGGTCACACCTTGGATGTTGTTTTCTCTCTTGGCCTTAATATCAGTAATTTATGTGTTAATGATATTCATTTGATTGTTTATTGCTGTGCATTTTTTAAACCTTAGTTTTCCTTTGGACCCAACACCAGTTAAATGTAGAATCGTAAAGCCAGTTATTACTCAGGATGTTGCTCAGAAGTTCTCTCATTTGTTTAATCCATCTTTGCTGAGGGATTGCCCTGATGTTGCTACATGTTTTAATAATCATTGCTCAGTTATTCTTAAAATAGCAGCACCAATAAAACCTGCCTTCATACCACTAACAAAACTCACTTCATGGATAAATGAATCAATTCGTAAATCCAAAAGAAACTGTCGTAAGGTAGAACGGCTGTGGAAATCCACTAACCTCGAGGTTCACAGGCTCCACCTAAGAAAACTTTGGCTGGAATATTTTCCTAATCTTATTTCTTCATATAAGAAAAATTCTAAGGTCCTGTTTGAAACAATAAACTCTTGTCTTTCCTGTGATCCCCACGATACCTGTGTCCTCTAAAGTTGACAATAATTACTTTTTAAATTTTTTTATGATTAAACTCAATAATGTCAGAGCAAGCAGATCAATCACCAACCTGACTCAGCAACAGTGAATGCAAGAAGTAAAAATGTAAAACTTGTGATCTTAACTGTCACTGTTGTGTATTTGTGACTCGCTAAATAAGCTATCTGCAAACCACCGACTGGACACCATCCATGAAAGTGCTGTGGTGGTATTTTTAAGTGGAAATACACCACGCACTGTGCAGTGCTGCTTGTCATGCATGAATGGCTCTACCTTGCCAGGGCACAAAACCTGCTTTTCCTCACTTTTCCTAGAATCTCGAGAGTGAAATCACTCCCAGCTATGACATCTGACTTTCGAGGTAAATAGAATGCAGAGTCAGCTTTGGGTGTGTGCTGATATTGCGATAGTGTCATTATGACATCAAGGATTTTTTCCCCAGTTATAAAAGAGTGGATTACTACAGTAATAAAGGCACTATTAAATAAAATGTGTTATATATGTTTTTTGTACACAGGTGTCTCTCTATTAAAAATAAGTTGCCCCATCTATTTGTAATAATAATTCCAGCTGCATAAAAACAAAAACAAACAAGCTTTTATTATGGTGTTAAGTATTCAAGGCAATGAGTGGTAAACTGCATGTCGAAAACATTATTCGATTGGTTTACGCAATTCAGTATTCTACTAATTCTACAAATACATATGCAATAAGGTTAAAAAAACGTTAATACTAAAAGTACTGACAATAAGAAAAGAAAAAATCAAGTTTGCACTGGTGCAACCTGTTAGTAAATCTGGTCTTCAAAATGCAGAATGTGCGCCATGTATCGTTAACAGACTTCAGGGGTACGTTTCTGTACATCTGTTAATTTGCTTATTTACATGCTACTTACATATAAATCAAACTAACAAATATATGCAATAAAAGATTTTATTCTAAACATTAAGGCAAGACAGAAGCGGTCATCTTAACTTACCTATCATAACAAACTGAGAATCAGGAGTGAATGAAGCCTCCAGTGTTACACCTTTACTGTTGTTGTAACCCTGAGTGTACATGAACAGTATATTCAGTTATACATGTTGAATCCATTTTACTGGATTGGTTTTTATTTTTCATATTTAAACACTTGAGCTTTATTTTATCCAGTAATTTTTTGTGTTGTAATAACTTGTCTCTTACCCCAAAGGAGTGAAGCACAGCACCCTTAAAAGCATCTAAGATGCGCAGAGCTCCACCATTAGTAGAGAGAAGAATGAGCTTTCCATCATTGCTAAACTTCAGTCCTGTCCACTCACATGTTCGATCATACTGAAGCTTAAAGGTTGCAAATGGACCCTGTGGACGATAGGTGACCACTCAGTACTTTCCCCCCCAATAAAAAACGAAAAAAAAAAAAAGTCTCTAATGAATTAATGCCTCTTACCTTATCAAACGACCGCAAATCATAAAGTTTAACCATTTCTGAATTTATTCCAGCAGCAAAAATCAGACCCTCTGGGTCAAATGAGCAAACTGGCTTTCCCTGCAGGTGCATCAGACCCTGAAATTTCAAGGTGACATGATAAAGCCGGTGTCAGTTATACAGCTCTTCTCCAATATTAAACAATAGGTTGCATACAGGTATAACAACATTTGGAGCTCACCTAACTACAACCAAATATACTCACCTGACAGTTGGGTGATCGCAGATCCCACAGTCTGATTGTTTTATCTAATGAGCCAGAAATAAATGTGTCATCCACAGGAGACATGGAGAGAGATGTCACTCTGGTCACAAAACAAACAAAAAAGAAAAAAAAATTACAACAGGGTAACCTTGAATGTAACACTGCAATTCAAACCAAAATAAAATCCAGTTCTCACCTTTTGTTATGCCCCGGAAAGTAGCGGATGTATTTGTTGTCATGAAGGGACAAGTACCGAATAGTGTCTTGGAGAAAAAGACAAACATAATCAAAAAAGGAGGAGAAGCCCACAGCCAAGTTATACATTAAACAAGACAGCAAGAGCAAAACCCAAAACATGTTGTCTTCCACGCGTGAAGTTTATTACAGGTCGATCTGATGAGGAGACTCAACCTTGGGCAAGGCAGTCACTTGTACAGTTAGCTCCTGTATTGGGCAGAATCACAGACCCTCAAACTGTACAAACAACTACCTCAGACCAAAGTGAGCAGTCAGTCCAGCAGTCATCAACTGGCATGCAGCAGCCCGTCCACGCCAACCATCGAAACACATATCATCTTACCTTAAATGTGATAACTTCAATGTTAAATGCACAACAAACATGCCTCCTTGTTTACTCCTACACTGCTGTTGTTATTATTTTGACCATGTGAGACATCTTATTACATAAAAAAAAAACCTCAAGCCTACTACACTACCAAGCAAAAACTACAAAAAAAACACAAAAAAAAAAAAAAAAACACTTGTGCATCAACATACCATCGATTTTGTTGGAACTGTAGACCACAGTGTTTGCAGCATGTGTGTACCTGATCAGATCCACGCCATACTTTTTACTGTAGAGAGTCCTCTTGGGTCTGCAAACAAACAACCATATGGACTTTTAAAATAACCCCTTTGTCAGTGAAGAAACACACCAAAAACATTTCATTAAAACTGAGCATTGTGCTCTTTATCTTAAGTGTTTATGTACTGCATCAGTTTAAGACAAAATAACTTTACTGTCTCCCGTAGGGGAAATATGGGATGAAGCAGCTGCTGCACGAAACCCTCCCAAAAAACACCACCAACAAAAAGAAAGACAACGCAGCAAAAGGGCACACGGTTCCTAGCAATGAAGGATTTCTCTGTCATTCAGTCATGAGCTTTTACATTTATCGGTGATTATATCTACATAAGCGGACCCTGTAAATCCTACCAGAGATCATCAACACAAACCCATCAAAAACACACACATACTGAGAACAGTCCTTTCAACGTTAAGGGTTTGGTTCGAGCAATGTGACTATATATTTATTTGCTAATATAGTGCATAACTGCAGACATTAAATCTAACAGATTTATTGTTAATTTGATGTTGCTTGCACTCGGACAATTTTACGCTGAGCATTAACGCAGTGCAGCACAGGCCTCGCTAGTTAGCATAGCAAATAGCTAACGTCAAAAAACAGCAAAGTAAAAAAAAAAAATACGGAGAACTCGCTCTTACTTTCCCTCCTGGCAGTCATACAAGACTAGCGAGTCATCGTCGCTGCTGGAAATAATCGTTTCACCATTCGAGCTGAAGTCGAAGCAATTAATTTTGTCTGTGTTTTCGCGAAACACTTTAGCAACCCTGAAGCTCCGCAGCACATTGTCCGTTAGCTTCATGATGGCCTGTCTGTGTCTGAGGGTAAGCGCGCCCTCGTTTTGATTTAAATCGAATCACTAGTGTCACTTGTGTAATCTTTACAAATATATGAGCTGCGGAGATGTGAAAGGGGTCTTTTTTCCTAAAAGAAGGATCTTTCAAACACAGCGACAAATCCCGCCTGGGATACTTCTCTGTCCTCGGCGGAGAGGAGGAGGAGGGAAAAGCGCCGCTTTCGCCACGTCAGTGACGCGCATATATATTCGTCACCTGACAAACTCGGGCCTAGGAAACCACGCGATATTGCAAGATGTTATCGCGATAGCTGCATTGTACCAGCAACAGCGTCGTTATTTACACAGTTTGCTTACCAAATGCAGTTTAGGAGTTAAAAGCTTATTGTCTTTTTTTAAAAAGCTCTACTGTAGTCGAGTTTGTTTTAGAATGTCTGTTTTTAAAAAGCAAAGC
Source organism: Rhamphochromis sp. 'chilingali' (assembly GCF_963969265.1). Classification (NCBI taxonomy): domain Eukaryota; kingdom Metazoa; phylum Chordata; class Actinopteri; order Cichliformes; family Cichlidae; genus Rhamphochromis; species Rhamphochromis sp. 'chilingali'. The sequence continues at coordinate 23,645,193 of NC_137936.1, read as the reverse complement.
CTTCTTGCATTCGCATTAGCACTTTCTGGCTGTCACCGTTAGCCTTGTGTGTTTATCAGTTGGGTCCAGTTATCTGGCAGCCTCTAGATTTGCAGGATGGACGCAGAAGTGAAGAAGAAAGTACCAACGACAGTTTTGTCCTCACAGAAAGACAAGTCCATGGTACGATTAATTAAGTGAAATGTTCTGTTTGCCGCTTGTGCTTTTTTTTTTTTTTGGATATTTTTTAATGGAAATCTCTAAAGTTTGGTTGTAGAGGAAGAATTTTGCTTTACTAAATGCCAATGCATTTCATGCAGGGGTAAATTAAAAATAATTTGCCAATAGGCGTTTGATTTACTGAGATAAAAAGTAGCATGATATTTAAGTTATCCACACCGGTCACTTTGTTAGGTACACCTGTTTTGCTACTTGTTAAGGCAAATATAGTTAGGTGGCATGGTCGCTGGTGCCAAGACGAGCTCGTATGAGTATTTCAGAAACTGACTTCTGGGACTTTCCCAACCATCAACCATCTGTAGAAAAAAAACACTCCAGGGAGAATGGTCACACTACATAAAGAACACTGGTTATAACCAGGTGAGCAGAATAGGCAGATGGGCTACAGCAACAGAAGCCCACAGTGTGTGCCACTCCTATCGGCTAAGAACAGAAAACTCACGCTACAATTCATACAGGCTCACCAAAATTGTCATGAACGTTTCCAGATCTCACAAGTCTTGATTTTTGCTGCAATGTTGAGACACTCCATCCCTTTATGACCAAAAATTGCCCATCTTTTGATGGCTGCTTCCAGCAGGATAACTCACCATGTCATAAAGCTCAGATCTTGTCAGACTAGTTTCTTGAACATGTCAATAATTTCATTGAATTCAAATGGCCTCCACAGTTGCCAGATCTTAGTAGAGCAATTTGTGGATGTGGTGATATAGGAGATATGCATGTGAAGCTGACAAATCTGCAGCAACTGTGGTGCACCAGGGTGTTTCCAGCACCTTTTTGAATTTGTGCCATGAAGAATTAAGGTCGTTCTGAAGGCAAGAAAGAGGTAGAATGTGGTATTACAGAGGTGTGCCTAACAAAACGACCTGTAAGTGTTTCTGAGGGGTTTTATTTTGTTTCTTTGTTTTGTTTCTTTGTTTGTTTGTTTGTTTGTTTTTACAAATTTAACAAATCTAAAATCTCATCATATAACATTGTCATTATTGTCTGGATTTCTAGCATGTACATCTAATCACATTAAAATACCACAATCCCAGTGGCTCAGCTTTCATTTGTAAAAAAAAGAAGAAAAAGAAAACAAGCAAACTACCTAAAAACCAGATGCACAACCTATCTCTCTCTGTTTTTTATACTATATTTTACTTTATTTTACTGTGTATTTCTTGTAGTTTTGTATTCATGGTGTATTATGGTTTTCTGTAACTGAATGTTGTAATTTTTGTTTTTGCATCGTGAATGAAGAAGCCCAACAAGGGTTGGAATTTAGCAATAGCTATAAACTCTATTTGCACCACATCAGTTTCATGCTCCACATCAGAACTATGTTAAACTGCATTGTCCCTACTAAATAAATAAATTAAAATTATGTCTACAGGGCTTAAAGACGGGTGTGGCTACACAAGAGGCTGCTTTGTTTAACAGCAATGAACAAAGTATGGGTATCACTGAGTTTAATGCAATCTGTGGCAGAAAAAAATCAAATTACAACAAAAACGACTTAATGCGCAGCTGCAGTGTCAGCACTTTCATGTGGCATGTTATCCTCTGAAGTCAATCATTACACCAAAGGTACACAACTCCAGCCAGTGTCTGGCCAGATTGTTGCCACACTGCCTAACCTCTGAGCTGGAGTCCAAACGCAGCAGGCTTCCACAGGGAAACACCAGCTTCATATGACATTTGCAACCTTCTCGGGTAGGCAGCCTCGTGACTCTACTGAAACACAAACCTAAATGCATTTATGTAAGTATAGCTTTAGCTAGTATAAGAATAAAAAGGTGTTCTTTTTGTTTTCAGAACATTTAAGCAAAACGTATTCCTCTGTATTCCTGCAGTCATCAGACTTGACCATAAACAAGACTTACAAGAAGTGTGATGACTGAACAACACAAAACAAGCTCTTAAAAAAGGTGAATTTGAGGCACACAAAGTAAATTTAAGAAAAAGTTCTAATTATAATTGCTTCATGACTTCTACATGACTATTTCCTTTTCCTTTGCAGGTTATTTATGGTTTGTTTAAATTGTGCTCTCTTTAAAAATCTGTTCAATTCTTCTATATCCCTTAGGACATTTCTGCTCAGATCCACTGAATTATCAATGGCCCGTGTTCTTTCATTGTTCCGGTCTCAGCCTTTTCTGCATCTTGTGGCGAGGAGAAAACCCACGTTCTGCAAAATGTCAATGGACACGCGGGCACGTGAAGTGTTTGCAGCTGCAGTGGAAGCCGTGCAGCCAGATACTGTGGTCTGTCAAAGTATTGAGCGCAAGGAGGACTCTGTTGTTATTGATGGTCGCACATTCACGCTCAAACACAACCTGCACTTGGTGGGCTTTGGAAAAGCTGTGCTGGGAATGGCCGCTGAGGTAGAGAGGATTGTGGGTGATCATTTAGTGAAAGGAGTCATAAGTGTGCCACATGGGATTCAGCAGACATTACAGCAGCATGGGAAAGAGTAAGCAAATGCATTTAGAGGTAAAAGCAACTTAAAGTGTTAACTCAGTAAAGTTAATAATATTTATTTTTCCATCACAGCCATCTGCTGCTGAAAGAAAACAGCCGCATCAAAGTAATAGAGGGAGCTAAACACAACTTGCCTGATCCGGATGCCCAGAAGGCAGCTGAGGAGATCAAGCATTTAGCCAGTGAGCTGACAGAGAAAGACTTGCTTATTGTACTGATTTCAGGTACGAATGGCACTTCTTGGTTATTGTTAAAAATAATAAAACAATAATCGTTTCACAGATATCATTAAAAATATTAATTTAAATTCAGTTTTGTTTATATAGCACCAATTCACAACAACAGTCACCTCAAGACACTTTATAGTGTAAAATGAAGACCCTTCAATAATACAAAGAAAGCCCCAACAGTCAGAAGAAATTTTAAGCCTAATGTTAAAAGTAGAGAGGGTGTCTGAAAAGCTGAAGGTTTTGCCTTCCATTCAACTTTTAAAATACTAGGAACCACAAGTCAACCCGCTGTCTGAGAGTATAGTGCTCTATTGTGGTGTTACAGTACCCTGAGGTATTTAAGATAAGATTGTGCCTGATGATCCAAGACTTTGTATGTGAAGAGAAGGATTTTAAAAATTGATTCTGGACTTAACAGGGAGCCACTGAAGAGAAGACGATATGGGAGAAATATGCTTTGTCTTTCTAGACCCTGTCAGTACTCTGCAGCATTTTAGATTGGCTAAAGGCTTTTCAGGGAATTTAGTTCACGATAATAATGAACTACAGTAGTACAGCCTAGAAGAAATTTATAAATAAATAAAATAACAATTTCTAAAATTAGATGTTTCTAATTTTAGAGAAATTCCACAAATGCAAAAAAGCAGTGAAAATATTTGTTTAATATACACACTGGTGGACATATCCTGGTCATAAACGACTCCAAGATATCTGTAACGCATGCTGGTTTTCATCATTGTTTAGGTGGGGGCTCTGCATTGCTACCTGCACCCATCCCGCCAATCACCTTGCAAGAAAAGCTAGATGTTACCTGCAGACTTGCAGGTGCTGGTGCGACTATTCAGGAGCTGAACACCATACGTCGTGCCCTTTCGTTGTTAAAGGGTGGAGGGCTTGCACATCATGCTCACCCTGCACAGGTAACAGACAGTTTTTTTAGCCTTCTTTTAAACAGAGTTTAAAATTCTCAGTATTGTAATTTGTATGTCAAATATCACTCTTATAACGTCTTCACAGGTTGTTGCACTGATACTATCTGATGTGATCGGGGATCCTATTGACATGATAGCTAGTGGCCCCACAGTGATGAGTCGGGTGTGGCCTGAGGAAGTTTTGTCAATCCTTGAGCGTTACAAGCTGTTAAACTTGCTTCCGACATCAGTAAAGGAAGTCCTTGACAAACCGAATTCTAGGTGGAAAGAGAATAAGGAGGAATCTGATACATCGGGACATGTTCTCAATGCTGTGATTGGCTCCAACGGTGTTGCCCTTAAACACGCTGGTCTCCGTGCTCGAGAGCTGGGCTTCCTCCCTGTAGTCCTTTCGCCAAGTGTGTGTGGAGATGTGCGGTCTGTGTCTAGACTCTACGGCCTGCTGGCCCGCTTTGCCTGTTCTCGAGAGGAACCTCCTCCTGACATTGCCACTGAGGTGCTGAAGCTGGGCCCTGAAGTTGGTGTGGAGAGCTGGGACCTCTGCCGTACAATGCAGGTTTTAGAAAAAGGGCGTACAGAGGGATGGGGTGCCACATGTCTGTTAGCTGGAGGCGAACCCACTGTGGAGCTAACAGGCAAAGGCCGAGGTGGTCGGAACCAGGAGCTGGCTATGCGAGTGGGGCTGGAACTGAGAAGCTTAGGGCTTTCGCCTAAAGGGCCAGTCTTTCTGAGTGGGGGCACTGATGGTCAGGATGGACCCACTGAGGCAGCAGGGGCGATTACTGATGGTGGTTTGTACGATGAAGCGAAAGCTCAGGGCCTGGACATCGACAACTTCCTTATCAACAATGATTCTTACACGTTTTTTTCTCGTCTTTCTGGTGGGCAGCAATTACTCGTACCCGGCCTAACTTGCACGAATGTAATGGATGTGCACATGCTACTGATTCCAGCTATTCCTATTATCATCAGATAATCCCAAAACACAAAAAAATTAAAGGAAACTATGAAGACATTTTTGCACCATATTTATGAATCTAAATGAAGGATTGTTGGTATTGGTAAATAAAGATGTAATTGGAAAAAAACAGACATATATGTAAAAGCATTACAACGCAAACAGTAAATGAAGAAGTGTGAGGGTGGGGGTTAGTACTGACGTCTCACAACAAAAAAAGCTCCCGGGTTTCTTTATGGAGTCTGTTGGTTCTCCCAGTGTCTTCTTGGGTTCTCTGTGGGTACTCCAGCTCCCTCCCACATCTTACAAGGACTGAGTACATAATTTAAATTTCTGGAAATACACACTGCCATTATAATAGTAATAAAAACACTTGTACAGTTTAAAAATCTCCACCATCCTTCAGTAGTTTTAATTAGATGTTTTTGGATGTTTGGTTACAGTTGTTCTATTTTTTTCTTTTTTTATTTAGTTTTTTTGTTGTTATTTTTAATTTATTATAGTTGCCTGAGTGGTTTTACTCATTTTAGTTACAGTTTGAATATGTTTAGTTTTGACCAGTTTCAGTATTAGTTTGAAGTCATTTCTTTAATTATTAAGGCATGATTTAGTAATGGTATTAAAATAAAAACAATAACTTTTTGACTTAACTCAAAGTCTTTTACACGTCCTAATATGTTCATCAAAGCCTCATCAGGCAAGTTGTGGTAAAAACTAAAGTAATTAATTTTAAAACCGAAGATATTTCCTGTAGATTTTTAATTTATTTCAGTTTTTTTTCCAGGTTCCAAAAATTGTGTCGGTTTATTTTTTTCTCAAAAAAATCTAGTTTGTATTTTTATTTTAATTAACTAAAAACAAAAACAAAAAAACAAAAAAGGCACCCAGCTCTAGTTTTTAGTTTGTAATAAGCTCGATTTTGAACCATTAACAGACAAATATTATCATAAAGAAACAAACTGACGTAATCTGGCACCTTTGGCTTTTTCTTGCAAAAGGCAGCTTGCTTTACACATTGTGCCATTAAGCTTCATGGTAAGCTATTGGGGTTCTGTTGAGTGTAGCTCAGATACGGCATCTTCCCCCTTGGTAACTACTGCACATATGAGAAAAGATTACACATCACATTGTCGTTACAATCAACAATCTCAGTGACAATTAAAAGTCCTCTCTTGTATACTTCCGCTAATCTTTCCAGAGGTAAACAGAATAACATTAAAAGTGGCCTTGGTGAAAAATGTATTGTTTCAATACCCCTCAAGTTTTTGTGCTTCATTTATTTATTTATTTTTTAATGTTTTGACTGTTTGCCAAAATATTACTTAATGTAGATTTCAAATGAACTAAATGCAAAATGCCTGTTAAAATAAAGACTGAAGATATAAAACATGATCTGCTTTTATTGTGTCTGATTTTAAAATGACCATAGATGACCGTTTATAATACAGCAAAGATTAAAAAAAAAATCAAAAACAAAATCACACAGTTCACTGCAAATTATTTGGATCATAAATATTCACATACACAAGTCAATGCAATACTCAAATCAGCGTATTATATATGTATATATATTACAAAAACTATACATGTGAGCCTGTGTCATTACTTGGAAAATGATGATTTGTTTTCCTTTCATGCACCATTCAAGTACAGTCTTGATCACGTATCACCAAGTGACCAGTTAAACACGTCCTTTTAGTTCTTTATGCACAATAAGGTCCTGCTTAGTGAGCAGTATCAAGAGGTCAAATTAAACATTGTATGAATAGTGGCCATCACTCTAACACTGTTAGAGTGATGTCCAATGGCATGGCTAAGTGATTCGCAGAAGGTGAAGCTGTCTCAACACCATCTTTAATCCATGGAAGGTAACGCTTTGTTAATGAAAAAACCAAAAACTGGTGTGCATTTCGTGTCTCTGTGGGACATACAAATTGTCCAGCCTTCACTTGGGTAAAGTCCAGCGATCAAGCTCCCATTAATCCCGATGAATCTTTGGACCATCCCCTGCTTTACCTTCCCTGCAAAGATAACAAAATCTAATAAACCATTTAAGTGTGGTGAAACATGCACTTGCCAGTCACTTTGTTAGGTACCTCTGTCCAGTCAACTGTGGCAGCAACTTACTGCATGGCACAAGTGCTAGACGAGCTGGTCTGAGTATTTAAGAAACTGCTGATCTACTGGGATTTTTTCATACAAGCATGTCTAGGATTTTGAGACACTGGTCCGAAAAGGAGAAAATGTCAAGTAAGCTATAGCATTTTGGACCAAAGTGCCCAAAAAGAGGTCAGAGAATTGCCAGACTGCTTCGAGCTGAAAGGAAGATGGCAGTGCCTCGAATACCCAACCATCAGAATTGGGATATGCAGAAGAGCATCTCTGAATGCACAACATATAGGGCATTGAAGGTGATGGGCCACAGCAGCAGAAGATCACACCACGTGACACTCCCTTTAGTTTAGTACAGCACAGAAACTGAGGCTACAATTCACATGGGCTCACTCATGTTGGTGCTGTAAACGTGTGGGCATATTTTCTTGTCAAGTTCTGGGCCTGAGGATCACAGCCTACCCGAGTATTGTTGCTGACCATGTTCATCTCTTTGTGATCACAGTGTACTCATCATCTAATGGCTGTACAGCCAAAACACAGCTGCAGCAAATGTGCGATGCTATTATCTCAACTTGCAACTTGTTGAATCTAAGCCATGGAAAATTAAGGCAACGCTGAAGGCAAAAAGAGTGTCAAACTGGGTGCTAGCAAGGTTTACCTAATAAAGTGACTGGTGATGGTGCGGTGATAATGAACACGATTTCTTATTAATCACTTGTGCAATGCAAACCTGACCCCGAAATCGGCCACCTACCATCCACTCGTGTGTGCAGCTGTATCAGGTGTGCCTCCGTTCTGTCCGGTCCCTGAAAATCAACACACACAGATCAAGCTAGCGTGTTAGCGCTCACTTAGCAGGCAGCGCACCGGTAAGCAGGAGGAAAAACTCACCTTGTCTGTAATACATATCGTTCACTGTATTCCCATAGACTTTCCACGCGAAGTGAATGGCGATTAGACTAAAAATTAACCAGCTGAGGAGTATTTTGAATATGGACACTCTCATGTCGTTGGCGAGCCAGTCGTCTACAAACTCAGAGAGAAACGACAGGCAGCTGTCAGCAATGCGGGACAGAAACTCAAAGTCCCACGGCTCCTCCATGGCGTCCGTTTATTCAACTGGTGTCAAATTAAGTGACTGGGCTGCGGTGTCTGTTTTAGTGATTTATAAATCAGCACTCTGGTTTGGAGATGTCATATTCCCCATTTCTACCGTTATGATGTTTACGTACGGAGAGGAGAGGCAATCGGACGTGACGTGGTACGCAGGACGACTACTTCATCACGTACACAACAGAGCCTTTCAGCACCAACACAGTGAAGTTAAACAAATGTGTGTGGATAAAAATCTATATTTCGACATCATTTGTCCAGGTTGTGTTATGCCTCCCCCCCTTTTTTTTTTTTAAACCTCAGCTAAACCGTCAATCCGATTCATGTGTGCCATGAAGATATGGGAAAGAGTCGTTGAAGCTCGTTTAAAGAGAGGTGACTATCAGTGAGCAGTGAGTGTTGACGGAGAAGTATAGAGAAGGTCAGAGTTACCTGCACTGTGTGTTTGTGTATTTGAAGAAGATGATTGGTTGCCAGGAGAGGAACTGTATGAGAAGGCGGTCAGGAGGGACCCTGGTTAAAGGCATGTATGAGGACAGCAAGACGGTAATGAGGTGTGCTATAGGAACGACAGATGTCAGAAGGTTCAAGTTGGGGACGGGAGTACATGCTAGCTTTAGTATTAGCCACCAGTGTAATACGGAAAATGGAAAATACTGGATTTAAGTATTAGTTTAATCCAGAAAAAAAATTTTTTATTGGTCAATATAGACGTAAAAACATTTTTGTTTTAATTCACATTGGGGGGGGTTTAAGTTCTCCGTTCTTTCTTTGTCACAGAAAGCGTTTCGCTGTATTATATCTGCTACAGCAGCACCCATACATGTGCTGCACGTTTATCTGAGATTTGTCTCTTCAAGTTTCTGTTACGAGCCCACAACCAGAGAGTGGGGAGGGGCGGGACTAACCGACGCCAGCGAGCGCGCTGATTGGTCAGCTGAAGTTGTCATCAGAGATTCCGGATGTCGGCTTCGGTAAGGGGAAAATTTGTTTTCTGCTTCTCATTCTTGACAGCTTGTTTGCAGTGGGGCTGCTGATAAAAGTCAGTGTTGACATTAGACATTCAGTCCAAGTCGTCAACGGTACAAAACCGTAAGTTTCACTCTTTCTCTGTTTATCTGGCTAATTTTAGATAGCCACGGTTGGCTGCATGAGCACTGTTAAGCCAAGGCCATGAAATTGATCTGTATGTGTCGCTTGCTAGCACCCAGTGTTAGCCGTGTAACTACAGTCAGCGTTCATTTATTAGTTACTTATTAGAAAGGTAAGCATTACAGGACGTCTGAAATTTATCGTGCATGTGTAGATAAGTTGTTATCATGCGGACGTTAGCGCTCTTAATCTACCAGCCACTTAGTCCCGTTTCTCCGTGTTGATATGTAGTGTAACATTAGACAGACTGCTAGCTGTAATCAGGTTTAAATTCCACAGTGTTAGTAACTTGGAGTTGGAGTAACTCTCCTCTGTAATCATGTGACCTGACCACTGGTCCAGTATGAGTGCTTCTATTCATAACAGACTGGAGATGCATGGGATCTCTGATTTTTATCTGCAAAAACTACAATGCATGATTTATAAAGCAGCTTATTCCTCTCTGTCTTTATTCTTTCCAGAGACTGGGATGGTATCATGGAAACAGCCAATCATCAAGAAGGAGAGGCGGCGGCAGTGAAGATTGGTGATAGCCCTTTAGAGAGTAATCAACCTGGTAAATAAGCTACGTAATCACTCTTTGAAGCTTGTCTAATTTTAATCTTCATCACTTACATCACACGTTGGTTTTTGTTTTCATTGTAGCTGACTCATTGGCAGCCTCCTTCTCCCTTTTGGAGAATCACATGTTTCCTGATTCAGTAGAGAGTAATGGGAGCGCCGCTGTTAGCAGAATCGAGCCTTTGAATTCGCACCCACCAGATGTTTCGGCAGAGCATCTCGGTTTGGATGAGAAGCCTCCTTCTGACCAAGTGATGAAGCTAGAGCCCGAAGAGACAGAAACCGAGTGCCAAAACAACGCGTCCACGCAGCCAACTGATGGAACAACTGAAGATGATGCCACTGACAATGACCAGAACGACTCTGGGGAATTTGTTGTAACAATGCTGGCCAAGGCCAAGCTTGAAGAACAAGGTATAGGTGTGAAGGGGAGGTCGTCCCCGCTGTTGGAGGCAGGCACACTGGAATCTTCGTCATTTACATCTCATCGCGATGAGGATGTTACAGCTGACAGCTGGCGGCAGCACAGGAAACATGTTTTTGTGCTAAGCGAAGCCGGTAAGCCCATTTATTCCCGATATGGCAGCGAAGAGGCTCTTTCATCAACAATGGGAGTGATGATGGCGCTGGTGTCTTTTGTCCAAAGTGGAGATAATATCATTCGCTCAGTCTACTCAGGTAAGAATGTTGGGCGTCGGCCAAAATGCAAATTTGAGAGATTTTTATCTATGATGGTTTTTTCCAGCCACTTTCATGTTCATATTCACTACGTTAAAAGGAAATCTGACTTTTTTTAAACACACCAACAAGAGCAAGTGTGGCTCTGACTCACTGTACAGGGCAAAATTGTTGCCAGCTTGTCAAAAAGCTCCTGGACCATAGAGAACAGTATCTGAAATATAATAAGCAGTGCATTCCCTGTATTGTTTTATTTTGAGAACAGTGAGTTTAGGGGATCGGTGGTATCCTTAGGAGCAGTTTTAGTTTTCATTGATTGTTTTTTTGTGTTGATTTGCTCATGTTTTTTCCCCCTTCCCTCAGACGAGCACACCGTAGTGTTCCTGCAGAAAGGGCCCCTAGTTCTGGTGTGCGTCTCCAGCAGTCATCAGTCTGAGCAGCAGCTGCAGGGAGAGCTCCTCTATGTCTACTATCAGATCATCAGCATGCTCACTCAGGCCAGTATATCCCGCATCTTTGAACACAAGAAAAACTACGACCTGAGGAGACTCCTAGCGGGCTCAGAAAAGATCCTGGATGGTCTCCTCAACTTGGTGGATTCTGACCCCAGCTTCCTGCTATCGGCAGTGCACTGCTTGCCTCTAGCCTCCTCTCTCAGGGACTCTCTCAGCCAGATCCTGCAGAAAGCTATCACACCCAATCTCGTTTTCTCCATCCTCATCGCCAAGAACCAGCTTCTAACCATCGTCCAAGAAAAGACAGTCATTGAGGACTCGCGGCTGGAGCCTGCTGATGTTCACCTTCTGCTTAACCTCATTGGAGCTTCCTCTGCCTTTCAGGCTGGCGAGATCTGGACCCCCATTTGCCTCCCGCTCTTTAATCCTGACTGTTACTTTTATGCATACATTTCTTACCTGGACCCTCCAGAATGCACTGTTTGTTTGCTGCTGCTCTCGACAGACAAAGAGGCTTTTTACTCTGTAGCTGAGTGCAAGAGAAAGATAGAGGAGGCTATGATGGCTCAGAACTCCCTGAGCCTCATTGCCAAAGCTCAGACGTACAGTGTGAGCCAGGTGGGCGTCTCAGACCTCAGACACTTCATGTACAAGCCCTTTGATGTGCCAGACAACTACCGCCAGCTCACTCAGTTCACCAGGTGTGTGTTTGTTTGTGTATGCTTGCTGTCCTTGCAGTTGCATAAGGCTGATATGAGCCTAAACTAGAGTTTAAAAATGCAAACATGCCGAGTGTTTGCGCTGCATGTTAGTTAGTGATATTTGTCTTGCATAACATTTTATTATCTTCTAGCTGTGTAGAAGTTTAAAAACCTTTTGCTGCTAATGATAATAATCATGTGTGAGAAGTACAAAAGTGCCCACTAAGATATTTTTAGGCTTTTAGGCAACATTGTCCTGTCGGTGTTAGAAATGGAGTTTTAATAGTTTACAAATCAAGCATTGTGTGTTTCTCTTTCCACTACAGTGTTATTGAACATGTTTTGGGTGTTTTTTGTGTGTAACTTGTGTCCTATGATGCTTTTCTGTATGTAGCCCAGAGATGGAGGCACCATACAGCAGTGAAGAGGAGAAAATGAGACTGCTGGATCTTTATCGTTATATGCACGGCCGCATCCACAGCACCTCACGACCCCTTAAACTTATCTACCATGTTGCTGAGAGGGAAACTCTGCTAGCCTGGGTACGTACATTAGTTTGTGGTTGTATTCTTTCTTACTGTGTTTGTCCAACTTTGAAATGATTCTTCCAAAAGATCGACACTACACTCAAAACAGTCAACGACCACTTTATTAGGTACACCTGGCTAGTACCTGGTTGGACCCTCTCTTGCTTTCAGAACTTCCTTAATTTTTCATGGCACAGTCCTCAGTTGAGCCTGTGTTTCGCTCACAGAAGCCAGAAGCCCATCTGCTTCAATGTTCAGATCATTCGGGGGGGGGGGGATCAGCAGTTTCTGAAATGCTCACACTTTGCGTCACTCAAATCATTTCAGCAGAAAATGCAACCATCTCTACATGCCTAAATGCATTGAACTGTTGACATGTGATTGGCTGATTAGATAATTGCATTAAAGAGCAGTTGAACGGGATACCTTTAAAAAGAAAGAAAAAAGAAAGACAGTTGCCAGTAAGTGGCAGCTTAGCTTAGCACAAAGCCTTGGAACTGGGGCTTAATAGTCCATTCATTGGGAAGCTTTTTTCAGAAGGCGTTGAAAAAAAGCTGTTAGCTTGCTTCCAGGTATTTTCCTTAGCTAAGATAACCAGCTCCTAACTGAAGCATCATTGATCTTCTCATCTAACATAGCAAGAAATGTAATAGCTCTATTTCTTATTCCTAAATGTATTTCACAGTCTTCTCTTGATTGTTTTCTTCTTTACTCAAGGTCACAAGTAAATTTGAGCTGTACACCTGCTTCAGCCCCCTGGTGACAAAGGCCTGTGCCATTACTGCTATCACTAAGCTTCTAAGATGGATTAAAAAGGAGGAGGACCGTCTGTTCATCAGATACCCCCCAAAGTATTCAACCACTCCAAACCCCAGCAAAAGCTCTCGAGGAGGCAAATCTGACCAGCAAGACTCCACAGATAATGGCTTCTTATCTCTTCTATAGGACTCTGTTAGCACTAATAGAAGTGGCTCTGCCTCATCCAAAAATAGTTTGTACACTGGTTTCAAGATATTTTTCAACCCTCTTGACACTTACGAGACCGACAAACTTTGACCACTGGAATCCAACACTACGTTTTACACTATTTAAGGAGGACTGGTGTCTTTGAAACCGGTGTTATTAGTTCTCCAGGAAGCATGTCATCACATTGCTGCTTTTGAGCAGAAACAGGGCAGAAGCACATTAGTAGATTTTAAAATGAACTGTGGCAGAACATATTTGCAATGGTGTATTTAAGCGTTTTTATATTGTTTTATTACAGCAACAACATGAACAGTGAATGGAACATATATTACATATTTAATGAGTTAGCATGAGGAGGAAAAATTAAGTTAAACTACCTTTGGAAGATAAGATCGTTCATAATCTTTATCTCCTCGCCCTAATCACAAAATTATGTTGCATAACATGATGTCACAAAACAGGATATACAAGTTGTTAGCGTGTGTGCTTTTTGGGATCAGCATAAACTGGAATAAGAACTGGAACTGCCAGAGGAGGGAGAGGCCCGGCGTGAGTCACATGAGGCCACAAGCAGAATGTTTTTCCTCCTTCACAGAATTTGAAAACATGTCGTTTCTCATCTTGCTGATGTTTAGACTCGAAACGAGACTTTGAGTTTTATTGATGTTTCATTTTGTGCAGCAGATTAGTAGGAACCCCAGCCTGATTATTGTCACTGTTAAGTGTTTCCATTGAAAAAAGGCAGACCTTATCAGTTTCTTGATAAGGTGGGAAGATGCCAATGAGCTCACATGTTTTGCTCTGCAGATACCTTTAGTATGACATCTAATGTAGTGAGTTCAGGTATTCTTTTTGCATAATAGTTTTCTAAAGGTGGTCTGAAAAGTTGTTTCATCCTTGTGACCAATGAGGAATTTCCTGTCAAGTCTTAAGAGTTTGTCTGTAGTGTTACAAAATAAATCCCAGGATGCATAAAAGCAGTTGTCCTATTTAAGTGGACTATTACAAAGAGAAAAAAAAATCAGATGACTGTTTTGTGGAAAGAGCCAAGCATGGGAAAAGCAGGTGAGCTTAACATGCAGTTTTGGGGATGTACAGTACAGCCAAGCAATAAATAAGAATGACAGAAATATCTAAAACTTACTTTTAAAGTTATGGTTTGAAGGGAGTATGCCTTAATTAGTGCCACATTATATATGTCCTTACAAGAAACCCCAAATGACATAACTGGTAAATTAATTAAGCTGTTATTGATATCACGTCTTTGATTCTTAAATTCTGAACCTTCCATCTTTTTATAAAGCAGTGTAGCTTTGCAGAAACCAAACTAGTGCTAGTTGAATATTTATCACCAGGAATTTCGCCTCAAACTATCAGAATCACCTTGTGTAGTCTAACGGTAAGTCTTGCATTCCACCAGCTTTAATGTGGCATGACTCATAACAAGTGCAGGCTGCTAACAAGTGTTAGCATCTTGTTTCTGTGCAGCTGTACTGTTCAATATAGTCAAAGCTAAAAGTAGGTGATGACTTTAGAGGAAGGAAAGGCATCTTGGTAACATGTTGGAGCAACTTGTCACCAAAATAGCTTCAAAGCAATTTGGCTTTAAAACCCACGGCAAGAAAAATGATCTTGCAGTTTGTAACAAATAAACAAATCATAGATAGATTGCAAAACAAGTTTTGTTTGGTAGTCGAACACACTGTCTTCATTAAACATACCTTGAACGAACCAAATGGTTTAAAATTAATGGCCCATTTTTAATTTTATCGATAAAAATATAGAAGCGTTTTGTTATTCCCACTTATAAAACATATAATTGCAGATATCTAAATATCCAACAAGGTGTGTAGTTAAAAGGGAGCATCTGCATTGCTTAACCAGCTGTTGCTGATTGAAAAGGAGCGAGGCTCCAACAAAAGGGCTGTCAGCTGAAATAATGAAAGGGAACATGTAACTCTGTGGTAAAACATGTTGTTGTTCCCAGTCAGCTGTGACCAAACTTTGTAGCAAATACAAAGAAATTGGTAAGGTTATAAAAGGAAGACATATGGGTAAGATGTAAACTTACCCATATGTCTTACCCATAAAGCAATACGCCTTTAAAATATAAAATGTAGACACTGGAGTTGTTGTAAGAAATGAGTCAAATTTGCACCAGTATCAAAACGCGGACGAAAATGAGGCTAGAGTGGGATAACGAGGGGCAATCCTTATCTGTGGATGTTTGGATGAAAGTGATGTTTGCTGATAAATCTGCAACTTTTGTCTGGCGTTGTTCTAATGTCGTGACATGTAAAAGACCAGCAGAGAAGGCATTTATTATTAGTAAATGAACAGGTCTACACTGAAACCTTGGGCACTTTTCTCATTCCTCCGATTGAAAGTGGCTTTGATGATGATGAAGTCACGATAATGAAGATTTTCACCGAGCAAAGACTGTTAAAGCTTTCCTCCAGGAGAGACTCAGTAATTCAGTGATGTGGCCAGAAAAAAATGTATGGTTGAAATTTAAAACAGTGATTTAGAACAAGGCTCCATTCTGCAAGGCTGTTTGATTTTTTTTTATGGTTCCTTTTTATTTGCACCCTCAGCATTAAGGATTATATCATTTTTTACTGTCTACTTGGTCTTAGAGAGCAACATGCCATTATTTTAACATCATTTCAAGGTATGTTTTACAAAGGCAGAATTTTCAGCTAATAAACAGAAATAGTTTTGTGTCATATGTGTGATTTATTTATGTGCTTAAAACTGGAAAAAGGAAAAAAAAAAAAGGCTGAATGAACTTCCTGTAAGTGTCTTCCAGTCCTATGGCTTAAAAGTCTCTGGATGTTTGGTTACGTTGGAACCTTGGTTCTCTAAATAAGAGACCTAATGCAGCTTGTTCCATTCAAACTGTCACTCTCCATACATACTAGATATGAAGAAGTACTGATGCAATAGAGAACACCATCTTCCCTCCTTTGGTGGTCCACTCACTCCCTTCTGGTTGCAGCTGTTGTTGAATTTTGCACTATTAAATTTTATTTATATAGCATCAAATCACAACATTAAGTAAAAGGTGGAAGCCCTTCAGAACAGATTTCCAAGTTCTATTAAAATATATATTTTTTTATTAAAATAAAAAGTTTGGACACGCCTTGTCATTCAATGTTTTTTCTTTATTTTCATGACTATTTACATTGTACATTGTCACTGAAGGCATCAAAACTATGAATGAACACATATGGAATTATGTAGTAAACAAAAAAGTGTGAAATAACTCAAAACACGTTCTATAGTTTAGATTCTTCAAACTATCCACCCTTCGATCACTGCTGTGCACGCTCTCGGCATTCCCTCGATGAGCTTCATGAGGTTTGTCACCTGAAGTGGTTTTCCAACAGTCTTGATGGAGTTCCCAGAGATGATGAGCACTTGTTGTTCACTTTGCCTTCACTCTGCGATCCATCTCATCCCAAACCATCTCGATTGGTTTTAGGTCTGGTGACTCTGGAGGCCAGGCCATTCGGCAGCACTCGTCTTGGGCAAATAGCCCTTAAACAGCCTAGAGGTGTGTTTGGGGTCATTGTCCTGTTAAAAAATAAATGATGGTCCAACTAAACGCAAACCGGATGGGATGGCATGTCGCTGCAGGATGCCTGTGGTAGCCATGCTGGTTCAGTGTGCCTTCAATTTGGAATAAATCCCCAACAGTGTCACCAGCAAAGCAGCATCCATCACACCACTTCCTCCATGCTTCACAGTGGGAATCATGCATGTAGAGATCATCCGTTCACTTTTTCTGCGTCGCTCAAAGACATGACAGGCAAAACCAAACATCTCAGATTTTGACTCATTAGACCAAAGCACAGACTTCCACTGGTCTAATGTCCATTGCTTGTGTTTCTGGGCCACAAATCTCTTCTGCTTGTTGCTTTTCCTTAGTTGTGGTTTCTTAGCAGCTATTTGGCCATAAAGGCCTCATTCGCTGTCTCCTCTGAACAGTTGATGTAGAGATGTGTCTGCTACTGGAACTCTGTGTGGCATTTATCTGGGCTCTAATCTGAGGTGCTGTTAACTTGATTTCAATTTTTTCTCTGCTACATTATCATAAATCTTGCTTCATATATTTGATGTCTTCAGTACGTACCTACAATGTAGAAATGTGCTACACACTGCTAATATATTTATTAGCCGTGTGGAAGGACGTCTTAGTAGATGATTTACTTCCATTTAGATTTATCTTCAAACAATACATTTAATTCACTAAAACGAATAAAAATAAAACACGCTACGCACATTAAACTGTTTCAAACAGCATTTATTGTTGTGTGAGAAAATATTGTCTCGGGCAGATTATAGATCTTGCAATACAATTTAAATGACAAGATCAAAAATCTCCTGTGCCACCAAGGGAAAAAAAACGAACAAAACTTGCAGGCAGGTGCAGCAGCTTCTGCCCACAGAGTTAAGGTCTTGTGCCTCCTCGCTTTTAGAGAATATGTTCCATATGTTGGCGAATACCATCACTGTTACAAAGAGCTACGTAGCATCATACATAAATCTTTTCAATATTTAACTTTTTAAATAACACTCTCAACTGCCACAAATTATAAATTAAAATCTAAACTCGATTTTTGCATTCCTTAAATTACTTCATGTAAGCCGATATAAACATACATTTACATATTTACAAAACTATACACATGCACTTTTACTACACTGAGGTTGTACACATGTATGTATAAGCTGTACACACACACACACTCTCACGCACGCACGCACGCACACACACAAGGTTTTGCCACACATATGGCTCCAGGAGTCACCAATCCAATCCTTAAAAGTAACCATTTGTGCTTTTCAAGTTTCCTCAGCCACATTTGCATTCAAGTGCAAATTCTCGAGTGAGGATCGCAGTAGACTTTTTTCTTTTTGCCCCTCCCTCCCCCACAAACCATCTCACCTCTGTAGTGACTTCACATCTAACTAACCAGGTAGCTGCACCGGGTACGCCGACATTCTCATATCACCGTACAGTTTCACAATATGGAAAAATTAAGTAAACACTCTAAAGTCTCACCAACGACACGTCATAGCTGGACTGAGAGTTTGGGACCTCGGAGCAAATGGAATCACTTGTTCCTTTAATGCTCAATTCAATTTGTTTTTCAAAATATAGTAAAATAAAAAAATATTTTTAGTGCTCGTTTCCAAAGCCTAAGCCTCATCCCTGAAAAAGTTTTTTTTTAAAAATCTATTTCAAAAAACTTTTAATTTTGTGCTCAAATATAAAACGCTGTTATAACAGATAAATTCCCTTTATATATTTTTTTAATTCAACTCAGGTGACGTGACTCTGAAGTGACCCTTTTCAGGAAGGAGGAGGAAAAAATATAAATATATATCCAAGAATGACTGGAAGATTACAGGATACAGCGAGAGAGCTCACTGAGACTTCCAACTACCTGCAGCATTCAGGTGTAGCCAGATGCTCAGCAATATCAGTCAGAGAACAAATGATGCATGGTTATCGTGCATGCACCAAGTAATTCCCAGAACTGCTGAATAAACATGAGCACATGAAAAACAAAGTCCCGGAGTCAAATGTTACCAAAAAAAAAAGAAAAAGTTATTTGCGCCCCTTCTGATATAATTTCAATGTGAATGCCTGCAGTAACGGCTTTGATGTAATACCATGAATATTATCCTCCCATGCATTGCTGCTTATCTTGGTCAGAGAAACGAGTCTAAGCAGAGATCCCCCCCAACCTCCCACTCCCAGCTGTTCTGAAGGAGACCCTGAGACATTCTTAATCTCTCTCGTGTGTCCAGGTCCTCCTTCCAGTTGGAAGTGGCCTAAACATGTCACAAAAGAGGCATCCAGGAGGCGTCATGACAGATGCCTGAACCACCTCAACTGGCTCCTTTCAATATGAAGAAGCTACTCCGACCTCCTCTGGAATAAAGGAGCTTCTCTCCTTGTTGCTAAGAGAGATCCAAAAACCCCTCGGAGGAAGCTCTTTACCACCACTTGTATCCACAATCTTGATCTCACCACCTGCAGCTTGTGGCTGTAGAAGAGGGCGGGAAAATAAGGTCCACTGATAAACCGACAGCTTCAGCAACACTGCACCAGTCTATCTCTCTGAATATTAATGGAACAAAACTCATAGTAACTGAACAAACAGAGGATCTGAAGGAGCAGCTTATACATCACCTGCAACATGCAAACAACAACATGCAAATGATATTATTATTGTTATTATAGAGAACTCTTGAAGACAAACCCGTGTCCATAGCTGTCCAAGTCCAGATATGACGTGAATGTTAAGTGGGACTTTCACACTTCAGTATACACAGTGACGTTTCAATGGCAAATACAATCTAAATATATTTTCAATCAAGAAAATCCCATTCACGATTAAATAATTACACTTTTCTCACGAAAGTCTCGACTCACTTTGGCCTAAAATAAAATCTTTATATGAACACGTAGCAACAGTGGTTGTGGAAAACAATTTTAAAAAAACGTACACAAATAAATGAACAAGTAAATCTACAAAAAAGCACTTTTTCCCCTCCTCATTTCAAAAATCAGTTTTAAAAAAACTTTTTATGCAGATAACCTTCAAATACTACACCTGTTGGGAAGCGTTTGTTTTACTTTCCCAAATTTTTTAAGAGCATTGAAGAAGCTTTGTACACACAACCAGGCAGCTTATTTAAGATGATAAAATCTTTAAAATTAAATTTTATATAAATTGTATTTTTTAAATTTTATATAAAATTGGAGGGTGTGAAGTTAAGATTTCCTCTCACGTGGTTTAAATGTACCATAGCTCGGTCATAAGCAGTGTGCACAGACTTGCGAACGCTGGGTTTTTTGCCTTCCATTAACCGCAGCTTGTCTACAGTGTCGTCCATTCCCAGCGGCAGTAGTTTGTTACGAGGGAGCCATTGCCTGAAAATGAAGAGGGACATTTTTTTTTCTTTTCATTTTACATTTTAAATTTAGGTGACAAAGACTAACACTAAAATTCAACATGAGTTTATCCCTGACTGTGTGAATCTCACCAAGTTCTTTTGGTGTCAAAAAAGAGCACTAAGAAGAGCTTCTGGTCTTCCTCCATTTGCCTCCATTCACCAAGTTTGAGCACCTCCAGAGGAGGCACGGGAATGGGTATGCCATTGTGGAGAAGTCCTTCCTGGGGCATGTCAGGATCAACAATCTGTAACAGCAGATTATGTCATATACGGCACATTTAGCAACACAGGAACAACGTTTATCTAGACCAAGGCTGTCAAACATAAGGCCAGGGGGCAGGAGACTGCCCGACAAAAACTCCAATCATACTACACCCAAGTAATGTGGGGTGGCTGCAGTTTAGGAGGTTGCTCCTTCGTGCCATGTGGGTGATTGTTAGACAGAAAGCACTACAGCATAGAAGAAAGTGCTTGTGTAAATGGGAGAGTGGAAAATCACCACATAAGAGTTTAATTTAGTAATAAGTAAACACCATCTACAACCATTTTTATAATGAGTAATGAAACTTGTTTAGGTTGATGGAAAGAGGAGTTTTTTTTGGTCCGGCCCATTTAATATCAAAGTGCATTGTATGCAGCTCGCGATGTAAAATGAGTTTGACATCCCTGATTTAGACCATGGAGTGTAAGATTGAATGCATCCTCACCATTGCCGGATACGATGGATATCCCCTGCATTTGGCCCAGACTAGGTCCAGTGGTGCAAGTTTAGTCTCGCTATCTAAAGACAGAAGTGTAGACTTTCCTGTGAACAGGATATCCCAATACATGCAATTAATTTGTATTCATGACAGATCCTGAGCCCAAACTGAGAATAAAATGAAATGTGTATTTTTTTTATGTGTGTAGGCTCATAAATTACTAATCTAAACAGAAAACAGAGCCATTTCACTGTGTTTTGTCTTCTCGTGATACACACCAGATCCGGAGATGTCTCCGTTCTCGCTGCTAGGAACTTTAGCCAAAGCAGGTTTACCCCGACTGCGTTTGGGAGGGGAGACACTGCAGAGAGGAGTGGAAACCAAAACAAGAAGGACCTTTTTAAATTCAAGTCAAATTTATGGAAAAAAACATGCATGCTTCAGTTCAGCACTAGTTTTTCCTGTCCTACTCATACTCACCTTAGGTTGGAGTCGTCTTCATCGTGTTCTGCAGAGCTGTGCTTTCCATTTGTCAGGCCTAGCAACACCACAAACCACATGGTGACAAATACAGACTTTCTTCCCCCTGTTTTCTTTAGAAAATCAAATATCTGTAATGCAGTGATCCATCCGGTCCTTACCTCCTTCTGTGGGCGGAGGAGGGAGTTTGTCTGCCTCACTTTCTGAGCTGTGGCCTCTAGACCTCAGGCGGTGTGAGGAGGGAGAAGGAGGTGCTGGGGAGGCGTTTGGGGTAGGAGGTAATGTGGTGATGTTGTTCACACTGGGTGAATTCGGGCTGGTGGCGGTGCTATCCAACCCGTTGCTTTTAGCCTCAGAGGTTTTACCGTTCTGTTGTGGAAGGGACTTGTTCTTCACCATTCGCGCGCCATTTTTTGCTTTCTTAAACAAAACTGACGTGCGACGACCGACTCCGACCAGAGACAGTGTTGGAGGCGTGCCCAGTGGCGTGACCTCGTGAACAGCGTCTGGTTCCGAAGAAGGCGTTTCTCCGACTTCAGCCTCATCTTCGCCTTGGCTTTTGCTTCCACTCCGGGAGGACCTCTGACGTTTGTAGGAACGTCCAGGTGACCTTCGTCCTCCCGTTACAATGCCCAGGATAGGGGGCTCCAGGGGAGCATCGCCTGGCAGCGGTGATGATACTGGGCAGGTAAGCTCTAGCACAGGTGGAGAGTCATCTGGGTAAAAGAGAATTTTTTTTTTTCATCTTACAAGTAATTCATCACCTAAAATCTTCACTGGATGCAGATTTTCCAGTGTGAGAATTTAACTTTGCTAAATTAAAACTGAAAAAAGCCAGAAATTAGACTCTATGAATTTTATTAAAAAAACAATAATAAGTAATAGTAATTATGTATAAACTGCACAATTACTGGCTTAATTACCTGCTTTAGGATTTGACACTGCTGTCAATAGTCCATTCTCCACATTTGTCTTCTCCCTTTTCTTTTCCTTCTTCTTCTCCGCCTCGTCTTCCTCCTCCTCCTCTCCCTCTTCTTCCTTTCCTTCATCCACCTTCTCAATGCCATTCACAGACTGAGCACTTTGCTGCTGGTTCATCTTCTGCCTCAGAGTGTTGATCTCTCGGCGCAGCAGCCTAATGCGCTTGGTGCGACCGCCGCTGGTACGCATGGATGCGACTACGTCCAGTTTATCCAGTAAGGCCTTTAGTTGCTCCTCTGTGGTTAAGTGCAGTCTGTTCTCTGGGTCCAACAGAGAGTCAACTACAGAGATTACAACCACAAAAACAAGAAGGAGGAAAGAAAAAAAAAGCCAGATGAACAAATGAAGCCTGAGGGTTACATCCAAGAAAAGATGTGATCTATGTCCCGTGCTCAACTCACCATCATCCCATGTACAGTTGTAGAAGCCATGTTTGTTTGGAGCCTCTGGCAGGTGCATGCCTGTACTGGGGTCCAGGCCGATGCTCTGAGACTGCCTGTGGGCGTGGCGGAGAACGGCACCTCCCACCTCCCGCAGTTGTAAGGCTGCTCTGTGGAACATGGTGTCCTTGGAGTTGTACTTGAGGCAGTTCGAGATCATGAGGTCGAAGTCCTCTTCTAGGTCAGTGATGGAACAGTAGGCATGTCCCTCCAGTTTGGTGCGCATAGTGGAGAAGTCCATGGGTTGGGTAATAAACTCCAGGTAATCTGGGACCTCGGCGAATCACAGAAAAAAGGAATGTCAGCAGAGTCACAGTACAGTCAAAGTAGCCATGCTGCTGAGTGAAGAGTGCATTCAGAACAGGCTGCTGTCTAACTGCACCGACCTCTGACAGATTGACGGGCTGAGAGAAGATTTTGGCTGTGTCCTTCTCTTGTAGTTGCTCCAGGGTGGATCTCAGAAGCACCAGCGCAGGAGTCAACTTCAGCTCAAGAGCAGCCTGCTGAATTTTCATCTGTGTGTGGTGACATAATCACACAGGGGAGAATACAAGGTCACTCTGCGGGGTGCAAAAGAATGACAAATGCTGCGGGGAACAGAAATTCATGCTCCCTCGAACTGTTATGTTAATTTCTCCTCATCAGCTGGTGATTTCTTAAATGAAAACATTTAATGTTTGGTCTATAAACTTGTCTCAGACTTCCTTTTAAACACACCTGCTCTCTCTTTAGCCGCTCCCTCTTGCGGATGAGCTCCACCAAAAGTCTCGCTCTTTCCAGGTCTTGCCTCAACTTTTGCCAGTATCGCAGCTCCTCTCGCGCGGCACTCAGCTTTTCATCAGGCTCCCTCTGAAAATGATAGAAAAAGCTTTAAAAAAAACACCATAATTATTCTTTTTGTCTCTCTTTAGTTCTCTCTGTCCAGATGAACAGCATCAAGTTTTGGGGATCTACTAGGGCTGCACGATTTTGCATAAAATGAGAATCACGATTTTTTGGCTTAGAATTGAGATCACGATTCTCTCACGATTTTCTTTTCCAGTATAAATATTTATTGCACTTATTAACTGCACATCAACTTCGTAACAGTTGAGACTGAACGTAAAAACAATAAATAAACATAAAAACAACAAATGTCTCACGTTTTGTTGTTGTACTGCTTGAAATTCCGTCTCCACCGTTGCTCGACGCTGCGTGTATAGAGCAGGTAGTGCAACAATAGAAAAATAGTTGCGGGACGGCACTGTGTAGCGTTTGTCTAGGGTGTTGATCATTTTCCTAAATCCCTCTTTTTGCACAGTGTTGATGGGAGCCATATCTTTGGTCAGGTGATAAGTGATAGCCTCCGTTATTTCTTTGTGCCTGCGGGAGTTCGACGTGTATAGGGAAGCGCTGTATAAGGTTCCCGTTATTGATGTTTGGGTGGTTGACCGGGACGGATTTTCTCCTGTCACTTTCTCGTCATCCCTGACGTGCTCTCCGTTGTTTTTTCCCTGCTAATTTTAGCATCACACGGCACAGCTTCTGTATCACGTGGTATAAGGCTCCGCCCTTGTCATTTGTTGAGCAGGAAGAGTGAGCGCTTGTTTTCATGCAGATTATGTCCCGGATCAAAATGCGGTACAGTCGTCGTTGTCATTTTTCTTTTTTTTTTAATCGTTGTCATTTGGAAATGAGATCGCAAATAAGTATGAATCGCGATTTTCTAACGATTAATTGTGCAGCCCTAGGATCTACACAAGCTGCACATCCAAAGTTGTTATAAAAGTTTAAAAGAAACCAAAAGAACGTGAGTTGAAATAAAGTATATTTACCAACTTAGCAACTGTGAACACATCTCTTATCAGCTGTGTATTGCGTAGGACATCTTTGCCATCTCTGATAATAACTAACGACACATTTTCACAACATTTTACAGGCCATCTCGACACATTGCCCAGCAGCAGCAGCAGAACTGTGAAGGATTTTGTGGAAGCTTGCCATATTCAAAATCAGCCACTGCAAAGTGTGATGTCTGGGCTTATGTTGGATTTCAGTGTGTGAGGATGGAGAATAAGGTGTGAAGTGATTTTATTCCCGTGACTTGGCTGATTCTGATCTGAACAGACTCTCTGAAGGCCTCAGACACCAGTTACATCCTCCACTGACAGCAGAATAGAAATATTTCATTTTATTTTGTCATTTATATAATTTAAACACTCAGCTGCATTCATATTGTCATGGTCCTGAGTCTGAGGACTCAGTGTTTTGTGTTTCCTTATGCTTTTGTTCATTCCGAGTGTGTATTCTGTTGTTATTTTGCCATTTGTTAGGTTTCTGTTCTTTGCCTGCCTGCTCCCACTTCTCTGTGTTCCCTCTGTCTGTCCATGGTGTTATTGTGTCTGCTCATGAGTCTGCCTGTCAAGTTCAGTGTCCTGTCTGGTTCTCTGTCTGTTAATTTCCTGTTTTATTCTGAAGGTTCATGTCTGATGTGAGTGTGTTCAGTTTACATTTCCCCTGTCCCGTCAGCTCTGATTTCTCCCAGCTGTGTTGCCCTCCTGTCTCTTATCCCCTGATTACTGGTGTGTGTGTATTTAAGCCCTGTGTGTTCTCCTGCCTGTTGCTGGTTCGTCTGTATTACTCCATGTAAGTCCGCGCTTTTCTGCATTCATCTGTGTCTCTCTGCGTTTTTGTATCCTCCGTCAGTCTGCGTCTCTCTGCCTTTCACCCCGTGTCCTGTGGATTTCTAGTTGCTCTTTAGTTTTCCCAGTTTAGGTTTCCGTTAGTTTGTCTCATTATTCGTTTTCTGTTCCTGCCACTGACACCTTGTAAATAAACTCCACTAATCTTTTCATACACTGCTTGCTCTTGGGTCCTTTTTCCAACTCCACACGGCTCGCCTCGGCAGCCGTGACACATATTGTTTCTGCTGCTATCAGTACAGACACCAGCTTTACAGAAGTGAGAGATCTAACTACAGTCACATGGGTCAGCGATGGCAAAACCACAGGTGCTGCGTTTGCAGTCACATGTGTGAATGCTAAAAATGTAGACTGTTTATTTTCATTTGTGCTCAGTCATTTACACACCACTGCAGTGCAGTTATTACTGAACAGTCACTGTTGTGTTATAGGTACATTTGATGACGTCTCTCCTCACCTGCTCTGCAGTCCTGTGGGCCTGTAGGTGGGAATGAAGCCGCCGTATTAAAGGCATCCCATTTCGCGACTGTCGTTTCAGCAACCAGTAGTTATGAAGCCGCTGCATGAACTGGTTCTTTCTCTGGACTTCAGCTCCTGTGCAGATCTTGTTCAGCCTGTTGAGACACAACGTGAGAGTTTATAGATTAAAATACTAGTATTAACATTATAACCACTGGATAGTGACATTATGATAAGGCTATCTGTAAAAATCTCTCAGTGACATAGATTAAAATCAGACAGCAAATGGTAAACTATGGAAATTTGTACAGTATGCAAATGACACACCTGTGCGACGGGATCTGAGGCACCAGCAGCACAGGAATATTGGAGCGACGTGACCCACCAGACCCTTTTGAATTCTTCTTCTTTTGTCCTTTGGTAGCTTTCTTGTTTGGTGATGAGGGGGGACTCTGAGTATAAGACCGCTGACCCCGATTACCCCTGCCCCCCACGAGCCTCCCTTCCACCGACTCATCTCCAGACCCGTCTCGCCGAGACCCAACAGGAGAGTGATGCTCACAGAAAGCGGTCTTCTTCACGGAGAAGGTGGTGCCGTTAACACCTGTCTCCCGGACTGGGTCTATCTTCATGAACAAGCCAGCCTTCTGGGCGCAGGTGACGTGAAAAGCCCTGTAACAGTTGGCTTTGTGGCACTGAATGGAGGCTCCTCTGCCTTTCTGCTTACACAGGTAGCAGGTGAGCTTCCAACGAGCGGGAGGGATGTTACTGACCCCCTCCACGGGCTCAAGGAACACCGTGTTGGCAAAGCAAACTTCTGGGATCCATATGGCACAGACAACATGGGCCCAACGCCCATCACTTGTCTGTTTGAAGGCACCTCCTCGGTTGGGACAGAGAACACAGTCTACAGGGCGGGAGGGGGACTGCAGGCAGCAGCGGCACAGCCACTGGCCCTCGGGGACGTAGGGCACACCGTAACACTCCTGGTGGACGGCCAGGTTACAGATGTCACAGAACAGGATGACGTTACTGTTCAGACATTCGTCATCCAAGCAGACGCAGCAGAAGGCGTCCTCGTCGACAGCATTCTGGGACAGAGCCTGGCTGCGGGACTCCAAGATGGACTCCCTCTCCAGGCGGTCGATGAGCAGCTCAAAAGTGTCCGGAGATACGGATGCATGGCCATCGGACACCCTCTTCTGGTTCACCATCTCCAGCCAGGCGAGGTCCTCCTCGTCCATGTCGTACTCTGCCACGCTGTCCTGCTCCTCCCCAGATTTTTCTATGTAACGATAGTAGGCTGCCGGGAGAGGAGGCGCCTCTGTGGGGGAAACCGAACTCAGCACGCGGAAGGTCGGCTCAGGCAGAGGTGTTTGGAGGGCCGGCTGCTGAAAGGAAAAAGCCGATCCTGTGTGCTGATTAGAGCTGGAGCGCTGGTTCTGGTTTGATGTGTTTTTACCACTCCTCCTGTTTTTGCCGTTTGCGGGTTTCCTCCACGTCCTGGTTTTACTCTGTGTCTGCTCACTGTTCTCCTTGTTACTGTTGCACTCTGCAATGTCCTGGGCCATCATCTCGTCCTCTGTGATAACTGGCAGAGGATCTGTGATGTTAATCCGATGGAGTCTTCCATCTAGGTCCACTTCCACTATTTTCTGAGCCTGAGCGTATGTCAAAGTCTCCCTGGATGGAGAGAGCTGCAGTCTGTAAGGGGAGGGGGGCCGCAACTGGCCAGATGTACCCCTGCCCCTTCCTCTCCCTCTGCCTCGACCCCTACCCATGCTGAGTCTGCTAACAACTGCCTCGCATTCCCACCTCCTCGTCTTCTGCATGGGACTTTGCACTAGCGCCCTTAGAAATAGAGAAGAAAAATGTTTAATGCAACGATTGAAATTGCAGCGTCAACACTATTTGGTACTTTGTGAAATTATATGCAAAGATTTACTGTAGCTGCTGTATATTCACATTGGAGAGCATGGAAGATATAAAAGCTTAGGGGAGAAAAACAGAGTGCCTATATTAAGATTAGTGAAAACAAAAAACAACATATCACCAAATTTCTTCTACAAGCAACTTTCGCCACTCAGTAGCCACCTTGGTAACTCATTTAGGCAGCTATTTTGATACCCTAACAAGGCAAAATAGCCATTTTTTCTACTACACATTTGCAAAAATTCAAAACAACACAGCTTCCCTTAAGGATTCATCCAGAGTGCAGACACGATCCGAACGCTTTGCTGCAAAATTCAATTCAATTCAATTTTATTTATATAGCGCCAAATCACAACAACAGTCGCCTCAAGGCGCTTTATATTGTACAGTAGATTGTACAAAAAGCAAGTAGAAACGCCTGCTGCGATACAGCTGAAACTATCATGAACCTCAGTCGTGCATGTGCGTCAGACAATAAAACAACTGGTTGACTGCCACTTCTGCCATTACAGATTTCAAATCATCTTTGGTCCTGATTAAGCTCACTGGGTTAAGCAGGCGACTCCTTTGGCATATGGCTAATGTGGAGGCCTGGGTTCAGTTTTTGTTGTCTTCTTTCTACTATCCTACCAAATAAAGACTAAAAAGCCCCCTACCCAAAATACATATTCTTTTAATGCTCTATCTCTGTCTTATTTAGTCACTGAGATCACGTTGTTTGGATTAACAATGAAAGCATTTCACATTAAAACTGTCTGTTTAATTTTATTTCTACAAGACAAGCAAAACGTTACATATAATTTTTGGCTGCAATTTTGGTCATGTGGAAGGTAATTTATGGTGCACCAATTTATGTACAGCATTACCTGTATATGGTTCAAATGGCAGTAAAGTGATTTGACTTGATGTTGCACTGTACCAATTGTGCACTAACAATGAATCCAATTTGACAGGGGCCCATTTATTTTTCTATTATTTTCATTATTATTGCACTTTTCCGATATTCGGGAATAATTTGCAAAATTTACCGACCAATATAAAGCAACACTCAATAATCTGCTCTGCCAGGTAAAGTAGTTTTTGTATGCCTGTGGCTCTTAATGTGGTTTTGTGTATGTAAATTAAGGGTCACACCCAGCATTCACACATTACATATATTTTTATCACCACATTTCCAGAGTAAGAAAAATAAAGCCCCTAAAACACGTTATAAAGACATAATGAGAATATATAGGTTTTATGTATCCATTAACGTGGTTTTTTTTAATTAATTCTGCCCTAAAAGCTTGCTTTATTCTGTTTATTGGTGTTTTCTTTTTTATTCCTGTGTAAATAATTACAGGGTAAAAGGGGGTCAGCTCGGGTGCTGTGCTCTGTAATAACACAGTAAGCACTCATGTTGCACAAACACAACTACAGTAACTTGCACTGCTTGCATCTCGCCTCTCTCACCATTGGTCAAAAGGGGAGTCCGTAACGCGAGCACAAGTCTCGCCCACCAATAAAACGCTAGCACCATGTTTTTTTTTCTACCCCCTTGTTGCTGTGCCTAGTTAGGTTGAAGCGCGCTAAATACCAACCCGAGTATCTAACATCTGTCAGCCATTTTAGGCGCACAACAGCAGAGACAACGACTGTATTGCAAGTTGATTAGCAGCCCAATTATACATGCAAACAGCAGCCAGAGAGCAGGTGCACTGTATGCACCGAGTCCGAATGCATATTACATTGCATGAATGCTTTAGATCACGAGAGTGCAAACGTGCAACGTTTTCGGGTATTGCTTTGTAGTCCAGACCCCTGCAAAAAAAAAAAAAAGACCGTCTCTTTGCCGATGTGATAACGTTTCTCGGTCGGACAGGACACACGGATGCCGTGTGACAGAAAGGCTGATTTTCCTATCAGTCCTGAAAGTGCCCTTTAAAAAACACACCAGAGTTGTTTACCTTGTTCAGTCGTCCTCTGCAGTGCGAGTGCCCGACAGAAAAACTGCACCAAGCTAAATGTCAGCTACTGACAGACTACAATCAAGGCAGACATGCTAGCCGTTAGCTTAGCTAGCCGGTAATTTCAGGAGCGACAGCGTCATCTTCAGCACTCCCGTTCTCCGCCGTGACTGCGCTTAAACACACAAACTCGACCCGGTTTCATTGGTGTGGTTTTAACCTTTCAAACGATAGTGGTCATCAAACTAGGGACACCGAAATCCTGAAGATATCAAATTAATGTACCTTGGATGAGGCTAAATATTCAGTCAAGATGGCTTGAAAAATACGCCCCTTTAGAAAAAACCCACCTCAGCCAATCACAGGGCGCCGCTGCACCTCGCATTCAACGCGCACCGACTTCTGATTGGTCGATGGGCTAAAGCGGACTCATCGGACTCGTTCTAGAGCTCATCATCGAAAGAAGCGGTGAGGAAAACAACCTGAAATTTATTGCGCGCCTTCTGGCCTTGTCTCCCATCTCCTCCAGACCAGCGCAGTACCCGTTTCACCACATTTTCAAAGGGGAACATGCGGGTTAGTTTGTGGAGCTCGTAGCAGAAACGATCAGTGAAGAAAACACATTGCTGCTACCATCAGGACTGTTACCTATCTATTTATTATTTTCATTTGTGATTACTCTTTTATCCTGACGGTATGGGTGTTTATGCTTGTTTGTGTGCACAACAGTGCTTTCTTCCTTTAAATGCCTAAGGCTACCTGAATATTGTTGCTTACTGATTTCTTAAACATGACAATGAGTTCGCCAAACTCCAATCACCCCCACAGTCACCAAGCCTCGAGCCAACAGAGCACCTTTAGGAGGATGAGGTGGAAGTGATGGGAGAGTCACATCGTGGCGGTACAACTGGCAACCATACTGAAATGATAACTTCTGCTGTTGTCATGTCAATCTGGACCAAACCTTTTGAGGAACGTTTACAGGACCTTGTTGAATCTATGTCATGAAGACTTGGTTTGAGGCACGCTCAGTCATCCATGTAAGGATATCCAGATGAACAGAATCACCTCTATGGAATTGGAATTAAGTATTGAATTAAAGCACTTGTGTAGGTAAAGTGGGGTCCAACAACAGTATGCCAAAAACTCCAACATCCAGCAACAACAGCAGGAAAATGCCTCAACATTATATTCTATAACAACAGGAAGGAGCAGAAAACACAACACACTTAGTGTTTACGAGGAGAAACTTTTTCCATCGCCTTTCTCATTGGTAGAGATCTTTTAACCGCGTGAGCATGAACACTGTGAAAAGGAGTTCCCATACCGGGAGTCGAACCCGGGCCGCCTGGGTGAAAACCAGGAATCCTAACCGCTAGACCATATGGGACTTACGTTCACGTCAGAGATGTGTGCAGATGAAAAAAAAGGTTAAATAATGAGGAAACTTCTCCACAGTCCTTCGCAGTGGGTGTAGTGGATTTGTTGACAGTCACTGGCAGCTGTTACTGCTTCATTTAGACCCGTTTGGAGCGATTCTCTTGCTGCTGTGAATTTAAAATTCCGACTTTCTTTGGGAAATAAAAAAATAACAATAATACTACTCCATCACTGGCTAAATGAAGGAAATTTCATTAAATTAATTTAAAGCCACGCCGATACTTTTTGTGCACACAACGGCAACCCTCGGTCTTCATGACAACCGAGCGAGCTCCACCCACTGCAGATGTAGACTGACGTTTGGCAGCTCTGAATAGATTTTTGTTTGTCACATGTGTAGTTTCAAGACCATATCCGCACGAAAGAAAACACAAAGCCTCTTGCATGGGTTATTTTTATTTTATTTTTTACATTTTATT
Organism: Rhamphochromis sp. 'chilingali'; assembly: GCF_963969265.1. NCBI lineage: Eukaryota > Metazoa > Chordata > Actinopteri > Cichliformes > Cichlidae > Rhamphochromis > Rhamphochromis sp. 'chilingali'. The sequence goes on along the minus strand of NC_137936.1, from coordinate 23,613,669 downwards.
TCCCACTGACCCTTTCTGCATGTCTCTATGGGCTTCTTTCATTTCTCTAATGTGTACCTCCTGGTCTACTCTGACCTGACCTGACCTAGAAGGTCATGTTGAAAGGACAGAGGAGACTTGATCAAGTATGCATGGGTGTGTCCTCCGGGGGAACATAAAGCCTTTAAAGCGCATTTGTGTGCTTCTGTTATAGCCACTTCCTGTTTTCTGTTGGTTATCACAGCTGCTATAGTGAGATTTTTTTTCTTCATTTGCTTCCTGTCTTTGTTTTTGATCTTTTTTGCCATCCTCATCAGTTTCCCCTGCCATCATCTTCTTAATTCTTTGTGTGCCCCCAATCGGTTTCCCAGTTTTTACCAATTGCTCATTTTCTTTGCTGGTGTTCCTCATGCCATCTCAATTTTTGGTTGGTTTACTTTGTTGGACCTCTTCACTACCAGCATCCCGCAGCTAGCCCCTTTTATTCATTTCAGTAAATACCCTTAAACATCAAATCCTCACACCCCACTCTTAGATTGGGCACTTTCCCTAAACTTTCTGACCTTACATCCTCCTTCTGATGCCACATTTCATTTTATTCATACAAATTATTGATGCTGCCATCAGCTGAGTGGACAAAACCCAATTCTATAAGCATGATTACAGCTAAAATTTTGATCTTCTGGTCCTGGATTTGAATCCAGTCTAGGCAGCTTGTATGTTTTCAGTGTGTCTGAGTGGGTTTTTTTTTCTTTCCCATGTACTTTGGCTTCCTCCCACAACTTAAAAGCAGTTTTATTGGTGATTCTTATCAGACTGTAGGCTTGAATAGTTGTCTATGTATTAGTCTATGTAAAATGGGGAAAAGTTGTCTCGGTATAAGAAGGAAACAAATCCTAATAGCACTCTGGAGAAAACCACCACACTCACAGGAAATAAGCAATACATTTTTTTCTTTTCATAGCAGACTACTGCACTGGGAGTGCAATTCCGGTCCACAGTCCATGGCCTAAGAACATGGTCTGAGTTTTCAGCTTGGTCATAGACAGGAAAAGATGGTCACTCAACGAAATAAGCAGTCAATCATATGTTAATTTTGTAGCTTCCTAAAAGAGTTTCCACCCACCTTCCACTTAAAAAAGCTTTGTGTTGGTGGGAGTGAGTTTCTACATCAAGTCCTGGGAATGCCACTTTCAATCTCTTGGTCTTAGTGCTTCCATCAGGTTGGTCACCTACTAATTGTGCAGTAGGCTTTTCCTCCTTTGACTCTCATAATACATAAGTTGCTAGCATCAGTTCCCAGTCCAGTTTTTTCTTAAAAACTCCACATATTCCCTTAAAAATGGATCTTCCTTCCACTAAAAAAGAACCGGCCAGTCCAGGGTAAAACCATTTGCAATAAAGGTGTGCTTTTTCCCATACAACTAATTCAACCAGCTCCTCATGTGATCTCCAGCACCTTTGTTTCCTGCCTCTCCACACCAGAGTTTCCCCCTTTCTGTCCTCATCGAAAAGGGCTCCAAACCCACACTAACAGTATTCAACTTCAAATAGCTGGCAGCTAGACAAGAGGGGAACCTCCCACGTGGATGTGGCTAAAGTCCACACATCAAATAAATAAATAAAAACATGCAAAAGAAGAAGAATAGTCCTAAGCCAATAGCTGGCAGAAGATCCTCATAATGATTCCACTGTGCCACATTCTACAATGTTACAACATTAGCCCTGCAACAGAAGAGTGACCTGTAGATGGTTTAGTGGGACAGGTTTTTAGGAAAAGGTAGTTCAATCATATGTCAGTCCTGCTTAAATCAGCAATGATTTATTTACTTTATTACTTTAATTTATTACTCTTTCTGCATAAGATGAAAGATGAGATAGATTGATTATATAATCACTGGCTTACTCACTTCTTTAGGTCTGTTCTACATTTTGAAGCTACAAGACACCCACTGAAAACACACATACATACTGATTCAATAGAAGAACAAATTCATATAGACAGTTTAGCATCATTCCTTTATTTATTTATTTATTTTTAACATCATGTGTATTTATTAAGTAACCAGTTCCTACTGCAAAACTGAAAAAAATAATTGCAGTTCGGCTGCTAGGAAGCCTCTTAGTTCATATTTTAATAAATGTTTTAAGACTGTGTACATTTTCAGAATTCAGATTCATTTGGGTGTAAATAAAACTTTAACTTCTTGGTTTTCCATTAATAATTAAACCATACTGTAAGAAACATGCAGTCAATCAGAAATACAAACCTGAAGAGGGGGAACAGGTCAAACACTGGTTTTAGAGCTGCAAGGAAAAAACAGTCTCTCACTCCATATTACCTTTAGCACTGTTTCATTTGCACTATTTCAAAGGCTTTCTTAGCAATTTGACACTTCACAGAGCTTCAGATGTCTCTCCAAGGGCAGTGAACACTGTCCAATAAAGCCTTGTTTATGTTCTCTGAGAGAGAACGTTATTTTATCTTCTTTCTGTGTACTGCAACCCTTTGATCGACATGGTCTCATTTCACCAGAGAGTGTAACACTGCAAAAAGTCATATTTTGACTCTTTCCCCACTGAGTGTTTTGTGTTTTGTGCATATGTAACATCAGCATCTCCAATAACCAGTCAAATATGCCCTAGCTTTCGCTCTTTCTACAATTACTTTTACGATGAGAGAAATCTTGCTTCAAATGCCCAGCATGCAATTTAAGTATCATGCAACTTATGGGGGCTCAGCTTAACTATAATGCAACCTCCTGTGAATCGGATTATGTTTATTTGCATAATCTGTTTAGTCATCATTAGAATGAATCACATTTTAATTCACACTGGAAGCTATATGTTTGAACATTATGCTGCTTGTCTCCACCCCCTTAAAATAATTACTCCACATTCTCCACCCACAAAGTCTTGGTTGGCTATCTCTTGTTTCACTGCAATCTGAAAAACGCCAGTTCACAGTGAATCACAGTCGAGCGCTGGCTACTGTCAGGGTCAGTTCGAAGCTGACGTGCTGTCAAATCCTGGACTCTTTTCAGGTTAGTTTTTAAGCTTTTTTATTGCTTTGATTGCTTTGTTTTTTGCTTTTGTGTTATAAAGTTGATGCATCTCTTCTATGCATGCTCCTTAAACTACTACTACTCTCCTAATAATTTGTAGGTTGCAAGTCTAGATTAAGAGAGATGATGCTGCTTGGATTGTTTTTGCTGTCCTTTGGATTTCTCCTGGACAGGGGCACATGTACTGCAAGTAAGAGACTGTTTATTTATTTAGATCACATCTATGCATAAAAGATAAGGATGGATGGATGGATGGATGGATGGATGGATGGACATCAATCCATCTATCCATCCATCTATCCATCCATCCATCCATCCATCCATCCATCCAACAATGTTGTTGATGGATGGATGGATGGATGGAGAGATGGATGGATGGATGGAGAGATGGATGGATGTCCGGTCCTCCATCCATCCATCCATCCATCCATCCATCCATCCATCCATCCATCCATCCATCCATCCATCCATCCATCCCTCAACAACAACATTGTGTTTGTTAAGTTTGCTTCTACAGACTGATACGTTACAGTTTGACCCGGTCACTGCATTTGTAATCCAGAGTGGTGGCAGCTTGCTTTCTTTCTTTGCCAAATTCCTCATGTTTCCTCCCCAGTAATTGGTAGAAAATGATCATGGTTGACAGCAAACAAATACATAAACTGTCAGCCTTGCTGAATATCAAAGTGTTGCACTACATCCTGTCCAAGAAAGCTAGCCAGCGGACACAAAAAACGATAATAAATCAAGTCCATGGAGCAAACAATGACCCTGTCTGTAAGAGTGGCCAAAAACTGACAGGGGCTTTAAGAGCTTGTGTTGGTGTCATCTCTTGAAAAGGAGGATCTGATGGTTGTCAGGGTCACCCTGTGGTGACGGATCCCCTAGGCCTTGGCCTGAATTGAGGCTTTTGATGCTCTTTGACTGCCCTCCCATCTCACAGCGCCATAGCATTGTAATTCTTTGGAATAACACACTGCTCTAAATAGATTGTGGACACTTTTCAAGTAGGCGAGCAGAGCCGCCAGATCTCCAGGATACCGGAAACCACTTGAGCTCAAAAAGTCAGTAGATGGACCCCAAATTTCACCTCAGGGACGTCTCTGTGTGTTAAAGTCTGAAGATGAAAAGCTGCACAAAGGAGTTTTTGATTCTTCTAAATTTAGTTTGGACTCCAACTATGAAAACATCTGTGATGGTAAAAGCATACAAGGACTTGTTTTTAACTTATTCTTCCCATTGTGTCTTTCTAATCTTTGAGCTTTTATAAACATGTAAAAATGTGAATATTTGTTAGTACAGCTTACAGACATAAAAGAAAGTAAACTCTGTGTCAATTGTATGGTTTTTTATATCAGGGCATTTTCAGGACACACAAAAAATATCTACTGTACTCTATTGCAGGTTTTAAAATGAAGTAAATCCAGCCAAAGTTAGGCAGATGGCCTCACATTTGTCTCTAGAATACTTTGATATAGAGAAGATTTTGTGGTCCACTCAGTGAGTGGGAGGTGCCCAGGGCCTGTGGCTGCAAAACAATCCCAAATCATCAACTTCCACCACCATGTTTCACAGTTGATATGAGGTGTTGACCAAAAACAGTAAACCAGGTGCAGATCTACTGTGTTTGGTTTTGTGCATTATGGCAAAACATCACATGGACAAAGGTTTGGCTACACCCAGGACAGGTTGTTAGCCTGTTGCAAAGGTAACACACAAAGAGAGAGAAACATTTACACAAATACAATATACACATTGTTACAACCTGCATAATATTATGTTGGTCCCTCTTCTGCTGCCAAAACAGCCTTTATCTGTCAAGGCATGGACTCCACTAGGCCCCTGAAGGTTTGCTGTGGTATATGGCACCAAGATTTTAGCAACAGAGCCTATAAGTCCTGTAAGTTGTGAGATGGGGCCTCCGTGGATCAGACTTGTTTGTCAAGTGCATCTGCAGGAATTTAAACCACTCTTGGTTTAAATTAACTCATTTTTTTGTTGTTGTGGCAGGCCACATTATCCTGCTGAAACAGACCACAGCCATCAGGGAGTACTGTTTCCATGAAAGGGTGTACATGATCTGCAACAATACTTAGGTTGGTGATAGGTGTTAAACATCCACATGGATGGTGGAACCCAAGGTTTCCCAGCAGATCATTGCCCAAACCATTACCCTGCTTCCTTCTAGTGATGCACATGCAGCCGGCCAGCTTTGTGATTAAGAGAAAACATGATTTGTCAGACTAGGCCACCTTCTTCCATCACTCTGTGGTCCAGTTCAGATGCTCACATGCCCATTGTTCATGGTTTTGCCAGTGGACAGGGATCAGCAAGGAAACCTTGACTGGTCTGCAGCTATGCAGTCCCGTACCGAACCAAGTGTAATGGACTGTGTATTCTGACACCTTTCTATCAGGAGCAGCATTAACATTTTTCAGCAATTTCAGCGATAGTAGCTTGTCTGTTGTATCAGACCACATGGGTCAACCAATGAGCCTATGATGCTGCTGGTTCATCACTGTTTCTTCTTTGGACCACTTTTGACAGATATTGACAACTACAGACCGGGAACAACCCACAAGACCTGCAGTTCTGATGATGCTCTGACTCAGTTGTCTACCATCCAAATTTGCCCCCGTCAGACTAACTCAAATCCTTGTGGCCATTTTTCCTGCTTCTAACACATAAACTTTGAGAACAAAATATTCAATTGCTCCCTAATATATCCCACCTACCAACAGGTGCCAGCATGCAGTGATAATCAGTGTTATTCCTGATTGGTACACATATTATAGGACATTTTCAAACATAAACAGAGACCTGGGGATGCGTGTGCTAAAAATGTGCAGATTTTTTGAGTAGATTTAAAAAATATTTGACAGTAAATAAAATACATGACACTCCAAATAATGTCCCATAAAAATCAGAAAACAGCTGTTATGTAGGTGTGCTGTGGTTTTTAAAATTCATGGAATCGCTGATCTAATTATTTTTGTCTCTCAACAACAGTGCAGTCAGAGCTCAGAATCACAACAATAAAGGTACCTAATCTGGCTTTGCATATCTTTGTGAATACAAAATTAAGTGTGAAATAAATCCCACTGACTTTCACATCGATTCTTTCAGCAAGAGCCGTATGTGATGTCCAAAGGTGCTCAGCTGGAAGGCTTTTGCGTGGACCTGCTCTCTGAAGTAGCCAAGAAAGTGGGCTTCAAGTACAAAGTGCAGCTGGTGAAAGATGGCGCGTATGGTAGACAGGAAGAGAGCGGGAACTGGAACGGGATGGTTGGAGAGGTGGTGAGAGGGGTGAGCAGCAAAGCACTCTCAAAAGAAGAAGTGAATATGTGGTGTTTTTGAAAAAAAAATCAACATGACTTTAAACCTAACTATGTTAAGAAGTTCCAATAAAGTATCCACATTATATATCCAAACTAGCCAAATATATTTTTATCCTACAGGAAGCAGACCTCGCTATTGCTCCACTGACTCTCACTGCAGCTCGGGAGAAAGCTGTGGGAATGACCAAACCATTCATGCAGACGGGAATCAGTATTCTGCTGAGGAAGGACATTTCAGAGGATGCAGGCTTCTTTGATTTCCTTTCCCCTTTCTCAGCACAGACCTGGGTTGGCATACTCATTGCCTATCTGGGGACGGCTGCTTGCATCTTCATAGTTGCCAGGTTGGTCATGAAAGCAGTTCTTTAAAGTGATTATTATGATTCATTTAATAATGATTGATTTAAGTTCTTGAGGGTTTTGAGGTTATATCTGTATTCCTTCGGGCAGTGGGTTACTCTGAGTGCTGTCTCATTAACAATTAACACCTTTGATCCAAATTGCAGACTCAGCCCTTCTGAGTGGAGTCAGCCTCAGAGTGAGAAAAACACGTTCGGTCTCCTCCACAGCCTTTGGTACACAGCTGGAGCTCTGACTCTTCAAGGTTAATGGCAAATCCAGACACCACCTAATCCGATAAGCATCTGAACAACAAACAAGTGAACATCTCTCCCTTTTGTGGCATTTGTTGAGCCTTTTTTGTGTTTCAGGTGCCGGCCCTCATCCCAAAGCCCTTTCGGGGCGTGTCATCTGCAGCAGTTGGTGGTTATTTAGCGTTGTCCTCTTGGCTTGCTATTTCTCCAACCTCAGCTCCACTAAGACCCCAGAGTCCTCTCACCTGATGGTGAAAGGGTTTGAGGACTTGGCCAATCAGGATGTGATTGAATATGGCTGCCTGGCTGGCTCTTCCACACTTGCTTTCTTTAAGGTGAGTACTGCAGCCCTAAAGTGTCTAGTTCAGCTGGAATTAGAGAGCTTTTCTCTCTAAGCTATTCTTTTTTCTTCATTTAGAATTCAAACAACCCAGTGTACCGCAGAATCTATGAGCACATGGAGCGGACAAAGAGTTTTGTGTCGAGTATGGATGAAGGCATTCGACGTGCAAAAGAGGGCAACTACGCCTTCATTGGAGAGTCTGTTTCTCTGGACTTAGCCGTAGCGCGTTACTGTGAACTAGTCCGGGCGCATGAAGTCGTTGGCATGAGGGGATACAGCATTGCTGCTGCTCTTGGTGAGGTTATTTATTTTTAAACTCTAATTAAACAGTTAAGTTTAGATGAAAGATGGTAAAATCAAATTCAGCACATAACCCAAAACTATCATTTTTTTTCCTCAAAGGTTCTCCAATCATAAAGAACCTCAGTGTGGCAATCCTACAGCTAAGTGAGGCAGGGGAGCTGGGTTACTTGCGAAGCAAGTGGTGGGCAAGCAGCTGCATAGCAGACAAGGGCAAGGTGTCAGCTGTGCAGCCGCATAACCTCAAGGGGATATTTCTGGTGCTTTCCCTCGGCCTTGGGCTGGGAACAATTGTGGCTGTCCTGGAGCTGACCTTCAAGAGTCGCAGGCGTGCAGCAGAGCACAAGGTACGCGCAAGGTTGTCGCAACTTACATGTCTCAAGTGAAACAGTGTGTGTGTGTGTTTATTCTTTAAGATTTTAAATTAATTGATGATTTTTTTTGGCTGCGGCAGTTCTTCTGCCATTAGAAGATTGTTTTTTTATTGGTTGCAATTTGAAGCAACATTGTCATTTATTACATGGATTTTAGAAAATACAGATGACTGGGATGCCTACCCATCCATTCATCTGTATTTGCATTAAACTAATAGGTGGAATAAAGTGTTTTTGTTGCACTGGTGTTAATCTTGATTGCATGTCCATCCCACAGAAGACATGTTGCTCTGTACTGACTGAGGAGCTGAGTCTGCGCTTGAGGACCAGCAGTGGGAACAGATCCCAGGAAAATGTAGATAAAGACAAGGAAAAGGCATAGAAGCCTTTGGAAGATTCAACTACTATGAAACGTTTAGTTTTTAGAGCTTTTTATGTTTGATTTAATTATTGTTTTCCATTTGGCTTGATAACACTTGATAACTTTGTTCAAAGAATTTACAGAAATATTAACTCAGTAGACTGTAAACCTTATTATTTACCTTATTATTTACATTTGAACTAAAATGTAAAAAAAAGTCCAACTTTTTCAGATATATAAATTACTGATTTTTCAGTACAACTGCTACTCTTTCAATGAAAAATCAAACACTTCAGTATAAAAAAACGTTTTTAATTTCAGTTTACACTTGTAAACTCAACATTTTGCTAACAAACTGTGCACATGTTTACTTTCTAGGTTTACTGCTTGCAACTCTGCATCATGTATTTTGTACACTTGGCAGTGGCATCATGTGACTTCAGCAATTTCTTTTTAAAAACTACTTCATGCATAAAAACTGGGATGATTGTAAACATTTCAGCAAGATTAGAAAAGAAATAAAAAAACCCCATCTAACAGTGTTTTAATGCTTTGCGTCGTCCATCATTCTAGAAAGAAAAGCTACATATCTGACACATATCACTCCACCATCACCATCATTCCTCTTTTTTCTTGTTGTTGATCCTTTTCTTTTTTCAGGACGACCTTGATCTCTTCCTGTCACAAATCTAAAAATCACAAAAACAGTAAAGAACAAAAAGCCACTTAGCTTTTGTAATCAAACTTCTTTTCATTCTTTTGCAAATGTGACTCACCATCTAGAAAAAGCGGTGATTTACAGCGGATCTCCCTCATCTTCTGGTCAAAGAGGGCCTTCATCTCTCTCTGCAGTGTCCCTTCGTGTTGCTCTGACCCAGTTGATGAGGGCGGGGGCACAAAGTCTAGGCTGTCGGTGCTGCTGTCGCTGCTGCTGCTGGACGTGGTGTCCAACAGGCAGAGACCGTTGGGTATGCGTCTCACAGGGTTGCTGTAGCTGCTGTAGTTTTGAGCTCCGCGCGTCTGACAGTGGAAAGTAGGCTTTCGGTTCAGCATCGGTGTCTGAGCAGAGGTAGTCTGTTTTCGAGGGCAACTGCGTGAGCGGCCCTTTGTCCTTATTGGGGTGGATGGCCAGGGGGTCACGGGAGCTTCTAAAGTCCGTCTAACCCTTGCAGGGGATGATGGAGGGACAAGAGGAGAAGGTTTGGCTTCTGGCTGTGGCACGAGTGGAGGCTGAGGGACTGTGTCGGTCTGACTCTGAGCTTCTGGCAGTGGCTCAGGCTCTGTGGCAATGTCATTGCCTGGTTTTGATTCTGGTGGTAATTCCTCAGGTGGTTCAGGCTGCTCTGACTCTATCTGCTGCCCAGCACAGTTGGACTGTTGTAATTCACTGGGGTCATTTTCCAGCTCCTCTTGAATTACTGGATTTTGGCTGTCTGGAGCAGGACTGTCAGGAGAAGAAGTCTGGGAAGAGGTCTCAAGGTCAAAGCTTTCAGCTATCACGCAGGGAGCAACCCCAGTGTGCTGGGAGTCAGTGGAAGACATCCGGCTAAAGATCCCTCTCTTTGTCTCTTGTGGTTCAAGAATTTTAACTCTGTGAGCTCGCCTGACAGGTTCACTCAGGGCCCCTTTGTGGATGGCAGCCTTGGCTGCGGGCCCTTGAACCAGATGAGACGTTTCCCCACTCCTGCTGTCCTGAGAGATGGTGTCCAGATCTTTGCGGAAGTACAAAGCACGTCCATCTTCTGAAGACTGGACAGAAAAATCTAGAGATGGCTGCCTTTGATGGCTCTTCATATGCTTCTGGGCTGCTTTTTGGATGTGTTTCCTAGCTGCTTGCACAGCATTTGCTGGTTTGATCTGTCACACAAAGGAAATCAGAAATCATAAGATAGAGTTGTCAGGTGAAGATGATCTTAGATCTGTAAGTGTATTTTATAATGCCATACCTTTCCTGCCATGTCAATAATAGCGACATGAACAAAGATCGATGATTCTGCCATTTCCTCCAGGTAGACATGGCGGTAACCTGCGAACAAGCACACAAACAAACAACAGGAAAAAAATTATTTAGATTTGAAATCTTTTATTTGGCATCTGTACACTTACACTGGGTTTGGATATGTAGGACATCTTGTGGAGAGCTTAGAGTCAGAGACAAATGAATGCCAACATAAAAAAATGCGCACGGAGATAAAGTCAAGACCAGAGTTATCTTAGTTTTGTTTATGAATTAGTTTTTGTTTTTTCTGTTTTCACTTTTTGCTTTCAGTTTAGTTTAGTTTAAAATAGTCTCAGGGTTTGTTTGCTCACTTCAGTTTAGTTTTCACTGGTTTCAATCTTAGTTTTAGTCGTTATTAATTATTGTTGTATTGTGGAGAGCATAAGTCAGAGGAAATTTATATTATAGGAAAATCAGCACAGGTATTACAATAAAAGCACAGAACATTTTGAAAGCAGTTGAAGTATTTTAGACATCCAGTCTCAATAAATACATCAAAGTCTCATGAGACAAGTTTTCATAATATTTCCACCAAATTAAAAAACGCTCCAACTCAAGATATTTGCTCTATTTTTATTTTACTCTAGTTAGATTTTCAAGTCCACAAAATTACTTCAGAATTTTTTTTGTGGAAAGGACAATATGTCAGGTAATTTCAAGTATAAAAACAGTATTTCCTGTATTAGGAAAGAAGCTGCTGTGGAAGCGTGTGAGATCAGACCGTCCGCTCTGCTGCCTCTGATGGTTTATGCTGATTGTTTTGGTCTGAGGGGGGTGTGATCTGGACTGGATGATGACAATGTGTTGTGCTCTTTTCTTGCACCGTTGTGTGTATATGTATATAAGTCCACTGATGGAAGCTCAGTCCTTATATTCTTTCACTTTTTTAACACGTAAGGACTCAAAACAAATCTGCAACACTGGCAAGGATAAACAATCAAATTCATAAAGTTTTGCTCAATCGCTTTAGCACGTTTCTCATATTTTTGATGTTCTGAAGATGCATTTCCCAAATGCCTCATAGTTAAAACAAAACACTAATGATACTCTGCAGAAAGTGGGAAGTTGTCCTAAATCTTTAATTTATTTGTAAAAATGAAGTTTTTGCAACACTGAAAAATTAATAACCTTTCAAAAGGCAACAATTTTAACAGAATAAAGGAGTATCCTTTCAGAAGTATAACTTCTGGAACCAAGCAAACAAGTGTACAGGTACTCCACCTGGCATCATGCTGGTAAAAGCTACAGTCCTCTGTCCAATGAAGTCTCTTCCAATAGGATCGTGATCCCACACCTGGAATCGCACCAGGGCGATTTGAGGCATTTGAATGTTGAAGACGAGGGTTTCCTCCCACATTGGGTTGAAACCTGAAAGAAAGGAATGTCACCAAGACTGAGAAACACAAAGTCAGCTTGGCTCAGAGTGATTTAAACTGCAACGTGGAGCTTCACACGTACCGTTATCATGCACTACTCTAGTCTGCTGCTTGGAGCAGTCAACAGGTAGGCCGATGATCTCGACTTCAACAAAGGGATCAATTATCTAAAAAAAGTCCAAGAAAAACTTGACTTTAGTGTTAAAAACGTATTTTTTGTTGAACTCTTTGACTTTATATCTACTGTATTTTGACCTGACCTCTCCTCTGTCCCCAAACATGGAGTCTTTGGGTTTAGGAAGTTGCTGTCCACTAATGATCTTCAGCACTAACTGAGTTTTTCTGTGTCCTGGCAGGGGCTCCTCCAACACTGGGTTAAAGGCACCTTATGAAAAGCAATAGTATTTATTAGGTGCTGATCCAGGATTCATTGCTCTTCACTTTGTAATCTGCAGAAATCTACTAAGTGTGAGTGAACACCACGTACCTTTACACATGCACTTGGGCTTCAGAATATATCCACAGTTTCCATTGCTCGAGAACTTGGCTTGGTTCAGTTCAAGCATGCGACCTTCTGTTTGATAATTCATAGCAACTAAGATGAAACAGCAACGTGACAACAAGTTAACAAGTTAACAACAAACAGTATCACATAACGCTAGTATTGAGTTTTAGTGACACTTTTGTTACCCATATGGCATCCTGAGTTCCAGTATGATTGTGGGTTGAAGTTGCTTGAGTCCACTCTGTAGTTGGACGGATAGACTCTTAGAAGCTGGCGCTGGTTGAAACGCACCAGCTCACCCGGTTTAAGCTGTAAGATCTGGTTCATTACTGTCTCATCCAGGGATGATACCTGCCAACTGCTCATGAATGCTGCCAAAAAGAAAATTAAAATGTATGAGACACTCACTCTGAAAAGTTTCTATGAGTTGGGATGTGCTTAGTGAAAACAAAAATGCAGGCAAAGGTTTCTAGTTGGATTTACCTTGTGTTTCTATGTCATGCACACGGACAGATTTTGTGTATTTGACCAGATCAGAGAGAGCTCGGGAGAGCCTCATTGTTTTCCTTTTTCTACGGAGACAGAGGGAATCATATACGTGTAATCCCAGATATGATAACGTTTAGATTGTCAGCTGTTTTTGACGTTTAGTAACGGGTCTTACTTAGGATGGTAAACAATTTGTGTCCTCTCCCTGCTGCTGCTGTAGTCTGATTCACCATCAGACATGGCCTTGTTTTTCACTCGTATTCTCTTTTTTCTCTGAAAGAAAAAAAAATCTAATATTTTAAGTCAAAGTCACCCAAACGGAAAGCTGTCAGATATTGGTTTTATATCAGCTGACCTTTCTTTTGAAGCTTCTCATGATTGATCTCCCAAATCGTCTCTTCTTCTTAGGCTGATTAGTAGAGTTAACGCTATTCCCATCCTGAAAAGTTCAAATTGCAATCTTACTATATTTACCTTCTTTCTTACTTACTTTGTTTCTTTCTTTCTGTTTAAATGTTTCATTTGCCTGTGGGTTATCATCGTCATCATCGTCCTCTTCTTCCTCATTTCCAGTGTCTTCATCAGACACATCACCCTCCTCCACATCAGGATCAAGGTTTGCTGGCAGCTTCTTCCCCTAAAAACAGAAAATTAACAATCGCCTTGTGTGTGTGTGTGTGTGTGTGTGTGTGTGTGTGTGTGTGTGTGTGTGTGTGTGTGTGTGTGTGTGTGTGTGTGTGTGTGTGTATGTGTGTGTGTGTGTGTGTGTAATAATATACATATAATCATTTATTTTGTAAACTGCCAAGGATCTGCCAAGGACAATGATAGAGAAAGCACAAAGCTGCACTCTTTCTACTTGCTGTGTGCAGTTTGTAACCTACACAAGTACTGTGTGGGTTACACATCACTGCATGAGGGATAGTGATTGCAACAGACTGGACAGGGTTTACATTTACACCTTCGTGTTGTGTTGACAGACTTTGTTACAGAAAAGAAAAAAGACAGTTTTCAGCATTGTGTCTCACAAAGGGAAATGAACACACCTCAACATCTGCAGAGTCACATTCCTGAGATGTAATGTGAATGAGAGTCTGTGGCCTCACAGGCGCTAAAAGTTACATCATTGTAAATTGTTTTTGAGCTAAACGTGAACAGTATTGCTTAATTTCAAATTTCACCAGCCATTTCATTAGGTACACCTTGCTGGTCCTGGGTTTAACCCTCCTTTTTCCTTCATAGCTGCCTTAACTCTTAACTCCATGGTGCTAGAAACATTCCTCTGAGATTTTGGTCCTTATTCTGATGCTCAAGCCCAAAATTTGACAAGAAAATATACCCAGACTATAGCAACACCACACCAGACTGAACTGTTGACACAAGACGGTGAGGTAATGAGGATTGTCCACGTTTGGCAAACCCATGTGAACTTTAGTTTCAGTTTCCTGTTCTCGTCTAAAGGGAGTGGCACCTGGTGTGGTCTTCTGTTGCTGTAGCCCATCTGCTTTAAGGTTCAACACGTTGCACGATCAGAGATGCTCGTCTGCATTCCTTGGTTGTGATGATTAAATATTTGGTTTAAAGTTAACTTCCTATCAGCTCAGTGAGGTATTTTGTCAGCTGGTTCATCCACTTTGCATGTCATAACTACAATGAGATGATACTTGGAAGCGACTACCTACTGTAGTCAGGTGACGTCTGAATAGCATATAGGTGTGTGTGTGTGTGCGCGCGTGCGTGTGTGCGTGTGTGTGTGCGCGCGCGTGTGTGTGCTTGTGTGTGATTGTGATTGTGTGTGTGGGTAAAAACAACTCTACCTTGACCAAAATCTTTCCTTTCAGGATCTCAGGGGATGGCAGCTTTTTGCATTCATGCACGCTGACATTGCTCAGATCCAGTTTGTCCTGCAGCACCTCTCTCAGATATTTAGCCATCTTTTTCTGCTGAGGCACAGTGCAGTGGTTCTCTATGGACAGGATCACGGGATACCTGGCAGTGAGGTGACAATAACTGAATGACTGCGCAGGTGCACCAGCTCGACAAAATTGTAATCAGCACCAGGAATAAAAAAAAATCTTACTGTGATTTTGTGAAGGCATATTTGTCAATTGTTTCAATTACATCTTTGAAGAGAATTTTGGATGTCAAGGTATAACCATGATGGACAATGGGCTCTCCATCTGGTCCATCCCAGCAGTCCACTAAGAGAGGGGGAAAGAGCTGACAACCATTTGTAATCTTATAAAAAATCACACACTGAAATAACAGCTCAGGTTCTTGTTGTGTCGGCTCTTACCCTCCACACAGCGACAGCCTGCCTGCAGGACGTAGGCATACATTTCCACTCTAGACTGAGAGAGCAGCTGGTCTCCTGTCAGGTAGGTGTTGTGAGACGTGGCAATGAAGTAGTTGGTTAGAGGCTGCGTCATGTCCTGGTTTACCTGATTGTGCTCAGGGTTGAAGATATCGCCTGCAGGACTCCGCATGTAGTTGGTGAAACCTAAAGGAAGAGAGTTGTTGGAGCAGCTATTTTATTTGCAGACTGAAAATTAAATCTGGTTTGACTGACATGTGATAATAACGACGTTTCACCGGCCACAGGCACTTTGAGCAAGGCCTACATACCATCAATACCCAGTACCATACGCTGGAGGTTCTCAGGACACGGCTCAAACTTGGCCACTATGTCCACTAGATGCTCTCTGTTTAGGCCTCGCATCTACAAATAGAACACAATGAACTGTTTTTATCTTATTGGATCCAAAAGTTAAAAGCTTTTTGAAAACTGCTATTAGCAATAATTTAATTCAATCTTTTAAAGCACTTTATTGCTTGTTATATCTCAATTTCATGACTTCACGTTTGTCTCTTGCACTGCAGTGATTGGTTAAAATACATTTTAGCTTCTTCTTAGACACCATCACTGATGTCAATCTGATACACTTAAAATACATTTCAAGGAGAGGTAAAAATGGGGATAAATAGTATCAAACAGATGATTGTGATTGGTTTGACTTTTGACTACCTTCTGTTCATTTTCCAGAAAGCGTGCAAGGTCATGGAGATCCAGGACTTCTTTCTGATTGCTGTAGGAGATCAGAATCAGGTAGAGGTCTCTGCGTGTGGAAATCATCTTGTAGAATGAACAAAATTCATCAAAGCCGAGAGAGCCCTGGTTCTCGTCCGTGTCTGCTTCCTGCAGATAGTGGCGAAAACATTTTATGATGTCTGTCTCTCTCTCAGTACCTTCTGAATGATATATCTGTCAGCATCAAAACAGAGCTCATTCACAGGTGGGGGAGGGGAGGATGGGCAGTGAGCTACTGCAACTAAAGCAATATTGCGATACAACAAAGGCCATCTGTGACAACCATATGGGCTTCCGGTGATAGCCTTTTCCACCGTTCCAACAAAAACACTGAATGCACATATTTGTCTGCTGGCTCCATCTGTAGCATTTTATGCTTCTCTGTATATAATCATGGGATGATGGGAAGCATGGGAAGATCACAGGGAGAGTCTGCTTAAGGATTTTACATATTTTTTTATTCGTTAATACACTTTCCAATCTGGTTTCTTTAGGCTGCCCCAGAGTGCAGGATTTGTGTCCTGTCATATTTTCTGGGTTTGAAACATTTTACTAGATTTACTAGCTGTCATATTTTTTCTTGCTCTATTTATTTATTTTAGCCATTTTAGTTGCACGGTTTGGCTCTGCAAGTATTGGTATACTTGTTTTGTGCAGATTTAACTACTGACATGGTCCTCTGAGGAGGAATCGTGCTACCTCTGGTGATGCTTTTGCTTTGTCACTACCACGAAAGGTGTGGTGTTAAATGTCTCGACAGTGACTGTGAGTTTTTCTCAGAATGTGGGACTTGCCTTCTTACTGGAAACAGACAATGACATTACCAGAAGAGAGACATACACACCTATGTAGTCTCTCACTTTATTTATTAAACAAAATTAGTCCATATCATTAAAAAAGTAGTGACCCTGAGTTTATGAATATGGAAGCTATTGTGCTAACTTTGCACGTGTAAAAATTCAACTTGGATCTCTTTTTATTTTAAGTGAGTTAAAAAAAAATAGTTTGGCGCAGTAGGAGGACTTCTTCTGGTTCTGAAGGGCATCATGTCAGAAACACTTTAAGCTACTGAACCTACTGAATAATTTGCCATGAAAATTTGTTCTGATATATACATTTCCCTTCCCTTAGGATCAGTTATTATCAATGAGAATACACGCATGCCAACAAGACAAAGGCAGCGACTATGACAGTGGCAGCAATGCTCGTGCTCAATAAAGATGAGGCTTGTTACTACATATCATTGACAAATAAACTCAGGTAAAGCTATCATTCAAGTAACCAACATGTTGTAGTTTAAAATTATATGAAACATGTCTGCACTCAAAAAATATTTACGCCCTAAATGTGAACTTTTGTTATGTAAGTTTGTTATATAAGTACAGTGTAAAACGCTAAATTTTATCACATCTAGCCCTCCTGCCTTCTTGGGACCTTTTTGTGCCACTGCTATGTGTTAAATGGCTGCCATTTCCACTGTGTTCAGTGGAATATAACCAAACTTGCCACAGGATAGTTTTTACCTGTCAATGTTAATATTCCAGTGTGAATTCCTTAAATCAGCCTAAAATGGCTGAGCAGCAGAAATCCCCACACCCATCACCCTGGGGACCATTTTCTGCCCATTGACTTCCATTATAAACGCTATTTTTCAACCCCAAATTATCATCATATGATTTTATTTTTTCTTCTTTTCTTGGATGTCAATGAAGACTCAGGGCCTTGAAGTTTTAATTTTTAAATTGCAAAAAAAATGCAAAAAAAATAATGGCAGGTCAAAATGTATGTTGGTGCCAATCTTTGGTCCATCTAAAGGCCTACTTATAATGACAATCACATATTACTTCAACTGGTTTTTTGTGGAAATATTTAGTTTCGTTTTTTGGTTTTTGGGGCTTATAACACAGGGCGCTCATGTAATAACACTGGGATTTGAAGGGTTAAAACAACGAAAATATAATTAAAACTTTACATGAATATTTCAGGGAGAAGTAGTTTTACAAGGTTGGCTAATTTAAAGTGGAATAAAATATGGATATATGGTCTTTTTATGGCGTGGCTGAGAATGGTCCCTAGGGTGATGGGTGTGAGTTTTTTAAAGGATGGCAGGAGGGTTAAGCAAATAAATTTGACTTGATTGGTATACATTCAGTTTTCACCAGGCATTTTTTCCTTAATGATTCATTGTTTGAATAAGTTAACCTTTGACCTTATATGTTTCAGGTCAAAGAATCACTTTTTGAGTGTAGGGGAGCAGAGGGCAAGTGTCAATTAGAGGTTACATTCATGTTAAGTCTGTCAAGTTTAAGTCTTACCTGAAACATCGCCCTGACTTTCTGCTTGGGTAAATTCACATTGAGCTTGTGGAGCAGCTGGTGAACTTCTCCGATGCTCAGGGTGCCATCTCCATTTTTATCTGCCTCAGAGAAAGTCTGCTGTAACCACGTTCAGCTGCAGTTAAGGCTGAACCATACGCTAAACAATCAGTTTACCAAATATAAAGTGATGTATTTGTGCCTATAAACCATGTTGAACAGTTGTGTGGGCGGATAAAGGATATTGATCACGGGTGCGCTGCCTCCGAGCCAAACTATCTTCATCACTGATACCAGCCATGAGGTATTTCAGCCCAGTGATCCAAGTGCGGGTCTCCTCTGCGTTGGTGGAGACCAGGTCCAGGGACTTCACACGGTCCCCGTAGTAAATACTGAAGCAGCAGTTTGGGTCGAAACGGTTGTCTGCGTAACGCCTGAAGACCTCTGACTTTTTCCCCTCACACACCTCATGAATGGAATCAATAGTTACTGAAAAACAAAAACAGAGAGGTCATTCATGTCTCTGCAGCATTGAAAATAAATAAATTATAAACAATAATATGCAGTATTGTGCAAAAACCTCCATTTCATTATAAATCTTGCCAGGAAAATGATTTATTGAACCATGTGCAAACATACAAATGTCCCAACGCCCAACAATACAACAGTTTATCAGATGTAAAACATGTCAGCTTTTTAAAGAGCTGAAATCCAACTCTTCTGGTAAATTTGCCATCAACCAAAAGAAACTTTGCCGAACTAACAGGAGTTATAACTGATGGTCCAAACCAAATATTCATCAAAACAGCTTTTTGTGGCTTTTCCTCAGCTGAAGGGCCACGCCTAAAATGTGGTTTCTTTAAGACATCATAATCAGTAAATACAAATATGAACTTTGAGCTGAATTCAATTCTCATGCAATACGAATAGTCCCGAGTGATCGTCCACACCAAAAGCTGGTCACTCACTTTTGGCCTTGTCATGTTTTCTGGAGGGTCGCCATCGGATGCAGGATTTGTGCTCGTCCAGGTAAAAGAATCGCACCAGTCCTTTCTTCTTCCCCTTCATTTTGGTTAACTGAGTGCCAGTTTGCATGGTGCACATACACCTCTCCACTACAGGACAACACAAGAAACAAATTTATCAAAGGCTTCTTTAGTCAAGATTGTCAGAAATCCACTGCGATTAATTTATGGACAGCACCACAGGGTGCCCAAAGATATCAAATGTTCAGTTTAATAATAAAATCTTGCTATGTTGGGACCGTGCATGCTGAGGTTATGAGTAAAAATATCATGTTGGTGCCATACTTACACCACCACCAAGTCAAAAGAGCCTTACTGTTGTCATTGACTGAGAATGTTTGTAACTTATGAAATCCTACACCACATTATTTTGTGTTGGGAAGTATCATGAGCTCAAAGGGATGATTAGAGGTTTACTATCAAGCATTACTTCGTGAGATTACAGGCTGAGTTACACCATGAAAATACACAAACTACTTATTGTCTAAAAAGAAACACCTGTGCCTACAGTCAGATGCGTCACAGTGCTCTACAGTGTCTCTTCTGACTTTCCTTCAGTGACTTTCCATGAAATCTTTAATGGTGTGTGCGCCCACAGTAAGTATACTGGGAAAGCGTTTAACAGAACCACTTTTTTCTCCTAACAATGAAGTCATTATCGGGTCACCAGTTTATGTGTTGTGTGCGAGTAACCTTTGTTTGTAATCTGAAGCTCAGGTGCATGTGACGCAACCTGGCACACCATTCAGGCTAATCCTAAAGGATTGTCCACTGTCCATATGCCCATTATCTGCTTCACTGCTTCCCTAATTTGTTATACGTGCGAGCTCCTTGTTTTGAAGGCCATTCGCGACAACACGTCACGGCAAATGTTTTAAATTTACAACACCCGGAATAAAAATGTCCAGTAAAACTTTTCCCTCTTCCCTCTCAGTGTGGTGCAGACAGCAAGCACCTCTGCTAAACAGGCTGCTGAGCTTCTGTGATTATTTAAGTATTATTTAGTGATCAGTTGACTTAATATTACCTATCTGACCCAGTCTCCATTTAGGCTGTGCAACCACACTTCCACCAATCCAGAAGAATTCCTCTGCGAGTCGAGAAACAGATGCTTTCTGCCAAAGTTTTGGGGAGCTCATAATAGATGGAGTGGGGGAATTCAGTCGGCTGGAGCCAGGGTTTGCCTGATGAGTGGAGGCTTTAGCCGGAGACGGTGAAAACACTCCTGATGACAGAGATCCCAAGGACTGAAAGGTTGTCTTCTTAGGAGGCAGAGAGGACAGTGGTGGAGTTCCACTGTGTCCGGGAGACTGTGGTGCCATCGCAGAGCTGATGTTCATCCCTGAGTTGTACATTTGGGTCCAGCTCTCCTGGCCCATCCACACCACGAGAACCCACCTTCTTCCTCCCCACTCTGTTGGACTCTTCAGACAGGTTTCTTTGTAACGCGGGTCAGCATATCCTCATCTTGTAGTTAAAGCATTCCTACATGGGAGCAAGGACCGACATTCCCACCCTGGAAGCTCATTCCTTGACATTGTTTGTCCGGGTTTCCAGTGTAGTGACCATCAAGTGTTCTTCTATGAATGTTTTCATGCAGAGAGGGCTCTCAGATTGGAAGAAGTGTGCACCTTGTTTGTGTCAGTAAATCTTCCTGAAGCTGTAATCCCGGAGTGAGGCTTCAGCCTTGCTTTCATAGAGGGATTTTCCAGTAAGCCTCTGAAGGAAGACAGTGGGACACGGTGGCTGCACATTTTATTTTAACCATACCTATGAGAGTCAAAGTTATTACAGAATATGGACATTAAAGTAGATTTCATAACCATGTTTATGACACACAGTATTAGGCTTTACCACTAGAGCCATTAAGGTTTTAAGAAGCTTGAAGTATCGTCATACTGTGTGCAGTGATTTCCCCCTAGAGGCAAAAGTCTGACATAGAGCAGACGCTTCTCGAATGGCAGGTGAAGCTGTCAAACCAATGTGTGAAATTTTTCACAATATTTTTACTTGTACACAAGAGAAAGGGTCTAGCTATCTGCAAATGTTTCAGAAGCTTAATACAAATTCTACAATTGGTTTACAGTTATTGGTTGTGTCTTTGTGCTTCTTAAAAAATAAATCAAAGTACAAATAAACATGTAGCAGCCTTCTCAGATAAACATTCCTGGAGGCAACAATTCTGCCTTGGAAGAAGAAGAGATGTAAGGATGTGTGTAGGTGTAGAATGCAGAGGGTGGATGTGGTGCACATTGTGGTTCTGGCTTTGCTGCATTGCAAGGGAGAGAATCAGGCGTCCTTTTGGACACCAGTTCTTACTGGTGTCCAAAAGGACAGAAGCAACAGGCTGTTCAGTGTTGCAGCGCTGTTTTCTTACCACAGTTCATGTTCTTGGTATTGATGGTCTCCATGGTAATGTTCTGTGCAGTGTAAAAGTTTTGTGAGATCATGGCAGGACAAATAAAATAGTTTATTTGCACTTGTCATAAGATGTTAATAGAATAATTGAACGTGAAACCACACAATAGCAGTTAGTCAGCCACAGAAAGGCTTTCATTCTGAGAAAATGGCTAAATATTTTGACCACTCATGCTTACACAATGTCAAAGGAACCTGGCAATAACTCATTCAGTGACATTAGAAAAAGCTCATGCATCCAGCAGAACTGTGGTGTTTTGCTAAACGCATGAGCTGCTTTGGGAAATGCATCAACACTTCGAGGAACATCGAAACTGTGTTGAGAAATATTCTAAAGCAACTGAGAAAAGCTGTGATAGGAAACGTGGACATTTTCACGTTTTCTCAATTGCTTCTGAGTATTTTTGAAACCTTTTTTAAGGTTGCACTACGGAAGATACATTTCTAAAAACGCGCATGCAGGGAAACACATTTGAGTCAAAATAAAAGCTTTGTGTCAATGAATGGCTTCTGTACTGCTGTGGTGTATCAGGGTGGATGCTCTTCAGGTGTTTATTTTACTGGGTTTTACATTCTACTTTGTATGGCAAAAGAACTCCTTTCATTTGCATGTTACGTGAGCGGGACAAAAAGCATGCTAATGGGGGAAGAACTACAGTGTGTGCTTTTGCCATCCTCCTTTATTCTGTTGTCTCCCCCTTGATTCACGACCACGCATTCTCTTCTTCACCCATGGACTCTTGAAAGATGTTGTCTTCTCATGCGCCTCCATATTTACAAAGCGTTGTAACTCTCAGGCTCTATGATTATGTTGTATACAGTATGTGTGGACTAAATGGAGTTTTATGCATTTATGATTTTTCTACGTTCAGTGGGCACTTTGGTAGGTACACTAGTTCACTAGTTCCAAGCTGGACCACCTTTTTCCTTGAGAAACTGCCTTCATTGCACAGATTTAACAAGGTGCTGGAAACATTCATCATATGAATCTCCCCTTCTACCACATCCCAAAGGGGCTCTATTAGATTAGGTTCTGGTGATTGTGGAGGACATTTGAGTACGTTGAACTCACTGTTATGATCAAGAAATCAGTTTAACAAGATCTGAGTTTTTGACACAGTGCGTTATCCTGCTGGAAGCAGCCATCAGGGGATGAGTGCACTGTGGTCATAAAGTGATTTATGTGATCATCATTTGTTATAATGAAACAAACAATTCAGTTTTATTTATATACACAACAACAGCGCTACAATAATACACAGAAAACACTACTCAATTACACCACTCCCAGCAGCATGTACCTTTAAATACAAGGTAAAATGGATCAATGTTTTCATGTTGTTTCAGCCAAATTTGGACGCCACCATTTAAGTGTTGAAGCAGAAATCAGGACTCATCAGACCAGGCGACATTTTTCCACTCTGAGGATGTTTAAGTTATAGCCTCAGTATCCCATTTTTAGCTGACAGGAGTAGCAACCAGTGTGGCCTTCTGCTGATGTAGCACATCTGCTTCACGTTTCAACGTGCTGTGCATTCAGAGATGCTCTCTTTCATACCTTGCTTGTAACAAGAGCACTTAGAAACAGTCGGCCATTCCCCTCTAACCTCAGGCATCAACAAAGCATTTTCTCCCAGAGAACTGCTGCTCCCTGGATATTGTTTCTTTTTCCATTCTCTGTAAACCCTAGAGATGGTTAAGGATGGAAAATCCTAGTAGCTCGTCAGCTTCTGAAATACTTAGACCAGCATGTCTGGCCATGTTTGAAATCAGTTAAATCGCCTTTCTTCCCCATCCCGATGCTTCATTTTAACATCAGCAGGTCAAATTGACCACATCTACATGCTGAAATGCATTAGGTTGATTAGCTGATTAGATATTGGTATTAATGAAGAGCTGAACAGGTGTACTGAATGAACAGCGAGCACTTTACTTTAATATTTTAAATGTTAGATTTTTACCATAAAACTCTTACATGCACATAACTTTTATGTGTGAGGCTGATGGGAATTACTTCAGTTTTGCTGCTATTTGCTGGAACAAAAAAAAAAAAAAAAAACAACCTTCCACAGAGCAGAGCAAGACTAATGGCTTCTAGTCATTATCTTCATCCTCTGGGAAACGCAATAATCTCTATAAATTTATTTTCAGTCTGGAACAAATATGTGGACGCTGCAGACGGACGGACAAAGGTTCCCAAAGTGGCTAAAAGTAAAACCACACACAACAACACACGAATCTTTAACGGTGAGAAAAAACAAAGTTCTCAGAAGAAGGAATGATTTAGATTTTAATGGGTATTATACAAGTCATCCGAAGGAAAAAGGAAACACTGAAACAAGAGGCGAATGAAACCCCAGTTCCAAACCAAAACTACAACAATATCAGCTAACAAAATGGATAGTGCTATTACACTGTACCCAACAAATACTGAGCAAGGGTATCATTATAATAAGACATAAAAGTGTTTTCTTCTCTAAAACATATGAGACCACCTAAAGTTTAAACCAGGAGAAGGTGTCATTTCTACTCTACCTGATGATGGAGCCGGAGGTGCAAAGAATTAAAATCCATTTTTCAGTTTTTTGGTCTGTATATATATATATATATATATGTATATATATATATATATATATATATATATATATATATATATATATATATATATATATATATATATCATCAAATAGCAAAGCGCTTTTTAGAAAAAAGATCAACAATCAACAGAGAAATGGTAATATTCTGTCCATGGGTCAAACCCACAAAACTACAGAAGTTCACAAAACAAAAAGAGTGGTTTAAAATAAAAAGAGTCCGTCTGTTCTGGTGAATGCCCCGTGATTGCAATGATGCTCAGGGATCAGCAACAAAGAAACTGCAGTTTACAAATCCAAATATAGTCTATTTTTGGTTTCAAGTAAGAGCAAAAAATAATATTCATAATCAATCAATTTAAGTCTGGAGCAAGCAAACATACCATACCATACCATACCGATATCTTATTTACATTATAATTGTATTTACATCAGGGGATACTGAGGGAAAGTATTTAAATTTAAAGTCCATGTTTAACTTGTTATTTGAAAAATGTAACAGGGAATACGATGCACAATGCAAGGTTCTTTCTTTAAAAAGTGCAATTCCTTTTTCTTAAAGTAAAAAAATATATCTCCTTACTTCTGTATATATGTAGAAATGTTGTTCATATAAACAGCAACTGTTGATTTAAGAGCCCTAAAGCCAGTGACGAAAAATGAATGTGTGTTATTGATAGGCAGCAAATTATCGCTAAAATATAAATTATTTTATAATACTCCATAGAAAATCAGAAGTACCGCATTTTAGCATAAACAGAAACTACTGAGAGTATTTTTTTCTTCCTCTCTTTTAGGAGTGTTTATAGATTTAACTAGACTAATGTGGGCAAGTTTCATCTAACTTATTGTTTATTTAGCCAAAAACATTACTGGATAACAGCAACAACAAAAAAACAAAACAACGAAAAACGTAATACTTCCATAAAATATCTAAGAATAAAACAGTGGTGGACCTGAAGGCAGCCCACAGAACCTCCAATACTTCAGGCTTATAAAATACAAAAGGTAGATAAGCTGGTTTACATGCGTACATGTTTATATATGAATGTTTTTCTTTTTTTCCCCCCTTTTTTTTTGTTGCTTGTGGAATAACAGTGCTGCGTAAGCAGGAATTTCTTAAAAAGGACATCCTCTACACAGTTATAAAAAGCAAGCGGATATTAAAAGTAAATAGTGGTAAACTCGTGTCTCTTGTTTCCAGTGGTCTGCAATGACACCTTTGTGTGTACCAGTATATTGTGGCAACAAGAGTTTCATCAACTGCTCACCAGGCGCAACGTGTTTCTTCCCTTCATATTCAAGTAGTGTTATGTAGCTATATTTGCACATCTTAGAATAGCTTATACTGAAATGAAATCCTTGCACGGCGTCGGGTGTCTGACCGCAGGCTCTGACGTCACCGGAAAGATGTGGTTTTCCATCGCTGAAGAAAGTCTCTCGCAGTTTCACGCTCTATTACATGCTCGGACATCGTGCTGCTTTCCAGTTCATTTGATAAAATTCATAATGTCATAATAATAATGACGTATACTGTATCATAATGTATATGACTAATTTTTTCCCCCATACCAAAAACACTCTTCGTTTCTTTTCCCCCTTAAACATGCTCCTTTTACTGAATCTTTCTGTCTCGTTTTAAATGTGCAACTTTAGGATCCGTTGGTGGGTTGTGCGGTCTGTCTGTGCGCCTCTGTGCTCGTGTCCTTGCATTCTCCAGGAAGGATGCCGCCGGCCTGCAGGGCCAGCTGGGTTTGCAGGTCTTTGACGACGCTTTCCAGGCTCTGTCGAGCTTCTCTCTCCTGCTGCAGCTCCCGTCTCAGCTGCTCACGATCGGCTTCTGCCTGTTGCAGCTGCACATGAAGCTCTTCAATCTGCGCAACACAGGAAGCAGCAAGATTAAATGAACGGCAGCCAAGGAATGGGATCAATAACCACAACCGAGTGCACAATATTTTCTAGTGCTCTCGCTGGCTTTGGTCATCTTGGGGGCATCTCACCTGAGTAGAGTATTTGACCCGGAGGCGTTCGGCTTCGCAGCCTTTATCGCAAACTCGCTGCTGTCTCTCTCTCTCCAGCTCTCTCTTCAGCCGCCCACAAGACTCCTCCGCATCCCTCATCTTCCTCTCCCAGTCCACGCGAAGGCGTTCGATCTCCTTTCGCAGGTTGCGCTTGGCCTCGATGGCCTCGCGAAGACGCCCCTTCTTAGCCACTCTCACAAACTCCAGCTCCTGCAAAAACATTCGAATCATCAGAGTTGTGAAAATGAAATCCAGTGAAGCTTTAATATTATTTAGTTTTGGTGAGATTGGTCTCACGGGTTACCTGCTGAAGGCTGCGTTTAGCTTGAAGAGCAGCTGCCAGCTTCTCCTCCTGCTTCACTCTCATCCTGACAATCTCCTGCAGGAGTTTTTCCCGCGCCTCCTTGGTGTCAAGACCAGCATACAGCATCTGTCTCATGGTGTCCATCTCTGGGCAAACAGTCCCTGGCAGCCAGGAAGGCCTCTCCTGAGCCCGAGCCATGCTCTGAGGAGTCAGAGTCTGAGACACACTGGTGCAGGCAGACGGAGGTGAAGCCAGGGAGGAAGACTGCACTGGACCTGAGGACAGAGAGAGGTTTTTTATTATTAAGATTGTGATGAAACCCCAACAATATTAGTGTTGTGATTCTCAAAGACTCAACATAAAATTGAGATGCTGCAAATAACCACTAACAGAGAAGACAAGCGTTACAAAAAGCAGAAGATCATTGATGTTCACTTGTTCTTCTTGCTTTGCATCTTTAATTATTTGCTACAAATATTTGCATTTTTTGCTACATAAATAGAAAGCCATTATTCCTCTTGTACTTTCCCCCCTTGACACCAGGTGGCGCAGCTGCACAGGAATCACCATGAACAAGCCTGCTCCTTTACTGTGCAATAAAAGTTGGAATCGAAGAGTCTGTGCCCTATATACGCTTTTTCTAAAGCTCAACTACAGTTTATTTTTGTGATTACACTTCAAAAAAACCAGAAAAGATGGTGGGTGGTACTCACCATCATCACAGTCATCCACATCAATCTCTCCATCTGTGTCCATGTCTTCGGCTCGGTTGGTGTTGCTGGAGTGGGCCGGCTTTGTTGTAGGCTGTGCGTCACCATTATGCAGCTCCTGCACGGAAATGGCAGCTGTCCCCCTGTCAGGAGTGTTGCTGTCCTTGGGATGGACCGCAGGGGCCAGGTGGGCAAATGCCAAATTGTGTGTCTCCTGATTCCTCGAGCACGACCTGTGAGGATAATAAACACAGCCAGACTTAAAGCATTTAAATGCTAAAAAAAAGGGGCTTGATTAAAGAGGAACTGTAAACAGTTTTAAGCTGTACTTAAAACCAAAACTGTGACATCTTTTGTTTGGAAGGCTCACCTCTCCACCTCATTCTTGGCCGGTTTCTCTTTTTCTGCTGGCTTAGGAGACCAGGGGCGGAAAGCAGAGGGCCTCTGTTTTAGTTGGACCTGTTTCAGATCCTGAAGCAACACAACAACACAACAAGCTTGGATAAACTCAGAAAACTGCTGCTAGAACATTCATTCAAAGGCCCCTCTTTATTCAAAGAAGCCAGATGAAGAGAGGCCATGCTTTAAAGTCCTTAGATCTTTAATCTTTTAAATTACACATAAGTTACGCAGACATATAGTGTACAAACCTTGTGTGCAGACTTTGACAGTGACTGGAGCCAATCGGGTTTCCTGTCTTTGTCAGCTGACTGCAATTTGTCGAATTTGGACCTCTTGGCTCGGATGGGGCTGGGAGACTGACAAGGGAGAAAAGGGGAGTAAACGATTAATCATCACGATCCAGGCAGAGATACGGCACATCATAGACAGCTGAGAAAAACCACACAATTTCTAAAAATGCTACAGTGTGACTGTAAATGGCATTATTCATGAGCAACTCGTCAATTTGTCAGCACATGTAGAGATGTTTTACAGTAAAAGAGCAGAAGGTCACAGAATGAGAAAATATTGCAGAGAAGTCTCAGAGAGGCGAGGAGGATAGACGATGCATCTGTGCAAGCGTTCAGCAACAGAGCCTGGCATGTCTGCATGTTTGTGTGTGTGCGTGTGTGTGTGAGAGCAGGGCTTTGAGCTTAGCAGACACTCAAGCTGGTCTGGCTGGCAGCCAGTAAGGCTACATTGCTCCCTGCCAGGCAGGAGAGGCGCCGTCAGGTGGAGAAGATCGACTCCTCGAACCACAGAAATATTGCAATCCAGAGACAGAGGCAGACAGAGAGGAAGACAAATTAAAGTAATTGCACTCAGATCTGACAGGCGATTGAGTAGAAGTGTTCTAAAACGGCTGCACTTTAACACAGAGCTGCCGAGTCATGTGCTGTTTGAGGGCGAGCTGAAAACCTGAGGAGGGAAGAAGCATCTGCCTTGTTAAGTGCCACAAAACACTGAATCTCACAAGCTTTTTCCCCCCCTTTATCTATGTCGTATGCGTGTGTGTGGCAAGTTGCAGATCCATGTGCTGTGATAGCGAACATCCTCAACCAGGTCTGCACTTGTCAGACAGAGGATATGTTTACCTAGGCAGGCACAGAGGCCAGCACAGACCTGCCGGGTCGTTCTCTTACTCACTACTATGACATCCTGCCTCCAGGAATGGCAAACACTCCCATCTCCTTGTCTGCGCGTGCGATTCGAGACAAACGATTACTCTGTTTACCTTCAAAATCCTCAATGAGAAAACACTCCCTTTGGTGTAGTTGTGCAACCTTTAATCGCCAATTGCTGTGATCACCTGGAGATGGATATTAACAATAAACTTCATTTAGTAGGAAGCCCAGCCGGTAATGAATCACGTCTCACAGATTTGCAGCACGAAGCCAGACTCTGCGTGAGCGAGCGTGTGTGCGCTCACACTGCTATGAGTGGGTGTTGGGACATGTGGGGAAGTGGGTGGCTGCGGGTGTAGACACGCATATGTGCATGTGGGAGGGTATGGAGTGAGTGTGTGTGATAAAGTGCGGTTAGGGGTGGAGGTGTTAAGTCAGGTCTGGCACTGCATACCTGAACTATAGATACCACGTTTGAATTGGGTTAATTTACAGTTTCACCTATTAGGAAACTGCTTACCGTCACAAGTGAGTAGTTTTCAATTGTTCTAGTAAATCATTTAGGTTGTTTAAGCCTTTGATGGAAATTATGGCTGGAATCTTTGACTCTTTGACATTTTCTAGACCTTCCCGGTTTGATTTGAGCCTACATTTGTAAGCTTTATGAAGTGTACATGACATGTTTGTCTGGACACTCCCCTCCAGTCTGCCTGCCTTACAAATGTCTCTACCCGTCTAACCAGTCACCACGGTACACACACACACACACACCCATTTACAAGCCCGCTGGTTGGATTTGCTACTGTAAGGTAGTTCTTTTAACCTAGATTAACCTCCTGACTGTGTTTAGCAGTGGTGACTCGACCCCTCACCTGCCTGACTCAAGGCTGGTGGTGTTCTAAGAACTGCTGCCCTGGTGTAATAAGACTCTGTAATTACTGCCGTGACTGTTGTTTTCCTGACAAAGGATGTCTGCCTGTCTGGTACTATTTCTACCCTGAGGTTTGCAGCTCCAGGAAGGCTACGAGCACTAGACATAATAGAGCCAGAAAACAGACACTCCCAGACACCACAAGGGACCTACTGGCTAAATATGACACTGACCTCACAGGAGAGCAGCCACACGGGCTTTACTCATCACCACATCATAGACATAGCATGGTCATGGAGTCAAAACACCCCCCCCCCCCTTATACATCCTATTGCCTCGCAGGCCCAGATAGGACATCCATCCCCATTTCTCTCACACTGGAAGGAGAGGGAGACTTCCTCTGAGGAGTTTGCTTTGGCTGCGTCCCCTGTGGGAACTGAGAATTGAGTGGGAGGGGGGAGGTGAGCCAGAAGAGGGGGGACCACAGAGGAAGCACTGAGCTGAAGGAATGTATACTTGAAGGCCAAGTACAGCCTCCCCTTTCAGACTCCATTCAAGCATTGCCCTTTTCAACTCACTATTGTATGATATTTCTTTGAGGCGCTGTAATGAGGGAGCGGTTCAAAGCAAACCTGTAGGCTAAACAGGGTCTAATAGCAGAAGGGCAAGAGCAGGCATGTTTTATTTTTTAATTAGTGCTACATAATGGCGTGGCAATACAAGGATAAGCTCCAGGTTTTTTTTCCACCCCACAATCTTATCCCGGTGTGGCAAACACACACAACACAAGCATATCGATATCTGTTCAAAGAGCGCAGCGCTCGACCTGCGTGAATCACGATTTCTCGTCATCACGCCAACTGGAGCGTGATTTTGACTGAACCGTTTTTTTCACTTGAACATGGATGTAATCAACAATATTTGTTCAGTGACTGGTGATATGGGACCGGCGTTCAGCACGAGGGGGAAAAGCCTAATCTTAACATGGTTAACTTGGTCAGTCGACGTCAGCAAGCATCATACTGCAGATGATGGAGATTAAAGTTTAATCCCTTAGTTTCTCCATAGCAGCATACCAGCGTCCACAGAGCCCCTGTGAAGGGCTATTTTCTCGACGCACGCTTCATCTGCCATTAGTGAGAGACGCCAGAGGAGGAAGTGAGAATGGAGGGGGATGTGAGAGGATCAATGAAAGCATGAATGGATGCGTAGCAGGCAGGAAAGTGGGTAGATGAAGAGGGAAGAGGTAGCTGATTGGAGTGTGTGTAAAAATGTATGACCCTAACTCTTGAAGTTTGAAACTATTTCTGGTTGTTGCCATTATTCTATCCATCCATCCATTCGCTTCCGCTTATCCTTTTCAGGGTCGCGGGGGGCGCTGGAGCCTATCCCAGCTGTCATAGGGCAAGAGGCGGGGTACACCCTGGACAGGTCGCCAGTCTGTCGCAGGGCGTACACACAGAGACAGACAACCATTCGCTCTCACATTCACTCCCGCATTCACACCTATGGGCAATTTGAATTAATCAATGAACCTATCCCCATTATTCTAACTTTCTCATTTCTAACGTTAGCAAAAACGCAGACACAACCAATCAGGCAGGTTGAACAGGCACAGGGTTTTAGCGAGATCATGTAAGCCGGAGATGTGGAGGTTAAACCGAAATTATAATATGCAAGTGGCAAGGGTCCAAGTGCAAGTGCTCATGCCATTTTTAAAACCTGTTTCTGTGCATGTTTCTCTGTCTATAAAAAAAGATTAGGTGAGAACAGAGTTATTATTGTTATCTATAGCTTTAGGAATGATGCACGACGAGAAGATTATCACCTCTTTCTCTTATTTATCTGTCAGTGAAATATGTTAGCGTTAGAGCCAGTTTCTAGGTAGCTTAGCTTAGCTTAGCATAAAGACTGTGAAGATTATAAAACTGCTAGCCTGGCTCTATACAACAAAATTACGATAAACAATTTATATATCTATATCATGTGATTAAGTGAGTGTTTGGGTGCTGGTAAGCAGAGTGGCTAGATAAAAAAAGAATAAAAATGGCATGAATAATCTAATCTCTGAGCAACAAAACAAAACGCTAAGAGCTAATAAGCCTGTTGGATCTGCTGAAAGGGTAAAACTGAAACCCCTAGCATCTGTTGTGCTACTAAAAAAACACTGCAATGAAATTATCAAGAAACAAAACATGAGGCAACACTCATATGGTAAGACCAAAATAGCTGAACTTCCTGCAGGGCCCCAGTCATACAACACCAACGTATGCTGCATGATAGCATGGCATTAAGAAAAGTGCACAGCAACAAGACACAACAGTTTCAGATTACGGCCTCCTTTCCCCTCCTAAACCCCTGAATGTAATCCCCAGATCGACATGTGCTTACTGGGGCGCTGTCTCACTCAAGGGCACACCAACTGGCATGGCTCACATGGGTAATAGCCTTAGTTGGAAGTGAAGGAATACTAGTTTTGGTAATCTGATCCCTATGGTTTGGTGTGGACGACCGTCCACACCACAGGGATGCCTTAAACGCTCTATTCAGCTCTCACTGCATAAATTGTACGACAGTCCCTTGATTTATATAAAGCCCTGTGGTCACTGTAACAGCTGGGGAAGTATTATTGGTGTCTGCCCAGAATATCCCTGAAACTTCATCCCATATTCCACACAGATACCAGGGTAGCTCTCATTTCCCCTCTCTAAAGCTTAGCTTAATTTATCAATTTACTGTGTCTCTGCTTGAGAATATTTTGTTTACGTGGCTGAACTGAGCCATGGCAGCGTAGCCACACAGAGACAGCCGCAGGGCCAGGCATAAGGACGGCATTACAGCGGAGCTTATTGGATTGTCCTAATTGTCTTTGGGATTGAGACTTGATGAGGTCTGAGGAAGATGCAGGACAAGCTGGTGTTCCTAAAGGTGGAAAATCTCATCAGATGCACACAGCCTGACACATATAGCTTAATGGCAGAGGAGCAAAACAGTGCAATAATATCATTCACTTATTAATCCTGACAACGTAACAATATTTTAAGACCCAGTCTTTAAGTTTTACTTTGCTGAAAATAGAACAGGATGTTGTACTGATTACAGTTCGGTGGCAAAATGCTTGACTTTGAAGTTGCAATAAGTGCAAATTTGATTTTATGTGCCCACAAGAGAAAAAAAAAAGTGAAAACAATTTTGCATATAAGCAATGCTACAATGGGCAAATCCAGACCTGCTGTTTAATGACATTGTTGCTTGTATCCTTACATGCAAATGTCATCTTTTCGTGTTTTGACAGTGCAAATACACGTCTATTGCTTTGACATTTCTGCACGTACTTCACAATGCCATGGCTGTAGAATAATAACACTTTAATAATATTTTCAGCATTTCGTGGTTCCCTATGGGGTCATTTGAATAGCCAAGCAGTTAGGGTCCCTGTCATTATCTTTCTAGTCTTTTGCAGTCACTGTCCACTGCTGTCAAATAAAGGGTTAAAATGCAGAAAAGAGCTGGTTACTGCAGTTCTGTCAGGAGGTGGTTCTGTCAACCACAGGGTGGAAAATCTCAAGCCTCAATTGCACAACCAAAAGCAGTAAAAGGATGGCGCTTTTGCTTCCTTTGATAGGTATTGTGTCCTACTCATGGAGGGGGTTGATAGAAAAAGTCCTACATCACTTTTAAGAGTTTTAAGAGTTTGGCATAGACAGAGATTTTTATAGTAAAGATTGCACTTGTATTCTGTTGGGTTTAATTCGCCTCTTTCAATGCCATCATACATCACATGCAAATGCGGATGAAAAAATATTAGGGCACAATAAACTCTCTAATCTTTTGATGACAAGTTTCATTTTTACGATCCTCATCATGAAAAAACTTGTTCCTGAATAAAGCGAACTGCTTGTGTGCGCATGAAAAGATCATCTCGGCGGTGAGAGCAAACACAAAGAAAGATTACTGTACTACTGAATGTGAATTCCTAGTCAGGTCCAAACATGGCAACCATAACAACGGGGACATGCCCGCCGGCCTTTCTTACAGCGGTGTTGACAGCGGTGCCCAAATCACTCTCTCCCTCAGAGGATGACCTCACACTAGGAAGCACTCATAAGTTATTTCAACAGATATGGAAACCCGACACTAAAAGACGTGAAGCAGATAGTGCTGCAGATTATATTTTATTAGGTTGAGCATGTTCGGTATGGTTGTGAGTCAAAGTTATCTTAGGAAATGAAACGTGCTCTGTGACTGGTGTATTTCTAGACACACATAGTGCCAAATTCAGCAGATAGTTGTCTGAGCCCCCCTGCTGTACTCTTGGAATAAGAGAGTTAGAAATCAGACCAGATCTGAAGCAAGACGCGAGGCAGTATCTACTAACCGGTGCGGGCAAAGAAACACTCGCTCTGTGCCACGATCTCACTGGGACATACCACACGAATGCACAGACACAAAGCCTTTATGTTTCTATAACATTTAGCACACTTATAATAATGTAAGAGCAGGCCGGACCAGAAGGCCTGAGGGGATGAAGGTTAACGAGAAAGACAGAGGGAGGGAGAAGGAGCTATGACTCACTCTATGTAAACGGAAAATAATTTGATAACCAGAATGCGTCAAATCAACATCAAATATATTCACACAACTTTTGAGAGCATCACACATAGAAATAAAAAGGGGTCTATGGGCAATACTCACTACATATGGGTGGACTTGAATGGTACTTAAAGAAAATACTTTGTCATTTAAAAAAAAAAAAGAGCTGCAACCAGGCAGTTTTATAAGCATCACCCCAGATTTCGATTGTCTAAGTGCTCTGGAATTGAAGGGAAAGCTGTGAGAAAGCTTTTGTCCGGCCAACCAAAATGGTTACCAGACAGCCATGTGCTCCAAAGTACTTCCAACACCTAAAAGGAGAAATTCTAGCCCTTTCTCTGTTATTCTAACGCCACAAACGGATCAATATATTTCCTAATTACTTCATTTAATGCACCAGCGTTGCAGAGAAAATCACTGCGTTAGCGTGGCCGTATCCCGAGTTTCAGACACGTGTGCATGCCTTCACAGAACTTGATCTGTGTTGTACGGCAGTGCCAGCAACGACATTGCCATGCAAGCTTAATCCCTTGGCATTACACTGACCCTCATCTGATTCTCCGGCGGTGGTGCACTTGTGTGTTTTTAAGTGATCTATAACCTCGATTTTACGTCACAGTTTGAAGCACAAATACGATTCATTTAAGATGATTAGTGATATTCTTAAAGTTAAAAGACCTGCAAATATCACCCACATTTACACCTCTTACTTACAGACAACACGCTCAATCTGGCGTTAGCTGAGCAGCCCTGTTGTTGAACATCAGCGACAGCAGATTTGTTGTCTTAAAAGAACAAGGAGGTGATTTCTAAACCCAAAAGCTGGAATTGTTGGAAATAATTTGAAATATGTAATAAAAAAAACTGCAATAATTTCCATTCTATAAATGTAAAAAAAAAAAAAAAAAAAAATCTAGAATTAAAAAACATGGTGCTCAAGACAATGGTGCTGACATTAATTTTGTGATAGAGCAGCTAAAAAAATATATCTGTAGGTGTATCAGTAGGCTTCATTTATGGAGGCTTTCCAGCAATTTAAAAATTGCTCGGAGCAGCAGAGGTCAGAATACCATATCTTTTACTCCATAAAAGAGGTACATCGCATGCAGTTCAGCTGCATATTATGGACTCTCTGTTAGGCCGTGAGCATCTTTCAGTCATCAGGGTCTCAATGTGCTCATTTTCTTGTCAAAAACAAGAAAGGCAAAATGGTTTATGCTGGCTGGAAAGTACCTACCATGCTGGATAAACTGACCCTTATATGCTTACAGTTGTTAAATTAAGTCTTTATGAAAATACTTTCAGACTGAATGAAGAAAATAGTTATTTACACTATGTGGGAATAAAAAAAAAGGGGGGGTGGGGGTAGGAGTCAGTGGAAAATCTGTTGATTTGTGACTGTTGAGCGATGAAAGACACGGGTGAAAATCTCTGATAAAAACGGACTCTGTTACTTCCAAAACACGATGTGTTAACAAACATCATCTAATCAGAGGACTGATGTCTTCCAACTGTAAATGCCGATAAGCACATCCCAGCCTGTACCCAGGGATGTGTGCACAGCTCTCTCAATGTTAGCGAAGCTCTACAGTAAAGGCTGTGAGTCCAGTGTCTGACTGGCTGAGTTTTAATCCTGCAGATTAATACTAATGCCACAGCAAAGAAGGCAGATTGACGATTAACATGTCACCGGATAACCTCTCGGTAACCCAAACACAAACAGCTCCAAATACACAGACCATTATATCACTCCCAGTACCTGGTACTAGAAGACTCCACTGCACCTCCCTCACAGGGCAGAGACTGTGAGGTTTGCACAGGAGGCGGCCTGGGAGCCCGGCATCGTTGAGGAAGAGCCAGGCCTCCAAATTGAAGGACCGCTGCTTACATATGGATGTAAATTGAAAAAATGAAAATTACGTCCGAATTTTACATACACAAGAGTCAAATGGGATTTATAGTCACCATTTCTACATTTTATTAAACTACAACAGGGCTGTAAATATCAATTATGAAAAAAAGCATACATAGTAAATCTTGAAGTCCTCATACAGGTATTAAATTCAATGGGTTGCCAGGTTTGCAGCGGTTCATTCTTGTCAGTATATTTTATTCTCTTCCAGTCCGATTTTGAAAGGAGATAACATCTGTAAAGATCTGGGTTGGTGCCATGTGCTTGTACTTTCATCCAGATTAGTCTCATGTTTTGCAACATCCAATTTCAAATCCAAGCACGTGGTTTCCATACCGATTCAGGCTGCTTCGCCTCACTTGCTATTTATTATGCGAGATATTTCAATTATTTATTCTTCGGTTTATTCTGTTTCAGCATCCAGCGAGCATGCTCTTCTGGCCTAAAGGCACACATCGTTTCTCTTACTACCATCAGTACCCTTTCCAACTACAGCCATACCCGTTAATCAATCGGCTATTCTCATTATACTTTGGTATCTTCCCACCGTTTTCATTACTGACTTGGGTTGCCAGTTATTTATTTCACAAAATAATATCACAACTTCCTTGGATGTTCTCTTGCAGTTCTTCATAAACCAACATTGGATTGCCATCCTTACATTCTATAATGCAATTTTTAGCCAGAATTGTACATTTCCATTGTTCCCAGCAGTCATGATATTATTAATATACTTAATGAAATCCAATCAACTGTATTGCACTTTGTTCCCATTGACCGTCTTATCTAGTCAACAAAACATAACACCTTTCCTCACTGAAATGCCCAACTGCTCAGGAAACTTACCTTAGCTTAAGAAGATATTTAATTAATCATTAAGAGTTCAATTTAATCTTTAAGAAGACTTTTGAGGGTCTCCCGAGTTTGGTGGCTATCACAGATCTGACTCAAAGCCTGGGTTATAATTGCAGCGGTCATACATTCATCTTCATTCAGACTGTTCACCAGGCTCTTCGCTGTGGAAATCACTGAATATCTGAGAAAGACTAACTTACGGCACAGTTACCCGCAGCCAATTTAAAGTACAAGCTGATGATAAAAACCCAGTGTAACCAATGAGTCACTGAGGGGATGGTCATTTTTCAAAATTTTAAAGCAGCTCACTGACCAGCTGAGGAGCGGCTTGCGGTGCCGTGCCTTCACGGTAATACGAGCCACATGACCACATGCCCCCCTGATCAGGCAGCGGAGAGGAGGGCAGGTGGCAGGTTTATTTGGAAAGATGAAAATGGGATGAATACCAGAGGTTAAGAGGTGTGAGGGGATGGAAGGGGGGTGGGGCGGGGGGGCAGAAGGGGATTTGGGGGAGGAGGCCATAAAAGTTGTGAGAGGGCGAGGTGAAGTTAGGGTCACTGCTCACCCAGGGTCCCATGAGATGTAATTTCACCAACACAGTATACATCCTGAGAAAATGCTCAGGAGCTAATTGGTTGAAGCAAAGTAATAAATCCTGCTGAAATTTATAGATACCATTCTAGGTCATTTAGCTGAAATGCAGCCTTCCTGGTCACCAGCTTAGAGGAGCTAATCTTTGTTCCACCAATGGCGTTTCTATTTAAACAGTGAAACACTATTAAAAAGACACCTGATGGGAATTTTAAAGGCATTCTTTTTAATTATCTTTGAACTTGAAATTTAGCCTCCAAGCCTGTAACATTGTATCATTTGTGACTGCAGCGCTGCATAGTAGGCATTTTTCCAGATGCAAAAGAAACGCAACCAGAAAGCTGCACGATTTGAAATGTGCTAATGGGCCCATTTAAATAGACGGGAAATGGTGAGGGAAAAAAATAATAATAAAAGAACTCACATTAACGAGCAATAAGGAGCACTGACGTAACTGAAGAGAACGACTCCAGATGGGGGAAAAAAACAAAAACGCCCAAAACAAGAAAGCCGCTAAGTTTTCTACTTGTTCAACTAATTAACTGTCAACCTATTTTCAAAACAACATTACGAGTTACGGCGTCTGAAAATGTTCTCCTCTCGCTGGCAGACTAACAATCTGGCTCAAATGTACGACGACCTCACAGTGAGTGTGTGTATACAGTAATATTTGACAGAGATCAAATAGCATTTCACTTGTTTCCACTTGTTAGAGGAATTGTCTGTAAGGGAAATAGGGGATAAAACACCCACAACATCCGTTCCTAAGATCACACATTCCATCCTTAAACACTGGTTTTGTGTCCCTCCTCCATTCATAGGAAAACATATCTGCTTACAGAAATAATTAGGTGAGAGGGCTCGAGCCGAGCCGCTTCCATAAAATGAATATGAGCGCTCTAAAATGGAGGACTGAAGGGGCTGGGTGGTGGACCGCAGCACCTCATGAATTCTGCGATTTGCCGTCTGTTTCTTCACTCTAAAAAATTCTTGGAAATGTCTTTTCCTGGATGATTTTATTGCACAAGAGCCTGTGTTTTTCTCCATGGCAACCACATAACAGTAGAGCCCATAAGCTCTGACTCAACAAACAGAACTCCACAAAATACCCATTTCAGCGCCAGGGTTTTCCCCCCTCGCCCAGCTTTCCTGCAAAACCCTGCCTGGGACAGCTTTAAAGCAGAGGCCAAATGATCGCACTGACCATGAATGAAGGCACATGCTGGGATTAATCAGGGCGAACATGTGACATAAGCTGCAGAAGATATGTGCGGGCAAGTAGTCTCGCGGGCTCCCGACGAGCCTCAGGTGCTGCACGGGTTCAGCCTTTTTGTGGACTGGAGCCATGGCAAGTGGGAAAGGCAGCAGCTGGGTTAACCTGCAGGAGCTCTGCTATAAAGCAGCAGCAGGTTCGGAACAAATGCACCAAACAGAGCATTATGTAAAAGTCTGTCTCTCTCTCTCGCTTGGTGGGCTGAGTTGGAAGGACGCAGGCGCTCTGTGGCCCTAATGTAGCCGCTAAAGGGGAGGCAAGCTAGGGATTAGTGTTGCAGGCAGGCACAGGCCTCAGCGGAGGGCATGATGTATGTAAGTATGTAATCTGCATGGCCTTTCCTCAGACAGCAAATCTCTGAGTCGCGACGTACTGCAGCACTGAAAACAGTCCTGCGAAAACGGCGCTGTGAAAGCAGTCGGTCCTGTTCTCAAGCTTTATGCAACCACATCGTTTTCCAGCAAATTATGCCTCGTCTACTCTAAAGACAAAGTTACTCGAAGGAGACGCTGTCCTCCCACCATCTGTCCTTGAATCATACTCATCATTTAGCACGCCAGACGAGGATTTAGTCCCCCCGCTTTCTTATTGGTGAGCCGTCAACCTTCATGTCTTGACTGGTTAAGGCCATTCCTAAGAAAACAGGACATGTCTGCTAAACTGTAACTCAAGACAACCGTGAGCTAGGCCACAGTTTCAGCTGCTCTCAGGCAGCTGCGAGGCTACGCGCATGTGTGGTTTCTCTCAAGTCTTGCGAGTCTTTCAGAGGTTTCACCCTTGCAAAAACTCCAAATCAAACAAAATTATCCTTTATTTGTTGCATATAAGGTCATTGCAAAGGGGCATGTGAGGCTGCCAACTTTTCTGTTTGGTTCTCCCATACTCGCCGTTTACCTTGTAGTGAACACAGAGGAGTATGCCACAGGGAGGGGAGGCCCTACACAGGAACTCAATAATAACTTTCAGCAGTCTAGCCAGGAGGCTGGAAGCCCAGACTGCGGCTGTTCCCTCCTGTCCTCATACCTCCCTCCACATAGCCCCACGCTCCTCCCTTTACCCCCCTCCTCCTGCTGGCCTGTGTCTGCTCCACAGGACTGATGCATTCTGCAGACAGGCCAGCGCTCTTAAAGAGACACAGGCCACATTTTTATCCCCTGAATCACTGCAGTGGACGGAACCACTAAAGAAAGAGCAGAGTCCCTCATTTCCAGCCTCTCAATCAAGAGCCTGTGCTTTATTTCACTCCTTTTCCTAATGCTCGAGACGCTCGCGTGACGCAAAATGCGAGCTGATAAATAGGCCAAAGTATGCTGAGAGGCTCTCCGTGAATCTGTGGCTGGATTCTTTGACTGCGCCTGCCTTTGAAGGTGCCTTTGATGCTTTCTTTAAAGTTTGGCAAGTGCAATCAACGATGTTGGCATCGAGAATATTTAAGATCATTGTCATGATAATTCTTGGAGACACTTCAATAAATCATACTGAGGACTTTGGAATGACAGTAACACCACCGAGGGTGGAGCTTTATAAATTGCAGCTATTATTATTGTTATTATTATTATGATGACTACTACTGTGGTGTCTGCCTCAAAGGGCACAGAGACGACTCCAACAAGCCACGGATTCATCAGCAGTTTGACTTTTTGTCTGGATAACTGAATAATTAAATTGACGTTATTAAGTGTCCAAGTGTGCTTGAAAAAAATAACCTGAATTTATATGTGGATTAATAGT
Source organism: Rhamphochromis sp. 'chilingali' (assembly GCF_963969265.1). Lineage (NCBI taxonomy): Eukaryota > Metazoa > Chordata > Actinopteri > Cichliformes > Cichlidae > Rhamphochromis > Rhamphochromis sp. 'chilingali'. The sequence goes on along the minus strand of NC_137936.1, from coordinate 23,573,081 downwards.
TGGCAGCGCATCTTCTATCGACCCGCTAATTGATTAATCTCATTGTGAGTGCAGCCCTTAAAAGCAGCTTTAGTTCAGCTTCTACTTCTGCGTTTTGTCGGGAATAAGTAAGAAAATAAATAAGAAAACAATATTTTAACTTAACAGTTTTTTTTTCAAAATCTTAATAAAATAAAAATCCCACTTTTTACTTTCTTTTCCCCCTATTTTATGAATTGCACAGAGCATAAACACTGTGTGAGCAGAGCCTTGTTGAGCGTTATACCACGGCAAGGAAACGATTAAAAATTTAATAGCGCTGAGTGACACAGAAACCTACAAGGGCGTGCCTGCCAAACACGCTCTCATTCTTTCGCCGTCAGCACTTTTCTTGTCTTTGTATACAGACTGCATGAAGCAGCAGAGGGTCTAAAACCCCAGTGGCAGACTGGTGAGAGAAAGAGGTCAGTATACATAATTTATATTATTAGCAAATTGACTTTTACTCCGTCTTTTAATTAGAGCGTTCATATTACGCAAACGTATGTGCACGTTGTGACATGGAAGTGTTGCACAAGGTTAGTGTAAGTAATAACAGAGTGGCATATCCCTCCATTAGCTAAATATCCTAAAGGGGCTAAAGGGTTAACGCATCTCAGCTGCAGCATAACAACAAATGAAGTCTCTATGGGAGGTATCAGTGCCAGAGTCAGCAAAGCTGCACAGTCCTCTGCAATGATAACCCCGTTCTGGAAAACCTATAAGGCTGGGAATCCAGCTTCAGATGGACCAGACAGCTCCAGCTCAGGCTCTTAAAAACTGGAAAAGAAATCACAACTGAGAGTCTCTGGAGTGTCTTCATCCCTGAAGTCTCCATGAGCATCCTGCTCTCCTTGAGCTCGACCATTTTCAAGGCTTAACAATGTTGTAATTACCACTTAAGGTAAAATGAAGCCACCACCTGACTGTGAAGCCGTTTCTGGACAAAAGGAGAGAGAGAGAGAGACCCTGGATCTGCAGTTGTCCAAAACAACTTACTGTTCGTTACTCTGTGGCGAGCAGGGTGCTTTGAGAGAGTGACGCATACCCAAACAACACCATGTCATTGAATCACCCGTGTTTACGCAGCCACATAATCCTGCACCATCTGTAGGACTTCAGTCTCGTCCTCTGTGTAGCATAACAAGCTAACAGGCCAGCTGACTATAGTCTCCTGAAACACTTTTAAAAATACAGCGGGCTCATAAAACAAAACGCAGATGTCTCGCCCAGAATACATCTCTATTCACAGCAGCAATAGCAACTTCACGGTGACGTCCTCTCCTTTGCCCTCGAACTCCTCACCTCCTCCACCTTACCAGGCAGATGCGAGATGAGAAAGAGGCAATGAACTTCTGACCTGTCATTCAGACTGCAGGGGAAGCTTTGCAGCTCGAGGGCAACCAGAGTCCACCATCCACTCATGTCTCTCCTCCCCTCAATGTCTCAACCCACCATCCCATAAAGCCCCACTAAAAACCTTCTGCTCCCCTCTTTTATGGCTGCCAGATGGTAGGGAGGCCTCCTTGCCTCTGGACTTGCCTCTCTAGTCTAGTAAAACCAGTTGACCTCGGTAACATAACAACTGCTATTTATGAAAAGGCTTGGAAGACAACACACAAACATCCTGCCACCGACGCAATCCAATGCCATCTCATCTCCCAAAGAGCCCTTTTACAAGATGAGATATGTATGGAACTGTACCCTTCCACCAGGGGAGGTGGTGAAGTCCAGATGGAGAGACTACACCCAGGTACTTTTTTTTCTTTTTCCCCCTGTGAAGGACTTTTATTTGCGTGTCTTGGGTGTGAGCGCAGGACTTTGGCAGCGTCTAAAATTCTCCCTGAGAAACGGGGAAGCAAAACAAACAGAGCCGTCTGCATTCAAGTCGGAGCTGAACCGCAGAACCACAGTCTGGCCTGCGGTTCACAACATTCTGTTCCAGCACTGACTTCACCTAAAACAAACACTCTCAACACCCGTCCACCTCAGCCAGAGGCAGAGAGGAATCTGAGGAAAAGTTTAGATTCGAACTCCATTAACAAATGTTCCCCCCACCCTCTCTCTAGCACAGCTACTTCTCGGACTGATGTTTTCACCGAGCGCTGGGCAAACGCAGATCTTTTCACGCACTTGTCACTCGTGCAGGACTTGTCTCCTTTGAGGGCTCAGAGTGAATCCAGTGCTTGAAAGGTAACCGAGTGGGGTGGGAAAGAGGGTTAAAAGGCCACCGATCACGTTGCTATAAAAGAGCAGTCAAATTAAAAGCGTCCTATTACTGCAAATAATTTAAGGTGATTATCTGTCCTTCCAGTAACGGCTTTCTAACCCCTTTGCAAGGCTTGGATGCCCGTCCCCCCTCTTTTATTAATTCTTCCTTTATTTGTTCTACCAGTTGGAACCTACCATTTATGTCCTGCAATTCAACCTGACCTGCAGGCAACCCCTGCCATGGCTGGCAAAGCCATTAGGCTAGCTGTGTCTGTGGGTTATTAGTGTGATAAAAGTTTACTGTTGCTCCAGCCACTCTGCCCGGCTGCCATTTAATGCCTCTGAACAGCAGGTCTATGGGACCTTTCACACAGCAGAATGGGCCTGAGGGCATTTGTTCAGTGGGCCAACTCACGAAACACACCTAAGAGTGAACTATTTTAATCGAACAAGACACAGACGGGCAACGAGGGCAAAGAAACGAGGCTCTTATCCAACCAGCCTACATCGAAGTCGGGGTGATAAATCAAACTAGAGCATCCCTTGTGCGATGGCTTTGTGAAAATATGTAGACGAGAGGGCTTAGGGGGGTGGTGGTTGTCTGCGCTATGTTTTCTCCTGTGCGGCAGAAGTTGTGGGCAGCCCAGCTAACTGCAGCCTCAGCACTTCTCTCCATATTCTCCAGTTTCAGGCCAAGAGAGAGAACAAAGGCAAAGAGCTAAGCTGCTGCAGAGGTAATGAGGACAGAGGCATGCAGCACAGGAGTGTGTGCCCTCAATAATGAGTGCTGCTGCAGTCTGTGATGGAGTCCTGTTGGACAGCAGAAATAAAAATCCATGCAGCTGCTCTGAGCAGCCGCTCTGCCTGCCCGTAGTCTGCTCACAGACAGCAGTAACTGACTGACTGTAGCCCACCCCTTTTTACACTGCAGCTCTGTCTACCACAAAATGGAAACCACAGTGTGACTGGAATTTGCTTGGAGGCACATTGAGATCCATGTAGCGAGGCAGTAAAACTACATTAAAACTGTTAATTCCACTGAGATTCCTTAGCGGCACATTATCTGGGCATATTACTGTACAATGTTTTTAACAGTTAAAATCAGCAGGTAAATTTTTTTTTAAAAAAGACTGGTCAATGGTTTGAAAAAAAAATTCTGCCCGACTTAAAAACAAATCTGTGGCGAGATGAATCCGCTGCTAATGATGCACTGTGGAGAAATCAAGCAAAACGTGTCAGAAGGCAGAGCTGAGTTTTCACAAATGACACAAGCTCATCTCGAAGAATAACAAACACCGCGGGCTGTGCTGTGAAAAATGTTATAAGAAGAATGGAGCCGCAACAGACTAAAGGGAATCCACATTAGTGCTAGAGGAGAATCCCAATTAAACTCGAGGATGCACCCTTTATCTGGAGCATGTACCAAAGTCTGTACCCGGCTCACCAGTTGGATTCAATAATGCGGTTAAAAAGAAAAAGAAAAAAAAAGCCTATATGAAGAGAAGAATTTCACAGCAAAAATAAAACTCTGAACAGAGGAAGAGAAACTCCAAAAAGAGTCTTCCGGAGTTGGTACTCATTATACACTTATCATTGTGTAGGTCTAAACAATGCTTGGTAAGTTTTTTTTATTGCACTTTCAAAACGTCATGAGTTACTTCAGCTTTGTTCTTGCAGACGAAGCTCCACCTCACTGCAGCATTTCTGGAAAACATGTGCACATCCTATGTGTGTGTGTGTGTTTTTAAAGTGACTAATTATAGCAGTTATTTGTATTTAGTGATGATTTTTAACAGGTTTGTGCATTCTAATATTATTTACCCCCAAATGGTTTTAATTTTAAAGTAGGAGGCATTTCACAGAGAGGCCGTTTTTGGCAGTTCTTGGCTGTAAAGCTGTGTCAGTGCTGGTCCATGCCAGCCCCACCCCATTAAGGCCGAATCCTGCACATCATGTGTTTCCACTTTACTGATAGGGTGGAAATGACCTCAACGCAGTAAAAGATGACAGGGGTGCTAGCGCTGTTCACCAGATGTGAGCAAAAAAAAAGAGAGAAAAAAGAGGGGGAGGAGGAGGACGACGAAGGGGAGAGAAAACCATTCGCCTGAAGAATTTACTGCAAACCCCTGAAGAGCCCTGTGATTGAGGGTTCAAGTCAAGCTCCAGAGGTTCCTGGTGTATCTCAGAGGCACTCAGGGAGCACATACCCTCCAAGCTTAGCCAGATATAGAACTGCACGCACATACACACAGAGAAACATACACGTACGTATCCAAAAAACCAAACTGTCATTCCACTGCACCTGCTTGCAACACAAAAGCCACTTCCTCCCACTGTGTCCGGCCAAGGCCCTTTATCCCAGCAGCCTGCACCACAACACAGGCAGAGAAATTAGGGAGTTGCATTGATGACAGGGCGGCTAATCTCTTTGGAGGGACTCATTATATCGGCAGCCTGTACAGTTCAGCAGCTGAAAGGAGTGAATTAAATATGGACATTCAGAGATGGGCGTCTTTGTGAAGATGAGTGCTCCAACAACGCCCTGCTACCCCTGGAATAATTCATACATTCCATATGGGACAGATGCCTCGACCAGACTGTTATCTCTGCTTTCAGCCGACTGGTACGAGGTCACAAGTGAACCGATTTTCTTCCAAATAGATTTGTTTTATTGTCTTATTTTTAGTTCAAAACTGTCTTCCTATGTTTTTTTCTCACTCTTGTCTCAAGCAAAGAGTCTCATCAGCTCACGAGAGGTGGCATGACCTTGCACTTAAACACATACTCCTGTGCTGCAGATTAAGGCTGTTGACGGCAAAAGGAGAGGTGATTAGTTTTGATGGTAATCTTTAAAGCAGCTTGATGTTTTTTAACATGATGTATGCACTAGCGCTTCCCTTGACATCGGCTATACACAGCTTAAGACACTGGGCTTATAATAGTCCCTTCATTATAGGATAAAGGGTGGGCCTGCTCTATTTCAGTCCATGGCTGCCTGTGTCTGAGCTCGTCGACTGGCTGGAAATAAAGCCAGACGCTTGTCAATGCTACGAGCACAAGGGAGGGAGTCTGCCCTGCCTAGACAGCCGGCACAGCAAGTGCAGCGCAGGGACAATCTTGAAACTATCAGACACCTGCAAAAAGGTGGGGGGTGTGGGGAGGTAACCTCAGCGTGTGAGCAACCGTGGCCTATCTTTACGCCTGTCTTTTTAAATATAGCCACTGGTGTGCTGAAAATAAAGAAAGAACAGACAGCGAGAACCTAGTGGGGCAGGTGGCCAGCTCATGAGATGGATGCATTTGCAAAGTTACAGTACATTCTGCTTTTGAATGAGGTAATAAACAAGACCGGCAAGGTCAAAGAGGGAAAAGGTCCACCTGACCAAATGATACTGTGGCAAAGAGTGGCCATGACGGGTCCTGGGGTGAGTTTAATACTGAATAAATAACGTTTCTCTACCCCCCCCCATCACTGCAATAGAGTCTGCTAGGACAGCTGTGCTGAATTCATTTGATACGGGTGCCTGCTGACAATGCTGCATTGCTTCGTCTCTGCAAGACAACATGTTGAGCTGGCCTGAAGAGCTTACGGGGACTTGCACAAAATGATTGAGCTTCTACGACCCAAAAGCTGTAACCAACTAAGAAAGTAAAAGTAAGCGAAATAAAACTCCTAAGAGCCGCATGGTACATGCATCTACTCAGGAAGAAGACACAGTGCTCTTTTACCAGCAGATACACAACATGATAGAGATCTTTCATAGCACACAGCCCATCAGGAGAGAGACAAAAATGTAGAGCCCACTCATTTGTTCATTTAGCAGGCTCTTGAAAGCCTAGAGGATGGTTATGAGGTCATCCTGACAAAGTAGCACTCACTCCCTATCTATCTATCTATCTATCTATCTATCTATCTATCTATCTATCCATCCATCCATCCATCCATCCATCCATCCATCCATCCATCTGAGTGAGACCAGCAGCTTTTGTACCAAAGGAACAGCACAGTGATACATGTGTGGCATACTGTATGTAGGCCAGTCTGAATACAGACCGATACAGCATGTGCTCACTACAGTGGAGGTGGAGATCTAAGTATAATGCAGTGTGAGGGGGAGTGCAGTAGGAGAACTCAGTGTAGGAGAGCCTGTGTCTGTGTCTTTGTGAGTACGTGCGTGTGAATGCATGCGTGTGTGTCCTACAGGGTTGAGGAGGTGTCAAACTGAGGAGGTGAGTGATGGTGGCGAGGCAGAGGAGAGAGAAAGAGGTGGTGTCAGTCGAGGAGGTCTCAGTGATGGAGGGGGGGAGGTTTACTCCGTGCTGACCTGTGGGAGAAGTGAATGTTATGCGAAGTGGAGGAGGAGGAGATGGAGGAAGGAAAGCATGAGGGCAGCAGGAGGAGGAGGAGGAGAGAGTTGTCCAGTCACAGTGTGGAGGTCACAATGAAAGAGGATGGGCAGTGAATGGAGACGCGTTAGGTCTCTGTACTGTAAGAGGTGTGTGTGTGTGTGCGCGCGTGTGTTTGCGTGAGTGTGCGTTTTGGCGTGCTACTTTTGAGCCCACCAGCCAGAGAGCATGAAGTTCTTATTTAGCACAGGAAGAGCAGCTCTGCTTAGCAACCACAGGCGCCCTCCAATCACAAGCATACGGCGCAGACTCTGACTGAGGACGAGTCCTTCCTGGCAGTGTGTGGAGTCTGACAGAGGCCTCTAAATGTTGTTCTCCACACCTGCCCACATGCAGAAACATATACAAAACAGATCCAGAGCCTTTTTCCCCTCCCGCCAGAACTGAACACGAAGCTTTTATGTCACAAAAAAAGACAAAAGTGCATTCGCGCCCGTCTGAGTCGCCTTGGCTACACCGTCTTCTGAACTTTGCAGAGAACTCAAAGTTAATCTAAACCATCCTAATCCGAAAATAAATTATGTATATCCCAAAGAGCAAGGTAGTCGTCCAAATCCCTAAAACATTTATTCTTCTTTTTGCCGCAGCCACGGCACTGTGCATCACCTCAGCACTGCCCCAGTTATGACTGAACCGACAGCAGCCCCCCGATTGTGATCTGCTAGCCACCAAAACAGGAGGCACAAACAAGATTTGGACCAAATGCTGTCTGAACACTGAGCAGTCTGTTTGGTTTAGCTGCGTGAGCTAATCCTCCTGATAGCTTTGAAGGTGTTTGGTGGGCGGATTGTAGGCGAGAGCAGCATGCCGATTTGTCATATGGCACCAGCAGGGCCTACTTCTGCTCTGGCTGGAGCTCCATTAGCACATCTCCAATGTGGTCTAACAGTTCTGTAGCTTAGATCTGCAAGTCATTATAGAGAGACGAGAAGAAATTTAAAGGGATAAATATTTTCGTGCCTTTTTTATGTCTTTTGACCTCTAATGTCTCACCAGGCGAGCACTTAATTTTATATGTGCAGTTACGCTGTTGGTTGCTCTATGTAATGTGCTCTCTGCAGTATATCTAATTCATGCTCTAATTACGAAATTCCACTGGGACAGGCTATAAATTGAGAGGATACTTTGAGTGGGGAGAAGAAGAAGAAGAAGAAGAAAGTCCACAGCGGAGCCTTTGCACGTTCTGCAAATGCCATCCAGAGAAAACGATGGTTTTGATGTGCACTATGGTCTCGGCATTCCAGTAGTTATGTAGGATTATAAGAGCCTAAACCCCCTTGACTGCAGCAGCTTACTAGCTCAGCCAGCAGCAGATGCAGACTCCAGGATTTCCTGTCTCTGCACCAGATGGGCCTGACTCTTAATCACAGAGCTGGAAATCAGGAGGTGATCGAGGAGGAATTGATGATGATTGTGGAATAACACTAACTCAATACAGGCATCTGTTCTGCCACTAACGGACCAACTGACTGACTGACTGGCTTGTTGACTGCAGTCACAGCCAGTGCTCATCTCCTCCCTCATCTCATCATCACTGATCAACACTAATCATCTTCCTCCCTCACTCCATGAGTTATACAAGAAGTCTTTCACACATTAGCACTGCACTGTGTCATCGAGGTTCAGAGCAGAAACGAGCTAAACCCCGTCCACGCAAAATGATCAGAAAAAGAAACGGGCACTCTTATATGTCTGAAATCCCCGAAATTATTTCTTGTTTAGTTTTAGGGTTTTTGAATAATTGAATTACCTCGATAAGTTGCATGAATGTATTTTATTTATCCATTTTCTACTCCAATTCTTGCGATTTCACTTTGTAAGAAGCCATTATGCGCCTAAACACAGCAGCGAATGCAAGAAACAAAACACATAAAGAACCTCATTTAAAGTAGGTATTAGTAGTAATATAATATGGACTGAGGTTAATACTATATTATACCTTTAACCAAGGCGCTGGCTTTGTGCTTGTCCCACAGCTCCTAATACTTTAATTTAAATGCAGAGAATGAATTTGCTTTTACTTGCAGACACTTGAAGTAGTTTGAACACAATGATGTTAAAACCACTGCTGGCATTAATAACTTATAACATATTTTATGCTATTTTATTTATTTATTGCTTCTTTTGTTTGTTTGTTTGTTTGTTTGTGGCTATTTTTACAGGAGAAATCAGTCAAAAGTGTTATGTTATGTGTTTTTTTAAGCTTTTCAACAAATGGACTGTTGAAAATACAAAAAAATAACCTTTTTAACTTTAATAATCATTTTAATTGTTGTATATATTTGTATAGACAGAGAAAATTATGTCAGATCTATTTGTAGTCATAAAATAATCTATTAATTGCTTCCAATTTAATTTTCTTAAAATAACCCATAAGGCCAAATTCAAAAGACCATAAAATCATTACATGATAATATCAAAAAAGCAATATGATTCAACTGAAAGTCTATTAATGATAACACTGAATTATTGCCCAGTGTTATCTCTATCAGACATGCAGACACCACCAAAGGCTCCACTCTGTCTTTGAGCACATAACTAGGAAACCGGTGACACAGCAAACTCACAAGCGTGGATTTCCCACCCTCGGAAAGGCTGGAGGTTACGGACCTATCCACACAGCGGCTAAAGAAACAGCACGGTAACAAAGAGAAACTGCTGCACTTCACAGCCTCTGAAAGCCTGGCTCCCAAACAAAGGAGGCGGCAGGTCTTTAGCGCACATTACCCATGACAGAACCCCAGCTGACACTCTTTAAACATGGGGTCATCGCCGCTAGAATGGAGGCCACAACCCCTGGGAGCGCCTGACACCCCTTTTGCCTTGACACACTGTCCCCGCTTTGGCCAAAACACTCTGGCCAGCACAGGAGTGTTGTCTACTGCAGAGGGAGGAGGGAGGGTGGAGCGAGTTTACGTGGGTGTCAGGACTCAGGCGACTGCACTCAAAAGAATGATGTGTCCAACTGAAACTGCAGTTTTTGATGCGCCGGGAGATTGAGAAACATGCTACCAAACCTGAATTCAATGCGATTTGCTCAGTGTTTACAGCACGATGGTGATACGGGTGGGTTGGGTCTTTAATGAGTGGGTCAGACAGGCCCACCAAGGACCAAAGAGTTATACCACGTCAGGATCCAGGGCTTTACAGAGGTCAGCAGACAGATGGGAATGGAAATGAGCTGGCCGTGAGCTCATTTTAATCTGGCTCGCACAGCTGATCCAGTCATTACACTCGCCTGTTTACATGCAAACACACTTTTATACCCGCTTTACATAAAGACACCTACACACAAGTGCAGATAAAGGCATGGTTACCGGGTGATGAAAGCAGTCAAGAGATTTTTTTTTCATTTATTCATTCACTTATAAAAACAGCTCATGATCAAAACATGCAACCCTTCAGCCTTGGGCACACACTCTGGTTTACTCCAGGTTTGAGACTAATTGCATTGAGCCAGGAGAACAATGGGTTGAGAAATGGAATAAATTGGCCTCACTTGGGTGGTTTTAATATCCATTCCATTAAGGAGGGTCGACACAGTTCTCCAGAGTCTACTTTTACTCTCCACTCATTCAAATGATTGATTGCATTGGGCGTACTGCTTAGAGCTTTTTTTGTTTTTTTTTTAAATTTAAATACAATATTCAAAAAGTTTTTCCCCCTCCAGTTGAAATCCTCTTTCTTGAAGATTTCCATGCTAATCAGAAAAGTTCATATTTAAATTATTACATGCAAAGTTCAGAGCAATGAAGAAAGCAATTTGTGTCTATTCCCATAAAATTTACAGAGTAATAAATATTATTATTCGTCTGAAAATTGACCTAATGGTTCCAATACGGTGACGTTTCATTGGAAATTGAGCCGCGGCTGAGAAAAAATGTTTTTGTCTGCCAGGTGAATATCCCTCCGTCTTTTATCAGAAAGCCATCTGGCCAGTGAACTGGACACAAGGGCATGAGATTGGATGGTGTAAAAAGAATGGGGGTAGGCTGGGTCAGTGTCTTTGGAGCGAGGTCACAGGTCAAGGCCCTTTGACAACACATATCAAGGCCGGGCTCACACACCCTGCATCTTCTGAATGAGAGAGTCTGCGGCGTGCTCTCTCCAATCTGCCCTCATCTGCACATTATAGGGCTAAATGACCAAATGCTGCATTTGATGCAAAACAGACACAATGACTGGCCTGGCCAATCCGGCTTCTGCTGTTTTGTGGGCAGAATACTTTTTTTTCCCTTTCCCCATTTAGAATATGACTGGGAATACTTGCATGTACACGCACATGTTATCAATAAAAACTAGAATTTTAAATAAATAAATACATTTTAGTCGGTCCAGTAAACTGAGTACCTTCCCCTGGCGGTGTCTGCAACAACCACCATGTTCAGTGCATGAGGTGGGAGTCTAGACAGATGTTACAGGCAGAGGAGCTAACCTTCGGGGCTGCCTCTTATTAATAAAACACCCTGACATCAGAGGGAGGCTGAGACAGACCGATAACATTGTGTTTTTATTTTATGGGTAAGCTGAGCCAAACACAGTCTGTGAGCCTCAGTCCAGCCTTTCAGCAGCTTGGCCTGTCAGGCTGATGTATAGGAGAGCGCTGGTGTGCAGCTCCCTGAGGACGGGGCCTGTCTGCTAACTGGGACACAACTGACAGTGAACCACAGCAAACAAACAAACACTGCCCCCTTCGTCCCTTTCAATCCATGATGAGCAGGCCCTCTGTATCTCTCGCACACTCTCTGAAACACTGACAGTGCAGGAATCAACATTTTGTGGAAATATATAACTCACAGGTCATGCGTCAAGACCTGCTGAAACATCACAGGTGCAAGACTTAAATACCACAGACAGATATTTCTCGACTGCGGAGAGATTTCGTCAAGAGGCCATCCAATTCGTGGAAAGGTGACATAAATCAGCAGCGAAGAGCCTCAACACAACCTCCTCATTTCATGTTTCTATAAACCAGCGTCTATTCCCATTAAAGCAAGTACTGAGGTTTCCCTGTGAGACATCTCCTGGCTCCTGCTCAGACTGGAGCAGCGCCATGGTGATGCATACAGAGATGTCCACTCATTAGCAGAGTCCCACACAACAGCTGCTCTGTGACGAAGGAACAGCCACCTCGTCTCCTGGCCCTTTGTCCATACTAAACATCTCTGACCCACGCAAGGAGCCACAATGGGACACTCACACATAGACAAACATGCGCGCACACTTTTCAGATTTCTTATCCTTGTCCTGATGAGCACAAACCTCTTCTCACTCTTTCACACACACATTTCCATATTCAAGACCTCCTTAAACTCTTATCCCCCCCTTCTCCACCTCATGGCACCATAATGCACGACCTGCCCCCTCGCTTCTCTCTCACACACTAATAAAATATATCAGGGAGACTCAATTTATCATAATGCAGCTGCCCTTGGGTAACCCTGGGGGTTGGGTGGATGAGTTTTAGGTGATGGGATGTATGCTCGGGAGCATTAAGCTGATTGTTAGTCTCACTTTTTTCCACACACAGAAGAAGTGAGTGAACCTCTAAATGAGATGGGACAGGTACAGAAAGGTGTGATGTGACATTTGATCAGCATTTTTACCCTGTTGGGGCATTTGATAAGGCTGGTAACACTTGTGAAAGATACAATCAATCAGTTAATCAAAGGAAACTTGGCAGGCCTGAGAAGAAGGAAGTCTTCTCAGATTAATGTCAATCAGCGCAGATGATGTAGTTCAGATATCAACAGATACAAACAAACAATTCACTGCAAAATTCCTCAAACACAAAAAGCCATCGTTGTAAAATAAAAAAAAAAAGGGGGAAAACACACAGACTTACTCTGCAAGATTTACTGGACCGTTTTCCCGTGAGATCAAATTTTCCTTTTAACTCTTTGAGCAGCTTCTCCAGGTGACTCTTCTCCTCTTTCCCGGTGTAGTCCGGATCTAAGAGCACATAAGCCCGCCAGTTGGCCGAATCAAAGCCCCAGTGGACTGTCCGGTTCTCTAGTCTCTTGTGACTGTGGACAACAAACTTGTGAGGTGGGTACATGAGTCTGCAGTCCATGCACTGGATGCAGGCGGCACCCGGAGAGGTGTACAGTTCCGGGACAAACAGGCCTTTACAACGACCAAAACATTCGTGATACACTTTGAAGCTTTTCTCGGTTCGCTCCAACTCCAGAGAGCCCGACTCCTTGTTGCAGTGAGGAGGGTAAGTACCGCCGTAGATGAGCGCGTTGCAAAGCCGTTCAGCATCCGTCTGAGTGATAAGCCCACAGGACGGTGCCGAGAAGGGCAAGATACCCACCACTTTGAGGATCTCTAGCTGGTCCGCCGTGCACCTGGAGCAATAGATGTGGAGATCGTCGCAGACCGAGTTGATCTGCTGGAGGGAGAAATCTCTGAGAACGCTGTTGAGAATCTGCGGTAGGCACAGTCGTTTCTCACCACCGACGACGAAGCAGGAGATAGGTTCCCGCTCCAGCACCGTCTCGCACCTCTCGGTGGAGCGGTCGGACGGGATGAAAAGTGGACCGGACATCACTGGAGGTGTCTGAGCCGGCAGGGTGAGCATCATCTCGACGGATTTGCCATCTTTCCCGAAGAGTGAGTCCTGGTGCCATCGAGCGGAGAACGCCGCCGGTCCACCGAGGGAGCGCCTGGAACTCAGATTAAACTGCTGCAGAGTTTGCTGAAGTCCAGGATGGGGCTGGAAGCTCGTGCCCTCCATGTTGTCGGTTAGAGAAGAGAGTTCAAAACTCAAAATGCGAGCTGAAATCGACTTATCGGGTCGGGCGTCCTCAGCATCCGGCTACACGCTCAATAACGCGCACTTCCATGTCACCGGAGAAGCTTCCCAGCGCGTCCATTCAGAAAACTGAGAGCTGCTGAAATCATAGGGCAGTTCCTGTAAGCACACGCAATTAAAGTCGACAACTAGGCGACTCCGAAGTCGTATTATCCAACATACAATCACCGGGTACTATGTTTCTATGCTCCTGCGGTTTTACGCACTCCTAATGTGCGCCCGAAATATGCCTCGTCTGCTCAGTCTGGCGCACATTCAGTCTGCTGTCTCCCCACTCACTCAATGTGTGAGTCGCTCTCTCTCTCTCTCTCTCTCTCTCTCTCTCTCTCTCTCGCCCTCTCTGTTTGTTTGTGTCTGGTTCAGTCATTGAATCCCAGCCAGGAATGTGACTGACTCCCCGGGCTGGCTCTTCCCTCAGCCAGCTGTTCCTCCCTCTGCTCCAGGGCAGCTGCACATTTAAAAAAAAAAGAAAAAGAAAAAAAGAAGGAAAAAAATCTTTCTAAACCCAGGCGAGGGTGGAGCTCTGGAAAATGTAGTTGATACTGGGAAAGCAAACACAAACTTTACTTCAAATGCATACGCCTTGTAGGTCAGCACTGTTTCAGTCGCAGAAAGCGGTCAGCACAGATTTTAACACGATATGGAGGGATTTGTAAGTGAAAACAGTAAAAACATGCAATACTCGAATGCACGCATTAAGTAACTACTGACTTATGTACATGTTTGAAGTTGGCCGTGTTGTACTGTGAGTGCTTCTGTTGTGTTTCTTTTTACGATAATTTACATAGAAATATATTAGCCTAAAAAAATCTATAGTTTCTAAAATATGCACTTGTATACATTGCTGACCTGTAAATGCAAATGAGGCCTTCAATTAATTAAAATAAGTACACTTGAGTTTACTTATATTACGTTTTCTCCTGCATACAGGAAAGTATGTTTGCGCATACTTTAATTTCATTATGTGTTTATGTCTTTCTTACCTGTGCAGGACGCTTCTGTAATTGCAGAGTGCAAAGACCCATGAGACTGTTAATATTTAACTTCAAAACCTTAATTTAGTAGTGTTGTGATCATTATTTCGGTTATGTTGTGTTTAGACTTTGATACTTGCTGATGTGTAATGCAGTTTCCAGTGTTTGTGCAGCCAAGAATAGTGTTAAAGGTTTAGCTAACAACAGGCTACCATGATGGAAACTCGTGCACCATGAACCCCGGCAGGCGTGAAACGTCGTTGATCAACTCTTAATACAGCTAAACAAAGTAGAAAAGTCATTTTGCACCCTCATTAAAACACGAGGCAACAATTGTAAGTAAAATGCAACTGAAATATATGAAATCTAAATTTACCATTAAGGATAATGTGCTTGGTTTAAACCGAATTTATACCAATCAAGCCAATTTCAACTGAGTAGATTCCATTATATTTAACAATTTGCATTGTTCTAATGTAAAAAAAAAAATTACCTGGAAGATTTACATGTAATTGCACTACTTTACGTTTGTATTTGGGGGTGGGGGTGAGACGTAGAAACACTACAAAAAGTGAGATCTCACTTTGTAAATCGCCCTACATAGTGACATTTTCTGTTTTTATTTACAGTAAAATTTGTAAACATGACCATGTATGAAGTGTATTAGCTTAAAATTAGAGGTCTTTGCTTAAGCCCGGTTACCGTAATGCGACTTATCCCTCTTAAGTAAGCCCAACTGAGTGCGAGTTGAGGTTACTTAATTATTAGTCAACAAGCAAGACAAGCTATTAAGTTTTACAGTTTAATGGTGTAATAATTAAATAGACTATAACAGAAATTCTCATAGATAATTTCACAGTGTAGTTTTAGTTATTTTACATCAGCAACAAATCAATTTCCTCTTCCAGTTAAATTCAGAAGTTTTCAGAAAGACTAAATGAAAGACAGATATTAATTATGAATTAAATTTAGGGGTTAAAGTGTGGTTGTTCATGAGTTTGTGAACCCTTTGCAATTTCCAGGATTTCTGAGCTGATGAATCATCAAATAGGATCTGATATTCAAACAAAATCCGACTAAAATGAACATAAAACATGGTACTTTACATTTCTATTAAACACACAGTAATCAGGCATAGTGCAAACTGGAAAAAATAGTTGAACTGGCAGATTTGCCAAGTCACAGATGCTCCTTTAGCACCAGCAACCTCCCATCAAATGATTGCTTTTGCTGGTTGTGAGACTTGGTCTGTGATGAAGAGAAATTTTGATCCCTCTAGAGAGGATCAAACTTTGCCTTTATTTATACATTCTGCAGGGAAATCCCTAAACCCACCAGTTCCAGTCTCATCATCTTAACTGGAACATTTGACTCCAAGCATATGGTGAAGTCATTAGCACAGAGGATCACTCTTACTTTTGCACTTTTTTTCAGTTTGAAGTCATAATCTCACTTAACAACTGTTTTCTCTGCTCTAAATGACAGATAGAAATGTGTATACTTTCTAAGCTACCAAGCCACCAGGACAAATGGAGAAAAATTAGCACAGTGGCTAACAATATGCTAACAGGTAAAAGAGTAGGGTTATGCTAACAGCTACGGTAGCAAGCAGCCTTAGCCCCAGAACAGTCTCTGTAAAATCATAACAGTCAAAGGTTTAATGTTTGGTTGTTGTTTTTTTGTTTTTGTTTTTTTTTAGTTGGCAGTAAAATTGCTATAACAGTTTAGCATTAATAAAACAAAGAAAAAGGAAAAAACTGTCTCATTAAACACTTAAGTGATGGTCTGATGTTGGTATTTTGCAGTTTTACATAAGAGATGGCAGTTCACATTGTTTATTACTGTTAGAGTCATGTGGTTTTGGACAGTGCAGTTTACATTTATATATATATATATATATATATATATATATATATATATATATATATATATATATATATATATATATATATATATACGTGTGTGTGTGTGTGTGTGTGTGTGTGTGTGTATACTGATTATATTCTATTAAAAAACAGTAATGAAGAAGTTCGTTCTTCTTTCCTGTTATTACCTAATAGATTATTATTAGTTAGATTGTAGTTTATTTTAGAAATGACCTTAGTGATATCAAGTTCACATTTTATGCCTTTATCAGTCATGAAATCACTTTATTCCTGACAAGTTACTAACCTTAGAATTCAAACAGCAGGTGATTCTGACATGGGTCATTGTGACACATTCATTTAACAGGAAATAATGAATAAGATAGAAATAAAAATCTGTAAAAATATAATGCACATTAGATGTATATTTTGCAAACATATGTTGAACATAGTCTTGAGAACAACTGTATGAGTGTGTGCATGTGTACGACAGTGGTGGGGGAGCTTACTGAAAGTTGAGCAGCCTGGTGGTTTGGCTGAAGAAGCTGCAGAATCCAGTTATTCTGTTGTGTATCCTGCGAGTCTCTTCCCAGAGGCCAGCAGGAAGTGTATGGTGGGGGTGGGAGTGGTCACGTGTGACTTTGTTTGCTCTGGTCAGGCAGCGCTCTTGCGCAACATCCTGGATGTGGGGAAGTGGAGTCCCAGTGATCTTTTCCAGTGTCCTCACCACTCTCTGCAGGGACTTCCAGTCTAAGGCACTGCAGGCTCCTGACCACACAGACATGCATGCGGTCAGTAAGTTCTCTATAGAGCTTCTATATAAAGTGGTGAGCATGCGAGGGGGGAGGTGAGCTCTCCTCAACCGGTGGGAAAAAGTGCAGGCGCTGCTGAGATCTCTTTACAAGAGAGCAGAACAGGGTGTCTGTTATCTGTATCCACAGAAACTTGATGCTGCTCATCATTTCCACTGTGTTGTTGGTGATGAGAAATAGCATGTGACTGTACTGGCTCCTCCTAAAGTCAAAGATAGTCCCCTTTTGGGTTTTTTTGACATTCAGAGCCAAGTAGTGTGTGCTGGTTCAGTTGGTTCACTTCCTCTCTGTAGGCCTGGTTGTTGTCATCTTGAATGAGACCTGCTACCACTGTGTTGTCAGCATACTTTACAATGTGAATCTCGGACAGCAATCATGGGTTAGCAGGGGGTTCAGGACACGGGCCTGAGGAGAGCTGGTGCTCAAAGAGATGAAGTTACAGTCTGGTCAGGTCTCTTGGTGAGGAAGTCTTACACATAAGGGTGCTGAGGCCCATGGGAACTAGTTTAGCATGTTCATGCTGTTGAATGATGATCTTAAACGATGAAATGAAGTCCACAAACAACATTTGCTTGGCTGAGATGTAGTACAGAGAAGATGGCGTCTTCTGTAGAGTGATTTGGGTAGTAAGCAAACTGTAATGAAAACAGTGTGGTCCTTTACCAGCTGCCTTTAAGGTGGGTGCTACAGGGCAGAAATCATTTAAACAAGTGATTTTCAAGGTACTGCAATGATGGCAGCAATCTTGAAACAAGACAGTAGGACATTGTGATCCAGTGACATATTGAAGGTGTGCTGGTTGCTGCATTCCTTAAACATCTAACCAGGTATGTCTTCAGGGCCTGCTACTTATGTTCACTCCTTTCGAGGTCTTCCGGACTTCAGCTATTTCAAGACTGCTCATCAGCAACTGGAACATTTTTCTTTACGGGTGTGTTGCTGAGTGCCTTGAACCTCCCAAGATATTTGTTGAGCTCATTTAGAAAGGTTGTATTGTTCTCACAGGGTGGAGGAGCAGCTTTATTGTCTGGGATGTCTTAGATAGTCTGCTACATTTGTCTGGTATTCATAGGGTCATTGAAGAAACTCTGTATTCTCTAGTGATGGTGCTTTGGTACCTTTATGCACCATGTTGCCAGAGTTAAAGAGTAATTTTGTACTTTGAACATTGCATCTTTCATCATCCGTGGTGTCTCGCTGGCCTGTACGGTGATGTTCTTGGTGACAGATACAACAGCAATTGAATGACTGAATGCACAAAGTCAGCATAACCATTCACATTTGTAATGATTGCCAGTTGCAGCTGCTTTGAACATGAATAATCATGTCATCATCATCACCATGAAAAAGGTCAATCTCAAAAACTGATGTGAAGTTCTATTTCAGGGTTAAAGCTTTTGACTCAAGTACAGTATGTATATGTCATCTCATACTTCCCCTCTATTTATAGAGGCAAATATTATTATTATGTATTGACAAGCACGAATACAATAAAACCATAAATAAATGAAAGAAATTAAATGAAAGCACTACAATAATAAAAATTTACATTTTGTGGTTTTTATCGTAGACAAAATGGAACACGCGTGGAGGGAGAAAATATGGATTGGAAACATGGATTCTTTTTAAAAAAGAAAAAAAGGCTGTTTTTATTTTTGACATGAGGCAATCCTTTTTTGTTAGCTACATATAGCAACCAACCTTCTGACCTACATACAACAACAAATAGCAACAGATGTTAGCAAATATAAATGAAAAGTTCCATATTGGCGTTTTTATATTGTTTCTCACAGGGAGCTGCAGGGGGTGGACAAAGGAGCCATAACAACTCCTGAAATGGCTTAACAGATATAAAACAATCAAATCAGTGATTAGCAGCTAATTTGACAATTATACAATTATGAAAAAAAACAAAGAAATGAAATATGTCATTGTTCTGACTTTTCACATCCTGCAGTTCCTTTCAATACTTTCACTTAGTTTTCTTCTTTATAAATAATTTATTGGTTAAAAAAAAAAAAACATGATTTGAAGATGCCAGTTTAGGCTCTGGGTACTTGCATTGGGCATTTAACAAAAAAAAAAAATAAAAAAATTTTTTCTAGAATTGTTACAAAACAGCAAACAAACAAAAAGAAAAATCAGCCATTTAACTTAACCATCCAGAAAAATAGCAATTTAAGTCTTAAAGAAATGATCAATAAACAATTAGGGTTCAAATTAATTGAAGGCTAATGCTTACATTTTGGTATGGGTGAAAGTTTAACTTAAATAATGCTATAACACTCGCCTACAATAATACCTACATTTTTCCTGATTTTAGCTGTTTTTACTTAAATAACAACTTTTATTTTTAATGTAATATTTTTTCAATACGATTTTATATTGCCCACCTCAGCTCATATTAGCAAATATTTTAAAAATTTCCACTTATAATTACTTTTAGATTCGGACCGGCTTTCAAAAAAACCAAACAGACTGAGGTGCAAAAAGATGACGAACTGTGAAATGAATAAATGACCAAATTCAAACACTGGAGGGTGCCAAACTTAAGATGCAAAAGCACAAAGTAATATTCAGGGGGATGGTCATGTTGACACATTTTAGAAAAGAGCAGGTCAAAACATTCACCATTCGATTTTATTAATCAAAAGTCGAATTACAGTAGGGGCATGTTATTTTCCCCCCCCAAAACGTATACCAAGCAAATGTAGGAAAATTAAACTGCATCCTAACATTGGATCGTCATACTTTAAGAAAAGCAACTACATTTACTAAATGTTGACATTACACGAGTATTAAATACATGCTGAACTTGTTTTACGGACATTTTGAAACAAAAATATAAAGTTAAACTTAAACAAAATAGAAAAAAAACCCAACAATTTATTCTTCACTTTTTACAAATAATACAACAGAGTTAAAGAGATCTAAACATTTCAACACTTTAAGAGACAATGAATAAAATGATACATCACCAGAATATCCAAAACCTTTCTTCTGGTTATGTGCCAACACATATTTTTTTCCCCTTTCTTAACATTTGTCTTAAAGGATAAAGTTACCTTAAGACTTGGAGTTTAAAAAAAATACACACACACACACACACACACACACACACACACACACACACACACACACACACACACACACACACACACACACACACACACACACATATTAATTTTCTATTCAAATACTAAGTTTAGAATACTTAAACATAGCATGATTTAAAAATAATAATGATTCTCCCGTTAAATTGTAGGATGTAATTTCAACTTCTCCAAACTTCAAAGCAAACCAGAATCAAGACACAGCAATAACATTAAGTCTTGGAAAGGTGAAAAACATGTTACAGCTGGCTAATAAATAAAATTGAAAGACTATCCTCTGTTTGACATAAATTATAACATGATTGTTAGAAACAACAGACTTAAATCTGAAAGCGGATCCTTTCACACATACCTAATAATGAATTATAATAGCATAAATATGCAAATTCAGAGCTTTTTGGTAAAGAACAAGATTCTAATTTCAGCAGTGGGCTTGTGTGGCCCCTTTGTTCTTACTGCATTTACCTGCTTAACACAAACCTTTCACATCGTTTTCTCCAGAAATGTTACGATAAATCCACTAAATTCATAAGTGTTACATTAATTTTTTCCTTTTTTTAGAAACGCATATTAAGATAGATGTAGAACGCTTGCCCTACTTCAATTCAGGCATCTTATCTTCATACTGTGGAGGAGGAGTGATGGGTTCAATGGTTACTGGGTTCTGTGTGGGGGTGCGGATTTGAAGGCGGAAGTCCTTCAGGTGCAGTTTGTCAGATTTGATTCTTCTCACTCGGAGGGGCCGGAGCAAGCGGCTGGCCCGACTAGCACTGCGGGTTGGCATACTGGGGTTAGATGTAAGGCCAGCGGGTTCAGATGGAGGCTCAGCGGCTGCAGGTTGATCATTAACAGGGGTTTCGTCAGTCGTGTTGTTAGCGGGCTCTGTTCCCTCGTTTTCCACCGCAGCTATGATGTCCTCGTAGGACGGCAGGTGAGAGGTGCTTTGCCGAAGGTTACTCTGACGCACGGGGTACTCACTGCTGCTGACCACTTCCTCATAGGTTGGCACGTTGTACGTAGTTGGGTCGCTGGAAAGAGACAAAAGTTTTGACAAATCATTGTAAATGACACACTTTATAAGCCTTCTTTTGGCAACTTCGACAGTTAAAAGGAGCCCCAAAAACACAGCGATGACAAACCAAAGCTGTCAACAACCTTTTGCCGATTGACACCTTCAAAAGGCACCATACAGGCATTCATTCGTGTTTGTGTCCATCTTTTTCAGCTTTGTTTTGGTCCCCATAAACTCTTAAGTTTATTAGCTTTGTGTTTTATCTGCTTAATATCTTAGTATATTGACTAGGTAAGCGGTGCCGATGTCTGCTGTTTAAGCCAAAGTAGATTGTCAATGTTACTTTTTGTCTGAAAGAAGCTTCTTGTTGTGGCTCCAAGAAATTTATAAGAAACAGCAAAGGCCCACAAAATAAACTCAATAGTCTTTAATGAGTTCAACAAAGTAGTAAAAGCATGTTTTTCTCTGTTTTTGTTTAAATCACATGAGTTGCCACCTGCTGGCCATTAGAAATAATTCAGGTTTCATTCATTAGTTTCAAAGGAGCCAAACTTTAGAGGGTTTTTGTGTGTTAAGCTACTTAAATAGTGACCTATGAATCATTTCAGCGTAAAAAAGGTAAAAAACTCAAGGGATGAACAGATGTTCTGGATACACATAACAGACAACTTTAATTTACAATCTCTCCTATTTAAAAAAAAAAAAAAAAAAAAAGATATATTTTTTCCACATTTCTCTTGTTGAATAAAATAAAAACTGATTTTTAAAAAAAAAATTTTGGGGATGGATTATAGAGGTAAATAAAATGCTAAATGTTTACTTAGTCCCTGACGTTACATAATTTGCAGTTTACTTGCAGTGGATCCTTTCCAAACAGAAAGACGGGGTACACCCTAGGCTATTGCAGAACAAACAGATTAGAGACAGACAACACCGGTACAACACCTTTTCACACCTGATTGCTAACTCAAGGAATTATCATATCATTTATAAATCCTAACATTTATAAATGATCTAGGAATAAAAATAGAACCAAACGTTATCACTTACGGCTGAGGCTCCTCTGGTATCGGAGTCATAAAGGGGACTCCTGTGGTCACAGGCTCACTCCTTCTATCCTGAGCTCTCTTCTTGCTCTTTAAACCAAGGCCAATGGCCAAGATCAGCATCAGTGCCCCAACTCCAACAAGCACCATGGCCACTGTTGGGGTCTTTGTGGCTCCTGAATTATTACCACCACCGTTGTTATTAGGTCCTGTGGAGTTGCCTGATGGTTTTGGAGAGGCACCCGAATCCCCTCCAGGTATCACAGTCCAAACAATCATGACAATGCCAAGGGCAATGACGCCCACTCCAAGGGCACACAGGGCATAGTGGGCGCCTGAACCAGAGCTCCTTGAGCTGGGGGATCTGTTGGGACGGCCGTTGTCACCGCATATACCCCGACTGGAACACATACCTGCAAAACAACCTGCAAAGGGGGGGGAGGGGGGGGGGGGGGGAAGGCTTTTCAGTTTGCACAAGCAGACACCATCTACCCCAACACTCCCCCAGAAATTTACCTCCTCTGTAGGAAATGATTTAGATCACAGTATCTGAATTTGTTTTTCAATTTGTGACCAAGTTTCTAAGATTACCACATTGTTATTGCCTGCGTCATGGTGCTTCTGTCTGTATTGTCTGTCTATTCTGTTAAGTACATTAAGCTTAATTTCTAGTATGGCCAATAAAGCTGATTTTGATTTTCCAGGGTAAGAACGGGCTCAAGAGTCCATATCTATTAGAGCACCACACGCATCACACGAGATGGGCCATGTCAATAAAACAAACCATTACCAGTTCCAGAACAAAAGGTTAAAATGACAGTTTGAGTGTTATCTCGCTGTATCCATGAACCGGTTTCAGACGCTATACTCTTAAAAACAAAAAAAGGCGCTGAGGCTACATTTTGCATGAGAAAGTAGGAGAACAGGTTAAAAGAAAACGTCAGGTGTGGTGCAAAACAGGTTACAGGAAAACAAAGAGTTCATTGGTAGTTCCACACATGTCTTAACATGACAAACACCAACCCAAGAGAAGGAAGGATGAAGATAAAAAAGTGACACAAAAGATCTTTGTAATGGTCAGAGAATCAAACAGAATAAAGAGTGTTTATAAAATTAGAATCAGATAAACATCTCACAGTAACACCAGGAACACCTACAGAATAAAATGCATTTTAAATTACTTTCCTGCCAAACAACATTTGTGAACCTTACTCTTTAACCAGAGGAAAAAAAAAAAACCCAAAACGCACATAACTGAAAAAATGATGCCATTGTTGGCTCCAAATTTCCAGAATGAAAACCATAGCCGCAGACTGCTCCTCTGTAATAGCCGTACATAAGCGTGACCTGTGCAGATGATTATGAACTAAAGCCGTAATTGAATGTTCACAAGCATGTCCAAGTAATGACATCCTACTCAAAATATCCCTTAAAAATAGCAGACATCATCTACTTAAGCTCTACACCTGTAAGTAGCAATGTTTAGGTTGTACTGGTGTAAATGTTCTTTGTAAAGCCACTATAGTTCACACATTCATACAGATGGCTTACAAATTTAAAAGATATGATGCCTTGACACCTGTAGAGAGGGCACTCGGTGGCTCTGTTATGTTTGCTGGAATGGTTAGAATCCAAAGGTCGCAGCAAATCAACACACTGTTACTCAAAGTTCTCATCTGTATCCTATGATGAAATATTTCTGTCCCTGGAATGGTTGGGAATGATCTCTAACTGGATGACAGTTACCCCCCTAGTCTATAGCAGAATTGATTGATTGATGAGAATGCAAATTATGTAAATACTGTTATATTCACTGTCCCCAGATCTCAACCCAGTGGGAGATCTGGGGACATCAGTGGGAGGTGTCACTAATCGATCTCGACCAACATCATCAAAACGGCAGATAGAAGAAAATCTTGGTGTTCCATTAGAAACCATCCAAAGACACAATGAAGCATTTCTCTGAGCATGTGATTGTGTGCTAACACATTTTATGTTAGAGTTCGCTTTAATTTTGTCACCTATCTGTATATTTAAGCACACCAGACAGACATCTCCCTAATTATTAAAGCAACTTTTGAACACTTTCATATACAATCAGGGGAAAAAGTAAGTTCAACTGTAAGGTTTTACATATCATCTGGTCCTTAATAGGTCTTAAAATGAGATAAATAGAACCTCAGATGACCAAAAAACACATGACTTATTACACCAAGTCCCTATTTATTTACCAAAAAATTGTTCAAAATGCCAAAGCAGCAGCTCACAGCCTAAGTACACCATAAGTAGCAATAACGTTCTATGCCATCAGTGTGGGAAGGGTTATAAGGGTTATTTCCAAACAATCTTAAGTCCATCAATTTTCAATCACAAGTTGAAAACAATCAAGACAGCTGCCAATCTTAAGAGGAGTGCACGTTTCAGCAAATTCATTCCAAACGGGGACTATGCAATGTTTAAAAACAAAAAACAAAACAAAAAAAAAACCCTGCAAAAACCCACGACTTAAACCTCAAACTTCACAGGTCTCCGTTAAAATGTTAAATGGCTTGTTTGAAAGTGCTGCCAGGAGTAAGCCTCTTCTTTAAAAAAAAAAACAAACGAAAACAAAACATGGCCGCAAAGCTTAGGTTTGCAAATTTGCATCTGAACAAACAGACTTCTGGAACAACGTCTTTTGGAAAGCAAAACCAAAGTGGCCCTGAATGCTTGTTTTTCAGGCGCAGGACCTGGACACTGCAGGTATTGAGTTGACTATCAACTCCTCTGTATAAGAAAATATTCTAGAGTCAAACATGAAGCCAACTGTTTGACAGCTAAAGTGCTGCTGAAACAGGGTCATGCAACAGGACAATGATCCCAAGCACAGCGGCAAATCTTGAACAGAATGGCTGAAAACGCAAAGAATGAAGGTGCTGCGGTGGCCCAGTCAAAGTCCAGACCCTAGCCTGCTTGAAATGTCATGGTGGGATCTTAAGCAAGCTGTGCATGAACAAATACGCAGACTGAAGGATGTGAGAGGTGATAAAGTTGAAGACAATGTGTTTACTTTAAGTTAATGCCGTTAAAGGTGGTTCTAAAATCTGCTGACTCATGGGGTGTGCTGCTTACGCATGTTAGCTTAGTATTTACAAATTAAATATGACAGGGGCATATTACTCTAAAGACAATTAACCTCCTAAGACCCAAACTCTTCCACGGCATGCATTTTCAATTTCACTTTGATATTTGGGCATATTGGGGCCCGATGAATGTAAAAACAAAGAATTACCAGTTTTGTTTTGTTTACCTTTTTTTGTTTTTAAGAAAAATAAGAGCCACATATGAGGATATTCATTTAAAAGTTTGAACAGTAGCAGTATGATGTCCTCGTAAGTGGATATCAGGCCCTTGTAGAGCAAAATTGAGTATTTTGGTCTAAATAACCCAAAACGTGATGTCCACAGATGTGGATGCCAGGACCTAAGAGGTTAATTCACTTTTACAAGGTATTAATAATGAAAACAGTTCTTAATAAATAATATAAAATAAAGCCAAACCAAAACAAACAACAGTATTGGGAATTTACTCAGTAATATAAACTATTACCACGAAGGCAAAACTTCTTAGAGGAGGTAATTGTATACTTAGTTATTTAAACCAGAAATAAATGACTGAACTCAAATATAAATATTTAAAGATTCAAATGTTTGAAACCTTGGGAAGGCTGCAAAATAACCAGAAAAAGAAAGATGTTTAGACTACAGATTACTGAAATTTACATTTCACGAGTAACTGAAATTTAGAAAGAAAAAGAAGAAAAAAAACCCCTGCAGTTTTACATCACACTAATGTACAAAAATCTGTGTTTGTTTGTTTGCCCACATACCTTTATACAATCAAGAGTTGAGCAACCAAAACTGACATACTGGTAGTTATTCAGCCCCTGAAGGCTTTTAGCTGTATCAGATACCATGACCTCATCACGTTGTCTAGCAACCACCTACCAACTGGCTAAAATGAGCCATTTGTAGTGTTTATGCACCTACAGCACCTTAGTAAAAGCCATGCATCATTTTAATTAATCATGATAATAACACTGAAAATAAAGTTTCATTATGCTGCAGAGTAACCACCTAACAGAAAACTATAGTCACTGAACAAACAATGGCCATTTAAGACTAATACACGAAAGCAAAAGCGTTCAGTTTAGAGCCTGACTGATACAGGATTTGTAAGGCCGATACCAATATTTGGCGATTTATTTTATTATTCTGATCATTATCAGACCAATTTTTTAAGAAAGACAAAACATAATTTTCCTAACATTTGTTATGTGTAGTCATTTATGTGCTCATTACACTATGAGCTGTATGTTGTTTTGTGGAATTTCAAACCTGTGTTGCTAACGGGGAAGTTGTAGAGTGTCCCCTGATGAACAATATGAAATGTCAACACGTACAACATGGTTGAAGATCATTTTCTTGTCTCTCATTTACTTTTTTTTAGTTTTCACTTATCGGCTGTTATGAATACTGATACCAGTGAATCAGAAAATAGTTGATATCGACCAATGATAGCTACCTACTAATTAACTGGTTTGGCGCCAATTCATTCATCATCTATTAGTCCTTATGTTTTTGGCTATTTGAATATCTTAAAAAAAAAAAAGAAAAAAAAAAAAGAAAAACCATACATATATAGTAAATAATTTTTGTAACTGTTTTTGCATGATTTCATTTTCTGGCCTAGAAGTGTGGATTAATTCAAATTTCTAATCTGTGATTTAATCTTTGATATGATACATCCATTTTATAAAAGGTGGAGAAGCATATGAGTGTACACTTCAGGGCACTTTGCTGATGTGATGGGATGAACAGTGACTTAACAAACAGCATTTTTCATTTAAAGCAAATGTGTACTCTTTTTGTAATAGCAGTGTGACACAAAACCATATATATGCGCAGAAATCTGTGCCATCAGAAACTGAATTTGAATAAGTTCAATTTGAATTGCTCAGATTGAATCTGAATTGTAACTTGAATAAATGCTTTTGAAAACTGAATTTGAATTAGTCTAATTTGAAATTGAATTTATGGTTTGAAAATGATCATCACTAAATTGAAATTGAATTTTATATTTTGAAAATGAATTGATTTGCTTTGAAACTGCATTTTATCCTTTAAAAATTCAGCTCTCGAATAATTTCAGTTTCACTTCTCACCATTCAGTTTCAGTTCTACAATTCAATTTCAGTTCCAAAATTCAGTTTTTTGGAACTTGCATCCGGTTCAAGCGCAGATTAATAGAACTACGTTTTACTAGCGGACCGAAAGTGTTACTGACGGGAATCTACAGTGTCTTGAGCTGAATTAATACTTCAGAAGTCATTCGTCATGTCGAATGACCAGCGGATAAACTCTCAGGTTGGTAATAAATGTATAACATGTATAAGAACAAGCGTCATGTTAACAAAAGATAGCCGTACAGTAACTGTTATGCTTATTGTAGCTGTTAGCTAAAAGTGCAAAGTGCTCTCTAGGGTTCCTAAATAAAATATGGCATTGAGGGAAATGACCTCAATGCCATATTTTATTTAGGAATTAATCCCTTCTTCTTAAATATAAGAACCTCTGCTGGTTTTAATGGCACTTTGGATTTCTTTACTTTCTGTTCCACTTCCAAACCCAAATAGATGCTGACAAGCTGACACAGTAACATGGAAGAGGGAAAGACGTTGGAAAGGACTACTACAAATAAACCTAATGCCTAACAATGAAAAGTGTAAAATAAGAACAATAATAATAATAAAGATAAAAGATGAAGTAACACGTTTTTAGTATTTTATTTATTCCAAATGATCATCCAGATGTCTGTGACATGTGATGACAAACACCATACTGGAAGGCCTTAGTCATCACATGCTTAAACTCATCATATATTTTTGCACATGCTGAACAGGCAGTCAGACATGCTGTAACTGTGGGGTAGAAAACAGCATGAACACCATACGGCAGGTCTCTCAAACTCCAGTCCTCGAGGGCATGGAAAAGTTGCATGACACTGGCCCTTGAGGACTGGAGTTTGAGACCCCTGTCATATGGAATATGACAGGTGTGGTTGAACTGCATGAAGACTCTGAAGTTTGTCTTCTCTTCTGGCAGGACAGGAATGTGGCCTTGTCCTGTGAGCCACTGTAAGGATGTACTTAGAGTAGAACTGGACTGTCACCGGCCTCAGGCTCTTCACCCTTTTCAAAGACAAAGCAGTCATTTAGATAAAATATTAGATATTGTTTACCTGTAAATGCACAAAGTAAATTTAGAAATGTAATTATTGTCAAGAGTGAACAAGCACTGATAGTGTAATCTACAGCTGTGGCCAAACGTTTAGAGAATGAGAAGTGTTGTTTGCTTATTTACAAAGTTTGCTGTTTCAGTGATAGTTGTATATCACATTATATCACTTCAAACAGAGGTGATCCAGTAATGCTGCACTAATGAATTAGACTAACTATTCACTTTAGCTAAAGTTATTCAGTTAGCTAAAGAGTTGGGATGCTGTGTAAGGCATAAATAAAGCTAAAACACAAAGGTTTGGGCACCGTTTTGCATGTTTCCCTACTGTAGGGGTCTCTGCAGGCATTCTGAGAGGGTACAAGACAACAACTTTGGAATTCTACTAGAAACAGTCGATCATATTTGTTTGTCAAAGCTGAATTCAGGGCAAACTATGCTAAATTACCGTTTTTAGCTAACAGCTACAATAAGCATAACAGTTACTGTACGGCTATCTTTTGTTAACATGACGCTTCTTCTTATACATGTAATACATTTATTACCAACCTGAGAGTTTATCCGCTGGTCATTCGACATGACGAATGACTTCTGAAGTCTTAATTCAGCTCAAGACGCTGTAGATTCCCGTCGGTAACACTGTCGGTCCGCTAGTAAAACGTAGTTCTATTAATCTGCGCTTGAACCTGATGTAAGTTCCAAAAAACTGAATTGTAGAACTGAAATTGAATTGTAGAACTGAAACTGAATGGTGAGAAGTGAAACTGAAATTATTCGAGAGCAGAATTTTTAAAGGATAAAATGCAGTTTCAAAGCAAATCAATTCATTTTCAAAATATAAAATTCAATTTCAATTTAGTGATGATCATTTTCAAACCATAAATTCAATTTCAAATTAGACTAATTCAAATTCAGTTTTCAAAAGCATTTATTCAAGTTACAATTCAGATTCAATCTGAGCAATTCAAATTCAAATTGAGCTTATTCAAATTCAGTTTCTGATGGCACAGATTTCTGCCCATACACATATCCCTGTCAAAAAGTATTGAGATATATTTTTGCAGGTATGAGATTAAATTTAGCCTTGCTTATTTAGAAATCTATTTAATATCACTTACCTTATTTAATAGGTTTTATAGCTTAAGTAGTAATCATTTTTCATTGTGGCATTTTTTTAAATTACTACAGAAGTGATTATTAATAGTGCAATCAAAATTATTTCAGTAGCATTTATACCACTTTAATATTGTTTATTATTCACTAGTCTCACTTCAAGTGTTTTTTCCCCACTTTAGCTGTTATTTATCATGTATAGTTGCCCACAACAGTTAGTGGAGCATGCTAACCAATTAAAAAAAATAACAAACAAACAAAGAAAAAATAAATAAACTAAACACAGCTTTACATAATGCACAACAGCTAAACATTGTTTATTTTACTGGAAAACCAGTTAAAATTGATATACAAGTTATTTTTCATACATTTCTCAGTGTTTTTCTTAAGTATTGTTTCACATTAATGACTTCAGAGACAATTACCCAGCCCTAACGCACATCCTGTTTCACAGCATTACACTCTGAATGCTCATTCATGCTGGTAAGGATCAACTGATACTTATTTAATGGACGGAATATCTATATTAAATATAGTTTCTAGCAGGCACATTCATTAGATAATGGTGGTGGACTGCCAACTACGTTTTTAGTGCCTAATCAATTAAAAAACATTATTGTGGTGAAAGAAAAAAAAATGTAATTTAATGTAGTCTGCCTTAGCAGAGGGCAGGCGACTAAATTTAGTATAAGGGGGGGGGAACAGCTGAATGATTGCATCTCCACTTTGATATTCATGACTTGATTATTAAGAATTGTTGAATGGATGCAGTATCTGACCAGGTCCTGGTGTTCCCCTCGTCAGTTATTAAACACACATGATCAAGGACGAAAAGAAGGTGACAGCTGCAAAAGAGGACTACATATAGACCAACGCTGTCATTCATTTTCTCTACATTGCAGGCCTGCTGTATTGCATGGGTGTGTCCCGTTCAACATCAGTAAATTTTTTGCATTAAAACTCGGCTTATCAGGTAATAAACACCGGCCCAGTTGGTCTGTTTTGTGGGTAACATTAATCTATCAGTCCGATATTACTACTGTCAAAGTAAATAAAAACGCTGGTAATGCTTTCTGGTGAAGCAGGAAGGGGAGAGGGTGGACCTGCCCACATGAATTACTCTGTGATCTAAACGTGTCCGGACACAGGTCAGATTGGATTGAACCCCACGCAATGACACTGAGAAAGATTAACAACTCGCGTACTGTGTCTATTAGATCGATAACAGTCCTGGTCACAGTATATACGAGCGTAAATCAGCTTAGCTCTGAAGTGTAGGCCTTACCTTTTCACCGTTCAGTGGCCAAGTACTTCCCTCTTCATCGGTGAGTTACCTGACTCACGCAGGTGTTTTCAGGAAGATCAGAGGGGAAGAGAGGGAGACGACATAGACGCAGCAATTCAGGGCCGGTTCAACTTTTTTTTCCTTTTAAAAAGTTTTTAAATCTCAGACGAATTGATCAACACAATGTTTACCGCTGCAGATAAAAACAGAGTTAACAAGAACTTTGCACAAATTCCAAGCGTAGTGAAACCTCGCCACCCCCTGTTGTAAAGTGCGCCCGTGTTCTCTTGGTCCTAGTGCTGCTCAAGTAAACCTCCACCGGGAATAAATTAGTGGTACAAGGAGACGCCCAGAAACAGCTTATTGAAATAAAGTAATTGTATTGTACAACACGATTAATGTTGGATGTATTAACTGTATTAATTACAGACACACACAATTAGATATTAGAACAATAAAACTATTGTCTTACAGGAATTAGACAGTATTTCAGAGCCCAGAGTAAAATATTTATGTTCTGTAAAAATAAAAATAAGCAAATCTTGGTTATTTAGTTGCTGGTGAATTTATTAAGGGTGCATTTATTGAACTCATAATTTTGCTTATAAATATTTATTGTTTACATTTAATTAAATTGTATTTATATGGCTGCAAATCACAACAACACTTGCCTCAAGGTGCTTTAATACAGCAAGCACCTGGTAATAGTGGGAAGGAAAAACTCCCTTTTAAGAGGAAGAAACTTTGTCAGAACCAGGCTCAGCGAGGGGCAGCCATCTGCCGAGACCGGTTGTGTATGAGGAGGAACACAAGACAGAAATGAATAATAACTAATGGTTGCAGAGGGGCCTGAAAGCTTAAAATAAGGTAGGGCCTGATTATTCAAGTAAGTAACTACATGCTTTGTCAAAGTATCTTTGGTATCTAAAAGAGAAAATGAGCTCCCGTGATAAGATCCTAAGAGAGCATCTTTATAGAAAAAGGCCGTTTATCACATGACCTTCAGGGGATTCAATTATTTATTTAAATCCTTATGAAAATCCTAATAATCCTAATGAAAGCTCTAGAAGAGCTGTTGGTGCGGTCGTTTTTGTCAGCTATAGTTTAGAAAGTGTCTTTTTTTCATATCTTGGGTCAGTGATAGAGGAGATCCCTAACACTACCAGTGATTTTAGTTTGAGATAATTACTGGGATTAAAGGAAATATTTAAATGTGAAGCCTCATACACTTTTGTAGTGGCAGGTGCCAAGGTGCCTTGTGTGCCAAGGTCCTTGGGACCTGCTCTGGTTAGACGCCAAGAGGTCAGAGTGCACTACAGCCTGTAGTACAGCAATGGCTAATGGGCCATAATGCTATCTTAATTTGTACTAGTCAGCTTTAACCCTTTCCATGCTAGTAGTGTCTATACTTGGGCCATGTTGTGTTTGTTAAATGCAAACTGCTACCATTTACAGGAGTGATTGTGGCTTAAAGAGTTGGCAGTTCATCCTGTAACCGGAAGGTTGCCGGTTCGAGCCCCGTCTAGGACAGTCTCGGTCATTGTGTCCTTGGGCAAGACACTTCACCTACCGCCTACTGGTGATGGCCAGAGGGGCCGATGGCGTGATATGGCAGCCTCGCTTCTGTCAGTCTGCCCCAGGGGAGCTGTGGCTACAACTGTACCTTGCCTCCACCAGTGTGTGAATGTGAGAGTGAATGAATAGTAGAATTGTGAAGCGCTTTGAGGGTCTTGAAAAGCGCTATATAAATGCAATCCATTATTATTATTATTATTATTATTTCTTGCCAGATGTGGCACAACCTTCTGGTGCTAAAGTGACACAAATTCATCTTGCTCTCATACGGTGATCTTTGAGCAGAGAATAAGGTCAGTCAGATCACTGCAATTAATAAAAAATAAATGAGAATAATGTCCATATAGTTTTTTATGATGCGAGCTCTTATAATAACCAACTCAACAGGCTAATGTGACCATTCTGAGCTTCTTTTTAAGATAACACAGAAGTGTCGTATGCAAACAGAAAGATATATTTTCAAAACCCTTGGAAGAAAAAATAATTTACATCTGGACCAACTTTACATTCTGAGTTTGTTAACACAAATTTAATGCATTTCTCCTCAAAAATAACAATAACAGTCTTACATTTTATGCAACAATTTACAATAAATCCACTTTCATGTTGACATGTATGAAAAGCTTGTACTGCTTTGCAAAGAGATGTATATGTCATGTGTTAAAAGCAAATACATTGCATGTCCCTGTCTTCTTTCTCTGTACAGGTTTGAACTGGTCTGATCTTCCCGCTTAAACAGTTTCGCTTTGGTGAGTCAAAGAGACGCCCAGATAGAGACGGACAAACCTGTTCTCTGCTATTTGAAGTAACCTCAAGGTTTCAGCCACACTCGGTGTGGCTCTGTGCAAGTCCCAGCGGTGGCATTTAATGAGTGTTCTCATGCTCAGGAACAGCTGTGCATTATAAAACACGACCAAAACTGTACAGAATACACTGTTCCATTAACTTCATAGTATAATGGCACAAAGTTTTACCTTCCTCACAGTTCACACAATACACATATGTGGAGTCTTTATACATTACCACATTCTTAATCCAACATTCCACAGATTTATCTACATATCACACTGCATCATCTTTTACATTAAAAAAACATAATTATGGGTATACCAACTGTCAGAAGAAGACACACACTTCACATGTCATTGTTTTTAGTAGCATCATCTTACACATTTAGAGCTGATGGCACTTGAGGGCCCTGTTCTTCAATCTGAAGGAATTTAGGCTAAAATACTTTTTTCAGGTTACAAGAAGCTGGTTTAGTCTCGTCAATCTAATCTGATTCTCTCAGCCTCCTTTAGGATTGGTTTGTTAATCCCAAATAAAAGTTCAAGGGAAAAGTTATGGAGAGGCATAATACTGGCTGAATGCTGAGCATGTGATTGCACTAACAGAGAGAGAGCTGAGACAATAGGCTTTTAACAAAAACTGGAAACATTCTGACCTGTCATTTCCCAGTGATCCCAATTAAATACGATACGTGGCACAGCTTCATTGTCAGTTCATTGTTTTCTTTTTTTTTTTCCTACAGCCTGCCACTTTATGTTATGATCTCTGGCAGATGATAGTAACAGTGGTAATGACCAAAGTGGCATTGCATGACAAGTTAAGCATCATGCTTTTTTTTTTTTTTTTTTTTATGGCACAAGTATTGTAAAGGCTTCTGCAAAGGACAGGCCTGGGCCTCCTCTCTCCTCCAGATGCATTTAAGGAAGTAAGACTTTGTTGAAGTTGGCTTCTGATCAATTTCTGAGTCAATGGCAGGGCGATTCGGGAGAAGGTGACGAGGTAGATCAAAATAGAGAGATGAGAAAAACCTTTGGGTTTTGTATTTTACTGCCATTCTTCAGGAGTTTAACAGTTTCACAGAGACAAAACACGAAATATTAAACATGAATGAAGGGATGGACATGGTCAGCAGCAATACTCAGGAAGGCTGTGGAGTTTAGATGATGCTCAGCTGGTACTGAGGCTGAAAGTGTGGCAAGAAAATATGCACCTGCACCATTACGCCACCGTCACTGATATTACTGATACAAGGCAGGATGGATCCATGCTTTCATATTTTTTATAATAAATTCTGACCCTACCATCTGAATGTCAGAGCAGAATTGAGAATCATCTCATTAGCTTCTTCTCTTAAGTTATTGTCCAAAAACTATTATTATTACACACAATATCAAACAAAATCTATCTATCTGGGTTCTCACGTGAAAATAATCTCTCTCTTCTTCATTTAAGTCCCGTATGGTCTAGCAGTTGTAGGATTTCTGTTTTTTCCACAAAGTTGACACAGGTTCAAGTCCCAGTATGGAATCAGTCTTCAGCATGGCTGCTGTCCTGCATGCCTTGGTTGTAAATTGGGTTTACAACCAATTTTTGATTCTACTTGGACATGAGCAAGGCTTCTCGTCTTAGAAAACTGCCACGAATTTGATATTTTCTCTTTTTTGGCCCATTTTCTGTAAACTGTGGAGATAGGGATGACTGGGAAAATCCCAGCAGATAAGCAGTTTCTGAAATATTTAAACCAGCCCGGCACCAACAATCACGCCACATTCAGAGTCAATGAAATCACCTTTCTTCCCCATTCTGATGCTTTGGCAGGTCCTCTTGACCATGTCTATCATCTATGTAAATGAACTGAGCCACTGGGATTGTCATTGGCCGATTAAATATTTGTGTTACTAAGCAGCTGAACCTAACAACGTGTACCTAACAAAATAGCTGTCTTCAACCATCTCAAAGCTCTTGTAGTACACCTGTGAATGCCTCTAAAACTGAATACTAATTTACAGTCCTTTGACGTATGATTGGTAATTTAAATGCACTTTGTAAGTTGCAAAAAAAAAAAAAACAACAAAAAAAAACATCACCTTAATCGCACTCCAGATGTCTCTGTTCTGTACAGCTTTCTGTGATTTTAGAAACATCCAGTCAACAAATCCAGTGTTCATGTCTGGTTAACTGGGTTAGCCATGTATGAAGAACAGGGCCCTCATCTATTCTGAATAACAGCTGATATGTGCTGTATCTTTACACTGAAAGTAAGTTATAACAACTTTTCTTTTGTCATTAACAGAGTTTTTCACTTGCAGCTTAAAAAAACAAACATGTTAAAAAGTAGCAGTAATAAATAGTAACAGTGCTGTGAAGATCATATGGACCAGTGTAATATAAGGCATTAAAAGAGCACTAATTTCAATTATATAACTGTGTGAAGCCTGTTTTAAGCCTTCCCATCTATCATACAAATACCGGTATGATTTTTCCAATAATATATAAAAGTCTTGGAATACGTAGTTTAAAAATAAATTAAAATAAAAAATGAACCTAGCTATTAAGTTATCTTCCTTTCAAGTCCATCAGGTCACAATGATAAAGTTTATTTGTCTTCAGTAAATGCTTCTCTAAAGATGTCAGATTACTAAATCGAGTGGCATACCCCTTTAAGACATTCTCTTCCTATAATTCTAGTGTGGCTCAGTGTGAGTGTTTCTCAGCTGTAAACAACTGCAACACAACAAAAATGTAAACAATGGTTAAGATCTCGATGGCTGAAGCTGGTTCAGACGTTGGTGATTTCGACACTCTTGTAGGTGTGCATCGGGCTGCCTTTGGCTCGGGGAACCGCCTGAACTCTGGCCTCTCTGGGCAGAGAGCTGCAGCTGCCGTGGAAGCCCAGACTTCGCTCCACTGAGTGGCTGTTTGCTCGTAACCTCAGCGGACTCTGGAAAAAAAATCAAAAAGGCTGAAAACAGAATATGGAGTTTCTTTAAAGATGAGACATTTGCCTGTTTATAAAACATTATCAGCTAAAAAGTAATTAGTGTTTATGATGGTCTTATATCAGAATCCTCAGTTTGAATCTGACCACAAGACTTTAGTAGCCAACTACTGATTCTTCTTTTCTTATTCTAGTGTACTCACATACTTAGTATATATCTAAGCTCTGTGGTCGGCATGAAGCTGGACACTCTGGTGACAGTGGCAGAGAAAAGGACATTAAAGAAACTGCTGGACATTATGAACAATGCCAGGCATCCTCTGCACACGGCCATAAACAACCAGAAGAGTCTGTTCAGTGACAGGTTGCTTCTCCCCAAGACAAGAACTAACAGACTTAAAAACTCCTTTGTCCCACACGCCATCAGACTGTTTAACTCCTCTCTGGAGGGGAGAGGGAGGGGAAACAGGAGGACAAAGGAGGGGGGAACAACTAAGCTGTAGTGCCTCTTCACCTCACTGTACAATACCTTGTGCAATACTTTTTGTAAATAGTCAACAGTGCAATAGACTCAATACTTGAAATGTGCAATTCACTTGTATTTTTATTTTTTATTCCTATTTATTCTATTTATCCCCTTTGTATATTTTATTTATATTTGTCTCTGTATTTATATATGTGTGTGTGTGTGTGTGTGTGTGTGTGTGTGTGTGTGTGTGTGTGTGTGTGTGTGTGTGTGTGTGTGTGTGTGTGTGTGTGTATATATATATATATAACAATTCTGTAACTGTAACTTCGGTCGTTGCTGTGCTTTTTTTTTGGAAGTCGAATTTCCCAGAGGAACCCACCAGAGGGATTAATAAAGTTCTATCTTATCTTATCTTATCTTATCTTATCTTATCTTATCTT
The DNA here is from genome assembly GCF_963969265.1 of Rhamphochromis sp. 'chilingali'. Lineage (NCBI taxonomy): Eukaryota > Metazoa > Chordata > Actinopteri > Cichliformes > Cichlidae > Rhamphochromis > Rhamphochromis sp. 'chilingali'. Next base: position 23,535,922 of record NC_137936.1, on the reverse strand, counting down.
ATCTTAAACATGTGAAATATCAAAAAGGATCTGCACAGCACTGCACATTTCAGTCTTTATAAAGTTTGTCTAATACCTTTCCGGATCTTCTTATAGACATCCTCTCATCAGCAAAACGGTTAACAGCGACAGGAGAGGAACAACCAATCACCTCAGTCTCCTGCTCGGTATTACTATAAACATAAGGTGTTACAAGACGTTGTTGTTTGGAGATTGCATCCAAGAATATATACATACAAATGTATTTACAGGATAGAATATGAAGGTATGCAAGTAGGACTTTTAATCTACCTGAGAGGGACAGCGAGTGACTTCATCTCTTCATACAGGTGCCGATGAAGCATGTGTTTGTTGCTGGGGATGCCCAGGGCTTTGGCCATGGCATCTGTGTCGAAAGACTGATCCAAAGCCATCACTGCACCATGAATCCCTTTACCCTGAAGATTGTCTGCAAACTCCTGAGCAACGCAAGAGAGAAGCGTTGGATTAAGATGATGCAGTTTGCTCAGTGTGCTCATCAGTGAGTGTTAGCTGAAAAATAACTAACCTTGCAGAAATCGCTCCCTGGTCTTAACGTTTAATTTGGTAGTAATTACAAGTACACAACAAAAAAGCTTTTAAAAACAGTTTTGGTTTGTCTTTGTGGGTCATAATAAGTGTTCACCACATGTTGCCCAAAATAAGTATGTCGGTATATTGCAGAACTAAAAAAAAAACCCTCACGCTGTGTGGTCTATTCCCCATTACTGAGTGTACACTACTGTTATTCTTCTGTATTCTTTCAGTGGTTTGAGGCTTCAAAGAAACAAAGCTATCATTATTTTTGAGGGATTCTTAAAAACCCATACTTTGCGGTATCTGGTTCCAGTCTGGCAAAGAAATCTCCAGCGCAGAGGGGAATGCCATCACTGACCGCCCCACCCACCTTGAGGTCAATGTCTCTGATCCACTTCATCACTCTGTGACATGTCCAAACAATGGGATCCCGGTTTTGGTGCTCGCATTTTGTCCGCCGTGCCTGCAGGGCCTTTAAAAACACCACACAAAGATAGCAGTGCAAGCACTAATGTGGCAGAGGCCAATGAGATAATGGAGCATTACAAGCTACTGTGTGACTCCAGCTACCGCAGATAAGCATGTAGTTTTGTCACTGTAGCTGAGTGAAAGTCATGCAGTGATCGAAGAAAGATTGCTGAATAACGCCAGTCATGAATCTGTTATCATATAGTCTGACCTCTTTATCAAAGCTGAGCATCTGCAGCAGCTGGATTCCCAGAAGTAGACTGGTCTGATGGAACTGGTCACTGATGTTGAGAAATCTCTCCAGGTCTCTGCGGTTCAACGAGTTAAGCACTCGTCCGTCCACCAAGTGAGACTGAAAGGTCTGGGAGTACTGAGGCAGTCCAACATCACTCAGCCATGATGTTGCAACCCAGTGATGGTCCATCTCAGATGCTTTTGATAATCTGTGATCAGCAATATCAAACAATAACATTTGTTTAAATACATCATATTTCATGCACTCCTTATGTTGTTTTACTCAAATGCATTATATCTATATATACATATACACACTACCAGTCACACTAAATAGTATCTATTCTCATGACTATTTACATTGTTGATTCTCATTGAAGGCATAAAAAGTGTGAAATAACTCAAAACATGTTTAACATTTCAGATTCTTCAAACTATCCACCCTTTGCTTTGATTAAAACTGTGCACATTCTTGGCATTTTTTCAATGAGCTTCATGAGGTTTGTCACCTGAAATGGTTTTACAACAGTCTTGAAGGAGTTCCCAGAGATGCTGAGCACTTTTGCCATCACTCTGCGATCTATCTCATCCCAAACCACCTCGACTGCGTTTAGGTTTGTGGAGGCCAGGCCATCTGGCGCAGCACTCCATCACTCTCCTTCTTGGTCAAATAGCCCTCACACAACCTGGAGGTGTGTTTGGGGTCATTGTCCTGTAATGACTCCAATCCCCAGTCCATCATTACTGACCCCAGTAATGATGGACTGTCATTTCTCTTTACTTAGCTGATTGGTTCTTGACATAATATGAATTGTAACAGTTGTCAAATTGGGCTGTCATCTGTGTACGAACCTGACTTCTGCACAACATAACTGATGGCCCCAACCCCATTAAGAAGGCAAGAAAGTCCACGAATGAACCCTGACAGGGCACACCTGTGAAGTGAAAACCATTTAAGGTGACTACATCATGGAGCCCATTGAGAGAAGGCCAAGGGTTTGGAGTGCTGTCAGCAAAGCAAAGGATGGCTACTTTGAGGAATCTAAAATCTAAAACATATTTATAGTTATTCATTATTTTTTCTTTGCTACATAATTCCATTAATCCTGCTTCATATATTTGATGTCTTGAGCATGTATCTACAATGTAGAAAGTAGTAAAAATAAAGAAAAACCATTAAGGTGGAAACTTTGCTACTTATATTCCTGCCTTTATTTGGGAGCATTTATCAGACTAAGCAAGTAAAACAAGTACAGAAAAGCGTCCTAAAATACACATTTAGGTGTTTATTTTACTTCTCTGTGTCTGAAGTGCATATATACATATTACTGAATATCCTTTGATATAATACCCATGCATATTAAACTTAAAATTTCAGAAAACCCATCTAAATAAAAGTGACTTGGAAAGTTTCGTGTTGATATCCGTTATTTAAAATATATAAAATATATATATTTTTACAATACATAGCTTTAAAGGCTTCTTATCACACAAGCTTTCTCTTGGCAGACACAGCAAGGAGCTGCTGGGTTCAAAATGAAAGGCCAGCTGAGACCTCTCTTTGTGGAGCTCGCATGATCTCCCTGCACCTGCGTGTGTTAACTCATACTACTACAGCTTCCTCCCAAAGACATGCATTTTAGATTAAGTGGAATTCTAGATTGGCCATAGGTGTGAAGGTCTCTCTGTGTTAGCAGTCCACCAGATTAGCAACCTGCTCAGGGTGTACCTCGCCTCATGCTCAGTGACAGCTGGGACATGCTCCAGCCTGAATTGGATAAGTGGTAGAAAATGGATGGAGTCGTCTCTCATACTCTGAGCCAGAAATGTCTGCTTCAGTGGCACATATTTAACTCAAAACGTTCCATTTTTATCCCTGTCTGTATATTTTTAAAGAAAAGTATGCACAGAGAAAATGAAGATTTTGAGGTCATGTTTTTTTTAACCCCCCAAAACATGACATTAGTTATTCTGCAGTTTTATTTGGCTGTTACTCACCCTTGGTCCCCTTCAGCTCTCCTGTAATCCTCAATAGCCAATCTTATTTTCCTGCGATGAATTGGATTACTGATACCCAGGCCCAGGTCTAAATCATCATCCGTCAGGCCTAGAAGCACCTAAAGAGCAGAAATATAGCTCTCTATCAAACAAACACAACACCTCAACATGTCCATCTGCTAACATCAAACAACATCACACACAGGTAAACAAACAGCAAAAAGCAACATGTACCAAATCATACCTTCCCACTTTTGACGTTTTCAGAGCAGGCTCGGATGTACATGGGCATTCCCATGACAACCTCCAGCCAGGCCTGGACTGCACCTGCCCTCCACAGTGACATGCATGTGTTTCGAGTCAGCTCCGCCTGCTGGAGGCGGTCCAGCTGCTCCTCTCCATCAGACAGGCTTTGCTGTGTGAGGCTATCAGAGTCTGGATTGGTCAGGAGAAGTTACGGTGTGGCATACAGGAGAATTTCAGGGTCAGTTGGATATGAAAATCAAATCAGATTACACATCTGGAGACAATCAGAAGGGAGCAGAACAAAAAGTATTGTGTCTACCTTAAAGTGGAACCATACTAAACTACATTTGGGATAGTACACTACAGTTTTTTCTGTATATCGAGGAGAAATCTGCATACCAAGATCAATTCGTTCACGTGAGAAAAAAAATTGTTGTATAACCACTAGATGGCGCCAGATTATCTTACTGGAGACGGCCAGTATCTTTGAATGAACTGTGCTTTGTTTTTTTTTGTTTTTTTGTTTTTTTAAGTAGATAGGACTGCACATTTAAATGCGTCTAAATAGAAAACAGTAGTTGAACTCAGAACTCAGAATACAGAGGTCTTTTGGTTCTTCTGTGACAGTGTGGTGGTCAGTTCTAAAACTACTGCTTAGTAAAAGACGTTACAACACTAGTAACTGAGGCATATGAGGAGACTTAAGACCATTAGGATCATGTATTAGAGACAAAGGGATTATTCATAAAACATCATGCTTCTGCCCATCAGCCCCTCATCTACAAAAAAAAAAAAAGAAAAAAAAGAAAAAGAAAAAGAAACAGGAAACACTGATTCATACCGAACCAACGAATCCAGGATGAACTGATTCGTCTCAACATGCTGAAAAAAAGGCTGCATGCAAATCCCACCATCTTTCCAAAGAGTTTTCAAAAAACAAACGACACAAACTGGTACTCTTCAATGGACATGATACGTAATATGAATAATCCCCAGAGTGTAAGAAACAGACAGCTGGTAATCACAGATGAGGAGTTACTCACTGGCAGGAGAGAGTTGCCATTAGAAATGGCAGGAGGAGAGGGAGACACACACGTTAGACTGGGACAAAAGAAACAAACAAAAAACCCAAAAAACCAACCCAACATTACTCACGAAATAGAAAACTGCCACATTGGATTTATTCAGTTAGTGGTTTTATTTTTAAAATAAGATTTCATTTCAATTATAATTCACTTTGAAAATGCTAAAACCTCCTCGACATCTGGCTGCGACAGCTGCAGCAGATAAATATTTGAAGTCACTTGTTTGTCTCATTTCTTTTAAATAAAATACTTCAATAGATTTAATCTTTTATGCAACATTTTCTAAATTACAAACATTTAACAGATTTGTTAGAGCCACATTTGCAAAAAAAAGGAAAGGAAAAAAGGAAAATTATAAAATGAGGAGGGATTCTATACAAATATAAAAAACAAAAAACAGCAAAATAAGGGGAGGATCATGCATTCAAAATGCAAGGAAAAGATAACCTGGTAAAAATGGGTAGGGCTACAAAGGAGCAACACAGGATTGCAGAGATTATTAATTTGGTTGGCAATGAATGGATGTCTAACCAAAGAAACACAGAGGGATCATGCACGTGTTTAATGCACATTCGTTCATCTCGTATAGGCACATGTTAGATAGCTCTCTGTAAAAAATGAGTCAGACATAAACAATGCTACGAGGCTAGTGCTAACAGTGATGGAGTGACTGAGTCTTTAAACTTTGGCACTTGCACATGGTTTTGACAGCAGGTGAGAGAGGTGCGTCTGAATACGCCTGCTCACATCTACAATTTCTACAGAAGACCGACTCTAGAAACCCTCAATGGCCAGTACGAGAGCATTATTAAAATGATTACTAGCTTACAAAATATCCACAAAAAAAACTTCCCTGGTGCCCACAGTGCTGTAAATAAATCATTGTGAGCCAGCATTTATAGGAACGTGATGACAATCCTGTAACAGAATTACCTCTCAACGAGTGTTTTCAAACCAACAGGAAACCAAAAGTCTAGTAATTTATCATTTCTATCCTTTCATAGTAAGATTTGGGCCTGCAAGACTGTGAATAATATGGAAATAAATGTTGCAAAGTATGAAAAAAGCAACTGTAAAAGTAACAAAAAACAAATAGCATTTACAGTAAAACACTAGTTTCACAATAGCTCCTATTTACATATGAACAGCAGTACTTCAAGTCTCCAGTTATATATAAAAAAAAAAAAAAAAGCATAAAACATTAAGACAATTATAATAATACAGCATAAATATGTCTACATGAAAGAAAGAGTAACCCATATATATATATATATATATATATATATACATATATATATATGTATATGTGTGTGTGTGTGTGTGTGTGTGTGTGCGCGCGCGTGCGTGTGTGTAAACATATGTACATATGCATACATGTACAACTATAAATATATATCTAATTTACAAACATACAATTTTAGGGCAATATACTGTACATTTATAGTGATAGCAGTGACTTTAAGGGCTTTTCTTTAAAATTCAAAATCCTTCGCCTCCAGATAAATCCACAGACAGTCTTCACTCACAGTTAAAGCCAAGAGGATATCTACAAAAACTCAACACACACATGCACTCACACACTCAGCATCACCAGTCGGCATCCTCCTCTATGTAATAATCAGGGGTGGCTGTACCATCAAACAAGCCAGGATCCAGTGACTTGCGCTGCTTGCCCCGAGCGAACACCCTTGATAGGGATCCCAGTGTCATCTTTTCCTTCTTCTTCTTCCGCTTCTGGTCCTCAAGGTCCTCCATAGACTGAGCAGAGGAGATAGGAAAGCTGCGTTAATCAGCTGCCTTAAAGCCAGACTGTAGTTTCACATTTTTATAAACTTTCATGATGAGTAAGGAGAGAGAGAGAGATGTAACCAACTGGATCCAGACAAATACCAAAGCTTTTTGTCATTTGTCATTTCAGCCTGAATTAACGCTGCATTTCAAATTTTTATCTTGCATTTGAAGGATCAACTATTTTTTCCAGCATTATGCGTAAAATTAGCCTTATGTCAAAAGTTGTTTATCGTTTACTTCTTTGGATCTGGCTGTAAAAAGTGAGTGAATTCAACCAGAGACTTAACTGCTTCTTCACTTAACTTCATGTTAAATACACTATATGAACAAGAGTACCAGGCTACCTGCATATTACACTTACAGGAGCTGCTCAACCATGAAAACCGTAGCCTCGAAGCTCCCGGTGCACAGTTTTTATGCTCCAGAGGAGGAACGCTGGGGACTTTTATGCACCCATTATTTAAGTTTACATGATCTGTCACTTTGAGGCCAAGTTACCAGTTTGCCACACCAGTCTATAATATTACTTACAGTTGATTGTTATGTATCTAGCAGGGAGGACAATTAACCAGTTGACTTGTTACAATGATGTCATGCTTTTATATTAAGAAGCCTGAACGGGACTGAAAACAGAATTCAAAGATAAAGAGGTTCGGCCCAACATTTTCAGTTTTATAGGTTCAGGTTTCTACTCGTCTTAAGAATAAAATTATATTTCATATTGAGATGCATGTAGCTATTTTGATGATGTAATAGCATCATTCTTGTTTTGTCCATTTTGAACAACATTTTCTGTATATACATTTGTGTCACTGGCTACAAAGTTTGTGGTTACACAAATATTCACAACACTTTGTGACACATTGGTGTTTGTTATGTTTATTTGCTAAAATGTTTGACATTGTGTCAAATACAGAGTGAGAGCGTAAAGCAACAATTGCTATTGAACTTGAAACTTCTTAAAAAGCATTCTCTCTTTTTCACGACTGCGAGCAAATTAGTTGTAATAATTATTGCATGAACACCAAAATAACTGTAAAGCTATCAGAATGGAGGGATTAATTATCAAAAATGATATTTAAAATATATTTAATACAGTAGTTAATAACCTTTTTCACCAGATAGAGTAACTTACAGTCTCCCTGAATAGCTAAGCTAACCAGTTGCTGACGTTTGCTTCATACTTACTCATATTGAAAGATTAGGCATGAAATACACAGTGCCAAGCTAGTGCAATGCCAAACTGTTGCTTATGAAAAAACAAAAGAACTCCAACACCGGCACTGAGCAGGCAAGCAGAGCCCATGAAGCTGACAGTACAGAGGAACAGACAAGAGAAGGCAGAGTGGAGCGAGGCACTAACAGAAGATTGCGGAGGTGTGATTACTTGGTCGAGGGGGCCAGGCAGCTCTTACATTGCAGAGGGAGTGGGTCCGGTGACGAGGTGAGTTGATGTCACTTGGCGTTGACGAGCGGTCTCCATCAGCCGCAGAGGCTTCAGAGATCACAGAAGGCTGACGTGAGTGGCAGGGGCTGATCCTGACCACAGCTGAGGCGTCACACAAACACACAAACACACCGATATTGCAGATTCCCACAGTTAGTATGAGAAACCTCCTTGAAAAAACCCTGTGTTAGTAAAAGCAACACCAAGTAGCAAAGAGGCCGCGAGGCAAGGAGGAAAAGAAAACCTACCCTGTCTGTCTGTGGTGTGTCCGTGGTAGAGGGTCTGTTGGCTCTGGCGGATGGCGGCCGTGAGCGGAAGGTCGGCGTGCATCACCCACTCCTGACTGCCGTTCACCACCGGTTCTGTTGGCATAGCCACTGAGTGGCGTTTTGGTACGTCTTTAGTCAGTGTGGCCAGAGACTGCTTTGCCTAAGAAGAAAAATAAATAAATAAATAACAGAAAATTAGCATGAGAGTGAACAGGGACAAAGATGTTAACATTACAGGACTAACTATAATTACAAGGATCAGTATACACGATATAAGATTAGACAGGCTATAGTTTATTCCACTGGCTGTGACACTGGACACAGAGTCATTAAGAAGCCCACTTTTTTAAGTTGGAAATCATCAGAATTAATCTCACACGACCAACTGAGTACCAGCTGTTTTTTTTAATGAAACTCTGAAAACATCTGCCTAATATTTTGCCTCTCCGGGAAACGACATGGGACCTCGTGAGTGGCAGAGGATCCTTCAAGTATTGTGGGTTTCAGGGTGGGGCCTCCGATGATCGGGCTTGTTGTGACACATCCTTCTGCATGCTCAATCGGACTGTTATCTGTTAGCTTTTGTTGCTCTTTGTTACATTCCTCTTGCCATTCCTAGTTCTGTCGTTTTATGGGTGTGGCCGGGTGCATAACCCTGCTGGTGGAGGCCGCTGCCATCAGGGAGCACGCATTTATTCTGCAGCACTGTTTAACTGGGTGTTACCTGTCAAAGAAACATCCATGGGAATGGCGGGAGCTGAGGGGTTCCAGCAGAGCGCTGCACTGTGACATGATGATCAGTGCTACGTTGTGACTGATCCTTCAAGTATTGTGGGTTTTAAACATTAGAAAGTGCAACAGGATGGTCTATTCCTGAGATATGCTGAAGTTAGAAAATAGCCAGTGTTATAAACCGAATGTATTCATCACTTTCCATAGGACTTTATTTATATATTTTTTTACTGAAATCCTCTGAGAGAGGACAGACTGGAGAAAGTTGAGTTTAGCGGCAGAGAAAGCAACAGGGTTGGGCTGTTTGACAGTGATGCAGCTCTGGCACTGAAGTGCCAACAAATGTGATCTGTGATGGAGCGTGATGTGAGGATCTGTGGGTGGCTGTGACTTGCTGAGGGAGGAGAGAGATTAATGACACACAGACTGACAAGTGTACCTATGAGGGACTGACACAGCAGCACAGAGATAAGGCATGAATTTCTTTCTCTCAAAGCATTAAGCTTTGCTCCAGACTGAGGAAGTGGCATATTGCATGCGTCTGAACTGATATGAACATGTGACCTTCTTTGCATTTGTGCCACGTTTACCAGCTAAGAGTGGAGGTGACTCCGCTGCGGTTTAATAACTTTAGCAAAGTTGTGACTCCGTCCGACTCACCATTGTGAGCTCGGCCTCCAGTTCTTTAATCCTGTTCTCCTTCATATCCAGCTGAGAACGCAAGACGTTGGCCTGCTCTGTGGATTCTTTGGTCTGCCTCCTCAGGTCCCACTTCTCCCTCTCCAGCACGTCCTTCTCCTTTGCCAGGGCTTTCACTGCATCCTCACTCTCCTGCAGAAATCGCACACATACAGTTATCGTGATTTCACATCAAAGTCACATTGAGTGAACCGGAAAAAAATTTGAGTGAAGCAGCACACATCGTGTGTTGCTGTATGGTTTTGAAAAGGGTGGCTGCTGTTTTTTTAGTAATTCCAGTTACGGACTGTTGCAACTAAGACAAAGTTATAAGCAAGACAGACTGTTATGTGGTTGTGTGGCTTTATAGACATTTTGAAGGCTTTATTCATGTTTTATGCTAGCGTCTATGTTTTTATGAAGCAGTTATTACTGTTACATCGTAGAGAAACAGTTAAGCCTGTCAACAGTGCTAATTAATATCCGAAGGTGTTTCCACACCTGCGATGTTTAGTCTGTTTAAACTGAACTATACTATATGCGCACAAGTCAGTAAGGGTTGGCAAAGAGGCATGAAAAGATTATAAATTCTCCATGCTCTCAAATAGTCCAGAATGCAACACCTTCCTGTATTTACACTTGCTGCTCATGCCCCAGACACATCTGGTCTATAAGCAGACTGAATGTTCTTACGTGGTTTGTAATGACACATTGTGGTTCACTTGGATTTTTCTCTGTGTGAAATGAAACCAAACCACAGGGAAAGTCACAAAGTGTCAAACCTATCTGCTGATGGGACCACAATAAAATGACTCTAGGTGTGAAAACACTGCTAATTACTAAGACATACCCAAAGTACCAAAATGGCAATACACAAACCATGACGTCACCGTGGCTACATCCATCTTTCATGTACAGTCTATAAATGGGTAGAACTGTAAAAACGCTAACTGTTAAAACAGGGGCGACCCTGGCTCAGGGGGTTGGGAAGCGTATCTGTAACCGGAAGGTCGCCGGTTCGATCCCCGGGCTCTTTGTCCTGGTCGTTGTGTCCTTGGGCAAGACACTTTACCCTACTTGCCTACTGGTGTTGGCCAGAGGGGCCGATGGCGCGATATGGCAGCCTCGCTTCTGTCAGTCTGCCCCAGGGCAGCTGTGGCTACAACCGTAGCATGCCTCCACCAGTGTGTGAATGCGAGAGTGAATGAATAGTGGCATTGTAAAGCGCTATATAAATCCAATCCATTATTATTATTAAAAATCTCTGTACAGCTGGACAAATGAAAAACCGCCCTTTTCACTAGTTTTAAATATAAAATAGATTTAAGTGAAGTGCTATCAGACTGGTTAAACTTTTTAGAGTTGAAAAACTTCTTGTTTTTATTTTGGTAGAAAACAAAATGTAAGGTAGCCATAATTCAAAATACCTCTACGTGTGGGTTGGATTATTATTATTATTTTTTAAAAATATATACTGACAATTGGGATAGGAATGCAGGCACACAGAGACAGAGACAAAACTTGACAGCGTTACCTTTCGATGCTGGTCGTAGTTGCGTATGAACTCTCGCAGCTGCTCCTCTCTGCTCTCCAGTGTTGTGTACAGCTGCTGCATCTGATTCGCCAAGTCTGCTTTCTCCACCTTCAGCCGCTTACGGTCAGCTTTCATAGCTTCAAAACACAAGCAAACACATTGAGACACTGAGCAGCACATATGTGTCCATCAACAACAGAAAACTGGACAGTAGACAAACAGTAGACAAAGACAAAGCTTTGTAATTACACCACAGAGCCACTAGGTGACACTGTGTCTTCTGTTAATGAGTTACTTTTTCCCTTTACTTTCAGAAGACGGGGCCCGGAGAAAATGATGTAATCATCCCCGAGTCATTCGGTTTCAGGTGGCATGTGGAGTCTTTGTGGACTCATCCTGAAAACAGCGTGATTGGATCTGATTCCTTTCAACTTCATTCACTTTCAGCTCAACAGCAGCGATGCAACTGTGGGTCTTTTGTGCAGGTGGAAACAATGCTAACGCTCTCATGAGAGCCCGGGTTCACCAGGTAGGCAAAACTGGAAAAGTGGTACCTGCACTTTCCATAACTGCACATGTCATTCAGGGTGCATTCCTCCTGTCAGCGTTCAGCGTCCTCGCATTTATCACACAGCATTTAAACCTGTTTTGCCGCAGTTACATGACGGTTTACAAGCCTGCAGTTTACCACTATGAGCTGTTGAAAGGACCGCGCAAAGGTAGAACATTAAACTAAAAACAACTGCCTGAGTTTCAAGCAGGACTGGCTTTGCTTTTTGTAAAAAGATGTAAACATGGTGGTGTTGCATAATAATAAAAACAGAACACCCCTAACACATCAGTGTCCGAGCGAAGCTCTTCGCTCATGATCGATGGACGTTAATTAAAATGAGGTGAACCTGGAGTTGACTTGGCTGCTCATCAGCTCGGGATGACTAATGTTTCAACTTAGCCACATAAAGACAGAGATTACCTGCTCATTTTAATTTATGCCCCAGAAGAATCACTGGAATTTTACTATTATGGTAATTGGTCTGCTGTTACTTGTGAATGATTTTGATGAATGTGAAAAATGCTGTTGAGTTAATGATTTACACCCACTGCTTTGATCAATGAATCATTCTTATTTGCTTGAAATAGATGAATCAACATATGTTGCTCTATTAAAGAGAAGCTAATCCCAAAAAGTAATTTTGATAGTTAATGCGCACACACACACACACACACACACACACACACACACACACACACACACACACACACACACACACACACCAAGAATCTGAGAGCCAAAATTATAGTAAACAAATGCAAAAATGGAAAACACCCAGCTATGTGGCATGCTTGTTCTTAAGAGTCGGTAAAGAACATGATAACTCTTAATGTATAGAGTTGAATATAAAACCACGGACAGTAAGAGATATACTGTCTAGATATAAAACATTTAAGTGAGCCGTTTATACAAAGAAAACCTGGTAGATGCAGAAGTATAAATGGATAAATAGTTATTTTATAGATTTTCATACAAACTGTGTTTTTTCCTCAAAGCTGTGAAACAGAAAGTAAACACAGTCATTTCTAACGTTTTATGTCTCAGCAGAGGCAGATAAAAACATTTCCAAACAATCTCAAGTCCATCATTTCTACAGAGAGAAAGATTATTGACATGTGGAAAACATTCAAGGCAATCTTCCAACAAGTGGACATCCCACGCAAATGCCCCCACCCCTCCCTGAAAAAGATTGTGAATTTCAGATTGTGAAACGCTCAGAGAAACTTCAAAAAGGCCAAAAGCTTCATATCAGCCTCCCCAGGCCTCAGTTAGCAAGTTAAATATTAAAGTTCATGGCACTAAGACACATTAAGACAAACCACAAGACTTCTGGAACAATTTTCTTTGGACAGATGAACCTATTGGACCATGCACACACCACTGTATATGCTGCCTGGAAACATTTAATTGAACCAATTACTGTGAGAAAGCACAACGCAGAAGACGTTTTTGTACGAATACAAAAAAATGACTTTGTAGATCATTTTGATGTCCCAAGGTTTGTCATGTAATGGAAAAAAAATAATTTATACTATCTGCTTTTGTTTGGTAAGACAAAGTGGATTTCATTTAATTACAAGATATTCTGGCTTGACATAACATCCCCATGAAAGCTTGGACAGCTGTATTTGCTGTACATTTGAAGTAGGTAGGTGCTGGAAACACGGGGGTTCTGGTAGATTAGGCAAGACGACAAGATGTCTGTTTGCTTCTGACCTTGTAAGGCCTCCTTGGCACGGTCCAGCTCCTGCTCCTTGTCACCCAGCTGCACACGGAGCTCAGTGGCAGAAAGCAGATTGGCAGAGCAGCCGCCCTGGGTCTCCTCCAGGTCTTTAGTCAACATGTCCTTCATTTGCCTCAGCAGGTGGACCTCCTCTTGGAGCTGGACCACCTCTTCACGGAGCAACACTGAAGGAGAGAAAGAGTTTGCAAATTTAGATTATGTGTAGAATAAATATGGAGGGTAAGTGTGCAGAAAAAAATGAGAAAGGAGGATGGAAATAAAAGAGTAAACTACAGGGATGTCCAAAAGGGGCAAAATATGCAACAGGAAATGGAAAAATATGAACTAATAACAAAAGTGATAAAATTCTTCAATACATCAAACCACAAAAGTTACAGCTTCCCTTCAGATGTTGCCAGAGGTGTTGCAGAAATGTAGTTACATGCTGAGTGACAGACTCAGGCCTGGCACTGGTGATGGTAGTACGCAAGAGACAGCAGCCTGATAAGACTTAATAAAATATAAGCGGCACACACTCGGGCTGTGCTCCTCTGTGCCGTATTTTCCCTCAGCTGTGCAATGCCTCATATCCCTCAGGGGAAACAGGCAAGCAAACATGAGCAGGGAACTAAGGCGAGGACAAACTGAAGAGCGAACGCAGTGGCACAAGCTGGTGGACACATTTGTAAAGCCAGAGGACAGAAACAATGAAAAAGTCCATTGAAGGAAACCCATACTAGCAAAAGTGTCACGATGATTTATACTGCGCACATAAAGGGTAGAAGGTCTGTTCCAGAAGAACGCAAGAACAAAGACAGATGAAATACGCAGTCAGCCAAAACATTTCAGCATAGAATAAAACCTGCAAACGCAATGATAGATTTGTAATTTCCCCAAAAAATAACTCAATACCATAGAGCGCTGCATAAAGAAAAAAAAAGCTATTTGGATCTTATAAGGGATGATGAGTTAATAAATCACGAGTTAAATAAGCAGAAAATTAGTCAAAAAACTGTTTGATTAACAATTTTTCTTGTTAAAAAAAGTGATTTATCACCTTAGCAGATATGCTCGAAAGCATAAGTAACTTTTGACATTTTTCAGACAAAACAAGTTTTGAGGTCCAGGAAAATACGTTGGGTGACTTCTGTTGGGAATCCGACAGACAAAAAATTAATTAACAAATCAGTGAGAAATTGTTAGTTTTAAACAATTTTAAAAAAGGATAAATGTGTGAGTGTGCATTTGTGTATGTGTGAATTACAGGCATTAGAGTTTTACTTTCTGTTGCATGAATAAGAATCTGCAATCAAGCTAGCGTCACTCAAGGCTCTGATGTTAACTTAAAAAAAAAGCTAAATGTCTGATAGATGGCTGTGTCAAAAGAACAACAGCAAACGCACACACGCACGAAAACATCATGGGCCTTGGGAACAGGAATTCAGAGGTAACCCCGATTTAACCCCGTGTTAAACTGAGAGCACATACACTGGAAAAACGGTGATGATCCAGAATGCATGACTGGAAAAAAAACAAACAAACCATGGAAACGATCCAGCAGCTACAGAGTTGTTTCAGCCTGGATCAATAAGCTCAACTAACCATCGAGGGATGTCGTTCGTACAGCAATATTTCAAGTAAAGAAGTGGAGTGCTCCCTAATTTTTAAGGCAATGCCTTCAAAACTTTGTATAAAACTATAGAGAGAGCCGACGTCAACGTGAGGAAGCCTGCATCAGAGGAAAAAAGAGAAGGTCTTAGCAGGCCTGCAGCCAGACGTTGTGGGGCTGCAGCAGCTCCGATAAGAGAGGAGGGGACAGTCCATCGGTCTCTGTCAGCGCGGGACTCTGGAAGCACAGCGGGCAGCTCTGTGCTGCATGTGACAAAAAGAGTTTGTTTCCCAGAGAGAGCAATCTCTCATGGCCTTCTTGCAGCTTAAATCCATTTATTCATCTGTTTACCTGCAGGCTCTCCTATTTTTGTCACGGGAGCCCGGCAGCTGCTTTTGATGACACTGGACAGAATTGGACATTATTTCTGAGGACGCTTTCTATTTGTTTCACTGCGATGTGGATGCTGATCGACTCTTGTCATTAGCTGTCAGTTTGGAAATGGCTGCATTTTAGTTGCCAAGTATTAGCATCATTACACGCTTGTGTTATATCCATTAAGCTGTACCTCAATAACAAAGTGTGAGCATTTTGTCCTAAGGGTATCTACGGTGGATTTAGTGAGAAATGTGTTTAACTTACAAAGAATCAATAACACATTTCTCCCAAATCCAATTTTGCATTCATTTTCAGCATCATCCTCTTTCACAATTAAATACACCGGCTCACACAGCAGACACAGGCTAAAATACACAGAAATGGACCTGCAGGAAGTTTTTTTCTTTTAAACAACTCAAATTGTGGTAAAACTTGAGGAAAAATAAAAGTTAAGACTTCTTCTGCAGATGTATGTGATCGTTTCACATCTCAAAAAGACTGAAAGGACATAAAGAAAAGGGTGCCGACAGAGGCGAGCCATCCATTGCCTGTACCTACAGATAATTCACCTCCATATACACTGTTTTATGCAATCTAAAAAAGCAATTTAAACTGACAGGAGTCATATAAGCCACACAAAGCAGTATGCTCTCTGAGCTTTGAGTGGTTGTGCAGAGAGCTTGGCAAAGCTATTAGTGTCCTCCCACATAAGAAGAGAACCCACTCTCTTCCTACTCAGCAGCGTCCCATTCAATGAACTTCTCATCCAAGCCTCCCATTAGTTTGTCCATCAAAGCCAGTCAGTAGCAGGTCAATCTCTATCCCTTTTCCTTGCATAGCAGAGCTATTAAAACCCAGCACGCACACGCACACACAGCTGAGGAGAGCACATATAGTAGCTGTAGGCTTATGATGAGGTGTTAGAGAAAGCAGAGGCACCGGGAAGGTTAAGTGGGTGTTGGAAATGTGTTGATTGGTGGTCAAAGACCTGAACTAGTCTCCTGTGAACCATATGCAGGATTAAAGTGGCCTCATTTGTATACATGACTGATCAAAGATGCTTAACGTGCACTACGGTGGAATATTAAACTTGGATGAGAAAGTCCATTTAAAGCTAATGCTCTTGTTGCATTTTAAAAGCAGTTTGTGTCTCACTATGCACGAAAAATGTCCCGGTTAATAGAAGGAGGCCACAAACCGAATAGAAAAAAAAAAAAATGGTAGAAGTAGTTCCAGAGAACTTTAAATGTGAGGCTTGTGGATTAACTAGAAATGGAAAATATTTCTCATGAGACATCTAAACACATTTTCCAGGACTCTTGGGGATAGATCTACTCTATTTTCAATTGGGCTTACGATTTTCCTTTTTGATAAAGCATATAGTTAGGGCTGAATCAGATGACCCTGAATCCTCCTTTAGTTACGCTGCAATAAGCCTGGGTTGCTGGGGGCTTCCCATGAGTGTTTCTTCTTCACTCACTATGTGTTTATACACCACTCTGCAGTTAAACATTAGTTATTATTAACCTCGGACTCTCTTCCACAGTGTATATTTTATCCTGTCTTCCTCCCATCACACCGGACAGGTCACAGCAGATGACCGGCTTTCCCTGGGCCTGGTTCTGCTGGAGGTTTCTTCCTGTTAGGGGGATTTTTTCCTTCCCACTGTCGCCAAGTTTTTTCCCAGCAGGAATGGATTCATTTTTGGGGGACTTTCTCTATTATTATAGCATAGATGTTACAATGTTATGATATGTTACATGTTACAACACAAATCTCTTTGAGGCAACTGTTGCTGTGGTTTGGTGCTGTATAAATAAAATTGAATTGAACAGATCACATGATAGGGTGGGGCTAGGATTCACAATGGTTCACAATCAACCATGGCTGATTGTGACCCACACCTTTTTTCCACACAGAGTGGGTGTGATTAGGCAGAGGATCAATAGGGGGTCCATGACCCTCTTGGGGACAGTCCCATAGAGCTTAAAGTCTGGGACTCTCCACCAGTTGCTCTTAGAACTCAAGAAGTTTCTTGGATGAGAGGTGAAACGTCTTCAGGGACTACAGACACCTTCTTTCCAAGCTCTTTAGGCTACAATGACCTGGATGCCTGAGAACCTTCACAGATGAATTGAACAGATATCTCAAACCTGCAACAGTCCTTGCAGCTAACTGCTAGCATGGTAACATTTCTGTAATTTGGGTGTACTTGTACCTTTTAACAAAGCACTTTTGTTCCACAAGATATCATAAAGAGCAGCCTCTCCAGCAGCATGGAATATTTTTAATAAGCAAAACCATTAGAATGACATTTGACAGTCGAGCAGGGCGTCAAAAATCTCTGCAGTGACAGCAGCTAACCATTCTGCCTTGAGGAGCTATGATGTGCATGGTTGTCATTTTTCCGCCTTGGTCTTCCTGCCAATTCAGATTTGTGTAATTTAAAAGTACAGTATACAAGACAAACCCAGAGGCAGTGGTGCTGGCTGTTCTCCTCTAATCTCTCCGGTACAGTAAGTGAAAACAGCTGAGCTGGATAACGAGGGCACACGGAGCTTTCTAAGATCCACACATGCTGTAATACCCCACACCTCTCTCTTAAATACCTGATGAACCTTCATTAAGGAGCGTAGGTGGGTTTTCTGAGATTTTCACTTTAGGCTCTAAGAGATCACCTTTTCTTGTATAAAAAAAATGTAACAAACAAATTTATGTGACAGCTTCATGGCAGAAAAATCAAGAGGAGGCCGTTCAGTCTGGTTGAACAGCTTTAGCTTCCATGGAACGAACATGTTGGCAAGACACTTGTTAAAAATATGAAGGAAGTTATTCCTGCAGACAAAGAAGATCCGGCCAAAACTTTCAAATCATTTTTCTGCATGAGCTCTTATTAAGCTACAAGTGCAGCACCACACAAAGTGCAAACCACAGCTTTGGCTTCTTTTAGAAGATTAGTATTGAATTAGAATAGAATAGCTTCTTATTGTCACCGTTACAAGAACAATGAAAGGCAGTTTGGCATTTCTCCATGTGTGTGAAGTACACAATAGCGTAAGTATTTACACAATAACTGACAAATTTACACAAGAAAGATATGTACAAGTTATACATACACCTGCAAACATACACGCACATACATACACATATGAACATATACACATATGCATCCGTACATACATACACACACACATATTTTCACATACACGCTTACATCTATATACTTACACATACATGCCATCTAACTAGCAGGTGCATTGAGAGGTGCAGTGTGATCAGTGATATTGCACATTGAGTGGGGGGGGGGTGCTGTTGGAACTATACTAAATAAGGTTATAATAAATACAGTTTAAAGAGGTAGGGGTGTTGGTTGCATTGAAGTATAAACAGAAATATGATTTATGCAGTGCAGTTATCCTTCAATCAGGGTGGAGGTAGGGCATGTTTGATAACCTGTGGGTAAAAACTTCTGTTGCGTCTGTTTGTCTTTGACCTGATGGACCTGTAACGTTTACCAGAGGGAAGTGTCCAGGGTGTGGGGGGTTTTTGATGATGGTGCTGGCTTTCTGCTGAAGTCTGCCAGTATAGATGTTTCTGAGGGGGGTTAGTGAAGTACCGATTGCCCGCTCTGCTGCCCTCACCACCTGCTGCAGTTTCCTCTTGTCCTCCGCGGTGCAGCAGTTGAACCAGAGTATGCAGCAGTAGGTCAGAAGGCTCTCGAAGGTGGAGCGGTAGAAGTTTACTAGCAGTCTTTGGGGTAATTGGGCCTGACGTAGTTTCCTGAGGAAGTACAGCCTTTGTTGTGCTTTCCCTTCCTGGTGGGAGATGTTAAAGTAAGGTCGGCCAAGATGTGGACTCCGAAAAATTTAAAGCTTTCTACCCTTTCTCCCTCCTCCCCATCAATGTAGAGGGTAGAGTGCTCAGATCGCTTTGTTCTTCTGAAGTCGATTACCATCTCCTTGGTCTTGGATGTGTTCAGATGCAGGTTGTTGTCATCAGACCATCGCTTCAGATGCTGAACCTCCTCTCTGTAGGCTGAATCATCGTTGTTGTCCATCAGTCCTATGACGGTGGTGTCATCAGCAAATTTTACAATGGTGTTACTGGTGTGGATTGGTGAACAGTCATGGGTGAAAAGTGAGTATAAGAGGGGACTAAGGACACACCCCTGTGGGACACCCACATTCAGAATGAGGGTGGAGGAGGTGTGCTCTCCCATTCTGACGTTCTGGGGTCTGTTGCTCAGGAAGTCCAATATCCAGCTGCACAGTGAGCTGCTGAGTCCTAAGTTGCTTAGTTTATTAACCAGTTTGTGGGGTTGAACTGTATTGAAGGCAGAGCTGGAGTCCACAAACAGCATTCTAACATAGGTGTTACGACTGTCCAGGTGTGTGAGGGCTGTGTGAAGAGCTGTTATTATTATTACGTCCTCTGTCGATATATCACAGTGTGTCAACATGTTTAAACAGAGCGTATTACAGGGAGAAAAACTGCAGCTTTTTTTCAATAATCAGAAAAACTGTAGAGCTTCAAGGCATTTTGTTTACTTCTGAAGATCATGCACTGTCTTTTTCCACTCAGTTGAGTCCCTTACTGTTGATGCACAGCTATAATATGATATCTGTAATGCAGCAAATGTGCAGGGAATTGGAGCTGAATGATGAAAACTGTAATGGCTTTCCAGAGAAAGCACTGAGAGATGTTCTGGTGTCGCATTGGAGGGGGCCTGGCTAATATATTGGGACATCAAAGCAGCCCCATTCAATGGCACATTTCTCAAAAGAAAAAGAAAAAAGAAGAAAAAAATTGACCATGCAGCGAATAATAAAGCAAGAAAACATATATCAAAGCTTTCTTTAAACCAAATTTTAAGCAATATGACAAGTGTTTACTGGGGATAAAAACACCTCACTGTAACAAAAAGCTATGTTGTCAGTGGCTGATATGAGCAGAGCTGTTTTAAACAACCACCAAAGTCTTTAAAACACTCCATTGCCCGTTGGGCATCTTTCTTTGCCTTTAGACAACAATTCTGATGGCAAAAGAGCGAAACGGGACAGGCCAAAAAAAACAAAAAAAACAAAAAACAAAAAACCACTCCATAAAAGCCTCCTAATAAGCTCTTCTTTCCTAAGCTCTGCTTGTTGATAAACGTTACCTAGAATGAACTAATAGAAACATCAAAAACTTGTTTTCAAGACAGCAGTTGCTCGGAGGCTTTATGCAAAAAGAAAAACATTACATAAGTGTGTAGCTGCATTGCAGGTGATTGTGTTGACTCAAACAGAGTCCCTGAAGAAAGTGAACTAAAATGATTTCTTATGATTATTAATAATATAATTATAAAATGCGATGTAAACAGGAGTAAAAGACAAAAAAGACATAAGCACAAAGCAAAAACTCTGAAGGTAAATTTAAGCAGAAAAGCTCATTATTAGAGCCAAACAAAGCAAAGTAAATGAAAGAAACCACAAATTGTAACCTTTACATTTAAGCCTCAACTTCAGAAGAGCTAGAAGGGCTTAACCTGTGGATCTAAGCCTCTGACCTGGTTCACGGTGGAACACCTCACATCTAATAAGGTTAATTGGCAGCAGCTCAGTCACATAACTGGGTATAAATAGACCATTTGAAACAACCTGGAAAGACTGCATGAGCAAGTTTATAGTTTCAGAATAACATTTCTTCATGTAAAGTTGCAAAGATTTTGCAGTGCTATGTACTGCAAATGCTACGTCTGTGCATTTACGTAGCACAGATCTAACATACATGTCTTTGGACTGTAGGAGAAGGACGGAGCAACTGAAAGAAAACCCACACGCCCCGTGGATAACATGCAAACTCCACACACTAAGGGTCCAGCCGGGGTTTGAATCAGGAACCTTCTTCCTTTGTGGTGACAGCACTAACCACTGCACCAATGTGTAAAATGTTTAAAAGGGACAAGGCCAAAAGCCTACATTGAATGTCTGTGATCTTCTGATCCGTTCTAGATTGTTTGACGTCGGTGATGATATGGAGGTGCTGAACGCTATACACATATCTTTATCTAGTCATCATTATGCTACCAATCCAACAATGTTTTTTTTTTTCTAAAGGAAGGCTTCTACCATGGTCTTGCTGAAATAAGTAAACTATATTCTGCCCATATTACAGCAGCCAGACTCCTTAACAAAAGGGTCTGGATGCTGAACTGCCCTCGTTGCAGCAGGGAGCTGTAAAATGACAAAAGAGGCCAATGGGGCTGCTGAAATCCCACATCTAGAATGGACAGGACAACATTGCAGTCTCTAAACTATAAAAATCGCTCAGTTCCTCTGAACTATAAATAGCATTGTTAAAGGAAGAATTTATGCAGTAAAGTAGCAATCGTCCAAGCAATCGTCCAAGCTTTTCCTGTATCATGTTATCAGCATCAAATTTAGGGGTGAAAAAGAGCTTTTCAGTTTCAATATTTAGTATTATTTTCAATGAAAGGCTTGAATTATTTGCACAGCAATGCCTCCTGTTTTAATTTATATTTATAGTGTCCTGAGTTTCTGAAAATGGTTGCACTTAGTGTGTGCAATTGAGCTTAAAGGTGGCTATTTCTATAGTAAATTATGAGAACAGGCGCACATGCCTGCTGAGCTCTGGCCTTCACTATTTATGGTATGAAGCTCGGGCAAGACTGACATGAGAGAAGACAACAGTGTGATTCAGCTCATACAAGTAACTGTGTAACCTTTAAAGGGAGGAAAAATACACCTTAAAAGCCATGCAAGGCATACAGTCAGTAACAAAACATTCATGTGACTTGCGTCACATTGCAAATAACTTTAGAGTGCTTCATCAGAGTGGTGATGCACAGATACACATGAGTATCTGAGTGACGTTACTAGTTTTCTTATGGTATCTCTGGCATCTGAAGAACCACTGGATGAAATCTTTACATACTTTTGTTTATGACTAATACTAGGTTGATTCCCATTAGCCTCAGCATATTTGGATAAACATAGGCGTGTTGGCCCCGTCAGTGCAAGTATGTCATCATGGTAGTGACAGATAAAAGGGGCCAAAGTGTGTGGTCTTGCAGCTGATTGCATAACTACAGATATATAAAATCAGGAAGTCAAGTTAAAAGAAAAAAAACTCCAAAACAACACCTTCCTGTCAATTCCTTTCTCCCATTCAAATAATTCCATCCATCCATAAGATGAGAGCCATGGTACTTCCTGGAGAGGTGGCCATGCTACTACAGGCCCTACACACAGAAACAGACAATCATTCGAGGCCAACATCTTCCTTCTGTGGAGAAAAGCTGGAGTATCTTCAGAGAACCCACACAGACGCAAGGAAAACATGCAAACGCCACAGAGAGAGGCCCCCAGGTGGCCCCCGGGTGGCCAGTGATTTGAATATAGGACCTTCTTTCTGTGAGACAACAGTGAAATCTACCATCACGCTGCCTCCTCCTTCCAATTCTGCATTGAACAAATGTCTGTTCAGATTAGTTTCTAGAAGTCTTCTGAGCTTTTTTACAACTTCAGACAGAAAAACCAAACCATGTGTTTACAGATTTATTAAATGACTGTAACCAATCAGTTCCAAACCCATGCCTGACACAAGAGAAAGAGAAACGACTGAGAGTGAGAAGCTTCATAAGTAAATACATTCATTCTTTCAGGGGCACCCTGCTGAGTCAAATTAAGGGGAGGTTGGGTGGGTGGATGGCATAGGTACGCTGCACCGATTAGTGGCTTTTGTAAAATCATCAGCAAAACTATATTTAGCATCTTTATTGTCAACTTGTACTATGGGCACAGCAGGAACCTGTGTGGAAATGGATTGGAGATTGTATAGAGAGTGTGGGCAGCATTAAATCAGATTTGATATGCTTAAGCTACAAATAGCAGTAAAAGCACTGATGAGCTTCAAACCAGGAGATCAAAAAGATGTAAGCAAACACCTTATTTCTAATGCCCTGACACCCGGAGACTCTGAGCACTGTGCTGTTGCATCCTAAAAAGTCTCTGCACGTATGGGTCAGGTCCATTCCCCTGTCAGGCTATTACACCTGGCTTGTCTATAATACATCTGCGCATAAATAATGCATGCTACTGACTCTTTAACCTACCTGACAAAAGTATTTACCATTTAATCGATAATTCAACACGGTTATAGATAACAAATCCAGCTAATACATCAAAAATTCAAATATAAACATACAAAATGATTGTAGTTTTCTAAAATTTACTAACATAACATAAATTCAAATCATACATGATTCCAAACATTTTTTACAAATAAATAACTGCAAAGTGGGGTGTGCGGAATTATTCAGCCCTCTGAGTCAATACTTTGTAGAACCACCGTTTGCTAAAATTACAGCTGCCAGTCTTTTAGGGTTTGTCTCTACCAGCTTTGCACATCTAGAATATTCCAGCTGTTCACTTGAAAAGTTCGTTGCTGGGTGATTTATAGCTATGTTTATGATTGCTGTACTGATGAATGGTGAAATTTCACCCAGTGGGTTCGTTACATTTAGCCAATTCTGAGCACACACGTCGCTCCTGTACATCTCTGATTTATCCCATTGCTTCTGTCAGTGTTGATTCCAGTGAAGCACAGTGCTTGACAGAAGACGCTGCTTTGTCACCAACATAGAAAGTCTCACGAGTCAGAGATTGATTTCTTTTTATGGGTCCACAGATCTGGTTTCATTTCATGTCTCTTACCCAGGGTTTGCATTTCGTGGCGATTCTTCTAGTTAGGGACACAACGTGTTCCCTTAATCATTGACAAGGACACAAGTCTGCTCTCCTTTCCTAGATAGCACTCCTGACATTTAGTGCAGTCATAAACGGGTGTTTGGCCTTTATGATTTTTTTTCCTGCAAGCAAACCGCAGTTTCTTTCTCTAGCTGACAGATTTTTTCCTTTTTTTTGGTTATTATTTACCTGGATTCTCAAACCTTTACTCCCAGCATTCAGAGACAATTCAACCTCAATTTAATCTCTGACCTGTGCATGATCTAATACTGAAACAATGCACAGCTTCCCAAAATAAAATTTGGATTCTGAACGTGCAACTACTCTTAAACACCTGCAATTTGTGTGCCGTTTACCCTTGTACCACAAAATGCTCAGTACAGCATTAAAAATGACCATACTAAACCAATCCTACTCAAATTAAATCTTAAACTTGGTACATTACTGTGCTATAGAACCAGTATTTTATTTCAATCCAAATGTGCAAAAACAAGGTCTGATGAATGAAAACAGTGTAAGTGTTAAGTTGCTTAGACTCTGGAATGAACATCTGTGCAAGTATACAGTATCTATCAGGAACAGTTCCTATTAATTAATTGCCTGGGGGGGAGGGGGTTACATTACAACTGAGGTCAGTGCAAGGATGCCAAGTGAAGATAGCTGTAATTGATTCACGTGTTTATAATGTGCAGATTAGGCACTCTGCCAAAGATGCTCCATTTGGAGGCTCCGAGAACTTGAAAGTAATTTAAATATTTTTAATATGGTCAAGAGATGCATCCGCCCTCGATGTCACTTGGAATTGGCATCCTTCCCTGTGCATTGGTTTTGTTTACATAAAGTGAATCATCCAGTGATTACTTAACCCTGCTGGCATGAAGGAACTGAAAAGGGCACTCCTTCAGTTTATGACAAAGGAATAAAACTGAAGTGACTGTACAGGGAATGTACTATTATCCAGCTTTCAGCTCAATCAATCAAAATGACCTCATCCCTCTAAAGCTAAACCATATATAACAATTTCCCCCTGTTCTAATGTGAGACACCGGAGAAGCCAATCAATCTGCTCAAGCTGTTTTCACTCAGATACATCTGCTTAGATATCAAGCACAAGCTCCTGTGGTAAAGCCACACAGGATTTAACAGATGCTACATAGTCAGGTTGCTATGATATTTCATACTGCATTTATTTTAAAGGCATAGTTTGACAGTTTGGGAAATACTCCTGTGTTCTTAACAAGAGAAGGATTAGAAGATCGATACCACGCTCATGTCAGTATTATAAATATGCAGCTCTGGAGAAAGGCCACAGGCCTGGAAGGAGAAAAATGGCTTGTCCAAGGAGAAGAAATGCTTTCAACTAGCACCTCTAAAAGGTCACCATTAGACACATCACATGTCTTTCCTTGTTTTTTTTTTTAAATTGTGGTTTTATAGAAGGATTTTACAGTCAAGAAACAGTTTGGCAAACTAAAATTGTTTAATGAACTGAGGTGTTTACCATCAAATTGTAAAGTCACCATCATGCCACCATGTTAGTATCTGAAACAAAGCAACCAGAAGCCATCAAATACTTTGTCAACTCACTTAAGTCCCAATCATAAATGGACTTGTGCATATCAACAAACTATGAATCCTGAAGAAGAAAAGAAAATACTGAAAATGAGTCTGAGATTGGGTTCATGATGTCAATCGCTGAAGAAGAAAATGGCGAACAACCCTCAGTTTGAATCTGCAGACAAGCCTTAACATCTGCTAGGAACAACAGGATCTAGTCCGTGCCGAACTGGAAATCCACGTGTTTTGATACACAGTGTCCCTCATGTCCTGGAGCATGCCTGAATAATCTCACAAACTGCAGGTGGCGCCTGCTGGGCTGCAGCTTATGTGTGTAACATTAAAAGCCTTACTCAAGTTTAAATCATGTAAAACACTGCAAAAACTACCCGTTCTGTACTCGTTAACTGTTGCACTTGTTGAGATGCTGAAAGCAATAACGGCCTGTGATTAGCTCAGGGTAGTTACAGCTCACAGGGAGATCAAACAGAAACAGGATCGAAGAAATCAGAAAACAAAACAAACAAACTTGACTTTATATGTAAAGATGTGCCACACGCTGTGTGTAACGGCCTCGGTGAATAACTTCACAACAGCGCAGTGAGTGGGACGGCAACAGCAAAAGAACAATCTGTGCGTTGCAGTGCAGTCAAACTCATTGTCTTTCAAATTTCTGAGCGGTGACCTCAGGCTTCAGCAAACATGAGCTCCTGTACGAGTCATGCAACACACTGTGGGATGAAACTCATCTCTATTGATTCATAAACAACCACAACAAGTCCATCTGAATGTGTAGACAGACACAGACACACACCCACAGCAGCATCAAAGAAACCTTTTCATGGCATCTAGGAAAAGATTCTCCATAGCAGAAGATCTTCTCATTTTCCATCAAACATAACGCATCTTAATTCTTCAGTTTTCTGGATAATACAGTGCGTCTGCTTCCTAAATGAATCCAAACACAACGGCCAACATAGCTCTTAGATTATAGGCCAGCTTCATTATGTCTGCTGAGCTACTAAACTCCTTTATACCGAACATGAATTTGATGAAACATCACAGTTCATGCACAATGTAAAAGATTAAAAGATCATCCATATAAACGTGTCATACAGTATGTAGGTCACTTTTACTTAAGTAAAATAAATAATCCTGGGATATGGAATAGATTTAAATTAATCAGCTTTTATAGTGGAGGGAAAAGGCATGTGGTTATGAGTATTAAAAAAATGAACCACAGTCAGATCAAAAAGTAAGACTTATAATAACACAGTATTGGGGAAAAACATCAGTTTTATAACAATGTGACTTCAGTAATTCTAACAGCATTTCATGGCATATAATTAATATATCAAAAATATTTGTAATATTTTGCCATGAGAACCACTTCAATATCACAGCTGGCAAGAAGAGAAGCTTGGTTCGATTACTTAATATTAGAGCAGGTGAAATCAGTCAATTGATTTATGATCTGATTGTCAAAACCTAACTGAGCTGATTAACTGTTTACTGTAACTTTTAATTTTAACTACTTAAAAAAAACAACACATTTTTTCTGCACGTTCAAATGTGTATTCTGCTACAGTGAATTCACTAGCTTTCTGTTTGTTCTAGAAAACAATTAGGATTAACCTAGCAAATATTATAATGATCGATCATGAATAAAGGGGCCAATTAATCGAGCATTAAAGCAATCCGAGGCGCAGTGGAGATGTCTTTTTTTTTATAAACTAATGACATTGTTTTGAATAAATCTATAGTCTACCTGTCAAATAAATGTACAAAGTCCACGCTTTACATCGGGACAATAAGTAGGCGCCTAAGTTAAATCAGGCATGTACCAAATAAAAACGCCTGAGTCAATTGTAGCGTGTCCTACAGCAGCGCTTGTTACACTGCATCACAAATCATTTCAGTCTCAAACGTGAAATTTCAGAAATTAATCAGCTTTGTTGTAACTTTTATATTCCTATTATGTAATCAGTCCAGGCAAGCACACGCATTAGGACACGAACAGTAAACCCACTCACTCACCCTCTCTCTCTCTCTCTCTCTCACTCACACACACACACACACACACACACACACACACACACACACACACACACACACACACACACAGAGTCTTTTTTCACCGTCTATTTTCTATTGATCACTCACCGGCCTTCCCCTCCTCTTTCTCGGACCTCATGTCCTTCTCGGCACAGGCTATGCTCGGCTCCACTGTCAGCCTCGGTGTGAGCTCTCATAGCAGATTAAAAAAAAAAATTAAACGCACACCTATGCGTCCCGGCCAGTGCACACACAGACCATTCAAACCTCACATACAAACACACACACGCACACTGCGCTGCCGGTCCGGCCGCTCCCAGCTCTGCTTTCTGTGGCTCCACCCAAACAGGTTACCAGGAAGTCATCCCCTGAGAGAAACTCGCTACCTTTCCTGCCCCCTTTCGTACCAAACGAGCCTCTTTCTCTGTGTACCTGCGTAACGAGGTGTCCACGGGCAACTAGGACAACATTCACCCACGCCCACTACCGCTTTTCATCCCCCCCTCCTACCTTCCGCCTCCTACACACGTGTGGGAGGGTGGAGGGGGCGGGGAATACAAACTGCACCAAGGCCCTCAGGTAATGAGCCAGGTGAGTCAGTGGCGTTCTCACCCCACCTGATGGCCGAGAACACTGTGAAGCGTGTGCTTTTACACTCCACCAGCTGAACGCAAGAGGATACACCCCTCTGTGAAAGCTATGCACTCTCTGTGGGCCTCTACATGAGTGTACAGTGCTCACTTCCTGGATGCGAATGTGTGTTTTGGCCATAGGAAGGAAAACAAATCCCCCTCCAAACACAGCCAATTAAACTTCAGTATAAAGCGCTTTAAAGAGGAGGAAAAAGGACCACAACAGTGGCGAATTACTTCAAACTAAACAGCCTTACCTCTTCACAGTGAGATTAGAACATTAGTATGAGCAATGCACCTTATCATTAACCCTCTGGGGATGGGGTTGGTCTTTGCCCAGTGCTGAGTAAGGACAGACTGTGCCACGTTAGATAGGAACTGGGATGTGTTTGAACAGATTAATAATAAATAAGGTGAAGGCTGGTCCAGTTTTCTTCTCGAGCCTCTTCAGGCTCAAAACCCAAAGGCAGGTACAGTGAGGTGATTTGAAGAAAAGAGACAGGACTGTACCTGAATTAATTCAGCCTAAAGGGCCCACTTAGATAGAAACCTTTCTTTTCTTTTCTTTTTTTAAGTTTATGAGCACCTGAGCAACATAACTAGCATACTAAAGTGTAAGCATAATATATTTGTGTGTGTAGGAGTGTTTGTATGTCACAGAAACTTCAGTTAAATCTCTTGCATGTAAAGATGTGACAGCAGTTCAGAGCAGCTGCGCCGTTTGTCCCGGCTGTCAGAGGTTGATGCTTAGCTTTTTAACTCCGTCCAAAGATCAAATGTGGTCTAACCAGATACTTGTCACATGAGGCAATGGATCTGTCAGTCACGCACTGACACCTCAAGGATTACTGCCAGGCTCATTTTCTCTGTCCGATCACAGCTCAGAGTAAAGATTGCAACAGTAACTCTTCATTGGCAGTTATTGTAAGACATCAAAAAGAAGGAGATTTATCTCGTTGTAGAGAAAGGCAGATGCTGCAAATGCTTTGGGTTTAGGGTATGGCCTGCATCATAAATCCTTGATTTAGTTTATTAGAACTTTTGAATGATTCAATCTAATAATAATGTAATTATATTCACTTAGATTAATATTTGAACCTTTCTATATCTGTTTTCTTTGTCTTTATTTAAATAGATACTTTTTTTCGTCAAATGTAGCACTTCATAAATCTAAAGTCATGGTGCAACTACACCAAATTTTATTCACAGTATTGCTTTTATTCTGACACCTCTTCAGTCTGAAATTTTCCACTCCTCTGTGCCCTTATTCTTCAGCTCAACTCCCTGTATCACTATGCCATTCATTTGCTTTGCTAACATTAAAGCAAGAAGAAATCCTAAAAGCCTTCTTTTTCTACCCTCCACTCTCCTCTGCTGTATTGCTCTCCCTTCTCTCAGCAGAGAACGGTTGACCTGTCAGTCTGCATTATCAGCACTGGGGAGTGCTGATAGAGAGTTAGGATGAAGTGGGATTAAAATATTAGCTTGCCTACAGAGAGTACAGGCTGTATAAAAAAAGGAGGAAAGGAAGAAAACTCAAAACAACAATAGGCAGTGGGAGAAGCAGGAGAATGAGTGGCCGAGGTCACTAGAGCCGGTGCTCATTGTCGATGGAAATGACATCAGACTTGTCGAACAGCAACCGAGCATGTTCTTCCAGCTTTGAGGCTTTAGACTTGGAAGAAAAGACCTGAATTACAATTACAGTGCAGACTTTCTGGTTTGAGAACAAGCGCGGACAATAGTAGTCATTAGAATGAGAAACACTAACGGACACAAGCAACAATGGACATACAATCAATTGACCTCATGATCGATACCTTTTGTGCCACGGATACACACTGGTCACTTTGACTGCTGCACTTCAGAAACTGACAGAGGCTATTATCCTGAGCTGCACACTGACAGCAGTGATTGGAGGAGGTAAGTGGCCACGCAGCCCTGCAATAACTGCATGCTGCATTGTAACTCTAGCGCAATAAACATCAATATAGTTCCATTCAGATTAAAGCGGTTTGCAGAGTGAAATGTTTTTCTCTGAGAATCAATTGAGTCTCCCAATTTGGTGTCAGCACTTCTGTGTCTTGCATTGGGAAACAAAACACGTTATTTAGCTGCGATAAATCAAAGGCTGTAATGGATGGTAAAGCCCTCGTGGTCAGGCACCAAGTGCTGTTATCTGACTGTTCTCACCACCCTCTAGCCTGTGCAGCCTTTTGCTCAGCTTTAACCCCCCATTGCACCCACAAGTCAAGCTGACAGCTCTGTGTCTGTCTTCACCATGCTCACTTCTTGCTGTCACCAAGGCAACATCTTGTCTTTTGGAGCGCCGCAGTACCTTTGCCTAGCGAGCAGTCTGGTGTGCCAAAGTCCATCAGGCTGGATATTTCTGTTGGGTAGCACATGTCTGTCACCACTGTCTTCTGCCTGTGACGCATGGATGGATCTGTAGGAGAAAGAGATGAAGTTAGATTTTACTGAAATGGATCAATCAAAAACAAAAAAGAAGAGCTGTATGGCTCTTGTTCTGGAGCGCACACACACACACGCAGAGCAGGCATCAAAGCACAAATGTGAGGAGCTGGGGTCGAGGTGGGTTGCAAAGTGGCTTGCCAAACAGATGTAAGTATTTTAAATAAACTCAAATACCGCCTCTTTTATGAAATTTGATATTGGAAAGTCATAGTACTTTACCATGCAGCTGCTGATAATTTGCTGTTATCATCCCAACTGCTGGGATTGTGTTAAGCTCAAATTTTGGACATTTTCATTTTTCACGTGCAAAACTTTATCCTACACAGTTAAGCACATTTACACCAACAGCCAATTTAGAAATAACAATTAACCTAACATGCATGTCTTTGTTCTGTGGGAGGAAGCCTGCAGGAAACCTACACAGTCAGAGGAGATCAAATTCCATAGAAAAAAGGCCCAGAGATTAGGAAATTTAAACCCTTTCTTGATGTGGGATGTCAAAGCTAACCAACGCTCCTCCGTGCCACCCATGCCGTTTTTAGTCAGCAAAACTCTCTGCTATAAAATGTTGATGTAACGCTGTGTGACTGCCTGTTAAATCAGGGAATGCAATCTGACGTCTGAATTTTACACATGTAAAAAATACGAGTCTCTCTCTTACAGATCACTGCAGTTGGGATCCACAAAGCAATTACACCACAGAATGAGTATCAGTAATGATGCATGGTCGTTGAATTAATACTAAAATTCCACCACCCCCTGCCTATTTGAGTAAGGCCAGAAGACACTGTGCCTGTGCAATGATCTTTTGTGCTCCATACATTGATAAAAGGTTAATGGAACTGCTCAAGGAGGACTCCTGTGAATTGCAGTGAAAGAGACCCATCTGCTCATCATTCCTCCCCTTTTCAAAGAAAAATGGTTTGAGGGAGCACATGTTTGTTTTTAAGTCATCAAAATTCTCCAGTTCACTGCCTTTCTCCCAGCTTCTTCTTCCTTTTTTTTTTCCTGGTCCACCTCTGGTGTCTAAAGCATGAAATAAAATGACAATGATTATGGGAGTCAGCAATATCCTCACTGTACCAGGGAGTGATTAAGTAGAGCATGATGGTGGGCTTATGATCCCACAGTCGGTTTAATATCTTTAAACCTGCTTACCTTATACATTCTATGGGGCTATGAATATAGGTTCTCCTCTCAGATACAGAGACATACAAATGCATTTTCTAAATTTCGACATTTTCCTTCAGTACAGCAATAACTGTCTACCCTCAGGTGCCTTCTACAGTAGAACCACGTGCACATCCACTCTTCTTCAATAATGATCTCACTCTTTCCCTCCTAATCTGCATATTTTGACAGTTTTAATTTCACAACCCTATAGTATTTATCTGCATTATTGACCTTCCCCTCCTTTCTCCCCCTCCTCCATCCCCCTGACCCGTCAATAACAGTTTAGGTGTTGTTAAGCTGACCTTTTCTTTGATTTTTAATATGGAGATTGGAGAGCAGGCGGGCTCATGCTCGACCGCTCTTACCACAAACATTAATGAGAGGGATAGATAGAGGGAAAAGATGAAGCTGCTGGCGATGAGACAAATACATAATCTATGCCCATACTTATTTAAGGGTGTTGGCTCTCTGTACTCTTTTAAAAAGATGTCAATACCTCTGCTGGAGCCATAGTATCTCCCTATTTTATTATCATTAACTGTTACGCAGTATTTAAATATCTGCCTTCTCCATGTGCATGTTTCATTTTTTGGATATTTGTCTTGTTACTTTATTATATTTTCTGAGCTTTTTACTGATTTAAGTGGCCACCAATTCCACAGGGGCTTTGGTTAGGTACAGTTCATTGTAATTCAAGGGAACACACCCTGTCATGGCCCAAATGAGCACCACAGAGAGCGATTATCAAATCACTTCATTTCGGCCTGGCTGGACCTCAGCTGTGAGAGGTTAAAGACTATGGAAATTAAAGGGTCCAGCTGCGCAGGTCCACCTGTAGCCTGGCTGCCCAAGCCGAGGCCACAAGGGACAGTCTGTGCTGCCCTTTGTGATCTCGGCCAATTATGTCTTATAAAGTTAATGTGTTTGTCACTCACATCTCTCAGTTAAATGTGATGATACCATTTTGTCATTAGGCCCAATGTTACTATTAAAAAGGTAGGGTATTTTAATAACATTTAAACTAAAGAAAAACGTGTTTTTGTTGCTTCAAAACCTGTGACAAAGAGAGAGAACTGTTTTGTTGTTGTTTGTTATTTTTGGACTGGGAGCTAAGCTTCTCTCTCTGGTCGACTGAATATACTGACATTTTTTACACCGACGAATGGACTGCAAACATCACTGCATATTTAAAATATAGATTCCCTGATTTTAAACACTGCGCATCTGATCTAATCTAACTACGCGTCCACTAGAATTACAGTCAACACTCTACTGAAGTTACACGTAGTCTCCAAACTTCACAAATCAACAAAAATATTGGGTTGCTGTCAAAGGAAGAGCACAGGCTGTGCTCATGACGTGCCTTCCAGGACCTTGAAAATGAAGCAGCTAAGTGTAATTTATCCATTCATTCACTACTTATGTTGATCAGGGTTGCAAGGGAAATGGAGCCTGTCCCAGCTGCAAGAGGCAAGGCACTCCCTGGACAGGTGACCAGTCTGCTGCAGGGCTAGCACAGAGAGAGCGAGAGAAAGACAACCATTAGCACTCAAATTCACACCTATGGGCTAATTTAGGATCACCTACACCAGCCCACACTCCTTCTACTGTGAGGCAACAGTACTAACCACCATGTTGGCAAAAAGATTCAATATTAATCACTATTTTCTCTTTATTATTGTAGGGCCTTTACCTTACACTATAAATTGCCTGGGGGGGGGGGGCTGCTGTCGTGATTTGGTGCTAAATAAATAAAATTGAATTGAATTATTAAATGGATTTTTCAGAAATGTGGTCTTTCCTTCCTGTGACAGGACAAACAGATGGCACGCAGCTGTGTAGTGGGCCATTGTACGACATTAAGAGTATTTTGACTATAGACACTATAACTGTTTTGCTCCCAACTGACAGAGTGAGGCACCACTTTTGACAGAGTGATCTATGTGTTTTTAAAACACTTTTATTCCTGTGGCAGTTTGATGTTGCACAAGAGGTTTAAATTGTGAGATTGAGGATCGTCGAGATGCATTTTTAAGAAGCCCAGTTTTTCATAAATGTGTTTTGCCGGTGTTGGAGGCGTGCTGATGAAAGCTGAGTGACAGTACGGCATTACACAAATGTGGTTCAAAAAACATTTTGATTGGTTATATGCAAACAACGTCTCTTTCTACTGAGATGAATTGTTAAGGGCACACCTACAGGTACAGATGCACTATTACAAACTAAAGCCAAAATATATATATATGAAATGCAAATTGTTTTCTTTTATGCATTATTTACCTTCTATTAGAAAGCATCCACAAAGCAAACCCATAATACTTCAGCAGAAAATTTGCATTTTTATTTCCTATTAAGTCAAAAGTTATATTGAGTTCTTTAAAAATGTAAGAGCC
This sequence comes from Rhamphochromis sp. 'chilingali', assembly GCF_963969265.1. Lineage (NCBI taxonomy): Eukaryota > Metazoa > Chordata > Actinopteri > Cichliformes > Cichlidae > Rhamphochromis > Rhamphochromis sp. 'chilingali'. The sequence continues at coordinate 23,501,587 of NC_137936.1, read as the reverse complement.
TTCTTTGCAGCGGGGGAAGCACAGCATTACAATGGACTCAGGAACAGCTAATTATTAATGAGAATATGAGGCGGTGAGTTTGAGAGTCAGAGGAGCTATTCAAACATGTGACCCAACTTTCCCTCTTAGTGAACACTCAGCTTTTGGAGCCATAATGGCATTAACAGTACATGATAGAAAGAGTCGACGCTCAGCAGGAGCCAGCGTAGGTACTGAAGCAGAATGAGAAGACAACTACCATCAGTTTCGAGAGAGCCCACCTTCAGCTAACCTTTAATTATTCTGGCAGTCACTCGATCATGTGGCAGATGCATTTATTCCTGTATCAATCAGTGCACCGGAAAGGAAATAAGAGCTATTAGCATGTAGCTACTGTGGAATACCAACACCCTAAAATACTGTCCTGCTGAGTTCAGACACACAGATCTGTTTTATTATTGCCGGTGACTGACACAAACATGTACGGGCACCACTTGCAGTAATTTATAATGAGCGGAAACACAAGCTGTTGATTGTGTGCAAAGTGGGGCAGAGTTTAAGAGGTGAGTGACTGATCAGTCGCTCATAGAGAACAGAAGCTCATTGTAATGTTTACTGTTTTCACACATTCTCCCTGAAAGGCTTTATGGTCTTTGTTAAGGCAGATGAGTTGCAATCCTAAACAGAGGTTGTCGTGCAGTTTAAATTACAATAATTCAATGCCTCTTTATACATGGTGAGGGGATTTTTTTGTTTTGAGCTGCTCATTTTTACTCTGCACATGTACTCTACTCTTTATAAAAAGAAAGTATTATGGAAATCCCTTTCATGTTAAGTAACGCTAGACCAGAACAAAAATGTTCAGGAGATATGAGATTACATGTTTTATGTGCAAAATGAATCAGTAATACAACAAACAAGTACTGACAATCAGAGCAAAATTACCTATAGTAATGAACTAGTATCTAGTATTCTTGTTTTATCCACACTTGTCACATTTAAAGGCTATCCAAACCTACATAACCCTATGTGAAAATGTGAAAATCCTCCCTAAACCTCATAGCATGTTGTGCCGCCCTTGGCACCAAAAATTGTAATGAGTGTTTCTGAGAAATGGCAATGAGTCTTTCTCATAAGAGTGGAGGAATTTTGGCTCCCTCTTCTTTGTAGGATTGTTCTTATTCAGCCACATTAAAGGGTTTTTCAGCATGAACAGCCTGTTTAAGGTCACACCATCTCAATCTGATTTGAGTCCGGCTTTTGACTTAGACCCACCAAAATCTTAATTTTATTTTATTTTTTTTAGCCATTCAGTGGTGAACTTGTCATGCTGCATAACCCAAGTGAGTTTGAGCTTTGTAACCCTTTCAAAACTGATAGATAGACTTTATTTCTCTGCCATTTTTGTGTCGTTCTGTTGCGTTTTGGACATTTTAGCCTGCTTCACTTTGTCAGACAGGTTCTGCTTAAGTGATTCAGCAGTACTGACAGTAATCAGGCGTGGGTGTGGCTAGAAAAATTAAACCCAGCTTTCCAAAGTAATGTGCTTAATCACATTTAATTCATGATTTCACAAGAGGACAGGTACTTTTTCACATAGGGCCAAGTACGATTGGGTAGATTTTTTCCCCTAATTTTGTATGTACTTCGTGATCTGAAATATCTAACTGTGACAAAAATGCTGTTTTCTATAGATGTGGTGGCAATATTGTTATCAATAACATATTTTGGCCACAATAATTTAGCAAGAATCGGATATAGAATCTGTAACACAATGTGAAGAACCTCAAGCAGTATTTAAATGAAAATTCACCACCATGCAGGCTTTGAATACATTAGCAAAGCTGAATGAAATGAAGCCTTTTGGATTTCTAACCTCTGGCATCGTACTGAGCCAGAAAAACCCCGCCTGGTTACATAAGACAACAGGATTGAAGTCGGATATTTAGTGTTTGAATATTTCACAAGGGAGACTGGTCATCCCTCACCTCAGTGCTCACGGGTCCCTACTGGTATCATCAGGCACAGACACACAGAGTGCTTCCAAATCCCAGTGTACAGAACACTGAAGTGACACTCCCGCAGCACCGTGCACCTCCACTGTTAGGTATCATTAACAGCCTCTGACACAGATAGCAGTGAGAAATTGAAAATAAATCACTTTTATGATGGAACCAAATGAAATAAGGAAATGACTGAAAAAATACTCAAAAAAACAAAACAAGAGAAGAGTGAAGAGTTCATAAACTCAGGCTGTAAACATGTCAAATAGTTATATGACAACACTGAAATTCTTCCAGGAAAAGTTGACTTAGTATTCAACACAGTCGTCGCCTTATAAGAAAAGCAACTGAAAGATTTCTCTGGGGATTAAAACTGAAACTGCATGCTATATACTGAAGGTTGAGCTGTCACATCTCTATTATACAACCCCAACATGTAGCCAAACCACTGAAGCAAAATGCCATTCCTCTAATGTTTTTTTCTTTGCCCGGAGCTGAAAACTTACTGTCTATTAATCTGTGTTTATAATAATCCGTGACACAGTGAATCAATACTCCTGGCACTCAAATAACAGAGGCCTGAAAGGCTGCTCCAAGGCTGCTGTGATCCATAGCCTCTGGATGCTGTCTGTGAGTTGCCATTAAGCCTGCAACAGCAGCCTGCCCTGAGGAAACATGGGCGAAAAAGCCCCTTCAGGGACACATCAATTACATCAATGAGGAGAAATTGCCTGGGGAAGATGAGCGTCCAGGGTTACCGGTGTTATGAGCGGTGTTGCTCATCTTAGACGTCTGCAGGTTTGTTGCGTTTTGTTCACTCTAATGATGTCTGTGTGCAAGGACAGAGTCAAGAAAAGTGTGCTGTCTCCAAAATTTCACAAACCCCTTTCACTAACGTTGAACTGGAACTCCTTTTTTCAGCGCAGGGATTGACAGGGAGATTTATTCCACAATATAACACACAAATGTTTCCATACCATTGAGAAATTGTTGCTATCCCTTTAATATCTCAGCATGTAGCAGCCCATCGTGGCTAATGCTGCACATCATTGCAGTTTTATAGCGGTTGTACATTTTTGCATCATTGTGATAAAGTTTAATGATCTGTTGGTTACAGTATTTAAATCACTGTGGCAGATAAAACATCTGAACATTTCCATCTGCTTATTTTATCTAGTTTATGAGACTGTAAAAAAAAATACAGCCACTTTTCTCTGAAGTAGTGAACAAATGATTCGTAATCCATATTTGATATCTTAAAAAAGGAATCCCTCTTAGGATAAGAAACAGAGACCTTCACCTATTTTCCAAAAAAGGACCTGCAGCCAGAAAAAACCCACTGAAATCATAAATCCTTTTCTGAGCCTTTTCTCCTCTCCGACTGTATTTTGTAGGGTTGTTTACTCTAATTTCCTGTAGTCCTAACAACTCATTGCCATCAAAATAAGAAATGTGTGCACTCCACAATGAGGGCTTAAGCAGAGTCGACAAAGACATATGAATGAGCTTCTTTTGAATTACCAATGCAGTACCAATTGCCACACCTGCTCACAACAATATCAGCATTTCAGTGCTCAACCCTGTGATTAAAATGAGCTGTGCTGTTATGTCGAAACCAAAACAGCTGAAGGGCTCAGGAAAACGGAAAGTACCTCAGTTCATTATTCATAAGATAAGATAAGATAAGATAAGATAGAACTTTATTAATCCCTCGGGTGGGTTCCTCTGGGAAATTCGATTTCCAAAAAAGCACAGCACCGACAGAAGTTACAGAGTTATACACACACACACATATATATAAATACAGAGACAAATATAAATAAAATATACGAAGGGGATAAATAGAATAAATAGGAATAAAAATAAAAATACAAGTGAATTGCACATTTCAAGTATTGAGTCTATTGCACCGTTGACTATTTACAAAAGTATTGCACAAAAGGTATTGCACAGTGAGGTGAAGAGGCACTACAGCTTAGTTGTTCCCTCCTTTGTCCTCCTGTTTCCCCTCCCTCTCCCCTCCAGAGAGGAGTTAAACAGTCTGATGGCGTGTGGGACAAAGGAGTTTTTAAGTCTGTTAGTTCTTTTCTTTGGGAGAAGCAACCTGTCACTGAACAGACTCTTCTGGTTGTTTATGGCCGTGTGCAGAGGATGCCTGGCATTGTCCATAATGTCCATCAGTTTCTTTAATGTCCTTTTCTCTGCCACTGTCACCAGAGTGTCCAGCTTCATGCCGACCACAGAGCTAGCCCTCCTGATCAGTTTCTCCAGCCTGGATGAGTCCTTCTTTGCTGTGCTGCTCCCCCAGCACACCACAGCATAGAAAAGTACTCCAGCAACCACCGACTGGTAAAAACATCCTCAGGAGCTTCCTGCAGATGTTAAAAGACCTCAGCCTCCTGAGGAAGTACAGTCGGCTTTGGGCTTTTTTATACAGGTGCTCTGTGTTGCATGACCAGTCCAGTTTATTGTCCACCCACAGCCCGAGGTACTTGTACTCGTTGACCACCTCCACCTCCTCCCCCTCTATCTGAACCGGCAGTGGACCTGCTCTAGACCTCCCGAAGTCCACAACCAGTTCCTTAGTCTTTGAGGTGTTGAGTTGCAGGTGGTTTGTGTGACTCCATGCGACAAAGTTCCTCACCAGACTTCTGTACTCCTCTTCCTGATCATCCCAGATACACCCCATGATGGCTGTGTCGTCTGCAAACTTCTGAATGTGGCATAATTCAGAGTTGTAGCAGAAGTCAGAGGTGTACAGGGTGAAGAGAAGAGGGGACAGCACAGTTCCCTGTGGTGCTCCTGTGCTGCTGACCACTGTGTCAGACGTGATGTCCTTCAGCCTGACGTACTGTGGTCTGTCGGTGAGGTAGTCGGAGATCCAAGCCACCAGGCAGGGGTCCACCTCCATCCTGTTCAGTTTTTCCTGAAGCATACAGGGCCGGATGGTATTAAAGGCACTGGAAAAGTCAAGAAACAGGATCCTGACCGTGCCTTTTCCCCCATCCAGGTGTGAGTGGGCTCTGTGTAGGAGGTACAGGATGGCATCCTCCACTCCGACACCCGCCTTGTATGCAAACTGTAGTGGGTCCTGGGCATGTTGTACCTGTGGTCGGAGGAGGTTGAGGAAGAGCCGCTCTAGAGTCTTCATAAGATGTGACGTCAGTGCCACCGGTCGGAAGTCATTCAGCTCATTGGGCCGGTTCTTTTTGGGGACCGGGACGATGCAGGATGTCTTCCATAGGGCGGGCACTCTCCCCAGTCGCAGACTGAGGTTGAAGACTCGTTGTAGCGGCTCCCCAAGTTCAGCAGCACACGCCTTTAGCATCCTAGGACACACCTTGTCTGGGCCTGCTGCCTTTCTGGGGCGAAGGTTCCTCAGTTGTCTCCTGACCTGATCCACTGTGACACTGGGAGATGTTTGGGAAGAGGGGAGGGGGGGAGATGTCTTGCTGCTGAGAGAGGGATTGGAGGAGGGGGGTGTCATGGTGTCAGGAAGGGGGGGAAGCGAGGGAGGTAGGAGAGTGGGGATTGGACTCTGTAGAGAAGGTGAGGGTGGGGGGGTTGTGGGCTGGTCAAACCTGTTGAAGAAGTTGTTAAGTTCGTTTGCCTTCTCCACAGTCCCCCCCACTGTGCTTTTCTTGGTGTTGTGGCCTGTGATGGTTTTCACACCATTCCAGACCTCCCTCATATTGTTCCTCTCCAACTTCTGCTCCACCTTCCTCCTGTAGGTGTCCTTTGCTTCCCTCAGGCAGCGTTTCACCTCCCGCTGTGCTGCCTTCATCTCCTCCTTCACTTTGCTCCTGAAAGCCTTCTTCTTCATGTTGAGGACAGCTTTGACTTCCTGTGTTACCCACGGTTTGTTATTAGGATAACACCGTACCGTCTTAGCAGGGGCGACCGTGTCCACACAAAAGTTGAGGTAGTCTGTAATCATGAGGTAGTCATGACAGTACCATCAGGAAAACAAGGTTATGGGATGATACCTAACCTTGGAGTCACTATGGGATGATTTACAGTAGTTGTGCATCATTCAGTAGTAACGCTGGCTGATGAATAATCACCGCGGAGCTGACCTGCCAAACTGGAATAGCAGGAGACTAGAGCTTAATGACAAGCAGTGACAAAAAATAAATAAATAAATGAATCCCATCATCCTTCATGATAGCTACAGATGAAGGCATAGGATGGATAGATGACGGTCCATCAAACATTTGTAATAATACTGCAGTATTATTGTGGTGCAGCCAGTGAAAAATGAGGAATTCATTATGGTGTAGATAATGAAAGTGATGTGAACCCATAAACACTCAGTAGAATAGTGTTTAATCCATGACAGACTTTCTGAAGAGGAGGATCCAGTGCTTAAGGTTCAGTTGGATTAGTCAGGATCTGACATGGGTCTATCCTCTGTGACCACAAACAAGAACAAACTCTGAATTCCAGGGTTTTCCCCACAATACAGCTGGATAAATGAGATGAATTCTCATCTAAATAAAAACATTAATATCCTTTGGACACAACAGACGAATGGAAGAACACAATGACACATGCAAGAGTTTCCTCTCATGCAAACATGCTCAGAATCACATGTGAGCTTGTGCACACACACACACACACACACACACACACACACACACACACACACACACACACACACACACACACACACACACACACACACACACACACACACACACACACACACACTGTATGGCTCATCTGACTCTTTGGGCCACAGCTGGCCATTGCAGGGCATCATCCGCCCTGCCATAACCCAAAGGCTTTGCTGGACTAGGAAAGCTAGATGAGGACGGATTTAAAGTGAAGATTAAGCAGGAAAATCTGCCTGGAAGAAATCCAACGCTGACACAACTTAAAAAAAATATAAAAAATTCCTCCTATTCCTTGTGCCAATGCCTTCTGATCGCGACAGCTGGCCAGGATTGGCTTGGGAACATTTGGAAAATATGAGACTTATTTTACTTCCCTCTCCCCATAGGCTTAAGCTTGAGTAAAAAAACAAATCTCATATGTAATCTTGCCACACTACCTATCCCAGCTCCTACAGGAATGAGAAAGAAGAAAGGCTACCATCAAAATATTCATATTTCTTTTTAAGTAAACAGGTTATTTTTCCATACTGGTCAATCCAACCAAAGGCTAAACTATCAAAACCTCTGCTTGTAAGTTATAGATGAGTTTGTGAGAAAAAATGAAAACCAAAATGAACAAATGAATCAAAAAGATGAGAAAAGGTGACAGATTGAAGGGCTTTGCTGCAAGACCAGAGCATCTTCTGCAGAGGAAACCACTGCAGCTCTTCAGTCTATTCAGTCTGAATAATACAACACAGTAGCATAGCACTTGGAGGCTGTGTTTGGTGTGAAACACAGAGAGATTTTGTATTAGAGTTGCTACAGTATAATAGCTCTAGTAGTATGTGATGCATAGTACTGACCAAAAGAAGCACAGGCTAAATTTGTGAATAATACAACTGAGACTGCAATGTTCACTGGGCCCAGACAAGCTGAGTACTGATGCAAGGATGGAGATCACCCACAGTGATACAGAACACTGTAGCCAACCAGTCAATGAAGAAAGTCCACAAAGAGAATTGAATATATCCTCCAACTTACAACAACTCAGCTAACCCCAGTTTAAACAAAGCAGCTGCAGCTATGCTGGGGCAAAAATAAAAGTCATATCTGACGGCAACATGTTTTATTGATTTAAAAAAAATGTTATTGTGATGCGAAATATCTTGCTCTTGTTATAAACAAAGCTTGCCTGCTACAGTTGCCATGCCTGTCTATTATAGTTGCTAATTGCACGAGAAAAGCGGAGAGAACATAAACCATGCTGTGCTCCTGGCACCAAGCATAATATGAAAAAAGCCCAGTAAGCCACAAGTGTTTTTTTTTTTGTTTTTTTTGCTATCTTGGAACCAACAACAAAGTCTAGAGCTATTAGTCAAACTGTGCTCTCTTGCTGTAATGATCCTCAAATCGGCAAGCACACAATGATTCTGGGAACCTGACAGATGAGAAAAACAAGCATTTATGACAATGACATTTACCAGCAGGTCTTTTGTCTTTGGGTCTTTTTTGGGGATAGAAGTTATTGTAGATTCTCAAGACTCTTGAGATGAATGTGTGCTATTAAATTGACTTCATTTCACTTTACTTAAAGGAGATTTTACAAATCTGTCTTGCAGTGATACACGGGTGCCCATTTGGAGACCAAAAAAGGTATTGTTTGCTGTAATCATTTCTCTTGCTAAATATTAAGATAGCACCCAAAACTTTATCTGAAGCAAACTCAAGGCTGTATCAGTTTTTAAAAACCATGCTGATATCCTCGGAGTTCAAAATGTTTTTGTACAAAATATCCTCTTTGTGCCTTTCTCTATAGTAGTGAAAGAGCTATAACAAACATGCACTTACAGGTACACCTCGACAGTACTGGGTTGGCCCCCTTTTTACCTTGGTGTAGATTCATAAAGGTGCTCAAAAAATATCTCAGAGATTTTGACCCTTATTGACATGATAGCATCACACAAATGCTGCAGTTTTTGATGTGAATCTTTCATTTCACATCCCAAAGGTGCTCTGCTGGATTGAAATTTGGTGGATGTGGAGAAGGTTGTTTTTTTTTTTTTAAACATTGTGCTTAATTGTGCTGGGAGCAGCAATCAGAAGACGGGTACACTGTTATCATAAAGGGATGGATATGTTCCTGAAAATACTCAGCTAGGCTGTGGTGTTTAAAGGCTGCTCGGTTGGTACACTTTGACATTACACCACCACCGCTACCAACAGCCTATAAGGCTAAATCACCTTTCTTCTCCATTCTGATGTTTGGTTTGAGCTTCAGCAGGTCCTCTTGGCCAGGTCGACATGCCTAAATGCAAAGATTTGCTTCCATGTGACTGACTAATCAGACATTTGTATTAATGAGCAGCTGAATGTGAATCCCTGAGAATCGGGCTGATGAGCCTATGGTCTACTTTTTTTAAAAAACAGACCCAAAAAAACTGTAAGTAGTATCCTAGAAGAAACTTAAATGATTAACACAGGAGCCCTTCACATTAATTCATTTGAACCATAATGATATCTAAAAAAGGGACGCATGAGTGTGAGAAACAGAAATAGAAAAGTCACTCTATTATTGTTGGTGGATGAAATACTGCATATTATACAGCATTACATCCCTCTGGTGTGGTGATGGATTACACAGTGTACTGGCAAGTTTTACTGTAATGGTGAAACATTCAGCAAATGAAAAATGACCCAGTAAGCTATCCACACCATGACTTCTACTCACAGCTAGTGTTAAAATGGATGCTAAAGTCTTTAAGGTCATTGCCTTCTTCTTGCAGTGCCTTACAGTTCAATAAGAGCCTGAATCAGGTTTTTGCTCAGCAGTATGCAGCGCTCAGAATGAGTAATGTCTCAGCACAGGCCCAATCTAAAGAAGGGAGCTGACCACTTTCTTACGCCCTTTCCTACAACATCAAAGAACAGCAAAGAGTTCCTGTATAGCAAAGTATCCACACTCGATCCTCTCCTCTCTGTCAGTGCAGCAGCCCCCATGAGACTATAATTAGCTGAATGGCAGTAGAAGAGCTAATTAGCATCCCAGCTAAGTTTTACAACTTAACCACAAAGCTTCAAGCACAAGTCACACACACACACACCACAAACCGGGTGTCTCTTCCTGGCACAGTGCATGTCTACCAATTACTGAAGATTTCCATACCTGCAGCTACAGTGTAAACACTTGGTAATTAATAAAGGTGACCTCCACAGTTAGGGTTGTAGAGATTTGTTTTTGTTTTGGGTTTTTTTTTTTGGTGAAATAATGTTCTCCTTTTCTATGTAAACATAATCTGTTTCAGGTAGTTAAATAAGTCAGACATCTTCCTTTTATGAAAGTACCTTATATTCAAAAATATTTTGTGGAACACACAAAATGAATATATGCTTGGTTACTTTTACAATTATTTCTGCTAACAGCCAAAGGCTGAATATTAGACATAAATGATCAGTGAGGGAAGAAATTATACTGAAATCTGTTTTGTGTTTTACGTTACTCTATTTACTTAAAAATAACTCATGAGCAGTGAGTTATGTGACATTTAACTGCACTTCAGATTTCTTTTTGTGTCCTTATCTGCACTTTGGCTAATGAACAACTACATTTTCAAGATATCACAATGATAAATGACACAGGTTGATGACATGCCTCTGATCCCATTTTTTAAAAAATATCTGTATTGTAGCATCACAAATCACCACAGGTTATTTGCACAAGTTGACATGCCTCATAACACCACGTCAGTCATTGTGACATTCAGTCATGTGGAAAAAGAAAGCTCCCCAGGACTTTATGCAGAGAAAAACTAAAAACACTCCATGATTCAGTAGATTGTAAAATCACCTTAAGCAGAAGTAACTTGAAGTAATTGTTTTCTGAATAATTTTATTAGACTATCACATAATTATTTTGGCGGACTCTTCTTTATATTGTTGCTTCAGTTCGTTGAGGCATTATTTATACACAGCTCTCTTAAGGTGCCACCACAGCATTTCAGTCAGGTTAGGGTCTGGACTTTGACTGGACCATTGTGGCTCCTTGATTCTTTTTGTGTTGAGTGATTCTGGTGTAGATTTGTTGCTGTGCTTGGGATCATTGTCCTGTTGCATGACCCAATTTCAGCCCAGCTTTAGCTGCCAAACAGATGGCCTTACATTGACGAGAATACTTTGGTATAAAAAAAGAGTTCGTGGTTGACTCAGTGACTGCAAAGTGTCCTGCAGCTCCAAAACGAGCCCAAATCATCACCCCTCCACCGTGCTTCACGGTTGGTATGAGGTGTTTGTGCTGATAAGCTGTGTTTGGTTTTCAACAAACACAGTGCTATGCATCACAGCCAGATCTCTTCCCTTTGGTCTCAAAGGACATTGTTCCAAAAGTCTTGCTGTTTTGTTTTTTCTGCGAACAGGTCCAATCGAGCTGTACTTGTTCAGTCTTTTTCTAACTGTACTGTCATGAACTTTAACAGCCTGTAGAGTCTGACATGTAGGCTCTTGGGTTTTTGGAGTTTCTCTGATTTATTGCACGCTCTAGCCTTGAGGCAAATTTGCTGGAATGTCCACTCCTGGAAAGATTGACATCTGTCTCAAATGTTTTCCACTAGTGAATAATTTTTCTCAGTGTAGAATAATGAACTTCAGATTGTTTGGAAGTGGCCTTATGACCCTCCCCAGATTATTGGGCAGCAGCAACCATTTCTCTAAGAGCACTGAGGATGTCTTTCTTACTTGGCATTATGTTAACATACACCTGAATGCTCCAGACCAACAAACTGTCAAAACGTCTACGTTTATAGAACTGAATGCTGTAGATCAGCGGTCCCCAACCCCCGGGCCTCAGACCGGTACCGGTCCGTGAGTCGTTTGGTACCGGGCTGCGAGAGTTGAGGCTCAGGTGTGAAATGTATGGTTTTCAGGTTTTTTATCGATTTTCAGCGTTATTTTGTTATCGTTTTTATCGTTAACTCGGTTTTCCTGGGTCTTTTCACGTGTGTTATGAATAAATCTTCTTTTTTTCGGTACCGGTACTAGTTTTTTTTTGTTGTATTTATCCGCGACACCTTAAAGACCGGTCCGTGAAAATATTGTCGGGCATAAACCGGTCCGTGGCGCAAAAAAGGTTGGAGACCGCTGCTGTAGATAGTTCCTTTCCCCCCACATAAACACTTCTGAGTAAATATGAAGGAACTTTGTGTCTGATGGTTTTTGCCAGAACATCAGAATGAAACCCGAGTTTCATGTTAGCCAATATATTTTGCCGAGAACAGCGCAGAAACAGAAATCACATTAAGAAGTGGGTTTCACCTTCAGCAGTGGAATGCAGTGAGTAAAGCAATTTAGAGAGACATTATAAGCCAGTGGTGAAAGATGAACATGTGAAGAAATAATCCAATGTGAAACTTTTATGTCCAATTGAAAGAATACTTCTTTTCTTTCTTCCTTTTTTTTTTTTAAATAAACTATGCCTCAGTGGAGGATGACACAGCCTGGGACAACAGGCTGATGCAAGCTGGTGCTGAAAATTTCATTCTCAAAGATCAGATAAATCCGTCTTTGGGGGTAAAAATCTGCACCGAATTTCATTGTCTAATGTTTCACTGTGAAACTCAAGCTTAAAGACGGTGCTATTTTTGTTTGCCTGCACTGCTCCTGCAGACTGTAATGACAATTACTGATAAGCAAGTCAGTGCAAGTAGGCACCTCTATCGCCATCCTGTGAAGGAAGCTGACCTTTACTGTGATACTGCATTTTGAAAGTGCAGACAATAGTCCACTGGCTTAGAGGTACACTGAGTGATTGATGTCACCTCATTAGCTACAGGAGTTTAAACTGCTGAGAGCAACACTGGCTCTCTTTCTCCTTATGTCCATGCCTCTCCTGCCTTTCATGCTATGTGTCGCCACCAGCTCTGCAATTGTTCAGTCAGTCCAGCAGCCTCCCCGCTCCTTCACTGCCCTCTCTTCTTGCATCCTCCTTCATCAATCAGCCTCTCTTCCAAGTTTTAAAACCCCCAAATCCCTCAACTCATCTACTTCTTTCTCTCCTAGGATTTTTGTCCTCATGATTATTAAGATTCCTTTACTGTCTCTGTATTGTAACTCCCGCAGTGAAAAATTCTCTCCCTCTCTCAGCCTGTCATTCCCCCCCCCCCTTCGCCTTTAATGCCCCTCCACCCTCTCCTCCCTCTGTTTGGTTCTGCGTCAGTGATCACCATTCGTTCGATCCACTGAGGCTTTCTCCCCAGGAGAGTAACTGCAGTAATAAGAGCAGAGAGGTTCTAAGATGCATATTGCTGGCGCCCTGCAGAGCAGACGGCAAGAGAAGAAGCCATAAAGTGAGGAACATACAAACATAGTCAAACTGGAAAAGCAAAAAGAGAAGGAACGGATTGAACTTTTAAAAAGAGAGATTATTCATTCATTTGTTTTTCACAAGTCATTATGATGCCTGCAACTGAGATCACTGTAGTGTAACATGATGGTAAAATTGTAATCTGAACTACTGAAACAATAGTTTTATGTTCCTGCGTCTCCCCAGGGCACTGCACTCTCAAGGGACTGACTAAGGTTGACTGGAGATCTTCATTAGTTTCCTCTTCCTCCTAATTAACAGTCAGCTCAGATTCTTACAGCACCATTTTGCTTCCTATTTGCACAGTATTTCTGGAGGCAAGTCCTCAAGACTCTTCTGAGCACCTGGCCAACTTTATGCAATAATCTTCTTTCACTTCAAATAGCCAAAGATAGCTTATATTTCAAAACCTGAGAACAATTTACCATGAAACTGTGCAAAATTTGTCTGAGGGAAAGTACTCTTAGTCATGTGGAGGGGAAGATTAGTTCAGAATTCACAGACAGGAAAATGTGTCTGAAATGCCCAAAGGAAACTGAAAAAAATATGAAATTAATTTTATGGGCCATTATTTCTGTTGGTTATGAATACGCTTTATCCACCAACATTGTGAGTATTCCCAGATTCAGTTCAGCTCAGTTAAATACACGACTGCCACCCGGGAGGTTTGGATCAGCATATTTTACTGAAAAGAAACGTTTCTGTTCTATTCTTGGACTTTATTAGAGTTTCTTTGATTGATCCGCCATTCAAATTCATTATGATTTGTCTTGTATCAGCCCTTTGTGCCGTCCCTTAGTTCATCCAGCTCTCCCTTTAAGGCCATCACCCTTTAATTCTGCTTCATTTTGATTGGCCGCCCCTTAAGCTCCTTTTCCATTAGTACCTACTCTGATTGACTCAGCACAGTTCGCCACGGTTTTCTGGGTTTTCCATTAGGTCATAGTACCGGGTACTAGATACTTTTTTTAGTACCTGCTCACCCGGGGTTCCAAGCAATCTGAGCAGGTACTAAAATGTGATGTCGTTAGACTGCATGCCACCGATTGGCTGTTCAGTAGCATCACTTGATGAGTCATGAAAGCGTGTCGTTCACGAAAATTAAAACTGACATTTTTGAAACCCGGCAATGAGGGAAATGGCTACAAAAAACAACGCCTTATTTCCCAAGTTTGACAAAAAGCCACAGACCGAGTAGCAGGTATATTCTTGCTTCGATGTCCACTTTTTTGTAGAGTTTGTGTCACATATTAATGATGTTGTGGGAAGCTCCGACACATTGCTACAACGACAACCATGCCAGTTAGATAGTACTGGGTTGCAATGGAAAATAAGTTGATCCGAGTCGAGTCGTGGCAATCTGCGGTGTCTTGATCCGAGTAAGTACTAATGGTACTAACGGAAAAGGGGCTTAGACAAAAGGTTGAAACAGCTGGCAATAAGGCTGCTGGCTTCACAGCCAGAGCTGCGTGCCTGAGACGGCCATATTAAGGATATTTGTTCTCACTGATATACAAATCCAAGGCTATGACACATGAATGGGTATTTTTTTAAACCAGGATCTTTTTTTTTTTGTTGTTGTTTTAATCCACATGTAAACACACAAGTAGAGTAAAAATCTTCACCCCGAAGGAATTTTTCAAAAGCTTTTCAGTGACCTAAAATGTTGTTTTTCATGTGGACGAAAGGCCAAAAGGGATAGAAAAAAACCCACAATTTTCCAAAATATCCATGCATATGTGGATAGAACCCAATAGTAGGAATAACAAGGCATCTGAAACTGAATCTTAGAAACAGTCTGAAGCCTTAACTTTTGGCTCACACAGAGAATAATACATACACTAACCTGATAGTATAGTTTGTTAGGAAACAACCAAGATAAGAGAAAGTATAGCTTTTTTAAAACGATGCTATTCCAAGCTACGTATGATGCTCTTTATGTCAGATATAACTGAATAAACTCCATCAGATATCTGGGTTGTTTGGTAACATTTGGTGTCAACCATAATCTCTTTAAAGAAAATGTGAATGAATGTCTAAAAAAACAGGGACACTGAATAATAGATGCCGACTGATAAGTAGAGTTTGGAAGGGAAGACACCAAATGATTGAAGTACTCTGAGCGAAAAACATTTTCTATTACTGCTGCAGATATCCTCCACTCCACTTACACATTTTCCATTTTCTATAACACTCGTGTCGAGAAATATTTACATATATAGAAACTTTATGAATCACACATGTACAATGTCCAGCAGCAGGGTTTCTGAAATGTTTTTTTAGAGAGCAAAAAAACTACAATCTACTAAAATTTAATAACAATTTCTATTTAGTCTGAAGCCAAAAACAGTGTCATATTAATTCCAATCCCCACTGACAACGTCATTTACTGCACATTGCTAACCAAATTGGCTGCTTCCACTGCTAATGGCTCAATCACACTAGAGTAAAGAGAAAAATCTATGGTTACCTGGTGAGTGCACTGACCTATTGCAAACACTCAGATTCTGAGTGTGGAACAGCGCTAACCTGACTGCAAGGCAACTGCACTGTCTGCCTGCATAGTCTGGCTGGTGGATAGCAACCTCTGTCCAAACAACTGTGGTCCAGACAGACTGGCAAGGTTTGAAAATAACTGCTGTTGTGGTCCGAAGTTTACATAAACTTTCTTTCTTTCTTTCTTTCTCACTCAGCACCGTTTCAGCCCATGGTGATGTAAAACTGGATAGTGACGCTAGTGTTCCACCAGTTTGCATGGTAGGCTTGAGCCTCTGTGGTTCCCAAGTTGTTCCTGAACATGTGAACCAGTTTCCTTTCATCTGATGGTGACAGTTTGGGTCTCCTTCCAGACCTTGGCAAAGTGCCGAACCAAATGAATAATTGTACTTATGTACAATTGTTTAAACTGATGACAGGAGAATCTGCAGTTATTTAAAAATGAAAAATCCCCAAATTACCAGGACTTTCATTCCCACAACTTTTGACCACAGCTGTAAATGCACGCAGATTGCCAACATGCTGCAATCCGTCCTGCAGTCGCTACATCACTATTTATGGAGGAATTTCTATTTCAGATCTATGTTACTCATTTTGGTCATGCCACTGTTACCCAAGCCACTGTTTTCACAGTATTAGTGAAGCATAACTTGCTGATAACTGACCAAAAACAACTGGCAGTAGCCAAACTCCTGCTTCGTGAGGCAATGGATAATGCTATAATGTAAACATCCATGAGTGAATTGTGATGATTCTCAAATGCCAAACTACTCCTTAGCAGCATAACTTCTAAAAATTGAGTCTTGGCACAAGCTATCGAAACAAATACGCCATAATGCAGCTTAAGATAAGACTTGAAAGAAATAATACCTTTCAGTGGGTCTGATAAGCCTCTTTTGTCCACCAGCTGCTGCTGTTTAACAGTAGAGTAATAGGACAAAAAGAGATCATAAATATACTGCACCCATCTGTAAATGCATCTAAAACTAAAACAACAACAACAAATAAACAAGCAAACAACAAACAAACAAATAAAACTGAGTCTTTATTTACTTCCTCCAACACCTAAGTGCTCCAAAAATAACAAAGGGTCTGCAGTAACAATAACAGAGGGTCTCAAATTAACCATCTCTCATCTCCAAACCTGCTTCTGTCCTAGAAATGTCAGAGCAGCTGGCTGCTGCTGGATCAGCATGACGTGAGCTCAATAGGCTAATTTAATGCCCAAGAATGTCAGGAAATAGCAAAGCCACAAAACTCAAAACATACAGATCTAGGACAAAGCTGAAGATAATAGGCCAAAAAGCTGGTAAAAAGAAAAAATAACTGATAGTGTAAAGTTTAGATGCTTTGTGGATGGAGTTCATCGTCATGAAGGAAAGGTCAGACAAAAGATGCACAAAACCATTAACCGAAGCACCAGCCAGCTACTCATTTACAGTGTTCACTGAGCAACACTATTATACACTATATAAACACTATTACAATTCACACTCATCGGCTTCCTGTGTCAAGGTGTCCCTTGTGACACAGACTTAATTCATTTGAAATGTATTATCCAGTCATGTGCATTCACCCATGTCCAACAATCACATACACACAGGAACTGTCCCTTAGAATAGAAGAGACGCCTTGAGTATCAGATGTCCACACATTGCTGATCACAAGGTTAAATGATAGCATGGTATGTGTATATCCATGCATATCTGGTTACAAGGCTGTAGAAACACCACCTCATGAATCAAAAGTTACTGCACTGCAGCTGCACGACACTCATGGAGGTCAGAGGTGGAACATGTTGAGCATTTCTGACCCTGGTGAGAAATGTGCGGTACCTCCATTTATCCCATCTCCGTGCAATTCCCACGGTATGCAGCTGGGCCGCAGCTTCTCCTCATTCCTCAATACATAGGAAAAATCCATAACTCTCCTTCTTCCTTCACTTTTTATCGTCTGATTTTTGCTGTTTCTGCAGCATCAGTTCACTGCTCTGAACATCATAGAAAAGGGATGGGACAGAGATTACCATAGGGATCAGTCTACGCCCTCCCATCATTTACATCCCCCTTCTACCCTCCCTGTTAACTATTATAAAGTACACCCTGCTCCCCCCTCAGATGGTCTTGCCCACCCCCTGCTGGTCTAACCCCACAGATCCTGCGCCACCAACAATCCCGCAGCGGCAGATGGGACATTCCTCTACAGGCCAAATACATTCATACTTTGCTGGCTTACAGCCTTTCTTAAGCCAGGACCTTCACTCTTCAGCAGTGTAATCAGACAGCTAAAGCAGACTGTATTAAAAAGCTAATACCTATAGTGACACAGGGACATATGGAAGGCACAAGACAGACTTGGTCTAATCCTTTGATTTCGTCAGTATTAAAGCACAGCATTCAATCCACTCGGAACATACTGTGCTGCAGTAACAATGTCTCCACTTCCTCTAATACCAAGAACATGTTTGAAAATTAGACTCTTGTGGCATAACGGTCATGTCAACAGCCACTTCAGTATCTCATGCCCATGCTGGAGAAATTGAACATTAACAAGCCGTCTCCTCTGAGATAATCTAATGTGTATTGCAGCATGATTGCTCTTGTATTTGTGTTTTATTGCTTTTTTCTTTGCATTTTTCCCTTGAACAAACTCCTACTTAGTTATAATTTTTAAAAAATTACAGTTTGAATGCTTCCATTTACATATTTACTTGAATTTAAATGCCATTCATCATTTTCAACTCTTCCCAAGGCATACAATTAAAAAAACCTTTAGCTACAAAGTATTAAAATTTCATCAACAAAGAGAAATTGTAGATGACTCAATGCAGAGTTTACCTCAACAGCTTTTAGTTTTCCGTTCCGTTCAGTTCAGTTCAGTTCAAAACTTGTTTTCTACACTAGAAATCTGGACTATTTTCTTTTACACCCATCTCATGTAAAACCTCCAACTCACTTTGATAAAATATAGATAAAAAGTGGATAGAGTCCATGCTTCCTCTCGCCTCGCTTGTCAGAGCATGAACAAAAAGCACATTTGGGCAATTTGCTCCCACATCATTACTCAAAGCTTGATATTGGGTGCTGATTAGCTCACTGGGCCGAGTAGGCAACCGATATACCATAATATCACTGTAGAGGCCTGGGTTACAATCTGCCCTGAAGTTATTTACTGCAAATCTTCCTCTGTCCTAATACAATAAAGGCTAAAAGCCCCCAAAATATACTGTAAAAGTTACAGCCAACACTGGAGATGGCTGTAACTTGAGCCTGACTAATATAGGTTTTTTAAGACTGAAACGATAACAATAATTTGTCTTTAAAAAGTAAAATATTTTATTATACTTGTCAAGATATAGTTTTCTTCCAGTTACACAAACTATATAAACAGATTTCCCTAACATTTGTTACCTGTAGTTATTTATTTAACTCTACTCAGATCAGCTGGTTGTTAGTGTGTTTGTGGTACTGCAGAGCGCCCCCTGCTGGGAAAACTATGCAACATCAACATTCATAACATAATCGAAGGGTGTTTCTCCTGTTCCTCCACTTTACTTTTAACATTTTTAATTATCAGTAATTACAACAGCTGACACCATTGAGAAGCTAATATCACTCCATGGATAAACTAATCAGGCTCCACTGGAAATTAGTCATGCATCTTTAGCTAACGTTGTGTACTGTTGGCACTGTAGGGTAGCATAAACATCCTTTGGATTAAAAAACAAAAAACAGACTGTTACGAGCAACCGAAAAAGTTCGATCATCTCTTGTTTTTTAAATTTATGTTGCAATCCATTCAAACATGTCACATTACTACAAACTGTCATTTGAAACTGCTCTTTAGTGCTTACATCCAATTCAATTAATCTTTATTTATGTAACACCAAATCACAACAGCAGTCACCTCAAGGTGCTTTATATTGTAAAGGTAAAGATCCTATACAGAGAAAATCCCAACAACAAGCCACTGGGGGAGGAAGCACAAACTTTTTCAGTATTTCCATTTTAACCATTATTTTAATTTCTCTAAACAATTGCATTACATTTGCTACTTCTTGTCTGTATTATAAATTATGTGTTCGATCATATATAACAAAGATATTTAAACCTATATGTAGCTACCCATTGCTGAAACAGATGTGCTTTTCTGTTCCTGTTTTATTTGTTTAATATGTAACGCACGCCTTCTTTGCCGTAAATCAAGGATTCATTTTCTTTGAAAATTCATACCGAAGACAGAATTGCACAGTGACAGTGAGGTTGATAAGCAGCTAATCTAAACACTGTTGGTTTGGTTTGTCTGTAACTACTGCTTTATTCAAACAGCCACAGACGTTGCAATGATAATTTAAAAATGGAAAAAATAAAAGTTAACTATTGTAATTTGAAGTTTCGCTCCAGAATGTGACCACACTTTTAAAGGAATCAAACAGAGATCTATACAACAAGATTTCATGTTCATAAAAACACACTCAGCCAACCTTGCCTCCTAGGGTTTCTGTCAGCTACACGAGGAAAGACAGGAGCGTGTCTGGAGGAAAGTGACAATTAGTTCTCCCTCCACGGCTTGTCACCTGACAGTCTGCTCATTCACAGCCCGGTGGAAGAGCCTCTCCAGCTGCTCATTCAAACCAATTAAGGTCTGGAGGTGTATTACCACACAGTCATTACCTGTCTCTCACAGTGCTCTGCTGCTCTTCAGATTGCAGTTCACTGGTCTGTTGAAAGCCTCAAAGTTTTACCCCTTTATGTCATCTTGTCTGTTTCATAATTTCTGTTTGTCTCCCTCTCTTTCTCTCTCTCACAGCAAGAAAACAGTGACAGCAGCCCAAAATATTCTTCCATCAGCAGACCTATGTAGAATAGCATCTGTGCCTGTAAACAATTATAAATCAGTTTGGACATATGTTACAGCTTAAGCTATAGTCAGCACGTAGACAAGAAGAATTCAAGAGGAATATGCTTGTGAAACTCGTGAGAATTAGAAATTTGGAAATGGACGGCAGTGCCAAAAACAAAACAAAGCAATGCACAGACATCAAAACTTACATGAAATCACAACACTGACAAAATACTTGCTTCTCGACAACTTCCCTCTGTTGCTGGCACTGAACAATGAAACAAAGTACTCAGAAGTTGCAGTGCAATGGGCTGAAGTCTTGTCACAGACATTACATGTGTTTATACGGACTTGCTTTTTCTGTCCAAACAGTTTATTCATGTGAGATGGATGACATATTTGGAACAACCCAAATTCCCACATTCCCTCTTGCAAAACATTGCGCAAGCCATCTAACCATAAACTTTTAAGAAAGGAGCGGTAATTTTGAAGTGCATTTTGACTCAGCTCTGGGATGGTTGGAATTCCCCATACGACATTAATGGTGCTGGGAAACAGAAAGAGACTATTTCACCACAACAGCTTCGGGCAGCAGAAACTATTTTCACAAGAACACCTTATGATCATTTCCGTTTTAAAAAAAAGAACCATAATCAGCATTACATCCCACTGTAAGTCTATTAAAATGAAACCGGCCTTAATAATTACAGTACAGGTCTCCTGCTCACAGTTAGCTTTTCATTTATTTATAAAGGCGGCACAGTGTGAATAGAAATCACTTAAATCCCTACTGGGCTTGTGTTAACTTGTTGAAAGGTCAAAATGCGACTAATAGGAAAAAGTTGCATCGATTTAACAGGAATTAACGGTCACTTGAGCTGAATAGTGAATATCAGGACCTCTAATTGAGTCCACATGGAGCAGCCAGCAAGCCTCATTGGTTATGTTGTTTGGGGTGTTCAGACATTTTTTTTTCTGTTTATATGCACTATTTATCTCATTTATCTTACTCTACTTGTAACACGAACATGTTACAGATGTTTAAACCCTTTGCTATCCTACAGCTTTTTGAAACTAACAGAGACGGATATCTCAGGTCACCCACCATTTCCTTATATTCTGCTTCCAGACATTGTTGCAATTTTTAAAAACTGGTCTTGAGTAAAAGTTGTCCAAGCTTCTTGGAGGTTATTAAAAGGTTTTTTTTGTTACATTGTAATTACATTTTCACTCGTTTTCAGTCCAGTCCTTGTACCTGACCATTTCTAGAGGATTTTTAAAATTACGTTGTTAAGCCACTTAACACAAAAAAGGATGGATGTGTTGTGTCTACAAATAACAGAAACCTTAGCAAAGAACCAAAGTAGTATTTTTGCATGCACATGGTGACTACCAATGACCTATTAGCCAAAACACTTGTCATATCTCTGCATAGTGCGCAGTATGTCCTTTAAACATTTGTGGAACCTGGGCAAGTGGCGACCCTAAAAAACTACCAGCAAATAAAGAGTATCTAAAAGTCATGTAGTTTATAAATAGGGAAATAAATTCAGCAGCAACCTGAAACAGGACAACAGAAATTAATCTGGCCTTTCAGTGCTATCCATCTACTATTCACCAAAGCCTAATCAGAAATGGCTTCAATTAGGGGTTAAAGTGTTCCAGAAAGATCTCCAATGGCGTTCCAGTACCTTCAGTTAATGAGCAATTAAATCTGATAGGCAGGCTACTATTGGATGATTGAATTTTTCATGTGCTATAACCTGACAGTGCTTCCAGTGACAGCATGGAGATACTTTCTCACTATGAGAATAATAATGACATCCTATGATCTGCTTACACCTTCAACACATTCCCTCTTTACTTCTCATCTCTGTGATACGATCATGGTGCAGATGTAAATAAAGTCGTACCTACGCATCTAGCTAGAGCTACGGAAGAGGAACAAGAATAAAATAACAAAATTTGTGTGATAGCTAATGCAAAGTTGCTGCATTTCCCAATGCAATGTGCAACACTGAAAAATGGAGAAAGATGTAAGAAATGAGACAAGAAAAGGAAGATTAGACTATTTTTAAAGAGAAGGATTGCTCAGCAAGTGACATTTTATAAACTGGAAACTTCAAAGCTTACATGGAATGTCCTCATTCATTGTATGGTTTTTAAATGAATGTTGGATCAATGCATGATTTGTTGCTGAATTATGTTTTTGTGAAGTGTCTTGCAAAACTAACAAAAGTACACTTTTTTGTGTTATTTAGATGCTGCGTGAAATTGTACTCAGCACTTTCCAGTTTAGTGACGCTGCACTGGCTGCAATGTAAGGTTACAGAGCATACAGGCTGATTAGATTCACTCACTGAATTGTAGCTTTTATACGGTACTAGCTTTATGGTGTCTAGGGGTTGGAAGTCAACCATGCAGCTCATTAAACATCTGCTTACATCTTATTGAATTCAGCTAAATCCTCAAAGCTCAGTGAATGTCGAAGCAGCAGCACAGGTCAGCTCATTACAGCCTTACACACAGAAAACTCTACAAAACAAATTATTTTGTGACTTACTTTTTCTAAGCAATTCATTTCCCTATGGTACAATGCTAAATAAACGGTAAATGGACTGGCTCTTGTATAGAGCTTTCCTGCTCTACCTGAGCACTACCTGACTTACTGTAGTTATCAGGTCATTTTAGCAGGATGCGTATAGTTCTCAGGTAGCGGCTCATGTGACATCAAAGCAAGAGTTTCATGCTGAAAATGAAAATGTTGTTCAGGTACCCCCTGAATGTAATTAGCTAACAGCAGTGTGACAGAAATGGTCTGGGCTCTTTTCTCTCTTTCTGGAACAGCAGTCATGTTTAACACACCTGTAAATTACTCCCACAGCCCTGTGAGTCCTCCCGCTCTGCACTAATAATGCCATAATGATGCCACTGTTAGTACAGTGCTGAGGCAGTGTGCTTTATGGACTGACCTCAAAATCAATTCGGCAGCACACAGGATCTAATAATGGAGCTAAGCCTGAAACTACCTCTCCTCTCCTCTCCTCTCCTCTCCTCTCCTCTCTATTGCCTTGTCTCTCCTTATCTCTTGTTTTCTGCCTGTAGTTTCAGGACCTCACGGTGGACAATAAATTATACACATCCCAGCTCCTCTGCTTCAGTCCAGTCTTTTGACAAAGCAGTGGATGTTGTGCGGCCCTGTGGCACGCATTAACCTCATAAAGCGAAAGTAATAGAACCTGTCTTAGCTGCCACATAATACCCATGAAAAACAAAACAAAACAAAAACAACCCCTTCTAGCCCAACGACCTCAACTAGACCCACAGGAAAATGTGACTCATTTAAAACAGTAAAACATACAGGTATGGTAGGTCCCTTCTGACTGACTGTTTAATGCTGTAAAATAAAATGACTGTGTTTTGTTCTCGCTGGATATTAGTTGGAAGTAGGGAGGGCTTACAGAATGGATGGAACAGTGGCATACTTGGAGGTTTAGGAGCACATTCCCGGACAGAGAGAGTAGCTGAGTCTCTTGCTGCGGTTTTAAACCCCACTTCACTTCAAGTGATGGTGGCCACGCTGAATAGAACTCGTTGTTTCGTGGCCAGAGCAGAAAACTCCATCACATATGTCCATTTGTTGACGTTGCCATCCTCAACATGAGAGGGCCAGTACCAGAGAGTGGGTGCGGTAATAGCACCAGATGACAGAAGACAGAATAGTTGAAGTCCAACGATGCTTAAAGAAGCAATCTTAAGATTTAGCGTGTCTCAGTGAAATGACTAGTCATAAAGAGTATTACTCAGGCTTAAAAAACAGAACTTGGTTAAAGTCAGAGAAAATCTCCTCAATGGGGTTATCTTTGCGTGGGCTTAGAGACTTTTATAAGGAAGGCATTAAAACTGAAAGCTTGAAAGAAACGGTTGCAGGGGTAAACTGGCATGCCTGGGAACGCTGGCAAATGGGGACTTTGGCATGAGTTGTGAGACTCTCTTGATTGGTGCTTATAATACTTTGTTTGGAAGTACAGGATCAGTTGGTTACTATGCTGCCCTTGATTTGTTTTGTGTAAGGGTTTCAGAAAGAGGAGGACCTAAACGTTGGACACAGGAGGCAGAGCGGAAATCCAAAATCCATTTCTTTAATCCAGGCAGAGGTCATACACTTGGAGTAAGCAAAAACAAACAATTCGAGCGAGGCGCTGGGATGAGACAAACTGAAAAAATGGTCCAAAAAGTCACACTCAAAGACATCAATGGGAACATAAGGAAACAAAAAAACAAACAAAAAAGAACAGGCAAAAAATGAGTAGTATGGTAACCTTGAATGGAAAAAAAATAAACAAGAGGATGTAACCAGCGAGAAGTGAATGGTTCAGCTTGTTAATGCAAATATCCGATCATCCAATCACTGAACATGCCATGGTTGTGGATGCTACATGGATTTCTGTAAATGCTGATCTCCTTTAGTTTCCCACACAACCATCTCTAGGGCTCATAGAGACTGATCAGAAAGAAACTATCCAGTGAGCAGGAGTTCTCTTGGTAAAAATATCTTTCTGATGCTAGAGGAGAATGGTCAGACGACAGTGAGAGGGGCAACAGTAATTCATCAGTGCAATCAAGGTATGCAGAAGAGCATCTCTGAATGCATAACACAGTGAAAACTTGAAAGAGATGGCCTACAGCAGCACAAGACCACACCATGTGCCGCTCTTGTCGGCTAAAAATAGGAACTTGAGGCTAAGGTCAGCAAAGACACAACAAAATTGGAAAATAGAAGATTGGAAGAATGCTGCCTGGATTAATGAGTCTTGGACTTCGCTGTAGACAGATAGATCCTGTCTTGCATCAACAGTTCAGACTGCTAAAGTCACATCATGGATGTGCAGCTAACAAATCTGGAGCAACTATGTGATGCTATCATGTCGACATGGACCAAAATTAGAAGAAGAATTAAGGCAGTTCTGAAGACAAAAGGGGGTCCAACCTGGTACTAACAAGATGAACCTCTTGAAGTGGCTGGTGAGTGTATACACACTGATTTATTGGCTAATTCAGAACAGATATGCTATGAAGGAACTATGCTAACTACTGAGCCACCATGAGCGCAACAAACAGGAAACAACCTGAAAAATAAACACAGTAAATATACACCAGGCACGTATTTAAATAAAAAAACAAAACTTTTAAATAAAAATATCAAACTTGAGAATGTCCGATCACAGGAAAAAATTACAAACCGCCAAGTGAGCGGTTTGTAATATGTGAGTGCATGCAGCCTGAACTCATATAGAAGAAACTGTCCTATTGCTATGCATGAAACCTGAAATGATGTCAATACAATGATGAGTCTAAGTCAGCAATATCCTGATTAGAACATTAATGCAGCTTTCTAAATTCTGGTTTACCCTATTAATCTAAATGGAGACTAGATATGGCAAAGCTTGAAAGAAATGCTGAATAGAATTAAAAAAAAAACTGCTGATTGTTTAATTTCTATTTTCACTGCAATTTGCATAATTTAGGATCAAACGGCCCACAGCAGTTTCACTGAGTAGCCTTTGTAAAGCTTTGTAGTCAATTGAGAATGATAATTCCATCAGCTGAAATAGATTAGCAGGCTTAATTTTGGTTTGTTTATATTAAAGATGCAGATGTATCCTAATCTGAAGAGTAAATAATGTAATTCTATGCATACAGGAGATTACCACGTGGTTATTTCTGATCCCTTTATGTGGAAAATTGAGTTTGCTTTCTCTCTCTATAAAGCATCTATTTTTCAATCTCTTTGACAATTGATCTGACTGCTTGCCAGGTCTGTGTAACTTTTAAAGGTCTTGTGATAAAGATGCCTCTTTGCTTCTAACAATAAGCTGCAAGAGAAGAAGTGCACTGTCTCCGGGAATATTGATGGAGCACATATGGTTTAAGGTCAAATTTAGCAAGACACTTATTTCAAACAATAATCAGATTTGCAGGAATGCATATAAACACGCCTGGCAACAGAGGCACACTGTTTTGTTTTTCTATGTGCCTGGGAACACGGGCTACGGTAATTGACTGATAAATATTTGTGTAGGACCTCCTCAGCAGGAGAAAACATAGAGGCATGCTTTCAACACTAATGCCTTCAGGCTGCAAACCAAAAATAATTCAGGGATGGAGCCCACTTACATGCCTGATATCAACATTTCAGGGGGCCTGGAGATATGATGATGATGGTGATGCATCAACAGAAACATGTAACGTTTGTTGCTTTGTAATAACTCCCTACAGATATATTTTTTTAAACCTTCAAAGAGAATTTGTCCAATTAAACGGCACAACTAAGAAATGTTTACTACAAATAAGTGAAAGTAAAGGAATATAAAGTAAAAACAAAGTGTGATTATGAGGACTGGAAGACAGATTCAAAAAGAGCAGTGTTCCTCCAGAAAGAGAAGCAGTAAAAGTTTCTTTCAAACTCGAACGCCAGGCTTTGTCAGACGTGTGTAATCTCATTTGTGAAATCAGTGTTTTCCCTAATGATACATTCAAAGACAGAACTTATTCATTTTAGAGTAATTGGAAACAACCTGAGCAGCGGCGCTCAGTGGATTCCCCGTAGAAACTAAACAGCGAGGTGTGCTGCAGTGTGAGCCATCTGTTGTAGCCTGGGAGAAAAGGTGTGTAGATGCAACACAGAACGCAAATTACAACTACTACATGCACAAAACTCTGACTATGCTAACAAGTTTTTGCTTTTATGAGTTTTTTTTGTGACTAAATCGTGGCAGAATTGCATGTGAAAGAAATCCCAAAAGATGTGGTGAGTTTTATGAGTGATTTACAAAACAAAGACATGCTTTTTGTTGGCATGAAAAATCTGTACAATTATCAGTGAACTGTGTGTCATTTGTGTGTGGACTTTATGTCCTCATTATAGTTTGCGGCTTGAGAAAGGAAATCCTAGAAATACATATGCAACAGGATCTGTAATCTCTTACATTCGGTCCTGTCACTGGACTCTACACCCAAACCTAATTAGCGCTGGCTCTAAAGCGACTGTGTTAGGGTCTTTGGGTACCAGTGATGTGACTGGATGTGAATGCAAGCGTCTGCACTGTATTACAGTACACCAACTACAAATGTAAATGGCCTGTATTTGTATAGCGCTTTACTAGTCCCCTAAGGACCCCAAAGCTCAGAGACAAACTGACACACAGAAGGAGATGTTCTAGCTGTTTGAAAACTTGAGTTTGTGAAACAAACCCTTGACAAAGTCTTGGCTTCCGGTTTTGACTTCTTCTCCTCCTTTTCAGCACGTTTGACGTGATAATGTCTGAGTGGTGACACCTATTATTCAGGAGAATACTGCAGCAGCCTCCTGTGCCTTAACCGTCATTGTAAATACAAATGACTGTTAGATGAGGTTGTGAGATCCAGTCCAGGGATGCCCCTTTGTTTTCAGTGAGCTCTGTTGCCAGATGGAGGCAGTGTCCAAAGATGTGGTACCACCGGTCTGTGGGCCACTCCTGCTTGTGCCTTTGATGGTTAAATCTGATGGTGAAGTGAGACCAAGTGTTAGAAACTATGAAAAGTGTCCACTACAGCTGCTGTGTCTGCATTTCATGTTTTATTTTTTGATCTTTGAAGTTTGTTTTTTTATCCCATTCCTCTTGAACTCAGCTTGTCCTCTATTCCGGCCAATTGGTCCAACAGTCAACATTCAGCAGGCGTTTATGTGATCTGCTTCCAGCAACTACCAGTCGAGACCTCGGAGGACTGCACGGGAGACTTCTCCCGACTCTGTCTGACCAGAATCGTGTACTCTGATGGAAACACATGCTGGACTGTACAACCAGCTTTAAGACTCTGACAAGGATGCAAAAACAAGAAAGAAATCAGGAAGCTCTCACATGAAGAAGGCTTCAAACTAGCACATACTGTACCTAGCTTGGTAAACCGCATACCACAACTGATTTCACAATGAAATCATTATTAGGATATTATTACTTAAATGTAAGGAAACAACTGGAAATGCTCCTCACACTTTTTAAAGTCCTAATTATTCTATTTAAATGATGGCTTTGTCCATTTTCAGGTAAGCTATCATGCAAGAAGAAGAAAACAGGTAAACATTTATATTCAGAAATGCTACAAAGTGGAAAAAACTAAAGAAAATCAAATTGCTTATCATTAATTTTCAGTTGCTGCTCAGTGAACTGCCTAATTATTTGAGCTATAATCCAAACACAGCTTTATGGAATACTTTTGCAGCTGACTTGAGAAACTCCTGCATTACAAATTTAGAATAATAAAGGATTCATGTAAAAGTTTGATTTTAAACTCCTCATATAATTTCATGTTTACACAAGAGACGCGATAATGACATGAGTTGAAGACGTACACATCCTTTGCATTGCCATTTATGGATCCTGTGGGTGTTTAACAGCGCTCAGCATTGTCCCGATGTTCAGGATGTCTTCAGCTCATCAATCTTGTCAGAGGCCTGCATGAAGCAGATGATTCGGAGAAGCAGAAAAGTGTTCTGCTTATCCTCTGCTCTGCTGGAATGTCACGCTTTGCATCCTCTGGATATGAGAAGGGAGGGGGTCTGCACTTCCTCACAACTTATTTTCCTCCATGCCAAGTCCATTCTCTTCTGGGAATGGATTTAAACTGCAACCAAGGCAACAATATGTACCAGCAGCAATAAAAAGTCTCCGCTGCTAAAGCAATGAGGCATTTTAATAGGATGAGCTGAGACTGTTGTGGAAGCAACCAGGCTTTACTCGTCTCTTGCTGTCTGCATCTTTCTTTCTTTCTTTCTGAGAGTTTCAATTGTTTGAAGTTTGGACTCGCCAGGGATTTGAATGATTTAAGGTGAAAACGAAAGGCTAGATGTGCAGAGTGGAGGCACGGAGGAGGCAGAGGAGCTGGGTTCTTTAAGCCTGATCATTATCTGTGCCTCCTGTTGTGAGGCGGCCACAACAGTTTTGAAACACCGCACTTGGGAGAATCATCAGTCTGTCTGAGCTCTTTTCCCTTTTTTTTGTATGAAGTTCAGTGAATCTCTTTCAATCATTGGCTCAGCGTGTCATTAATGGAGATGCACACCCTCAAAGTCCCCTATGCCAGGCTTCGGTCAAACACCTGTACCGATTTTCAAGCCTCATCCTTCCTCCAGATACTCTGTCTTCTTCTACCTAGAACAGATTTAAGGAAATCCTCTTAAGAGAACTGCTTGCTGCAGGTTTCCCCATCTCTGATCCTCTCCAGATGCACATGGTACAGATGGAGCATCTACAAGGCCCATAAAACACAACCAGGAAGTAATACTTAATTCCCTCCCCTGACATGTGATGGTGATAAACACAAGATAGTCACTGAAGTTATGCAGAGTTCTCATTTTCAGCAGTTTCCTTTCTGGATGAAAACTCTGCAAAGTACTTTTATGATGAGGGGGCCCCATGTGAGGGAAACTGGCAGGAAAGTACCAATGATAACATTGAGGAATATCCTCATTAGTCAGTCCCTCTCTCCCGACTCCCCTGCTAATAAAAGCCACATTCACAACGTGCTCCTAACCTGAACCGTGACATAAGACAGGAAATCTATATTAAAATGCCATTTTCCTTTAAAAAAAATCATCTGGGAAAAAAAGACTGTTTGGAACTTGTGGAAAAGAATCAGTTAAATAAGCACTTTAGCCTTCATGGATATAATTAGCATATGGAGACATATCAGTCTCACTGACAGGAATAATATCTTCTCAGAGGCAGAGTGTCACACCAGAAAGCAATTCAGTGCTTCGTGTCATGGTTAAAGTACTCCTCAGTTCTCCTTGAAATGGCTTTCACTGACTTGCTATGTGAAGTTTCATTCAGATAAAGCTGGCCTGGAAAATTTAAGTGCTGAGGAATGTCTGTTTGAGATGTACCCTCTCTGAGAGTTGGCTTTTTTTTTTTTTGCAGTTCCCTTTTCGGGCTCTGCTCCACTGCCTCACTGCCTGTAGACTTCTCTGCCCGCCTTTTTGCAGGCTCATTCGCTTCAAGGTGGCAGTTTACACAACATGGGCCGCACGGTGACAGCGCTGCGGCCATCTGGCGCCCCACAGCGAAGGAACGACATCACCAGCTGGTGTCCGGGGGCAGCAGTTCTGTCACCTTTGCTACTAGACCCATAAGACATGTTGAGGTCAGCTGTCATCTGCCACCTCTGACCTTTTTACAAACACTGCAATGTGAAATAGGTAATGTTCGCCTGGTGAACCACACACTAAGTAAGATTTCAAAGAAACTGAAACAATCCAAGCCCCTTATGGAGATGAAAGTGGATATGTGGCGCCCATCTCTCCTTCCTACTCTCTGCGTAGCTAAATTCCAAAGTGGAAACTCTTGCACAAGCAAAAGTCCACCAGGCTTCTGTTCCCACTGACAGTCTGCACTGCTCTGTCAGTTCATTACTGGGGCTTGCATTCCATTACAAAGCAAAACAAATAACCACAGAGTCATTATTTATTTAAAGCCATTACCTCCATAGAACAAAGTCCGCCAGTTCCAGTAAGTACTTCTAAGCTCTATTCAGTTGTTAAGCACAGACACTCAAATGTATTTGAAAACAAAATAAACACTGAATGCAAACAGGACCTTAATTATAAAATAACTAAACTGCAAACACTGTAAAGACTTTAAGTTCTGGTTTCACATTTGATTGCCTTTCTATGACCTTGTTCCAGGTTGTTTTGCACACTAACAGGTTTCATTTCTTAGTTTTTCCAGCTATTTATTATGTGTTGAAGTTTTGGATCATGCATGAATCTACAACTAAGTAAAAAAAATCTTAATTTGAAGATAATCAGTTTACCAGCATTTAAGAGGAGGATAGTAAGAGGAGCTCTTGCTGCAGTGTTAAAACAGTGCCTCTGTGCCCGACAGCATCACTGTTGTCTGCATCTCTAACTAACAGCAGAACCACCCGCTAATGCTGCTGTTTCCACCTGCTGTTGGAGTCCCTTCTATTCCACGATTACTTCTTTTATTGTAGGAAGACTTGTGTGGCAGAGTAGGAGAGAGGGCAAATGTTAGGGAAGTGACGGGCTGCTTCTCCGGGGCTATTGTTTGGACACAGTTTCTCTCACACTGCATTGACCACAGGCGGGGTGTGGCTGAGGGAGCGTAGGCAGGGAATAAAGAAAGGGCTGGGGGGTGTTCGCGTGGTGGTAAATACAGGGGGAAGCTTACATTGCATTGCATACTTGCTCTGATGCAGACAGCAAACAGGAAGGCGGGTGGTCCAGAGAGCATTACAGGGAAATAGCTGGGGTGAATGGGATTTTGCTGCTGTAGTTTGGCACTGTGTTCCCAGCCCCGCTCTTCTGCTGGATGAAGTAATGAGAGACCTAGGCGTCTAACAAACTCAGGCCAGATGGGGAGAGGATTCTTTTCTACAATTACTCTGCAGCAGAAAGCATTAGAGCCAGTTCAGCTCCTCCTCTTTGGAGAAAAGATAATCGCGGGGTCTTTTAGTGAATACTTAATCAGCATGCATGCCTTGCAGTACACTGTGTAAAGTTGTACTGCCACTCTCCTCAATCTCAGAATACATTATTTTGGTATGCAGCATGGGAGCTTTATTAGAAATGCTAAGATGGAAGACTATCTGATTCTGAAAGTATTAGTATTTAAAGTTTACTTTTAACTACACTCACTCAGCACTTTATTGGGTACACCTGTTTAGACAAGCTGGTTTCAGAAATTGCTAATCTACTGCATTTTCCCACATGACCATCTCTTAAGTTTTTACAGGGAATGGTCTGAAAAGGGAAAATATCTAGTGTGCTGCAGTTCTCTAGGTGAAAATGTCTTGTTGATACCAGTGTATGCAGAGGAACATGTCTAAATCTACATCACATTCAACCTTGAAACAGCAGCAAAAGACCAAACTGGGTGACACTCCTGCCAGCTAAGAACAAGAACCCGAGGGTACAATTAATTAAGGCCTGACCAGGATTGGACAATAGACGAGTGGAAAAATGTTTCCTGGTCTGTTGAGCCTCATTTCTGCTGCAACATTCAGATTTCAGGGTCAGAATTTGGCGTTAACAACATGAAAGCCTGAATCCATTGTGCCTTGTATACATGGTTCAGGGGAGATTAACATGATAGATGTGCATCCAACAAATCTGCAGCAACTGTGTGATGCTCTGATGCCATCATGGACGAAAATCTTTGAGGAACTTTTCAAGCACCTTGTTGAATTTGTGCCATGAAGAATTAAGGCAGAAGGCGCACATAGAAAAAGGAATATGTATTTAGAACTGACGGCCTATTTCAAACAGGAAGGAAGTTGTTTATCACTCTTATTACTACAACAACATTTATCTTCAAGTATTTATAAAAATCAATTTTGCCTTTTGTGTGGTGGGTTGTTTTTA
Source organism: Rhamphochromis sp. 'chilingali' (assembly GCF_963969265.1). Taxonomy (NCBI): domain Eukaryota; kingdom Metazoa; phylum Chordata; class Actinopteri; order Cichliformes; family Cichlidae; genus Rhamphochromis; species Rhamphochromis sp. 'chilingali'. The sequence continues at coordinate 23,468,896 of NC_137936.1, read as the reverse complement.
TACTATGCCACTGGAGCAGCAAACCTGAACAAAGTGCAAGGACCGGAGCAGTAACAAATTCAGAGCTCCTTAATAGTTACCACATTCACCCCAAATTGATCATAAATTCGAAGGTTAACTTATTTAAACTGCCAAACGGTTCATTAGGTCTCGCTTAGCTTCCACTTGCTGTTGGCAGTAGAATTTTAAGCTTTTCTACAAGCTCTGAATTTTTCTCACTGAAAGGTCTAATTTAACTCCATTTTCGTTGCTGTTGACCTCTTACCTTGTGTGTTTAATTTTGTGTCAGCGAGTCAGGTCTTTAAAACGCAACATCGTCCTCCCCAAAAACCTTGAAATGTTCAAACTGAAAGTCATCAAATGTTCTGTTTGTTCATTTAATGCTTCATAACCTTCATAACGTTCATCACCTTCATCACCTTCATCACCGTGAATGTCTGAAATAACTCACTTTGTAAAAGCATTGTCCTAACTATTCTCTTTCCACAATGACAAACTGTGATACTCAAGGACAAATGACAACTGATAGACAATACCCACATCAGTGCTCTCTCCCTTTGTGTTATTGTCCTCTGCTCGTTAAAGCAGCCAAAGGTCATCCATACTCTCCGAGCTGTACGACTCACTAACAGCTGCCTTATGGTTGTGTTTTACAGACTTATGAATTGCAATTGGCAGATTCTCATGAGTCCACGATGTGCACTTTCTCACCCACTGACAGCAAGGCGCTTATATAAATAATGTAAAACCCCATAAGGGTTACCTAACATTGATTTTAGAGGACAGGATATTTTCATAGCGCTTCTGGTCCCTGAGACAAACTGAGAGGAAGATGAATATGTATTTTTTCCAAACAGCTCAGTGGAACACAAATACAGCAGCAATGCAGTTGATTGTTTAGGGACGTTAAACAAGGTCTTGACATCAACTGGGTCTATCAAGAGAGAGGCTCAATAGGGTTTCATTGTCCTGGCAATGAATACATTAATGTCAGCAGCCTGAACAGAATAATAAAGGTCATGTCTAATAGCCAGTCATAGACCTTTCCGTTGAATGCTTATACTGTACTCTTAAATGCCGGTAAATAAAGAAAATCTTCTAAAGAGGGTAAGTGTAAAAATTATACAAAATGTTTATTAGCAAAAGCAAATAACCAAGTTAATCCTGGATCTCTGTGAACAGACTGAAAGTTTTGGTTCATTTAATGCTTTGCTCCTTGTGGTTAGCTCAGTTAGAAGGACTCCACAATGGACTCCAAGGCCATCAGGAACAGCTGAAGTGCTGTGTTTATGGGCTTATTGGATGTCTGTCAGAGATGCTGTTGTAGCTCCACAGGGAGTTGAAACACAGCAGAAATTCTGACATTTGGCACAGTGTAATATATTTACAGGAAGTCAGCTCATGCATATTAAAAAAAAAAACACACACACACAAAAAACTCTGCTTTGATCCTGCACAGGGCATGGCCAACAAACGGGCAAGCGAACAGCCTGGCCTGGAGAGGGATACACACCTAAAGAACATTTAATCTCACTAAGCCACTGGACGATGGTGCTGGCTCATCACACCCCAAAACGCCTAAACTTAAGAACTTACAAAAACATGTTTAAGCCAAGCGGTTCTCAGTGTGGGTGTGTTTAGTTTAATCAGTCATCTGACTGCGAGCCTGGCCTCTGGGAACAGGAAGTATGACATCACCACCCTGACATTCAGGAATGTGGGAATGTCAGGCTGCCTGTTAACATTGAGAGGGAGTCAGAACAGCAAGCTGAATGAACACAACATGTATAACTCACTGCAGCAGCCACACAGATGAAACACTCAGACTGGGCTTGAACTGACATTTATCACAAAAAACAAACAAACAAACAAACTATAAATGCAGCATATATAATACTTCAAGCCATGACAAGAATAGATTCAATGACTGCGCCATAGTACTTTTCAGGATTTGTGAAGCCACTCTGCTGCTCGTGGTTTGGCCATCTGATAAGCATTAATCTGTTACTCAGATTAATCTGTTTGGATCTTATATCATTTTCCCATTGGTAGTTGAACCATCACGCTCCAGCATCGGCTGAATTTCGAAGAAAAGAGGAGAATCTCCCATGTAGTCCCTGCACCTGATGCTGTGCTCAACGCATAAGACTTACAGGTCAAGAAAATCTTACCAACTGTAGCTGGCAATGCAAAAAACTCACTTTTAAACATGTTTTCTGAATAATAAAGTGCTTTGTTCATATTTTTTTTTCTTTTACACTCTCTGTGTACCGGGTGGATTGAAAAATATATCTATTAGGCAGCAGCTGAGGGCTAAATCAGCTGGCTGAATAATCTCTGTTATGTTCTCTAATTTGCATATTGTAACATTTCTTTTAATGAAAATGGAGTTTTTTGTTATAAATTGTTTGCATTGGAGAAAAAGGAGCAGCAGTAACAACTGCAGTTGTATTTTTCTCTAATAACTGTCAGCTTATTATTACCATTTTCTCAGTGTGTACTTCTTCTTTTACAGCATGCCCACAATGAATGACTATAATGGTTTCGCTTCCATTAAGTTGTGGGATTTGTAACACAAGTATTAGCAAAACCTTTTAGTCCTTTGTAACTTATATCTTCTCTTCATTCATTAGACCTTTTCCTACTTGGGTAGTCTCTTGTATATCTTTTAAAGTGCATTTAATAGCCACTGTGGCTGGGTATGATAAGATCTCAAAAACATACAGGCTCCCAGATGCATTCAATTCGAATGCAGAACAGAAACACCAAAAGGTGAAAGGTCTTTTTTTTTCTGTTGCTCTCTTTTTCAGCAAGCCAAATTTTCTGTGCATGCAGTGAATGTAAAATATTATTTGTTAAGTTTGGAAACTTTTGAAAGTTTCTCACCAAATTATCTGGATAGCTGACACAAGTATTTGCTGTTCTGTTAATGCATTCAAGGCAACAGGAAAACAAAAATTCCCCTTTTATTCTTGTTCCTGTCAAACTCCATAAAGATGATCATTAATGAATCCAAGATGTCGGCGATATAAAAGTAACTAACTCGAATACGTCGTAACGAGGCTTAATTAGACCCAGAACACAGTCTCACACTAGATAAAAATTTCCTGTCAGACATCATTAGTCATGGAATAACTAGATATAAAACAGCACTTTAGCCAAGTTATTACTTTAAGCAACACGAGAGATATCAATAAGTGTAACACGAAGCCAAGAGGAACTATTTTAAGAGCAGGAAGCCTCAATGAGCAGTCCCATGAAAACTTCTCTTTAACTTCTCGTTCGTCATTCATTACATCTTTTTCCCAGCTAAGTGGCAGTGCCATGGTGTCACCGCCCTCCTTCAGAGATGCTGGCATGCAGTTTCTGGGCATGAAGCACAACAGTTTCTCCTCATAGACTCGGGGAGAGTGCAGAGAAGGAGCCAGAGCTGGAGGGAGTGCAGCCCCAGAGGAGCCCAGCTGCTGCCTGGGAAACCAAACCCTGAGCAACTCTGGCCCACGCTCTCTAACCCCAACCCCTCCCTGCCATTTAATAACAACACTCAGTCGTTCTCTCTTTTCTTTCAAGCTGCTGACTTTTCTCATGCTGAGTATGGGGAAAAATAAGTCAATGGAGGAACGGTGGGATGATATTAGTCACTCCGCTGCACATTCTTAGAATACTTCCCACTGCTGATTTCAAAACACTCACACATGTTCCTGTTCTTGCTCTCTCACACACACAGAGGCACGAGATTACATGTGAGTGCGCACACATTCAGGCACTCACCCCGGTAGTGAAGGCTGTCATCGTGGTGGTTGTGTTGGTGGTGGTTCTCCAAGCCAGGGGGGCTGCTGGCACCCAGCTCTGCCAGTCTACGGCTGGTGGCGGAGAGCTCGGAGCGCAGGTTGGTCACTTCCTGGCTGGCAGACTGGATGGCCCCATCAATCCTCTGTGCCAGCTGTTTGTTGTCTTCCATCATTTTAAGGATTTTCCCCTGAGGACCAAATCCACACAGAGCAGCATGGTGTCAAGAGAAGCATTACAGGAGGTGAAGTTAAGACCCTTTCCTCCTCCGCCACCTCTTATCACCCTCTTCTTCTTCTTCTCCTACTCCACCTGTGCTTTTTCTCTCACAGTGTACTTCGCACATAAAAAAAAAAAAGCCGGCAGTACAGGGATGATGTCTACCTGTTACTGCATAAAGAATGCGTCCAAGCACTACAGAGTCAGAGAAAGCATGTGTGTGCGAGAGGAGAGAGTGAGCGCGGGAGAAAGAGGGGAAGAGAGAAACCAAAGGGAGCAGGAAGAGAAAGAAAAAAAGGCAGGGGAGAAAAAGATGCAGCCCAGCAGGCGGAGGGGAAAGTGAATGCTCCCGCAGAGGAGAATGTGCTGTGAGCAGCTGCTCTCAGAGAGGACCCTGCACACACTGAGATGACATGCAGCCTTTTAAATGGACTGTACCATGTGCAGGAGGACTAGGGGAGATGGTGGGGGTGCAGTTGGACTGAGCTGCTCTCCAGTAACTCTCTAAACACAGAGCGTGGTGTGTACCCCACACCCTGTGGAGTTTGTAAGGAGTGAGCAATTGGGTTTGTAATAGGGGGGAAAAGTACAGATTGTTTTTCTGTCCTTCTTCCTCTCTCTGTATCCCCACACTCAAAGCTTGCCAGCAGTATTGAGCCCTTTGACAAGCACTTGTCAAGCCCTCTATATCTTTTCACTTGGCCTCCTTTGCTCACACACCCGCTGTCTTTTTGTCTCTCCGACCCCCCCCATTCCTTTATATATTCTTCTCTTTGTCCTGGGAAAGCTCACCCCCACATCGGTGGAAGAGGAAGGGGGCTGGCACAAGGCACCCAAGGGGAAAACATTTCAGCATTCAGAACAAACTTAGTAGAGGACGGAGGAACAGGCCTCTAACGGGCTACACGGTAACAGAAGAGGCCTGGAGAATTACAATGGAGTTGTGGCGGGAACACAGTAAAGTTTCACATCTTTGATCAAAAGCAGTTTGGAGAATTATATTTCGGCTTATCAGCAAGCACAGGAAATAAACGCGGCGGCATCGTTTCTTATCTGTACAGCTGTAAAACTCCATCACGCATCTAAAAGGTTAGAGATGGGTTAGGCTGTGCATCTTAACTTAAAACAATCTGGGATATTGCTGAGCCGTCACAACTAAAGATCTGCATTTGACATTTTCATTTTCCAAGTAAGAAAACACATCCTGTCTGGCACGAAACAGAGGCTGATGAGCAATACATCACTGAGATGCTGTCATCCGAGGCTCAGGTGATAACGGCTCGCTGTTCATTGGTATTCACACAACGGCACAGAGTGACAAACAAAGATGGGACAGCGGGCTCGGGAGATTGACAACCAAATGAGACACACAACTTGTTAGTTGCACCGGTAGTCTGTTCACTGCATACTGTTTTACAATAAAGTCCTCAGAATGTTGGTGTTGTTTGGGTTATGTGGCCTTGACTCCTCTACTTTGACTCAACTATTTTACTCTGTAAAGCCAGTGTCTGTCCTTTGATGAAAAATATTACGCTATACTGCCTGGTCAAAATGAAAATGGAAACAGGATGCTATCTCTTTAAAAATCATTAACTATTGAAGATACTGCTTCAGGTTAATTAGGACTGATTTAATTAAGACACAAGTGATTTTGAATAACGTGTCTATACCTGTAAGCAGCTGTGCCTCTAAAATGTTAAGAATATTTTTACTACATGTCATTATCTTTGGCTGGAGCAGGAGAAAAAGCTGATTTTATTAACAAATTATTAATGGCACGCTGCATTTTTAAAGTTCTGAAGCAGTGAATCCAGCTGGGACTCTTTCTTGGTCTTAAGTAGAGCTGACACAATTAGTCAATCAGCTGATAAGGCCATTAACAGAATCTGCACAACAGTTTTGAAAACAGATTAAATATTAATGTCATCAAGTGAGAATGCTGCTTTGCTCAAATTTGAGAAAAAATTCTTTTCCAGGGCTTAAAAATTACTGTGCAAAACTCTTGAGCCACAAAATGAAGTTGTTGCCAATCAGACGCTTTCCAAACTGTGGATCAAAATCTGGCAGTACTTTTCTGTGTTCATAATTTCATCAATTCTGACAAGATCAACCCTCAACCTTCTCTCCTTGTTTCCTTCCATTAAGAAGGGCTTCTTAATACCACTTCTTAATGCCACCTTTCCATTCAGGCCATTTGTGATCAGGCTTCAACAAAGCATCACTCAGGTTTTCTCTGGATATTTTCTGCCTAACTCTTAAGGACTTTCAGATATTGTTCATCTGTAGATTTTGTATTTTTTTTTTAGGTCTGCCACTTCTTCTGTCATCCACATGTCCAGTTTCTGCTAATATTTTTAGCGGACTATGTTAGACGTTCCAAGTTTTTTGCTAAAATGTCTTTTGAAATAAACCTGTTGGTCCATAACACTATTTTATCCCTATTAAACTGTGTTATCTTTAGTATTTTTCATAGAAGTGGAAACAAATTATGTGTTTTTGTGACAGCTGCTAGAAACAGAGCACCTAATATCACAATTAAAACTTGGTTCTTGGTAAAAAAGCAGTCAATGTCCAAACAAAAACTTTACAAGGCCAGCAGAAAGCCTGGTGAACTATTGCTCAAGACCACTTTTGACAAATTAAAAGAAAATGTGGCTCCATGGAAGCAGAATATAAAGAAATGAGGGGTTGCTAAAGACTTTTGTGAACACTGTATAATTTTAAACTGAATGTCTTTGCATCTTTAATCATGTTTGCAATTATAACACCTAACATTTGTTGATGAATATTGCAACAAATTGGATATTTGGGTGTAAACTAAATACCAAGTACATATAATGTTAACTCACACACACAAAAAAATTTTTTATAGGGAAATGGGTTGTACAGTTTCATTGAAGTTAGTTTGTAAATATGCCAACACTAACATTCGATTCACTTTATGAGGGTTGACTTACCCTTCTTTGTACTGCAGCTTTGTATGGATAGGAAAACAGTGGCCTCTAATCTTTTTTTGCAAGGTCTCCCATAATAGCTACTGTTAAATGCACATCTAGTTATTCCCATAGAGAACAATTATTGCTTACAGTTAGTAGAGAAGATCTACAGCAGCACAGACATGTTAGCAGATCATTATCACTGTCTAGACAGTCACATTGCTGCCCCAGTTGACACACTGGCCCTGATTTGTAGCTGATTATCAAAGAGAAATGTAGCACGGTCTGGAATAAGGATAGGGTTATCAGAGGGCTCTTGATTTACATAGAAGGCTTTATGTTATTTCAAAATTACTGCTTTTCTAAAAGAATCTCGAAGCTCTTCCCTCATAGTCATAACCACGCTCTGCACTGAGCCATGTGAGGGAGGGCTTTCATAAACCCAGCTGTGGAATGCGCGGAAATTAATGATTTCAGGGTCAAGAGTCACAGGGTGTCCCAGATACACATCAATAACCAGACAAATAGTTTGAGGACACGCAATTGTGCCATGTCCAAAACACACAGCCTCCTCCTCCTCCTTTGTCTCCACAACTGGACTGAGAGCATCTATGATCACAGCCGAGACCTGAGGCCAGTGCAGCAGCTTGGCCGACTGCCTTTGATAACCACTTCTCCGGTCGGTGCTTGTATGGATTTGGATCACTTTTCCAAACTTATGCGAGTGTTTGTGTTGTTAGTTTTCTCACTTGTTTGATGCTATTAATGGGAAGTTTAATTAAGTGTGCTGCGGGTGTGCAGTTAAAAAGAGGTATTGATAAAGAGTCACCATGACTGTCTGCCTGGGTTAATTGAATATCGACTAATCCTCCACACACTGAAATGCTTTCCATTTTTTCCCAATAACAAAGTGATATAATGCTGTGCTCAACTTATTAATACACATCTTATCAGGGGCTTGGGGAAAATATCCACTCGGCTCGACTAAACTTACTAATATTAATCAAATACTGCAAAAAAAGATAGAAAGTCTATGAGGTATGTGAGCCTTACTTCTGAATAGGAGGAACTTGGAAAGTTGCATAAAAACTAGAAATGTTTTTTCAAAAACAAGATAGTTAAGAAATGCAGTGCAGTCAGGCTGATGTAGCCCTACTATTCCCATTGTTGTGGTTCACAGGTAAGAGGACAGCAGAGGAAGGCAAAATTATTACCAGGCAAGATTGCATTTAGAGCAAGTCTTTGAGTCCATGTGAGGCGAATATCAGGCAGAAGGCAAACGTAAAACAGACAAGAGATCATTCAAGGGAAAGACGGGGAATGGCCAACACACTTCCCTGCTGTGAGTGCAGAAACAATCTGCCAGGGAACGAAGTGAAGTACAGGGAGTGCAGAATTATTAGGCAAATGAGTATTTTGTCCACATCATCCTCTTCATGCATGTTGTCTTACTCCAAGCTGTATAGGCTCGAAAGCCTACTACCAATTAAGCATATTAGGTGATGTGCATCTCTGTAATGAGAAGGGGTGTGGTCTAATGACATCAACACAACAAGCTTCTGAAGCGTGATCATCGAACAATCAAGCGTTTCATTCAAAATAGTCAACAGGGTCGCAAGAAGCGTGTGGAAAAACCAAGGCGCAAAATAACTGCCCATGAACTGAGAAAAGTCAAGCGTGCAGCTGCCAAGATGCCACTTGCCACCAGTTTGGCCATATTTCAGAGCTGCAACATCACTGGAGTGCCCAAAAGCACAAGGTGTGCAATACTCAGAGACATGGCCAAGGTAAGAAAGGCTGAAAGACGACCACCACTGAACAAGACACACAAGCTGAAACGTCAAGACTGGGCCAAGAAATATCTCAAGACTGGTTTTTCTAAGGTTTTATGGACTGATGAAATGAGAGTGAGTCTTGATGGGCCAGATGGATGGGCCCGTGGCTGGATTGGTAAAGGGCAGAGAGCTCCAGTCCGACTCAGACGCCAGCAAGGTGGAGGTGGAGTACTGGTTTGGGCTGGTATCATCAAAGATGAGCTTGTGGGGCCTTTTCGGGTTGAGGATGGAGTCAAGCTCAACTCCCAGTCCTACTGCCAGTTTCTGGAAGACACCTTCAAGCAGTGGTACAGGAAGAAGTCTGCATCCTTCAAGAAAAACATGATTTTCATGCAGGACAATGCTCCATCACACGCGTCCAAGTACTCCACAGCGTGGCTGGCAAGAAAGGGTATAAAAGAAGAAAAACTAATGACATGGCCACCTTGTTCACCTGATCTGAACCCCATTGAGAACCTGTGGTCCATCATCAAATGTGAGATTTACAAGGAGGGAAAACAGTACACCTCTCTGAACAGTGTCTGGGAGGCTGTGGTTGCTGCTGCACGCAATGTTGATGGTGAACAGATCAAAACACTGACAGAATCCATGGATGGCAGGCTTTTGAGTGTCCTTGCAAAGAAAGGTGGCTATATTGGTCGCTGATTTGTTTTTGTTTTGTTTTTGAATGTCAGAAATGTATATTTGTGAATGTGGAGATGTTATATTGGTTTCACTGGTAAAAATAAATAATTGAAATGGGTATATATTTGTTTTTTGTTAAGTTGCCTAATAATTATGCACAGTAATAGTCACCTGCACACACAGATATCCCCCTAAAATAGCTAAAACTAAAAACAAACTGAAAACTACTTCCAAAAACATTCAGCTTTGATATTAATGAGCTTTTTTGGGTTCATTGAGAACATGGTTGGTGTTCAATAATAAAATTATTCCTCAAAAATACAACTTGCCTAATAATTCTGCACTCCCTGTATATGTACACAGTGATGACTTATTCTCACAAAGGCAGGAAATGAAGAAAAAAAGGAAAAGTCCAAAAAATGACCTCCTGCTTTCTTTTTCTTATCACTTTACCTTAACCTTGATGGAAAAGGGCATAAGGATAAGTTAAGGTGTGAGGGAAAATATATATCAGGATTTAGGAAAAGTGAAATACGATGCGCTAATAATCGGACTGCACTTACACCAGGCTCTTTAATAATGTGATGATGGATTCTAGTGATGTGGGCCATGATGAAACTACTATGTGACCCGGACTGCAGAAAGTTCATCTTGTATGCTTTGCTCAGAGTGCTCCTATCAGCTTATTTAATGAAAGACATATAGATAGAAGACGTGTTTTTCATGACAGTAGTGTAGTGTGCCACTATGAATTTTGGTATGGCATCTTACTTCCTTTTCTTAAAGGTTGGTCCAGTATCCAGTGTGAAAGGAAGTATTTAAGGAAACACTGAAGCACATTTCCTTACTAGTTAGGGACTTTCCTAAGAAGATTTGATTACACGACCATTTTACTGGTAAGTAAGTTCAAAATAAAACAGGACATCAAAGTACACAACTATAAGTCTGCTTATTTGCCTAATTCAAATTTTTAAAAATTTATTTGGAAACCTATTCCATGACGTTCCCTACACACTCTTCTTGAGCTAATCTAAAGGCCACATGAAAGCTTGGAGGTTTGTAGCAACTAACTCTGCATAAAGTTGGTGACCTCTGCACACTTTGCACATCTGCTGACCCTGCTCTGTAATTTTATGTGGCCTACCACTTTGTGGCTGAGTTGCTGTCGTTCGCAATCGCTTCCACTTTCTTACAATACCAATAACAGTTGACTGTGGAATATTTAGCGAGGGAAATTTCCTGACTTGTTCCACAGGTGTCATCCTATCACGGTACCATACCAAAATTCACTGAGCGCGATATATTCTTTCACAAATGCTCTTAGAAGCAATCTTATAGCAATATATATATGTATATATATATATATATGTATATATATATATATATGTATATATATATATGTATATATATATATATATTAAACCTAACAACACCGGTGTTGTTGGGTTTACAGCAGTGACTACAAAAAGCAAACCTTGAGAAATATTTTCAGTTGCTTGCCAGTCTCCTTTTCACATCTCCTTTCTTTTGTCTCCATTAAATCTTGACAGGTATGTCTGGTTCTTTCTCTGGTTACTAAATGTTAAACCATCTTCATCATTTCTGTCTGTCTGCCATGGGTCCAGATGGAAAACAATGGGTTTTTAGGGCTTGTTTGGATGAAACTGTTCCTGCTGTGCCAGAATGATGATGATAAGAGAAGTAAGAGTGAATCACAATAGTAAAGTTGCTGGAGGCTAAAAGCAAAATGTTGTAAAACGGGAAGCTGAAAAGTACAGGAGAACTGAGACAGGCTCCATGTATAGTGATAACTCTTCATGGGTTTATAACATTGCATTGCATTAGGCATTTGATACCATGTTAATAAAGAAAATATTGATCTGTGCTGACAATTAGGTAATTGCAGGAAATGTTGAAGGCCTGTGGGAAATGCATTGCATTTTTATGGTATTATTAATCAAATTTAGTTGTAGAATTAATTTAATTCACAGGATTAGCCAAAAACACACATCCCCATCTGGCTATTGAAATAAATCTATTACAACAAAAGATTTTCCATATCCATATTGCCCATGACTAAAGCTCATCTCCAGTATTAGCTGGTCAAGCTTCATATCTCACAGATGTAACACTCTTAAAAAGCAGTCATTGTTTATGATCTGAAATCTTAAATATTTTTAGGTTCTTGTCACGGTCAAGTAATAATAGGCATGTTTTCTTAACCGTCACTGAGAGAGAAAAAAAACATCTTCCCAAGGAGTAAAGCTTGTATATGGCTGAAAGTATATCCCAGCCTTTATGTAGCGCTGCACCGAATCTAAGCTGTCACAGACAGCAGGCCTGAATTTGTAAATTGTAATATGTCACAATATTCAGTCTGCTGTGGTCTGTATCAAAACAGCAAGTTACAGGTTATTTTATTCTGACATTAAAGGCTGTCTGAGCCCACAGCACACCGTCTGCCAACATCAAAGCATAAAGGACTTTTCATTCTTTACTTGTAGGCAGGTTAATTTGCACTGCATTTAGATGTTACCTTTGTCTGTGTGGCATCGGATTAGTGTGTGTGTGTGAGGGTGTGCCTAGTTACAAATAAAACTAGCATTTTGTGTGCCATTACCACTTTCTTTCTTTTTGCCAACATTTGCGACAAACAAGATACTTCAGACAAATCTGGCCTTTGGCAGTCAGTTAAAAAACAGCCAGTTTTTCACAAAAACAAGGCTTCTGCCTTTAAACTATCCTAAGATCATGTGTGCTTGATTCATTGTTGCAGAAATGTGTACTTTGTTACTAAAAAGCACATGCACACTGTTTAAAGTGATGCAATACAAAAACGATTGCATCACATGTGTGACAGGACAGATAAAGCTATAGAAAGCTTGCATGAAGAATGCTGCTTTGAATGCTCCACACACTGCAGAATTACCAGATGGAAATGTCACAGCTGGAGGAAAAAAACAGGGTATTTATGTCTGTGGAAGTGACGAAGAGAGAAAGCCTTTTGCCCCAAGTAGTGACAATCGAGGACAGAGCGGCATTGATGGAATAAACTATGAATGGTGGGGAACGGAAACTCAACTTCTTTCTTTTTGTATTGAGCTTTTTCTCTAATGCTTCTTTCATGTCACTTTTGGTGTATAACAGCCTTGCTCAAAAAACCTTTATATAAGTTTACTCATTAGTTAGAAGCTTTACTGCTTATGAAAGGAAGTATCATTAATGGATAACATGACGGTGTTCAATGTAAAAGGATTCAACTGACCTGTCTTTGTCCAACGACTCCAGATAAATTTGGGAGAATCAGGTCCCTGCACTGTCTGAAGCTGCTCTTTTTCACATGTAGCACACAGATGTGTTTTTGGCTTCTAGAAGTACTTTGTTTGGTGTAGGTGAGGCTGCTGTCTGAGTAGTGTACATGGGAGGCCAGACATACACTCATTGGTCACTTGATTTGTTAAATCTGTTCCTCTGACTATTATATTTAGTCAGCCAGTCACATGGGAGCAATTCAATGCATAATCAAGACAATCTGCTGAAATTCAAATCATCATAAGAATGTGTAAGAAAAATAAGATGAGTGACTTTAACTTATTGTGAGGGTATTGGTATATTCAGTAAACAGCAGGCAAATGCCTTCTTAATACAAGAGGTCAAAGGAGAATTGCAAGAAATCTTTGAGCTTATAGGAAAGCAACAGTAAGGTATATAACGACTCATTATAACCAAGGTAAGGAGAAGAGCATCTTTGAATGCACAACAGATCAAACTTTGAGGCAAATGGGCTGCAACAGTAGAAGACCACACTGGGTGCAGCAAACTGAGGCTACAATTTGCTCATGCACACCAAAATTGGACAATAAAAGGCTAAAAAACATGGTCTGGTCTGATTAGTCATCATTTCTGATGGTAGGGTCAGAATTTTGCATAAACAACATGAAAACATGGATCCATCCTACCATGCACCAGCGGTTCAGGCTGTTGGTGGTGTAATGGTGTGGGGGATATTTTCTTGGCATAGCATGAGCCCTGCTTGAGCGCTGATTAAACACCACAGCCTACCTGAGTATTATTATAATCACTATCTGTTTATGACCACAGTGTACCCATCTTCTCATGGCTGCTTCCAGCAGGATAACACACCATGCTACAAAGCTGAAATTATTTCAGACTGTTTTCTTGAACATGACAATGAGTTCACTGCACTCAAATGGCCTCCACGGTGACCATATCTCAATATAGTAGCTGTGGGATGTGGTAGAATTGGAGATTTGCATTATGGATATGCACAAAAACGTTCTAAAGATAAAAGATGTCTGACTTGTTGATAGCAAGGTGAATCTTTTCTCTTCCATTATAGCCATCTGATACGTTTTAAACTCATTCGGTGTTAAATGTTTGATGAAGCAATAATTTAAGTTATAGCAGAAACTTCACCGTTTTTCATTTAAAACCAAAGTGTTAGACTTATCTTCAACAGTAACAGAAGTCAGAGGAACTGACTGAATTTATATCTAATGCAACACATGAAATAAAATGCTTGATCAGAAGTAGCACTCGTCATCTCTTCAGCTCCAGCTCTGCAACTGTCTGCACATGCAGATAATCACTGAATGAACATTCAGGCAACGGTGGAAAAGCCGCAGCTCCACTCCACCTCTGCAGCCTCAACTTTGGCAGAAGGGTAAACTCTCATCACTGATGCTTTTCTAGGCTGAGATAAATCCTGAAGAGAAACACCTATTATCTGTTGTCAAACTCAACACACTTTCCGCCCAAAGTCGACACCGCTCAAACACCTTGCAGCCATGTCCTTCTCCCATCACTGATAGCGTTGTAATAATTGTTTACCACAGTAAACACAGTTAACAGTTTGACAGCCTCTACACTTGGAGATAACAGTTGACAGGGTTACGGATGAAACACACTGCCAGAGGCCTTGATAAGTATCAAGATAAAGGCTTGTCTACAGGGCTCTGAGGGAATCAAAGGGAGAGAGGAAGCATGGGTGAGAGACGGCGGTTTTGTTATGATGAACCTGCAGGATGGGAAATAAATCTGAGGAAATGTGGTTTTTTTCCCATACTTATTCTCTGCTGAACACCATTTTGATTTTTCTCTCATTTCCCCTCATTCTCACTTCTGCTCCCTGCTGCCTGCTTCCTGCAATTGCTTCTCCTCATTGTGCTCACTGTGGTACTCATAATCAATAGCCTTTTTCTTCCTTAGCTCTACCACATTTGTACTTCTCTCTTCACAATGAAACGTTCAGACATGCAGAGCTGAATATCTAATAACATGGATATCATGGTGAGATCAGTGTTGAAACCGAAGGTGCCTGTTTTTGTGAAAAGCATTACACACTTGGCTACTTTGCTTCACTCTAAATGAGATCCTCACCCCTGCTGCCACTCTTCTGTGCTCTCTTCTGCAGGAGACACAATTAAAAGGTGATGCTGAGAGAACGAGATGTGCTCCTGTTGCTTTCGGGTGAGAAAATAGTTGAAGGTGGCGTGATTAGCAACATAGTAACAGCAATTTGAGTACCGTAAATCCAAATAATATGAGATTATTGGAGTATCAAGTGGTAGCTTAATCATACTGTTTCAGGCCATAAAAAGCAAAAACAGGTTTCAGCAGAGCAAATTATTCGTCTGTGAGTAATACTACAGGAGGACATCTGTCAAGGTAAAACATTTTCTACTACATACAAGGAAAATCTTTCATTGCCAAACTTTTCTCCATCAATCTCTGTTTCCTTCTTCTTTTAGGGCAGTATAGTGATTTTCAGAGAGCAACTACAGGGGTAATCACCCTGACAGAGCTCTCCTGGTTGATTTATGATTTACGTTTAGCTGGTTATAGGCTGCTGAGAGCAGGTTGAAGTGCACTTCGAGAAGGTATCTGGGCAAGACTTGGATAGGGAAATGGTTGGCAGGCAGGTCAGCTGTGTGTCTTTTTCTGGTAAAGCACCCATCTTCAATTGGTGAAATAAAAGAAGACAAGGTGAAAGACTAAAGAGCTTTTCACACAGGAGGTCATTATCAGTAATATGGCGACCAGAGGCCATTGATTGTTGGTGGATTCACACCCAAACCTTTCTCAACTTCATGATCCGATATTGAAGCAACCAATGAAAGCGCATATATTGGCATAAGCTACACAGACAATGTACTGGGGCACAATTCTAAGTCTTTTTAATTCAGTCTTTTATTTAAAATCAAGCACCTAGCCATGCAGTCTGATGAACTTTTGATAAAGTATGTGTCTTGGAGCTCACTGAATTTTAGTGTGGTACTATAATAGGACGCCCCTGTTGCAACAAGTCCTTTTGTGTAATTTCTTCCCTCCTATGTATTCCACAATCAAGTAGTATTGATGTTTTTTCAAAAGTTGCCCTCCATTTTGATGTGATACGAGTGGTTGCTAGTGGTTGCTAGAGAAATTTGTGTATTCTCTAACTGGTTGGCAGTGGTTCCTGGAGGTTTCTGGCTCCCTATTGGGGTTGCAACAAAACTGCTGCACCTATGAGCCCAGCAGTAGTAAAACTTCAAAAAGTGTGAACTAAACCAGATATGGAGTAGGCAACCATTGAAGCACCTAATTGAAGAACCTAAAACCTGTGCTGGAACTTCATGTTATGGGTTTCCATGGCCAAGCAGCTCCTTTAGGGGGTCTAGTACTTTTGTCCATATAGTGTATGACTGAATGTTATTGTTTCTCTGCTGGTATTTTTGCTTTGTGGATGTCTGTTAAAGTACTTATACATGAGTAAATATGAAGCTACATTCTGTTAGCTTAGCATAGTACAAAGACTGACAGCAATGCTAAATAGCTAGCATTTAAAGTTAGCATCTCTAAAGCGCTCTAGAAATACATTATTTTCCTAATAATTGTTAAAATAATTGTTAAAAAAAAAGGATTTTGCATTCAGATATGTGCCTGCAGTATATTCCAGGAGGTTTGTGGCTTAGTGAGCTAGAGGATAAGCTAAGTTAATATGCTAGTCAATATGCTGCTGAGATTAGTGTCACAGTAAACATGCATACATGAGGGTGGTATTGATTTTCCTACTGAAATGTTATTTGTTCTCTAACCCTGGGTAGTGAACAACATTCAGTAGCAGAGGCTATAGCAGTCTGCAGTAAAAACTCTCAATGTAGCTGAGACCAGACAGGAATTTTCTACACTAAAGACTACCACAGCCAGATTTACTGTAGCACTGCAGGAAAATACCTGACTGACAGGTTAAGGAGGGGGAAAAAAGTGCAGTCCAGAGGACAGATTAATCCATATCTGAGAAAAGTTTTGGTACAGTGCATTGATAAGAAGCTTATCCCCGTTGTTTGTGCAAGTAAAGGCACATCTGCAAAGCGTATTGATTAAGAGACTCATCTCACTCTCATTTGTTCCAACTCTAGTGGACAGTTTCAGTGCACAGCGACACTAGAGACAATTATCACTCCATCACTGCTTTATCGCTGTCACCACACAGCTACTTTGTATGCATGTCAATATTGCAGTTTTTTTCCCCATTTCTCCATATCTCAGCAGTCCACCTCTTATGCAAATAAATGCATAATGCTAGCAGTAAAACTGTTCCAAACCTGTAATTGTCTCAGTAAGGTCTCGAAGAGGAAATATAATTTTTGCATAATAGAGTCAAATTCCTGTTCTATTGTTATAGTAATAACTCTGTAGTATAAAGAGGATTCAAAATTGTTCCCAGGAAGTAAAAATCCTTCTGTACTTGAAAATACAGTCTTTATTTGCTAAAGCGTATGCTACAAGATAGGAAAGTCATTCAAACATGTTGAAAAATGAGCAACAAGGAAAGCAAAGCGAAAGATAAATAAGCCAGTGAAATGGAAGGGCACAGAGACAGTGTGAGAAGGATGAGGTCGGAGCCACAACGTGAAGTTGCAAACTCATTTATTATATTTCAACATTTATCTCTGTGAGAGAGAGAGCCGAGTTATCAGAAGGCCTAAATTGAAAGACATTCAAGCGTGCAGTATAGTCAGCAGGAGGAACGCTGATGACCGGACCTGCAAAAGCTCTCACTGTTCCACAGTAGCATCCTGCTCTGCATGGAAAGCCGTCTGCACACACCCAGACACGCACACACCTGTACTCATATGCACCCACAGATAGACTTTCTCAAACATTAAAATGCAAAAGCAATTAAACACAAGCCACAACTGTGCCTAAGAAGTGCCAACCTGACAGCAGGACTTTGATTATTTTAATTAGAGCAATATGGCTGACTCATCCATGAATATAACTAAAGAAAAAGGTGGCTCATTCGCCTGCTTTAACTGCGTTTAAAGAGTGTGACTATGCTTTATGCTTGGCTATGAAAGGACGAAGCACTTATGCAAATGTGTTTAGAGACACAAACTGTGCTGGTGAGCTACTTTTGTATTATGTCTTTTATTTAATAGCTATAACTTACTCTAATTGTAAATGTATGTGATTTAAATGTGTTTAATAAGCTGACTCCTGCAGGAGCTGGGAATTGCATTAATCTGCATGCTAAATGAGTTTGTTTGAATCCAAAACTTGTCTGGCTCAGGGAGTTTTGCTCTTGTAAGGGATTAGAACAGGGCATTAATACTAAGATCCATGAAAAGCAAAACAATGTAATATTCCTTTCTGCTTCTAAAAAAATGCTGCATGTGGGCAAGATAATTACCATAGTACCATTTTACATGCCTCACAAAATGAATGTACTCCAGAGTATGTACCCACCAGTTTCCCTGCAGAGAATGTGTTTATTATCCTCAGTGACTGGTATTTGTAGATTGTTTGTGCCTCTAATATGATTTTGTTTGAGCTCTTTGTATGTGAACATGCCAGAGAGAGGAGAAGAATATGGAGACAAACACAGAGACAAATAAGCAGAGAGGGACTAAAGCGAGAAGGGGGAGGACAAAGAGTATTTGTTGATCACCATAGCTTAAAGCTACAATCAAAGGCAGTTTGTTTACCGAGGATAACAATCACGTTGGACTGCAATTTTTCTGAGACTTAAAAACCACCTTTCATTATACGAGCCCTTGAAAGCTTAATGGTCTTTCTGCTTCTTCCCTGAAGAGACGTCCAATGGCTAGACATAAAAGGTATAGAAGCAGAAGAGTATGGTGAAGAGCTCTTGCGGTGAAAATGCACAGCTAAAGATTTGAGACACCCGTTGTCTGCGATTGCATCAGTCTGGATAAATGTACAAAATGTTTCCTACCACTTGTCCTGCTTGAATGTGTCATTTTTATGTCACATGTATCAAAATCCTTGAGTAGATCAACAATGACCAGACCTAAATCCTGCTAGCTGAAGCCCCTTATTATCCTACAGTTAGCAGTACTATCGTGTGTCGACTAATAGCGCTAGGATTTCAATGTAATATTGAGGTCAGCAGTTTGTAAGGTCACAAACGTTAGCAGTGTTACGTAATGGAAGCGCGTAGGCAATTTTCCATATGTACATGTGTGATGTAGTAGCAACAGGAGCACTGAGGTGTAGGACATGTCCAATTATCCTAATGAAAATACAGCATATTATAAATATTTATAATGCTGAGCTGCATCCATCAAATCTTCATTAAAAGCATAATTAAAATTCTGGACATTCAGGATAAATGTTAATTTGGAACTGAAAAGTTTTAAATTATAGAGGAAATTCTGCAAATTTGGAAGAGAAGATAGTCCTAATATCTATCCTTTAGGAATGCCTACAGTTATTTACCTGAAGCATCAAAGCCCACAGAAATCAGTTAATTTAATAGCATTTTTTGATCAGCCACATCAAAAGCCTTGATTATATCAACAATGAGCAGATCTAAATCCTTATTATCTTACAGTTAGCAGTGCTATTATGTGTTGACTAATGACTCCAAGATAGATTTTCAGGAGTCAATAGTTTGTGAGGTCACAAAAGTCACCAGTATTATGTAAAGGAAGCACATGAGCCATTTTCCATATGCGAATGCATGATGCAGTAGTAACAGAAGCACTGAGGCGCAGGATGCATGTAATTATCCTGAGCTGTGCAAACTGTATATCCGAGTTTGTGGCAGGTATGAGTGAAATTTTGCAAACTGAAGGAGAACAATTTTGTGATGCTTGAGTGTTTCCTGTGTGACATTACAGCTGACATGCTAATGTTCAGCATCTTAGTTTAGTGTGTTAGCACACAAGAGTTTGCTGAACACCACTGAATTTGCTAAAGTTTACAGCAATCCATCAAATAGAATTGAAATTTTTCAGCGTCACACAAACTGAAGTGGTGGGCTGAGTGACAGATGGATCAACGCTGCCGTCCATAAAAACACAATATAGGAAGCATTATGTTTTTCCGTTTGAATTTATGCAACATTTTCTCAGTTCAAGCTTAAAATATCGTTGTAAATACATTACACTGTATGACGAATTGATTAAAACCCCTCTCTTAAGCAAAGCTCAAATCCATCCATTCATCCATTTTCTTTACTCCTTATCCAGCTAGGGTTGTGGAGGAGCTGGAGCCAATCCCAGATAACACCCTGGACAGACTGCCAGTCCATCTCATGGCTAACAAAGAGACTCTGAGAACCATTCACACTCATATCAAGTAAAATCACCAATTATCCATGCAGACATAACTTTGGACAGTAGGATGAACACAGAGCACCTAAAGAAAGCTCAAACATACACATAACATATAAACTCTACAAAAAAACCCACAGGTTCAAAACCAGAAACAGCTTGCTGTGAAGCTACGGTGACAAACACTTGACCACCGTGTCTCCAAAAGCTTTGCATGTTTTACAGGACATTAGGTCTGAAACGCAAATGAAAAAGTGCAAAATTTTAAGCAGAGCTCTTAAATCCTTTTTTTTTAAACAAAACATGCTGTACTATATCTCAGCCCTCTGCCGTCTGCCTTCTGCACCCTGTTAGTAGCAGGTGGTAGTAAATCTGCAGAGTACTAAATGAATGAGTTGGTGTTTTTTGCAGGTTTCATGGTAGTGAATTATTTTGTGTGGGCAGGTCCCACAAACTCGAACCTTACGGGACACGCCTGGGTTTTTTGTGGAGGTGAAGTGACGGGACTTTACTGCTGCATGTTGTCTGTCACGGACAAGAGGATTACGTTCCTGAAGATATGATGGAGCTCTGGGTGGGATTTTGAAGGGAGGGATTGATAGCTGGTGCAGTTCCTTGTGCAAGCAGTTGCTTTGCTTTAGCTTTCAGGAGCAGCTTCTCCTACTGTACATGTAGAGAAACGATCGGCGAGCAGTGAGACTCAATGAAAACACAAACTGCTCGGTAACTCTACTTTTTGAATATCTGATAACTTCCAGATTAGTTTATATCATGATTTTAAATAATGATGAGAAATCCTCATTCTAACCAGAATGTGACACTGAGGCCGATTTCTATGTTTTTTGAGGGGGATATAAACTCTGCAAGAAAAACATTTTTAATGTCACTAGTACGTGTCAATGCTGCAGTAGCGTCTGGTCTGTGATTTTCAGAATTCGAATGCCTCTTCTTGTTATTGTATTATAAAATGAAGGGAAATTGCGGTGTTGCTTCTGCAGGTAATCATTGAAAAATAAATAACACACAGTATAAAAAAATAAACCATTCACACAATGAAACAACAAAGTAATTTGCACAGTAAACCAAGCTCTTTCAGCAGAAGATAATATATAATTATCAAAATAAGGGAGTCAAGAATTAAATAGAAGGTGTCACAGTGCATCATTGTAATCCTGATTGATTTAGGACAGTAATTCCCCTTGAATAAAAACTGCTCTTTAATCTTTTTGCTCTTGTTTGGATGGGCCTGTGGCATCTACCAGAGGGCAACAGGACAAACAACATATGTCCAGGGTAACAACTGTCTCTAGTGATTTTACAGCTTTTGAGCGCTATCTTGCTTTTGCAATCTCTTCCAAAAAGGGAAGAGCACAACCAATGATCTTTTGTGCAGTGTTTATTACGCTCTTATCATTTTTATCTGCTGCAGATAAATCAGTACACCAGGATGCTTTCTGGGGTGAATGACAGAAGACCACCAGCAGTTTCTCTTCTGCACAATTCTTCTTCAGCAACCTCAGGAAGTGAGGGCGCTCCAGAGCCTTCTTCACTGCAGCTGTAGTGTTAGCAGACCAGGCAAGGTTGTCAGAAATGAAGGTTATTTAAAATCATAGGACCCTTTCTACAGAGTCTCCACTGATGATCAGCGGGTGAGGGGCTCTGGTCTTCTTTAAGTCTATGATGATTTCTTTTGTCTTCAGACTGTCAGATTGTGTGCCGCGCACCAGATGACCAGTTCTTGTAGGCAGACTCATCTCCCCCTGATATGACTCCCACCAGTGTGATGTCATTAGCAAACTTAGTAATTGTGTTAATGGGCTGGGTGGATGTGCAGTCCTACAGAAGCGCACAGCCCTGTGGAGAGCCAGGGTGGAAGAGTTATATGGTTGCTTTGGGGCCCTAAGATATACATGTGTGCCAAGTTTGATTTCTCGGCTCCTGATTGTGTAGGGGGGAGTTTGTAAGCAAACAGAGTTCATGGATCATAAGATTTTAGTCCATTTTCCTGGGATATCAAGATATTGCTTAATTTTCCTACATGTTTATTCATTGAGATCAGCAGGGAGCAAGTTGGTCTTAAAAAAACTAAACTAAAATAATTAACTGTTTGGAGAAATGTTAGACATTTAGAGCAACTGTTCTCAAACTGGTGCTTTTCAAAACAGCTTTACTCCAAATCAATCCTTGATATTTTGCTGGAAACCTGCTGAGCCTCATTTTCTACTGTGGAATGACTTCAAGCATTCAACCACAATGCCTCAAAATAAAAGAAATACTGACATCATTTTTATGACTGTCATTGTTTGATACCATGCCAAGGAGAAGATGTTTCTTTCAGCATTTCTTGTAATGTTTCATTTATCAAGAATCTTCTTCTTCTACTGTCGTACTTCTGCATTGCACAAGAAAAATATTTAGCCACAAATTGGCCTCATAGAGCAACATGTGTTGATGTTTCCTAAAGAACCTGCCTGGCATCTTATGTCATGGTTGCAACAGGACAAGCATCGTATTAAAATATCTTCTGTGGAGTTCATTAAAATACCATCTGCTGCTAAAAAACTGCAGTTATTCACGATGGAGTGGGATAGTTCTCCAGAGAACTGTAAAACAACTAAAAAAAAAGAAAAGGATTCAGTAATCTGGCAACAGCAGTATTAGACAATGTATGATTATGCATGCTTATGGGCTTTTAGTTAAGATCCCTGGGAACATGTTCTAACCAAAACAGTCAAACAATAAGTGGAGCATCCAGGCAGAGCGGAGCAGCCAGCAGCACACACTAACAAATGTATAGATGTGAAACTGTAGCAGAACGTAAGAGGATTCAGAGCAGAAGTCGAGGAGAGCCAATCGTCCTCATGAATACTAACAAGACCGGAATAGAGCAGAATAGCACATTAAGAACATGATTCATTATGTAAACAGCACAATCAAACCAACTGCTTCCATTTTAGTAATAGGCTTATTGGAACATATCGAAATTGGGTTTTCATTATGAGCATTTATGTTTGACATTTCTGATCCTATTTCCTGCTTTTACACTTCACCGTGCTCCCGCAGTTAATCTTTCCATTTAAATGTTTGAGCTTGTTTATGAATCTAACACATCCTCTTTTTCCCAGGAAGCAATGATATGCAGCAGAGAAGTGTTAATATACGAGCAATATGGTAAACTTAGAGTAAATCATGTGGATTAGAGCTAAGTAAAGCATAATATACAGTACCATGCGTCCAGGGCAAAAAATAAATTTAAATAAGGCAAATATGAGAGACCCAAGGAGAACCTCCACATACTGAATCCTCCAGGTCTTCCTTTAAGTTTCACTATAAGGTGGGAGTTATACCATATGTGCAGGCTTTACCTGCTGGCTGTCATGCACTAAATGTACTGGCTAAACATGACGTCTCTTTTGCGCTCATCTTTACTTGATGAAACAGAGTAATAGCAATAGCTACAAAAGTGAAAATACAGGAGCTGGAAATAGAAGCTGGTTTATTTTGCATTACCGGAAAGAAGAACATTAAAAGAAACTTTCCTCAACCAACACGAAAATGCTCTTAAGAAACCATTTAGTCTAATAGCCAAATGCTTTTCCTGTTGCTCATTAACATTCTATTTCCAGAATAAGTGACTCAGCAATATGATTTTTTGCTTTTTGTTTGTTCTGCAATGAAATTTCCCAAACAAAATGCAGACTGACCAAACAAATCTCAGGCTGAACATTTACCAACTGAAAATGTTGGGACACTGTGCAAAATGTAAATTAAAAACAGAATGCAAGAAACCTGTATTTCATTCAAAACATAGAAAACATATCTATCTATAATATTTAAAATGTGACACTTTACTGTCTCAGAAAAGTTGTGACAGGAGAAATGAAAGGCTGGAAACAGTTTCAGAAAATCCAGAGGAATCACTGTGTGCAAGGGACAAAGCTGAAAATGAATATTGGATGCTTGTGATCTTCAGGCCCTCAGGTGGCACAGCATTAAAAACAGTCAGGATTCTGTCATTCCAGAAATGCACAAATGCAGGTTAAAGGTCTAACATCTAAAGAAGACACCGGCTCATCTAAAAAGTACTGAGGCAAATTTGAAAACTGTTCTGTGGTTAGACAGATCAAATCTCAAATTCATTTTGGAATGACATAAACATAATTTCTGAGGACTGGTACCATTCAGCTTGTTATCAGCACTCTGTTAAAAAGCCTGGAAAGCCTTGCATAATAAATTAAGCTTGTACTCTTTTCAAATTGACATTTTACACAGAGTCCCAACTTTTTTTGAATTGGATTTGTACATTTTGCACGTAGATAATTTGAAAACACATTAACGAGTCGTGATCATTACTTGTACAAGCAGCTGTTAAATAGTAAGCTTACCATCCTTAAAATTTGGTGCACATGTAGTATACGTTTAAAATAATAGAAACAAAAAGGCATAAGTTACACTTGTTCAAGTCTATATAAATATAAAAAATAACTTTTCACCAATTTTCTAGGTAATAAAACTAGAAATATTCTTATATTTCTTTTTTTATTTACTGATTTCCACTTAGCTGAAAAGTCTGGCCTTGAGTTATGCACCACTTGAGCATCTTAAATATTTTGCCTTCATAGAATAACTAGAGTTAGCGCTCCAAGGCAGTAAGCTGAAGTCAGTTGCATCTATGAAACCATTACAGAAAACCCAGTATCGTCTTACAGTAGCTATGATTTAATGTGGGACTTTTGATGTGGTGCAGGGCGCCAGGCAGGGAAAAGCTGGGTCACTCTGTGTGGATGAATGAGGCACTTGTAATACTGGGTAACTGAATCCTGACTACCAGTGCTGAGGTCTGGTCATCCATGACGCCCAGCCTCTCCTGAGCCTGGTTTGCATTGTAGGATTATAGCCAAAGAGCCTCTCAGTTTAATTGCATTACTCCAGATTACATGACCAGATTACACGATTGTAGGCAGCAAACGCTGAGTGCTGCATGGTTTACACGATTATCATCAGACAGAGGACGGTTTGTTATTTAAATGATGTAATCTCATGTATTATTTTGGGGTCTGTGGATCAATTGTATTATTTCTTTTTTTGACAACTCCTAAAATCAAAGAAAATAATTAAGGAAAAAAAATGTCTCATTTAATCTTATATACAGGAAAATGCTGTGTAATTTTATTTTAAATGAAGAGCTGGTGCTCTGGATAAACATATAATAAAATCAATTAAAAATAAATAAAACAATTAACAGTATCTTCTAGCTAATAATCATGCACATACAACAGATACAAACAACAGTGTCCGCTTTCAAGATTTGTTCTGTGCTCTAGTGTTTGGCCTGTTTGTCCTGTTGGCCTTAAAAAGACAATGACATGGGTCATTTTAGCCCTTTGCTCATTTTTAGTAATATGATTACATTATAATATACCAAGTATAATTCATCTTTTGTGGATATAATGGAAATTTGATGGATATAAATGAGATTAAACTGTTTTTATAAATTGGTGTTTGTGCATGAATGCTAAAACCGGTCATTTTAGCCAGTTGCTAGGTGGTTACTAGGCAACCTGGTGACATTATAATATCTGATATAGATTAAAAAAACATCTATATCAGGATGTACCTATGTGCCCAGTTTGGTTGCTCAACTAATGATTGTGTAGAAGGAGATGGCAGACAAAGGAACCTTAGGAGATTTTGATGTATTATAGTAATATATCTTTAATTTCCACAGCATTTGTTCACTAAATGCCTCATTCCAATCTATTTCTTTCTAGGCTTTTTCATAGTTTAAAACAGACCAGCTAAAGTTGCATTAGTAAAAGCAAAGAAACAAAAAGGGGTTTTGGTTTACTGTTGTTTTTGTTTTTTAAAGGTGTCTGAAGCAGCTCTGGGCTAGATGCCCACTTGGCCGGAGTCCTCAGAGCAATTGCTTCTGGCAGGGAATCAGATAGAAAGGAGAGTCATTTATATTTCTTGCATCACCTCACAAGCTGTGGAGGCAGGGAGCATTTAAATCTTGACTAAGGTCAACAGGGAACTCACTGGCTTTGATAACAAGTATCCGATCTTTGATTCCACACACTTGTCACCGCTACAGAAATTCTGCCTCTAATGAAGGGTTTTTAAGAAGGTTAAAGTAAACATGACAACGGGGACAACAGTGAATAAGTGTGTTTAAGAGGCTGTGTTGACATGTTGGAAAGGTTGAGAAAAACAAAACAATAGGCGTACCAATGCCGCCACACGTCACATTAATGTCACCCCTCGTGCCTGCTTCTGCTGTTTCCGATGAATTATTCATGTTTCGGTTCTGTGAAGGCTACTCCGGCACTACAAGGAAACTCACCTAAGGAGTAATACGAGATAATGGACTAATGGATCAGCTTTCTTTTCTGCAAAAGAGTCAAAACAGAATAAGCTTGATGGAAGCCTCGAAAAATCTCCAGGAACTTTAAGCTTCCTTTGTTTCGCAGAGAAAGACACCAGGAGGACACGAATCTGTCTCTGCGCTCCTGCATTAGTAAGCCAATCCCAGACACTTATCCACATCAGCCAGACACAAACAACCCCTCAAAGACAGGGCTGCAGAGAGTACAAACACTGTCTGTCACTCAAGAGGAGACTGACAGAGGGAAAGAGGCCCTTTCATATCGCCCAAACTCCCTCTGAAATTGAGGTGAACACCTTTGATCTGCAGAAAGATGCGAGTAGTGATCCGGATCTGCTTTTGTGACGGTGCTTGGGGTTTCCATAGAAACATGCGCACCCCAAACAAGGCGGACTAAAACATCCTGAACCGCATCAGCAGATGGCTTGTAGAAAGGCTGAAAGATGACGAAGTCTCACTCTGGCATGTATCATTTCATCTGTCGGAGGCCATATTTTCATCTCAAAATATCCACAGCAAAAGCGAATTCTACCTCCTTTACAGACCAAAATAGCATTTGTTTCACCGGATGAGAGATTACCATGTGTGTCTATTAATGTGATGGGGTTTGAGAGGAACACAGAAACGAATGTGTCTGTCTCGTGGCATTTGAAAACCAATCTGATCCGACACGCCATGTCAGGAAATTTAAATCTACGCTGTCACTTTATCCCTGCGCCGAGGTTCACCTAATCATCAGCTGTCTCGGGCCTGGTTTAAAATCTCTTCGGCGCTCGGCTTCACTGTGGTCAGGTTTTGTGTACTCATTAATCTTTTTTGTTTCCCTGGTGTTTCTGTTGTGGGGAGAAATGTGGGGAGAAATGAATACCACTGAAACTGCAGCTGTTACAAAAAAAAAGCAATCCAAGGACTTTGAAGTCTAGCCCACACCAGTACACAAGACCAAACACTGAAATAGATGAAAAGGTAAATGCCCTGTATTTGTATAGCACTTTTACTAGTCCCTAAGGACCCCAAAGTGCTTTACACATCCAGTCATCCACCCATTCACACACTGGTGATGGCAAGCTACATTGTAGCCACAGCCACCCTGGGGCGCACTGACAGAGGCGAGGCTGCCGGACACTGGCGCCACCAGATCCTCCAACCACCACCAGTAGGCAACGGGTGAAGTGTCTTGCCTAAGGAATCTCTCCACAAAGAAAGAGATGAAAGCTGTCGTTTCCTCCGACACGTTCAGGTAATAACAGTGTCTTTGTGTCCAAACACAAACGAGATCTTGATAACCCTACTGCAGCCAGTAGGAGTCAAAATGGCTGAATAGAAACAACATAAACCACAGATTCATTTCAGTATGGGGCTACACTTTTGCTGCAGTCACTGGACTCTCTCTTTTTATTGGTCCCCTTCTTATATCCCGTGTATGTCAATATTTTATTCGCTTATTAGGTAGCAGATCAGAACTGGTCAATTTTCTCAACGGCAGCTGAGCCAAGCCTCAGCTCCTGGATAATGAATCCAGACTTGTGATCTATTTTACTTACTGGGTTTGGGCCCATATTACATCTTTAATCCTTCTCAAGTCAATAATGAATTTTTTTAAAAAAAGCTCAAACACCCATATGAGTAAGAAAAACTGCTTTGCTGCAATCAGCTGTGATTTTTGGCTCATAGCTTCAGTTACATTTCTCCAAACATGTTGCTAGGCTTTCTTTTGAAACCACCGTCACTGTGAAAATATTATGCTTCTCCGAGACCAGGAGAATTAGAAGTGGGAAAGATAAACCGGGCTGAATAACATATATTGCATTGCTGAGTATAAAAAGGTTTCCATAAATTAAAATTAGAAATATAAACATCATAGTCTAAAACATCTAAACACAAAGTAGTTGTTGGATGGATGGACGGAGTTGGGCTGCACAGTGGTCCAGTGAGTTGCACTGTTGCCTCACAGCAAGCAGGTCCTGGGTTTGAATCCACCTGCCTATTGGGGCTTCTCTGTGCACTTTGTTCCCATGATGCATTGAGCATTTCTTCTTCAGTCACCTTTCTCACTCGCTATGTGTTAATAGACCTCTCTGCACTGAATCATACTTGTTATTGATCTCTTCCACAGCATGTCTTTATCCTGTCTTCCTTCTCTCACCCCATCCGGGGCCCCGCCCCTTCCTGAGCCTGGTTCTGCTGGAGGTTTTCTTCCTGTTAAAAGCAAGTTTTTCCTTCCCACTTTTGCCAAAGTGCTTGCTCATAAGGGGTCATATAATTGTTGGGTTTTTCTCTGTATGTATTATTGTAGGTCTACTTTATAATACAAATCTCCTCGATGCGACTGTTGTTGTGATTTGCCGCTGTATAAAAAAATTGAATTGAATTGAATTGCATGCTTTTACTGTACATGGGTTTTCTGTTTTTTTCCGACATACTAGAGACATGAATGTTATGTCAATTCTTCTTTTTCTTCCAGCTTCTCCCTTTAGGAGCCACCACAGCAAATCGTCTGCCTCCATCTCATCCCATCGCCAGCATCCTCTTGTGTCCAACCAACCCACTGCATGTCCTCTGTCACGACATCCATGAATTTCCTCTGTTGTTTTCCTCTTCTTGTCCTGCCTGGCAGCTTCATTGTCAACATCTTTTGTCAAATACATCGTTTATCTGTCCCCTGCACATGTCCAAACCATTTCAGCCATGCCTTTTTAACTTTGTCTCCAAATTGCCCAACCTGAGTTCTCTTTGTGATAGACTCATTTCTAATCTTGTCCATTCTGGTGCCACATATCCAGCACCGTCTCAAACCCTCTAGCTCCTGAGCTATAGCCACCCCTGTTTAATGGCTGAAACAGGCAACTATAAATTTTAAGCTCATCAAGTCTAAGAGCATATAAATATATACTGTGGTGGTGTTTCTGTTTGTCTGTTTATCGACAACTCACAAAAATATTCCTGATAAAATATTGGTCAGATTTTAATGATACCGTGCTGTAACTGTGACAGAGTGTGAGCCAGATAAGCTACTGCATCACGGATGCTCTGGTTTAAAATGCAGTAGTTGTTGAGATGTTTTATCCTGGACCAGAATGTCCAGCTAGTCTGGATAAAACTTTAACAACTCTGAGATGATTAAGTAGACAGAAATGAAGGCAATTCTAGTGATATAAATTGGTGTGAGTTTTTTTTTTTTTTTTAAATTATGAGTATTTTTAAAGAGGTGTATGACTGCCTGGAATTTATGGCACAATTTGTTTTGCATGCTGTAAGTTCCATAACAATAATGGAACTTACAGTTCTCTGGTCTGAAATACCATCCTGGCCAAAACGGACCTATAAGCTATGCTCTCAAAGGCCTTAAAAATCTGTACAAACACACAGTGGGGTTTTTTCAAAGTCATTTCTGAGTTCACACTGATGCATAAAGCAAAGCTGAGCTGGTTCGCTGCTCTCTGCAGCCAGAGTGCACACCCTCAGTTGAACTGCTCATCCTCAAGTCTGTACCATAGCAGCAGTTCACCCCGGCAGCGCTCTGACCGCTGCTGAGGTTGTCAGTAGCTCTGACTTTGACTGAAACTCCAGGATGACATAGCTGTCTGTTTGATTGTGGCTGTGGCCGTGGATCCATGTTGGTTGTCACAATCCTGGCTATGACACATGTATGCAATAAATTTACATGGTTTAGCACGCTGCCGAACTTCAAGCACTATCCTTCAGCCAGCACTGCCAGAAAGAGCAGCTGCAGCTTTGATCACAGCCAGTGGCTAGATATTGTGACAGCTCAGCCTTTTAAAATGAGAAATGAGCAATAAATGCACCGTGTAAAGTATCACATCATCTCTCCTCTCTGTAATGCCAAGCGTTTCTCTCAACTGTTCATATGGTTCAGAGGAAATGCAAAAGTTATTGCAAGGTGATGCAAAAATAGTCCTGAAAAAATCTCCCAGCGTCGACCTTTAAGTTTCATAAAACATTTGAGAATTTGTGCTACCCTGCACTGTTTGTGCAGAGTTACAGACGTTGTGAGGAATTGTTCTGTTTGTGTACTTCCTCTGAACGGATTCGCTGTCCGAGGGTGAAGAGAGGACTTTAAATGAACAGAGTGTTGTTTCTGTACATTCGTTTTTTAAATTATGATGGGCACTGTCTCTTCTACCACGTCATCATCAGGCCACTATTGTTGCCCTGCTGACTCTACCAAAGCACCTAATGCAGTGCAATGTTCCACGACATCAATTCGCAGCTTCCACACCCATTGAAATGCATTTGATTAGTCACCCCAGCACAGCAACGATCACATAAATAATTCATCTGTGCAAATGACAAATGAGGCAATCAATTCCGGGACAGCATTCAAAGAGAAACTATTCAAATCCCCTCTAAATTAATTTTCTGCCTTTTAGTGGCCGTTGACTTGAAATCTTAATGTTGAATTTACCAGACGATGTTTTCAGCCCAACTTTCCCAGACAAACGAAACCATTTGGTGTCAGAAAACATGCGCAAAAGATCTGCATAAAACAGAAAACGTCAAGGTTTCGTGACTGACAGTAAGCCTTGGAGAGTCCTTTATTCTTCCAGTTCAACAGTAAAGTCTCTGCAGAGCACTGGCAGCACTAAATACTGGACATCAGAGCACGCGGGCCTGCCTGAACTCAGCAGCAGGCACTTAAAACACATGAGACCAGACGTTAAAAGAGATAGGCTGGACTAATTTCATATTCAGTCTGAAAGTGGAAAGACTGTGCTCCATGAATGCAAACTCCTCTTGATGAGCAGAGCTTTTCTACATGGGATGAGATCACACTTGACTCTGACCTCTGAGGCTCAGAGAACAAAGAAATGTGATGCATAATTTGGCCAATATTATTTTGTACATAAATTGTAACCCGAGTGATAACAGAGAGACTCCAAACTCAGTCCTGCTGCTCGGATCAAGTACATTAAATACAGAAACTGGGGCTGGATAGCCTCAATTCATTATCAGATCCAGTGGTTGAAGGAAGAAGTTTGGGAGAACTGCAGAGAATTAGACAAGACAAGGGTTAACTGCATTTTGCAGTAGATCGCTTGTAGCTCAACTGGATTTATATTTGCATAGTAATACAAGTAGTTTCATTACTTTTTAGTGGGTGAAACTACAAACAACTTTGGGCTTAACTGTTTGCTAAGCCACATTAACAGTGACCTCTGAATCACTCAAGGCACTCCAGCGTTGGATCCATGAATAAAGCCAAAGATAACATGTTTTCACAGGTATAAAACAGCATTTTTGCAACAGCTATTACCTGAAATATTGGCATATATTTAGCATGCTGTGCATTGTGTCCTTAAAAAAATCTTAAGGAAATAAGACAAGGGAAGGAGAGAAGGAGTAGCAGGCCTAAGAAAAAACCTACAGCTGATGAAAAGCATATGAAAGTCATGTCCTCGAGAAACTGATAATCCAGCAAAGATCTGACATCTTGGGATTGTCTTGACAGAGAACAAAAGAAAAGGCGGCCAACATCCAAAGAAGAGCCTTCAAGTAGGCTGGAGAACTATTACTACATATTATACTATATACTATACTGATTTTTCAAGTTTGTTAGAATTGTGCTTTATATACTGTATTTCTATGGATGTTTGTAAGTATTGCTGCACGTATTTTCCTAGTTAAATATAAAGAAATGGGAGGTGGCTCAAGACTAATGCACAAAAAGTTTGGGCTTGGTAGCCTTTATCTTTAATTAGCTACAGCTGCACTTGTGTTGAGTTTTGCATGTTCTCTCCTGACACTGTGGCTTCCTCACACAGTCCAAAGACATGCTTGTTTAGATTAACTGGTGGTTCTAAATTTGCCAAAGGTTCAAAAGTGAGAATGAATGGCTGCATGTCTCTCTGTGTTGGCTCTATATGACAGACTGGTGATCATGCCCTATGACAGCTACGACAGGCTACAGCTCCCCAGCGACTGTGAACTGGATGTGTGGTTAAGAAAATGGATGTGTGGCAACTGCTGAAACACATCTGTTGCATTAACTGGTGAAGCAGAGCTATGACAGAGTGTGAATGAGAACTCTGCCACTGAAATGTTTTTTCCCTCCTAATTAACAAAAAGGTGCTTTAGAAAAAGTACGAGTTGTTGAGCTTCATCAGCTTCAAATCCAGATATTTCACAAGCCTCAACAGAGACGCATAAATCTATTAATGCTGCCGAGTGTACTGTAACACTATATTTTACCACAAACAGACAACAATGCAACAATGTGTTTTTCCTAAGATTTGAGTTGTCTGTGTCATCTTTTTGGTTTGTTTCTTCATTTTTTGCTCTTTATTCCAGATTTTTCTGGAGCTGTGTCACCCAGCAGTCACATTTTTTCAGCTGTCAGCATCTCCTCGATACTTTTTAGGGGTCTTGCATTGTGGAGTAGAATTGTCATTTGACAGAATATTTTGAAATAAAACATAGTGAGTATATAATATCTATTTCGAGGCATGGCTTGAGCTCCAACCTTTAAATAAACAAACATACTGCCGTAGCAACTTCCAGCATCCCCTGGTGATATTTTTTTTGTCCTCTTGACGGTTCAGAGTAACAGGCCTCCAGCTGACAGGGGCCTCCATTTGACACTCCACTGAAGAAAAAAAAAAAAAAAAACAGGGAACATGTAAAGGCTGTGGGTGTAGCGTCTGACTAACAAGGCCAAAAGGCAGAGAAATCTGTCATGATGACTGGTGTCTGAGTGCCCCACTTAACATTGAACTACCGGCAAACTTTTTTTTTCCAAGTACAACTTCTTGGAGAGATAATCGGTACTCCATCCACAGGTGAGTTTCCTACTCATCCATCACCTCCCAGTCATATATTCCTGAGTTTAAAAAAAGAACAGACTGCAGGCTAACAATCTTTCACTCCAGCTTGCATACCACCGAGCTGAGGCGAAAGCAATGGCCTTTTACTGAATTACCTTCCATTTAATCAATGACACTATGTCTGAGAAAATATCTCCAGGAGAATGGCAGGGGGACTCCTTATCCATCCTGCAGTGGCACTAATAGATAACACAAATCCATCACTGTGTCAAGATTTATCAGAATGTAAAAGGTATATAAATAAAAGGCTGAATGGAAGCAGCATTGTATGGATGAATTATCTCTGAAGCAGAGCAGAGAGAGGATGAAACTTTTAAAAGGAAATTATGCCACATCGCATATTTCGCTTTAGCCTAAAGACTTAGTGCAACTCTAAAGAAGAAGAAGCCAAAAAAGAGGATTAAGAAGAAAAAAACACTCCCTGGTTCGACTGTACATTGTTCACAGCATTGCTGAGGTTGGCAAAGTTTTCACAGCGTTGGCCTGGTTGTGCTAAGGGCAAGGGCGAGGATGAAAAGGCTCTGCAGTCACCCTGAACGGATTTCACACTAACATGTCAGAAACAGAGGCGCGTATGCACGTATGCAGGTATGAAAGAGTGCGAGGAAAAATTTTATTAATCTAAACCTGCAAACTAAAGTGAAATCTTTGAAATATTTTTGTTTTAAACAGAGAGGTCATGAATGTTTAATTTCTATATATAAAACTAATGATAAATCCTCAGTTGAGGAAACGTTAATTTATTTATTGGATGCTATAAAATTTGTAAAGGTTAATACTATAATTCTCTGCCTAGATTTAAAAAATAAAAAAACTTCTACAAGAAGCTGAAAGATATTAAAAGTTCTGACATCATAACTTTAACAATTGTCACGTGACCAAGTATTGGTGCTTCTGACTCTGTAATTATATTATTTGACTATTGTCGTTCATAGTTTTGGTTTTCTATTCTTTTCCTGTATCCCACGTTTCATGTCTACTCACCCTTGTTCCCCACCTATGTTCCCCAGGTCTCCCCAGTTGCTGTGTTATGCTTGTATGTCCTGAGTCTGAGTTTCAGTCTGTTTGTTTCCTGTTTTATTTTGATAGTCCTTATTCAACGTCAGTGTATCTAGTTTTGCCTGCCCTCGTCTCATTATGTCTGATTTGTCCCAGCTGTGTTTCGACCTGTTCCCCGTCTGCTCATATTCCTGCCTGTGTATTATAGTTCTCAGTCTTCCCCTGCTTGTTGTCGTGTCGTACACCCTCTCCGTAATGTGTTTTTTCCTCTCGTGTTCCTGAGAATATTTTAGCTCCCAGTCCTGGTTTGTTTCTTTGCTCGAGTTTCTTAGTCTCCAGCTTCCAGTGCCCAGTTTAGTTTCGAGTTTTGCGATTGAGGTTTTGGTTTGTTTTGTAAAAGTCTATTTCCTATAAAGAGTTTTTCCCAGCAATAAAGCTGCGCTTGAAGTGTAACTTTCAGTTTCTGAGTCCTACGTTTGGGTCCTTCATCTTGGCTTCATCTTGCACTCCACACTGTATATAAATGCCACTTGTTTTGCACATATTCAACTCTGTATATTTTATATATTTTATTATTATTATTATTATTATTATTATATTTTATTACTATTTAATTTGTAAAAATGTATATACACACACACACACACACACACACACACTGTTACGACCCGGCTCAAAAGCCGCAACATAAAAAAAAAGGAGATGAATAACAGAGTGTGGGTGAGAAGAGGTTTCATCCTAAAATGGAAAACCAGGTTGGCTAAAATGGCTGGTGCCACCAAGGCAAAGACTAGTGCACTGCCGGAAAGCTTGCCTCAGGTATGCTTTTATCCACACCTGACTAGGTGTGGCCAATTAGCACCAGCTGAAAACACTGAGACGATTAAAAGCTGCAGAGGGACGTAACACCTCCTCCCTTAAAAGGGTTCCTCTAGGACCCTTAAATTTATTAAAAGCCCCTCTGAAGCCTTCAGTTCCTTGACCCACAAACCTGGAATAAAAGTTAAAGCTAACAGAAGCACAGTGTTCACGTTATAGTTGGCATCTCTAAGCATGGATGGGCATGAGGATTTGAAGTTGCCACACTGAACAGACAAAAAGTAACATGTGACCAACACAAAGGAGCACAACAGTCAAACCCAAAATGATTACCTGATCTGCTACAACACACAACCAAAAGTAGCAACAAATAATCACAACTAAGTGATCTGTTGTCTCCACCACACAAACAGTCACATACAAGTGGCCCTATACCACAACAAGTTACTTTAATCCAAAAAGTTCAGTAAATCAAGCGTACTAGTGACCAACCACAAAATGGAGAGCTATGGCCACACAATGATCATATCAAGGGTGGCTCAGCACCCCACAGTGTTATTGCCATCACCTGGCCAACAACACTCACAAGTGATCCAACAAAATAGCCATATTCCCCACAACACTAAAGGTCACAGCACAAAACACTCACCTCACAAGGATCTCATTAGCATCCATCCACACTGACATATGCACACACAGGGTGTGCACACAATGCCAACTTAAAAACAGCCTACCTGCCTCAGCTACAGACCATAATCATGAATGGTCTCAAACCTCCTACCAAGTTTGGTGCCACTGATTTACTATGTGCAACTCCCAGCCTAAAACACTAAAAACAACAAAACCCTTACTTTTCCTACCCTAGTCTTCAGTGGTGTACCAGGCTCGAGGCAACTTTAAACGCGAACTCGAGAGCAGGCAGCAGACCAGAGATATAGTCTCCTACCAAACTCTGAAGCGTACCCCCACCCAGGATAGCCACCAAACACAATAAACTAAAACAATAAAGCAAAACAACAAACAAGTGCTTCGATGGAAGGGCAGCACAGCCACCCAGCTGAAACACACTAACTAAAGGGAGTTTGCACAATTACAGTGACCACCATCACTCACCCACTTAAAAAGCAAAACAAACTGACATTCAGTCTCCACTAAAATGTCCAAATATCCCGGACGAGCCCCCACTTATGTTACGACCCGGCTCAAAAGCCGCAACATAAAAAAAAGGAGATGAATAACAGAGTGTGGGTGAGAAGAGGTTTCATCCTAAAATGGAAAACCAGGTTGGCTAAAATGGCTGGTGCCACCAAGGCAAAGACTAGTGCACTGCCGGAAAGCTTGCCTCAGGTATGCTTTTATCCACACCTGACTAGGTGTGGCCAATTAGCACCAGCTGAAAACACTGAGACGATTAAAAGCTGCAGAGGGACGTAACACACACACACACACACACACACACACACACACACACACACACACACACACACACACACGTACGTAGGAAAATATTTAGTATACACATCCAGAAATGCATACACTATTATATATTGTACAT
This sequence comes from Rhamphochromis sp. 'chilingali', assembly GCF_963969265.1. Classification (NCBI taxonomy): domain Eukaryota; kingdom Metazoa; phylum Chordata; class Actinopteri; order Cichliformes; family Cichlidae; genus Rhamphochromis; species Rhamphochromis sp. 'chilingali'. The sequence goes on along the minus strand of NC_137936.1, from coordinate 23,432,310 downwards.
ATATTTATTAGTTTCAGGTTGGCCATTCTTGTATTTTGCTCGTTTGTGTTGTTGTGTTTGCACATCTCTGTTGCTTGTGGGGCTCGCACACAAGAATTTCCCTCGCATGTGCTGTGCCAGTGTGCCTGCACATGTGATGTGACAATAAAAAGTGATTTGATTTGATTTGATTTGGCTGCCACACAGCACTCGACATGACAAGAATGTCCTGTTGACAGTTTCCTTGAAACTTTGTTTTTGAGGTCAGATGTTTGAAAAGGTAAGGATTATACAGGAGTAGTTTAGAGTATGAGAGCGGTTTTGTATAGATACAGAAAAAATATTTAATTTTCTTCCACAAACTATGATATTTTAAGAATGTTAATTTCTGAAAAACAGCTCAGCAACACCCTGAAATCGTTCTGGTGAACACATAATAAAAAATTGGAAAGGGTGCTTAATTTTGATGCTTAGTTTTCTGTTATTATGAAGGAAATTCTATTGCCAATGTTTTATGGATATTAATATTCTGACTCCGGCCACTTTGATATGGTACTCCTTGCTAATACCAGGCTGTACCTCCTTTTACCATCAAAACCACCCTAAATCTTCATAGCATAGAGTTAGCAGTATGCTGGACACATTCCTCAGAGATTGTACCTCGCAAAGTGTATCTATGGGTATGACAATAATAAAAACTTTATTCATTCAGCCATTCATCTGTCTGCCCTGTGGAACCTGAAATCCTGCTGAACCTCACCACACTGAGCAGGTAAACATCCGCATGAGACTGTTTTGGTTTGTGAAAAGAAAAGTGACTCACTGTTACCTGTAACCAGTTATCTGTCCCAGCAGTGTTATCTTTCCACAGCACTGAAGAATAATTGTAGTTTCTTTTGATAACTTTGATCGGACAGGTGTCCACTAAGGATGTGTTTGACTTTAAGAGAAGAAGGAGGTTGTACCTGAGCATCCATGAGCAAGTGTCTCATCAGAGTCATAGACTTCCTCAAGGTATCCCTCTCTCCCGGCATGAAGGCCTCATCCTCATCAGTCAGGCTACAAGGTCGAGTGACCATGAACTGAGCAATCTGGTCATTCAGGCTGTTCAGAGACTGGACGGCTGCAAAAGAAGTTTAAAACAAATGTTGAAAATTCATACCACATGAAAACATTACAAACATTTTTTCAACTCCTCTCATGTAGGTCAAGAATCTCCTGAGTGTCTCGACAAGCTTGTTTGCATGCTCTCTCTCTCTAGTGGGATTTTCTGGATCAGACGTGTGTGATCTGAGACACTTCCTTCATCTATACGGCCATGGCTCTACTGTTCTCTTCAGAATAATCCCTCTTTTGGAGTAAAGGGGCATCATTAGGCTAAATCCATAACCAAGACAGAGACTCACATAGAGCCCATTACATAATCCATTCACCAGGGTTTTGTCGATTAGAAACAATGGCAATACAGCGGTTGCTTCACAGAGCTCTTTGGTCAGACCCTGTGGGTGGTAATAAAGAAAAGTATGATGAACACTGACGTTTCACTGAGACGGCCGTGTAAATTTAAGGCCAGCTGAGTGATAGATTACTTTTTCAGATGAACACTAATGGGAACCATTGCTGTACAAGACTTCCTCCTCAGACTGTTATTAAGCAGTTATTTATGTATCTGTTGTTTATATTTTACAGACTCATACTCCACAATTGTAGCCATTTCTATGCTCCTCAGATGATGATGATGATGGAGTCGTTTTATGTCTTGTCCTGTCTAGTCTTGTCTTTGTGTTAAGTCTGCGTTTTGTTTTGTTTTTTTATGTGTTCTGTTTGTTTGGTTCCTGTTTAATTTTGACATTCTCCGATCTTGTGTGCGCTATGGTCAGTTTTGCCTAGTAAGTTCCTCGGCCTTGCCTTCTCTATGTTTGTTGCATTTTGTAAAGCTGTTTTCAGTTTATTCCTCATTTTTCCGAGTCATTTTGGGTCCAACTAATTTCTGTCAGACAGCCAACCTTGAAAGAAACACCCTTAAACCATGTTTTGAGTGTTGATGTTGCATTGTTTGTCCACCAGAGGGACCCTGCAAATTTCCTGTTGGCAGCAAGTGTTTGGAACAAGACAAACAACAACCAGCTGATCTCAACAGAACAAGCAGCTGTATACAAAAAAATATTTTTTGTGATAAATGAGATCATTTTTAACATGTATTGTTATATTATATCAGTAAGTACTGACTCATAAATAAAAGCACAAAACAAATGTTAACCTGTTTATCCTTCATGTGTCTGAAAAAAAATAATTGTCCAACATATTTTTAAATCACAAATATTGGTAATGAAAAACTCTATACAGGCTGGGCAGTGCTTAGAGGAATATGACTGTTAATCTGTCTGATCAACTTAATCTTGTACATTAAATTTATGAATATCAGGAAAAAGGAAAATGGTAAGCTTTGATTAACTAAAATCATCATTTAGCTCTATTTCTTGATTACCTACTACATGGTCAAAGACTACATCATTTTCTTCCTGTTTTTTCTTATGCTTCTCACCGTTCTTCAGTGAACCGGTTCAGTTCTGGTATTTGACTTTGACTGACAAACAAAAAAGCTGCCAGAAATTCTGATTTACATTTTATGACATTTTATCAACAAGACAATTAATCACTTGATTGCATGATAATCAAAATAATCACTACTTTCAGGCCTAATTGTAATTTTCTGTCAGTGAATAATCAACTAATGAGTTTTTACACACTGCGTAGTAATGTGAAACCATCGGGACTCCGAGTCGAGCATCGCTTTCTCTCTCATCCACACACCACTGAGCAGGCTAAGAGGTCAATCTGGGCAAGACTGACAGAGCGACTGATGACAGTCAAGGTCGACTTTTCAACAGAACTATCAAAGATTTATAGCCACACCTTGCAGCCTTCTCTTGAACCGTGGAAGCATAGCAAAGAGAGGCATGTTTACAAGCACACAGCAACCCTGCAGGCGACGTGGCGTACATCAAATGAGAGCGGGATGTGTGGGTGCAGGGGAGAAATAAAATGTTTATGGCAGAGGTTGATGACTGGATTCTAATTTCACATTCAACATTTACCAGGTGTACCTCTCTGCCCCAAAGATGGCCAAACACGCTGGGTAATGGCATGCTGCTGCTGAAAATGACACGCTGTCAAAATGGGATACGAACACACCCGCTTCCCCTCTCTACTCCACTTTCAATTTTTATTCAGCACATTCTAGCGCACACTGTGATAGATGATGGAGAAGACAGGTGGTTTTCTACGTTACTTTGATGAGACTGAATACGTCAACATACCACATTTATTTGAAATGCCACAGGTTTTGGCCAAAGGCATAAAGAAACAGAAATATATTAACACAAAACCCCACCAAGAAATATTGAATTTGAGATTTGTTCAGCCATTTGTAATAACTTATTGCCTCTCCCTTGTGAAATTACAAACGGCTGAATCTCATCTCCAGGCTGCTGACACCCTTGATCAATGCTTCTGACAGTGTTTCAGCTCTGAGATGTACCTCTGAAAGTCTCTAACACTTTCACCTTTAATATTCTTATTGAAGCAAACCAGACAAGGCAGCAGCATATACACAAGAGCGCACCCCAGTCCTCTGCCAAGAATATGTAAGCGAGTCAATGCCAAGCATGGCCAGGCGAAGCCGAGCGTTTGTGACTATTTAAATAATGCAAAAAAGATGTCTGAAGAGGAATCTTAATGATGAAAAAAAAATCTGATTTTATTGAGAAATGTCCATTTCTATTAACAGTCTGGGCTCAAAGAACACATTTTTGTCCTTGTTTAGCACTTTTCCACTTATCTTTGTAGGTAAATTAAAAGAAATGTTGGGAAGCTCTGTCAAATCTAAATAAAAATAAAATGAGATGATTTGCAAATCTCATAAAACCATTTGAAATTCACACCAGATCATAGAAAACACGTCAAATGTTTAAATGGAGAAAATGTACAATACAGGAGGAAAATGGAACAGGGCCATGTTTACCAGTCTGTAGCATCTCATCTTCTCTTAACAACAGTCTGTTAACATCTGTGAACTGAGGAGAGCAGCTGTTGGACTTTGGGGAGAGTAATGTTGTCCCATTATTCTTCATTTCACAATAGGCCAAATGTTTTCAGGTGGTTACGGGACTGGAATGCAGGCAGACCAGTTCAGCATCTAGACTGTGTTATTTCAACAACACAATGTTGCTGAAATATGCAAGACCTTTCCTGTAATGGAGACCAGGGGTTCCATCACCTCATTTGCATTGTTAGTAATTAATTGATTGGGAATTAAAAAAAAAAAAGTATAATAAAGAAAACACACATTAGTTCTTATGAATTCTTTATTAGGTTTATTTAATGTAGGATTAAATTGACAGCTTGTAAAGGTGAAGAGACAAGGGGACTGGCCATCCTACCTGTCAGAAAAGAGCCAAAGTTAGAGCTGCTTACATTTAATTATTTGTCAGTAACCTAAGCCTCTTGCAGGATGTGGAGCAAAAGAATGAAAGCAGCTCAATTACCTGCTTTAGAGCTCCTGGAGCAGACCAGTGTGCCAGGTTAGGGGAGTATGGTTAAGAAGGGTTTTAATTTAGATAGTAACATGCGCCTTCTTTAGTAAAGTGCCAGTCCATGGATATATTTTATTCCAGTCTCGCGTCATATTATTGGAAGTAACCTATAACTGCCGGCCAAAACTGACATTTCCCAAAAAGAGACCTGGATGGCAGCATGTGTTTCTCTGAAACCTGTATTTTCCTTTCAGTATTGACAGTTCCTTTCCAGATGTGTAGGGTGCAGTTTTGGCAATTTTATTCATTAACATTGTACTTCTTATCATCAGGAGACATGCAGTCTTTTGATGTGAGAGCTAATAACAAGCTGTGTCCTCTCTAGTCTGGCGGACACAGGGTCCAAGTTTTCCAGACCTCCTTCTTCCTAGCGGTTTATATCCCACGATGCAGGGTCCACTATTTTGCATGCCTTCCTCCACTTCTTCCTACCCAGGGCATCTTCTGGTGTAACATTCTCAGCCTTCATATCATCTTTGATTCGGTCCGTCCAGCGCTTTTTTGGTCTTCCTCGTGGCCTGTTTTCACCCAGATCTAATCGCTGGGCTGTCTTTGCAATGGAGTTCTTATCGCTACAGACAACATCGGTCAAGTCGTGTGAGACCCAGAGGCCACCTCAGCATCTTCATCTCCGTGGTGTGAAGGGCTTGTTCGTGTTTGGTCTTCGCTGGTCAGCACTCTGACCCATAGAGTGCCACTGGGCGCACAATCGACTTAAGATAGATTGGCATTCTCTTGTCGCATAAGACTCCACTGACCTGACGCCACTTCATCCATGCTGTGTTGACACAAAGTCTGGCATCTGGTAGTTTCGCAGTCCGAGGTGACAAAGGACCCGAGGTACTTGAATTGGGCAACTTTAGTCAGCGGCTTGCCGTTGATAGTGATGGTACTGTCGGTCTGGGGGCCGCATTCAAGGTACTCAGTCTTCTTGATGTTCAGGTGCATGCCGCTTTCGGAGAGCCGGTCTTTCCACGCTTGTGTTTGGGTTTGCAGGGTTAGGCAGTTTTCTGTTTCTGATAGGCACACATCATCTGCATACAGGAGGCTCCATGGATGTGGTGATTGCAGATCAGCTATCGCGGTGTCCATACAGAGGGTGAACAGCAGGGGCGAGAGGGCCGAGCCCTGGTGGATGCCAACGGGAAGACTGGTGATGTTCCCGCTGAACATCGGAGTCCATTTCACATAAGCTTCCGGGGCACCATGAGTTCGTAGTGATCGCCAAATGAGCTTGTGGGGGACCCAATCGAATGCCTTTTCCAGATCCTGTAATTATTTACTTTTTAGCATCAGTTACTTTTCCAGCCTTTTGCTGGGAAGTGTTGCTGCCATCAAATTCCAAATTTTTTTTCCATGAAATAGAAAAATATCTTAGTTTAAACATTTGATATGTCTTCTGGTTTCCATTATGGATCTGTTTTAATTACATTTTACACAGTGTCCTAACTTAAAGGTTGTAATATCAAAAATATTAGGCAAAATTCTATTATTTTCCCAAATATTAATTGCTGTTTATTTTATTAATCCCAATTTTTTCCCTGTTTCTTCTCATTTTTTCATATTTTTTGGTTTATTTTTATTTTTCAATTTCAATTTTCTTAAATGTCTTCTGTTTCCACATGCAGATGATATGCTGTCATTTAATAAATGTCATAAGATTAACATTTTGCCTATAGGGTGAGAAAAATCGAGTGCAAAGATTGATCACACATGCCTTTCTCCAACTCCACCAGTGATAGGGGCCCACAGAGGTAATGAGCTATATCACGCAGGTCCACATCAGCATTTTGCTTGTTTGTCTGCAATGATATGTAAATAAGTGAAGGCACTATTTTAAAAAAAAAAAACAGAAAAATCATGTGTGAAACACAGTCTTTCATTTCTTCCCGGGTGTATTTTATGGTTAAAAACTTTACGAAACACTTTGGAAAACTCAGTGCATTTGCATGATTGGGTTATTTATTTCTGATTGAAAAATATTCAGATACAATCATTTAAATCAGAAGGATATTGTATATTTTGCGACGCACACTCTCACATGCAGGTGGCCCAGCGCTGCTGGTGACTGTGAGATGTGGACAGCTCATTACAATCTTTGTAGCCACCCACGGGAGCAAAAACAACATCAACAATGAACTCTAATGAGGCATGTTGGTGTTTTGTCAGCCGCTACAGTCTTTGTGAAAGGAGAATATAATATGCATATGAAAAAAAAGAAACAGTCATAAAATGATGTCCCCACTCTGGGGAAAAAGAGTGGGGACATCACAAAATATGAAAAGAGAGTTTCTATAATGCAGATATCTACAGGAAAATGTATTCAAATGAGTTCAGTCAGCTGTCCCACCAGGAACAGTGATGAAAAAATATGAAAACAACCCTTTTGCTTCTGCTTGCTTTGGAGACCACTGGTTACCAGTCAGGCAGCCTCTGCCAAGACAATTTGAGGAAGCTCCAAAAAATGTCACATTTCAATCCCAAAAGGCCCAAATCAGATGAAAGGAAGTCTGTAGGAATCCAAGTCAATCCCAAGTGAACGCGCTCAGCTGCAATTCAATTACACCAATGCCAGATAAATACACAACACAATCTTGCTGAGGGACAAAAGCCTGCATTGAACACAGACCCAGGGAATAGCAGTATCTCCCGCAGTCAGGATGAGAGCTAGCAAATTTTAAAAAACATATTACTGTGAAGTTAATTGTTAATTTGGACAGATCAATTATAGTGCACAAAAGTTTGCTTTGCATACAAATAACTGAACCCCTGTCTGTATCTAGCCTGTAATTTTCTTGCCTCACTGTACTGCATTACTATCCAGTTTCCCCGCTGACTGTGCAATATAATACCCCAGAGAAACTGGACACGTTTTCCCCAAAGGAAAACTCCAAAGACAAAGATAAGGATACAGTGTCTCTCCAAATCAGGTGGTTGTGTAGCTCGATGAGAACAGCATTTATTTGTGAAAAGTTAGTGCAGTCTTGCAAAAAGATTTTGGAGGACAACCTCTGCGCTGTCTTGCAAGTCTATCCCATTGCACTTTGAAAGAAACAACAGGACCTGGTTTGTTAATTTTCTCACTGACCCCTGCCAGGACACGCTGCGTCTGTGACTGAGTGCAAAGCTGGAGTGATTTTAGATGTGACGATCGTGGCTGTAACATTTTTCTTTTTTATTAATTTAATGCTGACAGTATGCAGTGTTAGCGTATACCTTCAGGATTAAGCTGGCTAAGCTATTGAATCTACTGTATGTTGGTGACACATCACTGAGAGAAGCATCCAAGGACCAAACTATACATGTCCACACATGATGTAGGAGGTCTGAGGGTCCTCCCTCAACACATTTTGATTTCTTGCATTCATTTGTTGCATTCTGGTGAATTTTAACCTCGGCCACAGACCTTTTTTTTTTGCAGCGTTTGCATGCATATATGAGTGTCATTCACGTTCTTACACGACAGCTCAAAAAGTTTGAATGAATGCTGATCAAGCTTTGTAGGGGTGTGAAGTGGGGTCTTGTTACTTAGTTTTAGATCCACCAAGGTCTTCAAGGTCAGCTTCATGACTACTGGTTGAAAGTTGACAAATAGTCTTAGACAGTACTGTATAAAGATTTAAAATGTGTCAAATTTGACCTTAGACCTCACCTTCAAGGTCAAAGTGATAATGATGCTGTGCAGAGCTGTTTAAATGTGGTGTTAAAGCTATTTTTCTTACTGCCATTGTTTATACTGATGTCACAGAGGCATATAGGGAACAATACATGGGGATTATAAAAATCACGTTATTCTATTATGACTTTGTTATGTACATTACACTAACAGGTTATACCAATTTAAATACATTTACATGTTCCTGAATAAGTACTAAAATTGGGAACAAAATAAAGTTTATCCACATGATATTCATTCCTAAATATTTAAACAAATGTACTAAACAATTAAATCATGTACTATATCCACATAAATAAAATATGTCAGGTATATTAATGTTTTAACAGGCCAAATAACAAAAGTCTGCACTTTGCACTTACTGTACTTACAATACTGTTCTCTTAAAAGTAAACACTTCCCAGAGCTTCATTTATGTACAGGAAATCACAAAAATCATCCACAGGGCAGCAGAAAAACATGAATTGAAATATGATGCAGCGAGACTCTCAGGCATTCTGGATTGATTACGAATCATTTAACATAATCCCTGAGTAAACACGGATATACAGGCACAAATTACTTTTCGATCCTCTGTCCTGTTTCATTGGTTTCATCAAGTGTCGAAGCGAGAGGGCTAAGACTACTTTTGTGTGTTTTGTTTGAGGAAACTGACCTGCTTGAATGTCCGCGTGTTACCTGTTTTTGCTCACATAAGGAGTTTTGGAAGGGATACATGTCCCATGCATCCCCACTGAAATTTACACCTGCACATCACCAACAGGTACATTATATTCATTCATCCACAGTTTCTCTCATCACTGCAGGAGAAGCAACTGCAGCTGTGCTCACAGCCAGCAGCTGGATACCATCTGAGATCAGCCTCTTAATGTGGGTAATAGGTACTAAATGCACCATGTAAACTGTCACATCATCTCTCCTTTACAGATACCTGCTTATCTATATTATAACTGCACTAGACCAACACACCAGATGTTCATTTAGGCTAAACGTAAAATTAACCATATCATTTTTTTTTTTTTTTTTTTTTTTTTTACATTACGTGATGGCAGAGCTTCAGTTCATCCTTTGTCATTTTTTTTTTTTTTTAATAGATAGGACAGGGGGAATGAATGAGAGAAAGAGGGGGAGAGAAAGAAAGAAAACCAAAGGGGAGAAGAGACGGTGAGAAGGGGGGGGAAGAGAGAGAAAAAAAAAAAGAACTCCTGGGTCACCTGTATGGAGAAAAAAAAAAAAAACAAACAAAAAAAACAAACAGAGGAGACAGCAAACAACAAAGAGCAACATAATAATAGAGAAAACAAAGCACCATCACAATAAACTAGCTAGTCATAGATATCAATATTTACTAAATAATAAACGATATTGTGCAGCACGCAAGATAGACAGCGCACAGTGTGCTTTGAGGCAGCAGCCAAGAAAGCTTTAGTCCGCGTCTGTGAATACCCATGTGTGCATACCTGTGTGGATCAGCATGCTTGCATTCCAAAGGTTTCTCCATGTAATGATCTGCTAGGGAGTGTGGGGGGGCCACAGCCCCGTCCTCCAGGGTGTGAAGCGGGTATGGAGGAGATCAAAACTCCAGACATCCAGAGGCCCCCAGAACACAAGAGACCATGGAAGACCAACAGAGGGGCAGCCGCGCCACTGTTCCAGTAAGAGCCGAGGAGAGTCCCAGATGAGGGCTCGCCCAGCAGCCGCGGAGCAGAAGTCAGGGGGAGTTGCAGTGACGCGCCCGTGAGCTCCGCCGGCCCCCAGCTGTGCCTGAGTGACCGAGCCCCAGGCCGAGAGGCCGGGGGCACCCCACCTCCAAAGGGGCCCGAGCGAGCCCCAGGCCCCGACAAGCGGCCGCCAAGGAGTGAGCCGGTGTGTACCCGGACGCCCACCCCCAGACACAAAGAACCACCAACACACCGACACCTGAGGGAGTCCGCCACCGGCAGGGGAAGTGGTGGTGGGTGGAGATAGGCCTCCAAACCATATCATTTTAATTCCAAAGTCTGAGTATTAACTTGAATGGGTTGAGAACTGTGCAGGACATTTAATCCTTTTAACATGTAACACATTTTAACATCCAAAGCTTTGTGTTTGAAAGTAATTCGTCACTAGATACACATGAATTCAAACAAGAGCATCATATTTAATATTTTACAGGAAATCCTTTTACCTTCACACACTTCAGCTCTTTGATGTCATGATGTTTTTCTGCCTTTGCTCTTTTTTTCAGCTAGTAGGACATCATTCTTCCTCAAAACAGCTTTTTTGGGGCTTGGCATTGATTAGCACCTTGATTTGAAATTTTTATGAAGAAATAATCTTTTGTTTTGTCGACTGGCAAACATTTCTATTGACAGCGCTGTGAAAAAGTATTTTCCCTCTAGATCATAGGTGTCAAACTCTGGCCCGCGGGCCAAGTTTGGCCCGCAGCCTAATTACATTTGGCCCGCGAAGCCATACCAAATTATTATTGGAGCAGGCCTACTGGTATTATACAGCTAATATATATATTGTTTAGAATTAAGCTTTGCTTGTTCCATATTCAGTTTTTCAGCAAAACTTGTTTGAGTCCATAAGAAAAGATTCATTCTTATATTTAAAGGAAGATTTGTTTTTTCAATAAATATTAACGTTAGCCCGCGACTTTGTTCCAGTTTTGAATTTTGGCCCACTGTGTATTTGAGTTTGACACCCCTGCTCTAGATCATTAAGCAAATTTTGATAATAGACAAGGATAACCATAATAAATACAAAATGGAAAATGTTTTTATGTTTTTAAATACAGTTTTAAAATGATGACTTTGTGAAACAAAGCAAGCCAAACCTACTTGGCCCTATGCAGAAAAAAAATTTTGACTCGCGCAGTCACTGCAGATTGTAGGCCTGTGCTCATTGGTCCACGTGCTGACATTAGGCTATTTGCTTTTTGGGCAAGCCTTTGACACACCAATGAACCGCTAACATTGAATCAACACAGAGAAACACTGGCAAACCTTTGATATCGCTGATGAGGCGAAAGCCCAATTTGAAACCTTTTAATCAAGGAACCATATATTACATTTAATACTTCAATGTCAATAAAAAGCATGTAATCCAGAGTTAGTGATTTCCAATTTTTTATGCTGGGCAGAGAATTAATTTACACTAGTTTATTTACAGTCTTAGGGCAAGTGTCTGTCATTTTGGGCAAATTTGTGAAAATGGTAGATTTGCTATGGAGCGTCACCAGGGAAATCACATGGGTTCTGTATTTTATTATCATTGGTTTTAGTACTATTATTATTATTATTATTAGTTGTTGTTGTTGTTTTTGTTACATTCCCACAGAACTGAAACCCTAAAGAATGAGGAAAAACTGCTGGATCAGGCAGAATGGCAGCTGTCTCTTCCCTGTCCACGTCACGTCCCTCATTTCTGCATCTCACTCTCATCTCCACAGTTCCTGCAGCGCAGGAGTCACGTTTGGCTCGTTTAGATAGTGAGCTGCATCTAATGCAATCAGATCTGGATGAAGATAAAGAGTAAATTTAATAAGCTCCAGAAAAAAAATTTGCCTTGTCTATTGTTGATATGCTGTATCCTGTTTTACTGTAGTTCAAATGCATCATAACTGGTGGTTGATGAACAAACATATATATGTGGAAAAAAGAAGATCTGAATAGTATTTGTATTGCTAATAAGTCTCACGATGAAAGGCCTTTAGTGTTTGACACTAATAGCATAAACATCTAATAAAATTAATATAGTGTATGATCTAATAACACGAGAAGGAGTGGCAGTTCTTTGATTTGTTTACTTTTTCACAGTTAAAATTGTTAAAAAGTAGATGCACAACAAGGCTCCACCTTTGGCATCAACATCAACAACAGGGAGGCTGTAGCCCCATCACAGCAGGAGCATATCCTTTTTACCTGTTTAGGGAGAATCATGGACACCAGTTAACTTCTGATGGGCAGAACAGGCAAATAGTAAACGGTTTCCCTGATCCTGAAACATTTTTGGAGCTGAGGATATTTGGTAAATGGACTGATTGTTATACAGCACTGTTCTACTCTACTAGAGCACTCAGAGCACTCAAAGTGCTTTCTATCTAACACATTCAGATGAAGGCATTAAAGAGCAACTTGGGGTTCAGTATCTTGCAAAAGTATACTTTGACATGCAAATGTAGCAGCCAGGAATCAAAACACCAAAGTGCTGATTATTAGATTACCTGCTTTAGGTCCTGGGTGTGAAATCTATACCCCTCTATGATTCTGAAAGATGGATACATTCATCAACAGCAGCCTGCACAAGATCCTGCATATCCAGCAGCTAGAGAAGATCACCAAAGAGGAACAAGAACAAAGCAGAAACAAATAGCCACAATGATCCTGAGAAGAAAGTGGAGTTTTAGTAGCCACGATCTTGGGAAGTATACTAATGAAATCAGGTCTTGACTTGGAATCCACAGGGAACGAGCAACAGGAGAAAGCTCAGGAACACCACATCTCTCAGGAGAAACGAGAGCTCTGGAGAAGACTGCTCAGTAGCCTATTGAAGCTTGTTTCCACGGATGAAAAAACAAAACAAAAACAAACTAGCATCCATAAGTTAAAATCTTGAGTTATTTTTTCAAAATTTAGTAACTTAGTAAATCATAATTATTTTCCCAATTTTTAAGTTATTTCCTTGGACGTTTGTATTAGGAAGTCAAACATTTGAGATACCTAACTCAAAATTCTAAAATAATAACCTGAAATTTTGACTCATGGATGGGTAAAAAAAAACAAAAAATCCATGGCTGAAGCAAGCTTCCATAGCTCGGAGTGGGGTGGGCTGGCAGGGAGAAATCAACGGCCTGTCCTCTTCATGGGGTAAAGAGGCACAGGAGACGTGACTGAGTTTCGTGCCCATGAGGTCTTTAACTCGCTTCAGTTCTTGGAGTTTGAGGAGGCTTTGGAGAGGAACTTTAAATTCGCCTCAAGGTATTCATAGCAAGCTGTGACTCAAGATGGGAAAACAGTACTTAGCTTAGTCATTGCACAGCCAGGGAAGAACACTGTAGGCTCAGAGTTTGTATAATCTCAGGCGGTGAATTGTCAGGCAGTTTGAGAAGCTAATGAACCTGACCATCAGGTTGTTGGTGGAAGAAGCAAAGTCTGAAGACGTGCCCACTACCCAGGCAGCGTTCCTGAAGGCTAGAGGCTGACTGTGATGCTGGCTCCCGTTTTCAAAAAGGGAGATTACTCGTTATAAAGTTGTCTGTGTTTGAAAACTCTGGTTTCTCTGCCTTTTTCAAGATAAAATGGTTCTGTTCATTTCACCAACGTGACCTTCAAGGTGCACCGATGTGTATTTAAGCTGAATGTGTACACAGCCAGGATGAGGATTTGAGTGTACGATTTGCAGTAGATGTCTGTCTCTTGGCTGAGAGAAGAGTTGCCGCCCCAAGAGAAGGAGTATCGAGATTGGAAAATAAGTGGAAAATGAGATGGAAAGTTGTCAACAGTAATGTGGGCATTGTACCAGATTGTTGTGGTGGAGAGAGAGCGGTACTATTAATTGATGAATCCTAAAAAGGTGTACATGTGAGCGTGAGTGTCTGCCTGTTTCTGTGTGAGCCGTGTGATGCACCTCGACAACCTCTCCAGAGTGTGCCCAGCCCTTTGTCCACTGTTAACAGGGATACTGTAGGCTCCAGAGGCCCTATGACCCTAACTGGATAAGTATTTAATGGACAAAGGACAGCTGAGGCTGATGGGAATGTACTGCAATTCGTTTTGCAAGCATTTAGTCATAAATGACTCGTTACATCAGCTTTCTCTAAATAAAGGAAACACACATCACAACCTGTAAATATTAAGCTTAGAGATGTATGCAGAGATGCAAGTGTTAATTCCCAATGCTCCCATAATTCAATCATGTGCAAATCTGCAAACTGCTACTGGGGCTGCTAATGAAATAAACACATCCTCACTCAAATAGGTTCTTAATTTTCCTCTCTGCTATTCCGAGCATTAAACAAATGAAAACTGGTACAGGTAAGACAGTAAAGATCTCAAGGGCAGCCTGAAGGAAAACATCTTCACAATGAAGCCTCGAGGGTAGAAAGGTTTCCAGCGTTCCCTGTAGATTCCCCACACTGCACTAAGAAGCACAAATCCTTCCCTGGAAACTAGAAACTGGTATTTTTATAACTTAGAGTAGTTTTGTTGGTCAAATTAAGCATTCAGCTGCTTCCAGAGTCTGTTTACAGATCTCCTTCAGTTTATTCTTAGCAGGGCATACTCATTAACTCCAAGACAGGCACACATAAATCAAATGACCATCAGAGTACAAAATGCCAAACACTGCAAGGAAGTGAATACTGTAATCACCTCTTAAGACCGCCTACAGTAGCTTATGAGAAATAAGAGGCTGAACCCTATTCTCCATACATGTTAAAGCAGAGTATTTGGCTAAAGGTATTAGGTCAATGAAACAATGCAGCAATGTCTTAATGTAGCATTAAAATCTGTGAGAGCTGCCTCATTTCAAGTTATACTGAAGGTGTTTGGTTGAGGTGAAGGGTCTGTGCAGGAAGCACCAGTCCTTGAACCAGGACGTGGTTCATGTTTAGATGGGAAAAATGTCCTCAGTTGTTTCAATGAATTTATACAATAATCTTATTGCAATAATGCTGTCAGAAAAGAGCAATTTTTAGCAAAACGGACTGAGGAAAAAAAGCTAGCAATATCAAAATAGTGTAAGCAGAAGCAAGAGCAAAAATGACATTTCAGACCGGGAACCATAATATGAGTCCTGATTCCAGCCTTTTTTTTTTTTTTGGTGTGTGTGTCATTCAATCCCCGCGTCGTTCTCCTCTCATTTACTGTCCTGTCTCTGCTGTCTGCTCTTTAATTAAGGCATAAAAATGTCAGCATTAAGGTAATTTTCTCAGACTTCCAAAGCTGGCTCCAAAACCACATAAGACTCAATAAAATTTAAAGGCTGAGAATCATGCAGAATAAACTGGCCTCGAGAGTTTCCTTACAAGAGAAATGAATGGTAAATGGCCTGCATTTGTATAGCGCTTTTCTAGTCCCTAAGGACCCCAAAGCGCTTCACACTACATTCAGTCATTCACCCATTCACACACACATTCACACACTGGCGATGGCAAGCTACGTTGTAGCCACAGCTGCCCTGGGGCGCACTGACAGAGGCGAGGCTGCCGGACACTGGCGCCACCGTGCCCTCTGACCACCACCAGTAGGCAAACATGGGGTTAGTATCTTGCCCAAGGATATTTGGCATGCAGCCAGGAGGCAGCCTGGGATCGAACCACCGACCTTCTGATTAGTGGCTGATCTGCTCTGCCACCTGAGCTACAGCCACCCCACACCTGAAGACCCAAACCTGAAAATAAATCAAAAACTGGAGATACAGGAATGTCATGCTGGGCTAAACTGGGAAGATTAGTTCAGATGGCTTCTCACAGAAATCTTAAACCCTTTAGATTATAATGCAATGCCCAATTTGCATATCTGAAAAGACCAGCAACTGGCTAACAGATCAAACACGTCTGAAAACTTGGGATATTGTAAAGGCTTCAGTCCCGATCATCTGCCAGAGTATCTTCTGAAGCAGCTGTGCACTCAGGAATAGTCAGGTGAGGTAAAGAAAAAATAAAAACCTCTCCAACTCTTTAAGAAATCTGAATGCCACTGTGATAACTGCTTCTACATTTGAGGACGAGGCTCTAGTGTGGAAGCCGAAACTGCAGGAGGGATTTCTTTTTGCCCACAGCAACATTGCCACCACCTGGCGGCTTTGACGCATGCTGCAAAAAGTAGGACGAAAACCTGCCTCAGCTGTCTCACTGACAGTGACCTGTGAGCATTTTCTTTTTTTCTTATTCTTCTTGTAAAAGTGAAGTGTTTAAAAACACTCACGAGACGCTCAAACAAGGTCATGAAGTTATCCCGGCGATACAAATCCCAAACTAAAAAGCCTCAAATGTCAAATGATTTATTAAAGCCATTTTTTTTGCCTTTAATCTGCACATATTAGACTATGTATTAAGCACGTATTAGAAAAAAAGGTTATTTCTGATCTCACCACTGATGCATAATTAAAATATGGTGCTTAGTTTAATTATACAGAAAGCTCGCTATGTTGTGGAAAAAACGGGTAAAGGGCCCTCCGCTGACTTTTGCATAACTTTGATCAGTGTGCCACCTAGTGAGGAGTACAACAGACCAGCACTGAGCAATGTGGGTTTCTCTTTTCTTCCTTTGAGTCAAAGACTTTAGTAAAACAAACCTCAGCGGGAGTGTCAAGCCGTCGGATGAACATAAAAGCCTCAGATGGCCCTTTGATAATCTGCCTCAGGCCACCTCTTCAACACCTCATGAAACCACTCGGAGGATCGTGGCTCTCATTCAAATCCTTCCACTTGGGAACTCACACACGCGGGGGTCACACACAGGTAATTAATTTACAGATAACGAACGGTGCTCACTAAAATCTGGTAAACGGTCTCTGTTATGGTGAAGAGAACAAGTAGCTATGAGCTTATGTGTGTTCTCAAGTTGGGGGTTAAAGATGAATTGGTTTCGGCATCCTTAATAAGGCAAAAGCAGCAGAGAAAGAGAGTGAAATCTTGTATAAATAGTGTATAAATTAAAGCGCTTCTCTTATATAATACACTTTGTTGTTGCGCAGTGCACTCCAGGTGGTTCTGTGTTTTGATTTATTTTATCAGTGCACCTACTTCACTGCACTGTGCCTCTTCTAGTTGTACATCGGCTGGAAACTTCATACCCAAAATCACTCAAGCACATGTCGTTTTCAGCTGTGTAGGTGGAGAAAAATGGCATAAGAGACCGTCGCAGCAGCAGCAGCGGAGGCACAGCAGCTGCAGAGAACAACAAAAGCACACTTTAAACCAATAAATCACTGCATCTGCATTGTGATTGTTGGTGGAGAAACTTTTCCCTCTTTGCAAGACAGGTCTCAGTGTGAACCTCGTCAGTAATGTTTTGGTAGCTGAAAAAGTTCCCCAGCTGTGCTGCGAGTATCACAACACAATGCGGCAGGAGCTAGAAAGACACCACACAAAATGGACCCGGGAAAGCAAGGTGAGTCACTTTGAAACTGCTGCTTTCAGTAGAAAGTTTCCAAGCAAGAAAACAAGCTTAAGGAGAAACTTTGAAGATGCAACTGGCAGTCAGAAGAGAAGAAACTCTTGCATCGGCTGAGATATGGAGGGGAAATCGGGATCCTCTCGTCTTTTTACAGTCGGGGTAAACATTGCTTGTTAGAGCAGACCTGTGAGAGCTCAAACATGACATTTCAAAATCCAAAGCTGCACGCAGGAGTACTTTCGAAAAGCCGGAGCTACAGGCAGCACCAGTGACAAGGCTGCCTCCAATTAGGACTGTTTGTGAGAAAGTGTCTGAACCCGTCTCGCAGGGCAGATGAAAGTGGGTCAGAGCCACATATCTTTGTGGCACTGCACAATGGCAGGTAGCACACACAACTCACCAACTTGAAGTACGACAGATGGGGATTAAATATCTGAACTCGGAATTTGCTCTTACATGGGGGTGACAGTTCTGAATCCATTATCGGTATCAGCCACTTTGATGCTCAAAATTCAATTTCAAAACAGGTTTCTATTAGGAGATGAGCCACTCTGACTGTAGACTGCAGGTAATACTGCTATCATTCATTAACGCGTTTCAGCGCACGTAAACAACTCGGAGAGTTCAAAGGCACATAAGCTCAACATTTTTACCAAGTTAGACATTCCTGTGTGGGGAAAACTGTTGCCAGCACATCTCGTGGGCTTTTTCACTTCCCTCTCACATCAAAAAACGTGTACGTTCTGCATATTCACATGGCTGCTACTCGTGAGCTTGGAGAGGAGAGAGCTGAGCGCTGTTTAATGATGCTGAGCATGTCTCTTCAAGTGCACATCTGTGGAGGACAGCTTTGACCGAAATGACATCAGAATTGTGGTGCAGAAACCATTTGACATAATTGCTGATCCATAACTAAGAGGAAGCCTCTGATTCCTAATATGTGTTCAGCATCTCTGATCTTGCCTCTGTCCATATGTTTGGTAGCAAGAAGAGGGACAAAGTAAGTGGTTTAAACAAACTGATCTTAAGAGACTGTGCTATAAAGGTCACGTTGGGTTGCATTTTTGCATTTGCAAGTCCTGTTTTAAGATATCACTGCAGTGTTCATTGTCTTTGGTTTACATGTGCAGTTTTAGTTTTCTAGACATACTAGTACTGTGTAAACGTCTTGAGTCACCACTCATTTCTTTATATTTTCCTTTCAAAGACCCAGACACTCTTGTAGGTTTCTAAAGTGGTCTTAAGGAACAGTTCTCCATCCTTTCTGAAGGTCTTTCAGAGTTTTTCTTTGGACATTGGCTACTTTTTCACTCATTTTCAGTGCAGTACTTGTACCTGACTGTTTTCTGAATAATTCTTTTGTTTGTTTAGCCACTTGACACTGACCTATGAATCATTCAAGCATAAAAAAGGCACCTAACTCAAGGTATGAACCAGTATTGTGTCTACGTATAATTTTAATTTTAATTGTAATTTTGCACCAAAAAGGTGATTCCAAAGAGTTAATACTTGGCATATCTTTCCAATGTGTGCAATGTGTCGTTAAATATTTTGGTGAAACAGAACAAGAGCACAAAAGAAGATGTGGCAAAGCTGAAAAACTATCTGCAGCACATGAACAGTATCTGAAAGAAACGGGGGAAAAATCCAGGGAAGACCTGATGAAGGATCTGTGAGTGGCAGTGGATCCATCTAGCGTTCACTGAAGCTTCATCAGACATGATCTCAGTTTAAGGGCGGCTGTCAAGAAGCCATTCTTAACGAAGGAAAACAGGGCTGAGGTATGCCCCATTACACAAGAACTCAACTGAAAGTCTGTGGCAACGGGTCTTATGGAGTGATGATAGTAGTTTTTTTCAAATAGTTTTTTCATAGCATGAACACAGGAGGTACAACAGTGAGTTGTCAGCCAGTAGTGTTGCAGATTTTTAAAAATTGATGGACCTATGAATGCAGAAAGGTACCATCAGTTTTAATACCATCTGGAAAGTGTCTGATTGGCAAGAGCTTCATTTTTCATCATGACAATATCCCAAATTCACTGCCAATGCAGTAAAAGCATACCTGGACATAAAAACACAAAATCGAATACTATCAGTCATGAATCGGCCTCACCAGAGCCCTGACTTCAACATAACTGAAGAAGAGCGGGATCATCCAAAAGGCATTCCAAAGAAGAACACTGTGCCTAATTCCTATTATTCCAGCTAAATAAGAAGGGTGACTAAAGATTGTTTCCCCTTTGCATATGAATAAATATCTCAGAATTAAGAAAACGTGCTATCAAGAATTGAACGCCAAAGCTGCAACTACTAATCAAATAAGTAATTAGTCTATTGACAGCCTAACGTTCACATCTGAAATGGCTATAAAAGTCACGGGATTGATTTTTGGTGGCTAACAAAGGTCAAAGGTGAAGCCTGTGGAGTGGTGTTATTTTCCCCACTGGATGTCACAGTGGTGAGGAATCACAGATGCACTGTGATACCACAAATGTTTACATGATCACACATAATTTTTTAAATTTTTACCAGTGTTTTTTGAATGATTTACCTTCACTTCTCTGCTTCAATCTGAGAAAGATACAAGTTAGAACGGACAGCTCTGCAGAGTCATGCAGAAATCACCCAGGACCTTTATAAGAAGATTACGTGTCTTACGTGGCCGGCTAATGTAGCACAGGCCACATGTGTGACTCTCACAGACATTAAGACATATTATCCAGGGGCATGTGTAGAAAGCAGGCACTGAGCCTGATATCACTGTGGTGGCGGACACGGAGACGCGCTATTCGACAAACGTGCACACACTCTCCATTTCACAGCCGTCATGTAAACTCTGTCCCACAGTGTAATGGTGTTTCACAATGAGAGCTGCTTATCGCGAGCTCTGCAAAAGTGAACCCGACTCCTTTCTTTGAGCCACACTTTGTAGACATCTTAAGAAACTGTTGGCATTGAAAATGCTGCTCCTTCCTAAATTGGTGGCAAATCACATGTACAGTGGAGCGTCTCAGCTCAGGAGAATATCGGATTAACAAGGCGTAGGCTCCAATGGTTCTTCTCATTAGTGTTTACAGTGTCAAAACATCACTGAACCCTCTGAAAGTTACCAAAAAGTGCTACTTTTTCTCAGCGGTGACGACAGAAACTAAAGCCTCTTTTTAGTAGAGAAAAGCTCCCAGATGTTGCATGTTGTAAATTTCTGATCACATGCCGGGAGCGAATCCAGTGAAAACTGTCTTTAGCACAGATATACATGCAGTATGCAGTGTCACTCCCATCCTTTAATGGCGTGCCCTGCATGTTAAAGAGAGGAACCCGGGAGAATCGGCTATATTTCATCACCACAGGAGCGCCTGCACTAACTAGTGATGCATATTTATACAGACTCAGAGCACACCAGATTCTTCTTTTGGCCGACGGTGCTGTGAGTGCCGGGGAGTGGGAAGCCTAAATGGAAAAGGTTAGTATTTGCTGAGACGACCCCTGCCTGAACTCGCAACCTTTTCTTCTGTATACTGTGTATTTGTATGTAGAGGTGGGTGGATCGCTCCATATATTGATAATATTGATACAAATGCTGGTAATGGTATCAATAATAGGATCAATGCCTGGTTTCTAGCATCTAAGTTCAGTATATAACCCACTTATTTATTTTACTTTATTTTATTTTAGGAAATGTACACTATGAAAAATACCTTAACATTTTTGTGTTAATTGTCACGTCTATTTTATTTTTAGCCTATAACACATTTAAACAACAGAAGCTGACCCAAAGTGCTTTAGAGACAGCCACATCTACACTAAAGTTATCCAAAATACATATATATATGTACATATATTTATTAGTTTCAGATGTAGCCATTCTTGTATTTTGCTTGTTTACATTATTGTATTTTGCACAACTCTGTTGCTTGTGAAGCTCGCACACAAGAATTTCACTCACATGTGCTGTACCAATGTACCTGCACATGTGATGTGACAATAAAAATGATTTGATTTGATTTGATACCAAGTTTCAAAATACATGAAAAACTGAAAGGTGTGTTTTTATTGTGTTAAATTGTTATTCTTAAGTAAAAAGCACAAATTGCAAATTGATGGTGGTGATGTCATGAATCATGACACGCTGGTCTCTCCTACACAAGCTGCCGTTATAGGTTAAAAGTATCAGTACTGGTAACGGTAACAATGACCCTGTATTTACTTACCATACCATACCAGCTTTATTTATAAAGCACTTTAACATAAAACCAGGGTTCACAAAGTGCTGTACATATACAAATAGCATAAGCCAAATAAAATAATATAAAATATTATAAAATAAGCATAAGCATAAGCCAAATAAAATAAAATAAAAAATGTTAAAAAAAATTGAGTCAACCCCTTAAAGAGTGCCAAAGGCTTCAGCAAATAAATATGTTTTAAGAAGAGTTTAAAACTCAGAAAGAGATGAGCCCTGCCTAACATGCAAGGACAGATCATTCCACAACTTTGGAGCAGCTACAGCAAAAGCACAATCACCTCTAAATTTATACTTAGTTTAGTACTTCGTATCATTAGATGCCAAAATAGACTACGGCAGTAATTGTAGGTCCCTTGGGGGATTGATCAGGGCTCATCATAATTGCTTATGTCATGCATCAAATTTGCATTTCTTAGGTTTCTCACACACATTTCCACTCATGCACATCTTATGCCGCTGATCTTACTGATTTGCGCACATCATTAGTTTTGTATGTAAGTTTGCTTCATAAATTAAGCTGCTGAACAGTGTGCTCACCCTTTTGTTGTTGCCTTGTGACATTACTATCTTTCCGAGCTGTATCATAAATTATGAAACATTTCCAGCTGGGTTTTTATATCTGTCAAAGTGGCACTTTTCTTAATCTACACCCCCCCCCCCCCCCCCCCCCTTTTTGTTTTGTTTTTTCCTTTTTGAAATACATACTTCTATATAAGTTTTCCATGTGAACATTGTGCTATAGCTGCTGTGCCACTGTGTCTCCTTCTCTTTCTGTTTCGTTGTCTTCTCTGTGGTGGATTATGACAAGATTATGAGATGAACACTGATGCTTTGGGAAGCAGCTCAGCGTTTGTGTAACTAAGGAGGAGAGGGGAAAAGAGGCCAGATGTAGTGGTTGTGCTGAGGCAGATATGCACATTCAGCACTCAGGCAGAGAGCTCAATGATGCAGAAACCACGGGAGGGACGTAAACGGCAAATCAGAAAATGCTCTCTAGGTGTACAAATATATTAATATCATTTTTCATCCGAGCAGTGCTGAGTGTTTTGTTGTTTTGTTTTTCTGTCCACCACTTGCAACTTCACTGTGTGTTTTTACCTTGTTTGGAACTTGAAAATCCATTTTGACAGATATGTGCAGCCACAACAGTTAAAAAAAGAAGAAAAAGGATGCACACAGTAATCATACAGATGCCAAAATGAGCAGGATTAGCTTCTCTGTGAAATCTGCTGTTGTTCATATCTTAAACACTCTCCTGGCACTTCAGTGTGTGCACACAGGAGATCGAGCAGTGACAAATTTAGCCGCTTTAAAGTGGTGGAGATGAGTAACTATTAAATCCAAGTGATGTGCTCGCTGAGCGCGCAGTATTCAGCTTATGTGCATCCACTTAAAATTTTGCAATAACCCCATGTTTCCTGTGAGGGCGTGTATGTGTTTTTGCAAGAGAGCAACAGGGAGAGACAGAGCAGATTAGGCAAAAGAGAGCAAGAGATGCATCAATTCAAAGTGTGAGAAATGACTAAAATCCTTACAAAATGAAACACTGTACAAACAGCAAAGCACTTTGTCCGGGAGACATGGAAACACAGGGGTTTGTGGTATTGCAGGAATAAATCGGTTTTGCTACAACCTGAAATAACAAAGCAACATCCAGGCTGGAACTAGTTTTGCTCTGGAAAGTGAAGCACTACCTTCTTTCTGAAAGGCATATAAAAGCCTGAGTTATACATAACTTTTTTTTTTACTTTGGAAGTCAGTAATTGACAGAAAAAAATGTTACCTGTTTGCAGCTTTTTCCCTCCATTATTTTTTTTTACCAGTTTCTTCAGGCCTGAACTGCAAATCCAGACCATAGTTTGTGGCTCACTATAGTTTTAAACATTTAAAAGGGGATTATTACAACATGAATTTGAGAGTTTTGATATATTTTGCATGATTTGCATGTTCCTTCAGTGATAAACTCTGGTGACTTGGTATTACCAAACTACACTACATTCGCGGTAGGGTATATACACATCAGATGTCATGAAAAAAAATAATAAAATGAGATGAGTTTATTGCATTTTTCCATCAACCTTACACAGGTTTTGTAGACGCATGACAATTAAATTACATTTTAAATTTGTCCACGTTTGTCATAATCATGTGACTGGTCGTTACATGTTTAGTATACAGACTTCAAATAAAGATGGATATGGCAACCATAACATCACGCGGTGGTTTGTGAAGTCCCACTGTGAAGGCTTAAGCTTAGATTTATTGGTTTAGTATAACTGAAAACCTCAAAATGCTACATGCTCATACATTGGCCTCTCACAACCCGAACTCCAAAGAAGTTGGTTTGCTGTGTAAAATGTAAATAACAACAGAATGTAATGAGTTTCAAATTTCAAAGACACATAAGAGAAAACATAAGAAATGTTTAAACTGAGATATTTTACTATTTCATCAAAGATATTACCTCATTTTAACTTTGGTGGCACCAACACATCTTAAAGAAGCTGGGACAAAGGGAACAAAAGTAAGTGATAATAAAGAGAATCAGCTGGAGAAACATTTTGCACCTAATTAGGTTCATTGGCAGCAGGTCAGTAACATGATTGGGCATAAAAAGAGCCTCTTAACTAGACTTTTTTAGAAGTAGCTGAATTGGCCTTACACCAACCGAAAACATTTGGCCCATCATGAAAAGACATGCATAACAAAGAAGACCAGGACTGTTGAGAATCCTATATCAGACAAGAATGGCCAACATTTCCTCTCTCCCAAGTCCAGCAGCTGGTCTCCTCAATTCACAGACGTCTACAGCATGCTGTTCAAACAGGGGACGCCGCACAGCATTAGCAAACTCCCACCACTCAACACACACCGCATTAAGTGAACAGCCATTGGATTATTGATCACCCCGAGGCCAAGTCTGCAAATACAGATGCATGTGATTCCTGCTCTCCCAATGACCTAAGGAGCATTATGCAGCTAAATTATGCACAACAGTGCAGTTCACAACACTGGACTACATATTTCAAACCTGGTTTGTAAAAATGAGTGAATCCCATCAACTAATAATTAACCTTTAATGAATTAGCAAGAGTGGTTGATCTGGAATGATCCAGCTGCTCTGGCCTGAGGCTCACTGTGATAGCAGATATACTGACCAAGAGATTAAGACACGTCCACTGGTCTCGGCTCTGCTGAGCTACTTAAATCCAATATAGGGATAAAAATAGGTAGGCAGATCTAAATTAGGCTTGTAATGACTCTGAGGAAGTGATTTTCAGTGCTGCTGGGGATATCCAGGGAGTTAAGTAGGATCAATAGAGTAAGTAAGAGTATATTAACAAGTGTGTAGGATGTATCACACAAATTTAGCAGCAGTGATTACATTGTTTGCATTGTTTAGGGTGTTTAATTCATCAGGAAAATGAAAAATAAGGCAATTTTGTATTTATCTTATCGGATTTACTGTTAGTTGTTTGTGATGTATGGTCAATGATGAACAAATCTGGCGTTTAGAGGAGGTCCCCTGACCTCTCTTAGCAAAGATAGGGGGATAAATCTCCACAATAGGAAGGATGAAGATATTCAGCTCTTGACATCTGTGGACCTACTCTGTGGACGACACTGCAGGCAACCTTGCACTGTGGCCGTCCTCACATCACTTTGGTCCAGTGGAGCAGAAAGGTGACTGAAACCACTTCATTGTGTCAGGACACAACATTCTGGCAAGGAGCAGAGCCTGAGCTTGTGGGGATTTATGCAAACGTAGCAATAGCACTCATGAGGCTTTTTCATTGCCACAAGCAATTTGAAGGAAAAAAGTAGGACAAGAATTATTTCCAGAAAAGTTGAGTTGCTCTGTAATTTATTCATATTTAATTTAAAAAAAAGTGAAGAGAACATAACAAATGTTGAAAATGTTGAAAATGAAAGGTTTTATTGTTTTTTGAAAAATGTGTTCCCATTTCATGCAGGAAATATTGACAAAAAAGTTGGAAGAAGGGCAGCAAAAGACTGGAAAAGTTGTGTAGTGCTTAAAAAACACCAAGTGGCATAAACTCACACATAGTTGGCAAATAGTAAGACATTTTCAGAGGGTCTTTTTCTAAATATAAAATTGCAAGGAATTTGGAGATTTCAGCTTCTGCAGTTCATAATTTTATTAAAACATTTGGAAAATCCAGAGAAACTTCGGTGAGCAAGGCCAACAACAAATATTGAATAGTCGTGATCGTCGATCCCTGAGGCAGCACTTCATTAAAAATCGACAAGATTGCAAAGCAGAAATCACTGCATGAGCTCAGGAACACATTTCATAATTATTAAAAGTTCACTGCTTTATCTGCAAATGCATTACGCAGAAAAGTTCCAGAAAACCTGTTACATTCTTTGGGACTGAGGTGAAGTGGAAAAACAGTACTGTATGGAAGACACAATCCTCCAGTCTAAAGAGGAAAGAACCATCCAGTGTACTGGTTTGCATGGTATGGATAACTTGCATATCTATGAAGGCCCCAGTAATGCTCAAGAATATATAAGCTGGCACCACATACACGATATTGCCAAAAGTATTTTCTGCTGTCACACGTAGTTGAAATTGAGTGACATCCCATTCCTAATCTATAGGAATATGATATATGATGTTTTTATGTTCTTCCAGAAGCACATTTGTGATCAGACACTGATGTTGGACGAGAAGGCCTGGCTCTGTCGGGTTGAGGGTGAGGACTCTTCTTCCACCTCAAACTCACTCATCCATGTCTTTATGGATCTTGCTTTGCGCACTGGTGCGCAGTCATGTTGGAACAAGAAGATACCATCCCAAAACCTTTCCCTCAAAGTTGGGATCATGAAATTGTCCAAAATGTCTTGGAAGCACAAACATTAAGAGTTCCTGTCACTGGAACTAATCGGCTGACGCCAACTCCTGAAAAACAACCCCACACCATAATTGCCCTCCACCAAACATTTGGTGAAATGCAGTCAAGCAAGTACGGACCTCCTAGAAACTGCCAAACCCAGACTGGTCAAACTGGAAACCCCTTCCCTGAAGCTCTCTATGCACTGTTCTTGAGGCCTGTAGTGGCCTGTAGTGGCTGACTACAGAAAATTTGCAACTCTGGCACTGAGCATCTTAGCATCTGCTCACCCTGCTCTGTGTCCTACCACTTTATGTCTGAATGGGTGTTATTCCCAATCGCTTCCACTTTTTATAATATCAATATAACAGCTGACTGCGGAATATTTAGCAGTGAGGAAAATTTCACGACTGGACTTGTAGCACAGTATCATGATGGAATCCAATGAGCTCGTGAGTGCAAGCCAGCAGTCAGTAGAAACATATATATATATATATATATATATATATATATATATATATATATATATATATATATACCTCACATATACATTTGTGTGTGTGTGTGTGTGTGTGTGTGTGTGTGTGTGTGTGTGTGTGTGTGTGTGTGTGTGTAATACCATGGGTGTGTAGTAAAACAGTCCACCTCTGATCACCCACTGAAAATATCTGGATATATCTGTATCAGATAGATATATATTCAGATAGAATATAAAAAATACAACAAAGGTGGCCCTGAATAGTCTTGATGCATGTTCAGTCATGCAGGTAGGGACATCCCAGTGAGTTGATTCTGGTCATGGGGATGTAACATTTCAGTTGGAAAAACATTGCATCACTCATCCAAGGGGAGACTGAGAAAGTCACTTGGATGAGTGATGAAATATTTCTACTGAAACGTAACATCCCCATGACCAGAATTGAATTTCTGAGATGCTCCGAATTGTTAATTTACCAAAATCTTATATCACCCAAGAATGAAAATCTGTTTCACTTTCCAAACTAGGCCGACTGATTTCTCCAGTTCCCAGATGCAAAGGCATTTAATGGCGAGTGTTACTACAAGAAGAAATGATGCAACACGGTGGTAAACCTGCTCCTGTCATTTTTAAATGTCTTGTTGCTAATTCGATCGATTCAGAATCCACCAGTAGTTTTTATAAAATAATCAAATAAGCTTCGATGTCAAAGGTTTATGTGCCATTTTCAGGCAAAAATGGGGTTTAAACAATTCGCCGATTGCTGCGTTAGCTTTTTAATTCCCCACCGTGTCCACAACTTTGGAAGCAATGTTGTAAAAGCAAAAATGGGGGGGAGGGAAAGGAGGTGAAAAGGCAACACAAATAGGTTAAGAATGTAGTGAATAATGCATGCAGCTCTGAGAAACAGAGGCTTCACTTGTCATTTATTCAGGGAAAAGTTAACGCTCTACCTAGAAGCACAAGTGGAAAAAATGCTGTTGGAACAAAAGGACAGACTTGCTGCAGTTTTACATGTTGTCTGCACTTCACACTTCTGCTGATCTGCAGAGGAGGAGAGACTTTTATCTCATAATGACGCAAATTATAAAACACCTAATTTTACAATCCTGCTGTACTTGTATACTAACAGCTCTTGTTCGTCATCCAAAAAGTGTTTTCTCACTGGATGTCATTTTATCTTTTTTTTCTATGAAAAAAATCACTATGCATTTAACCAAATCCAGCTCATTACAACACAAGACAACAGCCTGCAACTGTGATTTGCATATCTGTTAGATTAGTCTCTAATCTAATCTGTAATTATACCCACACTGACAGTTAACCCATTCATTGAAGCCCAATCAAGTAGAACTGGATAGTGGAAACACATCATACCAAACTCGTGAGACTTCTCATGGTCAAACAAAATGAGCTGAGTGAAACTGAGACAGGAAACAAAGAAAGAAGAAGAAAGAAGATATTTCTGGGTGTGTGTGGCGTCTGTTCAGGTCACAGTATTAAAATAACATCAACTAGAAAGAGAATATGGCTCACGCTATGAGAGATTAGCTGATTTTTGAGGTGAAAAGAAGCAAATATAGCCTGTATAGCAGATGTTAAAGATCGTCCTTTCTTCAAATATTTGTGCCTTCATTTAAGAAAAATAGTACATGATGAGAACACCCTGTGTAACATGTTGAGATGTAACCACAAATTTTTAGCAATGTTCAAGTAGGGATGTGTGAGAGCTGTTAAAAGTCTGCTTGCAGCAAAGGGAAAACCTAGGGAAGCTTGTTATAAATGCTGACAACTTTGCACTCCACCATTTCGTGTGTATAAGGTGACCTCTGACATCACAAAACCTGAAGCTTCAAAATGCCTGACGTCAAAGTGACTACATCCATCTTTTGTAATATTTATGAAACTGCATGATATTTATCAGGAAAATGTGTTGCTATGTCACTGCAATGTGCTTCTAATTGTTTCCAACCCCATAATTATTAATCGGCATCTTCATCTTTTCTCTCTGAGCAAACCTTTGGTGATCGTCGCCACAGTTTTAATTAAAATTGTCCACAAAAGTTGCTTCCAAATAATTTTGCTTTACAGATTTCCGCATTTGATTTCCGTGATGAGGATGTAGGTAGCATTTCCCTCTCTGATGTTTGTGCATCAACCCTGCACAGTGGAATGATACAACGACGTTGCTGCGTCAGCTAAACCTTCGTACAGCTGCTTCACACTCACGGGTGGCTTCTATTTTCTGCCCAGCAGACGTGAAGTCTTCTTTTTCTTTCAAATCCACATTGTGACTTTCACATGCATTAATGGCATTTCAGGCAGTGGAAATTGCAGGCTGGAGGCACTTTGATATCTTTTTTATAGCCTTTATAGCCAGTGGCCGCCGAGAAGCTGCATTTTTATATGGAAAGGTTGCTGAGCGTTTCTGGGCTTTTCAGGTTTACAGAGTGTTTATGAGCTCTTATCTGAAAGTATCTAATGCCAAATCTTGACCTGCCTTACGAATCTTAATGATTCAAAGTTTTAAGATGCTCAAAAACTTAACACTATCCCTCCAAATGATGAAATATCCCATCAATCAGTGTTTCCACATTGTGTGATAGTGTTAAAAATCTGAATTTCTCGTCTTTCTTTATATATTCATAGTGAAGTGGTTTACACATTTAACTAGCAAGTCACAGATCTCCGTTAAATCCTGGGAGGTGACACAAATCCCTTTGGGGTTGCATCAGGAAGGGCATCGAACATAAGAAAAATAATAATCTGCCAAAACAAACAGGTGGTGCTACCTGCTGTGGCGGACCTTTGTTAATAAGCAGACAAAAGTAACTATTCATGGAGAGGTCTTGAATGATTAGTAATTCACGAGTCACTAGTAAATTGTTAATAGTGAAGTAATATTTGAGAAAAAAGTACATCAAAAACATTTCATCTTTTTAAATCTTTGCATGCCAGCCAGTGTATGCGAAGGCTTTGGCAGATTACATGCTAATAAATTGACTTTCTACATGATAAAAAGGCTGAGATCCACCGCCATGTGCTACAACACAATATAATCTGCTATTTATCATTCAATTTTTCCACTGTGTATGCTGATGATGAAAGGAAATACTGAATTTTATTGTGAAGGCTTGCCTTGCCTTGCTGCCATCCATGATCCAATGTGATAAGCACTGACACACCCTCTCCTTGTTTACATCCTTTTATACTGAGATGCCCTCCAGATAATCTACTGATTCAGGGCTATGAAGCATTTGTATTCTGCATACATTTGCATCTGCATACACATGTAGCTGTCATTATATGTTGGACTTATCCGGCGTTTTGTGCACACTGTTTGCACACTAATCCAGTGCATTCTCTGCTTGCCATAAAAACCTGAAACCAGAGAGACGACCAGCAGCTCAGCAGTTCTTAAAGACACTCATTTAGTGAAGATGCTTTCAGCCTCCTGCCTGTCTGAAGCAAAATATTAATCAAAACCCTGCAACCCCTTCACCAGTAATATGCTCTTATCAACGCAAGCCCGTGGATGCATTCAAACAAATTGCATTATTTATAAAAGAGTGCTCTCGTGTAAAGACAACTACAATTCACTGCACCACATCTGCATATCTATCTTCCCAAATAACTCCATGATTCAAAAATCCCAGCAGATGAACTCCTGCAACACAGCCTTGCTAAGTAACACGTGTCAAGAAGCATGAATTTTACAGCACAGGGAAATGACTGATGTGTTTCCATTATTAGCTCCACTAAGTGCTGTCTTAGCTGCGCTCGTGTTAATAACACTTGCTTTGAAACTCTAATCAGACGCCCCTCTCTGCAGGTGGTAATGACGAGAAACAAAGGCATTTAAAATTGATGTGACAAACCCAATACGTAGTATAAAGGCACATCTGTTTTGAAATCCGCCCGGGCTCTCCTCATTATCCTTCATAACACCGTGTGAAGAATCGCTATGCATTTAAGGCCGAGCGAAGGCATCAAAGGCGTTGACTAAGTTCTCGCTGCATGACTCCATGAGGAGAAATACCAGGCCAGTTATGGGAGGATGCAGCTGACACTTTGATTGTGGAGACAAGTCGATCTCTGCTCTATTTTTCCTCTTGGGGGAAATATGTATTCTGACCATGTTCGTTGCATAATAAGATATTACTTGAGCATGCTTTATAAGCAGCGCTCCAAGGTTGTGTTCGGTGTGTCTGCACCCCTGAAAATCTTGATAGATTCCCTTTTTAATAATTTAGCTATCAGTCTGAACTATGAGAGCTCCTCAAATAGTGTCTCACCCTGACAAATTCAGTTTCAATCATACTGTGAATAACACTGTGC
Organism: Rhamphochromis sp. 'chilingali'; assembly: GCF_963969265.1. Lineage (NCBI taxonomy): Eukaryota > Metazoa > Chordata > Actinopteri > Cichliformes > Cichlidae > Rhamphochromis > Rhamphochromis sp. 'chilingali'. Next base: position 23,401,030 of record NC_137936.1, on the reverse strand, counting down.
TGCAAAGTATGCATTCAGATCTGCTACTTAAGACTGCAGAAATTACTAAAAACATACAGAAATATTAACCAGCACACCTGGTCTGTAAAGAAAGCTGTCAGTTTCCAGTTTCTCTTTGTGTTCAAGTACCTCTAAAGCGCTCTTTTAGCAAAGTGTAACTCCCAACACAGCTGAGCCACAGTCCCGGGTTAATCCCGCATGCTGTCCAAAAAGCTTTTGAAGCCACCTCCTTATAACACAAGTGCTGCACAAGTTAATCCTGCTGCTCAGAAACTTGGGCAGCACCACAATGACAGTCACACAGTTTGTCAAGGATGAAAAAAAAGGAAAAATATAAGATTGCTTCTTTCCTTTAACATCACCGTAACGTGTGAAAAGATAACCCAGTTTTGTTTTCCTGTCATCTCTTTGAAAACTCTCTGCTTTGTGCATGATTTAAGCCGTGATAATGCAATCTCATTGATGCGCCTCCAAGGCTCAGATGAATTAAAACAGCAGTAAGACTCAGGATGCGATTGTGTGGAATTGCTGAGGGTGGATGTAAGGCATGCATGTGATTAAAGATTTTTTTTTTTTTTGGGGGGGGGGGGGGGGGGGGGCGGGATATGGAGAGAGTGAAACTCACTGGCTTGCATGAGCTGTCCCTGGCGTCCAAACACCTGGGAGAAAGTGGCATGGCTGCAGGTGAGGGTGTCCTCCATGGCTGTCCCACTGACACACGCTGCTGAGGAGAAAGAGAGTGGGGGGAGAGAATGGGGAAAGGGAAGGTCAGCATCACTGCGTCACATTCAGATGGAAAAAAGAAGGAAAATGAATGAGGAGAACAAGAGACAAGGGCTTGCCTTCAGTTGGAGCAGCTGCTGACTGATCTCTGGTGGTGACTGCTCTTCTCTGGATCCGTCCTGTGTTGTTGCTGCTGCTGCTGCTGCTGCTGCTGCTGAGGAGCAAAATGCAGCCCCTCGCTGCTCGCACCAAAATGAGCAGAACTGCTCGCCGCACAGATAATAATGGGAGGGGGGGAGTGTATGTGTGTGTGTGCCTGCCTGCCTGCCAGCCTGCTTGTCAGCATGTAAGTCTTCGCGCACGAGAGAAAGTTCTGTGAATGTGTGCATGTGGGGCGAGAGAGCGATTTCAGGGTGGTAAAGCAGGTAACGCAGAGCTGTAGGCACACTTGCTCTGCCAGCACTCTGATCTTGTGCTTCGTCTGTACGGGCTGACAGTCCTCTGCGGCTCCAGACAGGCTGGATAGAAGAGAGGGGTGGCGAGGGGTGAGTGCAGCTTCTACATCAGGTAAAAGTCAATCCTCCCTCTTCCCCTCTCACTCTCAGCTTAAGTAGATGGCAGCATCTGTCCTCTGGGCATAGGACAGGACCGTTGTTTTCTGATCTGCGTGAGTGTGCCCCCTTTTCACTCCTCCTACCCCTCCTCTCCTCTCTTCTCTACAGCCCTCATTTGCTGCGCCTCAGCAGTGACATTTCTCCTGTTCTCTCTCACATGTCTTACTAACTCTCCACCCCGCCCCATGCAAATCCCCTCGATCCATCTTAAAGCTCGGGCCGCTGCTGGGAAACAGATTCTAGCAAACTCGAGTGCTTCATCTTCCCCCGGTGCTGAGGGAGAAGAAAGAAAAAAAAAAGGAGGATGAGAAAGTGGAGAGGTTGTATAAAAAGCGAAAAGTAGGGCTGGTACAGTTTCCAGAGGCTTCATCTTGAAAAGGAATTGGAGAAAACTGCTGAGTATAAAATAAAAATCAGCTCCTACTCTACCGAAAATGTAACTCCTGTAAACTTACACTTGCCTCGATGTGTAGTGCAGCAGCTCTGGTGGAGAAGTGAAAAATGAGGCTGTCTGAAATCTTCACGCCGCAGCAAAGGGCTAAATGAAGGTGTCGTAATAAATATTAACAACACCACAGGAACAAAATGAGCATATGTTACGAGATCTTAAAATACCCTCCCAGACCTTGGAGGCACAGTTGTATTGTACCCAGTGTGCAGCGGTTGGCATGGAGACCTCCACCACAGACGAGACCAGCACAGTGGTTCCAGCACATTATCGCACTCAGGCCATTTTTGCAATGTCTAACCTCTCTGCAGCCTGTAAACCGGTGTTAAGCAGTCAATTTCCTCCCAGGTACAGGGAAAAAAAATCAACTTTGCCAGGAAGCAGCATTGTCATGGAGCCATCTCTCACGCCATTGCTCTGCAAGGAGAGCTCACCGGGGACCTGACCACAGCACTCACATCCTCACATCACATCCTCCTGTTTTGAAAGGAAATGACAGGAACCTCAGTAGACTGCAGTGGGCCGGTTTAAGCAGGTGCTTCTGCAAGTAAAAAAAAAGTAGAAGAAGAAGAAAATGTCCTGCACTGAAAGCCTGTAAGCAAGTGATAGTAAGTTTGTAGCTTGGAAAAGGGTTAGGTAGCTGCAAACAGCATGTGGGCGCGTGCAAACCCAACTAAAAATCTGCAAAATGCTGAGGTCAAAGTGAAGCCTGGCATTTCATAAACAGTGAGAATACGCCAGGCACGCCTTCACTTTCAAGTCAGAGAGACTAATGCCCTGCAGAATACATCTCCTCTCCACCTTCATCAGCTTTAATGCTATTCTCTTTGAACAGGAAATAGAGGCATAGTGAGGTTTTTTAGGAGGCTGTAAATCATTGTGTATGAGCAGCTGTCATTCCCTTCCACTATGTATCCTGTTACTGGCAATTTTCTTTCTCCTGGGGACAAATAAGTGTATATTTTATTTTAATCCAGTCTAATCCAGATTTTTAATGTTCAACTATATGTTGTGGTAGATAAAGAAGTAAACATCTCGCATTAGTGAAGCTTGATCTTATTACTTTAAAGCTATTTAATTTATTAAAACTCATTAGCTTTAAGATATCATTAATGAAAATAATTACCAGTTTACATGAACATTGAAATGATCAGAATATCGATCTGTCCACGCTCTGAGCCACAGATGTTTATTTTTAGCATTAATGTTTGCCTTACAGGAATCGCTTTGGCAAAGTTATTGCCCTCTGTGTGTGTGTGTGTACGTGCAATGGAAGTTTGCATCTTTTCATACTTTCAGTCTTATCTCTTTGACATTTTCAGCCGTGCTAGTGGTTCTGCGGTTTGCTCGCGTCAGCATGTTGTTCGATCCATCCGCCACGCTGGTCCAGGCTGAAATATTTGCACAGACGTTTATGCCTCCCTCAGGGGGAATCTCCGACTCTCCCACCATTAGGTCAAAATTTCAAACTCTTCCCAGCGCAACAATAACAACATTCCTACCACTGCACTGACAGCTGAATCGTAGCATGTCATGACACTCAGCTAAGACTGCAGAGCACAAAGACTTGTATATTTAAACAAATCTTACACTTGCTTATCTCATAGCTACAAAAAAAAAAGTCTGTCTTTTGATCAGCTGGAAGAGGGCTAACTTTTCATAACTTGACTCTGTTGCTCTCCATCGGCGTCTCCACACAAAAACATCTCCTCACAACTCCAGATTGTAGTTTTCACTGACAACAATATTTATCACGATGTGAACTGAAATATTGTATTTTATTTGATGCTGATGCCATTTCTTTATTTATTTGAAATTACATGCTTGTCCTGAATTGTATGCATGGTGTAATTGAGAGGTTGAGATGGGTAATCGCTCCACTCTTTAACATCTTAAATCTGCCTCTCTGGAATGTCGTAGTTTATTTTGTCAAGTCAGGCACAGTACTGCATGGAATTGCATTTTTATGAATAGGGCTGAAGCACCGTACACAGCAATCAAGAGAGAGTGCAGCGATATTTCACCCTGACAGCATGAGTATGGTGCGGCGCTCCTCCAAGTGCCCACCCCTCCACACACACACTCACATAAACTACATCCAGCCATAAAGTATACCATCATGGCACTGGGGCAAATAAACACGTCTCCACATCCCTCTGAATAAAGGGATGCAGCCTGTGGATCAAATCCAACAAACAGATTACATTTCATTTATAATCTCATCCATCAGGATGTCTTCTGTGAGGATCTGGTCCACGCCACAGTGCTCTGGTGAAGATTTGGAGCGCACTCTCAGTTGGCCGGCATTGATAGTTCGTTAGGTTTTTAGGTACTGGGCTACATAAGTGAGACGGATGAGGTCTGTCAAAAACTGAGCTCATCAGATGCACACAAGCCAGATGAGACCTTGAAAGATATTCATAGCTACAGATCCATCCCGAGAGGTTCTGAGAAGCTTTGATTTCAGAGATGTTTTTCTGCATACATTGGCTGTAACAAGTGGTTTTGTGAGTTACCACTGTCATCTTCACAGCTTGAAGCAGTCTGGCCATTCTCCTTCAACCTTTGACATAAACAAGTAATTTTCACCCAAAAAACTGCAGCTCACTTGACATCTCCTCTTTGTTGGATCACTCTCTGTAAACCCCAGAGATGGTTGTGTGGGAAAAAATCCCAGCAGTTTCTGAAATACTCACACCAGCTCATCTGACACCAACAACCACAGCACACTCAAAGCCACTTAAATCAACTTCAGCTCCGTTCTCATGCTCAGTTTGAACTTCAGCAGGTCGTCTTGACCACGTCTGTGTGCCTAAATGCACTGAGTTGCTGCCCTGTGATTGGCTGATTAAATATTTGTGTTTACTTATTGCGATAATTATTGCCATGTAACAGACACTATTCTTAAATAAGAAGCAGCGGTGTGCGAGTGACAGAAATATCACAAATATGCACAACACTGAATTATTCATCATAGTTCGTGTGCACACTAGTTTTGTTTCACTGCCCGTGCATGAGCCCTGTAAGGATTTATGACTGTTACTTATCAGTGACTATTCAGAATATATTAATGCACACCTGGATGGAGGACAGTCAAAACTGACTTAAATTACACTACACTTTATATTTTATAGGATTAAGTTCTAAACTAATTATTTTCAAAGTCCATAAACAAAACAGCCATATCTGATGCGTACTGTGTCCAATGGGGCTTTGACTCATATATCTATTACACAATTTGCTTCCCATTTCTATTCTGACCCACAACACAGAGGCAAGAGTTTAAGGTAATGCACGACTCACATATCAGCCACCTGACTAGCAAACTGCTCCCAAAATAGATACAAATCTTGCAGGAACCAGCTGACGGGGTCCCCGGGTCCCCTGTCCCAGTCGTAGTCTGCCAACCCGTGAAGCAAAGGCGGCGACTTCACATGATTTATGCAAGATTTCTTACCTTCTATCAAAGTCAAATACAATGAAAACTAAAATTCATTTTTCATAATTGGGTGAAGTCCCTGCCAAACTCTAAGTGGAGAAGGTAATCAGTAAATGTAATGTGAAAGACTTTATTACAGCTCCAATGGCAGGGACATCTATTATGTTTGAAAAAAAAAGAAAGAAAAAGGTCTCAGTATATAAAAGGAGTCAGACCAGTTAATCAATCCTTTCTGTCTACATTCACCAATTGATTTTTTATATCAGTACGATACCATGATAATGCACAAGTACATATTTTAAATCAAGCCCAGTGCTGCCAATAACAACAACAAAAAATTCCCAGTCCTCTATGCCCAAATCTCAAAAATCTGCGTATAACTGAGAGTCCCACAAGCAAAAGAACAAATAAAGCTTTACACAAATTGAAAAACGTATTTTAATTATGTCAATTACAGCAACGTTTTACATGAGGTCATTTGGGATTTTTGTCTTTGTTCATCCTTAAATACATAATTCATGAGACTGAAAGGCAAAGCATGAAGATTTCTCATGGAAATATAAATTAGCTTTTAATCATATTGTTCAATTTATTTTCCCAGAACATGCTACGAGCGTTTAAGCACTGCCTGCGTGTTTGCCGTCGGATAACTGGATGCGAGTGGGAAAGGTGGGTCGAACACTGCAGAAACAAAAAGTTTTCACTTGCAGGGCCTGGATGAGGTTTTCATGAAGTACACATGAATTCACTGAAACAGAAATGGCACAGTCCTCAAAAAAAAAAAAAAAAAAACTTCGGCTGCACTTCTGTGGCTTTCGCGTGAGAAAGAACACATGAAGCGACTTTATATACGTTCGCTTACAAAAAAAGAAGTGTATCATGCATTTTGGCATTTAGGGAATTATCAAACTTCTTAAAGATAACAAATAGTTTGCAGATGTCTTTGCAAAAAGACTTTAAAAAAAAAAAAAAAAAGGTAAATATCTGAGATTGGAAGAATAATTTTCTGCCCGTTGGGGCAAATTATCAGCAGACCTGAATACATTCCATGACGCGCATGTTTCTTATAAATAGGCTTTCTGATCCAGCTTGAAATTTTGGCAGTTTGTTTTAAAGTGCTGTAAGAACACTGGGCTTAATGCGTGATATCAAAATTATTTTCATTATTTATTTATTTTTTAAAGAGGAGACATCAGTCCCATCACATTTTTACAACGGGAATCACCTGCTAACACCAGATGAACAAAAAAGAAAGCAAGTTAAAAAAAACAAAACATGACACTTGGCATGAGATTTAAACCTAAGGAAGAGCTGTCATCCAACTGTAACCATATACATACTTACCACACGCATATACAGTGTTCCTGAGGACCAATTGTTGCAGTAAACTGTACTGCCCTCTTTCATTTTTGTTTCCCAAACAAATAAGATATATTCTACAATATAAAGACTACAAAAAAAGGAAATTCGAACGTACATACTTTGCAAATCATGTATAAACTGAAGTAGGTGCCCACAAGGAGAGGCACGGGTTTAATCTAGTTTTTAACTCTATACAGCTCATGCATTAAGAGACTCTGGAGACATCCAAATAAAACAAACAAACAAATAAAAAAATTTTTAAAAAAGACCTAAAAGGGGGGAAAAAATAATAATAATAAACAAGTTTCCCTAACACTAACTGATACATGATTGCCATTTGCAATATGTCAGCTTTCCAAAAATAACGGAGCCCTAATCTTACTGTTTTGGGTCAAGTAAGGACACACATTGAATATATTAATTCACTGTCATTTACAGTTTCCTTTTTTTGTGGGGTTTTTTTTTTGTTGTTGTTGTTTTTGCAAGGCTGGCTAGAAATCGAGGCTCAGTTCAGTTCATAAGATGGATGGAAGATAAAGAGTTCCCTCCTTAAATCCAGCAAGGCAGTTGAGATAAGCAGACTTGACATGTTTCGAGTAGAAGGAACAACTGAGCAAAACGTCACAAAGGGCGTCCTTGGTTACACGATGACTCCAGAGTGCTACCTGATAGGTGAACAGAGGGAGCTCAATAATGTCACATGGCTCACTTCGTCGCCACCTCCTTTAGGGGGGAGCAAACAAACAGAAGCAGCACAATGATTGGTCAGTTATTTGAATTGCTTCAAAAACTTGACAAATAAATATGACATCAGTATGATAATCAGTGTGACTGCAGTAAGCCAACAGATAACTCACCTGAGTGTCTTTTGGCTCTTGAATTGGTGGTTCATCGGTCTTCGGCTCAGCAGCAGGAGCTGTGCTGGCCATCTGTAAGCTCCTGGTGACGGGACCACCAACTCTCTCCCGTGTTCGAAGAGAGAACCGCTCCTCCTTCTTCACTTGTTGTTGCTGCTGCTGCTGCTGAGTTGTTGATGGCGGTGATGATGATGATGACTTGGCCTCCGTTAATCTCTTGGGTGCTGCCTCTTTGCCCATACGCTGCATTCTCATGGCTGGCCGTTGTGAAGCCTCGCTAGGAGTGTCCACGGCTGAAGGGGTGGGAGGTAAATACTGAACTTGGCCCTTTTTAGTTCTTTTGCTTGCAGGAACCAGAGCTGGGAAGGAGGCGGGCCTCTTTGGTCGGCCCACTGCGGCAGGGGTTTTCCCTTTTCTTGCCTGGAGACGTTCGGGGTCTGCACCACCGGAGCTACGAGCCCTGGTCTTTCCCAAAGGTTTAGATTCAGTGTCTGCGTGTGCTTCACCGTCAGATGCTTTTTTCCTCAGACTCGTGTTTTTATCTGCCACAGACCCTGGCTCTTTTTTCACCTCCGCGAGACCTCTTTTGCCCTTTTTAACAACGACAGGCTTCATGGGGCAGCTGACTGCCATGTGCTTAGTCAGACTCGCGGTATAAGTAAACACACGACTGCAGTGGGGGCAGACATTAGAGGTGTGCTCTTCTTCCACTTTGATGGCAGCCTTCTTTGCATTCGTGGCGGTTTTATTTTTCTGCGAAATTGCCTTCTGCACCAGCTCGTGTTTCTTCTTGCTCAGGGCACTCATTTTTGTTTTGCCAGTGTCTTGATTAAAGTTTAGTCTCTTTGGCTGACCCATTCTACGGAAAGCACTCTGGCCTGCAGCGGCTGCTGTGGGGGACGCCACTCCGTTTGGACTCTTCACTATTTGCTTGAGAGGGATGGGGTTTTTCTTGGGAGTGTAACGCTTTTTATCACTGGCGCTGGCACAGACCAGTATGTGTTGGTGCAGTTCGGGCATGTTGTCAAAGCTGTTGCCACACTTGGTGCAGCGAATGGCAGTGCTAAAAGTCTGTGGTATGTTGTGGGTGGTGAAGTTTGTAGCCGAGGCCACAGAGCCAGCATGGGAACGGCTATGATAAGGAAATGGGGGTGGTTTATAACTGGGGTAGTGCTGATTAATGCCAAGGCGGACATCAGGACCTTTAGGCTTCCCTCCTTCTGATGCCATGATCTTTATTGTAGTGTACAGCTCCTCATTGGGGTCCTCTGCCCCCTCCTCTGTATGATTTCCATTAACATCTGGCTCTTCTTTTAGTAAATGAGAGTCGCTGGGTGGCGCATTTTCATCAGCCATCTCAAGAGCTGGTGTTGAGGGACTGCTTTCCTCTTTGGCTCTGGAAGGATCGGTATAATTCTGTGGCCTAAGTTTCCCACTCTCTACAGTAGTATGTGAGCATGCTTCATTTGGATGCAGATCCTTCTGATGCTGCTGGAGGTTACAGAGAAAGGCAAACTCTTTGGAACAAATAGAGCACACAAAGATCTGGCCCACTCCATGTAGTGTCGTCCGATGAGCAAGCAGGGCTGGAGCGTCACCAAACAGCTGGACGCAAAACTCGCACTTGAATGGCCAGTCTGCGGCGTGCTCTACGATATGTCCGCTGAGCTCTTTGATGGAGCCAAACGGCTTTTCACACACATTACATACAAAAGTCTTGCAGTACGTCATGTCAATTTCCTCGGGCTCAGCAGTTTTATCAGTCGGTTCAGGGGCAGCAGGGAGAGCAGCAGCAGGCTGAGGAGAAGAGTCAAAGCCACACGGAGAGGCATGACTAGTACCCAATAACTCATCTATACAGTGCTCAGGTTCTTCTTTTATTGTAATCGGATGGGGAGACTGCGAAGCTTGTGATGAGGATGAATCATGTGAGTCAGAGGGAGCTTTTAAAGAGGATGAGGATTCTGGTTGGGACGAGATAGCAGCAAAGTCCGGTTTCTCAGTTTCAGAGACAGTGTCATGGTTCTGATTACCATTAGGCAGACTGTTGGAAGTTCCAGTCTGCGATACATCATCCTCTGTAGTGGGCATATCGACTGATTCTGCCTCTGGAGGGCTCGGTGTACTTGAGCCATTTGAGGGACCTTTAAGTGAAGTGTCTGGGGAATCCAGCAGCTCAGAGATGTGCTTCTCCTCCTCATCTTTGTTTTCCTCAGCTGAGAAGCTCTCCTCCTCCAAGTGGGATTTCTCTTCAATTGATCTCGGAGACATTTTTGGTGAGAGCACAGGCAGAGGCCTCAGCAAGGATGAGTCCGAAGGCTGAGAGAGAGGAGAACTAGGCATGGCTGGCGGAGAGGGTATGGTGGGTAGTACAGGCGGAGGTGGCGTCGGGGATGTGACACTAGAAGTCCCGGGTGAAGAGGGAGTCATGGTCATGGGGGTCAAAGATGGCGGAGAGGGGTTGGCTGAATCGGATCCAACATTAGGAGAGTGAGAAGGGAAAGAATTTATGTTTGCCAGAGTCGAGGGACCCTCATCTCCCGGCAAATTTAGACCAGCATACTCGTTCATTAGCACCTTTGCAAGCATGCTGGTGTTAGGCTTTCTCTTTTTGGTTAGTGGCTGTGGTGCTGCATTCCCCTTTGATTCGGGCTCACCTGTGGTCTTCCGATGGAAGCTTAAATCAAGAGCCGAATCCCCGAGCACTTTGTTCAAATTCTCACTCTTCTTGCTGACAGAGTTTGACAAATCCAAGGGCTGCTGATTACAGGAATTTCCTCCGCTACTAGAGGAAGGTTGGTTATGGGTGGCATTTCCAGAAGGGCTCAGAGTTTCCCTGTCATCTTTGTCCATCAGGCTCTCAGAAGGTGATGCGGTCTGGCTTTCCAGCTTCGGTACCTTAAGAGTGTATAAGCTTGCCACTTCAACTTTACCGCTCTCATTTTTACTTGCAGGGCTGAGCTGCGGAGACGACGACGGAGGAGAAGCCGTTCTTCTTTTAAACTTCCCTGAAGACCCTTGCAGCGGCATGACGGACAGCTGCGAGGCTAGCTTATGGCTGTCTGTTATCAGAGTTACGGTTGATTTCTGGATGTCTTGCGCCTGAAGAAGCTGTTTGAGTTTCGGCGAGAGGTAAACGTTTTTCTCTCGCTGAAAAGCCGATGAATCAGTGGCCTGTTGAAACAGACCTCCCACTAACAAGTTGGATGAGGAAGATGTGGAAGACGATGATGAAGATGATGCTGAAGTTTCCGTCTCCACTTTAAGGCTGGGAATAAGGGGGGGTGTAGATGTTCTCCTTTTAGCTGCTGGCTGTCCAGTGTTGGAGGTTTGCTTTGTGTTAGTTGTTCTAGTCTCCACCTTCAGCGCTTGACTGATCTGAGTTGGGTTGAGGATGACGGTGTCCAGACCAAACAGAGCTGCAGATCTCGAGTCCACTTCTATCACTTCACAAGTACTCACTGCGCTCGTGGACACGATCTTGCCATCAATGTAGAAGCTCAAATTCTCAGAGATGTTTTTGGATATGTCAACCGCGTAATCGTCCCTGTCTGCCTCGTCTTCCGTGTCTGCACTGGGAACGTAGACGGTAGGAGGGCTCATGCTGGGGGACCCGTCAGGCTGCCGCGCTGCCTCTTGCTGCAGCATAGCTTTCCTTCGAACTCCTTTTGGTAACAAGTGTCGTTCATGTATTCTGCGTTGGTGTCTGCGCATGTTAGTGTGTGTGCCAAAGGCTTTATTGCAGTACTTGCAGGGGTGGAGTTCTTTTGACTCCCCGTTTTCATCCAACATAAAGGGACGGTCAACTTGAGGCCCCAACTCCTTTCTCTGCATATCAGAGTTGTGCAGCTGTCCTCCTGTAAACTGGGATCCTGTGGCTATATAGTGAGTAGTTGGGCTGGTGCAGTCAGGACTTGAATCTGTCTGCACCACAGGACTGGCAGGTCCAGCCAGATAGCCGGGCCTTTTCTTAGAGCCGCTCTCATGCCGTCTCTCGTGCCGCCGCCGTCCCACCTGTGAGCCAAAGGATTTATTGCAGTAGCGGCACTTGAAAAGTTGTGCTTGCTGGTTGCTCATAGCGTGAATGTGTATGTGACGCTCCAGGCCCTGTCTGGTGGCAAAGTGGCGCTCACAGTGCTGACAGGGATAGGGCTCTCCTTGTGGATCACCCTCAAGGTCACCATCAGGGTCAAGATCGGGATCAACCTCTGGCTCTCGTCCAGCTAGGGAGGAAGACTCCGACTTTACCTGTGCATCCCCGTGGCTTTCTTCGGGGCATGCTAGTTTGTTTAACATGGAATCAGTGACAGTTAAATGCAGAGCAGCTTCTGAGTCTTCCACATCATCACCATCCTCCTCCTCTTCCTCCTCTCCTTCTTCTTCTACTTCATCCTCCTCTTCATCCTCCTCCAAGTCTCCTCTGTCTGTTAATGCTGTTGACATGTCCTGTACATCTTTATGGTCAGTGCTTCCCAGTGAATGCGCCGTCTTGATTTCCTGCACGGATAACGGCGTCCCATCCTTCTCCGTCCCCTTCACTCCTGCAAAACATATCAAAATTAATCAAATGTTTTAAGTAGTTGCAACACACAGGTAGCAGTTAATAAAATAAATAAAATAAAATTGTTTAAATCAACTACTTCACAATAAGGAAACTTACCTCCTTCCCCATCCCACATCTCCTTGACAGTAGGTTTGGTTCCACTCGTTTTCTTGAATCCACCCAAACCAGCCTGTCTGGCTTTCTCCAGCAGCTTTCTTCTGGCTGCAAGTACAAACACACACACATCACTTTGTATAAAGCTCAATCACTGATCACACACTTTAGTCAAGAAAAGTTATCTTAGTATCTTGTAATATCCTTTCCTCTTGATATTTTTTATTGCTGCCAGATTACTTTAACTGACTTTAAGTTCTACACCAAAGTCAGCTCAAATATTTCCTCAGCGATTGCTCAGTTCTGTACAGCAAATCTTTCAGTTTGTACACACTATAATTTACAGGCATGATAAGCATGCAGATTACACTTAAATTGTATTCCAATTATGAGCTCATATGCATCAGTCATTTAAATGTGACAATTACCTAATGATTGAGGCTCACACTAAGCCCAATAGGACATATTTTGAATGCCGATGTCTAGTTTGACTCAGGAGTCTCCCCTGCACCTCCTTGTCACTGAAATGAGTCAAAAGGCCATCTGACCTGGCCTTCAAAGCCCAGTTCATAGCAGAGAAACACATGCTGCAGGTCAGGCATCTGACCAGCAGGGCCAGAGCCATTCTGCCAAATCCACAGCAGCTGCACCACTGCCCACTTTTGTACAATTTATCTTTGTGTACATTTGTGTAAACCATTTTTTTTAATCCAGCAGTCACTCTACAAGTACACCACACGCAGGTTAGGGAATATGGATCATTGCTAATCCAAAGGCAGGATAGTTAATTTACTGAGGTTCACTTCACAGTACACTGGCATTAGGGGTCACAGCATACTGCCTGTAGAGTTGTATAGCTCCCAATCCTCAGATTTAATTTTTTCTGATGTTATAATGAAGGATTTGTGTTTCTGTCTGCTGAATGTAGCTATTAATTGCATGTTAATAGCAAGTCAAGTCATTTATAAGACTATATATCAAATGTGGGCAGATGTACTCCATTATACTGCACTGTACTCTTGTAATATTATACATTTACAGCAGAATATAAAGCAAAACAGTGCGCACTGACCAATTTTTGACATTGCACACAGCATATTTTTAATCATTTTGCATTCTTTTTTGTAGTCATGTATTGATGACATCTCATGACAAGGTGAGAGCTTGCTGTCTTTTATGGAAATAACATGTTCAAAGTTCATGCTGGTAAATGGAAATGTGGCACACAACACAACAGCCAAGGTTACCATTTCTTGGAATTTATCAGCTGCGCTGATGGTACTAGTGCTTACTTTCACGTTTTT